>NC_136072.1:1136008908-1137405798 GCF_964261635.1 Lissotriton helveticus | reverse complement strand
AAATGGTGAATTTTACAGCACATTTTCATTAAATATTCAAATTGTATCAACCTTCAAAGCACAGTAAACAGTACAGATAAGACCAAATATTTGGTCCTGAACCCCCCCAAAAAAGCTTGGCCGGAGCCCTGCACTAAACTCAGTGCCCCTGGAAAGGGTTAAGGAGTTTGACTACTTAGGCAGTCGCCTTAGTGACACCATGCGGTGGGATTCTCACATCCAAAAGATGTTATTGAGTCACAAGAGGGTGGTGGGGGCTCTTCTTAAGGAACAGAGGTCATCGTCCTTTAGGCCTATTGCCCCTGTGTTGGATATTGATACGGCTAGAGCCGTTAGTGCGGCTCTCTACGGGGCGGAGCTTTGGGGTTCTTCGAACACTGACTTGCTTTCCTCCTCAGAGAATAAATTCCTGAAAGATCTGATGGTCCTTCCAAAGAGTACACCTACACTACCCTTGCTTTTGGATATGGGCTGTCGCCCAATTAAGGAACAGGCCAAGTTACGACCCCTTCTACTCTGGTCCCGCGTATGAAGAGTCCCTGAGCTTTCCAGTTATGCGGAGGGGTTGAAGGAGGTCCTACTGATGCCTGGCTGGTCAAGAATAAAATGGCTGAGGGATGTCAAATCCTTGCTTGGGGAGTAGGGCCTTGGGGAGGCTTGGCAGTCTAGAACTGCCCCCCCTAAATCTGTTTTGAAGAGAGCTTACTGGAACTGGGTAGCGGGCAAGAGATTTTCTGATTCAAATCTTTGTAGATCCTCCAGTGAGTTTATTTTGGTAAAGGAAGCCCCCTCCGAGAACCCTATCTCGATTTAATCTTGAAACCAAGAGATAGGGCGTTGTACTTCAAATTTAGGACAGGAGTCCTTCCAGTGGGGGAACTGACCGCGCTCTGGAAAATCCCGGCCCAAACCACTCCTTTCTGCTCTTTTTGCACACTTAGAACTGAGTCGGTGGCTCACTTTTTATTTGAATGCCCTGCCTACAAAGTTCCACGATCCCGGTGGCTGAAACCCCTGTGCAAGGAATTGGGTACCAGAAACTTTATTGAGGCTTTGAGGATTTTGAAGTCCGATACCCGACCCTTGTATGTATGTGGTATGGCAAAGTTCTTAAGCTAGGCATGGGGGATTAGGTCAAAAAGGCTTAATGTAATTGTTTAATTGTGGTCATTATGTTGACTGTCTTAGATAATTTATTGCACCATTTTATTCACATTTACCTTACTTGTTTGTACATGGTTGCCTTTTTATCTTGTTGTATGTACTGCTATTAAAGATATGCATTTTATCTAAATAAAGCCTACTTGACTTGACAGTAAACAGTAGATGATGACCTTAAAGAACATCAGGTTACCCATAGGCATTCCCTCAAAGTTACAGCAATTGCTGATCACTAATATTAATCCAACCCATGCCTAGGCCGTGATTAAAGTAGGAGAACGAACAAAGCAGCCAGCCAGCCTGCCGCATTAACTTAGTTCAGATCTCCTACTTACATCGCGGCCTGCCGGCCTGGCCGCCCGCACCATGCGCACAGCGCACCAAATCAAAAATTGTAATCATGATGATGAATGATTTATCATCATAATTACACATTTCTGATGTATTGCCTGCACCTGCGACGGTCCTGTCATCAGCATGTACACACAGAGCTGTGCATATACGGAGGGGGCCCCGAGCCCCTCAGCCTGGGTTGTGTGCTCAGCTCAGCCTCTCACAGAGTGCTGGCCTGCAAGACAAGGAGTGCAGTGTGCTACTAAACAGATCATACTGGATGGTGGATCGCCACTAATAAGTGGGATAGCTCCTTATTTGGCAGGCAACTAGCCTGGGAGTAGTGCCCTGGGTGGTCAAATTACAAGGGGGAATAGTTGACAGGCACTCCAGAAAAGTAGGGAGTTTCCCTTTGTTCTTGAAGCCAAGGAAAGTGCGATCATACTAATAATAGGTTGGTATAAATTGAGACCGAAGTAGCTGTGGGATTGTGCCTTATCAAATGTTTTTGACAAGGGTATTGGGGAAAGTGGTGGTGAAATTCGGAAAGGCCACAGTGAACAGAGCCTGTATTCCAAATATCTACCGATTTGAACATTTAGGAGGAGAATCAGCAGACAAGCAGAATGGTGGTGCAGGCATATGGTATGCTCGCGGTAGACCCAATGCAATGTGACTAACAATCTGAAAATGTTTGAACGAAGGGCTCTAGCCTACATTCTAGTGCAGGAAAGAGTAAGGTGCATACAAACAAAGTTCATGAGGTCTTTCTTAGGGGATTGCTCACAATGGGACTACTTTGTATGCACTATTGTTGACATGCTGTTATCCTACTCAATCCAACTAACAGACTCTCATGTCCACCATTCGCCTTAACAAATTATATTTCCCACTACTAATCCAGCATAATCCTTTTTGGGTTCAGGAGTAGCGTGCTACTCGCTGAAAAGCACTTCAATGCCTCGCCAGAGGTAGTAAGCGCTATATAAATACAATTACAATATCTCTAGACGTATATACGCGTACTATCACAATGCAAACATGGCAGTCGAAGCTGCATCATTATTTTACCATAACATGGCCGCTATAAAGTGGCATGGATGCGAGCCGACGTGGAAGGCGGGTTCAGCTGCGGGGCGGGCGCCCCCTGCCACTGCCTGGCACTCGCCTCGACGTTATTGGTTTGCTCGACAACAAAGCACGCACCACCGGCCTAAAAGGTATTAATCTTTGATGCGCCTGACTGGCCATGCATTAATAATGGAGGGAGCCGCTTTCTCTGTGAGTTGTGAGTGAGTGAGCGGTGCCCATCAGATGCCCGCGCGCTCTCTCTGCTCGCGCAGATTCAGAACTCTAAAGCCGGGCATTTATAATTCACATTATGAAAAGATTAAGAACCCGTTGAAAATTGGCGGCTCGGGGCTGGACGCCACATCCAGGCGCACGCTGGCCACTTGAGGGGGAAATTGTGTGGAATTTGGAAAGTGTAGCCGGCGATTGCTTAAAAGTGTCCAGGCGTCGACCCGAAGCACGAGCCAGGGGCATCTTTTCCTGGCTACTGACCACGCCCCCATTCTGCAACACCCCCACCCAGGGCGTCCTTGCCTCACTGCAGCCACCTTGCAAGTGTGCCGTCTGTTCACCAGTCAACCTACAGGAAGTGACCTGGAAATAACCGTGTGAGTAGGGTGACCAACTGGCATGGGTACAAATTCAGGACTGTGAGTGTAAAAAATCAGGACAAAGGGTCAAAATTCAGGACAGGAGTTCGAAATTCAGGACAAAAGGTAAGTTTTAAAGACACATCAGAGGAGGTTGCGCAATAGTATATAAGTAAGTAAATAGACAACCACTTAAGTACAAGGGAAAATAAGTTTATATTAGGTTGAGAAAATCGTGCACTTTATGGTTTTTGAGTATGTATGCAGCTTTGAGCAAATGTGCAGGTCTTTTTGTGCTAACAAAACAGCCCCCACCCTACCTTTCCAGACTCCCAGGAAAACGCCTGATATCCAGTCCTGCCAGTTCGGCCTTGCAACCACCCTCCAATGGTGCCCCTCATCTTCACAAAGACCCTCTCTCAATTTCTTTTATAGTGCTACTCATCCCAAGTAAGTAGGACAGGGTGTCGGAGAGTGTTACATCACACACATCTTATATAGAGACAATGACCCATATACATGTGAAAGTCAATGTATAGGAAATGTTACTTAAGATAATGGGGGTTACAAGGTGTAATCATTCTTTCACCCATCATTCAATCTTTCACCATTCATTCTGTCCTTCTATCTGTGTAACATCCATAACCATATTCCACCTGTTGCAAACCTATCCATCATCTATCCTTCCATCCATCCATCTATCATTCCACTCATCTATCTATCCCTCCATCCACCCTTTCACTCATCCATCCCTCCATTCATCCTTTCACCCTACCCATTCATCCACTCATCCATCTACTCTTCCACTCATCCATCCATTAACTCATCCAACCAGCCATTTAACCTTTCACCGATCCAGCCAGCCTTTCACTTACTCATTCATCGACCCAGACACTCATCCTTCCACCCTTTCAGTCACCCATCCTCCCTTTCACTCTCCATCCCCCTTACACTTAGTCATCCATCCTTCCATCCACCCATCTACTCATCCACTCATCCACTCATCCACTCATGAATCCATCCATTGACCCTATCACTCATCCATCCTTTCACTTATCCATCTATCCTTTCTCTCATCCATCCACCCTTTCACTATCACTCAATCCTCCATCCATTCTCTCATCCATCTACCCTTTTACTCCTTCACTCATCTATTCACCCTTGTGTCCATTTAACCTCCCTTTCACTCACTCATGCAGCCGTACATCCACCCTTTCACTCATCCATCCATACATTCATCCTTTCACTTATCAATTCATCAATCCTCCCATAAGTTCACCCATCCATCCCCCTATTCACTCACGTATCATCCACCTTTTCACTCATCCATCCATCCATCCACTCACCCATCCATTTACCACTGACATCAGCAAAGCTCCGAAGGTCGGCTGGGCCTTATTTTCCAGCTAAAGATGGAACAACGACAATCAAAATGAACAGACAAACAAAAAAAACAATGTTTAAAGTGGCCCGGGTCTAACTTGCATTCAGCCCCTGCAAAGCCGAGACATGGGGTTAACATCACCCCCCCTGCCTCCCAGGCAGAAGGACACCCCCCATTACTCCTACAGGCCACCGAAGTCAGTATCTGCATTTTTTCCCTACCTGCGCTTCAGAGGAGTTTGAACATCAACCTATTTTCCAGCAATTCTGTGTTAATGTTTTAATCAAGAAATCATCACTGATTAAAAAAGACCTGCTTTGGGAGTTGAAAGGAAGACGTGTGTGTGCATTTCCACAAGGGCGTGTCCTGGTTTGAATGCATTTCTCACACAGGCCTGATTTCTCAGCGGGCAGTGCTTCCGTTTTTTTTATGCTTATTACAGCCCAGGCAGCTTGTGTGGGATTTTGTCCGCGAGTGTGTTGGTGCGAAAAGGAAAGGAATGATCAGCTAATTGCATGCATTTCTAAGTGAAAGAAGCAAGCAAGCAGCGCGATGTGACTATGTACCTGATAAGTTATAAACTCTAGTCTTCTTGAGCCGAGAGGTTATAACTTATCAGGTACATAGTCACGTCTCGCTGCTTGCTTCTTTCAGTCTCGCTCGGGCCTCGGGGCAGAAAAACAGACTCGCCTCACTCAGGCCTGCTGAGCGCTGTTGGTGGGGTGGCAGTGACACTGTGGCTGACACAGGGGGGTCGGGCTAGGCGGCGTTAGGCACTGTGCCAGTAGCCAGTAAAATAAAATTATGGCCGCTTCAAGTGCCGTTTTTTTTATGCTTACACAGGCAGCTTCAAGCTTGTTTGGGATTTTTTCTGCTAGTGCGACTGCCTGCCAGGGAATGACGACGACGACAATTGCATTCTAATTGAAAGAAGCAAGCTGAAGCAGCACGACATGCGTGACCAGGTGTACCTCTACCACCTGATAAGTTATAACCTCAGTCGCGGGCCGAGACTCGTTTATAACTTATCAAGTACGTAGTCACGTCCACTCGACGGTCCAGACCAGGGCCAGGCCTGGTCACGTCGCGCTGCTTGCTTCTTTCAGTCTTGGAGGGGGGGGGGGGGGGCAGAAAAACGGACTCACCTCACTCAGGCCTGCTGTCTGACTGCTGTTGGTGGTGGGGTGCCACTCTGACTGTGGCAGACACACTACACAGGGGGGTCGGTCGGTGGCGCTAGCCACTGCCTGGCTATAAAATTATGGCCGCTTTAAGTGCACACCTGACCTCTGCTCCTCTCGTCAGTCATGCGCTGTTAGATGCCCAATGCGCATGCGGGGACAGGAGGAGACAGGGCATAATTCTGCGCGCTCTGCGCACAGGCACCTCCTCCTCCTCCTCCGTTTGTTCCGTGTGTTTATTTTAGGGTGCACATTCTGCCAGCACCACTTGCTGCAGTGCTGTTGTACCAATCAAGCTTGCTGGCGGCGGCCCTAGACTTATTCGGGGGCCGGCGGGAACTGTAAATTATTTGGAAGTCTGACTGAAAGAGTGATCTCTCAGACATGATGGACTTACGTGAGTGACGCACGCTGTTGTGGCTGGGGCCGGGGGCCGATTTTCAGTCCGCCCGTCACAGGCTGTGACGGGCGGACTGAAAATCGGCCCCCAGCCACAAAACCGGCCCCCTTTTCAAAAACCGGCCCTGACCCCCTCCAGCCGACCGGGGGATTGCCCGGTGCCCAGACTCACCAGTCCGGGCCTGACAAACACTGTAAAATGTCGGGGGATTTCACACTTCAGACGAAACACGTTTGATGCTCACGTTCTTCCAACACCCCTGACACAACAGTTCCAGTACGCCGTCCTCCGGGAGGATGAACAGTGACAGCAACCGGTCAGCAGAGGGCCTGGCACCATCTTGCCCCACGCACACTCCCCGCTCGGGCCTCTTCGGGGCCGGGCAAAGCGTGGCAGGGGTGGGTAGCTGCGGCCACAGCGAGGATGGCACCGAGATGGTCTCACACAGGGGCTGGTTCAACAGGCCGCACGCCCGCGCGCACGTACACGCTCACACTGCAGGGATTCGAGGACACTGCGGCGTGTGCACCCTGTATAAACCACGCACACAGACTCCAGAATATGAAATGGCTGCATTTTAATGTGCATACAAAAAAACGCGCAACGTAGGATGCAAAAGGGAGACTCAGTATTTGTTGTTCAAGATTCGGGGGAGAATTATTTTGATGAAAGTATATATGTGGGGGTGTGATAGCTCAAGAAGCGCAGGGGGGGGGCTTGTCACGTTTACAAGTATCACCACCTGCGCCCCTTAGAACGGACATGTGAAGGGCTTCTGCCCGGCACAGAGACCGCTCTTTTCAGGCACCGAAGAAAGATTCACTGCATTTATATACTGAGGCACTATTAACAAAAGCTGGGAGGTGTTCTAAATACATGTGTATAGGCCGAGAGGCACAGTCAAACTCCACACAAATACCCGTCAATAAAAAACACACTTCAGTACAAAAGAAAACCGAGTTTATGTCAATTACACATAATAACAAGCATTACAGTCCCCGTTCCTTCCGCGCGTTCAGCCGAGCCCTGGGAATGCAGCGAGCGCGTTCGCGTGCGCGTGCTCCTTTCGAATCGCCTCCAAGGCGATGCGCGCGGCCAGGAATGTCTCCTTGATAGGAGACACGGCCACAATAAGTTCTCGGCGGAGACGCGCTTCCGCGCGTTTCAGCCGAGCCCTAAAAAGGGGGATGAACTTGCGTCCCCTGGCCGTCCTACGTCACGCTGGGCGTGGGCTCAGGATGGCCGGGGGCTGTCCGAACTTTGCCGATTCCCCAGTGCAATACCTATTCCGCGCCTGTGCTGGAGAATTAATCAGTGGGTGGAGTTCGGACGCCCCCCGGCCGTCCTGAGCCAACGCACAAAGTGACGCCGGGGGCCATCCTGAGCACGCAAGGGGTTACGCCCCTAATTACATCCCCGCACCATGGCGGAATTACCGCCGCAGAGAAGGGGTTAAACTGTTCATTTCTAAAACGTATGTAGTGCATAACATATGAACGTAACTATGCAGAATGAAAAATAAAATGCAGCTGTGTATGACATGGCCATTGTAAACAATATGGACATACCTGATGAGTTTAGCAAATTCTTAGCACAGTAACACCCTATCAGTGCTTCTAAGCTTTATGCCAAAATTTAGCAGAATATAGCAAGCCAATAAATGAAGCTTCTTAAAACGGATCATACAGCATACATTCTATCTGGAGAAAATAGCTGTTTAGCTATTCTTTATCCCAGCCCTTGCCTGGGAATATTAAACAGTGCTGGGGTGACGGCCACTTCTATACACCACTCACAGAGCAGTCCCTAACTGAGGCTGGTTGTTGCTGCAAACCAGCGTGATCTTGATAGTTTTGTCAAGAATCCCTTCCACATTATGGTCAAATGCCTGGATTTTCATAGTATCTGATTGTCAGTTTTATTTTTTGTTTATATGTCAGCAAGACAAAACAGGTATAGCAATAAATGCATAGTCTCAATTTACATGTAGACTAGTTGCCACAATAAATAAAACAGTAGAAATGTGTCAACTTTCACTATAAACGTCCATAATGTTATGACAGCAACAATAAAACATGTCAGCCCAGATAGGAGGCAGGCATGATGCTAACACTTCTGCACCTGTCTGCAGTTTCACACTTTCTAACATAAAGAGATAACTGGATCTACAAGAAAGCATATGATAAAAAAGAGGTCTAAATGGGCCCTGTCACAGTGTTCATGACAGGAACTTCGACGTGGTCCCCTATTCAACGTAATATTAAAGATTTTGGTCCTCGGGCAAGACATATTTGGGTGACCCCTTTATGGATCGACTTTGAATTTATTTACCTTTTTCTTGCTAATTCAATTCAGCGTAATGACGATCAATATTAACCCATTCCGTGCTGCCGTCGGCCATTGGCCGACGGCAACAATACCTCCCCAGTGCTGCCGTCGGCCAATGGCCAACGCAGCCCCGCCCGTTTTGCGGAAGTGCCGCACTTCCGCAAAATCGCAGCCGCCGATAAGGCGTTAATATACATGTTCTATTTTCAGAAAAAGAGTCGCATCAAAACAGTTTAAATTTTTCTTGTCCAAGACCAGAAAAAACCCTTAAAGTGACTGGGTAGAAGGAATCAGAGGTGGTAGAGGGAGGAAAACAGGGAGAAGTTTGGATAGAGATAATTTTGCTGGACAACCTCTGGAATATATTTGGTTGGGAACACACTCTGGATCACCAGTTAACCTTAGGGATCGCATTCTGACTGCAGATTCAAGGTGGTATATCCCAAGAAAGGGCTTCCAGTTTGGTACCAAGATTTCGAATATGAGGGTGCTGGCAGACAATGGGACACAAGCATAAGACGTCGGGTGAACACTAAACACTGTGGTTGTTGATTCCCAAAGTTAATGGTGATAGGAGGTGGATCTTCACAGCACAGTGTAATCCTGGAAGGATCACATCATAATCCTGAAACCCTGCAAAGCTCCCTCCAGACTCTTGAACCTCACGATACACCTGTGCCAGTTCAGTAAGGTGGTTGTATGTCACTATGTCGCAGTTGAAATATTGAACCACAAAAATATTGCATCAACTATATCGGCCACCACTATATTGTAAAGGTAAATATTAGTAGGTACGTATAGATTTACTATTCTTCACTCAACATCTATGTGTTAACCCCAGGGCTGCTATGGCTTTTCCCCTAGAATGCGAAACCTTTTTTTGGCTGTTTGGGATAGTTCATGCTTAGGCCTCTCTAACTTTTTTCCACATGAGGTAACCATGCTAAATATGTGTTTTTTATTACAACACTCTGGGGATCCTAAAGGTATCTAGAGCTTGTGGATTCCTCTGGAGGGGACCGAGAAAATAGGCAAAATGCAGCAAACTTTTGTTTTTGTTTTGGATAAATATGAAAAAAGGGCTCCACAAAAAATCATCTCTTTTATATTTCCTAAAAATGGCATCAGCAAAAGGTTTTCTGTGCTAAAGACCCCATCTTCCTGGCTTTCAAGAACATGCAGGGTTGAATCTAAAACACTATTATTTTTCTACAGCTTGCCATTTTTCAAAGAGGTAGCTAATTTTTCCTAATTTTTGTGCTTTCAACCTGCTTCCAGGTTGTGGTGGAAACCAGGGTGACACCCATGCTTAATCCTGGAATGCTACAGATTTATGAAATGTAGACAAAAGTCAGAATTCAGCAAGGGATCATTTGTGTAGCCCCCTCAAGGTCCTCCCAAAGAAACTAACTGTTGAAATAAACAAATATTCAAAATGAGAAGGAAATCTATTTCCATTTTCAGCAATGTTTTCATTTGTTACTTTTTATTAAGGTGGCTGCTTTACAAAATCATTATAACATTACATTCACTAGACTATTCTGGTTGCTGGGATACATAGGATTTGTTTGTTTTCTCAGAAACCGAGGTGCCCAGCACCTTACAATGGGTTTTCATTGTGAACGGGTATAGAGCACTTCATTTGGCAATATATAATGAGTGAAAATTGGGTATCCAGAAAAACTATGTTTTTCTGAAATGGAAACCAGTTTTGGAGTTTAGGAGCAGAGGTTATGTGAACATCTCTGAATTTGTGGGTACCAATACTAGCATGTGATTCAGAGGGCATTTTTAAAAATGTCTACTTCCTTACACATTGGCTTACATTTGGAAGGCACACTTGCAGAGAAATACAATTGATAATAATGAATGTTCTACTATTCTGCATCCCCACATATCTCCTGATAAAAATGGTGCCTCACTCATCTGGCTAGGCCTAGTGTCCGTGACAGAAAAGGGTCCCAAACACCACATGGGCAAATCACATATTTCCAACTGAAAACTGACCCTTTTTTCAAAGTGTCTGGCTGTGGATTTTTGGCCCTAGCTCCGGTGGCACATAGGGAAACCTAGCAAACTTGCTCTTTTTTTATAAAGTAGACACCTAGAGAAATCCATATTTGAGTGACTTGTGTAGTTTTCACTAGCCTTTCTTACCCAGAAGCCTTTGCAAATCTGAAACTTTGACTAAAACCACTTATTTTCTTCTTATTTCTTTGAATACAATTTCCGGAATCTGTGAGGAGTCACTAAATTTCTGCCACCCAGTATTCCCCCACGTCTCTCCAAACAAATTCTACCTCGTTTGTGTGGGTAGGGCTAGTGTGCACAATAGGAAAGACCCGAAAACTCAACTTGGACACATCACAATTTTATATTAAAAACTGACCCTTTTTTGCCATATGGCTAGATGTGGATTTTTTGGCCCTAGTTCAGCCGATACTTAGGGGAACCTAGCAAATTTGCACATTTTTGAAAACTAGACACCTATGGGAATTGAAGGTGGGGTAACTCTTGCTTAGGTCCCACCTTCTTTCCCTACCCAGAAGTGTTTGCAAAGCTCAAACTTTGACTAAAGAAAATCACATTTTCCTCACTTTTCTGTCAGGAAAACTTCAAGAATATGTGGGCAGCCACATATTTCCTACTAATTCTGAGACATTTCTTAAACTTGGACAGACAGTGGAGTCCAGAGTGGTGGATTTCATTGTGAGGAATCCCATTGACCTTAGTTTGATCTGTTCCTGTTGTGGGCTCTATGGTCCGCCACACAAGTGGGGCAGCATGTATATTGGGACAAGTGGGGGAAGGGTGGGTGGCATGAATTTTGTGGATTTCTTCGGATTCTGGAGGTTTATGTTGCCGAAATTCAAGGGAAATATGTGATTTTAGGCAAATCTTGTGGTTTCCAGGGCATTGTGTGAAAGAAAACTTTGTGGAGACCATGCAATGCACACCAGCCTGGACTCCCCTGGGTGTCAAGTTTTCAGAAATGCCTGAGTTTCGTAGGTTTTCCATGGTGGCGGCCAGGGCCCAAAAACCACTGGTACCCGTTTTGATGATGTTTCCACATTGTTCCTTAGACCCCCCCTTTCATGGACACTTGACGCACCCACATAAGTGAGGTACCATTTTAGTCAAAAAACATCTGTTGTTAACGCAGGGTGAGAGGCAGTTTGTGGCTCCCTGCAGATTCCAGTATTTTGACTCACAATATCAAGAACATGTGTGCTATATATGTATTTATTACAAGTGTTTTCAATAAAACGTTTCGACACAAAAAAAAGAAAATGTGTGCTTTTAGCCTGTGTTTGAGGTTACAAGGGTTTCTGGGTAAGAAAACGTGAGACCAGATCCACGTGAGACATAACACATTGGTTGGTAGGTTTTCTCTGCAGACACTGTACACCTGTTAGTGAAAGACAGAAAATATTACTGCACAACCATCTACTACTCAAATAAACATGCATATTGGTTGGATTTGGCATGAGAGTGAGTAAAAATAAAAAAATTAAATTTTTTAACAAATGATTTCATGAAAATCATAATGTAGAAATCACTGTTAATAATATAATCTAAATTATGGAATACTGAACCAGTGACTCACAGCTCGTCAGCTGTAAATCTACGACAAGACAACAAAATCTTTACAGGCCATTCACACACCTTTCATGCTTTACACACACAAAACCATTCACAACACAAACCACAGGCCCAACACACTACAACACTCATACCAACAAATGGTGCCATTCAAGGGCCCATCACTTTATTTCACCCCCTGGAGTAACACAGCAATCACACTACCTGTGACTGTCAGAGTGTATGGACTGGTATTCAGCTGGAGGTATGTGTGGACTGCATTTTCCTGCCAATGTGTGTGTAGTGACCAGCAGCAAGTCACTACACAAATAAAGACTGCTAGCCAGCTATCAGTCCACATACACTGCCAGGCAGCCACCAGTCTACACACGCTGTCAGCCAAACACTAGCCCACTCACACCTTTAGCCAAGCGCCAGTCTACATACACACTGCCAGCCAAACCTCAGAACACACATGCTGGCAATTAACACTCACTACCAGCCAAATGCCAGTCACACATCTCTGCCCACATGACATTCCAAACAAACTGCCAGCCAAACACCAGTCACACACATTGCCAGACACACTCCAGTCCACACACACTGCCATCCAAACACCACCTCATACACACCACCAGTCAAAGGGCCCCTCCCCCAGCATAAATAAAGCATAAATAATTCAGAATTCCCTGATGTGGCTGCCCCCAGCGGGGGATGTGGAAAACAGCCTAAACATGTGCAAATATATTTGGGGAGTGACCTTTGTCATAGGGGCTGCTCCCTACCTTGTATCAAAATAAATCATAATAAATCCTTGGAGTCTAGAGGTTTCCCACCCCCCCAACCCCATCGGGGGAAGATCATCCTAAACAGTGGCTGATCTACTCATGAGAGGACTGAAAACAGCAAAAATATGTGCTAATATATTTTCGGATCCGCCTCCCGACATCGATCAAAATAAATCACTTTTGTCTAGGGCTTTTCCACCTCACTTGGGGACAGATTGCCCTAAAAATTGGCCAATCTGCTACCATGGAGGCAGAAACTAGCCAAAACATTTGGTCATAAATTTGAAGCTCAACCTTTGCCCAAGGGGCCGCTCCCTGGCATTTATCAAAATTAAATCCCTGGTATGTAGTGGTTTTTCGCACCATTGGGGGCCTATCAAAAGACCGATTTGCCACCACTTGGGATAGAATACAGCCAAAATATGTGGCATTATATTTGGGGAGTGACCCTGGCCCAAGGGGCCACTCCCTGACATATATCTATATAAATGCCTGGTGTCTAATGGTTTGCTGCCCCCCTTCTGGGCAGATCGGCCTAAAAAATGACCTATCTGCCCTCGGGGTGCAGTGGGGTGGGGCAGAAAACAGCCAAAACATGCCTTCAAAAATGGGGACCAACCCTTGTTCAAGGGGCTGCTCCCCACACCAAAAAGACTTACCTGGTGTCTAGTTGGTGCATTCCTGCTTCATCATTGTGGTTCCACCTGCGATTCCACAGAAGGATTTCACTTAACATAAACACCAGGGGAAAGGTAAATTTCCTCCCTTTCCCCTTTTTTCTCCCTTCCCACCCAATCCCCCCCAGCAGAGGAATTAACCTCCTCTTGCATGACTGCACTGGATGACATTTGCTTCCATTGTGGCTGTGGCGCCTCTTGATGTTGGTGCATCACTTGCCTGCCGACAATATCAGATCGCTATGGGTGGAGAGGGGGTGGCAGCAGTTGCCATCCCAGTGAAACCTGGTGTTAGATGGCGTCCGAGCTTCCTCCATGGGTGGGTGATAGGATGTGTGGGACACATCCTCAGCACCCGAGCGCCGGTGCTGAGGACATGTCTAGTAAATCCTTAACACCCAAGCGGTTAACAATACTTGTAGAACATGGTACAAACATACAAACACAGTAGACATTGTAAAAGAAAATCTGAACACTGCCTCCACACCTGGGCATAGATGGAAAGGACTCTGCAGATGAGCTACAATCATCTGGAAACAACTGTTGGTCTTCTTATAGCTTGGAATGACGGTAGCTGCCTCACTCCACTAATGCTGGGAGTACACTGACCTCTGGATCAGCGGGTGAACATTAGAAAACAAGGGACCTTCCCTAATGGACTCAAATTGTCATGTCATCTGGAAAATGTACAGAATATGTCAGAAAAAAATCCCACCAGGAGCAGAACAGCTCAGATATCCTTTATAGTAAAGGATGCTCATCCCACAGTCCTACAGAAACTCATTTTAGTGGAACGTCATTAGCTTATCTAAGGCGGATGTATGATGTTACTACGCGATCAAAATGATCGCGGTGCATCACAACGCATCTTTTACAACGCAAGTCGTTACCACGACTTGCGCTGTAGGGTGCAGGACTTAGGAATAGTAAGATTTACTATTCCAACTCCAGCCTACGTACAGTAGGGAAGGTGTTGGAATAGTAAATCTACTATTCCTTAGTCTAGAGCGCCCTCCAGCGCAAGTCGCGGTAACGACTTGCGTTGTAAAAGATCCGTCGTAATGGCACTGCGGTGTTTTGACCGCGTTGTAAAGGTTGTTTACCATCTAAGGCCCTCTATCACTTGGGGGTACAGCTATGGCAAGGGATGCTAGGATGTGCTGGGGTGTGGTAAAGGGACCCAAGGAGAGGTAGAAAGCATTGTTTCTCATGGAAACACAAACAATGAATATGCAAATTCCACAGCAATCAAAATATCACCTGTACATCAGTCTCATTACAACTCTTACCAGTGAGAACAAGCATCCCTCTCTGTTTTGAAAAAAAAACCTAAGCGATTAAAAATTAAAATTGCTGGGTGAAGGTTCTGAGAAGAACGTCACAGATTTCAAGCAGTGCCTACTCCCCAAAATACATATATTTACTGAGACATTCCTAAATTCAATATAAATTCAAGACATTTGAACTTTTTGCGCTCGGATTTTCGAAGAACGGTTACTGCAAATTTCAAAAATACTATAAATTCTCTGATTTGGAATTGTGAAAAAAAAAATGCTTTTTTGAAATGTACTAATCCCATTTCAGTAATCAGTAACTTCTTACTGGCTCCTAAAATGGGATTGGAAATAGATAAGAAATTGCTATGTGGAAAAGGGGTGTTGTAGCGACCATTCCCAATAGCGGTTCTTAGCCATATATCAATGGTTTAGGACTGAAATAGTGCATGTAAACCAATGAAAGGTTACTGACCCCAAAGTTTGGGTTTATATCAGAATACATGGGTGAATGCATGCGAAAGCCCATGCTCCACCAATGGAGTGCCTACTCAATGCAGTCTAATACAAGTTACTGTTTTGTACAAAGCCACACAAGGTGATGCAAATCGGCCCTGGTGTTGCTTTGTAAATCACGGCATCATTGTGTGTTGTGGCTGCACCAAAAAGAAGCGTAAAGTTAGCAAATTGGGTCCCGAGTGTAATCTTGTGTGAGTTTCAGCGGTACCCCTTACAATCCAGATGTTGGGTGGATGTGGATGGTATTAACCTTAAACTGTGTTAACCTTGAATCAAGAGGTAATGTGATCCAGAGACAAGGTAAAAACCAGCATTTTAAAATACAGTCAATAAAGAAAAGGATTGACACAAAAAGTGAGTTCTAGAGAGCAATTTAGAAAAACCATGATGGTTTATTGCAAAATTCAAAAGCACAATACAGAAATAATAAAGTGCAGATGCAGCAATAAGTTCATTCATTTAAATGCATGAAGTCATTACCATAAAGGCTCTCTGTAATAAGGACAAGGTAGAATAATAGACAAAATCAATAATGGACTAAGTCCCAAAGGTGCAGCAAAATCAGTAAGAAACCGGACTGCATCCAAAGTAGCTCAGGAGAGGGCTCTGACTCCCCTTCAAATTCAAGGGTTTATAAAAATATAAAGCCATTTTTTTGTGTAAGAAATAATTAAAGCTGCAAAATCATCATGGTGTGAGCATACAATTTTAGAATAAATCAAATCACAATATTATGTATCATCACAGAACGCTATCACTTTAGCACTAACCCACTGCATGAATATTGATTCATCCCTGCTGACCTATTGTCGTGTGGAAACATCACAACAAACTAGTTACCTAAACAACAGTGAGTCATTGTGATTTAATGCAGTGACGTACACAAGCGGAAGGTCCTTGAAAATATGTAACTAAAAAACTCTAGCAGAAGACAGTGTCATTCAGAGATAAACAAATCCACATCTTGCTGCGCATAGTATCAGGCAGAAATATAAACAGATAATAAACATGACACAGCATCCATTATGGGCAAGATGGCGTCGAGGCCTAACTTAGGCCTAGTGAGCCTAAGCCAGAAAAACACACTTTAAAAGGTGATAGTAGATTTGGTTCAACTGCAATCACTCCATATCAGTATACAGATGTGTCGTTCAGTTGCTCTGCACACTATTAATAATGCACATTTTGATTCGAATTTTTACAAAAGCGCTGATACTAGCACCACATTCCACGTGCCCTCAACATTTTTAGGTCTTGCGCCTGCGATTGCAGGGTCGAAAGCCCCTGTTGTCGCAAAGCGAGTCTATTGTAATCATTTCAGTCCTTTCCGCTTTCAAGGACTAGGCAGAGGAGACAACAGACTGTCACGCGCACGCAGCCTGCCGGAATCGGCTCAGGTCGCGCGCGTGAACACGCGCTCCGATCCCGGCAGGCTGTACACAACACATGCACACGCAGGCAGGCACACACGCAGGCACACACAACACACACACACACAGACAGACGGACGCACACAGACAGACGCACGCACACACACACAGACAGATGCACGCACGCACACACACACACACAGTCGCACACACACGCGCACACATCCCCCCTCCCACCCCCCACTCACCGGGCTCTTTTAGCGTGTTCCGTGTCTCTGTCTCTCTTCAGCCAGTGGGTCAGTCTCGATCCTCGATCTCCCTCCGCAGCGCTGGTCATCACCCTGGCCCCCTCCTAGGACCCAGGACTTCTGATGCTGCACTCCGCTTTGGCGCCGGGGCTCAGAGCGCACATGCGCGGGCAGCCCCCGCCCTCTCACTCTCAGCCCGGGCTGCTTTTGGTTTCGTAAGTGAGTGATGTCATCGCTTTATTCTTAAAACTGAAGGGTGCATACGAAGACTGATCTGCTGTCTGCCTCTCTGGATTCCTACTCCCACAACGTTATTATGCAGTTTTATATAAAGTGAACTACTGGAGCGATTTACATGAGCCCCAAATTACAAAGCCTTCTGGATGGTGACCTCCTGATAGCCGGAGGAGCTTAGAGGCAGGCTGGACTTGGAGTGGCTTCAGGCCACCCACAGCCGAAGGGGGTGACATCTCTTTTCTTGGCAAGAGAACTTCGCCGTACTTTGAACGGGACATTCTGGTGGCCCCAGCCCCTCCGGCGGCTCTGAGTCTGAGGCATACGAGTGACGTCAGCAGAGCAGTGTGCGAAGCAGGTGGGGGTTAGTGCGAACAGGGATTAACACGGATGGATTCTGAGAGGTTAGAGGGGTTGGGGGAGTGAGTGTTGTTCTGTTGACAGTACACCGTTGAAGAGGCCTCGAAGAAGGAGCAATTAGCCAAAGTCCCTCTGTTTCTTTCACATTTGCTTGTCCTGTAAAGGCAGCAAGTTTATTCAGGTGGGTGTTTTGGATTTCTTTAAGTGTGTTTATGTTTGATTATATCTGGCCTTGTAAGCAACAGAGGCTTAGGGTACATTATATGTTTCAGTGTTTGCAGAAGAATACACACATTGGTTTCATCCCCATGGAAAAATACACAAAGTTTGTCCGATAAATGCTTCAAGACGTGTGAAAAATTGAAACCCCCAAAGGACTGACGGGACATATATTTATTATTTTACATGTTCCTCACCATTCAATAAAAAAAATTGACATCTATTTTCACAATGTTCTGAAAGCTTGTGAATAAAGTTTGTTTTACAGTTTATTATAGGAATGTAACACTTCCAGCAGTGCGAAACAGGCAATCAAAATAGCGTCCTTAATAATTGCCAGTCATACTTTTCTAACACAGAGGGACTTCCTTACTTCGATGCGTCATAGAATTCAAATTCATCCAGCGAATGCCTCATTGCATTTTCTCTGTAGACTCCCTAAATGAATATTACCCAATCGTCCACTTGGTAGGCTAAACTCTGCATTTTAAACATTACTTTGCAGGTGCGTAACAGTGCGAGGAGGACGGGGAGGGAGCAAAGAGTGCGCTGGGACTCGGGGAGGGAAGCCCCACCGGAGGGAGGGCCATCGAAGCATCTGCGGGGCTCGGACAGAAGGACCGTCCGGAGGGGGCCCAGCCATGGCGGACCGGCCAGGGGGCGGCTGCCTCTCCCTGCTTAAGACCCTCAGCGTCCTGTTCTGGGTGCGGTGCAGCGCCGGCGTGTCTCACAGGGAGGAGGGAAGGATTGGGGGTACTTCCCAGGTGTCACCTGCCCCGCTACCAGCACCTATGTTCACCTATTCTGCCACCCGGCGGCTCACCTACCGCCGACCCTAATGGCCCCACTGCCCTGCTTACAGCCTGCCTTATTACCAGTTCCTCCTGCATCCCACCCCTCTCACCTGCCCTGCTTACAGCAATCTCCCCTCTCACCTGCCCCGCTTACACGTTGACCCTTTCACCTGCCATGCTTATAACCACCTCCTCTCCCCTGCCTACAACAATCGGCCCCTCTCCACTGCCCTGCTTTGAACCACATCCTCTCACCTGTCCTGCTTACAACAATCAACCCCTCTCGCCAGCCCTGCTTCTAACCACCTTATCTTGCCTGCTCTGCTTATAATCGGCCCCTCTCCTCTGCTCTGCGTACATCCACCCCCCCTTCCCTGTGTACAACAACCGGCCCCTCTCCTCTGCTTCCAACCACCTCATCTCCCCTGCTTCCAACCACCTCCTCTCCCCTGCCTTCAACAATGGACCTCTCTTCGCTACCCTGCTTACAACCACCACCTCTGCCCTACCCTGCTTACAGCCACCATCTCTCACTTGCCCTGCTTACAAACGGCCCCTCTGCCCTACCCTGCTTGCAACCACCATCTCTCACCTGCCCTGCTTACAAACGGCCCCTCACCTCTGCTGACCTGACACCCACCCCCCTCGGGATGGCGCAGCCCTGCTTCCCAGCCAACGGCTCTTGCGCCTCATCCTCTCGGCATCACTCAGAGGCGCAGCGACCACTGGTGCAGCAGGTGCAGTGGCACCGGGTCCCAAGCGGCGCATTAAACCCTGACAATCGCTCATTTTACTCCCGCCCGAGCAGTCGCAGGGCCCGTTTTCCATGTTTGCACCAGAGCCCGGGGCATAATCTCTACGGTACTTACCAGCACCAATACATTACCAGATTCTCCTCGCCTCCAAAGTGCCAGTGGGTCAAGTAATGCCCTTTGGGGCAGGTAGGGTACCTTTAAAGCTGCACTGAACGAACGAGTACATTAGTTTAAATTAACAAGTGTGCAATTTTAATTTTGCACCCGTGTTTAACACGTACAAAAAAAACTATAATCTATAGGACAGGTAGAGACAGGTTTTTCACACAAGCTGGCGATGTTTAAAAATCTCACAGACAGTCTCGCCCCACACTCCATCCCTCGCCCCACACTCCATCCCTCGCCCCACACTCCATCCCTCGCCCCACACTCCATCCCTCGGCCCACACGCCATCCCTCGCCCCACACTCCATCCCTCGCCCCACACTCCATCCCTCGCCCCACACTCCATCCCTCGCCCCACACTCCATCCCTCGCCCCACACTCCATCCCTCGCCCCACACTCCATCCCTCGCCCCACACTCCATCCCTCGCCCCACACTCTATCCCTCGCTCCACACTCCATCCCTCGCCCCACACTCCATCCCTCGCCCCACTACCCATCCCTCGCCCCACATTCCATCCCTCCCCCCACACTCCATCCCTCGCCCCACACTCCATCCCTCGCCCCACACTCCATCCCTCGCCCCACACTCCATCCCTCGCCCCACACTCCATCCCTCGCCCCACACTCCATCCCTCGCCCCACACTCCATCCCTCGCCCCACACTCCATCCCTTGCCCCACACTCCATCCCTCGCCCCACACTCTATCCCTCGCTCCACACTCCATCCCTTGCCCCACACTCCATCCCTTGCCCCACACTCCATCCCTTGCCCCACACTCCATCCCTTGCCCCACACTCCATCCCTTGCCCCACACTCCATCCCTCACACAGCCTCTATCTCTCTCTCGCACACCCTCTATCTCTCTCGCCCTCCCTCTATCTCTCTCTCCCCCTCCCTCTATTTCTCTCTCGCCCTCCCTCTATCTCTCTCTCGCCCTCCCTCTATCTCTCTCTCCCCCTCCCTCTATTTCTCTCTCGCCCTCCCTCTATCTCTCTCTCGCCCTCCCTCTGTCTATCTTACGCCCTCCCTCTCTCTCTCTCCCCCTCCCTCTATCTCTCTCGCCCTCCCTCTATCTCTCTTTCGCCCTCCCTCTCTCTCTCTCCCCCTCCCTCTCTCTCTCTCCCCCTCCCTCTATCTCTCTCGCCCTCCCTCTATCTCTCTCTCGCCCTCCCTCTATCTCTCTTTCGCCCTCCCTCTATCTATCTATCTATCGCCCTCACTATCTATCCTATCACCACAGCATCACTCGGCACCACCACAGCATCACTCAGGGGCACCACAACATCACTATGCGCTACCAAACTGCTTATAAGTACAACAGTAACTTGCAATATTATTATAATATAATATTATTGCCAACATTGCTTAATATTTTGCAACAGCTATCATCTTGCAAATCATCTTTATACACCAATACAGACTTTGCTAAAAATTTAATACAACACATTGTCATATACAATGGCAATAACTCAAACTTTAATGCTGCAAGACCTATTGCATTGCAAATGCTTGTTAGAGTGTGCACCTGTTACCAATAATGCTGTCAAGTTGTACATTTTGGTGGACACGTGCTACTCTGCTGTTTATTTGTAGCAGTGGTAGTTGTTGTTGGGCTGCAACAATGGTGGCCATAAATTCAGAAAGTGTACCATTTTCAAAACATGAAATCCAACTCTGCCTCGCGCCAAGAAACTAAAATGCCTTCATTAAGACATCTGCACCTTCCAAGTGGCAGGAAAACTCTATATAAATATAAATGCAAATCAATACGTACAATACAATGTTGTATGTGTGTGCAGTAATTCCTGCCAAGTGAGGGTTCATTACTTGTAGATATGCAAAGCTTTGTGTGTTGATGGATTGAAGCCACTGGAGTAGGCCTCCCAGCTCCCCCTCCCCCCTTCCTCTGGGGCATTGAAGATTCCAGCGCACCCCCCCCCCCCCCCGCATCATCATGCCAATGGCGGTGCCAAGGGACGGATCCAGGATGCAGAGGCGAGCAATCCATCGCGTTACACCCGAGTGGTGTAATATGATAAAGCGTGCACAAACAGCTATTATTCACGGAGAAGGCCCGGAAGGGGCGCGCGCCACTTGTTTCAGGAGAAAAGAATTGAACGTGGCCAGATTCAGATGGTGGACCAGGAAGCCCATCCATCACACGCGAGAGAATAGTGCTTCCGCTGGGGCTGGGGCGACCTTGAGCGTCCCAGGCGCGCGCCCAGGTGACTCACGGGTCCTCCGTGCGCGTTCCAGGCTACCCTCCCCCTCCGCCTTGATTGGGGAAGAGGCTGATACAGGCGTGAAGGCCTGCTGCCTGCAAGTGTACTTAGGAAAATAAGGGGCATATTACCAAGCAATAGCGATAAATTAGAGACAAAAATTTACCGCTGAGCTGCGGCGATTTTTATCGCAGATAAACCTTGGTATTACCAAGGTTTATCGCAAATGCGATAAAAAACGGCCGCAATGCATGAATATCGCTGAAAAGTCAGCGATATTCATGCATTACCGAGCTAATGCTCTTAGCCATGTTATCCACCTCCCATTGGATAACATCGCTAAGAACTGCTCAGGGCAGGTGTTAGCTTTTGGAGATATTCGCGCTCAGCGCGAATATCTCCAAAAGTTGGTAATAGGAGATAGCGATGTTAGCGACTGTTTCCAGTCGCTAACATCTTGGCACGCCCACTTTGCATGTCATTAGTGATAAATATCACTGACATGCAAAGTGGGGTCCAAGATGGTCGCTATCTCCTACTAGCTGTCGCTAACTGGTGTTAGCGACAGCTAGGTAATAGGGAGATAATTTTATCTCCGCTTTCTTGGCTTTTAAAACCAAAAAAGCGGAGATAAACCCCCTTGATAATATGCCCCTGAGTCTTTTGGCAAAGCGCAGGAGGTACCTCATTTGTTATGGATGCACGTGAGCTGCTGTCGGTGATAGCTCCCGGCTCTCCAAGCGAGGGCAGCCGGGGTGCTGGTGCTGGTCACGCATCAGAGCAGAGCAAGGGTTAGGGTCAAGGCAGAACAGCTCAAGCCTGCACTAATTGGAGCTTTCCTGGGCCCTGTTTGAAGCCACCTTTGGCTGTCAGGGTCTTCACGGCCTCAGTTTTACACAATTAGCAGCGCACCTGCCACCTAGACGTGGTAGGGGGTCAAGTGCTACACTATAGTCTGCTATTTGCTTCTAAGAATGCATCCACCGAAAATGCATCTTTCAAAACAAAATTGCTGTGCACACTTATGACATGTCTCGGGAGAGAAGTCCTCTAGTCTTGTCACCTCATGACCGCGCAACTTTACAAAAACAATAATTGGTGTTCTTTCGAATATTTGGGGGAGGAGAGTTCCTTGAATTCTTTGGAGAGGTATTGAAGATATGGAGCCATCTTCTGCATAACTGATAATTTTCATTGGAGATGTTATCCTTGCCTGATCTTGGGGAGCCTCTTTTTCTCTCCACGTGTTGTAGTTAATTGCTTTATTGTTAGGACCGTTCCCTCCCTCTTCAAGAGAGTATTGGGAATGTCCGTTTGAGGTTCTAGTATTATGTACAGAGATAATCCTGGTAATGAAATGAAATTGTACTTGTATAGCGCACTTATACCCTGAGGTGTCTTGGCGCTGTACGCATACCGCTGTGGAACCCTTCCTGGCTTTTCCCTGTGAAATGTCCACTCCTGGGCACCCCCAAGGTGCAGCCAGGCATCCCAGCGCTGTGGGGGCCGTTGTGGAGATTAAGCAAGCTATTACCTAGAGTTTCAGAGTGGGACCCATGATTAGAATAGGCACCGAGTCGAGAATTACCAGGTCCGAGAAAATTGAGCCCAAGACCCGCCGAGGCGGGAATTGGACCCTGGTTCCCAGGCCAGACCTCTGCATCAGGGTCTGCCACTCTAACCATTGAGCCACACTTCTCCACATTATTGATGGTATTGATGTGTCAAACGTTTAGGGCCAGATTTACTGACCTTTCATGCAACGCAGAGCAGCAAGACAACTCTGCACTGCGTTGCGAGAAGGGGTGACAGCAGAAATGTGCCATATCTACTAAGACATGACGTACCTCTGCTCTCTCATAGCATTGGCACACTCAGGCAGCCTGGCACCAATGCAGGCACCCTTGCACCATGGTACGAGGCTGCACCACAGTGCAAGGGTGCCTTTGTTGCAAGGAGGATTGTTTTGTGCAGGATGAGATTCCTTTCTGCACAAAAACACTCTCTCCAAGCATTTTCCTCTTTCAGTGTGTGCTGCAGAGCATATAGAAAGAGCAAGTAACAAGGAGAACAAAGAAATCTTATGGTTAGGCTGTCCTCTGGGATGGGCAGTGATTTAATGTAATTCCAAGTAAACAACCCTTTGTAAATATGAGAGTGCATGAAATTCATGGGTGGATGTACGGGAATGCCCATGTGCAACGCATTTAATGCCTCCCCTGAACAAAATGCAAAAAAGGGAGCACAAGCCGCTGCGTTGCATTACATTTATTAACAAAGCCACACAAAGCGATGGAAATCACCCCTTGCATAGCTTTGTTAACCCCTCCCACGCTGGGGACGGAACCGCTCCGTAAGCCCCTCGGGTGGGCTGTGCTGCTGACGGAACGGTTCCGTCACGGCCCGCTCGCCGCGCCTACGCGGCGCTGATTTCGCGCCTGCGCGGTGCGTTCTATTGAGCGGGCGGGGCCGTGACGGAACCGTTCCGTCACAAGCACAGCTCACCCGAGGGGCGTGACGGAGCGGTTCTGTCACCAGCGTCGGAGCGCCGCATGGCCCCCCGCCCCTTAGCAATGCGGCGGAATAGCCGCCGCAGCAAAGGGGTTAATATCTACTAGCACAAAGGGGGTCAACCGTGACGCAGAAATGTTAGTAAATCTGGCCCTTTGTCTCGAGGATCTAAAAATCGATCCCAGTATTTGTGCAGATTGGAGTAGTCCCAAAATAAATGTAGTGGTAGCGGGGTGACTCCACAAAGCCCACAACATTTGTCTGGTCTATTGAGGCCTGGTTTATGTAATTTTATGGCTGTGTATTATCACTGTAGTGTCCATTTAACTATGACGGCTCTATGCACTTTGTGCTGTAGAGCTTTTTCTTTCCTGTATGTTCACAAATTCCTGCTCTGGGAGAGTCCTGTCCAATTGTTTTTTCCCTGTAGTATTGGGGATTTAGATGATGGACCTGACAATTTTTTATGTCCAAGATTAACCTGTTGTCATCTTATCTAATAATTAGCCATTTCTCAATTCTTTTAAGTGCTCAAAAGGCACTGAGTTTTACAGTTGGGTGAAAGAGCCAATGCCTAATCTGGCACTACCTAAATCTTTTTTAGTAAATCAGACATCTCAGAGTCCAAACCTTTTCCCAGTGTGGCAAGGTTTGGAGTGGGAATAGTAAATTTGACCCCCTCCATCCCTAGAGTAAAATACTTTCCCCAACATAGCTAAACTGTGAGTGGGAATAGTAAATCCGGCCTCCCCAGAGTCCAACGCCAATGCCAATTAGGCCACGTTTATGGTGGATGTAGCAAATCTAACCCTTGCCTCTCCCCCCAAGTCCAACACATTCCCCAATGTGGGTACGTTTGGAGTGGGGATATATACTCTAACCCCTTTTAGAGTTGCACACTTTCTCGAATGTGTATAAGTTTGGAGTGGGAATAGTAAACCCCCCCCTCCGAAATCCAACAGTTCCCCCAATGTGGCTGTTTGGAGCTGGCATAGGAAATCACTTCCCCCCAGAGTCCAACACTTTTTCTAATTTGACTAAATTTGAATAGGGAATAGTAAATCTGAGCCTCCGGAGTGCAACACTTACAACAACAAAGCTACATTGTCAGTTGTAATAGTAAATTATATCATTTAACAATGAGAAAATAACACATCTTACTTTTTCTGTCAAATGATGTCATTTATATTCATTCACTGGTTTCTGCCTAGGAGAAATTAAAACATTAGAAATAAGGTTACACACATCACAGTAGATTAATAAATTCCACAGATTATGTTGCTGACGCTGATCTTCGGTAGTGTCACTGCATCCCTATTCAACCACATTGTTTTGTCCTGGAAACATTTCTTTAGTTCCCTGCATCACAGATCCTTCATCTCCCCAAACTGTGATGCTTACACGTCGAGCATTACGTGAAAACATTAATATTAGCTTTGTCATTAGGATACCTACATGTGGGTGATATGTAGATATGTATTTGTCAGTCCTTACATAATGCTACCTGGAGAGCAAGAGGATAGTGTGTAAAAATGGCTGGTTGGTAGACTATTTGAGATTGCGCACGTCATGTATGTTTTTTTCTTCTATAGATTACTTTGTGTTGAAATGGGAAGAAATACATGATTTTCATGTTGACACTTTATCTCCAGCATAAAATGATTTTATAATCCGTCCAGACCCTGATCTCCTGCATTTTCCCTTCCATGTATTCTCTCCTCTGTGTGGAAGCCTCTTTATTCACAAGGTTCTTCTCATGTTCTTCTCATTCATAAATGGTATCATTGCACATAGAATTGGAAAGCAGTCTCCGCCACCATATCACTTTTCTGTCTTTGGATTGTTTTCTATGAGGACAACTAAAATTGCAAATGCTGAAGCGTGACTTTCAACCATCAACAGCAGTTGCGTATTATCACGCCTGAGAATGGGTGCCGTTGTGAATGCCGCCTCCAAAGTCCGAAAGGTTTCCTCCTGTACCTTGCCCATATAAAAGGTTTTTAAGTGAAACATGCAAAGCCATGGAATCTTTGTAGTTCCTTGACAATGGTGGGAGCTGCAGTATGGCTCAGACTTTTTCACATCAATAATTATATCATTTCCAGATATTAGATAACCCAATCAGTATCAAATACAGATTTTTCTGCTTCAGTTTACAATGAATGTTTCCTTAACCATGACAGGACTTTTTACATGAGTATGATGTTGTTGGATATCTTTGGAGTAAATCCATTTATTGTTCAAGAAAAAAATCCTGAAAGTATCTTATAGATCTCTAAAAATGATGTTCACAAAATGTTGGAACACTTCAGGGATACAAAGTAACCAGAATGGCATCATTAAATACTCATATTGGGCTAAGCAAGCATTAAACACTATTTTCCAAACATTCCCCTCACAGATTCAGACCAAATTGTGGGTTCCTCAAAGATCAAGCTTTCAAAGATCTTAGCTTTCTTCATTTGATCCATCAGTACCGACATGAGCGGAGGGCACCGTTTTCTCATGGTGGTGGCATTCAACACTAGATAATCTATCCATGGACAATGTTTCCCATTCAGTTTTGGTATAAAAAAAGTTTGGGACCCTGCTGGTAAGACAAATTGGTAAATAACCCTCTGTTCCAATATTTCTTGCAGTTTTTGTTCTAATAGGTCATCCTCTTTCATTATTAAAGGACATATTCTTGCATGAGCAATAGGTATGTCTTGTATTACTGCAGTCATATGGATGAGGTGGTAGAATGTCAGCTGCTTAACGGATAAGTGCATCTCTGAATTCTTTGCCAATTCACAGCTCTTACTTCGAGTTTTAGTAAGTGATTGTCTTTTGTGCAAGAGAACAGTTGAGATTCTAAGTCATGTCCACCCCCTTTGGAGATGGACAATTATTCCTGCATTACCCAGAACATAAAGAATAGTTTGACGTCACTAAGTTTGCTAAGGTGACTTGAAGGTATGCTGAGGTATCTAAGAGCCTCACTCCAAAACTCAGGTTGCTGCCCATTACACTTTTGAGCCTGCCCCAAAGCTGCTGGGCATCTCAGCTGGTCTCCTCTTTCTTGGCAGTTGTCTCCCTGCAGGGACTAGATCTGGACGTAGTGCTGTGTTTGAGGGTGCCAGGAGTTAGCACAGTAAGTGATCCAATTCTTGAAATTCTTGATTACTTCGGGAAGGCTGCTGGTCGGTGGATGTTGAGAGTGGTGTTCCAGTGATGCTGTTCCAGTTTTGGAGGGTTAGTCTGGGGTTGGTGCATGTGCATTGGAAGCGAAAGAGATTCTGAACTTGACGAGAGTGTGGTCCATCCGCCGGCTTGTCGACTCGGATGTTGTCAAAGATGGTGAAAGTAGGGTCCAGGGGTTGTCCGGCATCGTGGTTACCTCCCTTTATTTGTTGGATGAGGACCAAGCTTTCAAGGTCTTTGCTGAGTGTTTATGAATTGGTGTCAGAATGGTTTTCCAGGTGGAAGTTCAGGTCTCTTAGTGGGATGTAATTACAAGTGTTGAGGGCGAGTGGCGCGACAAAGTCTATGATTGCGTCGGTTAAGTTGGTGTGTGGTTCTGGTGTTCTGTAGATGAGACTACTGCTTCGTGTGAAGTCGGCTGTGACATGGAGCTTGAACAACAGATATTCCTTGTTGGACGCTCACCGGTGCATGGAAGTGGTGCAGCTAATGGCATTCTTGTGGTTGTTGGCGATTATGACTCCAGGCTTGTGCAGTTTGCATTGACTAGCAATCTTGTAGCCAGGGTGGATGACTGTGGTGATGTCAGAAGCTCATGCGGGCTTTCGTGAGGAAAGGAAGGTCCAGGCATTGTCGTGCTGCAGGTCCCACATTTCTGTGAAGTGTTTGCTGAGTGAACCTCTACATGCGGAGTGCAGAATCTACACATACTCATGTCATCCATGTCTCACCAGGATGGAGCAGAGGAACCAGTTGCAAGGGACTGGCAGTCTAATTTAAAAAACACAGGCGAGGCCTATAGGTGACTCTCCCCTGGCAGAATACAGGTAAAAAAGTGTGTCCTCTCACAACAATTGGTCACTGCCACCACAGGCATTCCTCAACAGCCCAGGGAGCTGAAAGGAGTCACACTCTGGAAAAAGAAGGAAGCACATGATGTTCCCTGCCATACAGCAAAGCCCCACTATGACTCAAAGTTCTTGTCACAGGAAGTCCTCAGTGCACAGGCATGGTTGGCGGGTATGCTGAAGCAAAACATCAACAACCTGTAGAACTGGTGCAGGGCCCACAAAGCCATGCAGGGAACCCTTTTCTGCCCCAACAAATCCTGAATTGTACCCTGAAACTTGTGTTATCCAAAGCACTGCATCAATTGTTATTTTCCTAGTAATTTTGTACTTAACAAAAAATAAAAAATAAATAAACACCAAAAGTAACCAAACAGCTTGAACCTGGGAACTAAAAAGCACTTTAGTCCTCTAACATTTTACCTGAATATATTTGAAAGCCTGTAAATAAAAAACAACTTTCAGAAGTCTTTTTTCAGCAACTGGAGTGTAGGCTACAGGTGACCTGGAGAGGAGTTTGAGGGCGGCCATAAGCATAAGGTGCTATCCCTCGACTCGTCAGTCATCTGTCCTTGCATCTCCTAAACGTCTTCCCTCTCCTGAATTAGAGTAGGGCATAGCTCCCATTTTTCTTTTTAATTGTCAAACCTGTGTTCCCTTCCCAGCAGCATATATATTGTAAAATGTAAATTGATTTAAAATGCAAATGAAGCCAGCTCGGAATCCATTCAACCAGCTATAAAAAGTCATGGACCGAACATCACAGATGCTGCAAGTTCATCCACAGGGAACGGGCCTTTATAAATGGTGATTTAGTCAGAACCAGCACTGGCAACACAACACCTTAGTGTAAAGTCACCTTTTATCTGGATGCAATTGAGTTTGTGTATGATGCCAATTACAAAACACTGTTTACAATTACAAAACTCCTGTGTACTCTCTGTTCCTGCCACTACACTCAAGAGCCGTAAGACTGATGGAGCGGTTACAATATCACTGTCAAAATATTTGATCTGTGGCAATACCACAGGCACAAACTTGGACCGCTATATTGTGACATTCAAGTTGCTTAATTTGTGCAGGTGTTTGCCGGTGTTTGGCACCGGCATTTAAATTCAAACACCTGCACTTGTTTTTGGCAGACCACCACATGGTGGCACTGTCTATTTTTAACATAATACATGAGCACCAGTGCAAGCAGGACAGTCCTACAACGTTGCTCCTCATTAAGATGTCGGTCGGAAAGGCTCCGAACGGCAGTTGGATTTTCCTAATTCGTTTAGGGAACCGATTATGATGAAAGGTAACCGTTCGGTCAGTCTGAATCGGTTGCAACTGTTATTTGGAGACTCTGAGCTGCTCGGGACCGAATCTTACAGCTCTATGGACCGGGTTTCCGACCGACGTATTACAATGTGAGTTTTGGATAGCCTTTCGGTTTGTCTGACACAGAATGGCTGTCAGAAACGGACTTTGCCTGTGGCAGCCCCCCCTTCACCCTGATGCCTCCAGTTGGGGACCTTGGGGTACCCATGAGATCCCTCTTTCAAAACATGCATGACCGCCACAGTGTGCAGGGTTTTCTGCAACCACCCTTTTTTCAATGGGAGCCTGTGTTGTCGGTTGGAACACAGACTCCAATTGAGGTCAATCAGAGACTTTCAGAACGGTGTCCGGAACCATCAGTAATTGGTTGGCCGGACCCTCCGAACATGAGTCGGTCGGAACCAATTCCGCCAAGGAGTCGGTCGAATTGCTTTCCGACCGACATCGTAATGAGACCACAAATGTGACCTTGAATAGTGCGAATGGTCACATTTGTTGATGTTTGATACATTTTGGGAACGCTGGCAGGGGTAGTGGGCGGTGCAACCTGCAGTGGCTTCCTGTAAAAATTACCCTGGGCCCTGGCAATTCTATTTCAATAAATTAAGCACTGTATTAAACTATAATATCAGTTGAAGCAAAGGTCCAGCTGGTACGGGTGTCAGGGCAGTTAAATGGTAATAATCCATTATATATTTTATTTTGGATTTTTAAAAATATATTTTTTACAGGTTGTTGTCCGCTTTGGGAGTACTCCATAGAAATCTTGATACCCCATACATGGGATTACTGACTGCAGCCGAAGCACGTCACGTGGTCACTGAAGCCTGGTGTACCCCCTGCGGTTGTCTTGTGGTGCACAGCGAACACAGTGTCAAGGAAACACTCCTGTCCCACCTGACTCACTGCCACAGACGCACTCCCAAACCGCAGCAGGGTTTATTTCCCAGACAGTGGTGACAGCAGAAAGATATCTTGGAGATGTATGTGAGGGCGGTGGGAGCCATGGAGCCTGGGCGAGAGGCAGCAAAACCACAACTGAAAACCTGTCTGAGCTAGGAAGTTCTTATGTATCACGTAAACCAGGGCGTTCCACGGAAGACCATACCAGGTATCGAAATAAGCTACATATGGTTATCCAGATCTTTTGACATATTTCCAGCCCTCCTGTGCCCATGCTGGGCACCCCAAAGGCTTTTTTGTGTGCTTTGTAAATTTGTTCTCTGTGCAAGCCGCATAATGTAAACAAACTGGCGTTATCAGAATTATATATGTGGACAGTTGAAGCTCCTGGCAATATTTTACATTGTCAGCAGTAAATCGTGAAGTGCTTGATGTTAGCACCATCTCGCGCATGCACTTTTCATTGTTGCCAGTTGTAATTAATTCAGTACATAACATTTTGCACAACAAATTTGAAAACAGCCAACTGCTTTTATTGCTCGTAAATCCAAATGTCAATGAAAAATGTTAGCTTAATAGGACAAAAGTGCTTAGAAATTAAAGTGCCACCAACGTAAAACTAGTTATGTTATGACCCCTGAATCACAGCAACGTCTCTTTCACTTGAGAGGAGCAAAAAGGATGTCAACAAGACATGACATGGAAAAGCTTTTGTTGGAGAAGCAGAAAATATGAAAAGATAAGAACTAAGAAATAATTTTTATATTCTCTCCGTACAATTTTCTTGGGCGTAGCTCCAGGGGGTGTGTGTGGGGGGGTGTTACACTCCACCAATAAATGTATTTTCTCAGTAATAGTTGGATGCAGACGCTTCCAGTCGGGTATGCTGAGGTGTCTGTCGGATTTCACCTGGGATTTTTCAATGCACACAATGACAAAGGGCCATATATATCAAGCACAAATGCTATCAAAAACGCCGAAGTTCTCAGAATTTCGGCGTTTGCGATCGCATTTTTGCTAAATGGTATGTATGAAGCAAATCTGCGTGCAAAATAAGGAATCGCAAAATTTGCGATTCCTTATTTTGCGATTGCATTTAAGGAATCGCAAATTTTGCGATTCCTTAAATGCAATGTAAGAAGCACCAAAAAAGTGCAGTTTCTCCTTAAGGAATCGCAAATTACCACCAACTTCAAGTTGGTGGTAATTTGCGATTTCTTTGAAAAATGCACTTTTTTGCATTTTTCAAAGTACCATGTGACGCACATACATGCCCTTAGGGCATGTATGTGTGCCACATGAGCACCCATGCTTATTTCAGGGGTGCAACAGGGTGTCCTTTGACATCCTTGAAATTGCATTCTCAATTTGCGATTCGCTAATTGCGAATCGCAAATTGAGAATGTCTTCCCATTCATTCCTATGGGCCTCTAGGCCCATAGGAATGAATGGGGAGGTATCTCTTAATTGCGAATCGCAATTTGAGATTCGCAATTAAGGAATATGTAGGATTCCCAAAATGTATTGCAAATCCTACATACATAGCATTTTGCGATTCTCAAATAGCGATTCACAAAAAAACGCAATTGATACATATGGCCCAAAAACACATCCAGTCTCTCTCATCTCTGTTTTGAAAGTCCTAGAAAATGTTGATTATTTTACAAAATGTTGTGTTTCTCTCACTTAGTACTCATACCAATCCACATTCCTCTCCCTTTCCGCTGCCCCTGACGCCCCTCTCATGCGCCCTGCCACATCACGTTTTTATTTTACCACCTACAACAATATTTTGCATTTGTTCCTGTATCTTGGGCAAGAAGCTCTCAGCAAAAGATCCCCCCCCCCCACACATTCTCTTTGACTGTTTCATTAGCATTTCCAATATCAAAATGACACAAATAATGCCTTTCAAATTATCTAAATAATTAGTTCGTGATTTTCCTTCATTTCACTTGGAATTTATAACTTTCATTCCATCAATTTTAGTGGGGTAAACCTGTATTAGTGCATTAAGTTGTACATCTCTAGCTGTGGCTACCTTGGCTGCATCACTAACCCTGCCTGGGGCAGTTAACTTGCACTGTCAATCTGTCTTGAAGCTCACTGGTCAATATAATTCTTAAGAATTGGTTAATATCCGCTCAGATGGAATTGTAGCATTGAAAGATCATTTGAACTCTTCCATACATTTTTGGGGGCAAATTTACAATAACTGGCGCATCCCTGCATATCAACAGGGATGCGCCAGTTATTGTACATCACGGCTCCGCCACCATGGATGCGCCGCATTTACAATGCGGCGCACCATGGGGCAAAAGCGGACAGATGCGTGAAGCATCTGTGCTGTAAAGGCGGCGCATTGCTGGAGTTTCGTCGCAAGCGCGACGCAGCTCCAGCAAGGCTCGGGGTGCCCTATCTTTAAAATGCTGCGTCAATCCTTACGCCTGCTTCCAGCAGGCGTAGGGTTTTGACGCAGCATGGGCTCAAAAGTGAGTGAGTGAAATCTTGTAGATTTCACTCAGCCAACTTTTAGGAGGCGTTCCTGCGAACGCCACCCTCCCTGCGCCGGGACGCATGTTGTAAATACCCCGCAGCATGGCGCCTCTTTTGCGCCGCCGCTACGTCACAAAAGTAACGCAATGGTGGCATAAAAGAGGCGCAAGGGGCTTGTAAATCTGCCCCTAGGTGTTTCCCTCAAATCTTAGCAAACTATCTAGTGATTTTGAGAAGATCATATGGGAAGCAGGGTGCATGTATGGAAAGCTTTGCCCTGCCTCCTGGCCAAGGTTCTGTGGAAAGGGTAAGAGTACATTCGGGGGGAAGTTAAGGGGGGGGGGGGGGCATCTATATCTTCACTGTCACAGTCCAGCCCCAGCTGCTGCTCCCGGTCAAGTTGTTGCAATTCACAGCAAATTCAGCAAGATCGTGGAAGGAAACTTCACCTTGAGGCTCTAGTGGCGTCTGAAAATGTATTTAATAAAAGATGTCAATCACAGAAAAATAGCGCCGGAGCACCAGTTAAGCTGTCAGGCTCCCTGGAGAGAGACAAAGTACACCTTCCGCCCTGATGCAGAAGTGTCTAAAATCGTTCCCAAGTCTGAGAGTTCGGATTTTCTAATAAGCAGGTGCGGCGTGAGCTCATGAGACCGATAGCGCCCGACAGCTTTCAAAAGTGCCAATTTATGAGAAAAGTACCACAGTTTTCGAAAATCACACCTTAGTGCCAACTGCTTACGACGTCTCAGCTTCCAGTTTACAGGTTTTAGCATTGAATTTTTTTTTTTTTAAATTGAAGTTATAGGTTACACGACTCAAGCATTAAACAAGGCAATTTGTATTTATTTTACCTGAGAGCAACAGGTCTAAGTCTATCCTTTGTGAACGTTTTATGAGAGCTTCTATCACCCCTAAAATAATTCACTTTATGACCTCTGCCCTGCCCCATCCTATGCCAGGTGCAGTCGGGTGTGTGTCACATTTCTGGCAAGTGTGGAGGGATTGCATGGTGATTGCTGAATTCCTAAATTAGTTCCCGTGGACTTCCTCACAAAAAGGATGCCACACACCAGCTCCAGATTCTAAAACGCAGCCAGACTCACTCAAGAAGAAGATATTCACTGAGAAAGAGATAGACCTTGTAATCACCTTTGTAGAAAGATAGGACATGCCTATCTTTCTATGTGCAGTCTTAAACTTACGATTAAAATGTGGTTTGTGAATGCCAAAAAAGAGTGAACCTACTCAAACATGTAGATTTACCTCTGTGAATTAGGCACAAAAAATGCATGTAATATTATCCATAAAATACACAAGACACATAAGATGCATAAAATACCTAAGGTGTTTTAAGTGTATAAGATGCATATAATATACATAGCGGAGTAATATTTAGAATATTAAAGAACTGACAAACTCTATTTATTCTGCCTCTTGACCATTCTTCACTAAGGCTGTGGATTCTTCTATTTTTTAAATTGCACTTGCCCAACCCATCCCACCTTCCCCTGTCTCCCTTAGCAAGCAGGGTCTCTCCTGCTATGACCCCATAATGCCCCTCCCCCATTTCTGCCACTTGGCACCATGGCATTGATCACTTACTCTTGCTTCATTCCCCAACCTCCACTCATCATGTAAACTTAAATCTTTGTGTCACCCAGGCCTTGCTGTATTTCTTTAAAAAAAGCTCCTGTGCTTCTTCCAATGACCCAAACAAATGGAAGTGGCCATTATACAGCACTTTTAATTTTGCAGGCTGAATTACAGTGGATTATGCTCCAGCTGAGTGAAGGGGACTTAAAAGAAATGTAAAGTCTCTATGTCTTCAGACAAGTCAATTGTCTGAAGAAAACCCCATTATTGACAACAAAAGAGTTTTTGTTTCATGGCCTTATTCAATATCTTTTCCTTAACCCTGAAATCAGCACAGTTAACCAGTACTGTCCAAAGAAACTTGGTGTTGGAAGGAGCATGAAAAGGGGCTCAATGTGCTAGCATAAGTGTTAAATCCTGTGCGCAATCTGGAAGAACATACTATAGCCTTATAGCCCGCCGTAGCGGGCTATACCAGCTATTAAAGGCCCGCTGCCGTGTTAAAGGCCCGAGCCGAAGGTGAGGGACTTTAACAAGGCAGCGGGACTTTAATAGCCGGTATAGCCCTGCTACGAAGGGCTATAAGGCTATTAGAACATTCTGCCACTAGAGGGCAGAATGTTCTAACAAATAAAAACAAAACCTTCAGGGAGCGGAAGGGGATTGAAATCCCCTCAGGCTCCCTGAAGCCTTTTGTCCACAGCCAGAGCTGGGAACAAAGAAACATTGGAATGTTGGCGCTCCGGGCTTATACCAGCCATTATAAGACTGGAGCACTCCATTGTTTTCAATGGATCTATCAACATTCCAATGTTGTTATGGCAAATCAAAGTTTCTACGTGATGGATTACCCCTGCTGCATCTTCCTAGCATTTGGGTATACATGTTATTCTTAAATTAGACCTTCTGTATAATTTTCAAGCTCCTCCTGCTTTCTTCAGAGTATCCTTATTTCTTTTACATACTTATCAACCACACCAGAAGTCTCAGAAACTCTATCCTTGCAGTTTGAAATTCGTTGCTCATTTCTTCTCCTCTATCTAAGATTTGTGACATCTTTTCATCCATCTTTGTTAACCGCAAGGACAGTTACTTAGTACTCTCTAATAGACACTGTTTGATCTGCGTGATCTCTGTCAGTATCTCTCATACCTTTGTGGGCATTTCATTATCTGGTCTCACAATATCTCTGACATTCCCATGATTATTCAGTTCATCTGAGTTCTTCTTTGTGGATTCATCACGTCTCAATACCACTTGATGGCTTATAAACAGTAGAGCATCTTGGGCGACCTTCTGACTGACTGAATCTAAAAGAGCCTCTTCCGGACTACTACTTCTATAATTCCTGCAGGGTTAACACTGTCCTTCTTACTCATTGTTAGAAATGGGAGTCTCTAGTTGGCAGAGGAAGGTACCCTTGTCCAAATAGTGACCCTTGCTTCTAGTCAGGGTAAGGGGGATACACTTTTAAAATAACCCCTCTCACCTCGTTGGTAGCTTGGCACGAGCAGACAGGCTTACCTCAGAGGCAGTGTGTAAAGCATTTGTGAATACATACAATAATACAGTGAAAACACTACAAATGGACACCACACCAGTTTAGAAAAATAAGTAATCCTTGTCTAAACTAAAACAAGACCAAAAGGCAAAAATCCACAATACTGTAATAAAAATATGACTTTAAAATGGTAGAAATAGCTTAGTTCAATGTAGATGGTAAAACCAACACTTTACTCTCAAAGTACATTGGATGCGTCATGCAAAACAAACAAAAGGGTCGCAGGGAAGGTGATGCGTTGGTTCCTTGCTTCAGGGAAGGTGATTCGTTGGTCCTTACTGCAGCACAGTGGAGGTGATGCGTCATTTCCTTACCGGAGAGGAGGTGATGAGTCGGTTTCTTACTACGTAGGGAGTTGATGCGTAGTTTTCTTACTGTGTCCCCCAACGATGCGACAAATGTGGCACCTCGATGCGATGATCTGGAATGATGCGTGAACTTTTACGGCCGCACAGCAGGCCTTGCGCCGAACTCGGTGTGATGATTTTGGACTTCGGAGATCGGTGCACTCGATGCGGTGTAAGGGGATTTCTCAAGCCATGGCAGGCAATGCGACAATTTCTTTGGCGATGCATCGCAAACAGGTACGGATGCGTCTCACTTCTTCAAAGTTACGTTCCTTTTCCAGCTCCCAGCAGAAAACAGTTCTCTAGAGGTCCATAGCAACAGCAGGCACCTCTTTGCAGGTCAGAACTCCCGCCAAGACAGTTCAGGGGATCTGGTGGTGAAGTCTTTGTGTCCCTGAGACTTCGGAACAGGAGGCCTTAAAGCCCTTGGAGGTCTACTTCAAGCAGGGGACACGGCAAACAGAAAAGTCCTTTTCTCCTTTCCTTGGCAGCAAGTAGCCACTGCAGGCCAACCCCAGACAGCAGACAGCAAACAGCACAGGGGCAGTATTCTTCCTCAGCTTCTCCGGCTCTTCTCCTCGGCACAGGTTCCTCTTGATTCCCAGAAATGATCTAAAGTTCTAGGGTCTGGGCCCCAATATTTATATCACAAAATCATTTGTTCTCTTGTGGCAGAGAAGCCTTGTGCTCAGTCCAAAGCAGTACTGTCCTCTCTGGTGCAGGTTCCTGGCAGGAGGTGGAGATAGCATGGTCCTTGTCCTTGGCAGACCAGGCCCATTCAGGTGCAAGGAAGTCCAATGCAACCCAGGTCTATTCAGACCGGCCCTGACTCATCAGGCTCTCTGGAGCCACTGCTCCTCCCCAGCCCCTGTCATCCAAAAGCCAGACATGCAATACAAAACCTATCATAGTCACACTGGATGGTTAAGCAAGAAAATACATACTTTCCAAAAGTGGTATTTTCAAACACAGAATGGAAAAATCACCCACACTAAAATATGCATTTTAACATTCTGAGTTCAGGGATACTAAACTTTATTTTCCTACTTATTCCCAGGGGTAGTTATGTTTATAAGATGTTCTAAGCCACAGCTTTCCAAACTGTGTGTCCCGACACAGTACTGTGTCGCCTGCAAGTGGTGGGTGTGTCACAGGGGAGTGAACGAGTTTTCAAGAGGAGAAGTAGTCTATGATATAGATATGTGCCCTGTAAGCTGGGGTGAGGTGACAGAGGGAGTAAGACAGAGAGAGAGGGAGACAAAGGAAGCTTGAGGGAGTAAGACAGGGAGCGAGGAAGACAGAGGGAGTAATAGAGAGAGGGAGACAGAGGGAGCTAGAGGGAGTAAGACAGAGAGCGAGGGAGACAGAGGGAGTAAGATAGACAGAGAGGGAGACAGAGGGAGCTAGAGGGAGTAAGACAGAGAGAGAGAGAGAGCTAGACAGAGAGAGGGAGCTACAGGGAGTAAGACAGAGAGAGAGGGAGCTAGAGGGAGCAAGACATAAAGAGAGGGAGCGAGAGGGAGTAAGACATAGAGAGAGGGAGTTAGAGGGAGTAAGGCAGAGAGAGAGGGAGCTAGAGGGAGCAAGACAGAGAGAGAGGGAGCTAGAGGGAGTAAGACAAAGAGAGAGGGGGCAAGAGAGAGTAGGCCAGAGGGAGATAGAGGGAATAAGACAGAGAGAGAGAGGGAGCTAGAGGGAGTAAGACAGAGAGAGAGGGAGCTGGAGGGATCAAGACAGAGAGAGAGGGAGCTAGAGGGAGTAAGGCAGAGAGAGAGGGAGCTAGAGGGAGTAAGACAGAGAGGGAGACAGAGGTAGCTAGAGGAAGTAAGACAGAGAGAGAGGGAGCTAGACAGAGACAGGGAGCTAGAGGGAGTAAGATAGAGAGAGAGGGAGCAAGACAGAGAGAAAGGGAGCTAGAGGGAGTAAGAGAGAAGGAGGGAACTAGAGGGAGCAAGACAGAGAGAGAGGGAGACAGAGGGAGTTAGAGGGAGTAAGACAGAGAGAGATGGAACTAGAGGGAGCAAGACAGAGAGAGAGAGGGAGCTAGAGGGAATAATAGAGAGAGAGAGGGAACTAGAGGGAGTAAGAGAGAGAGGGAGCTAGAGGGAGTAAACAGAGAGAGGGAGCTAGAGGGAGCAAGACAGAGAGAGAGTAGGCTAGAGGGAGCAAGAGAGAGAGAGAGAGCTACGGGGAGTAAGACAGAGAGATGGAGCAAGAAGGCGTAAGACAGAGAGAGAGGGAGCTAGAGGGAGTAAGAGAGAGAGAGGGAGACAGAGGGAGTTAGAGGGAGTAAGACAGAGAGAGAGGGAGCTAGAGAGAGAGAGGGAGCTAGAGAGAGTAAGATAGAGAGAGAGGGAGCTAGAGTGAGCAAGACAGAGAGAGAGGGAGCTAGAGGGAGTAAGACAGAGAGAGAGTGAGATAGATGGAGTAAGACAGAGAGAGGGAGCTAGAGGGAGTAAGACAGAGAGAGAGTGAGCTAGAGGGAGCAAGACACAGAGAGGGAGCTAGGGGGAGCAAGACAGAGAGAGAGGGAGCTAGAGTAAGCACGACATAAAGAGAGGGAGCTAGAGGGAGTAAGACATAGAGAGAGGGAGCTAGAGGGAGTAAGACAGAGAGAGAGGGAGCTAGAGGGAGCAATACATGGAGAGAGGGAGCTAGAGGGAGTAAGACAAAGAGAGAGGGAGCTAGAGAGAGTAAGCCAGAGGGAGATAGAGGGAGTAAGACAGAGAGAGAGAGAGGGAGCTAGAGGGAGTAAGACAGAGAGAGAGGGAGCTAGAGGGATCAAGACAGAGAGAGAGGGAGCTAGAGGGAGTAAGGCAGAGAGAGACGGAGCTAGAGGGAGTAAGACAGAGAGGGAGACAGAGGTAGCTAGAGGAAGTAAGACAGAGAGAGAGGGAGCTAGACAGAGACAGGGAGCTAGAGGGGGTAAGATAGAGAGAGAGGGAGCAAGACAGAGAGAAAGGGAGCTAGAGGGAGTAAGAGAGAGGGAGCTAGAGGGAGCAAGACAGAGAGAGAGGGAGACAGAGGGAGTTAGAGGGAGTAAGACAGAGAGAGATGGAACTAGAGGGAGCAAGACAGAGAGAGAGGGAGCTAGAGGGAATAATAGAGAGAGAGAGGGAACTAGAGGGAGTAAGAGAGAGAGGGAGCTAGAGGGAGTAAACAGAGAGAGGGAGCTAGAGGGAGCAAGACAGAGAGAGAGTAGGCTAGAGGGAGCAAGAGAGAGAGGGAGCTACGGGGAGTAAGACAGAGAGAGGGAGCAAGAAGGAGTAAGACAGAGAGAGAGGGAGCTAGAGAGAGTAAGAGAGAGAGAGGGAGACAGAGGGAGTTAGAGGGAGTAAGACAGAGAGAGAGGGAGCTAGAGAGAGAGAGGGAGCTAGAGGGAGTAAGATAGAGAGAGAGGGAGCTAGAGTGATCAAGACAGAGAGAGAGGGAGCTAGAGGGAGTAAGACAGAGAGAGAGGGAGCTAGATGGAGTAAGACAGAGAGAGGGAGCTAGAGGGAGTAAGACAGAGAGAGAGTGAGCTAGAGGGAGCAAGACACAGAGAGGGAGCTAGAGGGAGCAAGACAGAGAGAGAGGGAGCTAGAGTAAGCACGACATAAAGAGAGGGAGCTAGAGGGAGTAAGACATAGAGAGAGGGAGCTAGAGGGAGTAAGACAGAGAGAGAGGGAGCTAGAGGGAGCAAGACATGGAGAGAGGGAGCTAGAGGGAGTAAGACAAAGAGAGAGGGAGCTAGAGAGAGTAAGCCAGAGCGAGAGGGAGATAGAGGGAGTAAGACAGAGAGAGAGGGGGAGCTAGAGGGAGTAAGACAGGGAGAGAGGGAGCTGGAGGGATCAAGACAGAGAGAGAGGGAGCTAGAGGGAGTAAGACAGAGAGAGAGGGAGCTAGAGGGAGTAAGACAGAGAGGGAGACAGAGGTAGCTAGAGGAAGTAAGACAGAGAGAGAGGGAGCTAGACAGAGAGAGGGAGCTAGAGGGAGTAAGATAGAGAGAGAGGGAGCAAGACAGAGAGAAAGGGAGCTAGAGGGAATAAGAGAGAGGGAGTGAGCTAGAGGAAGCAAGACAGAGAGAGAGGGAGACAGAGGGAGCTAGAAGAAGTAAGACAGAGAGAGAGGGAGCTAGAGGGAGTAAGACAGAGAGAGAGGGAGGTAGAGGGAGCAAGACAGAGAGAGAGAGGGAGCTAGAGGGAGCAAGACAGAGAGAGAGGGATTTAGAGGGAGCTAGAGGGAGCAAGACAGAGAGAGAGGGAGCTAGAGGTAGCAAGACAGAGAGAGAGGGAGCTAGAGGGAGCAAGAGAGAGGGAGAAGGAGAAGGAGCTAGATTAAGTAAGAGGGAGCAAGACAGAGAGAGGGAGCTAGAGGGAGCAAGACAGAGAGAGATGGAGGTAGAGGGAGTAAGACAGAGAGAGGGAGCTAGAGGGAGCAAGACAGAGAGAAAGAGGGAGCTAGAGGGAACAAGACAGAGAGAGAGGGAGCTAGAGGGAGCCAGACAGAGAGAGAGGAAGCTAGAGGGAGCAAGTCAGAGAGAGAGGGAGCTAAAGGGATTAAGACAGAGAACCCCACGAACTCCCCTTAGGTGTTTCGGGCTCGCTACGCTTGCTCGCTCAACTGCCTTACTGTGTCCCTAAATGATGCCTTTCCAAAAAGTGTGTCCCCAACATGAAAAGTTTGGAAAGCTGTGTTCTAAGCAAAGACCCCATTCTGTCCTATGGGAACAGGTAGCCTTGCAATAGTGAAAAATGAAATTGGCAGTAATTCAATATCAGGGCATGCCACACACACCAGGGGCATGTCCTACCTTTCACATACACCGCACCCTGCCCACAGGGGTACCTTGGACCTACCTTAGGAGTGACTAACATATAAGAAAAGGGAAGGTTAGGGCCTAGCAAGTGGGTGCACTTGCCAAGTCGACATGGCAGTACTAGACTGCACACAGGCTTTGCAATGGCAGGCCAGAGTTACATTTACAGGCTGCTTCTGTGGGTGGCACATTCAGTGCTGCAGCCCACTAGCAGAAATGTATATGCAGGCCCTGGGCACACGCTGTGCACTGTACTAGCGACTGACGTGTAAATCAAATCAGCCAATCATGGAAACCCCAATCCGTAAGAACAAATTACTGAGGGAGCACTTGCACTTTGGCACTGAACAGCAGTGGCAAAGTGTTCAAAGCATCTAGACCAGCAAAACGGAGTCCAACACACTGCAAAAACACACGAGAAAAAGGCAAAAAATGCAGGTGAGACCCACGCCAATGGAGCCAGGTCTAATATATGTCCCCTCCAGCTGAAATGTGGAGAGAACTGCCCACTCTCTTGGGAGTTCTCTTCACTACGGCGGATAAATCTGGGCAGACCAACATTATTGGCGGGTTCTGTACCAGGGCGGTGTTCCACCGTCAAGTCCATCCTCTGTAGGGAAATGGACCACCTCAACAGTTTTGGATTCTCACCCCTCATTTGCATCAACCATCTGAGGGGCCTGTGGTCGGTCTGAACCTGAAAGTGAGTCCCAAACAAGTAGGGCCTCAGCTTCTTCAGCGCCCAGACCACAGCAAATGCCTCACCCTCAATCGCACTTCACCTCTGTTGCCATGAAAGTAACCTCCTACTAATGAAGGCTACAGGTTGGTCTAGGCCCTCCTCATTTAGCTGTGAGAGCACAGCCCCCAAAACATGCTCTGAAGCATCTGTCTGCACAATGAATTCACTTGAGAAGTTGGGCGCCTGAAGCATGGCAGATTTCAGGGCATCAAAAACCTTTTGGCAGGCGTCAGTCCATTTCACCTTCCTCGGCTGCTTCCTGGAAGTCAGCTCTGTCAAGGGGGCAAAAATGGTGCCATACCCCTTAGCAAATCTCCGGTAATACCCGGTGAGTCCTAAGAAGGTTCTTACCTGTGTCTGGGTCTTGGGGGATTCCTAAGCCAGAATGGTATCAGTCTTCGGCTGTAGGGGCTCCACCAGGCCGCTCCCTACCTGGTGTCCCAAGTACACCACAGAACCCTGCCCGATCTTGCACTTACTTGCCTTGATCATGAGGCCTGCCCTATGCAGAGCTTTCAACACTTTCTAGAGGTGGTACAGATGTTCTTCCCAAGTGGCACTGCACAGTGCGATGTCATTCAGGTAGGCGGCACTGAAATCCTCCAGTCCAGCTAACACCTGGTTGACCAACCTCTGAAAGGTGGCAGGGGCATTCTCCAACCCAAAGGGCATCACCCGGAATTGGTAGTGCCCCTCTGGCATTGAGAATGCTGACCTCTCCTTTGCCCCATCAGTTAAGGCAATCTGCCAGTACCCAGATGTTAAGTTAAACATACTGAGGTACCGGGTAGCTCCCAACTGATCTATGAGCTCATCAGCTCTGTGGATGGGGTACACATCAGTCCTGGTGACCAAATTGAGCCCTTGGTGGTCCACGCAAAACTGGAGTTCTGATGTAGCACTGGGTGCGGCAGTCTTTGGGGCCAAGATCACTGGGCTGACCCTAGGGCTGTTTCAGGGCTCAATCACCCCTAGCACTGATATCATGCAGCCCTCCTCCTTGATGCACGCCTTGACCCTGTCAATCACTCTGTAAATCCTGTGCTTTACAGGAGGACTGTCCCAAGTGTCAACATCATGGACACAGGGGGTCAGGGAGACTATGTAGCCAACATTATCCTATGAAGGAGACCACTGTGCATGAAACTGCCAAGCGTGCGGTCGTTGTCCGCTTGTGATGTTCACCTATATGTTCGTAGTAGCGCAAGTTTAGACAACCGCCATGTCAGCGGTCGAGTGTGATGTGTTTGCAGTCGCGTCAGACCCACTTGCTACTGTTTTTTTGACTATTGTATATGTACCTCTACCGCTACATGTAATTGTTAAGGCTTACTTTTTCACATGCTTGCAATCCCACTCAAAGTTTTGGACATGGTACTCATTGTGCAATTCATAGATGTATATGACAGGTAGGCAAACTTTGCAAATTGTGTGATGGTGTACCAGTTAAAACAAGTCAGACAAGCCACCCTTTTTGACGTCAGCTACTTTTAATTGATGTAGTGCATGATCAAGGTGTCGGAATGTGAATTGTGACTTTGTAGGGGACTGTTAGTGAAGGCAGGCTGGCAAGTAAGGAATTCACAGTACCTAGTTTCCTGCATTTAACAGCATATGTAAATAACATTCCTACAATGCTTTACATGTAAAGAATTTTATGATGTTGCTAACCGAGTGCAATGATATTCAACTACTCTCTCACTTAGGTACCCTGGGAGAGGAGGAGACAGTCATCCTCCAGTGTCCCGTCCCTTCCCTGACCTCCAGACCATGCCAGAGAGACACATCATAGAGAAATACAGTTTGGATCGTCTGATCATCCTAGGGCTGACTAGTTAGTTGGAGCGGGATCTCAGACCAGTAATTACGTATCCCCACATTATCACCCCTCATGTAAAGGTTTTGTCTGTTTTGCACTTTTTGGCCTCTGCATCTTTTCAGATTGCTGTTGCCACTTCAGGTGGGATGTCACAAGCGATGTTCTGACAGAGGTTTTTACTGCACTGTTTAAAGACATTAGCCACTACACCCAGTGGCCTGACCATGATGATTTGGGTGCAGTGAAGGGAGATTTTCATGGTATAGGTCATATCCCACATTTAAATTGGGTCCATTGATTGTGCACAAATTACCTTAGTGGCACCACATAACTGTGAACAAGTTTATAGGAGGAGCAAAGACTACCAATCCATTAACACACAAGTTGTTTGTTTGGCAGATCTGTACATCTCCAACGTCTGTGCCCAGTTCCCAGAATCTGCCCATGACAGCTTCATCCTGCAGAACAGTATTAAACCAAGGTTAATGTCACATTTACAACCAGAGAGGGCCTGGCTTGTAGGTGGTGTGATGTGTGTTAGCTTGATTATGCATGGATATCATGTAAATTTATATGAGTTATGAGCGTGTGAATTAATATTTTAAACCTCTATATTTCACATTTAGGAAACTCAGGATATCCCAAACTTGCGTGATGCCCCTCAAAAATCCGACAATGCCTGCTGAACAATGTTTTAATTGATGCACAAGGAAGGACAAAGAGGCGATTGAGCAGATTTTTTGCCTCCTGAAAGCCCTGTTCAGCTGCCGGGACAGGACTGGTCGAGCCCTCCAATACTCACCGGGGAAGGTACGCTAGATAAATGTGGCCTGCTGCATCGTACACAACATTACCCTGAGACGGGAGATACCGAATAGCCCAGAGGATGGAGATCATGGGAACCCAGCTGTAGGGCATGGGAAATGCCAAGTGATGATGACGATAGTGGTGAGGATTGTGCAGATGTGCATCAGGAACTCATCCGCAAATACGTCTCCTGAAGGTAAGTGTATCTGTGAGATGTGTTGTTCACAGTTGCACTAGGCCCTATAGTACAGACAGTGGAAATGTTTTGAGTGAATCAATCCATGTTGAGACAAAGGAAAGTGCTTTAGTATGACCTTTTCCATGTGATTAATGATGCTAATGTGTTGTGTAATTGCTTCAAAATGTTGAGGCTCTGAAAAAGCAGACATGGGGTATGTGAATATATTTACTACAGAGCTGATCACTGTATTGTTCCCTTGCATGTCAGTGCACCATGTTGTCTTCATGTGTTCATAATCAAGTTGTGACTTCAGCTGCTATGTGTTTTTGTTTAGGTCGAAATAGAGTGACCATGGATTGTTCCTGGGACTTTGTGTCATAGATGATGGGTGTGACACATCTTCATAAGGACAGCTTGTACAACAATGGTTTGGCAAATACCGTGTTTTTCATGATATTTTGTCTCATGGTGTGTTGTTCCCAAACCAATATGTGTGCCATCATGTGTCCCAACAAATGTTCGGGTTAAGGCTAGGTAATGTAGTCTCATTCATCATTGCTTATCACCTGCATGTCACTGGTTTTTTTGTTGTATCATAATGTTTTAAGTCTTATCACACATGACTGACATGTACATGTGTCATGCCACCAGGTGTAGGCAACACATGATTGTTCAGTTTCTGGGGTCAAGGACTGTGTCTGTGCACTTAATTTCTATCTGTTATTTTGATTAAATGATCTTTGAGGCACATCACATGTGCCTGTCAAATCTTTTTTGATTAATTAATGATTCTTCACATAAAATGAGTTTGTGACTACTTTGTATTCTGTTACAAAGTTGTAAAACTAGTGCTGGTACAGAATTAATATTTTTTGCAGCAAATCCTACTGAAGATGTAAAGCTGACCTGGCACACATTTAGACAGTCTATATGCACAGAGTCAGAGATGTAGATGATGAGACGATGTGTGTCTATCCTCATGTGAGCTACTACTGTACAGCAGGGTTATCACTGTTGTTATAGAGACACAACTGAATTTCCGTAAGAGTAATCAATTATTTCTTTACAAACATGCAATGTTATTTGATCGTGGATGATTCATCACATGAAAGAATGTTTTGAAAGAATATGCTGGACAGTGTGATTATTGGGGGGTATCTAAATTTATTTGAATGAGAATACAAGTACAAAAAATATTGAGTGATTTTTAGAATAACCGTGATAGGAGTGTGGATGAAAATAAACATTTTAAGTGAATGATACAATCATGAAGGATGAAACCTTTGAAGTAGAGTCCCTAGTTTCCGGGTACTAAAGTCCAAATGACTCCTCACATCAAAGTCGGAAAATATGGGGAGGTCAAGTCAACAACATGAATGTGTGGCACACACAGCAATGACATTAGTGGCAAAATGGCTCTCTGACGGTGGTTCTTGTCCTGCCACCCTTACCTCCTGAAGTCTTACAAGGATGTCTACTCTTTCTGGGTGAGGGAGGATCAGGAGCTCCTGAGCCTGGCATGCCTGTGGGTGTAATCTCCTCTGTCAGGGCCTCCTTTATTTCCTTGACTTCAGTGACAACTTGGACAAACGCGCCTTGCGAGTCCTGGTACAGAGCCAGAACCTGTGTTATGTCGGCTGTATGACATTTCAACGCATGCTTTTACCACACATGCCTTTACAACAACTTGCGTTGGGGGGCGCTGGATAGTGAATAGTTTAATTTACTATTCCAACTCCAGTCCCCGTGGATAGTAGGGAAGGTGTTGGATAGTAAATTAAACTATTCCCTATCGTAGAGCGCCCCCCAGCGCAATGCGTTGTAATAACTTGCGTTGTAAAAGTTGCCTCGTAATGGTAGTGCGTTGTAAAAGTTGCGTTGTAAAGGATGTTCCCCGTTATGGCAGCCTGGGTGCCAAACTTATCAGCAGACTCCCTCTGAGGATCCACATTGGCCCTCCTCTGAAGTCTAGCCCCACTGCCCTCTGCCCTAGACACAGACTGCCCACTCTGACTGGTTCCTGGCTCCTGACTGACTGTGGTGGTGGTGGCTGTCTGAGAAGTCAGGACTGGGGGACAGGAGAGGGTACTGTCTGTGCTAGGCACAGTAGTCATGGGATAGGTGTTGTCAGAGTTGTTGCAGCAGTGGTAGGAGGTGTGGTCCCAGAGTCGCCAACTGTGGAGGTCTGCCAGACTGGCCAGATGTGATAGGCCAGTCATTGATGTCCAATGCTTCAGGAGCTTGTTGGTCACTGAGGGCTTTGTTGTCATTGTCGTTTTGGTCTTGGGAGGGACTCTGCTGACCTTCCTCCACCTGATCGACAGCAGTTGCTGGGTCATCTATGGATACAAATGAAGATTAAAGTTAATGGCAGCATTAATATTTGAACATCTAGGACATTTGTCTCCAGTCCATTGCTGAGCAGAAGAACTGATATCTGTAACTAGTGACATAAATCATCTTCAACATTATTGATGTAAATCTGCTTTATTTTATAGCATTTTTTCAAAGGTGAATATCTTGTTCTCTTGATGTTGCAGTTTCCAAAGTGAGTCGTCAGCAATTCCCTATACTGACAGGGTCTGGTTTCAATGTATATCTGTATATGCAATAAGGCATATTTTGCTAGGTTGTCAACAATGTACTTTGATGACTTACTTTGTCCTCAATACAAATTTAGACTTGTGAGCATGGGCTCAGTTGCCATTGTAGACTACCTGAGTGTCTTGTTTGACACACATTTCTTAGTTGTTTAGTTGGGTTGTTCTGTCGCTCAGGACAAAATAGCTCTGGGTTTGTGTGCATGACAACAACAACAACCTAAGATGGCTATCTCAGATTCAGTTTCTGCACATTTTTAATGGGACAGATTTCATGTTGGATTTTTGAGTAGCAAGATGGCTGCCAGGTGAGAAGGGGGTGAGGAGTGTAGCATGCTGGCTGGTGGTGAAGAGACAAGACCTCATGGTAGATGTAGTCACTAGGATGAGACTTTGTTAACAGGTACGAAGAGTTGTGCTCCTTGAGGGGAGTTAGTTCAGTTACATGAAGGCTGCCAGTTGAGAAGACGGGTGATGAGTGTAACATGCTGGGTGGTGGTGAAGAGACAAGGCCATTTGGTAGATGTGTTGAAGGTTGTACCTTTAGCTGAGGCTGAGTAGAGTTGTACTCCTTGAGTGGAGTTATTTCTGCAGCAAGATGCCTGCCAGGTGAGAAGGGGGGTGAGAAGTGTAGCATGATGAGTGGTGGTGAAAAGACAAGGTCTCACGGTAGATGTAGTCACTTGATGATACTTTGTTAATGGATGGGAAGAGTTGTGCTCCTTGAATGGAGTTAGTTCAGTATGAAGATGGCTGCCTGGTGAGAAGAGGGGTGAGGAGTGTAGCATGCTGGGTGGTGGTGAAGAGCTAAGGCCTCATGGAAGATGTAGTTATTTGAGTTATTTGTAACTTTTGTGATGAGTATTGTGCCATGGCTGTATATTGTGCAGATCTTTGACAGCATTGGAATATGACACAATTTTTGCAAAGAAAATCTGTATTGTAGTTTGCAGCAGTACCCTTTGCCACATACAAACCAACTTTTGACATTGAGTCTATGTGCCATGTTCAGGGAGTAGATGTAAATGAGGACAGAAAAGGACTTTCGGATTGCAAACATGACATTGTGATATTGTGTCAGTTCTAGTAGTACGGCGTACCAGAGTCCATTCTTCCCTGTATTCATTCCAAGCCCTCAGGGTGTAAGATGGTTAAGACCTTCTCTTCCCAGGACATGAGTCGTAATGGCACACTGGGAGGACCACTGCCAGTTCTCCAATGCTCCAGGAGGTGGTCCCTCTACTTCTTATGAACCTTCATATGGAGGTCATTGCCCCTCTTTCTAATGTCACACTGTGTGCATGCGGCATTTCCATCAGCATTCACACTGTTGACTATCCTCTCCCAGATATCCGATCTTGTGCTGTGAGGAGTATGCTGGACTTGGGTACCAAAAATCTGGGGCTCAACTTTAGTGATTTCATCCACCATGCTTGTTAATTCCCTTTCACTGAAGGATTATTGTTTGGGGTTCATAGTGAGGGGAGAAAAGCAATTGTGAGGGTGGTGAGTTGAAAAGAATGTTTAAGAAGGGAATAACAGCTTAGCCTGTGCAAATGGACTTAAAAGGTGATGCTGTTGTTAATGAGTGAAACTTTGGACATGATTGATGAAAGATTAGTTATTATGAAGAAGGCTGCTAGTCTAGAATGCCAAAGAATATAGGTCAAGTTAGGGGTCTGTTTTATAGTTTGCTTTGCAGGCATGGCCACTTGTGATGAGATTTCAGAGATGTGGTATCTCGGTCCAGCCAATAGCATTTTTCAGGATTAACTTTAGAAATGTTTTAATCCTTTGCACATCGGCTATGAACCGCCTTTGAATAACTGCGGTGGAATCGCTATCCAGGAGGTGTCTGCTATCTCACTGCCGACAAATCAGCCTGTTGAGACTCTGCCGCAGAATTGCTGACAGGCTCTCCAGGCTGACAGTGTGTGTTTGAAACTGCTCAACTTATAATACGACAGGCGCCTGTCTGCTGGCGCAGTGGCGGCATGGAGTAGACGGATGTGGTACTCTGGCAGTCAGATCGTCTGCCTTGTAATCGGGCCCTTAGTGTTTACCATAAATGGTGAAACAAAAATTCAAACTAGCCTCCAACTAACCTATCTAATGAACAGTTAACAAATAAGAACCCTTTTCAATTAAAGAACAGTATAAAAAGGCACAAAAATGCATAACAAAATGTTTCCTAATAAAAAGAATAACATCAGGAAGGAGTAACTCTGTCAGATTGCAAAATTAGAAAAGAGGACTGCCACACCTAAACTAAACAACTAAAGGCTATTCACCAAGAAGTTTAACAATAAAAAAAAGCTCATTAAAATAATAAATAACTAATTGTATTTTAAAATAACAAGTAATTACAAAATACACCACAGGGTTATTTCGCAAAATTGCAGATGCATCCTCTACAGGACAGATAAAAACCTAAAAAGAAAAGACATTGAAATACTTGAAATTCAATAAAGACCATCTTAAAAGTAAGTATAGCAACCAAAGCACACAAGTAACATTAAAGTAAAAGTAACTAACACATTTAAATAAAGCAAACACGCTGCAACTAAATGTTAGATTACTGAAAAAACTACACACCTAACAAAAGCAGCAAAATGCATCAAATCTCAAAAAGGGAAGTTCTTAATAAATACAGAGGATTTATGTGTCGTAAGGAGAGTACATCCAGTGAGAAAATACACTGGAAATTCATCATACAGAAGTCAAATGCATGCTTTGACAGGGTTATGACTAAAACTGAAATAGTTGAAAGGTGTTAGGAAATATAACCACTCACCTAATATTATTGAATTAGAAGTCAGAAATACATCACCGACCTAAAATGGCCAGTACTAGCTGGCACAACCAAACAGGATTGGTCATTAAAATTATTATAAAAACATTCCTGAACAAGCAACAGGCCAACTCCCTGGCATATCAAGCGTAAAAAAATATGAATTGCCAGAAAACATAGAATAACCGGCGAAACACTAATAGGGCCTAAACCATGCAGAATTAGAAATACCTTAAGACTTACTAACCATTCATACAAATGCACCTTTTTAGTATATGAAAACCAAAATAATGATAAAGAATATTTATTTATGCTTCCAGTAACAATTTACCAACCATAACTCAATGTAACATATGGATAATGGATGCCACTTTTAAGTTATGCCTTCCACCATTCAGTAAATTTTCACTGTACATATAAAGATACAAACATGCCATTAATGTATGCATTTTTAACCAACAAATAAAGTGAAACTTACAGTGAAATCCCAACACATATAGAACACCACACTGGCAATTGCAACCCACAAATAATCATCATGGACTTTGGACAAGCAATGGTTTTGACCATATTTAAAATGCTGTCACACACTGCAATTCCGGGGTTCTTCTACCTCTTTAACCAGAGCAAATGAAGGCACCTGCACAAATTCATCCAGAGCTCAGAATATGCAATTGTACACACAATTAAAAAGTGGATAGCTTTAGTATACATCCCTGTAACAGATGTCACTAAACATTATGACATGCTACTTGCACCCCCCTATTACCAACAACATGATACCAAACCAGCACCACTAATTGAATATTTTGGGATATTTAAGTTGTTCACTTGCACTGATCAGGCCAGAGATGCCAACCAAAGTGTCACATTCTGAAGAGGAATGTTTATGACAGCACCCTGTCCCAAATAAGCAAAGACAAATTACACATTAGTAGGGTGGCACAATTCCTTCCTAGGAACACTTAGAATAAGCTATTATACACTCTATTAAACCATGAAATGCTTAAAAAAACAATGTTACCAGGAGTGAAGAATGAAAAAATCCCTAGGTCAATTCAAACCAAATGTCTCTAAACAAATACAGCAATCCCTAACGTTTAAAGTAAGACTCTCTACTAACAACCCTCGTCTACCATATCTAGATTCAATAACAAGAACCCTTCTTCCAAAAAAAAAACCAATACATTACAACACCGTTTAACCTGCCTAAACAAAAAACACTCGTACTTTATGAATAAATATTTCTAAATATTGTTAAAGCAAACTTAAAATGCCAATTCGAATTTATAAAATCTAAAGACGAAAACTGAGCTTGATGATTAAACTTTACTATAATAAATATTTAAAAATATATAAATATGCAATACAAAACAACCATCATTTTTTTTACTAACCCGATACTTTTCTGCCATCTATAAACATTTCTAACACTAAAAGAACATTATATATATTGAAATTAAGCATGACAGGCTACAAGGTTAATATTTCCAGCAAAATAAGACGACACATAATTTCGTAACTAAAGTCCCTGTCATTAAAATGATGATCAGAAAAATATGATTTCAAGAAATATCAACAAAAATAGCCACAGAAAAGCAAAAATAAACCAGTGGAAAATAGAATATCAAATTCAAATACAATAATCCAAGGAAACCATGCAAAACCCAAACAGTTAGAGAAAATTTAAATAAGCACTCCAGGGAAACCAAGAAAATAGAAAAAGTAAAAATAAGTTTGGTTAAAAAAAAGAAGTCCTTTTTTTTTTAAATAAAAAAATAAATCCCCTAGAGACTGAAAATAATCTCAGATATCTTAAAATATAAACCTATTAAAGGAAAACCACATACACCTACCCAAAATAACATTTACCAAATCTAGTACAAACACAAACACAGTAAAAAGCATTAAAATCAATCTTAAACACATAGAGCGCACATATAAAATACAATTAATCCCTACACTTCCCAGTAGGGCCTATTACAATACCATAAACTAACCAACTAGTACTACACTAATTCAAAATACACTAAAATGACATATACATATAGAAGCCTAAGTATAAACACCCCCACCACTAAACCCTTATTAATTAAGTTCAAAATAGTCGTACCTGAATTGAACCCAGCAAAATAAAATGGCAGCCACAACCTCAAGGTACAGCCCAAAATGTCAAGAAAGATACAAAATCAAATAACCGAGAAAAAAAGCAAAATATACACACAAAAAAACAGAATTTGATCTCAATTGAAATCTATGTTAAGATATGTATTTTATTAATAAAATATGATATAATATGAAACATGTTAATACATTTCTCTATGAGTTAAAAAGTGCAAATATGTTTCATGTAAAAAAATATTTAAAACATACTGATAATAATATATAACCAGTTTTTCAATGTTTTTAAATATATCAATTAAAAAAATATTAAAAGAATAAGTTGGTTGGTAAACAAATACTGTACAACTTGTTTAAAACCCTGCATAGCTGCAAATACAATTCTATGTAATTATGAATATATAAATATAGGCCAGGCCCTGCATCTAAACGCCTCCCGTGGTTTCGTTGTTCAAATTGCCTATGGAAAAATAAATGTGGAGTTTGCATTTTGGACCCCCCCCCCCTTTTTTTTCTCTTCCCCCACGTGATGGAGCAGCCCAAAACTTTCCAGGAAGGAGCTCAGATGGATGCCATTTTTACTTGGAAAGTTTCGCGGAGACTCATCAAACCGCACCAAAGTTTTTAGCATACCAAAAAATGCTCTTCCTATGGTAACTAGGGGCCACATGTATGAAACAATTTTGCATTTGCAAATGGTGAGAATCACAAAATTCTGCCATTTGTGAATGCAAAATATCCTTTCAAGATGTATGAAAGGCTTTGCAGTCGCAAATTTAGGTAATCACAAAAAGTTGCTAATGCAAATACGCTATTTGCGATTCTGTAAGCACATGTATGATGCATTTTCCAAATCAGAATCCACGCCATTCTCAGAAGAGCCATGCTCTGAAGCCAAGTGTGGTGATCTCCTGGCTCTGTCCAACAAAACTTTCTCCATCAAATGAGCATGAGATTCCAAGTGATATCCTCTGACAATGGCCCATCCTGCGTTTTGCCAATACCCCAAAAAAGGTGTTAAAGAAGTGTGTTTTGCCCTCCTCATTCAACACCCTTAGGAGTGCCAGAAACAACGCAGTGCAAACCAGATGTTTACGGAACAGTGCCTTAACCTCCTGAAATATACGCTCCTGTCTCTAAACCATGGTGGTAAAATTGGTGAATCTTCTCATTTTCAAATTCCATGGAGTCATTCTCCTCTGTCCTGTAGAGAATATGGACACACTTTCTGTAGTTTATGAGTTTTGTTACTAGTGAGTGAGGCAGTACCCCTGGAGAAGCCTATGCCTCTGAATTCTGTAGGCCTTTTCCACCACAAAATGTGTTGGCGTTACAAACTCGAAAACATTATGAAGGAACCAGCGCTCGATGAAGTCCTCTGGAGTGGCTCCCTTCGAATCCTCAGGCAGGAAGTTCAGTGGATCACCCTTTCAAGTCCCTGGCACTGCGTTTGAGCTGCTCAATTTTTTCCAGTAGTGTTGTAGCTTCCACTTGCAGCTCTGTCACCGATGGGCACAGAGATGAAAAAGTAGAATCATTTGTTGTGACTCTTTCCGCAAGATTGTTATGATCAGTTCCCAACAGGTTAACTTCGATGGTGACCTTGTTGGTCTTATACTCCATGTGGTATTAGTGCTAAGCATTGCTTGAAGACTAGCATTGAATTTCTGACTGTAACCCTCTTATGTCATATCAATCAATCGGAGGGCAGTATGCCAGAAGCAGATCCCTGCAGGGGGCCTTCTTGAGTGTTTACCCCAGCTGTGAATAAGACAGGATTCAGCTCCGCAGTTCAGGGCGTCCATTACTTTACCTTCTTCCCTCAGAGTTTGCATTATAAAAAGTATCATTCTGCTGTCCCACAGAGATACTAAGTTTAAGATTATTGGAGTGCCTGTACAGTTTGGTAGGCCAGTCCTGTCACCACAAGCCCCGAGGACCCCTGCCGTCAAGCGAATACAGCCCTTGCTGAGGTAGCAAGCAAAGTCATCCCTGTCACTTAGGCCTTCACACTGTTGATCACCTCCTTTCACCCTCACCACAAACTGAATTTGGGCTCTCCAGGAGGTGCTCATCCGACATGGCCCCTTGAGCCTGCTCCTCTACACACCAAAAACTCATTCAGATGAGAACGTCACAGATGCAAAGGAGCCATCACATCATCAGCAGTGCAGCAGACCCTCAGTTTCGGCTGTTCTACTGTCAGGGTGGCGCTCGCACCATAAGTGCCCACAAATCCATTTATGAGTGGGGCCTTATGAAAATTGGTATCCGCGTGGATGGGGTGTAACCCCACTCCACGGAGCTATCCTTCAACACTCTGGACCCCAGGGCTCACAATATTGGAGCTCAACACTTTCGGGCACTATCTTGGATATCCCAGCCCAGCCAGGCCATTCTTCACTCCAAACCTAAGCCCCTTGGAGTATGTTTTAGACCTTAGGGGGTATAGATTACAATTCCCACTCCAAACGTAAAGATATTAAGGAAAATGCTATACTTCTAAAATTCGAAAATTAACTAACACAAACAAATGTATAATATACATTACATTTAGAATGCAATTCATAACAAAAAAAGGATAACTACCAAAGTATGAAAAAAATAACAATTATTCACTATGAATATAAAGATAAAAACTATATTTTTTAAACAATTAATTAACCGAAATAAAATAAATGTCAAGAAATCTTAAAAATATCAAATTGAATAACATAAATGTAAACTATTCAGTACAAAAAGGATTACATCAACTTAAATAAAAAATTTAAACGAATAAAATTTAAAAAATCCAAATTAATTAAAAAATATAGTTTCTATCATCAAGCAACAACAAGAATTGATTCAATTATGAAAATCACAAATATGATTATTTAACAATTAAACCAATCAGAACATTAAAACGAATTAGAAATATATAATTTTAAAAATATTACAAATAAAATTTAAAATAAACAATACAAATAAAACATTATACTATTTCATAACAAAGAATGTATTAGAAAAATGTAAACATTTTTAAAGAAACACAACAATTTTAAACATAACACCCTATTCCCTTATAAACTCAACATCTCGCTCCAAGCTACAATGACTGATTTGCAACAAAATTGTTTCTTATTTATGGTCTTCAAATGCATTTTAAACATATCCTCCAACTTAAAACGTACCTGTCTTAACTCTAACCTTTACACTTACCCCAACTTAGATCCTCACCTGAAACACAGGACGCGATTCACTAAGGTGAACTGAGACAAAAATCTAACTTTACGACTTTCTGTATTCAGAATTTACGAGTAGTAAAGTTAGACTTTTGTCTCAGTTAAACTTAAGTTTTGGTATTAAGTTTAACTGAGACAAAAGTCTAACTTTATGACTCGTACATGCCCTTTGTGAATACATAAAGTCGTGAAGATAGACTTTCGTCTCGGTTACTTTTGTGAATTGGGCCCACAGTCTTTAGGATAACCCTGAATCATTATCTTGCATGAATTACATACAAATATTTCTTAATTCAAGCACACCATGATTTGCAAAAACAGATTGAAATACTTGAATATAATTCCAAATCAGTCTGACATGCTGCTACATTTAAGATACTTTCTCCATGTTAGTGGTCTTTAGCACCAGAGTTGCTGTGCTGATATTCGCCTGCCATATCCAGAAACCATTACAAAGGAATCATTACCAGTAAACGTTTAATAAGAAACCCCAGCTTATGTTCTCATCAACACTAGTTCGGTTCCAAAAATGAGACTACAACAATGAATTGCTATTTAACAAAATTATATCTCAGTATCAGTACTGAATCTTAGACTACAGCAGAGATGGGAAGCAAGTAAATTAGCCCATTTCGAGTATAGTGAAGGCGCTGGAAAAATGCTTGCATGGAAGTCTAAATCCGATCGGGTCAGGAACAATATTTCAAAAATCAAGGTAGGCAATGATTCCTTAACATCAGATACTGAAATTAGAAGGGCCTTTAAGGCTTTTTTTGAGTCTATCTATAAAGAGGATATTGTAACTCGATCTGAGGAGGTCGATGATTGGCTAAGCCATATTAACCTACCTAGACTTACACAGGCTCAGTCTCAAGCATTGGATGACTCTATCACGGAAGGTGAAGTTAGGGCCGCTATAAAAAAAAGCAAGAAGGGGAAGGCAGCAGGGCCTGACGGCTTACCAGCAGAGATCTACAGATTGTTAGAAGATGAGATTGCCCCGTTCCTTACTGAGATGTTTAATAAGATCCTTCTTGAAGGCCAGACTCCCCCTTCATCATGGGACAAAGCATCCATCACACTTATATTAAAACCTGGGAAGCCTAGAGACGCCTGCGAATCTTATAGGCCCATATCAATCCTGAATGTGGATTATAAAATTTTTACCACTATATTAGCCTCTAGATTAGCCTTGGTAGCCCCTGCAGTTCTACATGCAGATCAAAAAGGATTTGTCAAAGGCCGACAGCTCTATGAATTGACATACGAACTTATAGGGGCTATGGATATAGCAGTGACACATAGGTTACCCTTGACCGCCCTCACTCTGGATGCGACCAAGGCCTTCGACAGGGTTAATTGGGTGTACCTGTCGAGGGCCCTGGCTAAATTTGGAGTGGGGAGGAGATTTCGTCATACTGTAAGTCTATTGTATACCAATCCATCGGCTAGCCTATTGATTAATGGTGAATTGTCAGACCCCTTTAATATAACACGAGGGACGCGGCAGGGATGTCCGCTTTCCCCGCTTCTGTTCGATTTTTACATTGAACCTCTCGCACAGCAACTGAGAAGAGAGAATGCGATTGTCCCTTTTCATCATAGTGGCTGGGAAAAGAAGGTAGCATTATATGCTGATGACCTACTTGTTCTCACATCAGACGTGACAACTGCACTCCCGGTTATATTTGAAATTGCCAAGGGGTTCGGGAAATGATCAGGCTACCAGATCAACACATCAAAAACAGAGATGTTGGTCTGGAATGACAACCCTAGCTCCTTGGAAATACAGGAGAGCGAGTCGCTTCGATATTTAGGCGTGAATATCACTAAAGATATCAATACCCTCGCCACAGTAAATATTACAGCAATCATTAAACAATGTAGAAAATTATTGCAAGCATGGTCGCACCTTCAATTATCCTTGATAGGGAGGGCTAATCTTGTGAAAATGGTCATTTTGCCTAAAATTTCTTTTCTTTTTAATACTATTCCCCTTTACTTTAACCAAACTCAAATAACCAAAATACAATCAGAAATCACCTCTTTCATTTGGAATAAAAAACTACCTAGAATAGCTTGGAAAAAGCTTAGACGGCGTTGGAAGAAGGGAGGAATAGCCGCACCAGATTTAAAATTATACTTGTGGGCTTTTCAGCTATCTCACATACGAATGCTTCTAAATAAACCTGCTGATTATGGGATAGGATTAATGTTTTCGGCAATGCTAAATGGGGAAGGCCTCAGTCAGACGGGATTTTTATTTAAATTCGGCAACCAGAAGTTCTTCAAGAAGATCAAGTTGAAGGTCCTGTATGGCTTGGCTAAAACCTGGTCTGAGCTAATTAAACCTATTAAACAGGGATACTACTGCGATAAAACACCACTTTGGGGGCTGCCGGATAGTCCAGCCTGGTTGGAAGATTCCTTAGCTAATCCCTTGAGAGAAGCAGGCCTCAAAGAATGGGGGGATCTCTTTTATGAGGGGGATCTGCTTTCGTGGGAGTATTTACAGAACAAAATAGGTCCAACCTTTTCAAGGTTTAAATACATACAAATCAGAAGTTGGACACAGACATATAACGATCCACAATCCAAACGCAACAAGTTTCCACTTGGAGGGCACAGCCAACTAATAACTAACCTGGTTGGTACCCCCCCAGCAAAACATGAGATTTCACAATGGTATAGACTCCTTCTAGATGAATCGGATGGGGAATTTGAGTTACCAACTCAACTTTGGGCCGATGTAATTTTGACTCAAGACGTACAAGAACTCTGGTCTACCTCATTTGAACTTTTAATAAATTTGGTGAAACCCTCATGGTTACGTAGAAACCATCTCTTTACCCTTCACAGGGCGTATTATTCCCCCCAAAGATTATCTAAATTTACCTCAGGAACCTCAGCGGCATGTGCAAGATGTGGATTGATGGCAGCCTCAGATATCCATATGTTTTTTGAGTGTCCCCGTATAACACCTTATTGGGAGGCCATAGGTAAGACTCTCACGGCATCATTAGGTACCCCAATTAGTATAGATTTATCATTAGCGATCTTTGGAGTTCTGAGGACAACTAAAAACATAGCTAGAAACCTGGTCTTCTACACGATCCTTTTAGCAAGAAGAGAGATCTGCAGGAGATGGAAGGATTCCATCCCCCCTTCCCACGGGGACTGGCTGACATCAACGCTACAGACTGCACGCATAGATCTAGCCAGATCAGGAAACCAATGCAAAAGGACCTTTTGGCATTCGATTGTATGGTCTCAATAAAGATCCGGGTTTTTTTTTTTTTCTTTTTTTTTTCCCCGGGTCCAATGATTATACTACTATGGTGCCAACTCAATCGTATCCGGTCATATCCCGGCCCTGGCCCAGCAGTAGGCCTCCCCACTGGTAGCCTAAAAGAATTTCAAGCTGAGACAGTTGCGGGATCTGTGGCTCTCCTCTCGAATGAAATGATTCCTTCCAGTTACTATACTGTGTAAGCTTGTCTGATGCTTATTCTAAATGGCTTTCAAAAACCATGGTGGATATGAGGACTAAAAAAAAAAAAAAAAAAAAAAAAAAAAAAAAAAAATTATATCTCAGCCACTGTCTCATAAACATGCCGCAGACTTAACAGGACTTAACTCATCCCTAACACTAACAGTTATAGTTACCCTAACTGTGCTCCGAACCTGAAACCTAGCATCACTTTAATCCCAAATCTTTCCTTAAAGGATACCTCTAAATTGATTCTGGTAAAATTACCCCATCTCTGTGTAGCTTTTCATCTCCTTTTTTAAAGAGTTATTTTTAAGCTCTTCTTGAAATAGAAACAATGTGTTTTCTTCTGAGTAGTAATGCACAATTGCTGTTTTCATTTTCTCTACAAATGGTTTCTCTGTAAAGCTAGTCCTTCACCAAAACAGAGGTCAACATAATTGAGCCTAGGCACAACAAAGTAGATACCAAGGGGCATATTTAAAAGCTCTAATCGCCACTGGAGCGTCACTTTTTTGGACGCTATGGTGGCGTATCGCCATTTCCCATATTTACAAGGTGGCACTAAGCCACTTAACATGGCTTTAACGCCACCTTGTAAATATGCCCCTTTCCGCCGCAGTCCTCTGTGGCAAAGGGGCCTGCAATGGCTGTTGCAGTGGAGGTTCCACCGCAACACCCATTGCTTTTTGACGCTGCCCCGGGTCTACAAGGCTGAAGCAGAGGCAAAAACTAACGCCAGTGAATGCCTGGTCTTAGAATGGTTAAACAAGAGGAAATTATGAATTTCTCCACGTTTTTTGCTCTTTTAATGTGTGCTGTATTCTGCAGCACACATAGAAAGAGCAAATCACCATTATTGATTGTTTATGTGCAGGAATGTGTCCCTCCCTGCACTTAAATAATCATGCCTCAAGTGAAGGCACCCTTGCGACATGGCGCCAGGGAGCCTGTGAGTGTTAGGCAGATTTTTGCACCACCGCTAATGGAAACACAGGGGTGTGCCATGTTCTTGTGAATATGGCGCATCCCTGCGTTTAGAAAATGTCAGCAGTCGGAGTTGCCAAATTTGGCGTAGCACCATGGTCTGACATTTTTAGGTAAATATGCCCCCAAGTGCCTTCCAGGCCCGGGAGACATGTCATGGGAAATGTCTTTTCGTGAGGAGGGAAATCTTCATTGTGGACTCTATTATATATACCCAGTTACACCCTACTAAATACATGCAGGTAAAGTGAAGAATTGCAGTTATAAAGAGATGAATAGGGGTGTGCAAAATTGGTAATTTGTGTGATTTTCCACAATGCATAACTTTTGTCTTAAACTTCATGAGCACTGAAAATCTTGCAAAGTACAAAACAAAGAGCTTCAGTAGCACTGCGTGACAGGGGCATGCTTTTCCAGCCACTGCAAGGCGCCCAAGGGTGCAACTGGTGGACAGGTGCCACTTGGCAGTCATCCTTCCTGGAGGCCCCCCACAGCTCATCCACTGTGACACATCACCTCCTTACACCATGCTCGGCTGATTCCACCCACCCCCACCCATCAAGGCTCCATGTGCCCCACACGGTTGTGTGATGTTACAACGCGATCAAAATGATCGCGGTACATCACAACGCATCTTTTACAACGCAAGTCGTGGTAACGACTTGCGTTGTAAAAGATGCGTTGTGATGTACCGCGATCATTTTGATCGCGTTTTAACATCATACAACCGCTGTAGGGTGCTGGACTTAGGAATAGTAAGATTTACTATTCCAACTCCAGCCTACGTACAGTAGGGAAGGTGTTGGAATAGTAAATCTACTATTCCTTAGTCTAGAGCGCCCTCCAGCGCAAGTCGTGGTAACGACTTGCGTTGTAAAAGATGCGTCGTAATAGCACCGCTGGGTTTTGACCGCGTTGTGATGGATGTTTACCGCCCCACACTCTCACACCCAGGTCTGGCTCAGGCTTCCACCAATCAGTTCTCTTCTCCATCCCTTGGTGTACCTGGGAGGCCATTACCCATTTGCAGGATGTCCTGTCCTTCAGTGGTGCAACACGCTATCGCTGTAGGACAGATAAATAAGGGGGCCTTATTATGGGAATCTCAACCTTGGATGAATTGGGTAAAAACAGGATACTTTATCTGCCTCCGCTGAGACCCCCATATGTCCACCCCCATTCACAACCCCCAAAGTCTGAACAGATTTAACAGTGAGAAGGGCTACAGACTCCTCGCTGAGGTAGAAATCCGTGAGTACCTTACTCGCACCTCAGCGGCCGCCCGCTGTTGGTCGCCATGTAGCTCTGCCAAGGGTGGAGGTACTATTAGGAACTACCCCTATGCCCAGAGCCCTGTGCTCTCCTTTAAAGCATAAAAGCTCATGAAAAGCCCTCAGTGAAGTCACAAATTGTTGAGCAGACTGAAGTGAAGGACAGGGCAGGATTGCCAAAGTCAGCAGGGGAAGGAGAAAAATATAAAACAAAAAAAACACGTTTTGTTTGGTCATAGAAACTTAAAAAAATATATATGCAATTTAAAGCATATAAAGGGTGAATTAGCATTATGCAATGTATTCAAAGCATCTCTAAGCTTCCGTTCCTGTCACTATAAAACAATAGTCAGAACTAAACATAAAAACAGAACAAACTGTTGAACACAAAATTCTAAATGATAAGCATCAAAAACCACAAAAATTGGTAAGGAAATGATGTTTATAATTTGATTCAAATATTTGGCTATCCCGCACCGTAGTTGAGCTGCGTTGAATTCTGCAACTGTTTCAATGTGTCCTCTGTAGAGTTGAAGCAACCGATCTCAGGGCCATATGTATCAAAAAGTCATTTTGCGATTCTCAAATAGCGATTTTTTGCGAATCGCTATTTGAGAATCGCAAAATGCTATGTATGTAGGATTTGCAATACATTTTGCAAATCCTACATATTCCTTAATTGCGAATCTCAAATTCTGATTCGCAATTAAGGAATACCTCCCCATTCATTCCTATGGGCCTAGAGCCCCATAGGAATGAATGGGAAGACATTCTCCGTTTGCGATTAGCAATTAGTGAATCGCAAATTGAGAATGCAATTTCAAGGTTGCAAGGGTGTCAAAAGGACACCCTTTTGCACCCCTGAAATAAGCATGGGTGCAAATGTGGCACACATCCATGCCCTAAGGGCATGTATGTGCTTCACATAGCACTTTGAAAAATGCAAAAAAGAGCATTTTTCAAGGAAATCGCTAATTACCACCAACTTGAAGTTGGTGGTAATTTGCGATTCCTTAAGGCCAAATTGTACTTTTTTGGTGCTTCTTACATTGCATTTAAGGAATCGCAAAATTTGCTATTCCTAAAATGCAATCGCAAAATAAGGAATTGCAAATTTTGCGATTCCTTATTTTGCACGCAGATTTGCCTCATACATACCATTTGGCAAAATTGGATCGCAAACGCCGAAATTCTGCAAATTTCGGCGTTTGCGAATGCAATTCGGCTCGATACATATGGCCCTCAGAGCTTTAAAATAAGTATGTTTAGCAAAGGAGTAGTTGATAGCATTACATTCCTTGTCGATCCTAAGAGTTTTTAAGCTGTTTTTTGCTCGCTTAAAAAAATCAAATAAAAGTATACAGAACATAGCTATTGATTGAAAATGTATTTGATGTACATTGGTTTTTCTTACAGAGCCCTAATACAGTCATCCTTTTTACGTGTAGTATTCCATGTAACACATGCACAAAGTTTAACCCTGTATCCTCCCTCAACCCTTTCTTTTTTACATCTTTTGTTTCTTGCTCATTCTCATAAATGAGATCTTCTTTCTTCTTATCTCTCATACTGTACAATAATTGTGGAATAAAAGCACACCAATTTACAGCTGGCAATTTCTAGCTAACATGTTTTAAGCAATTTCATGCAAATCACTGTCAAAGCCACTTTTGTGCTTTAGAATGTGTGCTAACATGCAGATAGGATCTCTGTCCTCTGTAATGAGCTCCAGCAGTGCAATGTATAAGCACTCCACAGTCAGTGTCACCTTATCAACAAGTGGCTGTGAGTTGTCAGAGAAACGTGCAGAAGGGAGTTGGAAAGGATGTCTGCCCTTCACGTTTCAATGGCGGTGAAGTGTCTGGCTGAGAGGGTCGATGTATCCACTGACTGCTAGTTCTGGCACCAAACATTGTGACATCATAAAACTGCTGTAGTAATTTATTACAGTAGAGTAGTGAGGAGATATGCAGGCACATGCATCAAGCTAGGATTTTGAAAGTCCTTAATTGCGATTATAAAGGAATCGCAATTAAGGACTCGCAAAAGCGTATGCATGTAGGAATTGCTATAAAAATAGCGATTCCTACACATTCCTTATTTGTGAGTCGCAAATTGCGATTAACAAATAAGGAATGGCTTCTCATTCAATCCTATGGGCCTAAGAATGAATGGGAGATTGCACACGCAATTTGCGAGTCCCAAAAGGTCCTCGCAAATTGCACATGCAATTTCAAGGGTGCAAGGGTGTCAAAAGGACGCCCTGTTGTACACCTGAAATTGATCTGTGCATAAATGTTGCGCACACACATGTCCCAAGGACATGTGTGTGTGTAACCTACAACTTTGAAAAATGCACTTTAGTGCATTTTTCAAAGTTTTTGCAAATTACCATGAAGTTCAACTACATGGTAATTTGCGACCCCTAGTAGCGAAATCGCTACTTCAAAGTGGCTCACGCATTGCATTGAAGGAATAGCAAAATGTGATTCCTTAAATGCAATTGCAATTTGAGAACTTGCAATTAATTGCGAATGATCAAATTGCGAGGGCCTTGACCCTGATGCATCACAAAAGCTAATTTTGCGATTGCAAAATGTCAGATTTTTGCAATTTGCACCGTTTGCGATCGCAAAAAGCTTTGATGCATGTGCCAGATCATTTTACAGGCAAATAGTGATGTAATTACTGTACAATATTGGGAACATTCAACATAGGTTTTCATACAAATATTAAAAGCTTCCATGAATTTCTGTACAGAATTAATTACCACAAGCATACTACTGAGAAAATTGAAAGTCACCAAGGACCTCCCTAACCATGACATGAAGCAGAGAGTCTCATAGGGTCATGGAACTTTGAGGTGACAGTCAGTGTCCTCATGACTCTGGTTACGAGTCTGGCGCTGCAATATCCCTGGATGGGATACCACTCCGCTTGATCATGACTGAGGCTCCCAGTTTTTCCGTTTTTACTGATTTTTACAGATAACTACAGACAGAAATCCATCTATTTTCCGGTCTAAATTTATTTTTAAATATGGATTAATGTGAAAAATAGGTTTACTTTTAGATGATTCACACTACTGTCAATCATGAGTGCTAGGGCAATAGTAGTGCAGACTGACAGATAAAGGAGTTAAAAAATTATAAATCTTTCCTAATAAAGGATCAATAACTTCAGCTGTTTAAGCTGTTCTATAATACAAATAGTTTCAAATGCCCTTATTTTAACGTAAATGGGTAAAACCCATTGGTCACTGAAACATGAGTAAACATTTGTTGCTTGAATAAACGTGGAAATATACCCATGGCAGCTTAATTTTTTACATTAAGCACAAAATATATATGTGATCAACGCTGCCTGTGTGCAGCCGAAACGTGTCATGCTGACGAACGCCATTCTGAAATAAAGATTCATGCACTAAAATGATCGTTTGAAGCTCGTTTGTGGTCTGCACCTGTTGCTGATATCTGAGGATCCCGAGGTCAGGACTGTTTGGAGATATATATATATATATATATATATATATATATATATATGGATAAATACAGACAGAAATATCGAAAATGTATTCTGGCAAATCCTTGGGATAACATCGCCTGGGGATCCTGAAGTGAATTATTGCATTCTGGGTCCCGTAGTTTTTGCACCGACTGTGCAATCTACATTAGGCGGAGCCCTTCGGGGGAGGAACAGACTCAGCCTATCCAACAGCAGCGGGACATTTAAAGGTGTGGACATTTCCCTGCTCATTATTTCACATGGCGCTGATGAAGGCTATGACGCCGAAATGCATTCGCCCTCTGTGGCAGTTGATGATTAAAGAGTTTCCCGTTTGTCCCTGATGTGGCCTCCGCCTTTTCTTTGGGAAGGATTATGCTGCATATATATATCTATATATATAGATATGCCTTCACAAAAATGCCTAGATTTGAGGACGCACTCCGTTGTAGGTAGGTAACAACCATTTATTTCAAAAGACAAGCAGCTTCACAAACAGATTTTTTCATGTCCTTGGCCTTACGCGTTTTAAGGAATCTTTTCCCCTTTCTCAAAGGCAAACAGGAGCAGCTTAACAATCGCGTGCAACTGCACCGTCCTCTGCGTGTTATTTCAATCAAATTGGCCTCCGGTGTGCCTTTTGACAGTCTCTGTTTTTGACCAATGCACGCTGGGACCTGCAGTCTTTTTAAACACAATTCTCCCTCCAGTGGGTTAGTTGCTCATGTTCTTTATAGATATATATATATGGATAAATACAGACAGAAATATCAAAAATGTAGGGGCATATTATCAAGGGGGTTTATCTCCGCTTTTTTGGCTTTAAAAGCCAAGAAAGCGGAGATAAAATTATCTCCCTATTACCTAGCTGTTGTTAACACCAGTTAGCGACAACTAGTAGGAGATAGCGACCATCTTTGGCCCCACTTTGCATGTCAGTGATATTTATCACTAATGACATGCAAAGTGGGCGTGCCAAGATATTAGCGACTGGAAACAGTTGCTAACATCGCTATCTCCTATTACCAACTTTTGGAGATATTCGCGCTAAGCGCGAATATCTCCAAAAGCTAACACCTGCCCTGAGCAGTTCTTAGCCATGTTATCCAATGGGAGGTGGATAACATGGCTAAGAGCATTAGCTCGGTAATGCATGAATATCGCTGACTTTTCAGCGATATTCATGCATTGTGGCCAATTTTTATTGCATTTGCGATAAACCTTGGTAATACCAAGGTTTATCTGCGGTAAAAATCGCCACTGGTCGGCGATAATTTTTTGTCTCTAACCAAGCAATAGCGATAATTATCGCTATTGCTTTTTAATATGCCCCGTATTTCCATAAAACCGAGAGCCCTGACTGGGCCGGCTTTCTCGCACTGGTCTTCCCAGACCCGATTGACCCGATTTTACTGTTAGGTAATTCTGCATGAGATTTTGGCTACAACAGCAGCAGGGCCTCTATCCCCATTCCTGGCCGAGCATTTTTTTCAGCAAAGGACAAGCATGTAACACTCCTCACTACCAAGGTAGATTTTCCACTTCCATCCCCTACTATTCCAAAAAACTCCCTCCACCACAACCCAACAGCTAACCCTCCCCTCAGCTCATGATGCTCACATTAGGTGGTACTTGAGAGCCCTAATTTACCCAGAATTGAGAAAACCGTGCAGAATTTTACCTGGTAAAATTGGACCTGCTCGGTTATTCCCTATTCTGGGGACAACACATAAATGCACAACACTGGTGGGGTGTTCATGTTGCTTGCGCAACTTGCATCACGCCGGTACTGTGCAACTCGTATTGTGGGTCTGAGTAGTGTTGTGAGTACTCTTAGAGAGAGGTGCTATAGATTAGGCCCAGGTGAACTTTAAATTATGGCAGCATAATTCACATAATTTTAGGAGTTTGAATTCCCGAAATGATGCAATTATGCCAAATAAATAAAGTGATGAATGTCAAAATTAAAGGAGAATGCTCCAGAGTATCAATGTCATGCACGGTTGTGGCCACACCTTTGTTTGACCCAGAAATGGAAGCATGCTTTTTTAAATAAGGGCGAAACACCCCATTGGGCACACATAGAGCACCGTCCAAATATTAGGAATAAATGCCTCATATTGTAAACTTGTTTACTAAACTTCTGGAATTGGTGAATGAAACTAGCAGCGTGGGGGTTGCTCTCCAATGAACTAATACATGTTCTATACGAGGGGAGTGTTAATGATGTTTCTGATGGTATGTAAATTCAGCAGCGTTTTTATAGCTTAGAAGGGGTTTATTGCTCACAGTTGAAATTAAATTGGGGAAATTACCTACACTCAAGTCAAAGCTAAAGTCAGGGGTATTCTTTCTTTCTGGAAATATGTGGAAGGTTTCACATTATTAGACAATGCCCATGGCCCTGAAAAGTGAATGTTTATCTACTATGGTTTTGCCTGCTTGACTGCAGGGAAGGCTGTCCATCTTCCTCCTCAATTGTGTTACATTTTATTCGGATCCAGTAGTGATACAAATTCTCCAGGACATTCACATAGGATTTGATACCAATTCCCTTCCAAAGTGTTGACCACATCCAGTAAATTTATCTAACAAGTATATATTTTTTGTTCAACAACAGACATCAGATTTCCTTGTTAAATTAGCAATAAATCTAGCGCCTTTCATCCAATTGGTTTTTATCTCATTGTTCTTGCACTAAAAAGTAGCCAATGTATATCAAGAAAGATACTTAATGGACTTTTACCACTCTACTTTATCAGAATTTGAAACACCTACTCCAGTGCACATGGATGACAATCTACTTCCAGAAGACCAGAAAGTATGATTTGATGTCAAGGAACCTAACTCATAGCTCCAGTGTACTTATATCATACAAAGTTTCTGTGGTCAAGTAATAATACTCAGCACTATCTTCCATACCTCTTTAAACATATTCCAAATTATTAACGATGATACATGGAGCCTCTTTGTCTCAATCTTTTAATTCTTAATTGTCATCTTAGATTAATCAGTCAGAAGATTAACTACACTCTGCTTTCATTCAAGGTTTGCTTTAACATTGTGTCTGTTATGCTCAGCAATGAAAGAAATATGCGAAAATTTAATTTTCTCAAATTCCAAATGGAAGCCAAATTTTTCACGGAACACACCTTCATTTTGGGCTTTCATCTTATCGATGGTGCACACAATTCTTAAAATCATTGACCTCAGTAATCAGGACTCAGTGGTTTGGGTGATTGTGTGTCTGAGTTTGAACAGATGTCCTTGAGCACTTAACACATATGATGGTCCATGGATATTAGTTCCAGTCATTGTTGGTACTCCAGTTATTCTTTATTTAGTTGCTGTGTTCAAGCCAACATGTGTTTCATCAGCAGACTTCATCAGAGCTAGAAACTATACAATACAACAGAATTACTCTTAGTCCCAAATTCAAAGGTGAGCTGGTGGGGTATGGTGACTAAAGCTTTTTTTTAATGTGGGTGGTCGCATGTATGTAAATTTGCTGTTGATAAAAAGAAATTCTTCACCTACAATAGGAAAACAAAATTAGTACAAATATCACCTGCCAAACCAAATATGTGATTTATATACTGAAATGTGCTTGTTATACCGATGTGGGAGGTGCCATTAGACACTTAAGAAAGAGAATGTTGGAACATCTGAGAGAAGCGAAGGTGGGGACTTGAGATACCCCATTGCATTATACGTATCAATGTGTGAAATGATGAAACTGCATATTGATTTCAGATTCCATGGTTTTGATGATGGCACACAGCCCCAGGAGGAGGAAATACAGAGCTGTGTTTACTTTGCATAGAATTGGATTATAACGCTAAAAGTGCTAAAGGAGGGTGTGAATATAGATCCCATACATTTCAATAGTTCTAGGAGTGGCATGCCCCACATTTGTAAGTAACAAAACAACAAGACTTATCCGGAGTATAGGGGGATGTCCTTGTGTTTGTCTTTACAAAACACACGAGTTGGATAGCATATGGAAATTAAGCTATGAAAGCACATAGGGCCCGATTCACAGAACTAATTTAAGACAAAATCCTAAACTTACTACTTTTGGTATTCACAGAAGTTAGGATTTTGTCTTAAGTTTGTCTTAAGACAGACTTAAGACAGACTTAAGACAGACTTAAGTTAGGAATATGTCTTAAGTCTGTCTTAAGTTTGTCTTAAGTTTGTCTTAAGTCAAATTTAAGACAAAATCCTAACTTTACTACTACTAAATTCCTTCTGTGAATACCAAAAGTAGTACGTTTAGGATTTTGTCTTAAGTTAGTTCTGTGAATCAGCCCCATAGGAATCAATGTGGTTTGTACTAATGGATAGTCAAGATGCAGTGGAGTTTAAATAATGGAGATTAAACTGCTAAATATTACATACTACCTTCTTAAAATGTCTTTGTATTCATCGTGTCTACAGCAGATACTTAACTGGAATGGAGTGCTATAAAAGATAACATTTGTATACAATACCTCTAAACCTTCAGTAGGTCACATTACTTTTGGCAGAAACTGAGTCACTGTATCAGGTCTGCAGAGACCAAGATGTCTATGACCAAGATTATCAAAAAGCTGATCCTGCAAGCAACTGCTATCTACACTGTAGGAGCATAGGCAAGTCAGCTGCAGGAGCTGAGATCCTGGATTAAGAGGCTCAGCCACAATTGGGATGCTGTTAAATGGGATGAAACTATGCCGTGGTGCAGCGTTGCCATCAGAATCCTGACACTTCCATATGCTGTTTATGACAAATATGTTTATATATACACACCCTACAATTTACATCAACTTTGAAAGAAACTTTTGTCCAAAAACCATTCAGAGAAGAATTACGTTTTGGAGAAGAGATATTGTGTGCTTAGGGTGTGTCAGGCTTTCCCATGGACCCTGCTGTTGACACAACAAACACTATCAAAGGGAAGGTGGTATGTGATCCCTAATGGTCTTTAGGCTGAATAGTATTGTGAGATAGAAGGGTTGGCTATCAAGGTTTAGATGACACTTGGTTTAGCTGTTAAGACCTAGCTTATAGGAGAGGCTTTGAAAGACAAAACACACTGCATAGTAAGTGATCTTGCACACACAGTACACAAATGAACATCAACGGCCAGTCATGGCAATTGCTGTAAATTGAATACCACATTATTAACCCCTCCAAACACACATCTAAATGTACATTATAAACTAGCATGAACAATGAATAGCTGAACTTTCTGGCCCTTACTGTTGTGTCGATCTTAAAGGAAATCCATGAGGATTGGGGCCCTCTTCCATGGCTTACTGGCCTGCCAGAGGTTCCTAATGTGGTTGGTTTGTTAAGTCAGCTGTAATCACATATACAGGGCCAATGCTATCATGTGAGACTTAAGCCCCTTTAGACAGCCCTATATTTGTCTTTGGTGCTTTCATTTGTTACTGTGGTAATGGCATTCCATGTTACCTTTGTGGTAGGACACTGCCACAATGAGACAGATCATTTTGGCACAACCAAAGTCTGGTCTTTTCTGTCCTTGGGTAGGGGGCTTATGCTTCTTTTTAATGGATTTTCTGAAATAAGCCAGCATCTCAAAGTGGTTATTAAATGGCACCCACTTGCAATTAAGGTTTTGGTCCTTAAAGGATTAGGGCTACCAAGGACCGCTTGATTGGGGACAGATGCCAACGCCACCTAAATAGCTAAACATCTGGTGAACTGCAAGTCACATATGAAAAAAGTCTTACTCTTTCCAGGGTTCTGAGAGACAATATTACCACTCAGTTATAGTTAGATTCATGGCAAATGTAAAATGAACTCCTGGTCACAGTTGGAATTGTTTTTTTTTTTACCTTTTATTTATAATTTTTCCAAATACCAGGAAAAGCACCACATTCAGAGAAGCCATATATGTCAGATGTAGACATCATGTAAAGCAATAACATTTATAGTAGGAAGAGGCAATGGGAGAACGGAGTATACCGGAGAGTCTAGTCACATATCTAAAAGGCAATACCCCTGAATCCTTGCAGTAGTATTTGTGTATGGTATATATGGGCGACAGCATTGGAACCAGAGGCGTCATTACAAGCTTAGTTCACCACACAACCCAAGTAAGCGTAAGCGGATTGTGGGTGTGATCTACAAGTTGTACGTCCCATACAGTCAGTCTTGAGCTGTCTGGTTAGTGTGCTGGAAATAGGTGCTTAAAGGCTGCCAAATGTCATGGGATGCCAGCGGTTGCAACAGTGCATTCAGTTAGCTAGTGGTATCACAAAAAGAGAGGCTTTTAAGCCACAGTGCGGATGTAGGGAATCTCCCACCTCCCAGTATATCGCAATCTCATGCTTTGCGAGGAGATAAGCATTTGCTACAAATCAAAGAACTACGGGCCATATTATCAAGAACAGGCGATACATTATCGCCACTTTTATCGTCCGGAAACTGCAGATAAAGCGGCAATAATCAGCTTGATATTATGCCCTTGTGAATTCCCATAGCAGCCCAGGTTAACCCCAGAACCTGGGTTGCTATGGGAATTCACAAGGGCATATTATCAAGCCCATTATCGCCGCTTTATCTGCAGTTTCCTACCGATAAAAGCAGCGATAATGTATCGCCTGTTCTTGATAATATGGCCCTACCTGTGGGACATTATGTATGTAGTCTGATGGTCAGATGTCAACATTAGTACAATCATCTGGGAGATATTGGAGAAAATGTCCTTCCAATAATGGCCTATATGGGGGCACATCAAGGCAAGGTGCATAAAGTCTGTGTCCGTTGTGTGGCATTTGGGGCTGAGTGAGTAGGGTCAATCCTTGCCAGATGAGTAATTATGCTGTTAAAATTAAAAGGCAACAGTTTAGGGCTGTGGTTGGGGAAACCAATTTAGTCTGTAAATAGCTAAAGGACCAGACATCATCCGGTAAAGGGTGCTGAAGGTCTTCCCGCCATGCCTTGCAATTGTTCATTCGTAGTAGGAAGCAGGGCAAGGCAGGCGCTATAAAGCCAGGAGACCACATGCTCCCCAGAATCATCATTATTGAGGCTTGTAAGGGAGGTAAAGTCATCTGGAGCAAAAGGATATGTGGAGATGTGGGCCTTTAATACACTTTCAATGCGGTGTAGTAAAAACCTGTTGAGTAGTGTGGCGTCAGTGAAGCAGCCGTCCTCAGACTAGGAACTAGCGTGACCGTCCGGAAGCAGATCACCAGTAGTACAAGGAGTATATCAGCTGAGTGCCAGTTTGACAGTGATCTCCGTCATCAGGGGGAGCTAATAATTGTCTGCAAGTGGAAGGGCAGTGGAGTGCAAATGCTCCTTCCCAGGATGCTCAGTAACAGCCACCAGGCCCAACATATGGTGGAAAGCGTCTGTATATCCCTAGGGTCTAGGGGAAGACCCATGGTTAAAAGAACATTCATGGGGCAGCACCAGCCATGTCCCGGTCAAGACGATCATACGTAAGGTGGGCATCTCTGTGGTACCAACGGTATGTATACTGACATTGTACTATTAAATAGAACAGTTGGATATGGGGCACCCCTAAGCCGACTGGTGCATAAGGAGGAACCAATGCACGCCAGTTCACCCGGGGTCACCGACTAGAACAAACGAGATGCAGTAGCAGACCCCTCAGTGCTGCAAAGAAAGCTTTGGTGTGGGGAATAGGAATATTGAGAAACAAGTGAAGCAATTTAGGGAGGACTACAATTTTAATAATAGTGATACATCCTGCCATCGATAACGAAGGTTCAATAGACCACTCAACTTGTGATGATAGTTTACTGATGGCTGGGCTTTAGTTCGGACAGAGCAATTGCTATTTGTCATATTGAACATGATTTAGAAGATATTTAACTGTGTCTTCCAGCCACTGTAGTGAAAAGTCACACTGAAAGGGCTGAGTAGCTTGTGATAGGTGGAATCATTTGGATTTGCACCAGTTGATCCAAAGTCCGGAGAAAAGACCAAATCTTTGAATCTCCTGTACAATGGGGGGCAAGTTTGCAGCTGAATGCCTGAGAAAAAGCACTATATCTTCAGCATAGAGTGAAACTAACAGCGGGACATAGGAGAACTGTAACCCACGCCAGATGTGTTTTCCTGTAGATGACAGACTAATGGGTCCATTACTATGATGATTAAGATTGGGGAGAGAGGGCATTCTTGCAGTGTGTCCCTTGCTATTGTAAATGCAGCCGACAGAGAACCATTAGTGCGAATATGGGCACCTGGGCTTCTATGGGAATTCACAAGGTCATATTATCAAGCCCATTATCGCCGCTTTAGCGGCACTTTCCTGACGATAAAGGCGGCGATAATGTATCGCCCTTTCTTGATAATATGGTCCCAAATTTTTGAAGAGTGATGTATAAAAAGGACCATTCGAGAGAGTCAAACACCTTTTCCGTATCAAGAAAGGCCACGGCTACAGGAGTATCTGGAGCAATCCTGTTTTACACCGAAAAGAGCGAACACAAATTTATATAGGTGGATCGATGCCGAACAAAGCCCGATTGAAGAGGGGAAATGATAGTTTCTAGAAGAAGAGACAGCCTTGTTGTGAGTACATTCACAAGGATTTTATTAGCGAAATTTAATAAAGACAATGGCCTATACGATTGACACCGCAATAGGTCCTTGCCAGGTTTAGGCAGCAGAACTATAATCACCTCGCGCAGCATGGGGGGAGAACTCCAGTTTCGAGAGATTCAGTGTAGAGCTCCAACAGACAAGGAGCTAGGAGATGCTTAGATATGATGTAAAATAGGCCTGTGAGCACATCTGAGCCAGGGGACTTGGACCCATCCCTGGATGGAGTCTATGGCAGTCATAATTTCCTCGACTGTGATCGGTTCACTCAGGAATTGCTGTTGCAGGGAAGACAGCCAAACCGTGGCTATCTCCAATAGGTATTTAGCCATCTCAGCTCCTTCCCCATTACAGATAGCGGTGTAAAGCTGAGTGTATTAACGCAACAATTCCACCAAGACCTCGCAGTTATAAGAGGTCCAAGTGTCCTCTTCCAGTATAAACTCCGGAATGAATTCACTCCCTCTCTGCGGACGGAGATGTCGAGCTGATGTGGGGCCTGATAGTTCCCCCTCATCGTAATGGCAGGCCCTTGAAATGTCAAGAGAAAGCAAATTTCGTGATCAGCAAGCTTGTGAAATTCCTCCATAGCCACTGCTTGTTGGTGCAGTAGTTCCGGCTCGAAAGTCCCTGAGTAGGTAGTGTCTAAGCGGTGTAAAGTAGACTTTACATGCTCCAAGGAGCAGCGAATGTCATGCAGCATGCCGTTTTGTTTAGCTATTGCTACACCCCGGATGTACACTTTAAAGGCCTCCCAGAGGGTGGCCTGAGAAGCTAACGGCCATATGTTTAATTCAATGTAATCCGTGATTGCAGTACGCAGTTCATTGTGAAATACCAGATCCGTGAGGGCCAGATTAGGAAAATGCCATTGTCTCGATGTACCACCCAGGAATGGGTGGCTCAAAGTCATACTCACCAGTGGTCCGATAAAATGTGAGTTTCACATCGCACCACTTCCAACCAAGGTAGCGCAGGAAGTGAAAGGAGCACAAAGTCAGGGTGCAACCAAGTGTTGTGGGGTGCGGAATAAAAGGTGGGGCCAGGAGAGTCAGCATGTCAGTGACACCATCCATCTCTAAGTGAGTGAGACACACATGTCATGCTGGACCTGTATAGTGTGTGGGTTTGTGCTCGGACCAGTTGATGTGGAGCCTAGCGCCTGATTAATACGCAGAGAAAGAACCAGGATTCAGCGGTGGCTTTTGGAATATTAGTGGGCAAAGGCACCAGCTATTCCATCGTGAACAGATCCCAACTGGTTGTGACCTGTGAGTTTGATCGTCCCAGGGATCCATCAGCATTGTTCCGTTCTTTGGAGTATTTCTTGCAGAAAGTTAGAACATCTTCAGGGGTGGCGAATATATGGGACTTCTGTGCACATCCACACAAAGTCGCACTGTATATAACATGACATAGCACAGTCCCGGCACTCTGAGGGAGGCCGTGCCCTCAGGGTATTTACGGCAAACTTCTTGAACCATCAGAGTAAAGTCAGGGTATAACGAGATGGGGGACCCCTGGTAGTGAACCTGACCCTGCTCACAAGACAGACATACTGCAGTATCTCTGTCTCTAAAGTTCCGTAGTCTGAAATTTATGGGGCATGTGTTGCTCTGGGTGGAGGCCGAGTGATCTATGTGCATGCTCCGCCAGTAAGGCAGCGGAAAAGGCTTTGTAGCCAAACAATTCCACCAGCAGTTGTTCCACAAATGTGTGCTTTTTACCCATGGCCGTGGACTCTGTAATTCGGGTAATGCAGAGGTTATTTTGGCATGATCTAGCCTCTAAATCTTTGTTCTTCGGAGCAATAGTCTTTACTAGGAGTTCAAGTTTATCCACACATTTATAAATGATGGTGACTCCATCCTCCCATGATGAAACACGCTCCTCGGCTCCCTGCTGATGACTCAAGCGCTCAACCATACCATCAGTCTGCCCGAAAGGCTATCAAATCTTGCATCCAAAGCCCTAAATCCCACCTGGATTCAGACATTAGGGCTGCAGTGGTAGTGGACTGAGCCAGATCCGGGGGACCCCCTATGTCTTCTCCATCCTAAGTGGAGTCGAAGCCTCCTCCTGATCCCCAGCTCGTTTAAATGGGAGCTTTAGTTGTGTCTGGTTCATACGACCCATATTTGAGGATGACGTGAGGAAGGCGCCCAGGAGAGAGAACCAGGCACCACCGCAGCGAGCAGCACAGCCGGAATGTGTTCCGATGCAGGATCCACTGGGGTGGCCAAGGTGCAGCAAGAATATAGATCATGCAGTGTCTCCAGATCAGCGGGTTTGCAGTAGGAAGAAAAAATAGCCAGTGTCTTCGCACCTGTAAACTGCCAACAATTGTCAAGCTGACCCCATCTATAATATGAATGGGGACACAGAGGAGCAGCGGCTCATCCATTATGTAGAAAGACTAGTATAGGGAAGCAAATACACAGCCCAACACATGTGCCAGCACCAGCAGTCCTGTTGTTCAAAAATGGCACTAACGCCTTGACTGTAGCTAAAGCACCAGGCCTTACCGTCCCCAGAGCCCCACCCCTATGGCCCAAAGCCTCTTACTGTCCATCCTCCGGGCAGCATTAACGGTTGCGGTCCCAGCATCCACCAGTAAAGTTCCATCCGGCCTCCACTGGGTACGGGCAGCATGGTCAGGTCCAACATGATCGCTCACAGCCCTGCAGCTCGACCGTCCATTGGGGTTGCCCTATGTAGGCCGGGAGGCCATGCACCAACAGACAGGCAGGTGAGAATACGGCGGGTGCCATCAGCGACAGTAGACAGCAAGCGAGGCCCAGAATCAGTTAGGGGACCCAGCGGGGCTTGATAGCCCTGGCCTCAGGCTCACCCGAGGCCTCTGTCGCCATAGGACCTCTGAGGAAGGCCCGGTCTCACCGCACCACTTCATAAGGATCATTCAGGCAGCCTTTCTGGTGATGGATTTCTCACCCTGGGGGGGCACCCACCCCACCCCGATGGCATCAGCCGACATTCAGCTGATGAGAGGGCCTCCGTCCGGGGGTTATCCTGCCATATGAGGGAACCAGTCCACAGAGCTTCTATGCCTTGCGGTCATGATGGTCACTGACTCGGCCATGCACCACACAGTTGGAATAGTTGAAAGCCCATGGCCTACTGCATTTCATGTTTATTCCCGGGTTTAGGCTTGGTAGGGCTCCGACAATGTAAACCACTGCAATTCAAAGGATCTAGGATAGCCTCATAGTTCCAAACCCCATAGTCTCAGAATTAATGTAGGGATGATAGTCAAATCCCTTGTTTCACTTGTTCTGACATGCACTGTTACTTCCCCACATTAATCCACATTTGTAAAGCGCACAATCACCCGTAAGGGTCTCTAGGCGCTGGGGGCCGTCGGGAAGATTCAGCAAGCTTTTGCCCAGAGTCACATGGTGCTTGGCTAATCTGCCGCCAGTGCCGGGGATCGAACCGTGATCCCCAGACTCCAGAGTCAGTCGCCCTGGCCGTGGCGCCACATCTCTTCCCCCACATGAAGTATACAAACTGTGAGTCTAAAGGCTAAACTGTTATTGATAAGGTTCACAAGAGGAATGCAAGGCCAGTGGATCTTTCAAAATGTGCTATCACCTACCAGTTCTCCCCTGTTAAATCTGTACAGTCCCCTACTACTGGCGTCCTTAGTAACCTGTAGTGCACATAGTGGTCCTCATTTATGAGGTTTTGATGTAGTGCAGCGCAGCAGAACTTCCTGCAGCGCTTCCCTACGGCAAAAGAAAAGGGCAGGAATGCGCTGTATCTATATCTATATAACTATATCTGTCTCCGTATCCCCTTCCTGCACAAAAATAGTCCTGCCTATAACACAGGCACCCTTGCACCATGATGCAAGGGTGCCTGTGTCGGTGGTAGGCTGTCAAAATGGCTCCAGAGCAGGGGGAAAAGTCAGGCATGCACTGTATGCCTTACATACGGTACATCTCTGCCTTTTCTTGGTGATGCAGTGCAGCTCAGCAAGGTGACTTGTTGTGCTGCACTGTGCCACTGTCCCATAAATATGCCCCTTAGTTCCGTTACCACGGTCCTCTAAATAACTCCTGTTAGAAATGGGGGTCTCTAGTTGGCAGAGGTAGGTACCTTTGTCTAAATAGGGACCATTGCTTCTAGTCAAGGTAAGGGGGATACACACCTAAAATAACCCCTGCTCACCCCTGTATGGAGAGTAGGATCTGCTTACTAAGGTTACCCCCACTTTTTACTGGTGTTTCGAAGTTTTTCTACTTTAGTCTGGCTGGGGCCCTGCTATCCAGAACTCCAGACCAGCTGTTTCCTCTCTAAATTGATTGCATGTACATTAGGTACACTCCAGATTGGTTACTGGGTTACCCTTGTGAGTCCCTAGTATATGGTACACCACATACTCAGGTCATAGGTACCCCAGAGGCCTACCAGGGGCTGAAGCATGTATTATGCCACCCCTGGGAAGCCTTAAAAAATGGCACCACAGGTCTGCTACTGCAGCCTGGGTAAGGTGGTGCATGCACCCCTTACTAAGATGTAGCTGACCTATCAGTCACTCCTATGGCAGGCCTTATTAATCCTGAAGGCAGAGTGCTTGGTTTTGTGTGAGAGGGTGCCCATGCGTGAGCTGGGCCCCTCTGCATCCTTGGAGCCTATTCTCTGAGGCTGTTCTGTGATGCAACCAGACCATATACTCTTAATTGCATTATAACCTTGTGGTAAATGCTAACTTTGGAATGGCTACATAGAAACATGTCGTGTTTAGTGTCAAACACTTTGGAATCCTACCCCCCCCCCCCACCAGTCCTGGTGGCGGGGGTAGAATTCCACCCTTCTACAGGGAGAGACATGTACACACTGGTCTAACCGGTAATAGTTTAAAAGATCTCTAGCATCACAAAATGGATGCTGCAGCCACAGACACAGGCCTGCCCTCCTGCTGCTGGATGAAACTCCAGCAGGGGAGGCCTGGACAATAGATTTCCTGTCACAGGGAGGTGTAACCACCTCCCAGACAGGCTTTAGTGTATTGGGGCTGGGTGAGGGCACTCTGAGAGTGCTTTTCAGACATCACTGGGGGCACATTTGGTGTCCCTGTGCATAGCCAACTTCAAACCGGTTGCAGGGGCACGAAAATTGACAAAGGAAATGGGTGTAGCCAACCCTCTTTCCAGACCCCGCCTTCAGGATTTAGTATGGGCTAAATTTGCGAATTTGCGGTACGCGAATTCACGCGAAAGCGAATTCGCTGTCCGCAAAACCCACGAATTTGTGCGAATTTGCGTATTTTTTTTTCCGTGTTCGCGGGGCGCTTTGCGTGTTCGTGGGTTTTTTTTCAGCACGGCGACCGCGAAGTTACCCATGCGGTCATACATGGGCGCAGCCATCTTGTGTTTAGTGTTCGCGTTGCGTATTTCCGTTTCCGGGCGCGTGTTGCATGCTTGCGTTGTGCATTCCCTATGTGCAGGCCGCAATTGCGTGTTGGCGTCCGTTTTTGCGTGCTCGCGAGGGACATATCGCGCGAACCTACCCACGCGGCCCAAATGGGCGTGGCCATCTTGTTTTTCATTCATTGCTATGGTTCTGGGCATGCTTTTTCAATCCTCCCTTACTCTTTGCAATCTTTTGTTTCTTTGAACTTTTTAAACTTTTTTTTACTCATTACCTATCTCTTTATTTTTGTACACCTATATTTTGTGTTTTTTTCTACTTTTGGTTACTTAAAACGACTTTTTTTAACTCTCTTTTCTTTTCTTTACTTTTTCTCTATTCTTTCCTATTTTTTTTCTTCAGCTGTCCAGGACCATGGTAAAGGGAGCCGGGAAGAACCTTAAGGGGAAGGGTCCCGCACCCCATACCCGGCTCCCTTGCGGGCGCTTAAGGGGGGAGGCAGTAACTGCCGGGGAGGTCTTCAGCGCGGTGGAGCTGGCCGCACTGGTTTTCTTTGTACAACGCCACCTCCCCAAGACCGTCGCGGCAGGTGGCAGGCCCGGTACCGGGTACGGGCTCCGGGAGCGTCGCCAGCTATGGGGGAAGGTGTACCGGGTCATGTATCGGGAGTCTGGGGTTCGGCGCACCTACAACCAGGCGACGCACCGGTGGTCCGACATCCTGGACCGGGAGCAAGACCTGCTCGTCCTGCTTGGAGTCGCGATCCCGGGCCTTGGTGAGTAGTATTAGCTAGTATTTAATCACTACTTTGTTTTCTTCTGCTCTGTGTTATGATATTGCAAATACTTGTTTTTTCCGAACAGCAAGAATGCTGCCGATAACATTGCAGGTAAATTATGTTTCAAAAGCTTCAGTGATTGCAGGTGCTCGCCTACTCACTGGCGGTGCTACTATGCTTACTTGTTTTCAATTTTGTGCTCATTTGGTCTGGGTGATTATGTATAAGTGTACTCTACAGAAGTGCGTAATGCTGGACGCTAGAGATTACATTGCAGGTAAATTATGTTTCAAAAGCTTCTGTGATTGCAGGTGCTCGCCTGCTCACTGGCGGTGCTACTATGCTTACTTGTTTTCAATTTTGTGATCATTTGGCCTGAGTGATTATGTATGAGTGTACTTTACAGAACTGCGTAATGCTAGACATTAGAGATTCAAGTCCAGTCCTTCCTTTGTACTCCTGTCACTAAGAAGAGATAGTGGTGGTGGATTGATAGGTTGAGCATATTATGACTGGTTATTTACTATTTAGTAGGAAACTTTTTAGTGGTCCGCAATCATGAAGGACTGTGTCTGTCACTTCGCGTGCTGCGGAGTGCTGCCTGCCAGTCCTAGTAGAACCTTTTTGTAGTTGGTTTAATGAGTTACATAACTTTCCAAGTTGGCGGTCCGCGAATCCAGCAATACTAATATCCTAGTAGACCACATCAGATAGGTCATAAATTTAGTGCAATTGTTGTCTATTTCCCCGAAATAATTTGTTATTGGTTTTTTTTAAATGTTTGATTTGGCTGACAACAATCATCCATGTTTGTGTCTTTCTTTCATGTTGTACATCAGCTCCCCCCAGGGGCAAGAGGACAGAGGAGGAAGTAGCGGCGCCGGCGGAGCAGGAACAGCAAAACCAGGATAGGTCTGCCGAGGGCTCCTCTGCTGGCCCCAGTAAGTTTTCCTGTTAATATTATTAATTATACTTCCCTATCTTTTACAGCACCTTATTCCAAACGTTCCTCATAATTCTATTTTTTCTTAAATATTCTTTGATCTTCTTGTAGACTATTTCTAAATTCTTGTCATGACTGTGCTACTACTAGATTATTATTATTATTAGTCTGTCTGTGTGGCTAGCTAAGCCTGCAAAGTTGGCAAAAGGTGTTAAACAAAACTCCTATTCAGCAATAGCTCTAGGCACTGAGTGCAGTCCTCTGGGTTGTCCATAATGTCTATTGAAGTCTTCTTAATGTTTATGCTTTGACAATTCCCAACAATAAAATGTCAGTGGCCACCAAGAATAAGATACTAGTTTACATTTTGATTTGATATGAGGACATACTACTATTGTTGTAGGGACTATTCTGCACATACAGAACTATGGACAAGAAATAGGGCATTGGTGATACTAGGCGCAGTTAGACTTTCCAGTTTCCACATACCTCAGTCATAACAGAAGTTGAACCCCCAATCTCCTTATACTGAGACTAGCTAGTGTGTCAGAGTCTTTATTTAGATCCCGAATGCAGCGATGATCCCCAATGATTATACAACCCAGAACATAAGACTACGGAGTCCACTCCTGACCTCTCAGAGTCAAGGAATCATGCTTTCAAATTGCAAACCCTTTCGCTCACTCACTCATGACCAAAAAACCACAGAGTTTATGTAAGTTTTAAAGCTTTATTAAAAGTAAAACAACTAGCTCTGTGTGTACTCAGTAGTCAGTACATTACATTTCAATTGTGTATTCTATAAAAACATGTATTGCAATCAAATTCATTCATATAAGTTAATCAGTGAAGTCTTTAAAACTGAACAGTGGTGGATATATTTTACACATTAATTGTGGGAGACCCCTCACCTGGTTGGAACTTAAAGTCTTGGTGGTGATGATGACGAGTCGACTCCGAGTAACATCTTGCTCTTGTTTGTACTCGTAGAAGGGAAGCTTCTGTCTGTTATGAGAAAAATGGTGCGTGTTAAACAGTAAGCATTCATCAGTTGTGCCTAAAAGTGTAGCTTCTTATCATGGCTAAGCATAAAATAAAACACCCTACCCTTCCGAAAGGGGAATTTTTAGTTTAGACTAGAGAGTCACAAATAATTAAATTTGTTTAGTAACATATTTTTTAATTCCTAGACAAAATAGGGAGTGGTGTATGGCATCTAAAAGTTTCACATGTATTTTCTAGGTGTAACACCATCGGCACAGCCAACCACCAGTGCCGGGGCCAGCGCGGAGGCGGTCACTCCAGGGGCGGATGCGATGCCAGCAGGAACTGCTGTGGGGGATGCCACGGTAGTGGCGGGCAGTGGTAAGCTTAAGCTATTACATTCCTTCCTTATTGAGATTGCAGAGTAGGCTCGCTGCAGGGGTGTATATGTTGTACAGTACAAGTAAGTACACTTTACTGTTAAGAAGACTTACAAATTTAGGTAAGTTTTTGTCAACCAGGTAGAACTTAGAACTGAAGACAGTCACCCTTGACTTTAGCATTAGCAGCAGGAGTTGACGAGTAACCAATGGCCTACTCTATATTTGACTTCAACTCAGCAGTGAAAGTTTTATCGAGAAGCCAAGTCAGATCAGAGATGAGCTTAATGGATGGGATGAACGAAAAGGGAAAGAAGGGTGTAAGGAAGGACGAGCGAGTTAAATTAATGACTGGCAAAGAATGATACGTGTTTTTGAATGCAGGCTCAGTTGGCTGTGAATCTGATGCATGGCCGGTTGAAGGCTGAAGCAAGGATGGGTGGAAGGAGAAACAAAAGAGGACTGCCTGGGTGGGTGAAACAGAAAATGTATGTGTGCGCAATATATCCTTTAGTGCAAATTCAAATGCAAGTCAAGCACGGATGCATGGCTTTCGGCTTTAAAAAACAAATAAAAAGGGTGTTTTTTGGTGAGAAAAAGTAAGAGTTGTCCATTAAGGAGAATGATTGACAATTACTTTGAATGGATGGATGCCTGTATGGTATCTTCCTCATAGATAGCATAGGTGTATGTAGAGTAGACAGAGTAGACGGTCAGTGGATGATGGCTAAGAGTGTTACGTTGAAGAGCATGTAACAACGCACGTCCGTGCCAGAGTAGCAAAGCCTAGGAAAGTAGAAGTTGTAATTTTTCAGAATACTCCCTTGACTAACAGTAGTTTGCAAGCACAGCATATATTGTGTATCTATATTGTATAGTTTACATTATCAAGTCAAGTCACAAGTGCCTTCCTCCGGTGATTACGGGGACCACTCACTACCTCTGTTAATAATTTTTTTTCAACTCTGTCATTCATGTGTGGCCTATCGGTGTGCACTCAATCAATAAAAACAAAGCACGTAAAGTCATCCCTTATATAAGCAAATATCCTGTGAAGGGATAGATGATCATATTATCTTCCTCATTTTCCATTTGTAGTAGTCAGGGGCAGGGTCAGGGCAGGATAAAAGTTAAAATAATTGAGCAGTAGCCCTTGTAACAGAGTATGGCCAGTGCCCCCGTAATAGAAAAATAAGAGATTCACCACCTGCATGTACTGGACTGGTAACAGTAACGCAAGTCTGTATCATCATGGCTTGCGTCTGTTGTATTCGGGTGCAAGTTGACTGCGATGGCATTATGCCGGCTTCCACAAGTTTACATACCAATTTCGCTAAACAAGAGAGAAGAAGAAGACTGGTGTACTGTCTGAGTCTTCTGTAGTGAGTCCATATAGTGCTAGTAGAATTCCTGAAACTCTTACTAATGTTAGAGCAGAGGCCGACGAAGTTGGAGGTTCGATAGATACATGCCACACACATGTTATGTACTGTGCTTGCAAGTTGCTAGTGCTACTGTGACACAACTTTCTGTTAAATTATTTTGTGTTAATCTTGAAGAGTATTGGACTTGGTTACAGTATTTTTCTTTTTCTTCATCTAGATACTCCTTCTTCTAAACTATCTCGGAAGGAGTTGGCTATTCGTGCCAAGCGCCGGAAGCTGGAGGCAATTGTCGCCAAATATCGGCGGCCCAGGAGGAGGAGGAATCGCAGTCGACATCGACAACAGCTGCATCCTCCTCCACTCCCCCTGGGTCATCCGGTCAGCGCAATCCTCCAGTGGTATGGTGCCGTGGTCTAGCAGCCACCCGCCGCCGCCGAGCAGCGGCAACAAAAGCTACCCCCCACAGTGCCTGCAAGGCAAGGATGCACCGTTTATCCCTCATAGTGGCCTACCTTAAGCAGCAGGTGGCCCAATTGTCGAGGCAGAAAGCCCCGCTCAAGGCCCTCCATCAGGAGCTCCGCGACCACCTCGCCACAGGACACCGCCGGCGGAAGTAGATGGAGAGAGACTAGCCCTTGCCCCTTTTTTAAAGACTTTTGGGGGGGTGGCAATTGGGCGTTGGGGTATTTGGACTTTTGGGACATTTGATTTCATGGACATTGGTTGGGGTTTGGGAAGGGGTGGGTTGGGTCTTGCCGGATAGTTTATTTTTGTTAGGGACAAAATAATTATTTATTTTCTACTGAAACATAGAATACGAGTTTTATGTTTTGTGGGGGAGGCAGGGTGGGGTTAACTCAACTGTACATTTGTTTTCCTGAGACTTAACTGGCTGCTTGATTCTAATTGTCTAAGTAATCGCCCAAATTTCTACAAAAGTACCACTGACAGAGTTAGTGAATTCAATTGTCCTACTACTTTACTAGTACTACCGTCAGTCTCTCCTCTCCTCCTACTCCATTATTCTTCCTCCCACAAAATGCTTATCTTACCTGTCATTAGTGTTTGAGAATAGGGCTAGGCACAGGGCTGGCTGCATGACAAATGGCGATTAAGGTTGGCAATGGAATCCTGGACGGATGTAATGGCATCGTTGTGGTGGTAGTAGTAGTGGTACACAATGGCAGTAGCAGCATTATGAAAAAAAAGGAAATGAAACATTGAGTGGCCTGAGCGTAGCATTAGAACAGTACGATAAATAGTACAGTACACAAGAACAGTGCCATTGTAGCCTAAGCAATGCTAAAGTATTCAAAATATAAGTACTAGTTGCGTGGAGTATGGCTACTACAAGAAATAGTATTGAAGGTGAAGGACACAGCAGCGTAAGCATTCGATTCATCACGTGTAGGAGGAGGATGTTGTTGATGATCAATCCACTTGATGGCGCATGAAATTCTGATTTGATTTCAAATAGTTACTCATGGGTGTGTGTCAAGCAGAATAAGAATATATCCTTGGAATCCTTCACCAGCCTTGAAATTCATTTTCTGTTGCTTTGACCTTATCCTCCCCAGCAAGTGTGTGGAATTATTGTTGTCATTTAGTCACACCTCAATGAAAACCACACAGCTCGGGGGAAGAGGGTTAGGGTTTGAAAATTGGATGGGAATGGGTGGTTTGGGGAACGTTTTGTGGAGAGAGGAAAAAAAACACAGCATGGACAAATAACAAATGAAGAAAAACAAATCTTTTGAGACGAAGATATCCATACATCTTTTAAGGGACATAAAGGAATTGCACTACTGCATGCATGAAATAGTTTTCTAAATGGATGGTTAGGTTACTGAAAAGAAGTACTTACTACAACTTACTAACTATGAAGAAACAATTTGACAGTACAGGGCTGCAGTAATTATGCAATTTCACTTACCTATATGACCTCTGAGAGAATATACACTTATTAGTACATTAAATTAGTTTGAAAAATAGCAAAGAAACTTATCAAATAGCTGGAGGGATGAATTTAAAGCAGAGAGCAAACAAACGCACAGAGTCACACTCATAGAAGTTCACAACAATAACATTATTTAAAAGATAAGGAGACGTGAAGAGGATACTGTAACTGTATGTTGTAGTTGTCCTGTTCAATTTGGGAAGTTGCGTGCATCCAGCCATTCCTCTTATTCGCGGTACTCCTCCATTCCATCTGACGCTCCGTCGATCAATCTTGGTGACCAGACAGACACACTGTCCACTGCCTGCCTGGCAGATGTGGAATTGCGGATCGCTAATGGTAAGCCTGAGTTAATCGTTTTTCCCATCGTACAGGGTAAAAGCCGGCCTGTAATTGTTGATGGAAAAACAGGAAGTGATATTAAAACACCACGGAGAAAAAAATATAAGGTACGGTGTGTAGTGCAAAAATAACACTTTCAGTTTCAGAGGCGACAGTAATACATACAAGCATCATTTCTAAAGTGCGTACTCTGAGTCTCCTTTTTAAGGATAGTAATTAGCACACAGCAGGCCAGGGCCATGCAGACGGTCAAGGCAGGCACCACTGAGTGAACCAACCTGATGTAGCATACCTCTTTGACACAGACAGACAAAGCATATCTAATTGTATGCAGCAAGGCACATAGCCGCAATTTTACATGAACTGCTGTCTGGACCCTGGCATAACAACACTACACTGGCTCGACCACTCCATACCACGACTAGAAAGACATGTAGTTCTGCTGTAGTTGTTGTTGACTGTGCGCGATGATGTGTGTGGCATTATTGTGTCTAGTATCGAAGTGCCACTTCTAGAAGTTGGCATGTCTGTGTAATTTATGTGAATTGTCTGTCTGGCTTGTGATTGGCTGGAGCTGGTTGGTGAGCCTGGATCCAGGAGTCAGGATGGGTCTGCCCCGGTGGTGAGTGGAGAGATCTGCATGATTGATGCGAGGGAGGAGTGCACCTGGGACCTGAATAGGGCTGGGCTTTCCCCACACAATGCTGGCTCCGCCCCCTGTGGCGCGTCTAATGTCCCTAGCATGGCCAGTGAATGGAAAAGGGGGCTGAGCACATCAGAGTGCTCCAAAACCTGCTGCAACTGGTTTTCCCCCACCCTGCACCCTGAGACAAAGGAGTTAGGTGTATAAAAAGCGTCTGTGTCCCCATGCAAAGTAATCTTTCCCTGGATCCAATCTTGAGGGGGGGGCTGCTGCTGCTGGGCACCAGGAGGATACCGCCGCTGGGACTGCCTCCCTGCCTGGAGGGCCCTGTGAGCTGGATACTGGGCCCAGCCTTTGCCCCCCCCTGCCTGCCTTCCCTGAACTTTGCCCTGGACTCGAGACTTTGGGCCCAGAGGGATTGTAACGCTCCACCTTGATATCTGGAAGGCTCTCTGCAGCGTCGCGCTGCTGGGGGAGAGAGAGAGGGACTCCCCCGTTCTACCGAACTAAGCAGGTGCCCACCCTGCATTTGGGCTGCATTTTTATTATAATCTGAGCAGGTGCCCACCCTGCAGGTTTGCTGCTTTTCCGAGGGTGCATACCCTTCGCTTTACCCCGTATTGCAGCCAACAAAAGGACTTAACACTGTGGGCTGCCGCTCTGCCCACGGCGGCCCGGAAGGGTAAATCATCAAACGGGAAGTGGACGGGAGCCCATCCCGCGCTCCTGTAACATGAAGAATGACGTGGTGCCCTTGTGACCGAAGGAGAAGACCCAGGCGGGAGCCTACCCCGTGCTGGGCTGGACCAGGAAAGGAGCAACACCCTCGGTACACAGGCGGGAGCCTACCCCGCGCTGGGACGTGTCAAGAGAGGCGCTGTGTCCACAGAGAGCCCCAAGGAGGGGGAGCGGGACTCCAGCAGCGAGGGAGTCCCCCTGCCGCCGACAGACGAAGCCCATCAAAGTCCCGACGCGCACGCAGCAGCCGGCGAGTGCCTCGGGGTGAGGGGAGTTTCAGTCGAGTGGGAGAGCGGCCCCGGAAGATAGCGGGCCACTCCCACGAACCCGTGGGAATTTTTTTTCTTTAGAGCCTGCAAGGCTCAAATGGGGCATATTTGAATCAGAGCCCTGAGGGCTCCACCCGGGTATTTGCTGATTCCAAGTACCCCGAGTGGGACTCCAAAGACGGGCGCATTTTGGTAAATAGAGCCCACGAGGCTCCCAGGCACACAGGTATTTTAAGCCCAAGAGGCTCCTGGGGCACAGTTGTTCGAGCCCACGAGGCTCCACATTGTTGTTGTTTTGGGCACTATTGTTTCATTGAGCCCCACCGGAGAGCAAGGAGGCACGCCGGTGCCAGGCTCAGTTCTCCAGCTGCCCAGCACTTAGTGGGCCGATGCTACGCTTAGGCTGGTCCCTCTTGCGCATTCTTCTTTGGCTGCCAGCGCAGCCTGCCCTGACTTTGCTGGACACAGGGCGTTTCGGCCCCTGAGAGGCCAAGTTGGCCTGGGGACCTTTTCATGTGTTGTGCCCTTGCCAGGGGTACATGTGTTGCCTATATGATCTTTTGCGCAAATGTGAGTACCTGCCTAATGTGATTTCTGCATCATGTGTAATGCCTTTTTACCTATACCTCTAAATGTCTGTTTATGCTTAGGAAGTTGTTTTACCTAGTATAGGTGATATTAGTGAGTTCAGGGTTCCCTGCGTGATATTTTCCTAAGGTGGTTAGGGTTGCGTAGGTGGTACTTACCTTTTACCAGTGATTACTGGTTGTGTGCTACAGTTGCTAGTTAGTGCTACAGTTATTATATGTGCTATGTTCTAAGTGTTATTCCTACAAAGTGCTAATTTTACCAAGTGCTAGTTATAAAAGTGCTTATTCCTGACAGTGGTCCATGTGGCCCTGTCCCATGTATATAATCCCCTGTAAATTCTGCCTGTGCCTATGGCACATTGTAAAGTGTGTGTTTATTATCTAAAGTGTTTGGTATAATACAAAGGCTATTTTTATATATAACTTGGTGTGGATTTTGGTTTGTGGTGGGCCTTGGGTGTTGTTGCTGGGTTCGCGCGCAAACGCTTAATTTACAAAGCCTCTGGGATTAGCCTTACTGCTCGTGTCACGTTACCAAGGGGGTGAGCAGGGGTTATCTTGGTGTGTAACTCCCTTGCCCTGACATCGAGTGGTGGTCTCTGCCTGGTTTTGGCGCAAGCCTTCGCCAACCAGAGATCCCATTTCTAACATTGGCAAACTCAATGTTGTTCATGCAGTCGCAGTCTAGTAGACTACACACACAGTGAGTCCAAGGATATTTTGCATATTAAAAAATGCAACGTAGTGGCCCCTGCAGTAGAAGTACAATTTGAATTAAACAAGGTAAAAACAACAGAGTAGACTTGAGTTACATTTAGTGTGTAAAAGATTAAATAATAACAGAAGACATATGATTCATTTCATGTACAACAAACAAACAGCAATTGCTTTCAGCAGAGCCAGACAGCCAGTGCTGTCCACTGCATGCCATCTCATTATTCATTACCTGTTCAATTTTTTGTCCGCATCCTGTTCTTAAAGTGAAGGCCCACATGGCAGCCTCTCGTGTCAATTTCAGAAGTCACTGTCAGCAATCAGCATATAGTCAGTAATTCCAGTCCCATTTCTTTTGAGGGGACTCTTCTACGAAGTGACAGGTTCTTCATTCTGCGTAATCCAGCCATCTGTCCTGAGGGAAATGGATAGGGGGAGTCTGGAGGAGGAGAATAGAGGAGCATGACTGAGTTGTGAACTTGTAAACTTCAAGATTACAGACAGCCGGACCTTCAATAAGGAAATAAGATGAAGACAGTGCTGCTGATGGATTTGTTGTGATTAGAGTTTTGTTGTGGTAAAAGTTACAAAACAAAGAAAGACACACAGGAGTAAAAGTGAATAAGGAGTCAGGACGAAAAAAAAGAGGAAGTCAGTTTCGAGCCTAGGTGTCAGGGAAGTAGAGCTCATCCTCAAACTCTGTGAATTGAGACGGGAGTAGGTCAGCTAACTGAGAAGAACTTCCGTCACCTAAGTCGGTGTCCTCTTCTTCCTGCGTGGATTCACGTATTTTGTAATCTGGTGGTATGAAGTGCTGATTCATCTTGATCATTGTTAACCTCTCCACATTTTTGGGTGAGAGGCGGGTCCTTTTTGAAGTTACAATGGCACCAGCAGCACTGAAAACACGTTCAGAAGACATGCTTGCGAGTGGGCAAGACAAATAATTTAGAGCCAGCTTGGTGATCAGTGGCCATTGACCCCTTTTCCCATACCAATACAGCAATGGGTTGTGATCAATGTAGACCTCTGTTGGGTCATCCATATAGGCCTGCACCATCCACTCAAGGTCATCGAGGGGTGCTGAACTTTGCCTACCATCTGAGGCCTTTGCATCAACACTGGAACGAGCAAACCCTTGATGAGTTATCCAATCCGCTTCCGACAATATTATGGCTGGGTCTGGTGCAGGTGAGGATGATGATATGGTTGCTGGTGTCGGTTACGGCTGTGAGGGAAAGTGACTGCCTTCGGCCACAGAAGTGGACCTTGACGCCGGATGGCCTGCTGATTCAGTAGTACTTCTGCCGGTTCCTTCAATTTCCTGCCGCTCTTTTTCAAACCGAGTGGCTGACCGAGCTAGCCAATGTTTGTACTTAGAAACATCTGCTTCATTTAAAGGAATGAATGCTTTGACCTCAAAAGGACGAAGCATGTCTGTCAGGCATTTAACTAGGTCCCATTCCTCCAACTCTGGCCTCATGTCTTTCGTAGTAGAACCCAGTGCAAAGACATACTCATTGATTACCAAGCACTGCTCAGACAGACGCTCAAGCATGTAGAAGGTTGAGTTCCAACGTGCTACCACCTCCTGGATGAGTCCTCTGACTGGCACTCTATGGTCACGTTGCATGTTCCTCAGCTGCTTCCGGGCCTTAAAAGAATGGCTGAAATGTGTGCAGATTCTTCAGCAAGTGGTCAGTAACTTGCTGACTTTGTTTTCTTTTTTCAAGAAATCTTAAACAACAATGTTAATACTGTGCGCCAAACAGGGCACTCTGAAATAACCACCATCATTCATGGCCCTAACTATATTACTGCCATTATCCGTGGAAACATAACCAATCATGCGCTTTCTTGGATGCTGCCATTCAAAGACCTTACTGTTAAACTCCTCCAAAATGTTTGCTGCAGTATCAGATTTCTCCATGGCAAACATGGCTACTGTTGCATGTTTCTGACTAGCTTGAAAAACTGTGTCACTGTCAATACCTGCATATAACTTGTCTCTAACCCCTGCAAAAGAGACCCAGTGTGCAGTGATGCACATGTAATCAAGGGCTTGGCAACTGTTCCACATGTCTGTTGTCAGGTGGATAGTGTGAACAGCACTCTTCTGCAAAGCTGCCCCAATCACCTCCAGCACATCGTGATGTAGTGCTGGAACCGCAACTCTGGTAAAATAGGACCGGCTAGGAACCTTCTATTTAGGGCAGACTGTTGCCACAAAATCTAGAAAACCAACCCCTTCCACAAAAGAAAAAAGTAGAAGGTCCAGCGCTAACATTTTAACCAGCATTGCATTATAAAGACGTGCCGTTGGGTGGTTGCGTTCAAATTGCGCCTCCCACCAAAACATGCTTTTAATGGTGGTCTGGACCGTTTTCATATGTGATGAGGAGGATCCAGACCTCTTCAACCCAGTTAGGCTCATTGATGTACTTTTTCGCATTGGTGTCTCTACCAGACTACTGTGCCTCCTTGATGTTGTTGGGGTAGAGGAGGGTGTGGGCGCTACCACTGCAGTGCTGCTGCCAGGGGTACTGTGTGTACCAGAAAAAATGCCTCGGTTGTTCACCTCCCCGTGCACGATCAGCTCCTTTTCGTCATCAGATGCAATATCAATGTCTACATTTGGATTTGTACTTTTGGCTTTACGGATGTTACTTAGGTGCGCCTCCCACTGGATAATGTGGTGTTTTTTAGGTGACCTCTCTAGCCTCCGGTATCATAGTTGGTACCAAGCTTACCCTGACTACCTACTTGTTTACAAATCAAACAAATGACTAGGTTTTCTGCCTTTTTGCTAATACTAAAGAAGCCCCAAACTGGGGACTGGAGATTTCTGGTGGTGGTAGAGGTGCTACTTTCAATGCCAGATGAAGTGGAGGATGGGTGTGGCTGAATTTGACTCTGTTGTGCACTTCCAGCACCACTACTTGGGGTAATGGAGGTCGAGCTGGATGGAGGTTCTTGCCGGCCCTTCTGACAAGAAAATATGGAAGTTGTAGGTCGTGTTGGTGTAGTAGTTACCTGTGTTGGTGGTGGTACTAGTGCCACGCCGCCCACATCCCGCTCAGCAGAAATTCGGGATAGGGTCAAAATGTCTGTCTGCTGCATGCCCACTGGGGCTGGAGTGACGACTGTTATGACTGGGTCGTCATCGTCAGACTGTTCATCAGCACCAGAATACACCACTTCTACTTCTTGTTCATCGTCATCACCCATAAGTGAAAGCCTTGCTGGAACCTTCCTTTTAGGCTTATCTACCTTTGTCGGCTCATGGCGTGCCTCCCTCTCAGACTGCATTGGTGGGTTCCAATCAACATCTAGATCATCAGAAGGAAGGAGGCTTGAAGAAGAACTTGTACTATCCCTCCTTGACCTTTTTTCTTGCTGGGGATCTGGAAGACAATGGATCATCAGGTGGAGTTGCTTGCTCGAATGATACCTCTGCTTCGATTTCCTGATGTGCTCCTACTTCTGGAGGAACAAGTATTGTGGGCAGTTGTGCCTCTCCATGCGCCTCTACTTGCGCCTCTACTTGTGCCTCTCCATGCGCCTCTACTTGTGTCTCTACTTGCCCCACTCCTTGCGCCACTCCTTGCGCCACTCCTTGCGCCACTCCTTGTGCCACTCCTTGCGCCACTCCTTGCGCCACTCCTTGCGCCTCTCCTTGAGCCTCTCCTTGCGCCTCTCCTTGTTGCACCTGTGGTTGTGGTTGAGACTGTGGTTGAACACTCGTCAGATGAGTTACACCCTGCGTTGATTGGATGCTACTTTCTTGCGAGGAGTCAACGCCAACATCACTGGTCGATGGTGATTGAGCAATTAAAGTGGCTGCCTCTGCGGCACTCATGGCCTTGGGCCTAACTTGGCGTGGTGGCACTGAGACCAATGAAGCTGAGGTGCTGCTCCCAGCTTGGTCCCCGGCGGACACCGCTGCTGCAGGCATAGTTTTTTTTCCCAAAAAAAGTGTCTGTGGGCACACCAGTCTCCTTGGTAAGTGCTGGCGCCACTTGCTTCTTCTGCTCCTTCTTACTGGCAGTGGCACTGGCAACTTTCTTGGTAGAGGAGCTATGGCTACCTTTCTTTGGGCCCATCTTCTTGAGATGTCAGAACAGCAGGCCGCAGTTGCACGAGTTGCAGAGTTGTCTGTGGCCACACGTGACGTCACGTGACGTTGTGCTGCACACACCGCTGCAGGACTTCTTACTGGTACTGATGATGAACCATGAGGATGATTTGTGGTTCTTTTCACCTAAAAGCAAAGGAAGCCAGAGGAACATCAGTTAAATAAATGTTGCATATGTAGTGCTTCAATTAATATTTGCAACTATGCATTTATTATTATTACAACACACCCAAAAACGGAAAGACCAAAAATAAAAATTGCAATTATTTCTAATCAAAAATGGAAGTTAACATTAATAGAAGAGAGACCCCACAGAAAGCCTTGGTCCACTCCATGCACCACTGAGTACCCCTGGGCATAATGGATGAAAGCAGGGCAGACTGGGTGCAGGCCTATGGCACAAAGCATACTGCCTGGCTTCAAAATGGCCCCTTGAACCCCACCCACATGGCCAGGCCCTGCCTGGACCAGGCCTCAAAATGGCCCCCACCCACATGGCCAGGTCCCAACACCACCCCAAAAAATCGAAAAAACACACACAAATCACCACAATCCAATGCTATCCATGCCCTAAATGAAGTTTAAATTCAACAAACCCCACAGAAAGCCTTGGTCCATGCACAACTGACTACCCCTGGGCCTACTGGCTAGTGTGGCTTTACACGCACCCCAAAATAAAAAATAAAAAATCCACATATAACAGTGAGCTATTCAATTCCATGACATAAATGATATTTAGGTTCAACAAAACTCACAGAAACAGTTGTATCATGCACCCATGACTAACCCTGGGCCTACTGTATACTGTGCCTACCCACAATATATTTTTTTTAAAGTTGTGAAAAAGTTTTAAAATTGTAGTTGCAGCAACTGCAATGCCCCAAACAAACAACACCAACTTACTTGTAAAATCTCAAATCCAAAAGTAATCCAAAAGTGATCCAAACAAAGTCCTCAAATACAAATATCCAGCAGCAGCCACAAAAAGTAATCCTTTCAGCTCCAGATCCAAATGAAAAGTGACCAGGACATGGACAAAGCACTGGGAGGAACCTGCTGAACAGGAACAGGAAGTTGGAGACTCTGGGGCACTTCCTTCCTCCCACCCCCCCAAAAATGGACTCCTTTGCACAAAAAAGTTCTGCCAAATGTCAATCTGAGGAGTTATTCTGATGCAAATCATCATTTTCAGAAGGTTTGCGTTGCCTGCGGTAGATTTCTTGTACAAAATTGCAATTTTTGCAAGTTCGGGAAAGCGAGCTGTTCAAATCTCACGCCGGAAGTCAGCTGCGCTTCGCATCTACGTGTTCGCAATTGTTTACTCCAGTGATGCGTGATCGCGGGCCCTTATGATGTAGTCGCAGTGCAAGATGGCGGGCCGCTATGACGTACTCGCGGTCGAAAAGTCTCGCGCGATCACGCAGCCAGATCCAAAATGGCGCAGCGCACGCAAACCGGGAGGAAAAACAACTCGGTGAACTCAGAATCACGGTAAGTCAACGCCGCGCATGCGAGAATGTATTTTTGAAGCGCGACCAAGCAAAAAAATCTGCCAGCTTGCGAATTGCAATTTTTTTGACAAATCTGCGCGATACGCAGACCGCAAAATTGCCAAAAATTCACAAATTCCGCGAGCGGAACGGACTTTTAGCCCATGCTTATTCACGATCCCTGGTCCGTCAACTGGTGGGTCCCTATGAAGGTAACTCTACTTTTCCTTGGGCTTCCCTGGTTGCTCCAGATTTGCCCTGACTCCCTACCAAGTGGTGAATCCCTCAGACCTTGCTGGTCTGCACCGAAGCCAATCTCTGCTTTCTGCATGGGATGCTGTTGTCAAGGCTTGTTGGGTCCAATCTGGAAACCGACACCGCAGCACTCGACATCCTTTGTGGGACAGCTTGTAACCTGGTAATCGTCGATGCCTCCTGGTCCTCGTGGCTAAAGAGTCAAGCTTCACCTTCTTCACCGGCAAGCACCCAACATCGGTTGGCATCCGCCTATCCCCTCCCTGGTCACTGGCAAGTGACCCAGACTCTATCCCATCTGCTTTCAGGTTCTTCTCATCCTTGATCCAGGCTTGGATCACACCGGACACTTTCCACTTGGACACCAGAAGCACTTTTCAGCAGATCGCCATTGAAAACGACGACAAAACCCGACACCAAAATACACCTATGCAACCGGCTTCCCTGGGTGAGGTAACTCGACTACTCCAGTGCTCCCGTGGATGTTGACTCTAGAACCTCCTAATTCTAAAGAGGTTTGCTTCAAGTCCTCTTCTAAATGTCCTTTATCTTTAAAATTCCAACCGCGACTTTCCTCATAGAAGTTCATGATGATTCGCGGCCGTGTTTAGACACTGCACGCGTCCCCCGTGGGTCCCCTGTGTCACTACCTTGGGCGGTTCCTGGTGGCCCCAGCAGTTCTACAGGCTCTAGGCCTTGTCTCTGTGTCAGTCGTGGTTCTTAAACCACTTTCTTAATATATGGTTTGGTACGCCCCTAGGGCTCAACGTTTATTGTGCTAATTTACTGTGTGTTAAATAAGTTTACTGAATGTACTTTTGCCTCCAGCCTCATAAAGGGACTACAGGGATGTGTTTATGTACACCTGGTGTGGTTCTCCTTTCATTTGATCATTCACAAGATCATAGACTGGTAGAACAAGCTGATTTACATTCCTTCAAGACTTAGCCTGAAGGCTGCTCTCCACAGCTACCACTAGGATAGCTTTCTATGAAGGTTGTCTTTAACCTACCATCAATAAGGGTCGTTTGGACTGGTGCAAGGTGCCCACTAGAATAGTGGACAGCATATGCCAGGCCACCTCCTCACAACCCCCTTGGTAGCTTGGCATGAGCATACAGGCATACATCAGAGGCAGTGTGTAAAAGCATTTGTGAACACATACAGTGAAAACGCTACAAATGGACACAACACCAGTTTAGAAAAAGAAGTAGTCTTTACCTAAACCAAAACAAGAACAAACTATAACAATCCACAATACAGTATCAAAAATAAGGCTTTCGAATGGTAGAAATAGTTCAGTTCAATGCAAGTTGTAAATGCAACACTTTTCTCACAAAGTACCTGGGATGCGTCACGAAAAACAGGGAGTTGATACGTTGGTTCCTTACATGCACAAATCAGTCTTTACCCTGTTCCTTGTTGGAACATTCCAGCCCAAACTGCCAAACCAGTTCCTCCCATGACCAGAAACAAGCATCATGGGACCGATTTCAATGCATCACCCTTCATCAGCCAGGCTAGCTTGAATCCAGTGGTGTGGAGAACACAGAACCCACGTCTGTGCATACCCTTCCCACTTAGGGCGACATATGCAAAAGAAACAATTGATGGACGGACTGTTGGACAATGCAAACATTCACCCCAGTCACAAGAATGTGGGTTAAATCCATCATTTGTTTGCTCATCACACCACCCCAGTTTGGACCTAGCAATATGCAAATCAGTCTTGACCCTGTTCCCTGTGTGAACAGTCCAGCCCGAACTGATAAGCCAGGTCCTCCCTGGACTGGAAACAAGTATCCTGCAACCAGTTTCAGGGCATCGCCCTTTCATCAGCCAGGCTAGCTTGAATTCAGTGGTGTGGCGAGAACGGGACCCACGTCTGGGCATACCCTCCCAACTCAGGACGATATATGCAAAAGAAACAATTGATGGATGGAGTGCTGGACAATGTAAACATTCACCCCCCAGTCACAAGGATCTGGATTAAATCCATCATTATTTTGCTTACCACACCACCCCAATTTAACCCCAGCCATATGCAAATCAGTCTTGACCCTGTTCCTTGTGGGAACAGTCCAGTCCGAACTGCTAAACCAGGTCCTCCCTGGACCAGAAACAAGCATCCTGGGAGTGGTTTCAGGGCATCACCCTTTATCAGCTAGGCTAGCTTGAATCCAGTGTTGTGGTGAGCATGGGACCCATGGCTGGGCATACCCTTCCCACTCACTTGAGGCACAGCTGGCATTGCCCTCTACTCCTTGCATCTGAAGCACAGCTGGCGTTGCCCTCTTCTCCCTGCTCCCTGTATTTGAAGCACAGCTGGCATTGCCCTCTTCTCCCTGCTCCCTGTATTTGAAGCACAGCTGGCATTGACCCTCCGTATGCCCAGCCCTTCACTTGAAGCACAGCTGGTATTGCTCCCCCTCCCTGCATCTCAAGCACAGCTGGCATTGCCCTCTTCTCCCTGCTCCCTGTATTTGAAGCACAGCTGGAATTGCCCCTCCGTATGCCCTGGCCATCACTTGAAGCACAGCTGCCATTGCCCCACTATATGCCCTGCCCATCACTTGAAGCACAGCTGGAATTACCCCTCCGTATGCCCTGCCCATCACTTGAAGCACAGCTGGCATTGCCCCTCCGTATGCCCTGCCCATCACTTGAAGCACAGCTGGCATTGCCCCACTATATGCCCTGCCCATCACTTGAAGCACAGCTGGAATTGCCCCTCCGTATGCCCTGCCCATCACTTGAAGCACAGCTGGAATTGCCCCTCCGTATGCCCTGCCCATCACTTGAAGCACAGCTGGCATTGCCCCTCCGTATGCCCTGCCCATCACTTGAAGCACAGCTGGCATTGCCCCTCCGTATGCCCAGCCCTTCACTTGAAGCACAGCTGGCATTGCCCCTCCGTATGCTCTGCCCATCACTTGAAGCACAGCTGGCATTGCCCCTCCGTATGCCCAGCCCTTCACTTGAAGCACAGCTGGCATTGCCCCACTATATGCCCAGCCCATCACTCGAAGCACAGTTGGCACTGCCCCTTCTCCCTGCTCCCTTTGTATCTGCCTCGACACGGGGCGGTGATTCTGCTGGGATCTGATGTGACAGACTATTACTGTCTGAAGACTCCCGCGCTAACCTCTTGTCAAGAGTTGCCCAACCTCCTCCTCTCGTCTCCCCCCTCTTTTGCATCGCGGCTGACAGCTCGCCCATTAATTGTGTTCAACCCGCAGCCCGCGCGCCCCCGAGGGAAGCCCCGCGCAGGCCTTCGAGGCGCACAGAACACACCATGCGAGGCTGTGCGCCTCCGCCGTTCAGCCAATCCCCAGCCGGGCATCCGTGCGCCTCGGGTCTAATCAAGAGCCCGGAATACTTAAAATACGTCCTCAGAACCGCGCCCATCATCTGACGCCCCCGTTCCAAGCGCAGACGTCGTGTCAGCATCCATCTCTCATTCAGATGCCAGGGAGCCCGCGCGCCCCCGACTTAAAAGGACCGACACGCCATCCTCCGCCAGAGATGTCAGCGTCGAGTTGATTCCCTGAAACATGCCTCGTTTTTTTCAGGTTGCAAGTTTGGGTTCCGGAGTAAATTGAATGTAAAATCTCATTATTTTTGTAGCTCAAACGCGGTGGGTGCGTTTGCATCGCTGCATCTGGAGTCAGAAGAGTGAGGCGGCCGCGGCCGGGACTCCTCGTCAGACCTTTCATCGGGTCTGACTTTGAAACGCTCGAATGTCTGCCTTGATGTCACGGATCACCCTCGAGGCTGTCAAACCTTGTAAAGAACGAACAGAGCAGCTTTGGAACATCAGCAACAGATGTGGATGAGATAATGAAGGGTCAGCGCACAGAACCACGTGCACGGTGTCCCCTTTCATCCATTGCTAAGGATAGTAAGCTTTAAGTCGTGACTCTTGGGGTTCCTTGTGACAGTCACGACTACAGTCTACACATTCATCACCCAGTGTGGAAATGATCCGTGTCAGCATCTTTCAAAGGTGTGGGAACCTGTAAACTCCTGTACGGAGCCATTTCTAGAAATGGATACAAAATATTGCGACATTCAGAAACTTTTGTTTAGCACATATCTGGGTAGGCCATAGCCTGGAAGATTTGTTTTAGAGGTAGGCTTGCTACCTTTCCCAAAGAAAAAGGTAGCTGTTCATGTGATAACATTCTGCTGAGGCCCGGTCATGATTCTTAGGTAGAAATGTATATGAAGTTGTCTGTATTCGTTTTTAGAACACAGCTGAGATAGTAGGTGCACTTTTGTGTACATAAAAAGGGGTTGGAGCCCATCTGTTGCTTACCATGTGTTGGCTTCATTGTCACTCTTAATTGCTGGCTCCTGATTGGTCAGTTCTTGCCGGTTTCACTTTCTCTTGTTTGTTTGTCCCTTGTGTGGAGCATGGACGAAGCCCTGATTGCTTTTTTTCTTTTTGTATTAGTGTCTATCCACTGTTTGTGCTGGGATTGATGTCCTTTTGTGCTATATTCTTCCCCTTTGTCCTTGTTTCTTGTTCTGCATCCACTCTCTTACGTAAGTCCTACAACCACCAATCGACCACCTCCCTACCTACCACCCAATCACCACCACCATCAATGATTCACAGCCTACCAACAACTCCCTTCTATAACCACCCTATCATCACCACACAACCCTACCACTACCATGCCAACCTTCCAGCACCACCACCCTAACACCACCACACCACCAAACCACCCTACCACCACCCTGCTACCACCAGACCACCCTTACACCAATCTACCCTTCCACCACCATACACCATCTAACCACATCCATCACTCTATTACCATACTCCATCATCCCACCACCACCACCCTTCCACCCCACCACCACCCTACTACCATCAATACCACCCCCTAACCCTACCACTCCACCATAACCACCACCACCACTATACCCTAACTTTTACTACCACTCTACTAACTAGCACCATCCCTAACCAGCACCATCCTGTACACCATCCCACCTTAACCACTACCACTATACCCACCACCATCACCTTAACCACCACCACCTCCCTCACCATCCTACCACCACCCTAACCATCACAAGCACCATAAGCATCTTCATCATCATAACTACCACCACCCTAAGTACCACCATGCTACCTACCACCAACCTAACCACTACCACAGACAACAGCGGCAAAGGTGTTCTTTCAGCACATCATAAATCAAATATTTGCACAAATATATGTGATACCTCGAGCGTAATGCATATAAATATTTGAACTACACCTGGGCGAAATGCAAATTGTGCTGGCATAATCACGTAATTTTGGTAAATGTGCATTATGCTTGTTATGTGAAAGCCTGGACGTGAGTTATCCCTGCGCTATCTCTATCTTATACGTGGCTCTACTGTCTAGTGACCTGGCAGACGTAGGTAAGGCACTGAACCGATGGAATGAAGAACGCCCCTAACCGTTGACTGATAATGCCTGGACAAGAGTTCTTCAAAACGTAAAAGAGGTGTCTCGGAATCCCAGATTCTGATTTGCACAATGTGTTTTACACACTTCAGGCATATCTCTCCCCAGCGCATCAAGCGCGTATACCCAACCTCCACGCCAGAATGCCCGTGATGCAAATTTACGGAGGCCGGGTCCTACCACATGGTTTGGGACTGTCCCCGTCTGCAACGGACATGGGTGGAAATTTCGATCACTACCACCAGACCTATCGGGCCATGCATTGACACCCACCCTTGAGTCTTGCCTCCTTGGCCTTCACCTCAAAACCATCGGGGGTAAACACCTTCGCTGATTCATCGACTTGGCATTGGTCCCCTTTAGGCGGCATGTTTCAATGCAATGGAAAGCACCTAGGGCCCTGGATACTGGCAAGTGGCAGACCAAACTATTACAATGGGGACACATGGAATCGACTGTGCTATGCTCCCTACATGGTGCGAGGCGGAAATTGGGACACATACATCATGAACATTGAGGCCAAGAATGATGCACGCCCACCCTGAGGATGCCTTCTAGGCCCTCAGAATATTTATTTATTTATTTATTTATTTTATTTAAGAGGTTTTATATAGCGCTGGCCAGACCAGAGGGCATTGGAGCTCTTTACAGCAGATATAGGGGAGAAATCACGTAAAAGATAACCACTGTCAGGGGATGACACAATTGACCTATGAGCCCACAACTCTGCTGTAACTCAACAGAGGTGGGACACTTGTAGCCTGCATCAGACCTCTCACTATACTATACTCTAGACTTCTTATATTGCTCAGTGGGGAACCCACCCTCCCCGCCCCACCTCCCCACAGAAGATCCATAGTAACGGACACATAATTTGTTATGTTTTCATGTTGAAAAATGTACAATGTTTGTGGTCATTGTGATACGTACAATACTTTTATGACCATATGATGTACATTATCTAACTGGCTTCACTCCTTGTTATTCCAAAATAATAAAAATAGATTAAAAAAAATTCTGTAATGTGAAATCCCCAAAGTTATGCCATTGTGCCACTTTAAGTAATTACCCATGATTCGCTGTAAACGTTTACGGTGACTTGCACCATTTGGGTGAGAATTTACAGCGAAAGAACAGGAACAACAGAACGTAAGGAGCTGTTCTTCACAGTGCTTTGTTTAAAAACATTGACGCGAGAACACTTTTTGCAGTAAAATATAGCACAAAATGACAATTTTGTATTTTCCCTGAATTATGCACAATGTCACATAATTTTGCTAAAATTCCAAATAATTCCACGAAAGTAAATTTCTCAAATCTCATGAACCCCTAAACTGAACTTATATAACAGGCTGTGTATCTTAATGCAGCTAAGTAACTACTTACTTTAAAAAGTACCCATTGTCTACTTCCCTTTAAATGATTTATGAAATCAAATGAACGTTTGCCATTCAAAAAAGGCAAATCTGCATTTATAAACTAATTTAATCTCCTCCAATAGGTGTGGCGCAGACATTCAACTGTGGCAGTATACTAAAAGTTTTGTACACCCACAAATATCTGCACAATCCATTCTCAACCTCAAAATGCATGGAGGGTACAATCAAGGGTTTGTTAAGCGCGACTACTCACCCAAAAGAGACTCAAGAAGCAGGGGGTGGAGGGGGTGCCAGCTTCTGAACGTTCAAGGTGGTTCGTCGAAGAACCAGGTCTTGAGGTCTCTCAGGAATTTGGAGATTTTGGTGTCTGACGGTGGTGAAGAGGGAGGTAGGTCCATGCCTTGGCCGTGAGGAAGGAGAAGGACCGTCCTTCTGTTCTAGTATTCTTGATGCGAGGCACTGTCGTAAGGGAGAGCAGGGCTGAGCAGAGGGATCTTTAGGGTGCATGGATCGAGAGGCGGTGCTTCTTGTTGGCGGTACTGGTTTTGTGGAGGGCTTTGTGAGCGAGAAGCTTGAAGGTGATTCTCTTCTCGACGGGGAGCCAGTGTAGTGCCCGCAGGTGTTCGGTGATGTGGCAGTGGCACGGTAGGTTGAGGACAAGTCTGGTGGAGTCGTTCTAGATATTCTGGAGTTTGCGGGTGAGGTACAGTATTGAATCTGTGTCCAGTCAGGGAATATAAATAGTTGAGGATGTAAGGAAATACATTTCTTAGTAGGGGGAACATATTGTCCCTGAAGAAGCAAAAATGTAAATCAAGCTAAAGCAAATCACTTTTTTCTCATTTACTGTAGTACACTGTGTACAATTGTGTAGGTTGAAATGTAGAAAAAGTTTCCTTCAGTATTGTGATATCATTGTGAGTCCTAGAAATATGAAAATCTTCAGTCAAGCGTAGGTTTTAACTCACCAGTAAATTTCTGAAATTTTGAGAATCGAGCCATCCATGGTTGGTGGAAGGTCCAGCCAACATTGTGTGTCATGGGTGAACAACCTTTACAACGAAACCCTAACAACGCGGTACCATTACAATGCAGGTTTTAGAACGAAAGTCGTTACAACGACTTTCGCTGGAGGGCGCTCTAGGATAGGGAATAGTTTAATTTACTATCCAACACCTTCCCTACTATACACGGGGACTGGAGTTGGAATAATAAATTAAACTATTCACTATCCAGCGCCCCCCAACGCAAGTCGTTGTAACGACTTGCGTTGAAAAACCTGCGTTGTAACGGTACGCGTGGTAATACCACGCGTTGTACCGTCATACATCCGTGTCATGTGTTATTATAGAATGAAGTAACTGAATTGCAGTACTACCTATGTAAAGTGTAAAGTGCTCCAATACCGTTGGATTGAGTTTGTGTTATATAAAAAAGCTGCAACAAAATAATTTTGTATTATTATTGATTGCATCGCATAAAGCCCTCGACTACCCCTCCAGGTTTCCCAGTGCTAGACCCAAGTAAAGTAAGTGCAGCCCCTAGTTTAAAACAAGTCTTCAATCCCTTGGGAAAAATTGTGAGAGAAGAAGAGTTTCACAGAGATTCCGGACGGGCCGTTCCATAGCTTCGGACTAAGGTATGAAAAAGAGGAGACCCCCATGCATGCGAGACAAATTCTCGACACCTTACAGAGGGACTGGTTAGATAACGGAAGCATGCATGCGGACTGATAAGGCGCCATCGGCTCTTGAATGTAGTGTCCCAAGACTTCCCTTCCCTAACGAATAAGGGAGTGTGAAACTCATGTGCCAAAGGCTAGCAGCACACTCTGTACTTGGGCATTCACCCTACCATAGCAACTACTGCTAGGACTTGGGGTGACTGAAGAGGGTTTGTTATCCGTTTACCCTATAAACCTGAATCATCTCCAAGACCAGGTGCATGATCTACAAGCCCACCAGAAACAAAACAAAACCCCTAGTGTCCTTAGCAGACAAGCTAGCCTTCTTGAGAGACAATGCCACACAATGAGCAGAGGTGTTGCCAAACGTGAAATAAGGAAATGCAGGAAAAGAGACCAGAAAAGAACAGATGGCAAGCCTTCTGCATTTACTCACCCATTACCATCCTAACTGTATATCTGTTTTCAGAACCTCCATTAGTTACTCACCCTTGCAATTCAGGCAGAAAGTGAAGACTCTTCTCTTCATAGGACACTATGGGGCATATTAGCAAGATGCGTGTATCAAGAGGGAGAGAGAGGACCAGAAAGCTAGTCCTTATCCCCCGAATTATATGTCAATAAATCAAAAATGGACTAGCTAAATAATCAAAAGAAAATAAATTATTTTAATTTATCAAGGACTCAAGTATGCTTTGTCAATGGTTTGTGGCACCTGGTAGGTGTGCTCATAAAGCCCTCACCCACCAACCTAGTTGGTGGCATGCTTCATCATCGGGCCCACCCAGTGACACCTAGCGTGTCCCGGGTGTGCTTCGACGCCTGAAGACAGCGGAGCAGGTATGTCGCTGTGTGTGCGGTGAAGACTGTTATGGATTGTGAATTTAAAACGGCTTGGCGGGGATCCCAGTGCCCAAGGGCAAATACACTTTATTAGCTGGGTCACCGTCAGCGGTTAAAAATAAGGCTTATTGGATGTTAGAGGCGAGTTACGACCTCCCACATCCTGGGGTGTGTCAACATGTTTCAGCCAGTGCCTTATTACTATGCTGGCTTTCTTCAGGACGGGTAAAAAAGGTGTGTGCAATTAAAATTAGTGGGTGTATATCCAGACTATGTGTATACACGCCCTAAAGTGTTTTTCTATGTGTGAGTGGGGAATTCCCATCTCAAGAAAACACCTGTACATTAAACATATAGGACAGGGACAAAACATACAAGGGAGAAGGTTAGAGTCACTTGGCTGTATACTATAAATACAGTAGGTTGCCGGCTCTATAGCGGTGTAGGTGCTGGCTATGAGCGGCTAGGGTGTAATGGCACTGGTGGTACCATTAGGGTGGGATTCGCACTGGATTACGGTAGTGGGGTGGCTAAAACACGAATTGTACAAGTTGGTGCACAGTGGTACAAGAGGAAAAACATAAGAATTCAATCTTACGCTAGTTAGTCAAAAGTGCTACTTCATGGTTTGAGAAGTGGCATGGGTTGACCCTGTGGAATAAAAAACATAGGTTTTGCCACAGTTTTTGGGAGAGAGAGAGACCTGTAGGGGAGAAAAACGCTTACCAGAGATGAAGAACCGTCTTAGTACTCACTGAGTTCTTGGTCAGAGCCTGCCGTGGACCTGTACTGCCTCCTTCGCTGCACCGGTAGCGAGTGGCCATGGGAGTGAGCTTTTTATACTGCAAGCTGATTGTTAAATTATTGCCACCTGTGTTTTTCGAAAAAAGGGTGAAAAGACTCGAAATACCGGGTCAGAGCGCTCGCAAGCGCTAGTCATGGTTGGGGTGGCGGTCTGCGCATGCGCGTAGTAGTGTGCTGTTATCGCGCATGCGCATTAGGGTGCTCGTTCTGCGCATGCGCACGAGTGGGAGGGCCGGTACTACTCGCTCGCGCGTGCGCGGTTAAGGCGGCGCGAGTGAGAACCATCAGGTGCTTTTAACAAAAGAGGTGGGGCAATAGGAAGCTGCTAATAATGGAATTACTAAAGCAGATGTATGCCTCATTGCAACTAGGCAATGGTCTTGTTAGAGTGCATGTTTTCATAGCGACCGGGCGATGGTCTGGGGATGGCTGGCACTGCTGGGCAGGGGGGGGGGGGGCGGGGTTTGGGGGTTTTAATGTCCTGATCATGTGTGGGACAATGAGTTCCACGGGATGGCATCGTTGAGCCCATTGATCGATGTTGACAAACGGAAGAAGTCGCAATAGCGTGACAAGCAAAACTTCTTCGAGGTACATTGACGATACCCTGGTCATTTGGCAAGGCTCACAGAGTGACCTGGACAACTTCATGACATGGCTCAACACCAGGGACCAATACTTGAAGTTCACTAGCTCCGCCAGTAACGAAGCATTGCCCTTCCTGGACCTAGACATCAGGGCAAAAGATGGAACCCTAACCACGACGACTTACTATAAACCTACGGCCAGGAACTCTTTATTGCACTACAACAGCTTTCACCCCCGGCCCCTGAGAGAAAACCTACCATTCGGACAGTTCCTCCGCATCCGTAGAAACTGCACCAATGTACATGACTACAAAGCACAATCTGCTGAATTAGCTACCAAACTTGAAAACCGCGGATACCCTAAAACCATCATTCACAAAACCCAGAAAAGGGCGAGGAACCAAAACCGGGATGCCCTTCTGGAGAACAACGTGAAAAATGATCAAGATCAACCCATCACTTGCGTCACCACATATAACACGGCCTCCAATGAAGTGACCAAAATCATAAAAAAACATTGGAGAATTATCAACTCTGGACAGAGGGACTGGGAACCACCCAGATTCGCTTACAAAAGGAACAAAAACCTCAAGGACCAGCTGGTGAGCACCAGACCTAGACTACCACACAAGCAACCAGCCAATACCATCTTGAATGCCTGGGGCCTTCCTAAGGTGGTTGGACACTACCCCTGCAACGATTGCAGTGTGTGCCATCTGACCACACATACCAAGACGCTCCACCTGGAACCCAACAAAACATGGACACAACAAAGTCACACCAACTGCAACTCACGCAACGTGGTGTACCTCCTGACCTGCACGTGTGGCCTCCGTTATGTGGGGATGACCACCCGAAAGATCAAGACCAGAATCACTGAGCATCGGAGCACGATCCGATGCAAGAAAAACGTAAGCAAGCTTACGAACCATTTCATTACCCAAGGTCACACTCCAAATGACTTTAACTGGACAATAATCGAGCAGATCCCGGAAAGTGCCACTGATAATGACAAAAGACTCCTGGGCAAAGAACAAAGATGGGTATACCGTTTGTCAACATCGATCAATGGGCTCAACGATGCCATCCCGTGGAACTCATTGTCCCACACATGATCAGGACATTAAAACCCCCAAACCCCGCCCCCCCCCCCCCCCTGCCCAGCAGTGCCAGCCATCCCCAGACCATCGCCCGGTCGCTATGAAAACATGCACTCTAACAAGACCATTGCCTAGTTGCAATGAGGCATACATCTGCTTTAGTAATTCCATTATTAGCAGCTTCCTATTGCCCCACCTCTTTTGTTAAAAGCACCTGATGGTTCTCACTCGCGCCGCCTTAACCGCGCACGCGCGAGCGAGTAGTACCGGCCCTCCCACTCGTGCGCATGCGCAGAACGAGCACCCTAATGCGCATGCGCGATAACAGCACACTACTACGCGCATGCGTAGACCGCCACCCCAACCATGACTAGCGCTTGCGAGCGCTCTGACCCGGTATTTCGAGTCTTTTCACCCTTTTTTCGAAAAACACAGGTGGCAATAATTTAACAATCAGCTTGCAGTATAAAAAGCTCACTCCCATGGCCACTCGCTACCGGTGCAGCGAAGGAGGCAGTACAGGTCCACGGCAGGCTCTGACCAAGAACTCAGTGAGTACTAAGACGGTTCTTCATCTCTGGTAAGCGTTTTTCTCCCCTACAGGTCTCTCTCTCTCCCAAAAACTGTGGCAAAACCTATGTTTTTTATTCCACAGGGTCAACCCATGCCACTTCTCAAACCATGAAGTAGCACTTTTGACTAACTAGCGTAAGATTGAATTCTTATGTTTTTCCTCTTGTACCACTGTGCACCAACTTGTACAATTCGTGTTTTAGCCACCCCACTACCGTAATCCAGTGCGAATCCCACCCTAATGGTACCACCAGTGCCATTACACCCTAGCCGCTCATAGCCAGCACCTACACCGCTATAGAGCCGGCAACCTACTGTATTTATAGTATACAGCCAAGTGACTCTAACCTTCTCCCTTGTATGTTTTGTCCCTGTCCTATATGTTTAATGTACAGGTGTTTTCTTGAGATGGGAATTCCCCACTCACACATAGAAAAACACTTTAGGGCGTGTATACACATAGTCTGGATATACACCCACTAATTTTAATTGCACACACCTTTTTTACCCGTCCTGAAGAAAGCCAGCATAGTAATAAGGCACTGGCTGAAACATGTTGACACACCCCAGGATGTGGGAGGTCGTAACTCGCCTCTAACATCCAATAAGCCTTATTTTTAACCGCTGACGGTGACCCAGCTAATAAAGTGTATTTGCCCTTGGGCACTGGGATCCCCGCCAAGCCGTTTTAAATTCACAATCCATAACAGTCTTCACCGCACACACAGCGACATACCTGCTCCGCTGTCTTCAGGCGTCGAAGCACACCCGGGACACGCTAGGTGTCACTGGGTGGGCCCGATGATGAAGCATGCCACCAACTAGGTTGGTGGGTGAGGGCTTTATGAGCACACCTACCAGGTGCCACAAACCATTGACAAAGCATATTAGCAAGAACCTTGTTAAAATGATCACCCTAAAACGGCGATAATGGGCTTGATAATATGCGCTATAGAATTCCAATAGAAGCCCAGGTTAGATGTCCTGCACATCTAACCTGGTCTTCTATTGGAATTCTATAACGCATATTAGCAAGCCCATTATCACCGTTTTAGCAGCAGTTTCCTGCCGCTAAAACGGCGATAATTTTAACGAGGTTCTTGCTAATATGCGCCCATATCCAGTTAGTTGCCCTCATTCCCTCTTCCTCGCTGTCAATCTTTTCAACAACGTGTCTTGTCAATTGCCCTTCTGTTCAGAGCTCCATAGTTTCCCAGCTGTTTGAGCTGTGTATATAGCCACACATACATACAATGTTATAACAGGAAATCATTTCAAAGAGACAACTAGTGAATGGCATGAAGAGTTACATCTTCCATCAGCCAATCAGCTAGTGGAAGGAATTTCTTTAGGAAGAGGCCAATGGTTGAAGGAGCATTGATATACATTTGTCCTGTAACTCAAAATTTGATTTTGACATCAAGGAGTCTAAGGATACATTTGACCGTAACCTGTATCCAAATATCCATCCATACTTTTTCGGTCAGCTCATTCCCTTGGCAATCTTTGAACGCCTACTTGTGTACTGACTAGCTTTATCCTTATTGTGTGAGACTGTATGTGTGCTTGAATGTTTGTTGGCTGCATCTTAGCATCAGTGTGTTGGTTCACAGGTGTAGGTACCTGGCTTGTCTTGCCATATTTATAGCAGCCTACCATTCCTAAGCATCTGTGGCCCCTGATTTATACTCCAGCCCTCTCTTTCCCCTCTTTCTTCCTCCTGGAGCCTGTTTTCCTTTTCTGTCCCTTTCCTCTTGGAGAAGCACACCTACTGCTGTTTATCAACTGCTGCTTGCTTCCAGATTGTCAAAGTCCAGGCCATCCATTAGGTTCCTCCCTCCCTCCTCTTCTTTTCACTCTCCTGTCACAATGAGCACTTGTAAATGACCCCCACAGCATAAAGTGCTATTCAAGCCATCAACACAACACATCATGTGTTCTGTGTGTATGGGTGAAAGTTGACTGGGTGGAGAAGTGTGGCTCAATGGTTAGAGCGGCAGACCCTGATGCAGAGGTCTGTCCCTGACCAGGGTTCAATTCCCGCCTCGGCGGGTCTTGGGCTCAACTTCCCTGGACCTGATCATTCTCACCTCGGTGCCTATTCTAATCATGGGTCCCACTCTGTGACTCTGGGCAATAGCTTGCTTAATCTCCACAACGGCCCCAACAGCGCTAGGATGCCTGGCCTCACCTTGGGGGTGTCCAGGAGTGTGCACCTCACAGGGAAAGGCCAGGAAGGGTTCCACAGCGGTGTGTGTACAGCGCCTTGAGACCCCTTCGGGGGTGATACGTGCGCTATATAAGGACTACATTTACATTTTATGTGTATGGGTGCCAGTAGGTCTGCATGCATGGGTTCAATTTTTCCTGCTGATCTATGTGCATGGATGTCTTTAGTTTTGTTCATGTGTTTGCATGTTTGCATGCATGCATCTTTTATCTCAACAAATGTGTCATTATGTTGTTGTGTGCATGCACCACATAAACGTGAAACACCTTGGCTCTGGCAGTACTTGTGCTGCAGCCCAAACTGGAGTTTCCACTTCAAAATACTGTGACTGCCTGATGTTACTATTACTCAGTTTAATGATACTCACATTATTGTCCGCAGAAGGATGAATGGCTGAATTGCCCTGTGAGGGATTCAAGAGAGAAAGGAATTCAGTCATGAGACAGGATGCACTAGGAGGTGGTCTGCTGAAATATAGCACAAATGATTAAAAGATCCTGGTATGGTGTGTTTCCCTTTATAGAGGCTCTCAGCGATGAATTTAAAGCTTTGCACCCCCAACAGGGCACCTTCTAAATTGCTAAAGTGAAATGAGTGTAAAGCACATGCATTACCCCCAGGTCCCTCCTGTCCTCGTCCCCTTCATTAATAAACCAATGAGATATGTCCATCTCACGACAGAAAAAAAGAAAGAAGGAATGCTGGTACGCCCCTCCCTCTCCCTTATAGGGAGTACATAAGGGTACAGTACCCAGCATGCCTCCTGTTCTTTTTTCTGTCTATCGAAATTTTTTCTGTTTTTTGGTCCAGGAGCCGGTGGGCTCCTGGAGTCTCACCTGTGGCTTGGCCTCGGGTGGGTGCTGGATCTTCCGGGCTGACTGCTCCTGCCGGGCTTGGGGAGTCGCCCGTGACGCTGCCTGCCGCCTCTGTCCCGGATCGTTGGACCTCGTGGTCTATTCTGGCGAGGTGCGGCTCTGGGGGCATGGAGGCAGTGTCGGGCCGCGTCTCTGTGCTGCCGGGCTGTGCGAGATGCGGCCATTCTCGTGTGTGGCTCCGGGAGGTGCGGCGGCTCCATGGTTGCTGGGGCGCTTCCTTCCGGCCCTTGCCTGACTTCCTGGATTGGAGAGCGGAAGTCAGGCGTTTGAGGTTCCCGGCTGCGAGCGGTGAGAGGCTTGTTTGCCGGTTCCTGATGTAAGTACCGCGTAGCGGTTTGGGGGCATTTAAAGAGGCTGAATGTTCTTTCTTCCTTGCATATTCGTCCGTTTGCTTATGGTTCGCGGTCGCTGTGCTTGTTTGGTGCTTCTGCAGGCGATTTGTTGCTGTTTCTCCTGCTGCTGCCTGGGCTCCTCATTTTTTGCTTTCTGCCTGCTGGTCTTGCTGGGGCTTTCTCAATATGGGGAAGCATTCACAAAAACGCAGGCATGTCGAGGAGTCCTCCGCTTCCTCAGCTTCCTCCTCCTCCTCTTCTCCTACTCCCAGTCGCTCCAGGCATCGCTCGAGGGGTGGTGCGAAGTTGAAGGCTCTCATCCAGAAGACCTTGCTTGAGATGGGTGGTTCCAAGCCTGGGGGTTCTAAGGCTTCGTCCAAGTCGCGGTCCAGGGGTGTGCCTCCTCCTTCTCCCTCCTCTTCTTCGCCCTCTGGCTCTGAGGATGGTGGTTTGGACGCTGATTTGGTCAAGGGAAAGTATGTTGACAAGGACATGTTACCGGATTTGCTGTGCCATGTCAAGGAGAATATGGGGTTTCCTGCGGATGTTGTCCCTGGTGCGTCTGGTGGTTCTCTACTTCGCCAGTTCCAGTATTCTGCTCCTGCAGTTATGCCTGTGCATCCTTGTGTGCGGGAGGTTTTGGATCGGGAATGGAAGGATCCCGATCGCATTCTGCTGCCCCGCTTCATGGCTAAGCTGTATCCACTTCAGGATATGGAGAAGGACTTGCCGGACTCAGTCCCTGTGGATTCTGTGGTGGCTAGTCTGGTTGGTCGCACTTCTTTGGCCGAGGATGCTGTGGTGCGTGACCCGGTGGATAAGAGGGTTGACGCCTCTCTTCGTGAGGTTTATTCTGGCTCCCATTTGGCCCTGAGGGCGGGTATTTATGGGACCTATGTGGCGCAGTCTCTTCTGTCTGATTTAAAGACTTTGTATGGCTCTATGGATAATACCACTGACTGCGCTGACATTCTGGCACACATCGAACGTCAGGTGGAGTTTTTGTCTGACATTTCATTTGATGTGGTTCGTGCCTCTGCTCTGTCTGGGGGTGCTTGTATAGCGGCTCGTCGGAATGTGGTCCTCAAGGATTGGAAGACCGATTCTGCCCAGAAGACTGCTGCCCTACGTCTGCCGTTTCAGGGCTCCATGTTGTTTGGGGCGGAGTTGGAGGGGAAGCTTCATCGTCTTTTTAAGGAGAAGAAACATTCCTCTTCTTTCAAGATACCCTCGGCTGCTCCTGCTTTTTCTAAGCCTAAGCCCTTTTTTCGGCCCTCTTATCGCAGGCAGTTTTCCCGGGGTCGTGGCCGTTTCCAGCCTGGTCGGGGACAGGACAAGAAGGCGAAGTCCCCGCCTGCGAAGCCTCGCTCCTGACTATCTGGGGTCCGAGGTCGGATCCTTGGTCGGTGGTCGGCTTCGGTTGTTTCTTCCAGCCTGGATGTCCTCCTGTTCGGACTTGTGGGTCCTGGACGTGATCCGCTTGGGTTACCGTGTGGAGTTCTCCAGTCTGCCACCTGTCTCGGGGGTCCGTCCGACTCCTTGGCCATCCTGCCTGTCCAAACGTGCGGAACTTTCCCGGGGGGTTCAGTCACTATTGGACAAGGGGGCGGTTCGGGTGGTTCCTCCGGGAGAGCGGGGCCTGGGGTTTTACTCCATCATTTTTCTGGTGCCCAAGGTGACTGGGGGGTTTCGCCTTGTTCTGGATCTCAAGGCCCTGAACAAATTTGTGCTGCGGGTTCCGTTCAAGATGGAGACTCTTCAGAGGATTGTTCCCTTGGTTCTCCAGGGTCATTACATGTGCACTCTGGATCTTCAGGATGCGTATTTTCACGTGCCTGTGCATCCTCTCTCCAGTCCCTACCTTCGCTTTTGTCTGCTGGGGGTCCATTACCAGTTTGTTGTTCTACCTTTCGGCCTGACATCGGCTCCGAGGGTGTTCACCAAGGTGGTGGCTCCCTTGGTGGCCTTCTTGCACCTCCGGGGGATGTTGGTTTATCCTTATTTGGACGACTGGCTCCTGCATGCCCCCTCCGCGGAGCAGTTGTTGGTGGATCAGAGGTTAGTGTGTGCGGCCTTGCGGGACCATGGGTTCCTGATCAACATCCCCAAGTGTCAGCTTCTCCCCTCTCAGGACTTGCAGTTCATAGGGGCCCGTTTCCGCACGGATTTGAATCGTGTGTTCCTGCCCGTGGCCCGGGCCGTGACCCTGTGTGCGCTGGCTCAGTGGTTTCTGTTGGGTCGGTCCTTTCCGGTCCGTCTTTGGTTGTGCCTTCTGGGGTTGATGGCGGCGACTGTGTTCACGGTGCCTTGGGCGCGTTTCCATCTTTGTCCTCTTTGGTCCTACCTGTTGGCCCGGTGGAATCCCTTGTCGGGGGACTTGTCCATTCTGGTTCCTGAGTCTCTGTCAATCCTTCCGGCCCTGCGCTGGTGGACTCTGCCGTCCAGTCTGGACCGGGGCTTGCCTCTGCAGTGTCCTCCTCCGGTGGTCCTTACGACGGATGCCAGCGCTTTGGGCTGGGGGGCGACTTTGGGGTCGGAGTGCCTTCAGGGGCGGTGGTCCCTCTGGGAGGGTCGTCAGTCTTCGAACTGGCGGGAGTTGTCTGCTGTGTGTCGGGCTGTCCAGGGGTTTCGGCTCCTTCTGTTGGACCAGCATGTGTTGGTTCGGTCGGACAACTCGGTGACGGTGGCCTACTTAAATCACCAGGGCGGTATCCGTTCTCGGTCCCTGAACGCGGTGGTGTCCCCCTTGTTTTGCTGGGCGGAGGGCCATCTTTTGTCCCTGGCGGCTGTTCATGTCCGGGGGGTGGACAATGGGGTGGCGGATGCCCTCAGTCGTTTTTTTCCTGTCTCCCTGGAGTTGGCCTTGACACCGGCGGCCTTTCTTCTGGTGTGCGGGAGGTTTGGTCTTCCCTTTCTGGACCTCTTTGCTTCCTGGCTCAATGCGCAGCTTCCCCGATTCTTCTCCCGGGTTCCTCAGGAGGGGTCTTGGGGGGTGGATGCCCTGTCCCTTCCGTGGCCGGCTCACCTGTTGTACGCCTTTCCCCCTCTGGTTCTGATTCCTCGGTTCCTGGCTCGCCTGTTGGTGGAGGATCGGGAGGTGGTGGTGGTGGTACCTTTCTGGCCCGCAGGTCTTGGTTTCCCACTCTCCGCCTGTTGGCTGTTCAGGGTCCATGGTTCTTCCCCTTCCTTCCGTCTCCCTTGCGGTCCTCTCCGATGTTGCCCCTCCGGCAGGGGTGGAGGCATAGGGGTCTCCCGGAGCATTTAGCCTTGGCTATTCAGCGGTCTCGGAAGCCTTCTACCCTTCAATCTTATGGGAGGCATTGGGGTAACTTTGAGCGTTGGTGTCTTGGCCTGGCCTTGTCCCCTTTGGTTTGTCCTTTGCCGGATGTTCTACAGTTCCTTTGGGATGGGTTCGAGAAGTGTTTGTCTGTCTCTACTCTCCGGGCTCAATGGGCTGCTATCAGGGCTTTTAGGGCGCCTTGGGATAACCTTCCTGATGTTGATGGGTTGGTTTCTCGCTTGTTGCGCAGTTTTGCGATCTCCCGCCCTGTGGTGCGTCCTTCCTTTCCTCTCTGGGATCTTCCCTTGGTTTTGAAAGTTTTGGTGGCTGCTCCCTTTGAGCCGTTGGATGAGGTGGATATGAAGTTTGTCACCTTGAAGGTGGTTTTTCTGGTGGCTATCACCTCGGCTCGTCGCCTGGGGGAATTGGGTGCCCTGATGGCTAGGGAGCCTTTTCTATCCTTTTCTGAGGATGGGGTTGTTCTTCGGTTGGATCCCTCTTTCGTGCCCAAGGTCTCCTCCCAATTTCATCGTTCTCAGGAGCTGGTCCTTCCGGCTTTGGTTTCTGATCAGGTGGACGTCGGTGATCTTCCCTGGTATCTGCTTGATGTTTGCCGGGCTTTGAGGGTCTATGTTGATCGGACCCGTGCATTTCGGCTTTCTGACTCCCTGTTTGTCTCTTTTGGTGCTGGCTCCAGGGGTAACTGTGCTTCGTCTTCTTCCATTGGGCGTTGGTTGAAGCAGGTTATTGTTCTGGCCTATTCCCTTTCTGGTTCCCCTCCCCCGGCTGGGGTTCAGGGGCGTTCTACTAGGGGGATGGCTGCCTCCTGGGCGGAGGTTCGTGGGGTGTCCCTTTCTGAAATTTGTAGGGCCGCCACTTGGGCTTCTGCTAATACCTTTGTTAGGCATTACCGTATTCAGAATGTTCTGGGGGATGACACTAACTTTGGTTTGGGGGTTCTTCGGGCTGTGTGTTCCTGATTCCCCTTGTTTTTCTTTTGTGCTGTGCTGTTGTTTGCAATAAATTGCTGGGTTTTGCTGTGCTGCTGTGTCCTGATGGTTTGTTGTTTGATGATGGCCGGTTGCTGCTTGGGTATTCTCATTGGTTTATTAATGAAGGGGACGAGGACAGGAGGGACCTGGGGGTAATGTCCTATTACTTACCGGTAATCTTCATTACTCCGGGTCCCGTTGTCCTCGTCCCCTTCATTACATCCCTCCCTCCCTCCCGGACTTTCCGGCCCTCATCTTGGGCTTGGGGGTTCAGGAGGCATGCTGGGTACTGTACCCTTATGTACTCCCTATAAGGGAGAGGGAGGGGCGTACCAGCATTCCTTCTTTCTTTTTTTCTGTCGTGAGATGGACATATCTCATTGGTTTATTAATGAAGGGGACGAGGACAACGGGACCCGGAGTAATGAAGATTACCGGTAAGTAATAGGACATTACCTCATCATTGATACTGCGAGTTGTAACACCCCTTCATTTTCAATTCAGCTTCAGCACCACATGCTGACATCACTGCTGAGGCTCTCTCTGTGCCTCACAATCTACAAAACAAGCACTTCTAAGGGCAACCAGGTCATAATGATCATCCTTCAAGGCTCTTAAAGTCTTGCCCTAATAAATGGAAAATAGTAACAGCAGATCATGGCCAAACACATAGTACAGATGATAAACAGGACAGACATACAGATCACAGATAGAAGGACAGCTTTAGATACTGATGAAGTGGATCTTTCCAGGTGTTATTAGACATCACAATATGCTGCTGTATCCTTAGCAGGGCATGGAAACAGAAGAAAGACTAAAGTCCAGGGATCTGAGCTGAACCTTGACATTGCCCAGACAACAAAGCTTTTCCAGAAAAGAGTAAAGAGCAGGGGTTAGTGCTCTCGAATTTCTCCTTCTTTCTTCTGTAATGAGTAAATTACGGCTTTTTCCTCGTAGTCTGCAGGTTATCCCAATGCATGGGTATCTTTCGGTTTAGGTTGTTATGCCGTAAAGGACATCCCCCTGGGGTGACCCCTCTTTGGCTTTGTGAGGGCCAAGAACAGCCTTCAGCCAGAACCTCTGATTCGCCAGTGATAAACTACACCTCACCCTGAAAGGAACCTAAGAGCCACCACTTTAAAGACTGTAGGAACCAATCCACATATGGTCCCTAAAAGGAGTTAATACCATACAATAAACTTTAACAATATTCGGCCATGTGCTTTATTTATTACATTTGTTGTTTCTGTCTTTGTTCCACGCTCTTTCTATTTTTATTTGGTTATATCTTTTTCCTTCCTTTTTCTTCTACTTGTCTTTTTTCTTTATCTCCTCTTTTCCTCCTTTTCCCACTCCTGTTGAGTCCCTTTATCTTGGCATCTAACTAGTGAATGGAAGATTGAGTCTACCTTCCTGTGGTGTCTTCCATGGTTGGATCTGTGGTGTATGGGTCGAGCCTGGGGCCATTGCACCAGTCTGCTCCTCTCTCATTGCCTCACCCCTTCCACCCTTGGCTTCCGCCACCTATTTTCTCATCTTCTATGGGGAGCGTCTAACTAAGAAACGAAAGGTTGAGTTCACATTACTATGGTGTCTTCCAAGGTTGGATCTGTTGGGCCTGGGTCGAGCCTGGGGTAGCTGCACCAGTCTCCTCCTCTCTCCTAGCAGCCTCACCCCTTCCACCCTTTGCTTCCACCACCTATTTTGTCATCTTCTATGGGGGGCGTCTAACTAAGGAACGAAAGGTTGAGTCCACCTTCCTATGGTGTCTTCCAAGGTTGGATCTGTTGGGCCTGGGTCGAGACTGGGTCCACAGCACCAGTCTCCTCCTCGCTCCTAGCCTCACCCCTTCCACCCTTTGCTTCCGCCACCTATTTGGTCATCTTCGATGGGGGCGTCTAACTAGGGGATGGAAGGTTAAGTCCACCTTCCTGTGGTGACTTCCATGGTTGGATGTGTTGGGGCTGGGTGGAGCCTGGGGCCCCAGACTCCTCCTCTCTTCCCACCCTCCCTGACCTCTCTATTTAATCCTGTGTGAACACCATACATAATTGTTTTGATGGTAACAGTTCTCTCAATGTGCTGCTCCTATGTCACTCCTAGGAAGACCCCATATAGTAGTCTATATGGGGTCACTGCCTGATGCTTTAACAATGCTTCACGTGGGTTGTTTTTCTGAGGCTTCCCTGGTGCTCCTGAGTCAATATAATTCTCCTTGGTGGATTAAATGTGCATCCAGTGAGTTCTTTCCTTGTTGCTCCTGTGTAGACCACAAATAACACCCCTGATGAATCAACAGTGTCTCCACCAGTTTGATTTCTATTAAGTTGGGTAGACTGCATGTAATACTCCCTGATGTTTGAAGACCACCTACAATTAGTTGCTCCTCCAGCACTCATGGGTGGCTCCACAAAATGCTCCTGGTTGGTGTAACACTGCCTCAAATGGTTTGACTCTTCTAGTGCTAATGAGTGAACTCAATGCACCAACCTCCAATGATGCACATATCTATAACACCTATCCTCATGTGCAGCAGCACTTCATGCACTGTGAACACACCCACCACATCATTAATCATCGCACACGTCATCATCATGTCCCATATACATCAAACCCGTCTACGCCCATCTAAGCCTGTATCGTGCACAGCGCCAGGACCCCTGGCTCTTTCACCCACTAAGGTAGACCGACCTCTGACCTTCGAGCCCTGGACCCAGGATGCACCAACAACCCTGATGAACCTCCACGCAGAAGTCAACAGCTCCAGCGCCTCGAGACCCTCAGGGCTGATGTGCAGAGCTTTGCAAATGTTTGTTTGATTGAATCACAAACACCCCCTTTCAAACATTCACTCTTAACGGTGACCATGAACCTGATGCAAATCGGAGCACTTGATGAGGCGCTATAGAAATCATTAACTTGACCATCTGTAAAAGCGTTTTTCGTTTCATAAGGGGTATGGAAAAGGGCCATACAAATAATGAAAACAGTCCTTTGGTCTCAAGGAAATGTCACATACAACTTATCCTGGGCATTACTGTACATCATATAGTTGTGATACTAAAAATAATATTGTACTGCCATCATGCATATTGCATTAATGTAAGGCTGGATGGAGTCAGGGACAGAGCTGAATATATGCATGACTGCAAATTAATAGGGACAGCTGAGCTCGAGCCAAACCAAGGGTCTGATTCTTCCCTATTTGGAGTAAGTGGTTAAGCATTAGCTGAGCCATCAGAATGCACGGTATGTAAATTGCATAACATATGTACACAAATATGAGGAAGGCATAAAACGTCCTAAAAATTATGTTTTCTTCAACCTTTAAAAGTGTTTGCATTCAACAACTAGATGACATCATTGCATTAAGTGACATTTGTTAAAAGTGACCGTTTCTAAATATAAGCTTAGGGATATTCATGAACCCCCTTTTCAACCCACCATCTCTCACCACTGTACGTTGATGTCATGACGAAGCTAAGAGACAAGTCAGTTGTTAAGTCCTCCCCTATGTGTGACCTATATTGTTATTATAGATGAGCAATGTAATAGTGATAAAACCACACAAGCGAATTTTGTACAAGTCACATCCCAAACTGAGGGCCATATTATCAAGAAAGGGAGATACATTATCGCCGCTTTTATTGGCAGGAAACTGCCGCTAAAGCGGCGATAATGGGCTTGATTATATGCCCTTGTAAATTCCCATAGAAGCCCAGGTTAACACCAGAACTTGGGCTTCTACGGGAATTCACAAGGGCATATTATCAAGCCCATTATCGCTGCTTTAGCTGCAGTTTCCTGCCGATAAAAGCGTTGATAATGTATCGCCCTTTCTTGATAATATGGCCCTGAATTAGTTCAAGGTGCTCTCAAATGTGACGATCAAGGAAAATGAGGAACAGAGAAGTAAAGTGATTTGCCTAAGATGACACAACTTGGTCAAAGCAAGAAGCTGGGATTCGGACCCAGGTTTCCTGGTTATTCAATTTGCAATTTAGTTACAGGATTTACCACCACAGCACAGAGATTTTGTTAGGCTCGACCAAGAGCTAAATATTGCGTTGTGATAAATAAACACCCTGATCACATGGTAAATTAAATTCATCAGAGTCAAGATGTCTTTCTAAAAAGTATAAAGTTATGATAAGGCAGGAAGGGATACCAGCCTCATTGCGCAGGTGATGTTGGCAGTCTTGGCAGTACGAAGGGGCCTGTGATTGGTACACAATAGGGACATATGCAGCAGATGTCAGTCTCAGCTGGGTGTCTTAGAAGTAGCAGCCCTGACATGACCACCCTGCATTGTGGCACTGCCAGTCAGGCGGGAAACTGGGATTTAATTTTGAACTTCCAGGTTTCCTAGTTAATCAGAACATAACCCACTTAACATGTGTATTTGTAAAGCACACTATCACTGCGAAGGGTATCTTGGCACTGAATAACAGATGTTTATTGTTACCTAACTCAATGGTACTCATTTATCGACCTCAGAAGGATGAAAGGCGGAGTGGACCTTCCGGGAATTAAACCAGTGACTATGCGGTCAAACACAGGCCCCTACAGTGGACACATTAGTCCACTAAGCCACCAGACCCGGTCAACGTTCTGCAATATAGCCACTGGCTGCTTTTGCATTTTACATTTCACAATCAACACCAAGGGACGGTACTTCTTGTTTGGATATCTCAGGGGCTAACAAAAACAAAAATCGTATAATAAATCAATCCCACACAAAACATATTTCTTTAAAAAAAAAAAAGCATGTACATAGTTAGGGAGGGGAATCAAAGAGACAATACCAGCCTCATTCTGCTTATGCTGGTGGTGATGGCACGGGTGGGAAGAATCTTGAAGGCTGGCAACCACACAAGCTGCTGATCAGACCATCATAAGGGGCCCAGCTGATGCGAAGCAGCACACCAGCATGACCACCCTACGCATGGCGCTGCTGGGTCCAACCAGCAATGCAAGCTATTGTCCTGTGCAGCAGCAGGCTCCATGCTCAAGGACGATCAGAGGCAGCAGCAGCTTGTCTGATGGTTTAGCGACAAGCAGAGAGCACAAAGCAGTGCTTACTTTATAAAAAAAGAAGTGCCAGAGAATCTATTTGGGAGGCTACTGTAGCTTGAACCACACACTGCCCCTGCTATGCTGCCAATGATAGTAATAACACAACTACTAACCATCACACTCCTACAGGTGTGACAATTCAGACTATTTCTGGCCCCGAAAGCTATAAGAATAGCATGGGTGGCGGTTAATAGTCCTTTTTAATTCATATTGAATGAATAATTAACTGTTGGTGTGGTCCTCTTTAAATTAGCCAGACAGTTCCACCTTTGTGGCATACTGTCACCAGCATCAGTGCTGAGAATTAAGTGCTGGTGCTGATTACCGGAATCCACCGGTTCAAATTGCCTTTTGATGCAGAGTGCTTGTCACACAACTGGCCCTTACTTTCATGTTCTATTCAGGAGCAGAGCTTGGAAATGTGTGGACAATGTTATGTTATGTTAGTTGCATTTGTAGAGCGCACGGTTGCCCTGGGATGTCCTGACGCTAGCACTGATGTTGGGGGAGAAGAATGTATGCTACTGCCCAAAGAGCCAGGTCTTTAACCCTTTCTTAAAGGAGAGGAGATCCGGGGCACTACTGAGAGGGGGAGCTCGTTCCAAGCTCTGGCGGCACACTTAATGAAACTCCTACCTCCCCAGTTGTCTCTTTTAAATGGGGAGACTTGAATGTATTTGGCTTCAGAGGAGCGTACTGCTCTTCCAGGGACATACCAGAGGAATTTACGCCTAAGGAAGTCAGGTCCTGCTCCATTGATGGCCTTAAACACTGGACAGAGTGCCTTGAAGCAAACTCTTTGTTTCACCGGGAGCCAGTGAAGTTGCCTTAGCTCCTTTTTCATGGAAACAAATTTAGGAGTTCCTGACATCACTCTTGCTGCTGCATTTTGGGCTAGTTGTAGCTGATTATTGTGCTGCTTTTGAGCGTTGAGATAAAGGCCATTGCAGTAATCCAAACGTGACATTATAAGAGCAGTAAACACTGTCTTGAGGCTATTTTCGGACAGGAAGAACTTAATTTTCCTTATAATCCTCAAGACTAGAAAGCAGGCTGAGATTATCATGCTTATTTTGTCTCTTATGGTGAGCTTATTGTCCAGCAGTACCCCCAGTTTTTTTGTTTTCTTTGTGGGGGGAGACATACACCAAGATCTTCTGGCCACCATTTTGGTGTCCACACACGTGGATTGTTGCCAAACTTCATGACCTCGGTCTTGGTGGAGTTCAGTTTTAGGTAATTAGATGCCATCCAGTGCGAGATGGCCCCCATACAGTCATGGAAACGTGCCCCGGTTTCCGTTTCCCTCCCTTCCATCAATTAAAGAACTATTTGACTGTCATCAGCCTATGAGGTGAGTTGGAAGCCAAATGATTTGATGACACTAGCCAGGGGTGCCACATAAATATCGAAAAGTGGTGGGCTTAGACACGAGCCATGTGGCACCCCGCATGGAAGGGAGAAGGGTTTGGAGCTGTTACCATCCAGATCCACAGTTTGTGACCTGTCGGTTTAAAAAGACTGCAACAATTTCCAAGCCAGCCCTTCTATTCCTATATCTGATAAACGGTCCATCAGCACTTCGTGTCGAATGCCGCCGACAGGTCTAGCAAAATCAGCACGGCATTGCCACCCCCATCCAAGGCCTCTCTGATTTCCTCCGTGGATTTAAGTAATGCAGACTCTGTGTTATGCTCTGCTCTGAAACCTGTATTAGGAAGGATCAAGATAGTTGTTAAGCTGCCGAAATGCGCTCAGTTGGATATTTATGGCTTTTTCCAGAATTTGTTGCCGGGAAAGGGAGCTGTGAGATGGGCCTGTAGCTGTTAGGATCTTTTGGATCCAGGGTATGTTTTTTCAACAGTGGGAGAACAGATGCCTTTTTCCAGGATTTGGGGAAAATGCCAGACCCCAGAATAGCATTCAGCAGGGGTGTGAGTGCTGTTCCAATAATTTCGGGAATTTGCTTTAGAATCCGTACTGGAAAGGGATCTGTGTGGGCTACAGACTGAATAGAGTTCAGGAGTTTAATCGTTTCTGGGGTCTCAAGGGGTTTAAATTTTGCTAACACTAGAGGGGAGAAGGGGCAATCTGGACTATTCAAATATGGGCGATCATGTGCCCTGTTGTCTACCTGTGAAAAGGAGGAAAAAATAATTTATACTTTTTTTTTAAAGAAATCGGCTAACTCGTTACAGAGTTCAGAGTTATTCTGACTCTTAGAGACATTCGGGGTGGCCAGTTTTTTAGGGTTTTGAAAAGTTCCTTTGAGTTTTATTTGGCCAGTGCTATGTGTGTGTTGAAGAACTTTTTTTTGGCTTCTGATAATAGTTGTTTATAGGTAATAATACTAAGCTTGTAGTTCTCCTTGTCCGCCTCTGTGTACTTTTTTTTTTTTTTTTACATTTTTATTGTGGCATTTCGTTAAGAAACAAATAATACAGTCACATCTGCGTACATGCAGGCAAAAGATGAAGAGCAAGAGTCAGGTCAAAACATAATACACAGCCTTTCGGTCCACAACCCTGAGGTCGGACGGCATCTCAATATAGCAAAACAGTATTAAAAGCAAGTCAATACCCGCATTAGACACAGATAGGGCAGTCGCGCCACTGATTTTTGTTTAAAACAGAAACAATACTCAAACAAATAAGTCCAGCAGAGTGTGTCAAAATAGCCAATAGTCCAACTTAAGGGTCCAGCACTAACTAGTGGTGCAGCATCGTCCCAGGCCCCTCTGTGTACTTTTTGCTCCATGCCCATTCCAATTGCTTACAGGCCAATTTTTGGGCGCGGAGTTCCTCAGAGTACCAGGGTGCTGAAGGTTGAGCCTGTTTGGGGATCCACTTTTTTCCGGGGCTAGAAGGTTGCAGGTTTTACCTAACCATTGAGTATATGCTAATGTGGCCTCATCCACTCCCGAGAGGAGAGGGCACATTGAGTGCCCTCTCCCCACCAGAGCTCTTGACCCACACATGACATGCTCTGGTAGACTTGCTCATACAGGCTGCCTGCCAGCGGCGTAACATTAGCCCCCACAGCCCATGTGATGGGGTGGTCCACGGGGTGGCGGGGAGCCCCCTCTAGGTCTGTGCACGGGTGGCAGGTCCCTGTCCTGATAGCTACTGACTGGGAGAGGGGGGTGCGCCCCCTGCACCTTTCAGGGGGAAGGGGGATTCAAAGTTGTTATCCCACTTCTGCCTGCAGACTGTGCAAGGGAGATTGTGGCGGCTCTTTAATCGCATGCGTGCGGCCGCTATTTTTGTGCTGTGCGGCTTTTTTAAAAAAGCCGCGTTACATGACAAGCTGATCTCGTCATGAGCGTGCGAGCGGCACAACTCATGACGAGCTCAGCTCGTCATGAGCGCAAAAGGGGTTAATTGTAGAACACAACTTGAAACTTTTAGGGGGCTATGAAAAACTGTAATCTGGCCTGGCCCCTGTGCCCCCTCTTCCCGGAGCTGCTGCCCTGGTTGTGAGTCACTGCTTGCAGCAAAGGTATTAGTTTCTTGCTGTTGTAAAGTGCCACGGGTGATGCAGCCCCTCCTTTAAAAAAAAATGTTTTTTAAACTTCAGGAGTGTTACATTTTTCAAAGCTCCTTTAGCTAAAAAAAAAAAATGAAATATAAGAATTTGGGAGTCCATGAGATTTGTACCATCACAGCTCCTTAATACTAACACACTTGGGGCTTATTTACAAGCCCCTTGGTCCGCCGGTACATCACTTTTTCCCATATTAAAAGTGACGCACCTGCAGCGCAAGGGGCTTGTACATAAGCTCCTTGAAACACAAAATCTCAGCAAGGGCAATTGAACAGAGCCATGTTTTAAAATCTAGGAGCCTTTTTAGGAACTGCCCATAATTTAATGTGGGAACAATGCACCCAGTAAATGACTAGATGGCAGAGCGTGGTATTTACCTGCTACACAAGTTGTACACCATTGGGAGATCTGAACCATGGAATGCGAGTTAATGTGCTAGTAGTGCATGCTTTCTCCAACTATATGTCTGGAAACTCAGATTGCGTGCAGTCCCCAGGCAATTTGTGGCATGTCTTACTTGGTGAAGAACATGTGGGAAAAGACCTGAAGCAAAAGCAATTAGCACCTACGTGTTAGCACTGATTCATGCTCAGATCCTGCAGGAGGTTTGTAATAAAAGTCTTGGTTGACTCTCTCACACACATGAATATTGGCTAGCTCACATCTGGCTAAATTCTAAACCTAAGATTAAAAAATGACAGCCTTTTTTCTCCCCTCCAATCATCTTTGTTCATTCTCCTGTTATCAAGACTCAAGTCAACAATCAGACAAAACCCTTTCTGTAGACTCTGGATTTGGAAAAATAATATTGGTACAAAGAAATTAAATATATGGTAACCAACAAGCGGTCACATGAAAACGTATTGCAGATTATGAACATTGTAAAGAGACTGCAGTAATTTACAGAAATACCAGGAATAAACATCCATACCAGTCAACAACACAAGGCCAACACTACCTGTAATAACCATGTTGACCATGTTGTTGATAAGATACTGAAGCAACTGGTGAATGCCCTGCAGCAGACCTCTCTGATGTAAACATCACAGACTGACAGCTCAGTAAAGAAGACACTGCCACTCACCTACAGATGAACAACATAACATTCAGTTAAAGTCATTGCTTCTGGTTCCTAGTGAAAGATGCACCTTAGTAGGAATTATGTTGGTTATATGGGTAAGTTCAAGACTATTGGGGTTTGGTGGGTAGCCCCAGGGATTATAAGAAATAGGAATTTTTGCTGCACTTCTCCTGAAAGCTTTATGGGCGTTCTTTTATTGTGATCAGAATTAACCCACCTAAGCTTAGTGGTAAAAAACACCAAACTTGCACATAGGGCAAATACCGATTCCATGATGTTTGATAAATAACATGTGTTAAATAAAACTGACTATGGTCTCCATTACTAGTATGGTGGTAAAACCCACCAAACTTGCCCATAGGATAAATACTGATACCATGGAGTTCGGCAAATAACATGTGTTAAATAACACTGATTATGAGTTTTTACTGTGTACCACAGAACCATTATTAAGCACATATGTTTAATGCTGAATGTGGGTTATTTAACGCAAGTGGTAAATACAGCATAGACAAATAGCACATGCACAAAACACCAGAAATTATGCATTTGCAGGCAGTGGAAGTTCCTGGAGTGAGGGCATTAATCCCTACAGTAGAAATAAAATAGACAGACCAACATACATAAGGACCTTAGGACACCTTGAAAGTACACCTACTCCTTCCTGTGTGGGAGTGTGCTGGCAGGTGAGTAAAAAACTTAAGCAGCAAACAATCATTTATATACTGCCCTAATATATTCTATATTTTGTCTACATGAGAGAAGAAAAAGCATTCAAATAAAGCACATAATGAGTACGATATGTGTCTGAATTATAATTTATTTTTGATATATTTTTTAGAAAAATATTATTTTATATATTGTTTTTTTCTTTTCCCATTTTTTTGATTATTACATAAAAAGATTTTTTTCAAAATACATAAATTTTACATAAACAGTAAAAAATACAAATTACAAAAAAACACATATATACATAACGTAATTGTGGTCGATGTTTTTACTAATGTAGGCAATATGTTGTTGAACAACGCACGTTTCGGCCTGTAGCCTTCATCAGGTGACCGTCCTACATATATAACATACACATTTACAAAACAGAGATTTCACAAAAATCTGTAAAGAAGCAAAAACACATATCATTCATTTGATAAACATGATTTAAAGTAACAATTGCTTAATCTCAAATTATGTAAACATAAATAGCTAGGGTCAGTTCAAAATTATAATTATTAAAGTAAAACAGCTTCTACATGTTCTCTATTATAAGAAACAGATAATAATGTTAATTATAAGAGAGAAAAACAAAATGGGGTGAAGTTGCCTGTTGCATCATTTCATCAAAGATTTGTTGTATTCATTATAGTCAAGGCTTAATTTATATTTTGTTACATGGATTATTAAATTAATCTCCTTTCTCTTCAGTAGTATTCATCAGCAGTATCATTTTTGATTATCTATTTTTTATGATACGTATAATACATTTTTACATTCTTATATTTTCCACTTTATTATACCTAATACTGAATATGAGGACAAGCTAGCAGATTTTAGAAAGTTAACAGTCTGTTCGATGCATAGAGAAAGAATAAAGAAAGAATAACGTTTTGTTATCTATGAAGAGTGAAAAAAGAATTAAAAAAGAATTAAAAAATAGAAAAAATGTGCGCTTTAAACAATGTCTATACAACTACTTCTTCTATAATGAAAAGGATGGCCTATTGGTCAAAGAGTGGTTATTGGAGAATATCTACACTTACTTAAAAAAGAGAGGGGGAATCTCATTTAGTTATTTGCTTTTCTCGGAAAAACTTCTATTTTAGTATCTTCATAGTTGGTCCTTCAAGTCAGCTCAAGATTATTATTGATACCCTGCGGAGACAGAAAAGGCCTATCAGAAGTCGTTGTTTCCACCCTCAACTTGACGGGGGGAGCATGGCTGAGTAGTAATTTTTAACCAAAACCAGTCCTGGGTAACATCATAGAGAGATGACTAGTGGAAAGAGGACTGATATTATGCAATGTAGGTGTTTTATTCGGATATGCACATATATGTTCGCTGGTTTATATTAAAGTCAAACTCAATATATAGACATCTATGTATACTTTAGTTATGTTATCATCACCTCCCATACTCTTATTGGACTATATGAGACAAGAGGATAGTACCTTATGCTTGTCTTGGGTTTTTTTATTGTATGGATCCTCAGTTCGATGGATTTGTTTATAGCGATATAGCTGGATGTAGACACTAGAATATAATATATTTTTTCCGTCAGAGTGCCATAATAGAATCAAGGTGTGAGGTGTATCCATTCCTACTATTGAGATTAGATTACCTTAATAAATTCGATGCCGCGGTAGTGTGGGGTTCTATTTAGGATCGATGTTAGCGCTTGATACACTTTTGTACGTCAGAGAACATATAGCGCCTCCTCGATAGTTTCAATTCGAAGTTTTCTTAAAAAATATAAACATAGAAGGAAATATATTTTTAACTATTGTGATGGTATGAAAAAGCCTTTGAAATATAAAGCTCGAATTGTTGAGTTACCTTAAGTTTAAAGTAAGTGCTTTATAGTTCGGGGATTCTGTTCGAGCCAGCTCGTAGTGATCGTGCGGCCATGAGTGGAGATAATCGTAAACTTCTCTATGTAAGAGAAAAGGTACGCAAATTATTGATCAATTCAAGAGAGTTTAAATATGCATAATAACGGCATGTATATCAGGAGATGTCCTTCACTCTTGACTTACCTGTATTATTGATAGGTTTTATAGTAATCTAGGGTTCTCTGAAAATCCGTCGCGTTGATCCGGCGGTGAAGGGGTTAAAGGGGATGTGAACATGTTTGTTCTTTTATATATTGGCACTAACACGGCTAAGAGCAACTAAAGTCTGTTCAGCTGAGTAAACGTCTCATGGCGCTTAGAAAACACGTCATTTTGAAGAGACTTGTTTGTAAGGAAAATAGATGAAGGACTTAGGCAACCGCCAGAAACTAAGATGGGATATGTTGTCTGTGTTGTTCTAACCTTAGACACTAAAAACGGACAGAGAGATTCTCCATTGCCGATTTCAATGCCTAAATATTTGCCGACATGAAGTATGTTAATTGTCTATTATCTTTATGGCACAGTATTAATCTAGTATCTGATCCAAATTTAAGTAATGGCAATAGTAATAAATTTATAACTTATTTTATTTGCAGGGATTTCCTAATTTTCGCTCAACAGTCGATCCTAAATTAAAGAGGAGAAGAAAGGAAGCAAATCATTTATTTATAGCGCTAATTTACGTGCATCAAAGTATAGTTATAGTGAAAAGTGCGGGTTTGCTTTAATTATCAATTTAACGGTGAGGTACAGATACGAATAAGTTTTGTACATGGGTGTATCCAATATCATCAGACCATAACTTATATGCCATGGTATCTGTGTCCCGAATAAACAAAAATGTATATAATTAATATCTTATGGTTATATGATAGCCTGTTCCCAAGGGATTTCTAAATTTAATCCCGACTTAACTGTCTCTAGGGATAAAATCCAAAAGACTTCTCGTTTACGTCGGATCTTATCAGAGCACAGACCTGCTTTCGGGACTATTTTTTCCAGAATAATCCACTGAATATCTTCTGGTTTATGGTCCGCTTCTATACAATGGGCCACTATTGGTGCATGCATTTTTTTCATTTTGATTGCTGACTTATGTTCAGTAAGTCTGATATACATCGATCTAGACGATTCTCCTACGTATCCCTTTTTACATGGACATATCAATAGGTAAATAATATTTTTGGTCTTACAGTTCGTCATATAGCTATTTTTTATTGTGACGCCATTAAAAAGAAAATCAGTTGTCACAATGGTTTGTGGACAAATTTTACAATTTCCACATTTGAAATTCCCAGTCACCGGGGCCCCGGTGATCGGTTTACTGTATAAATTCCCTTTAGATGCCGTCATACGCGATCTTACCACCAAGTCTTTAAGGTTTTTGTTTTTGCGGTATGCAAACAAAGGCTTAGGGATCAATTCCTGTTTTGTTTTATTCACGTTTAGTATATGCCAATGGGAATATAGGATTTGGCGAACTTGTTTGTTAAGTTGGGAATGTCTCGTAACAAATACCAGACTGGCATCTTTTTTGGGTTTGGTATTATTGAGAAGATGTTGTCTATCATAATACATAGCTCTTTTGCAAGATTCCCTAACCAGTCTATGTGGATAGCCTCGTTCTATGAACTTCTCCTTCATTACAACAGCTCTCTCATCAAAATCTGTAAGATGGGTACAATTCCTCCTAAGTCTTAGAAATTGACTAAAGGGGATGCTGTTTTTTTGTGTCACAGGGTGGAAGCTGCTGTAATGATGGAGAGTATTACGAGCACTTGGTTTCACAAACAAATCCATGACAAGAATACCTTCATCATGTTTGATGGTCAGATCAAGAAATTCTAGTTCGGTTTTACTTTTCTTTTCCGTGAACCTTAGATTGGGATCACAAACATTTAACCATGACATGAATTCCTGAAGCATATCTTCTTCGTCATTCCAAATAAATACAATGTCGTCAATATATCTTGACCAGTAAAATATTGACGCGAAAAAAGGAGCTACCTCATTGAAGATGTGTTTCATTTCAAAATGAGCTACATAAATGTTAGCGATTGTAGGGGCGCAAGAAGCGCCCATGCTAACTCCCTTAGTTTGCCTATACATATTGCCTCGGAATTCAAAAATGTTATCAAATAAGATGATCTTAAGACACTCTACAATGAAATTAATATTGCAATCTATGTCATATAGTTCTATAAACCATTTGGTCGCCTCTATGGCGCCTATACATGGGATATTAGAATAAAGGCTCTTGACGTCCAATGTTACCATCCATTGGCAGTTAACATTGAACGGGGTGCCTTCAAGTTCTTTAATGACGTGACGGGTATCTTGAATGTATCCTGGTATCTTATTTATATGAGGGCGCAATATCGTATCCAAGTATTTAGAGATTGGCTCTGTAACGCTCCCAATAGTTGTTACAATGGGGCAAAAGGGAGGATCCCATTCATTTTTGTGCACTTTTGGAATTCCGTAGAGACTGGCCATTCTAGGATTGTCCATATTCATGTATTGATGTTCTTTTTTGCAAATATCGCCATCATTTAATGCTTTGGCGGTGAGTTTAGATATTTTATTTTTAATTTTAGATGTAGGGTCTTTAGAGATTTTTATGTAGTAGTCAGTATCGCTCAACATGTTTTCTATTGTTTCAATGTATTTATTAGTGTCTAGGATAGCGATCCCGCCACCCTTGTCGCAACTCTTTACAGTTATCTTATTAGAGTCTTTGAGTTCCATCAAAGCGTGATGTTTCTCATATGTTATGTTGTAAGGGGTAGATGGTACAAATTTGATGGCATTATTGAGTTTCTTCAGAACTATTTTTTCAAAGATTCCTACCTCTGGAGAAACCTGTTCCAGGGTAGGGGAAAAAATAGATTTAGTGGCCAAACCTGATCTATTAAGTTCTGAGTTTTCAATATCTCTATTTGAGAAGAAACTTCTTAACCAAATTTTATGGAAAAATGTCATCATTTCGTTGAATAGTTCAAATTTGTTTAACCCCAAATGGGGAACAAACGAAAGTCCCTTGGATAAAATTGAGTAGGTAGAGTCACTGACTTCATGTTCACTCAAATTAAATATAGGGATGGTTTTCATTGTCGCCAGTATCTGGCATTGCGTGTTTCCAGGTATCGATCTGGGTTCGGTTGTTGATGGTCCTGGAAGTTGGGTTGATATTGTACCTGGGGTTGGTAGGGTTGTTGATATTGTCCTTGAGGTGGTTGATATTGTGCCTGAGGTTGATATATTTGATCTGATTGATACTGGCCCGCTGGTTGATAGGATTGATTTAGTTGATGTTGGTATTGGGGTCGATACCGAGATCGATAATTGGGTCTCTAATTTCCTCGATTGCGGTAGCGCCCCCCTAAAAAAGGTCTATATCCTTGATTGGGCCTAGATTTATTCCCTCGTGTTTGAAATGATGACAAACTGGAATTGCTACCAGAGTCAGAGGAGTTGGAAAAAGTAGTATGTTTTTTAGAAGCCTGATTCTGATAGTCAGATGTATTATCCTGGTTGAATGTGTCTGGCTGTGCATAAAAATTATCCGATAAGTATGGATAGATTTTTTCTTTACTGAACATTCTTAGGTCTTTTTGTAGTTTATCTGTTTTTCTTTTGAACAGATAATCACTATATGAATTGAGATCTGTTTCAATGTCATCTAGTTTCTTTTTAATATCGAGTATTACAGTAGAAGATTTGATTTTATCTTCCAGATCAGAAATTTCCTTGAAGAGTTGCTCTAATACCTCCTTAGCAGTTTCCACAATCAGCATCATATGGTCCCTCGAACATCGATTAGAGATGAGGGACCATCGTTCCAAAAAGTGTTTGAGGTGTACGAAGAGGCCAGGAATGTTTTTAACCTGAAGACCTAAGGGGTAGTTCCAGTTTTTAAGTAGTCTAATATAAATCTACCATGGAGCTCCACTCTTTTGGCTTTTTTCTTAAGAAATGTCAAATTTAAAAGGTCTTCATTTTGTTCGGTATTATTAGTATTCCAAGAGTCGAAATCTGCTATTGATCCTACCATGGATACAAAATCATCTTCTGTAAACCAAAAGATTTAAGTGTGGCCATATTAAATAGAGTATTTTAGTGATATGGGAGAAGACGAAGTAAAAAGTGAATTAATCAAAACAATAGTTAATTAAATTGAAAATATATAAATAGTGACATAGAGAGAAGAGAAAGAAAGAAAGGAGGAAAAAAGAAAATTAACACAAGAGAAAGGGGTATTATTGTCCAAGTGTTTCATCTAGACATAGTACATCCATAATAACAGAAGCTGTTATAAAAGTTTTATCAATGACTTATATGTCTAAGAAACAAGTGTTCCCCTCATGGACAGGCCATGAGAATATATTGTTTTGTAAACAGGGGACCCCTACATATTGTTACGTTTGCTAACTGTAGGGACTAATCAAAACAGGTGAGTAAAAAACTTAAGCAGCAAACAATAAATTATATACTGCCCTAATATATTCTATATTTTGTCTACATGAGAGAAGAAAAAGCATTCAAATAAAGCACATAATGAGTACGATATGTGTCTGAATTATAATTTATTTTTGATATATTTTTTAGAAAAATAATATTTTATATATTGTTTTTTCTTTTCCCATTTTTTTGATTATTACATCAAAAGATTTTTTTCAAAATACATTAATTTTACATGAACAATAAAAAATACAAATTACAAAAAAACACATATATACATAACGTAATTGTGGTCGATGTTTTTACTAATGTAGGCAATATGTTGTTGAACAACGCGCGTTTCGGCCTGTAGCCTTCATCAGGTGACCGTCCTACATATATAACATACACATTTACAAAACAGAGATTTCACAAAAATCTGTAAAGAAGCAAAAACACATATCATTCATTTGATAAACATGATTTAAAGTAACAATTGCTTAATCTCAAATTATGTCAACATAAATAGCTAGGGTCAGTTCAGTGTGGGAGTGTGCTGGCATACATTTTGTGTGGAGAAAGCACCTTGAAACAAGACAAACAGAATCCATTGACAGAGTGTGATACCACCCAGATACCACAAGCAGATACCTGCAAACTCTTTCATCATAGACCCAGGCAGGAAAAGGAAGTACAAGTTTACAGATCCTGAGCTAGAGGTCCTGGCCAAGAACTTGGTAAGACACCATGACCATCTAATGTGCTGTCTCATACTGAAGATGACACCAAAAACAAAGAAAATATGCCTGTTGAAGGAAATAATGGACAAAATCAATACTGGATCAACATATACACATGATATCGAGAACATTAAAAACACGTTCTAAGCCTTTAATTCTAGGTACTTGAATGAGTTTTCAAGCACTTTCAGCAGGAGTCTCTAAACTTTTCTGTAATGAGAACTACCTATGTTCAATGAAATGCATTGAGAGCTACAAATATTATTAGTGTTGTATAATCTCAATGTTTTTATATGTATATCAATTCAACCAAGCAAAAGCTTTCTAATTTAATAAGCTGGTCTGCACACAGCTAATCTAGTCAGAGGTAGCTGGAGAGCTACAGTAGCTCACGAGCTACTGGTTGGAGACCCATTTGTGTCTAGTGATAGTTCTCCACCACATCTTCACCTCAAGCCATGGGAAGGAAACATTATGACCATTCTCAACATGTCTGGAGTGGAGGCATGAAAGAATGTCTTACAGTTGAAGAAATCTAAGGTAAGTACCCTATGGAATAACAAATGTAATGGAAGTATATGTGGTTGTTAAAAAGTTGATTTGGCTGAGAATCATCATCGTTGTAAATATTGACCAATGTAATTTGTTCAGTGTACATGCTACTTTCTAACTGTACTTCTGACATGTATTGAGATTGGACTATAATCATAATGCCTTGCAATCCTGATGACAAAGTGTTGATTTGTCTGCCAAGTACTTTAAGAGTGATGAGTTATCACAGTATGACTAATGTTGCTGCTCATCAGGATCAAGATGTTGTTTCATCCAGAGGACCTAACACATCTGTTCTGTGTCCACAGATCCACATCACACAACATTTGCCCATAAATGGTTTGCTTCATCCTGCCGTTTGGGCACACTTGATACTTTCCCTATGCGACCAGTAGGTGTCCTTGCGTGCATTTAAATGACCCTATGATGTCAGGAAACCCTGCTCTATCATATATATTTGCTTTGCTGGCATTAGCTTGGTGTGTGTCCAATGGAAATTGTATATGTTGCTTACTCGTTCTCTGCAAAGAGTATTTTGCTAAAGGGTGACTGAAGAAAGCCACACACCTATCCTGCTGTCTGCTGTGGGTGCCTGTTGCACAGTATTCTAGTGCTGCTAGCATTTTCAGAAAGGGGGGGTGGCATTGGCGGGCAGTGGAGAAGTGTGGCTCAATGGTTAGAGCGGCAGACCCTGATGCAGAGGTCTGGCCCGGGACCAGGGTTCAATTCCCGCCTCGGTGGGTCTTGGGCTCAATTTCCTCGGACCTGATAATTCTCGCCTCGGTGCCTATTCCAATCATGGAGTCCCACTCTTCACCTCTGGGCAATAGCGTGCTTAATCTCCACAATGGCCCCAGCAGCGCTGGAAGCCTGGCTTCACCTTGGGGGTGCCCAGGAGTGGACATTTCACAGGGAAATGCCAGGAAGGGTTCCACAGCGGTATGCGTACAGCGCCAGGATACCCCAGCTGGGGTATAAGTACCCTTTACAAGTACAAATTCATTCATTCATTCATTGGTTCCCTATGTTGGTATTCAGGATATCCATAATGATAAAAGGTTAAAGATTTATTTGGTTTAAACATATGTTTTGTGTTCTGCCAAATTCAAGCCTGCATATCCCCTGGATCTCCAACTGACTCATGTTTCTGGGTTCCAGCCTACTCTGGCAAACCTGGCTCTTATCCTGCATTGCTGCCCCTTTGAGGTCCTTAGTGGCCTGTTTTCCATCCTCACACTGCATGGTTATTGTAGCAGAACATGGATCTGTAATAGCCTGATATAGTGGCCTAGCAGTTCTGCATCCATGGTGGTGGATTGCAGAACAGAAGTGTGAGCTAATGCAATCAACCTGTGAGAGCTTCCCCTGTTCATGGCTGGTTATGCAAGTCTGGCCCTGTCTGCAGATGTGCGTGAGATTTTACATTTTTACAGCTCCAAACTGTGTTTCAATATTGCACTGTGTGTTCTTTCACTATTGTGTTGCCCTTAGTTTTTTTGTATTGTTTACAGCTTTTCTTTCATTCCCTACCCTTTCAGAATTTCATTAAATAGGGCATGTGGTATTTAGCACATGTGCTAAATGTCACATGCATTTTTCTACTTATGATCAGACGTTTCATTAGTCATGCTCTATTTACCCTGGCATGCAGTAATTACCACTACGCCTAAATTGTAATATCAACCTAAATATTTTAGAACCTTTTTTTTATTACTAGCAAACTTATCCATTGCAGCTGCCATAAGACAAAATGAGTTGTGATGGGAACGCAAATCTTCAATTATTGTTTATTTATTTTTTTAAGACTGAAACCATGACATATTTCTCTATATTTGTTTATACAAACCAGAAATGATCTTAATTAAAATAAGATTTTTTTAGTACAGTTGTCTGATTTTTGTTTGACTTGAAGATACCAAGAAGAGATAGGTGGGCACAGATGAGACCATACTCAAGATCAAAACTTATCAAATTGTTATAGGTTACTACATTGAAGTGCGCTAACTAGACTTACCAATTGGGAGTCACTATTTCGAATACTGCTAGTTGGATAAACTATATATATGATGTAATTTACCACTACTTTGGCTCCACTTGAACTATGGGCCTCATTTATGAAAAGTGACGCATCGCTGCGTGAAAACAGCGATGCGTCACTTTTCACTGCGTCCTCCTTGCGACACCAATGATGCGTCATATTTACAGTATGACGCATCATGTCGCAAGGAGTTACAGATACGTCAGTATTTCTGACGTATCTGTAAGCGCAAAAGTCATGCATTGCTGGGGTGTGTCACAAAAGTGACGCAACTCCTGCAATGCGTCCTTTCACATAGGGAAAGCCCCATGTGAAAGAGGCCTGCGTCAGTCTTACGCCTGCTGTGAGGCAGGCGCAAGATTTTGACGCAACAGCGTCCTAAAAGTGACGCAGTGAAATCTCATAGATTTCACTGCGTCACTATTACGAGGCTTTTTGCGTGGGAACGCTCCCCTCTGCATACATTATACCTGACGCAGGTATAATGTAGCGCAGGGGTTTGCAAAGTGACGCATCTGCTTAGATGCGTCACTTTGTAAATAGTGCGCAACAAGAGGCATGTTTTACGCCACCGATGCGTCACAAAAAGTGACGCATCGGAAGCGCAAATCTGACGCATGGCCTCATAAATGAGGCCCTATGTATATAGTGTAATTTACCACTACTTTGGCTACACTACAACAGACTTAAATCTACATTGACTGGAACACTATCCCTTACGCTAAATAATATTTCATTGAATTAAATTGTTGCCCTCAACCTATATCTAATGCTCACCCTTATTTGATGGTGAAATTATCAGCAATGGTAATTGAGATGTGGCAGGTCTAAGGTAGCAGTTTATTGTAGTTCATTCAAGGCACTAAGGATTTCTTGAACTTGCAGTTCTGTTGTTGCACCAACATTAAAAAAAAAACTCTGTAAGGCCCCCATGGGGTACCCTAGGTGGAGACGTCAAATGATCTGGTAATGATTGGGAGAAGTGCGCGGTATCACAGAATATTACAGGTTGTAAACATAATTCTCCGAAATCCAGAGAGATGTGTTTAAAAAAAAATAATTTTTAATAAATTGAAAAATAGGACACGATGAAAGAACATAAGTAGTGAGGAAAAAAGCGAGCCAACTTATCACCTGAAAAGCAAAAAACAAAGGGGGATATTTACAAAGAAATGCTGCAATGCAGGTCTGCAAGCAATTTAGATGTGCCATGCTGCATCATATAAAAAAATGCAGGAATGCGTAATATTTGCAAAACAATTATGCAAAGCTGGGTTTTATATTGCGCTGACGGTAAAAAAAAACTGCCTAGTGCCAACACAGACACTCTTGTGCCTTAGTGCATGGGTGCCTGCTGTGCAAGGAATCCTCCCTGCAATGCAAGCACCCTTGCACTATGGCACCCTTGCACTATGTTGCGAGGGTATGTATGCGGCAGGGATGATTGTTTATGTGCAGAAAGGGACTTCTTCCTGCACATAAACACTCTTTGAAAGCGGTTTGCTCCTATGTGTACCACAGAATGCAGCACACATAGAAAAAGCAAAAACTAGGAAAAATAAAAGTATTTCTCTTCGTTGCGCCAAGTGGCGTTAGTTTTTGGCGCTGCCTCAGATGTAAAGATGCTTGTAAATCTGGAGCAGCATTAAAAAGCAATGGGTGCTGCAGTGGAACGCCCACAACAACAGCCATTGCACGCCCCTTTTACGGAGATACTTGTGTAAAAGGGTACAATATTTACAAAGCTGCATTAAGCCATGCAAAGTGGTTCAATGCCACTTTCTAAATAGGAAGCAGGGCACTGCTACACCGAAGCGACCTAAAAAGTGACGCTCTAGTGATGCAATGCCCTTGTAAATATGCCCCAAAGATGGAAATGGTTATGCGGGTTGTATGTCATCCAGTTGTTAGCAATATCATCTAATACAAAGTTGTTTTAAATTTAATTTTCAAAACTGTTGTCCCACTGGATGTGTATTTTCTATTATTAACTTGAATGAGAAAATATTTTCATTAAGTGTTATGTATCTTGTCAGAGTTGTATATCATAGAGGCATTCCCCCAGATTCATCATTGTCCCGTTTTGCGAGTCCTTAATAGCGATTATTAAGGAATCGCTATTAAGGACTTGTAAAACGGGATTCATGTTGAAATCACAATATTATTTGCGATTTCTACAGCTTCCTTATTTGCAATTAGCAAATTGCTAATCACAAATAAGGAATGACTCCCCATTCATTCCTATGGGCCTTTAGGCAAAATTTGCGCTCGCAAAGGGCCAGATTCTCGGAATCTGGACCTTTGCGAGCCCATTTTTCAATGATGAATCTGGCTGTAAATCAGAAATATAATCTGGCATAAATATAGTGTTCTAAACATCAATTATAAAAATATCAGCCCACTGGGGGCCTATTTTCTATTATTGACTTTAATTAGGCTATGGGGAGTCAATCCTTATTTGCGATTAGCAATTTGCTAATCGCAAATAAGGATGCGAATTCAAGGGTGCTAGGGGTGTCCAAAGGACACCCTGTAGCACCCCTGAAATGTCAATGTAGACTGATGTTGCGCACACACATGTCCAAAGGACATGTGTGCGTGTGACATACAACTTAGAAAAATGCACTAAAGTGCATTTTTCTAAGTTTTCCCTATTTACATCGAAGTCAGACTTCGCGGTAAATAGCGGCCAAAAATAGTGAATTCGCAATTTGAAAATGGTTAATCAATTGCATTTAAGGAATCTCAAATAGAGATTCCTTAAATGCAATTCCTCACAATTTTGCGATTTCGCAATTAGCGATTTTTGCATTTGGGATGATGAATCCCAAATGCAAAAATTGCGCTCGCAAAGGGCCAGATTCTCGGAATCTGGACCTTTGCGAGCCCATTTTTCAATGATGAATCTGGCTGTAAATCAGGAATATAATCTGGCATAAATATAGTGTTCTAAACATCAATTATAAAAATATCAGCCCACTGGGGGCATATTTTCTATTATTGACTTTATTTAGGCTATGTTTTTTAATTATATTTAGAATTCGATATTAATGCTAGACAATATTCTGTCAATGATAGTTTGTTACCAGACTCCTCTCAGCAGCCATGAACCCACTGGTGGTGGAGGCTATGAAGAGCCAGTACCCTGGCGAGGCTCAGTACTCCTGCAGTTCTACTCATAGTACTGAATCAAAGTTAAGGAAAGGTTCTGATGTATTCAGTACCTCGTGGTTCAGTTTGGATAAGGGCAGAGGCCCCTCCTTCCAGTGAATAAACCAGTAAATTCACATTTGGGTCGCCAATCAGAGGTATGCATGGACCAGTCAAGATTGCAGATTACCCTTAAGGATAAGACAACTTGGGCTTCTAGCCGCTACTTGAGGATTCTCCATTACTGTTTGTCCATAAAAGACTTAGGGCCACATTTATTAAAGGATTGTGTTGTCCTTGCGTCACACAAGGTGATGAGAGGACCTTGCAATCATTAAGTCACATTTATCAAGGCACTCAAAGCCACCATGTGATGCCTCATGTGGCGCGGTAAATCCAGAGTAACGCAAGGCAATGCAAGTCATATCCTTGTGTTATTCTGCATTGGGAAGGTGTTAAAAGGGTGGAGAGTGGGTGTTCCCATGCATCCACCCATGCATTTTGCCACATTCCTAGAATTACTAAGAGTAGTAAACTGTGAGTGCGTCAAATGTGTACGCCTTCCTGATGTTGGCATGAGGATAAATATCTTTATTTCTCCTTATTGTTTCCTCTATCAATGTGTGCTGCATTATTTAGCACACCTAGATAGAGGAAAGAGCCTCTAAGGATTGTTTTTGTGCAAGAAGGGGTCCATTCCTGCATGAAAGCAGTCCTGCCTGCAGTGCAGGCACCCTTGCACCATGGTGGAAGGGTGCCTGTTTGCAGCTAGGCAGCACATAGTGTGCCAGTGCAGTGAGAGATCAAGAATGCATCATATCTCAGCAGATACAATGCATTCCTGCCCTCTCCATTTGACGCAGCACAGCAAGTTGTCTTGCTATGTTTTGTGCTGCATAAAATGTTAGCAAATAGGGCCCTATAAGGAGCTGAGAACAGGCAGGTAGGCAAGAGCTTCGAAGCAATCTATGAGTGCATTTTTGCTTGGAAAGTCATCTGGGTGTGACGCTCATGAGCAGTCATGATGTAACTGGATTAGTTCATAAGAATCAAGGGATGGCTGCCCTTAGGTAAGGAAATATAAAAACAGGCCCTACACGGGCTGCTGGTAGCATCCTTGGACTTCTTTAATGCACTTCAATTGCCAATGGTTATATATCCAGATGCTGTTCCCAAGCGTCAGACAAGCAGCTGCAACTATGCTACAAGACTCTACAGCTTGAGTCAGGTTGTTGGTCCTGAGCAGGTCCAGTTCCAACAGGTCTCCATGCCACTCGGAGACCCCAGGCCTTTTGGATTCCATGATCTGTTTGAAGCATTGCCTGGAGGCCTCCCCCATGCACAGGCTGAGTGGGTCATTCACTCTTCTGAAATCGCCTGTTGACCATGTTTTCACCCGCAGCTTCAAATCCTGACTCAATTCCACCACTTTGAATTCTTAGTCTCAAACTTTGGGCCGTCTCGCGTACTCTCAGGTAGCATCTTGCATACTCTCATGGTCCAGTCATGTAGCATGACTTCCTAAATATCAACACTGTCAGGCATTTTTGCCCCTTATGTGTCAGATACATTAATTGGATTGGTAAACAAGGAACATTTGTCAAGGTTCAACCACCTTTGCATTGAAGCATGAGCCATTGGGCTTACCTCAGTAATATGGGACACCGCCAGGGACGACATGGAGAAAGAAGTTAAAATGATATGCAGGGACCCATAGAACACCGTTCAGAGACAGCAGCAGGTGATACCCAGTGTGCATCATATAGGCGAGACATGGCAAGGTAGGCTTTGAGCACTCTTTTGGGAGGACATTCGTCTTCGGCGGACACCCTGTGGTTGTCCATGCACAAGAACCTAAACGAAGAGTGGACATACATGCTAGAGCTCAGAATCAGACCCAGAATTCACATGATCAATGTACCTTGGCTTCTGACTCCCATATATGTACCTTGGTGATATATGCACTTTTATGTACATAGATGTGGAGTTAAGAATTGTAAATGTATAATTATCAGTATATACTTATGACTTAGACCCAGCCCTCCCTGGACTTACCTCTGACCAGTCCTCCCACCTGTCTAGGCCATTACAGATCTTCAGGCACCGGTCTCGTCTCCCGCTCTCACACACTCTCTCACTTTCACATTCTCTCGTACCTCTGTGCCTTCTGCCTCATACTCTTTTCCCCTCTAGCTCTTTTGACTTTATGTGCCTTTTCAATTTTTGCTTAATTGCTATTTTCACTTTTTGCTATTTTTACCCTTTGTGCCTGTACATTTTTTGCTCTCTTTCTCTTTTTGTGCCTTTTCACTCTGTGCTTTTTTGCTCTTTTTACTTCCAAAATGTTTGCCTTATTTGTGTCGGTTCACTCTTTTCTCTTTCTGCCTTTTTGTGCCCTTTAAATGTTGTGCTCTTTTTTGCTCTTTTCACCTCTTGCTTCCTTGCCCTTTTGTGCCTTTTATCTCTGATTTCTTTTCCTCTCACCCTTTCCCCTCTTGCTTTGTCACTATATGTGCCTTTTCTCTGGCTTTTGACTCTTTTTACGCGCTTCCTCTTTTGCTCTCTTTTCCTTTTTGGAATCTCTTTGTTACCTTCTTCTGATGCTACTTTTCCTGCTTCACTCCCCTGCTCTTTACCTATTTCCTTCTGTGCCTCCTGCTCCTTCCTGTGCTCCCGCTATGCCCACCACACCACCCCTTGCACTCCTCCCTCCCAGTACCTACTTAATGGCAGCTGCAGCACAGACCATCCATTAAGCAGGTGCCCAGGCCAGCCCTCCCTGGACTGACCAGTCCTCCAACTAGGCCCTTGCGGATCCAGATTCTGCGCCTCAAGGTACCTGCCCCTCGATGTACCTGCCCCATCTCCTACTCTGATAAGTTCTTTCACTCTGATGCCTCTCTGCCTTCCGTCTCGTGCTCTTTTCACTCTTTGCTCTTTAACTCTTCTCTTCTCTGCTCTTTTTGACACACCAAAGGCAAGCCCGTCCTGGCCTGTCCACATCTGGACGGCTTCCAGCACTACAAAACCTGTTCTATTCTCTCCTCAGTGGTACTCCGCACTGTCCCTCCGACTGCCGAGTCGGCACCTAACATTGCCAGGGTAATTCCAGCAGGGTACAAGATTACACAACAGGACCACCAGGAGAATCACAATAATTTTCAAAGAAACCATGAGCTCAACCACAGCCAAAGATAATGTGACCACCTTCATGGAGTATCTACACTTCGAACTGTGAATCTCAGCATTCTTCTCCCTGAACGGAACCTTCATCTACTATCTGCCGGACCACAAGCAAGTTTTACCGATAACATCATAGATTTCGGCACCCCTCTCACCATCGACTCCAAAGCCTGCATCAACCTAGGAGACCTTAATTTCCACTTGTTAGACCATATCAACCCAAGCTCAACCACACTCTAGGAAACTGCAGATTGACACAACACAATGCTGGAGACACAATCCCACTCTGGACATACCCTTGACCCCGTCTTCACAACCTTGGACAGCATCAAAATTGCCGCAATCATTTTCCTCGCCTGGACGGGCCATGCCTTCATTCACTTCCAGATCAACATCGCTTCCCAAGCAAATCCCACCAGCCTGGCCAGCCACAGCCGGCACAGCATCTAAAAAAAGAACTGGTCCCACCGCCTGTGCACGAACCACCCCAACCTCACCCGCTCATTAAACAGCAACATCAAACAACTCATCAAATGGATCACAGACTGCACCAATTCCCTGGCACCCCACAGCACAACAACCAAAAGAGAACTAGGAAGCAAGTAGGTTGGTACTCCATTCAACCAAACAATATGGCAAACAACTGGAAATAAGATGGAGAATGAATCACAAAGAAACATAAAGGAAACAGGCACGGTTGCCGTTCAAAGCAGCACTCAGATGCTGCCAACAACAGATAGGAGAAATCAAGAAGAAGGTCCAAGCTGAGCACATAGGTAACAGCTCCAATAACTGCAAAGAGATCTTAGATATTGTCAAATACTTTAACTTGCACACTTCCAGCACCAAAGCATCATCCACTCCCAAGAATTATGCCACAACCTATCAGAATTTTCCAGCAACATCAAAACTATCTATATTCATTTTGCCCCTCAACCAAACCCAACCGGACTTGCCTCCAGCCTCCCCACAAAAAATCCTTTGAAACACCCTGACTACATAGTAAACAATCACCACAGAAGGGACAGCCAACATCATGCAAACCATCCACCCCAGGGGTTTGAGGGACCCTTAACCCCACCACATCTATGACATGGGCGCCTCCCAGATCAGCAAAATATTCACCTGCATTCTGAACACCACTTTCACCACCACAACATAGCCAGAGGACAGAAAAACACTTTGGTTAACACACTGCTAAAGAAACCCTCAGCAGAGCCTACACAGCTAGCAAACTACCTCGCGATGTCCATACTAATTTACCCAGCTAAGGTCATGGAGAAAACCATCAATAAACAACTCACCCACCACCACGACTTACACCAACTTTTGGGCACCACTGAATCCGTTTTCAGACCCAGTCACAGACCTGAGACGGCCCTCATCGCAGCAACCAACGACATGAAGAGTGTGTTCTGCAAATTCAGTCACCGTGGCAGCAACCGCTTGCCGTACTAGTTAAAGTGACGGACAATCCCACACCATGTGGTATAATCCAGTGTCCAATAATTTACACCGGGGGATTAGGTGGTCATGCATTTCATGCACTGAGGGGAGAGGTAGGTGTGGTGCTCATAACTGCATTGTGTGAAGCAAAATTTGAGATTACTGGATACGTCCTTAACCAATTTTAAGACATAGGACTAAGATTTATCCGATAGGGACTGTAGTAATACGACGTCCCATCTGGAACTCGTCTCTGTGGCATACACTGGCAAGTTTGAGGGATGTGTAGAGGGTGGTAATTGTGTGACGCAAGCTATCCGAGGTCAGGAGCATGTACAGCATGGCAGACGTGGGAGGTTCCATGTTGCCACCACCCCATGTGGCATGCAGTGCATGTTGTATCATGTGAAAGGCTATTAGCTGGCCAGCTCCCATTCTGTAAGTGTCCATGATGTCCTGAAAGGTTCACCCAGTTGATTAATTCCTGCTTCTCTCCAGGGTACCGTATCATACTGCTGTGTCAGGTCCCTTGGTATGAGTTCCCTTGGTATGACAAACCTACGCCAGCAGGGGGCGGACCGAAGTCATCTAATGTGTCTCCTTATGGGGCGGGTCATTGAGTCTGATAGACATGTGTAGATGCTCTGGTTGCCTAGGATTGCATGGATGGATACCAGTTCAGGACATACGGGTATGCATAACCAGGCAAGCGACCATTGTAGTTCGCTGCCACATAATAGAGTTCAGAATAGGACATGCCGAGACCCCCGTCAGTGGGCACTGTATGGTGGCAAGCGGAAATTGAGGACACCCCTTACTCCATATCTGTTCAAGTAATAAACCATGCAGATTGCAAATGACACCTGAGGAGCATTATTGGGAGTGCAGCAAAAACATTAAGTAGGCTGGGGAGCACCAACATTTTGGTTATCGCTATGCATCCTTGAAGAGACAGAGGCAGCGATTGCCTCAAATGGAAAGGACTGATGGACAAAGCGGACTGCCTTGTCAAGGTTGTCTCCTTAATTTCTTTCTCCAAATTATAGATCTGAACTCCCAGGTATTTAAAAGTGTCATAACACCACTGGAGATGGGCCCTCAGGGGTCGTGTCGGTTCAAAGCAGGGCAGGGAGCAGCACCAGGGGGAACATCTCACACACAACACACATGCCAACACTATTGCAGGTTCCTGCTACTATATTCTTGGCCACCTGCGTAGGATTTTTCCACTCTTACCTTCCTCCACTAAAAAAACCCGAATACAGGCCCTAATATTGACTAGACTTGATTACTGCAATGCCCTGCTGTTCTCGGCCAATGAAAGCGCCATTAATAAACTCCAGGTGGTACAGAATACTGCTGCCCGACTCACTAACAACGCCCCATCCAGAACACCCTCCGGACCACTCCTCAATCAACTCCACTGGCTCCCCATAAAAAAAAGGATAAAGTTCAAAATAGGCTGTATTATTTACAAGGCTCGTAATGGCAAAAGCCCTAAGTATCTCACTAACAAAATCTCCTCTTATTCACCAACACGTAATCTCAGGTCCAGTAACGAGCATTTGCTCACCATCCCCAGAATCAAAAAAGCTCGTAGCGTGGGCAAATCATTTTCTTATCTTGCCCCCAGATTTTGGAATAGTTTGCCTTCTCCGTTACACTCAGGACAGAATTTGGCTCAATTTAGAAAAATGCTAAAAACCCACCTCTTCTAATTCCTTCGCTCTAGCTCTGCTGTTCCTCCGTCCCAAGCACCAAGATACCCTCATAGAGGATTCAGCGCGATACAAATCAATAAATGTCAAATATCAAATATCAAACATGTATGATTTGGGGCAAGTTCCCGCGGAGCTCTGACATGTCCCCAAAGTTGTCCAAAAGGAAAAAGGCCTGGGAAAGAGGCCTCTGCATCTTGCAAATAGACCAGTGCATCATCCGCGTAAAGCAACATGATATGATGCACAAACAGCTCTGGGAAACCCCAAACCTGCACCCACTGGTGAAGATGATGAGCCAACAGTTCCATGTGAGGGTGAAGGTAAGCAGGGAGAGTGGGCAACCCTGACTGGTGGCTCTTTGAATAGCAAACCAGTCAGGGATCAGCTGGCCAGTCTTTACCCAAGTCGATCGTATAGCGTACAGATCCATCCTAAGAAACCCGGACCGAACCCCATGGATTCAAGGGTGAGAAGGAGAAAGTCATAACTCAGGGTGTCGAACGCCTTCTTGATGTCCAATGACAGAGCCACCTACCCAAAGGCATTGGTAGAAGTGTCATGTATGAGGTGTAGTAGGTGATGAATGTTGATGAAAGTGCTTTACCTCTTTATGAATCCTGATTGGTCGACAGGGACAAGAGCATTCATTATTGGTAGGAGGAGATCCACTAGCACCCTGCCCAGGATCTGACATTTGAGAATCAGTAATGAGAGAGGACAATATGAATGAACATCAAGTGGGTCTCTGCCAATTCAGGAAGGACCACGCTCAGGGCCTTTCGGAGTGAGAACAGGAGGCATCCCAGCGCTTTGCTTTAGGCAAACATGTCCAATAGGTGTTGGGTGGTTTGAGTGTGAAAGGTTTCATAATATTCGATTGCCAGCTTATCGGTGCCTGGAGCCTTGTTGTGGGTGATTTGTGAGATAGCAGCATGTATCTCTTCCAGTTGCAGGGGGTTGTCCAGTTCAGTCTGGTGCAACTGGTTCAACCTAATCATTGGTTGGTTGCAGATGAAGCTGTGTGCAAGCTCCGGAGCTTGCGGATCTGTCGCTGCGTACAGCCTCCGGTAATATTCATAAAAGGTAGCATTGACGGCCGACTGAGAGGTAATTATTGTGCCATCATCCAGATGGAGCTCTCCAATTGGATCGATCTCCCTCAGCATGTAGCTGGGCTGTGTAGCCTTTGTAGTCATGTTTACCCAGGAGAGATTTAGCTTTGGCTCACTGTTTGTGCAGCTGCTGGACTTGCTCAGCCGTCTCAGTGCGAGAGGGTACCCTTACTGTAGGAAGCTGGCTCTGTATATACTATACCAAAGTTAGGTATAGTGTGCACATAGTCCAGTAGAACCCCAGAGGCTTTACATAGGCTAAAGTGGATAATGCTAATGCTCTATTTTGTGGTAGTGTGGGCAAGCAGTTAGGCTTATCACAGGGCATGCTAAGCATTTGTTGTATACACACAGGCAAGAAACAAATGATAACACACATTCAATAACTAAATCTGGGACCAATTGTTTGTAAAAATATTAGTTTTTTATATTTCTTTCTTAGAACCAAGGATACTTTGTTTCAGTAAAATAAATTGTGAAATATCACTGTTTTTTAGTATCAAAAGTGGACAGAGAGCATTTTTCATTCAAGACAATGTTATCCTATAGAGGAAACACAATAAGCTATTTTTCAGGTAAGTAACGATTTACTGTTTTGAGCTTTTAGAACAATAATCAGTACCAGGCAAGGTGCAGGTAAGAGATCTCAGTGCACCACCAGCGACACAGGGGCGACCAGGTGCCGAGGTCAATTACTTTAGGCCTTGCAGGGAACAGCAAAGCATTGCGAAGGTACAGCACCTGGAGGCATTGTTTCACCTTCAGGTACTAGACCTGGAGACAATATACCTCGATCATAAAATCCGGGTATGCTGAGATGTGCTCTCAAAGTGCCAAGGGTACTTTGTAAAAAAATGCTGCAAGATCAGGTCTCAGTGTCAATAGTTAAGAAAACGGGCAATGAGTCGGTGAGGCAGGAATCCGGGCGGAGGTGGGTGGTACGGGACATGGTGCGCCCACCCCACTAAGTGGAGCTTGGGGACCTTGTTCCCCAGAATGTTGGTCATAACAAAAGCCAATCCTTTAGGAAGAGCTCAGTGATGAGGTGCTTGGTCCAATCCGGAAAGCACAGGAGGCAAATGTTTTTGCATCATTAGTGCCCCTCAGCATCTTCATTGTGTGGCAATTCAAGGAGGTCAGTTCTTCTTGCATGGTGAGCATCTTGGTCTGTAGTTCTTTCACAGTAGGGCCCATAGATTTCAATGTGGTTCAGTTTCATCCACCTGGTACACCAGTTTGTGATGATCCACTCTCAACAAGTTCACGTTCAGGGAGACAGCATCGATGTTCACCTCGAATGACGTATTAGTGTCCATAGTGGCATGGAGAACTTTCTCGAATTGTGTTGAGTGCTAGTCCATGATAGATTGTAGATGGTGCAGGGCCCCCAGGGTCTGGTCAGTGGATGCCAAGATACTGTGATCAGGGGTTGGATTCTTAATGGTCCTGGTTTTCCCCATTATGTTATAGCGAAGGTGGGAGGCAGTCGTCAGGTTGTGTTAGTTGGATGAGGCCAGGGCCGCTCTGACCCCACAATTCTCCAGTTGTGTGTGGTGAGCAGTAAAGAGGCAGGGTTGGTATTTTGGGTCCTTGGGGGGCCTGGTGTGGTGGTAGTAGCCTTCACATACAATTCAAATTTGGGGGCTCTCAGTCTGGGTCTCCTGTGCCTCTGGACCTAGGTGGTGTGCCTCGAGAGGTCACCAGTCAATATGTGCCACTGCATCGGGGAACATGCACATGCAAGAGAGTGGGCCTCCACACCGACACCAAAGCTTAGTGTCAAGGTAATGTCAACCGCTTGGGGAAATCCAGGTCAATGGGCCACAAGGTCCCTTCGGGGGTGGGAAGGCACGCCCCCCCCAGGTGTGTGAGTCCACAGTGCAGTTCCTGTGTGTGTGTACAGCTCTCCAGGGCGTAGGTGGGGGCACTGATAAATTTGCATTCTGGGCCGTGGGGCCCAAGTGTCTCTGCAAATCAATCAATTAATCAATCAGGGGTTTATAAAGTGCACTACTCACATGCGAGGGTCTCAAGGCACTATAGTGCGGAGGGAGCTCCGGATCAGTTGAAGAATCAGGTCTTGAGGTCCTTCCTGCAGGTGTGCAGGGTTGGCGAGCGTCTGATCTTTACGAGGAGCTCGTTTGTGCAAAGAGCTGCTGGTGGGATTAATCAGGTGCCATTGACATGCAGCCAGTCCATGTGCAGCGGGCATATAGAGCTGTTCATTAGGGGCCCAACCACCATGGAGACCTATGCCATGCAGGAGCAGATAGGGGGGCACCCTGGGGCTACAGGCAGTCACACGGCACTTGCAAAGGGGGGTGTGTCCTCACTCTCACTGGAAATGTCTGGAGAGTTGCCATTAGTGTCAGTTCGTTAGGGGCCAACACCCCAGGCGGTGTCTTCAATGTGGGCACGTAAGTCCCTTGTGGTCTCTCTTCTCACCACACACTGCAGGCACAGCAGCTGCGCAACTCCCGTCTCACACATGATGCTGGTGCGCCCAACTGTAGCGGCGGCATGACTCGCGGGTGGGGGCAGGCGGAGGGGTTGCATAGGGAGTGGGCCGCATGGGGAGTGGAGTTCAAATAACTTTTGGAAAAAATTAAACTTACCATCTTCTCCAATCCCGCATTGCATCGCGTCTCCTCTCTCCTCTCCATACAGAAAGCAGGTAGCCTCCCTCCCTTCCCCTAAGCCAATCACAATGCTGCAATGGCAGCATTGTAATTTTCTAGGACGCTACCCCACAGGTGTCTATGGGAAGGCCCTTTTCTCTATGTAGGCTGTATGCAGCCTACATTGAGAATATGCAGAGTGTGTATGACTTGTTTGGTCGTCCCTGGGGCCGACCAAACAGCCAGCGCACTCAGAGTGGGCAAGCCACTCCTCCCCTGCCTGGAGTAGGAACGCCCACCCACCCGCACCCAACTAAACCCTGCCTTCTGCTTTCTCACAGTGCGAGAAGCAGAAACATAAAATGTTATTTAAAATACCATCTTATGTTTCTGCTTCTTGCACTGCGAGAAAGCAGTGGGACGATGCTCTCTGCCCGCGTGGAGGAGCCACCCCTGGCGTCCAACCCCCTCGGCTCATCGATGAACGCCAGGTCACACAGAAGGTGATTGCAGCCTCCCCTCCAGCGACACAGGACAGTGGCAGAACTCAGCAAGACTGGCCAGGTTGAAATGTGGGTGGTCCTTGTTGTTGGCGGTGTTCATGCCCCTGGCAGGGCTCTCTGCAGTCGGGAGGGTTTGCTGCTAAGTGTGGAGGGAAGCAGGGTCTGGGCAAGACACTCCGCAAGTGCGACTCCGGTGAGCTCTACAGCTTCTGAGATCGAATCGGACTCCGTGCAGGAACCCACATGGCTCTGGGCACTTCAGGCAACCACAGGAGGGTTTTGGGTGGTCCCTAATCTTCATTTAGAGGCCTCATAGCATGGTGACAGAGGCTCCGGTTATCCCATTGCAAGTAGGCTCAGTGGCTGGTGGGGTGGCACAGATAACAGCAGGATATAGTTTGGGCCCAGCACAGAGCTCTTTTAGAAAGCGCCCAGTGCGGCTGCCATTTTAGCCACCCAGTGAGAGTTAGCTATTGCTGGATCCAGACTAGGATTATTGGAGGGTCTAGATTGCTGAGTTAACACAGGATGCATATAGTAGGGTTTAATCAGGATAGAGACTGTAGTGGTAGTTAATGCAGGCTCTGGGCTGTTGTGTTGAATTAATATTGATTGTGTAAGTATTTACATAGTAATGTTAATGTGTAATCCCGGATGTACAGTTAATGCATATCCAGATTGTAGGGTTGGGTAACACAGGGTCCAGAATGCGGAATTAAAGCAGGATCAAGACTTTAAAGTTAGTGCAAGTTTCATGGTTTATGATTAACACAGGCTCTAGACGGTAGCTTTTGTAAATGCAGTATCCAGACTATAGGACTAGTTAATGCAGGGTCCAGAGTGTAGGATTGATGCAGAATCCAGACTTTAAAGTTAACACATGATCCAAATTGTAGGGTTCGTTCATTCATGCTAGACCCAGATAAGGATACACAGAGGATACAGACTGTAGAGTTAACACAGGATGCATACCCTAGGGTTACATCCGGGTACAGATTGTAGGATTAACACTGGATGCATACCGTAGGGTTACATCGGGGTACAGACTGTAGGGTTAACACTGGATGCATACCGTAGGGATACATCGGGGTACAGACTGTAAGGTTAAAATGGGATGCATACCGGAGGGTTACATTGGGGTACAGACTGTAGGTTTAACATGGGATGCATACCGGAGGGTTAAATCTGGGCACAGACTGTAGGGTTAACACGGGATGCATATCGTAGGGTTACATTGGGGTACAGACTGTAGGGTTAACACGGGATGCCTACCGTAGGGTTACATCAGGGTACAACACAGGATGCTTACCGTAGGGTTACATCAGGGTACAGACGTAGAGTTAACACAGGATGCATACCATAGGGTTACATCAGGGTACAGACTGTAGGGTTAACACAGGATGCATACCATAGGGTTACATCAGGGTACAGACTGTAGGGTTAACACAGGATGCATACCATAGGGTTACATCAGGGTACAGACTGTAGGGTTGATTAATGCAGGATCCACGGCTCAATGGAGGATCCAGTCTGTCCTGTTAAGATAGATTCAGAATTTAAGGGTTACTGTTGGACCTGGTCCTTTCTGCAGGGTTACCCCCAAACTATTTGCCTTTACTCTCCACTTTTTGCTGACATTTTGTTTTGCAGGCATTAGGACTCTGTGCACTTTACCCCCACTAACTAGCGCTAAAGTGTTTGTGCTCCCTTCTCTAAACATGGTAGAATTGGCTGATACCCAATTAGAATATTTAATTTACTTGTACGTACCTAGTACATTGGCACTACATGTGCCCTGGGCCTGTAAATTAAATGGTACTGGTGGGCCTGCAGCTCTGATTGTGCCACTCACTTAAGTAGCCATTTAAATGCCTTAGGCCTGCCATTGCACACCATGTGTGCAGATTTCAAACTGCAAATCCGACCTGGCAAGATAAACCCTTTGTCAGGCCCGAACCTTCATTTTTTATACATAAAAGCCACCCTCAGGGTAGGCCCCACACAGCCAATTGGTCAGGGAGTAGTGCATTTAAAAATTGGGACATATAATTTAAAAATTTAGATGCCCTGGTAGTGAAAACTTATTTGTTTTTGTCTACTGTAAGGCCTACCTCTCCCTTAGTACATGAGCATAAACTGCAATTTTCAAATGGGTACAGGTAACAAGTTCATGTTTGGAATCTTTAAATTATAAGGAAAAAAATCCTCTCACGGTAAAGTCAGGTTTTAAATTACAATTTTGAAAATGAAATTTTTAGAAAGTTTGACTTTTCCTTTACATTTAGCCAGGGCCACTGGAATTATATGGCAGGAGAGGGACAAATTATGTGGCTGGGTTGAGTAAATTATGCTCACAATAAAAGGCAAATTATGTGGCATTTTGTTGCACATTTTGGGATAGTAATAATTAGTTTGTCATTTTTAAAATTGTTAACACTGTCTAGACATCAGTTGCAACTCATTAGTACCAAGTTAACACCCAAACACAGCAATAAGCTATAGAAAGGTGACCAGTCAATCTTTACGAATGGCCTTCCACTGAGCTGCAACACATGGCACTATGTTTTAGTAATTTTTGAACCAGTTGAGCTAGAAACAATTTTTTTTGTTAAAAGCTGCAGATTATGCATTAGATGATAGATTGTGTGGCAAATGCAACAAATCTAAACCTATGCAAAAATCGCTGCGGCCACACAATCCCATAATTATATTGACTCTGCCTATAGCCTGCCCCTGGGTCACATGACTGGGTGTAGCTAACAGTTAGGAACTTTGTATTCCTCCTAAACATTCCCGCACAATAGAGAACTTAGGTGTGCTTGGATAGGCTGTCACTGGCAGGATGGGAGGGTGGAACTGGGCATAGCCCTGCTTATGCTTAAATAGGCTTTGTCCTGCCTCCTCATAAAGGGCTACATACCCCTTGCAGTTAGCATGGAGCCAGGACATGGAATGCAAGATGCCTGGGAATTTAAAAGGAAAACTTCTAGAAGCTTCTCTCAATTCAAAGGCAAAACTGGGTATAAATACTGGCCCTCAAACAATAAACCTGTCAGCACACTTCTGGACGTGCGGATACTCTACCAGAAAGAAGGACTGCTGTGCTGCTGAAAAGGACTGCAGCTCTTCTGGACTGCAGGCATGCTGGACTACTGCCTTGCTGAACAGCTGTCTTGCTGTGCTGACCTCCTGCCTAAGAACTCTCACTAGACGGGCAGACGAGGAGCGCAGCACCCTGGCGGGGAAGTACCAGGTAAATTTAGCCTGCAGCGATCTGGGTCCAAGCCCGTGAAGGGCCTTAAAAACAAGGCAGAGTGATTTAAATCGTATTCTCCGTCTGAGGGGAAATCAGTGAAGTTCGACCAAGGCCGCGGAGGCTGACGTTATTCTAGGCCATCCCAGGGCCATTCTGGCTGCCGCAGACAGGACTCTTTGAAGCCTATCAAGCAGAGAACTGGGAGACTCGAGCAAAAGTGCGTTACAATAATCAAGTCTACTCAGGATGGTGCATCTGGCCACCAGAGCCCAAGCAGAGGAAGGAAGAAGTGGCATAATCTTACGAAGAGACCTAATCAGGGCAAAGCTGGAGGATACAGTTTTTGCAACCTGGGCCTCCATAGTCAACTTGCTGTCCAGCATAACCCCTAGGTTACGCACTGTTTTAACAGGAGAAACCTTAGTGGCTATTTCAGGGGGCCAGAGATTAACCGGAAAAGGGTGTGGAATCTTGCTCCCTGCATAGAAGGGATTCAGAAAAGGGGGTGGTGATGAACAGAGTGTCTGAATTAAGCAGACCACTCTTACCCAGTCCAAAGATCAGGGCTTGATCCATCACCGTTATTTAGCTCACTGCCCCATCCCAGCTCAGAACCTGGCTATATGCAAATTAGTCGGTCCCTGGCCCAGTGCATCATGGGAACAGGGCAGACCAAACTACCAAGCCAATTCTTCATCAGACACTCTGTTCATCACCACCCCCTTTTCTGAATCCCAGCATAGAAGAGCAGTTCCGTTTTGCCAGCGTTAAATTGCAGGGAATTAACCTGCAGCCAGCCAGCAAAATCCCGAAAACACTCATGGAAGGTCTCAACCGATATTGAATCCTCCCCCTCAAAGGAGAGGATCAGTTGAGTGTCATCTGCATAATTAATCATATTAATCTTATATGAATTAATCAGGGAGACCAGAGGTTTTAAATAAAGATTAAACAAGATAGGGCTATTTGCCGAGCCTTGAGGAACCCCGTGTGTTACTGGGGAGAACGCAGATTGAAAAGGGGGGAGAGCCACAGCCTGCTGTCTGTCCTCAAGAAAGGAGCGAAACCACCGCAGGGCACAGCCCCTCACCCCAGCCTCCTGCAATCTATGCAGGAGGATCTAATGGTTTACCATATAAAATGCGGCAGACAGGTCGAGTAAGATCAAAGTGGTTGTCTGACCCCTGTCTGCACGCATTAGAAGCTCATCCATAGCCATAACCAGGGCTGTCTCTGTCCCGTGTGTAGGGCGGAAGCCAAATTGCAAATCCTCCAGCAGCTGGTGTTGCTCCAAATCTTCGGGGTCCAGCAGAGGGTCGCTATAGGTATACAACGGGTGCCGAGCGTCGAGGGCGGTGTGCCAATTACGCTTCCACCCCCCTCCTGTGACCCATGGTGTGAATTCATCACACTATAAAAGTGCAGAAACCGAAAATTCGGAAGCCTCCTAAACCAGGAGTTATTAGAAAGACAGTTTTTCTTTCTAATTTTCTTGCACTTTTTTCACTATTTAATTTTCACTTTCACGTCCCTAGGTAAGGGTGGGCCTTAGAGAGTCCATACCGCCAGGGTTTATCCACACCAAGTCCTGAAGAATGCCAGGTAAATTTACACCGTTTCGTGGCTGAAACATGTCGACTGACTTAGGAAATTACCACTTAAATAATTGTGGACATATTTCCTACACATGATTTTATTTATAAGTCCTTAGTGATCCTAATAAAATTAATTTTGATACACTACAGACTTCTTTTTAACCTCGCATCACTCACTTAATATTCTTTGCACAGCACTGTCCTTACCCACCAACCCGCTCCGCAGTAGATCTGGCGTTGTAGCACACAAAAGGGACGCTAGGTCCCTTTTGTGGGGCCCGATGATGAAGCATGTCATCACTAGGTGGTGAGTGAGGGCTTTCTTAAAAAACGCCTTAAGTGAAGTCGTTTGTTTGCTCCATACCGGTGGTCTCTAACTACCTTGGAATACTCTTGTTTTGTTTACTGGCTCCAAATGTTTAGACAGTAAACAACTGACTCTACTGTGTAGGAGAGTAGGGTCTGCTATCCTATGGTCACCCCAAATTTTTGCTTTTTGCTTCACTGGTTTATGACTTAATGTGGCTGTGGGCCTGCTAATCAGACCCACAGCCTGCTGTTCTCTCTCTAAATTAATGCCAATGCACTCTAGGTGCATTACAAATTGGAACTGGTTCACCTTATAGGCCCCTGTAACAGTGTACCCAGGGTACCCAGGGCATAGGTGTTTCCAAGGCCTACCAGGGGATGCAGCACGTATTGTGCCACCCCTGGCCTGGCCTCCATATTTGACACAACTGGCTGATCACTCAGCTGGGGTAAGTCGGTGTAATCACCCCTTACTTAGGTATAGTATGCCTGTACCTAACCTAAAATGGACACATATGTTCCTATCAGCCACTCCTATGGAAGGCCTCAGCAATCCTGGAGGCAGAGTGCTTGGAAATATGTGAGATGGTGCTCTGGCATGAGCTGAGCCTGTCTGCAGCTTTCGGAACCAAGTCCTTTAGCTGTTCCATGATAATACTATACCATATACTCTTAAGTGCATTATGAACCTCGCGGTTAAATGCTAGCTTTGGTTTGGCTTTATCAAAACATGTCGAGTAAGGTGTCATACGAATTGGAATACTACCCCCTCGCCAGTTCTGGCGACGGGGGTAGCATTCCACCCTTCTAGAGGGACACGACATGTACCTAGCCTGAACCCCGGTTAAAGTTAAACATGAGCCTTAGCATCACAAAATGGATGCTGCCACCACAGACACAAGTCTGACCTCCTGCTGCTGGGAGTCCTTCCAGCGAGGGAGGCTTGGACAAAGGGTTTCCTGCCTTGGGAGGTGCTAGCACCACCCCAGACAGGATTTTGTGTATTGGGTAGGACAGGGCTGAATAGAATCAGACATGCCTGGGGCACACAAGGTGTCCCGGTGCATATGCCAGTTCAAACCGGTGCTGGGGCTCTCCAGCCCCAGTCTTGGCGCGAAGCTGGACAAAGGAAAGGGGGTGTAACCACCCCCTTCCTGGTCCCACCCAGAGGAGGGACCTAGCAGGTAATCCGGCCCCTAGATTTGGAATAAGAGTAGGAGCTGTGTCCCAAGACTTCAGATCATCCTGAACTCGACTTGAAACTAAAAAGAAAACTGGACTTCGACATTCTGCTGCACAGAAGACTGAAGAGAATCTCCCTTGTGGCCAAGGAGTGACCACCCTGTGAATACAGGCACCAACCAGGAACTCGACATCTGCTTTTCCGCCGCCTCCTGCCGGAGCCCGAGCCCAGAGCCCAACGAGACCCAGACTCCCAGACATCTCAGAGCCCGATCCACAGTCCCTGCAAAGAAGAGACCCGTGGAGGCACAGAGAGACGTGGGACCGGCCATCTCGAAAGACCCCCGAGAAGCTGACTGCGCAGCACCTGAGGCACCCTCAATGCTATGCTTTGGGGTTTGAAAAGCGCCATCACCGAGCAGCATTGGCACCGAAGATCAGCCCCCAGCATCTCCACGATCTGCGTGGGGCCCTTTTGCACTTGGCCACTCGACACGCCATCCCGGCCACTTGCCATGTGGCTAGCGGCCATCTTGGCAACGAAATCTACAAACTATACTGCTGGTCTGGTTGCTCCAGACTGGCCCTTGCTCCCCTGAAAAGGAGCACCTGCTCTGACCTTGCTGGTCTGAGTACTAAGCTTTTTTCACTTCCTGCGTGGCTTGCATTAGCCAAGGCCTGTTTGTTCCAATCAAGTTGCCGACACTGCCATCAGCTAGAGCCTTTGTGGGACAGCTTGTGATCGACTCCTGGACGTCCTTGACCTCTTCGTGTCCACGTGACTGCGGAGACAAGCTGCACCTCTTCACCTGTTTGCACCCGACATCGCCTGGTTCCATCCTGGTTCCACGGTAGTCACTGGCTAGTGACTTTGAACATTGTCCCCTCTGTTTTCTGGTCTTCACATCTTCAGATCCATCCTTGGATCCACCGGAACTCTCCTCGACGACCCGCCTACAGCATCTTCATCTCCAGGCACCATCGACCTGCGTGACACGACTTGGCACCTGTGCACCCACTTCCTGTGGGTGAGGTAACTCAGAAACGCCGGTGTTCCTACACTGGTACATACCTCTAGTGCCTAGCTCTAAAGTTTCGTCCCTCTAGGTCCATCGGAAGGTTCCTTAACACTAACTTTGTAACTTTTACGCACCATTGACTTAACATTGGTGCATGCGTGCACTTTAAGCACTGCACCCGAGTCCCGCGGGCCTTTCCCGACTTCTTCACTGTTAGTCCCGAACAGCTCCAGCGATTCCCCAGGCCCTAGGCTGATTTCCTTTCCCATTGGTGGTTCTTATACCACTATTTTAGTATATGGTTTAAGTGGCCCCTAGGGCTCATCCATATTGTGCAACTTTTGTGTATTTAAACTGTGTTTTGTTTTAACGCATTTGCTTCTGTGCTCATAAAGAGTATAGGGGATATTTTGTAGTAAATAAAAATATATATTTTCAATATATATCTGTGTGGTGCCCTTTCATTTGGTATTCAAGGGGATTGTATATGGTAAAACAGCTTGCTTCACATGCCTTTACAGAGTTTAGCCTAAGACTGCTTTGTCCACGCTACTAGGATAGCTGGTCTATAAGGTTGACTTACAACCAATCATCATAAGGGTTGCTTGGCATGGTACAAGGTGATCACTAGAACTAGTGAGCATCATATACCAGGCCAACTTCTCACATACGTTCAACAATCTTTGCCGGAAAAGAAAGCAACGAGATTGGTCTATAATTCTTAGAGCAATCTGAATCCAGCGAAGGTTTTTTCAACTGCAGGGATATCACCGCCTGCTTCCATCGGCCGGGCACAATGCCACTGGGCAAGGACTGGTTACAGATCTGGCGATGGGCAGGAAATATTTCTACCTCATACTCCTTCCAGATCTTATGCGGGACCGGGTCCATAGGTGAGCCGGAGGAGATGTTCCACGCCAGCCTCCTGAAGTCCTCCTCCCCTAAAGGAGGAAACTCCGATAGTTGCTCCCCGGGGCTAATGTTCCTGCCGAAGGAGATCCGGTCCATCAGTACTTGGGAGCAGCTGAGCCCAGGGGGAGCCTTGAGATCCATGATAATAACCTCAATTTTTTCCCTGAAGAACTTGGCCAGGTTCTCACAGAGTTCCTGCGAGGGGGGTGTCGCATTCTTGGAGCAGTCCGGGCTAGTAAGGCTATTGAGAATATTAAAAATGCTCCGAGAGCTGTTTGAAGCATTGCAGATTGAAGAGCAGAAATACTCTGCTTTGACGTTGTGGATCAGGGTTTTATACTCAGCCAATTTAGACTTCCAAAACAGCCTGTCTGAGTCATCATATCGCCGTCGCCATTTCCTCTTTGCCTGTTTACAAGCTAGTTTGGAGGATTTCAGAGTATCGTTAAACCAAGGGGCCGAGGCTCTGCTTTTGCTTCTAAGCTTTTTTAACGGGGCATGGAAATCTAACGTGTTGGTAATCCTAAGGCACAGCTCAGCGAAGTTTTCATCAACCTGTTTATCCAGGGAGAAGCAATCTCCGACCTTGAACACTGAATCTGACCCTCGTAGCCATGCCAGGGCCTTCCGTTCCCTGCACAGAACCTCAGTAGTAGGGCACGCCAGTCGGGTTCTGTCAGTGTTGATGGTAACATAAAATTTAATTAAGAAATGGTCGGTCCAGATCATCGGTAGTGTGGTCCCCATGTGCAACAACTGAGGGCCGGAGAAGAGAAGGTCAAGGCAGTGACCATCCTTGTGAGTAGCACCCACCACCTGCTGAGAAAGGCCCAGGTCCTCACACGAGTGGAGAAGATTGGGAGCCCTACATCTAGGGGGCCGTTGGGCCAGAGATTAAAATCCCCTAGGATTAACAGTTTATTGTGGGAAGCTGCCATGATCGTAAAGGTTGTTAGCAGGGATTGTTGTTGTAGAGCCGTAAAGGCCCCAGGAGGTCTATAGCAAATGATCCCAGTGACGATAAGGCCAGAGGCATTCTTTATCGCCAAGCCCAGTAGCTCCACACCGTCAACTGAGTCCATCTCAATGGTCCCAACTAGCCAGGGGGCCCTGTAGATAATCCCCACCCCACCCCCCCTTCCAATAGATCTAGGGAGATGAAGGATTTTACAGTCTGGCGGACAGGACCAACCAGGTTCAATCTCGCAGTCAGAGCGAGTCCAAGTTTCAGTCATATATAGTGTAGGGTCAATGCAGGGTCCAGACTTTAGGGTTAATAGAGGATCCAAACAGTATGGTTAGGTAATTCAGGATATAAGCAGCGGGAGTTAATTAATGCAAAGTCTAGACTGTAGTGTTAGTAAATGCATAATACACAGTTTAGGATTAATGCGGGACCCAGACTGTAGGGTTGTTTAATGTATTATATACAGTGTAGGGTCAATCAGGGATCCAGATTAGAGTGTTAGTTAATGCTTAATAAACTGTGTAGCGTCAATGCAGGATCCAGACTGTACTGTTAGGTAAGTATAACAAACAGTGTAGGGTCAATGCAGGATCCCAACTATGGTGTTGGTTGGTGTATTATATACAGTGAGGGGTCAATGCAGGATCCAGACTCTAGTGCTAGTTAATGCACAATAAACAGTGTAGGGTTATTTCAGGATCAAGACTGTTGGGTTGGTTAATGTGATATATACAGTGTAGGGTCAATGCAGGATCCAGATTGTAGTGTTAGCTAATGCATAATAAATAGTGCAGTGTTAATGCAGGATCCAGACTGTAGGGTTAGGTAAGTATAACAAACACTGTAGGGTTAATGCAGGATCCCAACTATAGTGTTGGTTGGTGTATTATATACAGTGAGGGGTCAATGCAGGATCCAGACTGTAGGGTTAGTTAATGCATTATATACAACGTAGGGTCAATGCAGGATCCAGACTGTACTGTTAGGTAAGTATAACAAACAGTGTAGGGTCAATGCAGGATCCCAACTATGGTGTTGGTTAGTGTATTATATACAGTGAGGGGTTAATGCAGGATCCAGACTCTAGTGCTAGTTAATGCACAATAAACAATGTAGGGTTATTTCAGGATCAAGACTGTTGGGTTGGTTAATGTGATATATACAGTGTAGGGTCAATGCAGGATCCAGATTGTAGTGTTATCTAATGCTTAATAAATAGTGCAGTGTTAATGCAGGATCCAGACTGTAGGGTTAGTTAATGCATTATATACAACGTAGGGTCAATGCAGGGTCCTCATTGTAGTGTTATCTAATGCTTAATAAATAGTGCAGTGTTAATGCAGGATCCAGACTGTAGGGTTAGTTAATGCATTATATACAACGTAGGGTCAATGCAGGGTCCTCATTGTAGTGTTATCTAATGCTTAATAAATAGTGCAGTGTTAATGCAGGATCCAGACTGTAGGGTTAGTTAATGCATTATATACAATGTAGGGTCAATGCAGGGTCCTCATTGTAGTGTTATCTAATGCTTAATAAATAGTGCAGTGTTAATGCAGGATCCAGACTGTAGGGTTAGTTAATGCATTATATACAATGTAGGGTCAATGCAGGGTCCTCATTGTAGTGTTATCTAATGCTTAATAAATAGTGCAGTGTTAATGCAGGATCCAGACTGTAGGGTTAGTTAATGCATTATATACAACGTAGGGTCAATGCAGGGTCCTCATTGTAGTGTTATCTAATGCTTAATAAATAGTGCAGTGTTAATGCAGGATCCAGACTGTAGGGTTAGTTAATGCATTATATACAATGTAGGGTCAATGCAGGGTCCTCATTGTAGTGTTATCTAATGCTTAATAAATAGTGCAGTGTTAATGCAGGATCCAGACTGTAGGGTTAGTTAATGCATTATATACAATGTAGGGTCAATGCAGGGTCCTCATTGTAGTGTTATCTAATGCTTAATAAATAGTGCAGTGTTAATGCAGGATCCAGACTGTAGGGTTAGTTAATGCATTATATACAGTGTAGGGTCAATGCAGGGTCCTCATTGTAGTGTTATCTAATGCTTAATAAATAGTGCAGTGTTAATGCAGGATCCAGACTGTAGGGTTAGTTAATGCATTATATACAACGTAGGGTCAATGCAGGGTCCTCATTGTAGTGTTATCTAATGCTTAATAAATAGTGCAGTGTTAATGCAGGATCCAGACTGTAGGGTTAGTTAATGCATTATATACAACGTAGGGTCAATGCAGGGTCCTCATTGTAGTGTTATCTAATGCTTAATAAATAGTGCAGTGTTAATGCAGGATCCAGACTGTAGGGTTAGTTAATGCATTATATACAATGTAGGGTCAATGCAGGGTCCTCATTGTAGTGTTATCTAATGCTTAATAAATAGTGCAGTGTTAATGCAGGATCCAGACTGTAGGGTTAGTTAATGCATTATATACAATGTAGGGTCAATGCAGGGTCCTCATTGTAGTGTTATCTAATGCTTAATAAATAGTGCAGTGTTAATGCAGGATCCAGACTGTAGGGTTAGTTAATGTATTATATACAGTGTAGGGTCAATGCAGGGTCCTCATTGTAGTGTTATCTAATGCTTAATAAATAGTGCAGTGTTAATGCAGGATCCAGACTGTAGGGTTAGTTAATGCATTATATACAATGTAGGGTCAATGCAGGGTCCTCATTGTAGTGTTATCTAATGCTTAATAAATAGTGCAGTGTTAATGCAGGATCCAGACTGTAGGGTTAGTTAATGTATTATATACAGTGTAGGGTCAATGCAGGGTCCTCATTGTAGTGTTATCTAATGCTTAATAAATAGTGCAGTGTTAATGCAGGATCCAGACTGTAGGGTTAGTTAATGTATTATATACAACGTAGGGTCAATGCAGGATCCAGACTGCACTGTTAATGTAGATTCAAGACTGTAGGGTTATCTAATGCCGTATCCAGACAACATCATTAATGGAAGATCTATACTTTAGGTTAATGCGGAACCCAGGATGTACAGTTAGTTAATGCGGGATCCAGAATGCAGGGTTTGTGCAGGATTCCAAACTGTAGAAGGATGCATCTGAAGGGTTAAACCAGAATTTGGGGCAATAGAAAGATCCAGACCCAAGGCTTGCTGCTGGGTACAGAGAGAAGGTGTGGGGCAGTGTACAAGAAGAATGGTGTGTGCCGGATCCAGGCTATAGGGTTACTGTAAATACAGGGCAATGGGGTTAATGCAGCATCCAGCCCTTTAGAGTTAATGAAAGATACACTTGGTGCGAAGAGTGCAAGGTCCTGGCTATAGGAATAAGGAAGGATTCTGGTCTGTAGTATTAATATAGGTGTCTTGGACTGTAGTGTTCATGCGGTATCCTGGCCTGTAGGGTTAACACAAAGTTCTTGTCTGTACCGTTAATGCAGGGACTGGTCTGTAAGAAACCCTGGCCTATAACATTATCACAGGTTCTTCACCTGTAGTGTTAATGCAAGGTCTGCGTTTTGTTAATGCGGGATACTGGTCTGTAACGTTAATGAAGAATACTGTTCTGTGATGTATTCTAGTCGGTAGCCTTACTGCAGGATCCTTATCTAAAGCATGAAAGTATGGTTCTGGTCTCGAACGTCAATACAGGGTTCTGGTCTGCAGCATTAACGCAGAGCCCTGCTTCAGGCAAGACCCAGGACACTGCCCCTATGGTTATCGCAGGGCCCAGTCAATATGGTTATCACGGGCCCCAGTCCCTAGGCAGACCACATCCTGTATGGTTATTACAGGGCCCAGTCCCTAGGCAGACCACAGCCCCTATGGTAACCCTAGGCAAAGCACTACGCTACGCTTGCGTAGTTTGCGAAGTTTGCTCAACTTCGCACTACGCGAACTGCACGTAGCACAGTGCAAACACGCATAGCGTAGCGTAGTGCAGCAGTCATTTTTTGCTTGCTCGCGGTCTTCAACGTCAAGTTGGCGACCGCGAGCAAGCAAAATGACATCCCAGCAAGACTTTTTCCTCGTTCGCGATAAGCAACATCAAGTTGCCAATCGCGAGTGTGGAAAATAAACCTCCAGGCCAGATTCTGAATGCAGGGAGGTCGGGTTTCTCATTGCGAGTGGTCGCGTATGCTCGCGACCGCTCGTGATGAGAAACTACCAGTCCACTTTGAGACAGCTGCCACTCGATTAAAACTCTACTCGAGCTGCAGAAAACTACAGCTCGCACTGTGCAAGATGCCGTTTTCAATGATTGCACAGTGCCGGATGCTTGTCCGCACTGTGCAATCATTGAAAACGACATCTTGCACAGTGCGAACAGGGTACTACGCAGTTCGCGTAGTGCTACGCGTAGCTCGCGTAGTGCACTTCGAGTAGCTTCGCGTAGCTACACGTAGCGCTACTTCGCGAACTACGCCCAGGGTTACCCTATGGTTATCACAGGGCCCAGCCCCTACGGTTATCACAGGGCCCAGTCCCTAGGCAGATTACACAGCCCCTATGGTTATCACAAGGCCCAGTCCCTAGGTAGAGTCCAACTCCTATGGTTATCACAGGACCCAGTCAATGTGGTTATCACAGGGCCCAGTCCCTATGCAGACCCCAGCCTCTATGGTTATCACAGGGCCCAGTCCCTAGGCAGACCACAGTCCCTATGGTTATCACAGAGCCCAGTCCCTAGGCAGATCACAGTCCCTATGGTTATCACAGGGCCCAGTCCCTAGGCATACCCAAGCTCCTATGGTTATCGCATGGCCCAGCCCCCATGGTTATCGCAGGGCCCTGTCAATATGGTTATCACAGGGCCAGTCCCTAGGCAGACCACATCCTGTATGGTTATCACAGGGCCCAGTCCCTAGGCAGACCACAGTCCCTATGGTTATCACAGCGCCCAGTCCTTAGGCAGACCACAGCCCCTATGGTTATCACAGGACCCAGTCAATATGGTTATCACAGGGCCCAGTCCCTATGCAGACCCCAGCATCTATGGTTATCACAGGGCCCAGTCCCTAGGCAGATCACAGTCCCTATGGTTATCACAAGGCCCAGTCCCTAGGCATACCCAAGCTCCTATGGTTATCGCATGGCCCAGCCCCCATGGTTATCGCAGGGCCCTGTCAATATGGTTATCACAGGGCCAGTCCCTAGGCAGACCACATCCTGTATGGTTATCACAGGGCCCAGTCCCTAGGCAGACCACAGTCCCTATGGTTATCACAGCGCCCAGTCCTTAGGCAGACCACAGCCCCTATGGTTATCACAGGGCCCAGCTCCTATGGTTATCACAGGGCACAGTCCCTATGCAGACCACAGCCTCTATGGTGATCACAGGGCCCAGTATCTAGGCAGACCACAGCATGTATGGTTATCACAGGGCCCAGCCCCTAGGCAGACCCCAGCTCCTATGGTTATCGCAGGGCCCAGCCCCTATGGTTATCGCAGGGCCCAGTCAATATGGTTATCATGGCGTCCAGTCCCTAGGCAGACCACATCCTGTATGGTTATCACAGAACCAGGCCCTAGGCAGACCACCGCCCCTATGGTTATCACAGGGCCCAGCCCCTATGGTTATCGCAGGGCCTAGTCCCTATGCAGACCCAAGCCTCCATGGTTATCACAGGGCTCAGTCCCTAGGCAAACCACCGACCCCATGGTTATCACAGGGCCCAGTCCCTAGGCAGACCACAGCCCCTACGGTTATCACAGGGCCCAGTCCCTAGGCAGACCACAGCCCCTATGGTTATCACAGGGCCCAGGCCCTAGGCAGACCACATCCCATATGGTTATCACAGGGCCCAGTCCCTAGGCAGCCCAGAGCCCCTATGGTTATCACAGGGCCCAGTCCCTAGGCAGACCAGAGCCCCTATGGTTATCACAGGGCTCAGTCCCTAGGCAGACCCCAACTCCTATGGTTATCACAGGACCCAGTCAATATGGTTATCACGGGGCCCAGTCCCCATACAGACCCCAGCCTCTATGGTTATCACAGGGCCCAGTGCCTAGGCAGATCACAGCCCCTATGGTTATCACAGGGCCCAGTCCCACGCCAGATCCCATCTCCTATGGTTATCGCAGGGCCCAGCCCAATGGTTATCGCAGGGCCCAGTCAATATGGTTATCACAAGGCCCAGTCCCTCGCGCATGACCAGCCCCATATGATTATCACAGGGCCCGGTCCCTATGATTATCGCAGGACCCAGTCCCTCACTCAGGACCAACCACTATGATTATCGCAGGGCCCAGTCCCTAGGCATTTACTAGCCCCCATTGTTATCGCTGGGCCTAGCCCCTATGGTTATTACATGGCCCAGTCCATAGGCAGACGTATCCCTATGTTTATCGCAGGGCCCTGCCCCTATGGTTATCAGAGGGCCCCGTCCCTAGACAGACCCCAGCCCCTACGGTTATCGCAGGACCCAGTCTCTATGGTTATTGCAGGGCCCATGGTCCAGTACCCAGGGCAGTGCCCAGCTACTAGGGTTATTATCACATGCCTCCGTTTCTATGGCAGAAATCGGACCCTAGGGTTTTCGGAGGGCCCAGCCCTTAGGGATATCGCAAGGCCCGCTCTCCAGCGCAGCCCTTGCCCCTAGTGTTCTCATAGGGATCAGCCTCAAGGGTTATCGCAGGGCCCAGTCCCTACGGTTATCATCAGCCTCAGCCTCTATGGTAGACCCCGCTGTCTAGGGATATCGCAGGGTCCAGTCCATATAGCTGGGTTAGGCTCCTAGGTTTCTCACAGGACCCGGTCCCTAGCACGCGGACCAGACCCTAGAGGTATCGCAGAACCCAGTGCCTAGTCCCTAGGGCACTAGCAGGACCCGGCCTCCAGGGTTATCGCACGGCCAGTCCCTAGCGCCGCACACAACCCCTAAGGTTATTGCAGGGACGCTCATCTGAATAGGGGAGTGGTCGTGCACACGTCACTCCGCTCTGCGTTGGGCGTTTCATTGCTGGCAGAGACAACATCCACACACGGCCGGTGCACACGGAGCGGGCTCTCTGGGCACCGGGAGACGAAACACTCTTACCGGGGACCTGCAACCGAGCCCACCCCCACCCGAGCCAGCCTGGCAAAGAAGGAAGGGTGTGGAACGAGCGGGCTTCCGTCCCCGGGCGAGGGGCACCCGTAGCCCCCTAGCAAGGAGAGCGCTCAGGGCAGCCCTGGACAGGCGGCTGGGGATGCTGGAGGGAGCTGCCGACTGTTGTGAGAGGCAGCCTCGGAGCAGCGCCCGGTCCCTCACCCTTGAGAAGAGGACGGCGTGGAGGGTAAAGGGCGAGGGAGAAGGAGACCGACACTCCCATCACGCATGTGAGCTGCAATTTTCAGGGACTGTGATAGGCGCCCCTGGAAGGGACAGCTGCCTCGGACCTATCCCTTTCTAAACTGAACCAGGCACTGCTGGAAGAGAGCAGCTCTCACTACAGATTGAGGGCACCCGGCAGTAACGGAGGTGCTGCCAGGAGAGACAGGTTCCGCGGACCCCCCTGTAAGGGCACGTGATTGAACTCTGCCAGTATTAGGACCTGGCGTAGGTGTTCTGAAAGATACGGCTCGTCCTCTGGGACTGCACTTCACACAAGATGCTAAGGGACAGCTCTCCCTACCCTCTGAATGCCTCTGAAATGCAGCGACTTGAAGCAGGAGATTCACTAATCAGGTGCTGGGACATATGCTGTTGAAAGGAGGAGTCTCTTAGAACCACCAACAAAAGCATCTGTCGGTGCGGGATACTACAGAGGAAGTGCCACATGCAGGTCTCAGAAACAGAGCAGACTCTTTGTGGAACTGCGAGGATTGGGTATTCGTCTAGTGCTGCTGAAAGGAGGAGTCGAAAATCTTTCAGCACACCTAACAAGAGTACTCGTGGACATAGGTTCATCAAAGACCTGCTACACTTAGTCCCCGCGTGCCTATGAACTGGAGGGGCCTAAAAGGCGAGTCGAGGCTGCACAAAACAAATACTGGAATATGTTCTACTGAAAATATGTTCTAAGAAGGCCCCGTGAGTCAAAAGTGCCTTCTAGAACCGGGCACAGGGAGAAGTTTCTGGATGGGATAACTCCTAATGCTGAACCAACCCGTCTCTCTTCTGAGACTGCAAGGATGCTGAATCAACTTGTCTCTTTTCTGAAACTGCAGGGACTGGGTACTGGAGCCAACACACGTTTGGTGCTGTAACTAACCCTCCCCGTCTATTGTCCCCTCCCTCGGCCCCTCCTCATTTTCCCTGGCCCCTCCTTCTAAGTTTGTGTCTGCCCAGATCAGATGCTTAATGGTTGACTGCTTAGAGCGATACCCAGGGTGTAACTCCGAAGCACGACATCACAATCACTCTGGTGTTGAAGAGGCAGCCCCACTCCCCCAGCCCACAGAGAGAGAGAGAATCACAGGGCGCAGTGCTGCTGAAGGGACAGCCCCCATTGCCGCCCACAGTGAGGGCTTCAAGCCGCGCAGTGGAAAGAGGCTCCAAGCGCCGCTCATATTTCAGGTGCAGCTCAAAGGCACTGACCGTCTAGTGCTGGAGGGGCGGCTCCAAGCGCCGCTCGAGATAAAGAGAATCGTGGCATCGAAGGGACAGCTCCGAGCGCTGATCATTGAGAGAGAAACAGAGAATTGTGGTGCTGAAGGGACAGCTCCGAGCGCTGATCAGAGAGAGAGCGAAAGGGATGCGTGGTGCTGAAGGGACAGCTCCACACGCCGCTCAGAAAGCTTGCATAAAACATGTGGTGCTGAACGGACAGCTCCCAGCACTGATCTGAGAAGCAAACAGAGAATTGTGGTGCTGAAGGGACAGTTCCAATCCCGGATCTGAGAGGGAAGCAGAGAATGGTGGTGCTGAAGGGACAGCTCCCAGCACTGATCTGAGAGGCAAGCAGAGAATCGTGGTGCTGAAGGGACAGCTCCAAGCACAGATCTGAGATACATACAGAGAATAGTGGTGCTGAAGGGACAGCTCCAAGCTCGGATTTGAGAGACATACAGAGAATTGTGGTGCTGAAGGGACAGCTCCAAGCACTGATCTGGGAGGCCTACAGAGAATTGTGGTGCTGAAGGGACAGCTCCAAGCACTGATCTGAGAGGCAAGCAGAAAATTGCGGTGCTGAAGGGACAGCTCCATGTGGTGCTCGGCAGAGGGTTTTAGGGGGGAGAGATGCTGAAGGGACTGCTCCGAAAGCTTCTCCGGGAGCTAGCCAGAGGGCGATGTGGTGTTGAAGGGACAGCTCCCGCGCTGGTCGGACAGAGGCTATAGGGAGGCGTGTTGCTGAAGGCACAGCCTCATTAGCCGCTAGTGCCTTGACCCTGCCTTGACCCTGCAAGCGACAGGCTACAGGTCGTTGTGGACTGAAGGGACAGCTCCACGTGCTGATCAGAAAGGAATAAAGAGACAGGGAGTTCTGGTGCTGAAGGAACAGTACCCATCCGTGTTAGACTGAGCCCCGCACACCGTTGTGGTGCTGAAGGGAGAGCTCCAGGCTCCTATTGCACTTGCTGCGGAAAGGTGTGCGTCTATAACAACAAACTGCCCCCTTGAGAAGTCGAGGATCACACGGCTCTTTCCTGGCGACACTGGGTGCCTCACTCTGAAAAATGTCCAGGTGAAAGTTGCGATATATAAATGGCACTATTTACACGGGCTGCCCTGGAATAATGTTTCCTTCACCACTCCTGTCCCCTTCTCACACCCTCAAAGATTCCTAATTTGATTTAGACGCGTGGAGAGGGTAGGAAGGGTCGGTCTCCGTTGTCAGCAGAACATAGAGACTTTAAAGTGCCACGGTAAACTGAACCCGCTTTAGGCGCCTTCTGCCTGAAAAGGGATGCTTGACTAGCGCATCATCATCATGATGGAAGAAGCTGATGGCTATATCTCTGAGTCTGCTATCAATTGATAACTGATTGATGTACTGAGAGAACAGCCTCTTCGATTGGCCCCTCATTCACGCGTTAGGAAGCAGGGGGGCTGATTTAATTGCCACTTTCCAATTACGGGGCAGAAGAGGACAGACCCTGTCTCCTCGTCTATCCCCTCCCGGCCCGTAGAGAGAGTCACGGACTGCGCTCGTGCAGGGAGTCGGGGACAGACGTTGCCACCATGTTCGCTCTCCGTCTCCTTTTACAAAAGCAGGGCACGAAGCGGCTTTGTTCCGATAACAAAAGCCCTTTTCGCTGGCTCCGCGCGCTGCCCCCTTTCTAGGAACAGAGGGTGGGAAGCCAGCTGGTGTGGTGACTGAGCGGTTCTGCCAGACGAATAGGGTAAGCCACAAATAATATCTGGCCCCGTAGCACTCTGTACTGAGCAAGCATCTCGAGAGCGCGGAAGGGACATTCCACAGCCCACCCCCTGCAGGAATGAGTGGTGCATGCACCGGACAGTGAAGGCGCCCATCCTCGGCCCCTGACACCGCTGCATGGAGCAGACAATGAACATTTCAGAGACAGTGCGCACTCATCCCCGCCCCTTATAAGCCCTGCACGGAGCAGGCATTGGACATTTAGGAAGGGGCAGCTCGCACCTCAACCCCGCTACTTGGCAGCCCTGCATGGAACAAGCACAGAGCATTTAAGAAAGGACAGACCCTTCTCCAACTCACTCCTCCCACCCACGACTCGCCCCACCCCTGGGAAGACCTGCAGGGAACAGGTACCGAACATTTAAGACAAGACAACCCGCACTCATTACAGCCCCTTGGAAGCCCTGCGTGGAGCAGGGATTGAGAAGTGCGACGGCCCGCAGTCCTGCCTCTTTGAAGAAGCCTGCAGTAAACCCAGAGAGGGGAACCTGCCCCCCATCTCTACCCCTGGTGGATACAATGATTGACTTGTGCATTGATTGACTAGCGCGTTCTATTGTGATAACATCTCCCAAAAGGCACTGCTCCCGGAAATAATTACTCTCCACGAAAGAAAACAAAAAAAGAGGCCACGCCGCTGTAAACACACAGGGCTCCCTGCAGCTCTTCTTTTCCGAATGCCAGGGCGACACGCAGCTGGAACGCTTTTGGGACAGGTCGCATTCCCCGTCGTAAGGGAACCTCTGCAGGATGAAAGGTTGAGTCAGCCATTTCTGGATTCGAATTAGCGAGTTTACAAACATACCGCTGCAGCTGTTTACCAACCTTCTGAGACATCTTACATCGTAACGCCACCGCGGACATCTAACTCCTGTCGTTTCTTGCCAGCCCCGTTTCACCCTCCTCTGGCATTGGTCCTGGCAATACATACCTACCCCCTGAGGTCCCTGGCGCGTCCACCCGTGGCCCTGGGAGCCTTCATCCTTCACTCGTGGTCCTGGGAGTTGTCTCTTTCATCAGTCACCCCATTGGCAGCCCCTCACCCCCATACCCCCATCAGAACTCCTGGTAGCCTTCACCGTTCAAACGTGCTCCTGGAAGCCTCTCTTTGCACCCACCCTGTTGGCAGCCCACCGCCCCACCCGAGGTCCTGGGAGCCGGTGTCGATGCTCCCGCGAGACGGCGGCTCCTTGATGCCCCGTGCCCCCGGCTCCCATGGCGGTGGCCCGGAAGATCAAAACCTTGCTGACCGTGAACATCCTGGTCTTCGTGGGGATCATCCTGTTCTCGGTGTACTGCCGCATCCAGGACCGCTCCCAGGAGCTGGTGCAGATCGTCCGGAGCTCGGACCGCCGCGTGCGCAGCCGCAACGCCAAGGTGGGCCCGCTCATTGACCGCGAGTCCATCCTGCAGCGGCTGGACCACCTGGAGGAGGTGGTCTACAACCAGCTCAACGGTGAGTGCCTTGACCCTACACGTTACGTCACTGTCCAGTCCCTAATGCCTTAGTAGTGATTTTCAGCGTATCCTGCCACCCATGTTCCCAATTTTGTGTAATAAGGGTCATTTTATTAAGTTGCACAAGATCACACATGTCGTTCCTATGGGGGCGCTGGTATTAACTTCATATCTATTGGTTCTGCAGCCACAGGTTCACAGTGAGACCGAATCCTGCTGGCCCTCTGAACTTGGTTGAAAGGTGAATAGGAGTAGGGCCAGGGGCCATGGGCTAGGGTCCATGTGTGCTCTCTGACTGGACACCAGTGGCGCTGTGGCCTAGTGCTTTGAAGATACAGAGTACTGAAGCGTTTAACCTCGACATTAAAATAAAGCACTACTGTGATAAAACGCTGTAACAGTTGTCACCATTGTTAAAGTGAGCGCATTCATTAAAATTACCTGACACCTGCCATCCTTCACTATATCACAGCACAGATTGTCCTGTTGTCCACCCTCCCACAAAAAACACCTCTCAACTGACCCTGTGGGTAAACAACCTTTACAACGCAACTTTTACCACGCAGTGCCTTTACAACGCAACTTTTACAACGCAAACCATTACAACGTATTGCGCTGTGGGGCGCTGTAGGATAGGGAATAGGTTTAATGTACTATCCAACACCTTCCCTACTATCCAAGGGGACTGGAGTTGGAATAGTAAATTAAACAATTCACTATCCAGCACCTAAAAGCACTATGCGTTGTAATGGTATGCGTTGTAAAAACCACGTTGTAAAAGCATGCGATGTAAAAGCATACGTAGTAATGTCATACATCCGACCCTGCGTGCCCAATGCTCTCAAAAGTACTCACATGTGACTCGTAAGTGCGTTATAAGAATCTAGAATATAAAAGTAACATCTCGGTATAGCTAGCAAAGTCATAGTCCAGAGGCCAAATTATGAATGAGCAGGGAGACATGTCTACCTTCTTTTGCACACTTCACAGTGGGTTCAAGCCAACCACAGGGCACGGAGGAGAGTCTGCTCTACTGGAAAGGCTAACTCTCTAGCCAACTATCTCAGGAACACTAGAAGGCGCAGAAGAAAGCATTGCACACCCCGTGGCACCCGCTAGGGCTTTCAGAGAGTGGTAGAACACAACTCATTCGCTCCCGGAATCAAGTTTCAAAGCATGTGTAGCTTTTTGCATGCGGTGTTGTTTACAAACTTATGTACAGCATGAAAAGACATACACAAGATGTATGTAGCTACGTATATGTATGTACATATGTATGTATATAGGGTATTTCTAGCGAGAACCTAGCCAGAAGCAGTAGAGCGCTGTACATTGTCAAACACAAGCTTGGAGCCAGTGAGATTAAGCTGGGCTGTAGGAGGTTAATGCACTGTGACGTAGTGTTCCTTAAAGAGGCGAGTTTTCAAGATCAGATCAGAGTCTTCTTTACATAGCGCCCACTGCCTGCAGAATCAGGGGCCGATGCGCTGGTTCGGGAAGATTTATGTAATCAGATTTTACGTGATCTATGTCATCTTCTCATGTTGTCGAGTTTTACATCACATGATGTGATTTGTTGGCTATGATGACACAAAGTTTCAGACAATTTGCATATTGTGTTTAATTTCTATGAGGAAAGGTGTCAAGGTTGTGGTATAATATATGGGATAAAGTACCCACTGTCATACATTATAAGGATATTATGGGTCACAGAGAGTGATATCGATGAATGAGACCAAAGGCAGAGTTCCTTTACAAGGTCATGGAACTCTGAGGTAACTTGCCATATCCTTTTAATATACAGATGAGGGTATTTTATTCCTTATAATTCAGGGCCACACAATAACCATTCCCACAAACTGCTCACATCTTTGGTGTCTTGCTCTTTCAGAGGAAAGAGAGAGTATATTTTCAGAAATGAAGGATGAAAGCGCTAGCTTTATCTTGAAATTGAACACACCAAAAAACATTACTTATATGTTGCGTTTAAACATAATAGACAGAGCTTCAAATCGGGGAAAAAAAATGCTGGGTCCCAGAATGTGTAGCAACATGTAAAGCTCCTATGTTTCCTATAATGACCTATCACTTGCATTAAATAAACACGTTGCCATAAATATCTCCTTTCTGCTGACCATTGTTCATACATTTTGTTTTTTTTAAAACAGAAGAAGGAAAATCCATTTCTCATTTTTCGTTATTTAACCAACCTCTGTCATGCTGTGTGACCTGCCTTTCACCTTGGATGCTGCTTATGGCTGCAGCCATTATGACATCACAACTCAGCTGTAATAGCCTATTACAGTTGAACAGCTATGTCATTTCGTTATTACAGGCAGCGAGAGTCATTACAGCTCGCCTGTTACAAGAAAATGAAAGAAAGGCTTTTATAAAGGGATTCTAGGCCACCATGCAATATAGATAATTAAAACACATCGAATTTATAGTTTCAGAAGCCTCGTCCTAAAGGTGCTGCAAACCTCCCTTTTAATCTGGCCGGACTCTCCACAGGAGCCAGAGATTGTGAAGCATTCCTAGCTGGCTACAAAGGTAGACCGGGTGGTTTCAGCACCTGCTGTGCAGAGATAGTAGTAACACACTGCTAATTACATCAGAACTGCAGTATAAAGGTCTATACAAAAAACAACTATATCATTATCTGTGTTTGAATATCCAAAGGGCCTGCTCACTAAACTTCAGTTTGGCACAATGAGTGCTGTTGAGTTTGGTAACAATATAAGATGATGTAAGCACCAAAAATGAAATTGTTGTTGTGTGAGGCATATTATTGATCAATGATATAGTCTTAAAATACAGATTATTGCAATTCATAGGATTACAGTCTTCGAGGGTACAGCTGTGTGAAAAGTTGGGCAGTAGTCGCTAATAGCCCGCTGTACGACTCAGCCAAACTGGAGGCTCAGAAGAACAGTAGCTCTCACTCGGTTTTGTGGCAGGGACATGTGGCCGACAGAGACATGGGGTCCTATTTCTTGACTGTATCCACAGGTAGGAATTTCTAGTATAAAGGGAAACTTGCGCTCTGCTGTGTAACTGGCTATCAGGTCTACATGCGTTCAAGTGCTATGGTGCTAACAGGCAAAGGGTGACCCTAACAACCCCTCAACTAGTGTTTGGAACTCAAAACCTGTACAACATTTACCGAGGACCTGTACACACATAAAATCACAACATATAATATGTAAATATCACGAGCATATGAACAGAAGGAAGAAACTCGCCACGTCTTTTCTTGTTGGTTTAATGCTAGTTTGCATGGACATCAGCCGACACGTGTTTCGTCAGAGTACACTCAACTCTGACTATTTCTTGACTGTGATGGGTGAGACGTGGAGCTGCGGGCTAATGTCCTTTTGCTCACATAATGCAGCCTTTAGTAGCCCTCACTACCTATGAAACTCTGCTCCTACCCATGATGGAGAAGAAGGAAAACAATAAGGGTGGGGAGAACTCCTGGAGTTTCACTCAGCGGAATTCCGCAGAGTTACCTGAAAACTCTGAGAGATTTCACAGAGTTCCACAAATGGACAGAATTAGGCATGTTGCATTGCTCACTCTGATCTTTAGCGCCAGGAACTCGTTCTGTGCTGAAAAATCAGGCGAAACAGCGCAAACGAAACCACTTCAGAGGGCGCTGCTTCTCGAGTTAATTCTGCTGCTGCTTGAGTTTATTTTCTACACGCGCAGAAGCTTTCTGACCATGAATGGTTGCGATCAGCAGCAACTGGCTACGCTGGGGAAATGTCACCAGGTGCCTTCCTAGTGACCGAAAATCACACTAGGGGACGCCAAATCTCATTCATGCTTGCCAAGTTTCTGTTGGCGAGACGTGCTTAAGAAAAAACACAGGCACACGGCTGTTGGCAGAATTTGGCCGGAACTCCATGTTACGCATGGTCAAAACCTTGCCAACTCCGCCGGCCGAGCAGAATTGATCACCCACTCCTAGAAAGTAACAGCAGGTAAAGCCCTGTACTGAAATTGTCAGCGCCCTCAGTGTTGTAATTACTTATTTTTGAAAAACTCTGGAACAAAAACTACTTTTTGAGCGAACAGGTTATGCCAGAGTGCCAGATTTCAGCTTTTAACTTCCAGAAGCCAGTCTTTAAAGAGTGGAGGCAATCAGTGCCAGAGTCTGTCACCAAATAAGACATTCATCAAACCAAGGAGACCCTTGGGGGCATATTTACAAAGAAAGTAGCGGAGCGTGTCGTTAAGCCTAGAAGGCTAACAACATGCCCCGGCACTTTAGAAACACAGGGCTGCACCATATTCATAAGAACATGATGCAGCTCTGAGTTTCCCCCTGCGCTGGCGATAACTTTATCTGCCTAGCACCAACGCAGGCACCCCTGCACCATAGTACAAGGATGCCAGTGATGAGGGGAAGATTGTTTATGTGCAGGAAGGTCCCCCTTACTGCACATAAACAATCTTGAAATGCCGTTTTGTAATTTCTATGTGTGCTGCTTAATGCAACACACATACAAGTTGTAAAATTGCATTTTTTTTAGAAATGATTGTTTATGTGCAGAATGGGGGGCTTTCCTGCACATAAACAATCATAGCCAATTTGCTCTTTCTTTGGGTGCTGCACAAGGCAGCGCACATGAAAGCAGCAAAAATGAGGAGAAATAAAGCATTTCTCCTCGTTTCACCTGTTTGCGGTCAGGTTTTCCTAGGTCTTAATTTTGGCACTGCCTCCTATTTATGCCACCCTTGTAAATAGGAAGCAGCGTCAAAATCAATGGGTGTTGCGATGGAACACTCATCACAACATCCATTGCCCACCCCTTTCACGCTAAATACAGCATGAAAGGGGTCCTTATTTACAAGGCAGCGTTAAGCCACGTTAATTGGCTCAATGCTGCCTTGTAAATAAGGCAAAGTTCCTATAGCCATCACTAAAAGTGATGATGTGGTGGCAAGAGGGGCTTGTAAATATGCCTTCTTGTTGCCAGAGCTAGTTATCGAATATGCCATTCATTAAACCTGGGTGGCATCCAGTGCCAGAGCCAGTCTCTAGATTAGCCATTCGTTAACCCCTTCACCGCGGGGCTAATTTCCCCGCGGTGCGGGGGGAGCGAGGCCGCACGCAGCGCCTTGGTGCTTGTGACGAGCTCGGAGCGTCACGCTGCACTGTGGCACTGTGCTCATGACGAGCTGAGCTCGTCATGACCACACCCGTTTCCATGGAACACTCAGCACAGCAGGGGAATTAACCCAGCGTGGGCATTCCGCGGAGGTCATGACAAGCTCAGCTTGCCATGAGCACAGCGCCACTGTACCTTAGGATGAGCTGAGCTCGTCATGAGCACCCAAGGTGTTAAACCAAGGAGTCACTCAGTGCCTGAGCCAGTCACCAAATGTGCTTCATTTGGCGTTGCCCTCTCTACATTTCAGCATTTGACATATTGGACTTTCAGAGGTGGACTGACCCCACCCTGTATCTCCCGGCCTTTTCAAGGTACCAACTTGTAACCAAATTGCTTTTGCCTCTATGGGTCAATCCTAAAGTTACCAGCTACCTCCAGGTCATTACAGACACCAGTCCCTTTGCTAGGCTTCCTTTTTATAGCCCTAATGCAACCTCTGAGTTCTAATATTGGTTGCATTCAAGGGAAGTGGAGGCTGCAGAGCAAAGGCCTTGACAGGAAAGATGCAACAGTGAGAGTCAGGAGAGGTGTGTGTGCACAAGAGCGGTGCAGTGGAGAGGAGTAGGTGAGAGATACATGCACGGTGACCTGTTGGGTAGAGATGCAGCAGAGTGGTGGAGGGGAGAGGTGCAGGGTTGCAGGTCAGGTTTTGCCACAAGGGAGTGATGGGGAGAGATCCAGGAAGGGGAACGTGCGAGAGAAATGAGCCAGAGCTGGCAGTGAAAACAAACGAGCACAGAAGACTGGGGAGAAGTGCATGGGGAGCTTCTGTTGAGAGGGCCACGACCTATCGATGGGTGAGTGCTACATACAGGTGCAATCCTGATTTGCACCTTTAAAGCATGCTACGAAGAGGCCACACGTTATGTCTGACGTACACAGGCCGTCCTGGCTTTTCTTTAGAGAACATCAAATTGCATTCTGGGAATTGTAGTTTTGGAAAAGATAGGGTGAAACATCCCAGTATGCAAAGTGAGGTGGCCAAAAGTCAGGACTGTTTGAAGAGGTGAATCTTGCAAAGAGAGGTGATCAAAAGTCAGGACTGTTTGAAGAGGTGATTCTTGCAAAGTGAGGTGGCCAAAAGTCAGGACTGTTTGAAGAGGTGATTCTTGCAAAGTGAGGTGGCCAAACGTCAGGGCTGTTTGAAGAGGTGATTCTTGCAAAGAGTGGTGATCAAAAGTCAGGACTGTTTGAAGAGGTGATTCTTACAAAGTGAGGTGATTAAAAGTCAGGACTTTTTCAAGAGGTGATTCTTGCAAAGTGAGGTGGCCAAAAGTCAGGACTGTTTGAAGAGGTGATTCTTGCAAAGTGAGGTGATCAAAAGTCAGGACTGTTTGAAGAGGTGATTCTTGCAAAGTGAGGTGGCCAAAAGTCAGGGCTGTTTGAAGGGGTGATTCATGACAAGATGCCACTTGGCAGCTATGTATAAACGTGAAATATGATAGGTGGTTCTTATCTGGACACTGCAGTATGTGGTGGGCATGTTTATACCCTATTAACCACCACCCTTTTACAAAAGAGACACAGGGTGGAGGTTCCATGCTGCTGGCCCACCAGCACCAGTTCACCAAGGTGCATTCCGGTCCTTGCAGTTCATCGTGGTTTAAGTGCTCACACGTTGAAAGTGTTTGCATCAGAACATTGGAGAAAATGTTGTGTAACTTATGCCCTTTGGTGTGCGTTGGTTTGGATATTTTTTGGAGCAGGTGAAGCGTTTTGAGATCTCACATTAAGAAGGTCACTCCTGGGCAATCGGTGGCTTAGAAATGAGGATTAGGATTACCAATCACTAGCACCTTGTTTTTGCATAGAGATAATGGAGTAATGGTATTCACTATGGTTGAGATGAATTTGGCTGCCTGTCCACGAGGGCGATAAATGAGAAGTCCAGTGAAGGTAATATGGCCTGAAAGAGTCAATGAGAGCTGAGCTGTCTCACAGTCCAGTATACCCACCACATTAAAGGTGCACTTGGGAGTGAGATTGAAAATGATTGCAATGCCTCCTCCTCACTGGGAGGGGCAATTGTGTCTGACTATTCCATAGCCGGTTAGTAGTGCATCTAGGATGTCCGGCACCAAGGCATCTGAGAGCCATGTTTCCATAAGGAAGAAAGCATTGGGAAGCCTGTCCCTCAACATATCGAAGATTTCTTGCCTGTGTTTAGGTAGCGAGCGACAGTTGATGGAGAGACACTTAAAGTAACTATGGGGAGTCTCAGTGCACCTCTGTGGCCTTTAACTCTTTCCATGCATCGAACGGCCGTCACAGTGGGTCAGTGCGAAGGATGGCCGGGGGCTGTCCGAATCCCACGCACTCATTAATTCATCAGCACCGTGGCACAATTCGCACTGCGGTCAAGGTGTTAAAGTTGGACTCTAGAGAGAAGTTGCAGTGTTTACATTTCAAAAAGGGGGTCGGCCCCTACATGGACTTTGTGCATCTGCTCCGAGAAAGAGGAGCTAGATTCTCGAGCTCACTGGTGGAGTAATGCACTCGATGGAGGTTGAAACGGGCATATGTTCTGGCCCCAGGCACCGGATGGCCACTGACTGCTGCAGACAGGCTTGCCTTTGGCGCACCTTCGGCGTGTCTGCGCATCGGCTATAGTCAAGTAGGCCGCCTCGGGAGATGTGTGGGAGTTCATCAGCCAATCCGGAGGGAAAGGGGAGGGCAAAACAGACTGTTTAGGTGAAGTCCTCTTGGGGTCTTTCCATTCCTCGGTCTTCAGAGGGTAGACGATGGTGCCAGTGTGTGTGGGGTTCACTTGCCATTGTATGGGGAATGTGGAAATCATGTGCAAATAGTAATACACCCTAATATCCACGCTAAATTAAATTTGAGAGGGGGGAAAAATAATAATAATGAATATGCCTCTTCACTCCGCATTCCATTATCCCGCATACTGTCACAACGCGGTCCTAACAACGACTGTGTTGTGACAACGCATACCATTACTACGCAAGTCGTTGCAACGTCTTGCGAGGGGGGTCGCTGGATGTTGGAATAGTAAAATGTACTATTCCAACTCCAGTCTGTGCGGACTGTAGGGAAGGTGTTGGATTTCAAATCCAACACCTTCTCCTCCCCTCCACAAGTCGATGTAACGATTTGCGGAGTAGAGGTACGCGTTGTCACAACGCTGTCGTTATAACGACCGCATTATGACAGCATGCGAGGTCACGGATGCGGGGTGAAGGTACTTTACCAATAATAATATGTTCTCACTATTATCCTAAATGTTCACTATTAGGAACATGGTGAGGACTTTACGGGCGATTGATTGCATTTCCTCCACGATAAGTAGGCAACAATGATCATTCAAAGGTGTGTTTGTTTATCACAATTAATATATGCAGTGTACAGCATTTCAACACAGCTGAACACCTGCTGAGATGAAAGGGGAGCAGGTAAAAAAAAGTAAATAGAACTATGATGTGTGTTGTTTTTTCCTTACCGTGAGCCCAGAAAGTTGAAATATATGTGGAGGCAAAACGTTGGTGAGTGAGGGAATTCATCGTCCAAGGGTTAGGTGAGTGAGGGGGTGCTTGCAGGTGTGGGGGTTCAGTGGCAGGTTGCAGACACTGGGGGAAGGGCTCTGCCTTTAATGCGCAGGTGCTCCTTCCGTAAATGTTCCTTCTGTCTTATTTTGAAAGCAAGGAATGTTGTCTCTCAGTATTTCAACGTCTTTGAAGATGCTGAAAGGAGTGACCTGACAGGCCCGAGGCAGACATGCTTCAATGATTGGAATGTGTCTTTTTTCTCTTTCTATTGTGATTTCCTCCCCCCGCCTGGCCCACTGCTGCTAAACGCAGCCTGGCACAGGGAATGGAAGGGCACCTCTCCCGGCTCTGCCAAGCGCTGAGTCACTCTCTGGCCTTGACGAGGCGCTTCGTCTCAGACGACCCGGTTGATCTGCGCGGCTGGGATTGAAACCCCAGCTCTGGAATGTGCCCCGGGGGCGTGCCCGGCGGAGGCGGGCTCGGTGCGTCGATAAGTGCCGGAGCGGGCTGGTAGAGGGGAGCAGAGGCAGCGTGCCAAGCACCGGAGAGTGTATGAGGGAGGGCGGGAGGGAAGTGACGGAGGAAGCGAGCGGGTGGTGAGGTGAGCGAGGTAGAGAGAGGAGGGGTCAAAGGGACCATAGAGGAAATGAATGAGGTGCTGGAGGAGGGGATAAAACATTGAAGGAAGGAGGAATAGCCACTGAAGGAAAACGCAACGGAGGGAATGAGCTAATGAGGGGGAAAGGGGAATATTGATAGAGGGAATAAATTAATGAGAGCGAAGGGCACGTCAATGGCATGAATGAGCTAGTGAGAGAGGAGGGGATAGTTAATGGAGGGATGGGCTATGGAAAGCCCAACCGAGGGAATAAGCTATTGGGGAAGGAAGTGAAAGACTGATGGAGGGGATAAACAGGTGAGGAAGGAAGGAAAGGTCAACAGAGGGAATAAGCTAGTGAGGGAGGAAGGAAAGGTCAACAGAGGGAATAAGCTAGTGAGGGAGGAAGGAAAGGTCAACAGAGAGAATAAGCTTGTGAGGGAGGAAGGAAAGGTCAACAGAGAGAATAAGCTAGTGAGGGAGGAAGGAAAGGTCAACAGAGAGAATAAGCTAGTGAGGGAGGAAGGAAAGGTCAACAGAGAGAATAAGCTAGTGAGGGAGGAAGGAAAGGTCAACAGAGGGAATAAGCTAGTGAGGGAAGAAGGAAAGGTCAATGGAGGGAATAAGCTAGTGAGGGAGGAAGGAAAGGTCAACAGAGAGAATAAGCTTGTGAGGGAGGAAGGAAAGGTCAACAGAGAGAATAAGCTTGTGAGGGAGGAAGGAAAGGTCAACAGAGAGAATAAGCTTGTGAGGGAGAAAGGAAAGGTCAACAGAGAGAATAAGCTAGTGAGGGAGGAAGGAAAGGTCAACAGAGAGAATAAGCTAGTGAGGGAGGAAGGAAAGGTCAACAGAGGGAATAAGCTAGTGAGGGAGGAAGGAAAGGTCAACAGAGAGAATAAGCTTGTGAGGGAGGAAGGAAAGGTCAACAGAGAGAATAAGCTTGTGAGGGAGGAAGGAAAGGTCAACAGAGAGAATAAGCTTGTGAGGGAGGAAGGAAAGGTCAACAGAGGGAATAAGCTTGTGAGGGAGGAAGGAAAGGTCAACAGAGGGAAAGGTCAACAGAGAGAATAAGCTAGTGAGGGAGGAAGGAAAGGTCAACAGAGGCAATAAGCTAGTGAGGGAGGAAGGAAAGGTCAACAGAGGGAAAGGTCAACAGAGGGAATAAGCTAGTGAGAGAGGAAGGAAAGGTCAACAGAGGCAATAAGCTAGTGAGGGAGGAAGGAAAGGTCAACAGAGAGAATAAGCTTGTGAGGGAGGAAGGAAAGGTCAACAGAGAGAATAAGCTTGTGAGGGAGGAAGGAAAGGTCAACAGAGAGAATAAGCTTGTGAGGGAGGAAGGAAAGGTCAACAGAGGGAATAAGCTAGTGAGGGAGGAAGGAAAGGTCAACAGAGAGAATAAGCTAGTGAGGGAGGAAGGAAAGGTCAACAGAGAGAATAAGCTAGTCAGGGAGTAAGGAAAGGTCAAAAGAGAGAATAAGCTAGTGAGGGAGGAAGGAAAGGTCAACAGAGAGAATAAGCTAGCGAGGGAGGAAGGAAAGGTCAACAGAGAGAATAAGCTAGCGAGGGAGGAAGGAAAGGTCAACAGAGAGAATAAGCTTGTGAGGGAGGAAGGAAAGGTCAACAGAGGGAAAGGTCAACAGAGAGAATAAGCTAGTGAGGGAGGAAGGAAAGGTCAACAGAGAGAATAAGCTTGTGAGGGAGGAAGGAAAGGTCAACAGAGAGAATAAGCTAGTGAGGGAGGAAGGAAAGGTCAACAGAGAGAATAAGCTTGTGAGGGAGGAAGGAAAGGTCAACAGAGGGAATAAGCTAGTGAGGGAGGAAGGAAAGGTCAACAGAGAGAATAAGCTAGTGAGGGAGGAAGGAAAGGTCAACAGAGAGAATAAGCTAGTCAGGGAGTAAGGAAAGGTCAAAAGAGAGAATAAGCTAGTGAGGGAGGAAGGAAAGGTCAACAGAGAGAATAAGCTAGTGAGGGAGGAAGGAAAGGTCAACAGAGAGAATAAGCTTGTGAGGGAGGAAGGAAAGGTCAACAGAGGGAATAAGCTAGTGAGGGAGGAAGGAAAGGTCAACAGAGAGAATAAGCTAGTGAGGGAGGAAGGAAAGGTCAACAGAGAGAATAAGCTAGTCAGGGAGTAAGGAAAGGTCAAAAGAGAGAATAAGCTAGTGAGGGAGGAAGGAAAGGTCAACAGAGAGAATAAGCTAGTGAGGGAGGAAGGAAAGGTCAACAGAGAGTATAAGCTTGTGAGGGAGGAAGGAAAGGTCAACAGAGAGAATAAGCTAGTGAGGGAGGAAGGAAAGGTCAACAGAGAGTATAAGCTTGTGAGGGAGGAAGGAAAGGTCAACAGAGAGAATAAGCTAGTGAGGGAGGAAGGAAAGGTCAACAGAGAGAATAAGCTAGCGAGGGAGGAAGGAAAGGTCAACAGAGAGAATAAGCTAGCGAGGGAGGAAGGAAAGGTCAACAGAGAGAATAAGCTTGTGAGGGAGGAAGGAAAGGTCAACAGAGGGAATAAGCTTGTGAGGGAGGAAGGAAAGGTCAACAGAGAGAATAAGCTAGCGAGGGAGGAAGGAAAGGTCAACAGAGAGAATAAGCTTGTGAGGGAGGAAGGAAAGGTCAACAGAGGGAATAAGCTTGTGAGGGAGGAAGGAAAGGTCAACAGAGGGAAAGGTCAACAGAGAGAATAAGCTTGTGAGGGAGGAAGGAAAGGTCAACAGAGAGAATAAGCTAGTGAGGGAGGAAGGAAAGGTCAACAGAGAGTATAAGCTTGTGAGGGAGGAAGGAAAGGTCAACAGAGAGAATAAGCTAGTGAGGGAGGAAGGAAAGGTCAACAGAGAGAATAAGCTAGTGAGGGAGGAAGGAAAGGTCAACAGAGAGAATAAGCTTGTGAGGGAGGAAGGAAAGGTCAACAGAGAGAATAAGCTTGTGAGGGAGGAAGGAAAGGTCAATGGAGGAAGCAAAATAGTGAGGGGTGAAGATGAACTGAGTGAATGAGTTAGTGAGGGAGAAAGGAACGGTCAGCAAAATGACTGCTCTAGTGAGAGAGGAAGGAAAGGTCAACTGAAGGAATGACCCAGTGAGGGAGGTAAGAAAGGTCAATGAAGGGAATGAGCTAGTGAGGAAAGAATGTAAGGTAACTGAGGGAATGAACTGGTAAGGGAAGAATGAAAAGTCAACAGAGTGAATGAGTTCGTAATGGAGGAAGAAGAGGTCAATAGAGGGAATGATCAAGTGAGGAGGGGGAGAAAAGGCCAACTGAGGGAATAAGCCAGTGAAGGGGGAAGGAACAGTCAATAGAGGGAATCAGCTATTGAGGGAGTAAGGAAAGGTCAATGGAGGGAATCAGCTATTGAGGGAGTAAGGAAAGGTCAATGGAGGGAATCAGCTATTGAGGGAGTAAGGAAAGGTCAATGGAGGGAATGAGCTATTGAGGGAATAAGGAAAGGTCAATGGTGGGAATCAGCTATTGAGGGAGTAAGGAAAGGTCAATGGAGGGAATGAGCTATTGAGGGAATAAGGAAAGGTCAATGGTGGGAATCAGCTATTGAGGGAGTAAGGAAAGGTCAATGGAGGGAATCAGCTATTGAGGGAGTAAGGAAAGGTCAATGGAGGGAATCAGCTATTGAGGGAGTAAGGAAAGGTCAATGGAGGGAATGAGCTATTGAGGGAATAAGGAAAGGTCAATGGTGGGAATCAGCTATTGAGGGAGTAAGGAAAGGTCAATGGAGGGAATCAGCTATTGAGGGAGTAAGGAAAAGGCTATGTAAGGAATGGGCTAATATGAGAAAATGCCATAGAGTAATGAAGAGAATGCGCTAATGAAAGAGGAATGGAGAGATGATGGAAGGAATCAGCTGGTGAGGGAGGAAGCAAAAGAGAGATGGAGGGAATGTACTAATGGGGAGGAAGGGAAGATCGTTGGAGAAATGGGATAAAGAGGGAGAAATGGAAAGACAATGGAGCGAATGAGTTGGTGCGGGAGGAAGAAAAGGTCAACAGAGGGAACGGGCTAGTGAAGGAGGAAGGAAAGGCCAGTGAAAGAAATGGGCTTGTAATGGGAGATGTAACAGAGGGATGGAGGGAGCTAATGAGGGAAGAAGCCAAGGACAGTGGACGGACTGGGCTAGTGAGCAAGGAAGAAAAGGCAAATGGAGGGAATGAGGTAGTACAGGAAAAAGTCAAAAAGAAAGATGGAGAATGAACTTATGAGGAAGCATGGGAAAGAATGATGAGGGAATAATCTCATGATAGAAAAATAATGTATTGATAGAAGGAGGAGGGAAAGGGTTGATGGAGGCAAAGTGCCAAGAGGGGAGAAAGAGAGCAAGGAAAGGAAAAGTCACGATGAAGATGAGGTACCAGAATGAAGGTGCAAGGTGGGGACTAAGAGGCTCTATGGCGAGGATGTGATAGTGAATGAGACGTGAATAAGCCAAAGAAGGGATGTACTAATGGGGGGGGGTAAAAGGGCAATGGGAGGCGTGCTTGGAATACTTACTGGTATTCTCATTACTACACAGTTTATCACTTCTCTGTCTAGCTCATGTGTGGAGGCTTCCTAAGAACCCTTCCCGGAAATAATGTGAAACTAAGTAGACCCACTCCGGAAATAATGTGAAACTAAGTAGACCCACTCCGGAAATAATGTGAAACTAAGTAGACCCACTCCGGAAATAATGTGAAACTAAGTAGACCCACTCCGGAAATAATGTGAAACTAAGTAGACCCACTCCATCAGATCCAACCAGAAACGCTTTTCAGGAAGGCCCTGAAAACCTGGATCTTTTCATCCTCCAATGCACTCTGTAGAACTCTTATCTAACTCCTTGCTCCCTAGCAGCTACCTATTTTCTATTCAGGAATCCGCATAGCTCCATGATGCTCCTCGGAGTGATAGACTGCGCTCTACAAATGTCTGTGTACATTTACATTTACTCATTCCTCATTACTTCCTTAACTCATCATTCAAGGAGTCCACCCCAGGCAGAGCCTGACATAGATTACCAGGATGGAGGTGCAATGACAGGGGCAAGGAAGAAGTTGCTTGGTGAAATGACCATTACACAGAAGTAATCCTTACATTACATTTCATATCACTTCTCTTAAGATGAGGATCAAGCAATGAGTACATACATTGTCTATGACACTACAATACTGATGACTCATCCATACATTTTAAGAAACCAGAACTTGATCTGTAGCACAACGTCCTACACAAGATGTTAGAAGTACGCAGTCAACTGTAGCTCTACTGGAACTGCACAATTGTAGCCTGTAAAGCAGCAAGAGAGTTCAATGTGCCGACCATGTGGCTACCTTGCAAATGTCAAAGATGGATGCAGATGTGAAATTGTCCTAAGATGCACTAATGTCACTTGTTGACCTGCATTGCATAAACTGTGGTAGAGGAATCTGCTTCATCTCATACACCAAGGAAACTGTTTTCCTGATCAACCTGCTCAGAATTGATGAAGATGCTTTGGCATTACAGCGACTTGCGTTGGGGGGCGCTGGATAGTGAATAGTTTAATTTACTATTCCAACTCCAGTCTCCGTGGATAGTAGGGAAGGTTTTGGATAGTAAATTAAACTATTACCTATCCTACAGCGCCCCCCAGCGCAAGTTGTTGTAACGACTTGCGTTGTAAAAGTTGCGTGGTAAAGGTAGTGCGTGGTAAAAGTTGCATTGTAAATGCTGTTTCCCCTGGCAGCCTTATCTACTCTTGTGTATGACACATAGAGAGGGTGAAAAGAAAAGCATCTCTGGTAGGAAGCAAATTAAGGGTCTACACATGGACACTTCTAAAGCTCATTCGGCTGCCTTGCAGATGGAATAGCAGCTATGATTGACAAGGATGACAGGAACATATCCAGGGTAGAAGGGGGTGTTTGTCATTGGCATCAAAACTAGAAGCAATGTCAGATGGGATAATAGATAGAACAAAGAGTCAATAGAATACTCTTGAAGAACCAGCTGCTTGTGGGTCTACCATCAATCCCCGCCACTAAAATTTATTTCCACTCTAGTCATAGCTAGCCAAAGCAGAGAAACTACATAGTTTTTCCTTTGTGAGCTTTTGCATTTTTTTCAGTGTACACTTGCAAATATATGCTGAAAATTTCTCTACATGGTTGCCTTTTCCAAAATAACTTGTCATTAAAGTTACAATTTTCACGCAACATGTCGATAAAAGCTAAATATAAGATTGTGAATTTGAGATGTTTTCCATAGAATTTGGCAAAGGTTGTGACAACAACATTTCACGCACAACCCTACCTGTGAGTTTCTGGAGAGGACTTGAAAGACAGTGAAACTGTTACATTTAGCCTGTCTCTTTTCTGTCTGTGGGATTTCATTGTCGCTCACATGATGTCACCACTAGAATGTTTGGTGACATCATGGAGTGTTGCTGGCTTAGCCTGGGCTCAACTGGCAGTTGGCACCAGGCAGGCTGAGTGACAAGGAGGTCACTCCTGGTGGGTCTTTTACATTATCATCTTGAAGTTGACTTGCAAATAACTTTAATAAAGGAACCATAATAATACACCCGGCTCAAGGCTTCTATATACAACAGAAACCTAGTTCTAAAATCTTGGAATCAGGGTCAGATTGGCCTATTGGGTAATCAGGTAGTGCCCGATAGGCTGATCTGATGAGTCAGTGTGGGAGCCAGTTCTTTTGACTCAATGTGGGTCTGTTTTGTGGTCTGGTGGGCCAGTCACTAATTTCTCTGATATTAAAACATACACTGCCTACAGCATGCACCTGCAGCCTCCTACACCTTGCAAAACACTTACACCACATGCAGTTAAAAGTTCAAAACTGCTGTAATTTGCAAACTTGAGCCACTTTTTTCAGCTTTTTTACTCACTTATGGGGCACACTGTTATTTCAGAACCTGTGCATATTTTCTGTCCCAGTCTGACATTGACCGGAGTGTTACTTGCCCTAAAAGCAAAGCCCCGCATCTGGCCAGACTAAAATAAAAACTCTTCCTCGTATATCAGATCATGGCAGGGACTTGGCGTCTTGTCTTCTTTCCTTGCTGAGCTGGCTTATTGATGCAGGCTGCTCGCGTGGACTGCTCCCTGCCTCTGCCAGCACTTGGAGGGCTTTCAAAGAATAGGCTTTGTGCAAAAACAATGCTTCAGACCTAAGGGAATTTTAAGACTAACCACTATTCAAGATTTGAGTCCCATCAGCTTATCCAGAGATGCCAACTGGCTCTGTGTCTTCAAGGTCACCTTCAGCCAGCCTCACCTTTTTTATTAAACAGCCTACTGAAACGTGTGTTAGTATGCCCACGAAACTACAAGTCCCAGAACCCTGAGCGCAGTAGACATAAAGAACCCCAGTGAAGCATGGAGGCAGGTGGTAACTATGGTCTCATGCATTTGGCTCAAACGACTGAACTAAAATGTATGCTAAAATAATATTGCATTGTCCCAAAATATTCATGATAGATGTAGCTTTTTCCATTTTTGTCTCTGCAAACTCAGAAGTTTTCTTCAAATCTTTATAAATATTGAGAGAAATACACAATTTAGATTATATGAAACAATCTGCAAAATAAGAGTTTTAGGGAAAAAAAGCTGTCAAAACTCATTAATGAGGATTCTCTAACAAAATATGTGTTTGGAAAAAATCCTTCTGTACGTGAAGCTTGCAGAACTGTGCACCTTTCACGAACCTCAAAGTTTGTCAATGACTCAAAACTTTCCAGGTGATATTTACATTTCAGGCTTTCTCGCCCTCATTTTTCTTCCTATGTTTCAGAGAGTGCTTTCAAGTTCGGCCCTCTTAAACAAACGCAACCTCCGCTTATCAAACGTTGTACCCCCTGTTGACTTCCACGTCATTATTATTAGGCATTAAATGTAATACCCATCTTTGATATTTGGTGGGGAGGCAAGCATTCCTAGGGACGCTGGACATATGTCTCAGCTTAAGTCCGCCCTACTCAAGTCACCGCCCGAATCTGCAGCCGTAATGCTGCGCCTGTGCGGCACATTCCGATCGCGGGCGTGGTCATGACGGCTCCCGGCCGTCATCAGCACACACCCACAGTAACTGATGATGACCGGGAGCCGTCATCAGCACCGAAGGGGTTAAACCCTTCCTGGGAACCTCCTGACTATATATCAATGCACAATATAGTGGTTACTGCTGTCCTACCTCACCCCAGCATTCAAAGGGCCTGCAAAACTCCATTTTGGCCAGTTCCAATGTCTAGACTTCCTGGTCAGTTTTAGTGAATTCTGCGTGGAACCAAAATAGAGAAGTTGCCCCTCTGGGATATCTTGATGCAGAACAAAGTTGCGGAAAGGTCTCACACTTCCCGATTTAAACATATCTGCCACCATTGTAGGGCCTTTATTGAGCCAAATTGTCAAATGGCGAGGGCCATCTCCAGCCTGGAGACAAGGGAATCCCTCAAGAGGCAGATCAAGGGCATATGGCAGTGTTGTTTTAGCCTTTTTGGGCAATACGATACTTCAACGACAACCAAACAGCAGACCAGAGACTTTACTGTTTTAAGCCCAATGAGGTGTATAATCAATTGACCATGGGCATCCCTCTCATTAGGGCTTCTATTCCCTTTCCTGACCTAGTGAAAGCCTTCTACCTGCCCATTGAGTGTGGGAGCCAAGCATTATAACTCTTATTCAAGTCCACTCAAGACGCCCTTTCTGAAAGGAAGTCTCATACTTGTTATTGCTGCTCTGTTTTTACTCATATTCCAGACCAGCTCAAGCAGGTTTGAGCCCAGTTCTTTCAGTAGACTTTTGGACAATACCACAAGGCATATCAACAAAATAATATAACAGTCTAGGGAACATAATCATCTTATTTTATTTCTTAATTATATAGTATTTGTAGCGCACAAACAATCATCCCTGAAGGAATATCACGGCGCTGATGGGGCCAAATGTTATGGTCGACAGGGTAGCAGCTGGGGGCGAAACAAACAAATGCATCAGTCAGGGAAGAGCCATGATTTCATTGTTTTCTAAATATGCAGGTAATCATTGGTAAGACAGATATCCAAAGGGATCTTAGCTAGGGCAATTTTACTCACAATGGATAAAGGTAGCATCTTCAAGAAAGATTAGCTGTCTCTGAACGCCGTCACAGCAGGCCTTACATTGCCGTCTATTACTGCTCGGTGTGATATGTTCTGACCCCCATGTACCAAAAAACAGTAAGTTCCCATTTAACATCATATATAAGATACAGAGAGTGTAAAAACTCTGCACATGGCCACGATGTGAAAAATCAGGATTTGGGCCAATTGACCTCTAAGCCAGATATGTATCCACAAACTCCCTCAGTGCTGCTGCTGTTGGGCCCGATTCACAGAACTAATTTAAGACAAAATTCTACACTTACTACTTTTGGTATTCACAGAAGTTAGGATTTTGTCTTAAGTTTGTCTTAAGACAGACTTAAGACAGACTTAAGTTAGGAATCTGTCGTAAGTCTGTCTTAAGACAGACTTAAGTTAGGAATCTGTCGTAAGTCTGTCTTAAGACAAACTTAAGACAAACTTAAGACAACATCCTAACTTCTGTGAATACCAAAAGTAGTAAGTTTAGGATTTTGTCTTAAGTTAGTTCAGTGAATCGGCCCATTGAGTCTGCCTCAGCGGTGATGTCATTCAGTAATAGTAGAATATGATAGGTGTATAATGAGATAATGTTCATGTCTCCCCTCATATTAAGAGTACTCTGGGCCCTTTAACTCCTAACAACACTGGCCAAGAGTTCCATTGTCACTGAAAATGTCAAGGGTGGACATGGGGCATCCCTGTCATGTCCCTGTTCAGATCTTGTATGAAACAGATATAACATGACCCATTTTTACACTTGTTGTGAGTTCAGTGTTCAGCAGGGAGGCCATCTTTTGAATATATGGTCACAAGCACAAAGCTCTCAGCATTGCAATTAAAAAGAAAGATCTGAGAGTGCCACATGCTTTTTACAGATTCAATGCCACTGCGTTGGGTAAATTGAATGGAACATAGCAGGTGGAAATGTATGCTTATATTAAAGAAGGTGCTGTCTTCCAATATTAACTTTTTTTGATCCGGCTAATCATTGATAAGGCAGCCGGGTTATGGAGGATTGCACTGCCAGGTCAAGTCACAAAGGTATTAAAATATTGCCCACTTGAAATGGCCAGCTGCCACTTGACCACAAAGTTAAACATTCATTCAAGGGGTATGTGAGGCAATATCTATATATACAAAGTAAATCACAAAATCTGCATTTTTAGAGAAAGAAATGAGTCCATGTTGCTGTATGTAGCCTTAGTGTGTCTTTAATAAAGATGTGCTTGGTTTTCATAGATGGACAGCCAATGCGTTTCGCCCAAACATAGGCTTCTTCAGGGCGATTTGAGGCACGCTAATCTTGCCAGGGGAGCTTAGTTAGGTCCGCATACTATCGTGTTCGCGTCGGGACATAGGTAATGAGGAATTGACCTCTTTATTTGGGAAGCACTACTGAACCATTTGTGAGAGACCTCAGGTCTCTGTCTCTATTGTATGGGTTCATGTGAGAGGCAATAAATGTTTGCGGGATGAAAAAACTGGGGGGTCTCTCACAGGGGCCTGGCGGATATAATTAAGGGAGCGGCTTAAAACACTTACGTTAGAAATTGCTGCTTAGCATTAGGCTCCGCCAACTGGTATTGTGCTGCTTCTTTCTGTCTCTGTATCCAGTTATATAAAACAAGAAGTAACATAACACCTAAAGCAGACCAGGACTATTGGTTTTGTCAGTTGTTGTTAGTTGCATAATATAAATAAGCAACAACAATGGTATCCTTCCATAAAATAGTTGACAAGCTTCAGTTCTGAAATGATAAGACTGTGAAAGAACTGTAACAAGTCCATTTAAAGATATATCAAAGGCAGTAAATGGTGGTACTGCTGCCAAGTTGATGTTTTTTTCACTCGGAGGGTGAGGGCATAAATAGAGAGCCCGAAAGGGACCCGTCTCAGTCCCTGCTTTTTTTTTAACTGCCAGTGCTGAGCACCGGCAGGCCCCGGCTGACATAAAGCCCTGACCTTTGCAGTCAATGGCATATTTATGAGCCATTGAGCGCCTCCTTCAGTTAGAAAGGAGGAAATGACAAGAGGAAGAATTGAATTGAAACAGCACTTGTATAGCGCTAACTACCCGGAGGCCTCGTAGCGCTTATGACAGAAACTTAATTAGCAGGGGCTCAAGGCAGGTCAGCAGAGGGTAGCATACAGGTGTGTTTTTAGAATTTTCCTAAAAGAGAGATGGTTTAAAGTTTCCCGCAAAGGCAGAGGAAGAGTGTTCCAGAGTTTTGCCGCAGTATGTGAAAAGGAGCGGCCACCCCAACGACAATGCATAGTAGTCCTCCTGTGAGGGTGTAATCATGTAAATGATGTGAGGGAATCCTCTGGCTGGTAACAGCAGGGGGGATGCAACTGAAGCCACTTCCAGCGGGGCCTGCCCCTTAATACGAGGGGGCAGATTTACAAGCCCTGTACGCCACATTTGCGCCGCTGTTGCGTCACTTTTGTGACACAGCGGCGGTGCAAAACCAGCGCCATGCTGCGGGGTATTTATCTTCCTAGATGCGCCACGTTGTAAAGCCCTGTGCCACATGTGGGTGTTCCGGCGCAGAGAGGGGGGGGCATTCCGGCGCAGGAATGTCTCCTAAAAGTGGCTGAGTTCACTCAGTGACTTTTACGGCCATGCTGCGTCAAAAAGCTGCACCTGCTTGAAGCAGGCGTAGGGATTGATGCAGCGTGTTAGGTATAGGGGCACCCCGAGCCTTGCTGGAGCTGCGGCGCGCTTGCGACGCAACTCCAGCAACGCGTCACCTTTACGGCAGCAGATGCGTCACGCATCTGTCTATTCTTGCCCCATGGTGCGGCGCATACATGGTGGCGCTAGAGGTGTCTGCCGTGACGCACACTAACTCAGTTATTGTAAATCCGCCCCTAGGTGCTTTCTCAGGTTAAACTGCCTTTGAACGCCACACTCTCTTGCTCGACTCCATTGCCCTCCATTCTTCGCTGCCCCCTCCCGCGGAGTTACACGCAATCAATGCAATGTTAGGGTGATTGAAGCGGAGTTTTCATAAAAGGACACCGTGGTTCTGGCAGCCGAATGATGGAGGCATCTCTTGGCGGACAAGAGCGCGCTGCGTGCCGCGCGGCCACGTGAGCCCGTCGGCTTCAGCGATCGATGCTGAGCACTGCTCTGCAGCCGCTCAGGGGACATTTGTTTTCCGTGGTGAAAGCTTTTTTTTTATTTTCTGGCTTGTTCGCCACCGTCCCCGTCGCTCATTCGCGGAAAATGCCAAACAGGATGAGGAGATGCTTAACCCTTCTCCGCAGGGTGGAGACATGATTAATTCCTAGAAACTACAAATGCAATTCCGTAATTTCTTCGAACCCCAACGTGGTAATTCTTGTCCATTGCGAGAAGATGTGTTGCTGCTCAAAGCTCTCCTTCTTCAAAGACACTTCCAAATTTAATTCACGCACTCTCTCTATTATCTGAAGAAAGACCTTCCATTATAGAAAACTCTACCCTCCATGACTATGGAAGTGCCTTCCCAGTGTGTTCTTGTGGTTGGAGTGTTGGAGTTTTATTTGCTGGCACTGAGCCAGCGTGTGCAGGGAGTGATAGGGGGCATGGGAATGGGGGGGGGGGAGTACTACAGGCACTTACAAGTGCGCATGTGTAATTGGCTTGCCAAAAACACATGCGCACTTAGGTTTCTCCAACCCGGCTGTATTGTACGACCGGGCTGGAGAAAAAACACAAACTACCTGTCCTGAGCAGAGCGTATTTTCAGCCCGCTCAGGCCAATCTCTGTGCTGCTCTCATAGAATGAAAGCAGTGCGGGAATTGCACAGAGAGTCTGATGCTGCACTAGTGCCTGCTGGAAACAGAAAGACCGAGCTAGCAGCTCCACTTAAGTGCTTTTTAAAATGTATTACCCCCTCATGCCCCCTACACCCCTTCTACCCGTCCTTCCACCTCCTCATTGTGTCAGCCGCCACTGGGTGCAGGCGAGCTATAGCGCCCCACCTGGTGAACAGTTCCAGCCGGACTGTGTGCATCACTAGAGTTCTTTTTCTTCAGAAAGTAGATCCATTCTGCTACTCCACCTGTAAAAATAAATCTACGTGGCCATTTCTGTGACAACTGAAATCAAAATTGCAAAGATATTCAGCAGGATTCAACAAACTGGTGGCTCAATCAGGAGGAATTTCTTGCACTCAACTCTTCTTCTGTGCCTGCCTTCCTCAGCCACATTCCTGTTGGATGAACGTTGATGTCACCTTGAGTCTCATTTAGAATTGACTTTGAACAAAAAAACCTCTAATTTCTCTAGGAAACGCTGAAGAATTCTCTCGATGGCAGTAATAGTTGGGTCTTGTGGCTCAGTGGGTTAATGCACCCTCTGCAGATCTGTGTCTGACCCCATGGTCACAGGTTCAAACTAAGGGTGGGCGGAGTTGGCAGAGTGGCACTATGGTGAATTCTGTGGAGTTGCCTAAAAACTCTTTGGATTTCCACGGAGCTCCACTCCTCCCTATGCAGCAGCAGAGTCCCAGACCTGGCTGGGCAGCGCACTGTGTGTTTGTCATGGAGGGTTCCCGGCTGCCACCTACTTTCCACAGCTTACACCTGCCATGGCAGTAATCCACGGTGTTTCTTCTCCAGTCCTGGGCTGTAGCTAATAAATGTGCTCCACTGCAGGACTCGCGAGGACTGTGCATGCGTGCACATGGAGAGTGGATACCTTACAGCGGTCTTCACTCTCCATGCACAGTCCTACAGCAAAGGGGTTTGATTAGTGACAGGCCAGGAGAATAATCCTGCACAGACGAGGAGACAGCCCGGGAACTGAGAATGCCATGAAAAGATCTAGGGAATGACTAGGGCAGGAGCAGGGCTTGGTGGGTGGCCCAGACAAACTCCGCCACACTGGGGAATCAAAGTTTTTTTACCAAACTCCGTGCTCTCAGTGGAGCGCGGAGTTGGCAATACTCTGCAAACTCCGCTGGTGGACGGGAGTTCACCACCCATTTTTAGTTTAAACCCAAGATGGACCCACTCAGCCTTACATCCTTCAAGAACAATGAAATGAGTGTCATTGAGTTGTGTCAAACTCTTGCATCTGAAGAACATTTATACGATTCTACGGCACAGCCTATACAACACTTATTACAAAGCACTAATCAGGGGAATCACTTGGAGGTCGCTAAGAGCCATATATTGGTGACATAGCACAAGGACGTGAGGGTGTAACCCTGCACAAGAGAGAGGCTGGAATGGTTACTGTCAGCATGAACCAGTATTATGCAGATCCTACTAATTGTAGGATCTGCGCATTGTTTGGACAACATAAACTGAGGGCTTGGTGTCAAGACGGATTCCGTACACTCCCACAGGATATGTTGGATTTTAAACCAGCTAGCTCACAGTGCCACCGTAAGCCCCCCCCAACTTACCAGGGAGTTAATGGTTTCTGGCAACCACTGAACAAGACAACTCTGACCCCTCAGGGATCGTGCAAACAGTACAGAACCTTCCTCTCAGTCACTTGTGGTTTCTTATTCTCAGAAAAGTATTTCAGAGAATACACAGTGGGTCGTTTTCAATATATTTAGTGAACCAATGTTATTCTTTTATAGAATACATGTGCTGCAATGATTAAAACAGAAGCAGATAAAAGTGATTACGAGCACCACAAAGCATAAATCGTAGATACATTTCTACCATGGTGCTAAAATAATATTTATATGCTGGCGTATAAAACAAGGCAGTAATCGGAAGTACACCTAATATACGAACCCTACTGTGAGTGCACCTAGAGTGTGTGTATGTGTCGAGCCAAGAATCCCCCCAAGGGACGATCCAACCCCATTACCAGTTGGGAGGGAATGAAGGCCCCCATCTTGGTCACAAACTGGACACCACTCACGAGAAGTCAGACCACTTCGTGGTTATTTCTCAGCATGCAAGGACCCTCGGAGTTAGCGGAAGTACCTCCTCTGCTAATCTATCCGGATGCTCACCCTTTATAATAGAAAATAGTCGTTCGAATCGATATGAGTATAGATTAGTGACGTTATGGATATGTAGACAGCCCTATCGCCCCGGGGGTAAAGATAGAGATGACATTTGTAAGTAGTGCGAAACGAGAACTTGAACATGATGTTCAATGTGTTGTGATAATGTTGCGAGAAGCTAGATGTGTAAACAAGTTTAGTCTCAGGGATACTAATCCAACATTGTCATGTATGCAAATATATGCTAAAGGTCACAGATGAAAATGTTATTTGTGAAGACAACGTAAGAAATAGGCTGCTTCGCTACATGGGCCTAACTTGGGAATATAACGCCAGAGGGTGTGGTCCTGCACAGCTGAGGAGCTGCAGGAGCTGGAGGACCTGGTTGAGAGAGGACCTGACACGGCAGTTCAGGCAGGACTGTTTCTATTGGAGCAGAGCCAAGTCTGATTTGCATATAGGTTAGTCCAAACTGAGGTGGCACGGTGTGCAGATTGGCGATGAATTGGGATGTAGCTTCAAGTGATTACCAGAGGCTGAGATTAATTCAAGCATTCTATCCGTCACTGTTTTGTATTCTTATTGTGTTGCCCTTAGTGGGTCGGATATGCCCAGACGCGGCCCCGTGCACACTGTGTCACTGGAACCAAGCTGTACCTGGCAGATGAGTCCATAACTAGGGCAAAACCGTCCCTGGGCGCTTGTGTTCTGGTTCATGGAGGATTTGACTCTGCAGTTCGGGCTGGACTGTTCCTATTGGAGCAGGGCCAAGACTGATTTGCATATTGCTGGATCCTGAGGTAGCATGGTGTGCAGAATAACAATGGATTGGGGTGCAGCCTTGAGTGATTACCAGGGGCTGATATTAATTTATGCATTCCATCCATTACTGTTTTGTATATGTGGGGTGGCTACTGTCAGCATGAACTAGAAGTGTTGTCTTGCACAGGTGTGCGGATGGCGTGCTCACTGTTAGCATGAACTGTGGTCCTGCACAGGTGAGAGGCTGGAGTGGTTACTCTCAGCATGAACTGGAAGATGTGCTCCTGCACAGGTGAGCGGCTGGAGTGGTTTCTGTCAGTATGAACCAGAGGGTGCCATCCTGCACTGGTGAGAGGCTGGAGTGGTTACTGTTTGCATGAACCAGCGGGTGAAGTCCTGCACAGATGAGAGGCTGAGGCGGAGCATGTCACCATGAAATGAGGAATGGATGTGATAGTATGGGGTGGTTTCGGTCACCATGAATCAGAGGTTGTGAGAGTCTGTGGTGGTTCCGTCACCATGGGTTGGTTTTGGTTACCATGAATCAGAGGTTGGCAGTATCTAAGGGTAGCTTTGGTGGCCATGAACTGGCTATTGTGAGAGACTGTGGTAGTTTAGGTGCCCATGAACCAGAGGTTGTGAGAGTCTGAGGTTGTACCGGTCACCATGAACAAGAGGTTGTGAGAGTCTGAGGTTGTACTGGTCGCCATGAACCAGAGGTTGTGATTGTCTGAGGTGGTTTCGGTCACCACAAACCACAGCTGATGAGAGTCTGGGTGGTTCCAGTCACCATGAACCAGAGGTTTTGAGAGTCTGGGGTGGTTCCTGTCACCATGAACTAGAGGTTGTGGGAGGCTGAGGTGGTTCCGGTCACCATAAACCAGAGGTTGTGAGAGTCTGAGGTTGTACCGGTCACTATGAACCAGAGGTTGTGAGAGTCTGGGGTTGTACCGGTCACTATGAACCAGAGGTTGTGAGAGTCTGGGGTGGTACCAGTCACCATGAACCACAGGTTGTGAGAGTCTGGGGTGGTACCAGTCACCATAAACCAGAGGTTCTGAGAGTCTGAGGTTACACCGGTCATTATGAACCAGATGTTGTGAGAGTCTGTGGTGGTACCGGTCACCATGAACCAGAGGTTGTGAGAGTCTGTGGTGGTACCGGTCATTATGAACCAGATGTTGTGAGAGTCTGTGGTGGTACCGGTCACCATGAACCAGAGGTTGTGAGAGTCTGGGGTGGTACCGGTCACCATGAACCAGAGGTTGTGAGAGTCTGTGGTGGTTTCCATGACCTTGAACCACAGGTTGTGAGAGTCTGAGGTGGTTCTGGTCACCATAAACCAGAGGTTGTGAGAGTCTGGGGTGGTTTCCGTGACCTGAAACAGAGGTTGTGAGAGTCTGGGCTAGTTTGTGTAACCTGAACCAAAGGTTGTGAGAGTCTGGGGTGGTACAAGTCACCATGAACCAGAGGTTGTAAGAGTCTGGGGTGGTTTCCGTGACCATGAACCAGAGGTTGTGAGAGTCTGGGGTGGTTTCCTTTACCATAAACCAGACGTTATGAGAGTCTGGGGTGGTACCGGTCACCATGAACCACAGGTTGTGAGAGTTTGGGGTGGTACCAGTCACCATAAACCATAGGTTCTGAGAGTCTGAGGTTACACCGGTCACCATGAACCAGATGTTGTGAGAGTCTGGGGTGGTACTGGTCACCATGAACCAGAGGTTGTGAGAGTCTTGGGTGGTACCGGTCACCATGAACCAGAGGTTGTGAGAGTCTGTGGTGGTTTCCGTGATCTTGAACCACAGGTTGTGAGAGTCTGAGGTGGTTCTGGTCACCATAAACAAGAGGTTCTGAGAGTCTGAGGTTACAACGGTCACCATGAACCAGAGGTTGTGAGAGTCTGGGTTGGTTTCCGTGACCTGAACCAGAGGTTGTGAGAGTCTGGGCTAGTTTGTGTAACCTGAACCAAAGGTTGTGAGAGTCTGGGGTGGTTCCGGTCACCATGAACCAGAGGTTGTGAGAGTCTGGGGTGGTACAAGTCACCATGAACCAGAGGTTGTAAGAGTCTGGGGTGGTTTCCGTGACCATGAACCAGAGGTTGTGAGAGTCTGGGGTGGTTTCCGTGACCATGAACCAGAGGTTGTGAGAGTCTGGGGTGGTTTCCTTTACCATAAACCAGACGTTATGAGAGTCTGGGGTGGTTCTGGTCTCACAGTCTGAGGTGATTCCGGTCACCATGAACCACATCCAGCTCCGAGCCTCGCACAAGGACCAGCTCCTGGGACCCGCCTGTCTCCCCCAGACATGCTCCACCCACCGAAGGCTGCAGATGTAACAATAAAGTTGTCATGGGAGCAAGGAGAGAAGGGGGAAGACAGTAATTTACCAATAGACTAATGATGCACCCAGAATACACATTTAAAAACAAATTGCAGCAGGCTATAATTGGCCTCATCAAGTCCTGCAGCTCGGATGTTGGTAATAACTTATCCCTGAAAGTGGAAATTTCTCCTTTCCTGCCACGCGCTCCGTGGGGGCCTGGCAGCTGCTTTGCAGGAAATGCTTTCCTCGTCCCTCCTACCGTCCCCTGTCCAATAAAATACAACAATCAGCGAACAAAAAGTGTGATTAACTTCAAATTGGAGCAATGAATAGGTTCCTTACGACCTGGGGGCTTCTTGACGTCGTGTGGTCTGTCTGTCTGTCTTTCTCTCTCGCTCACCTACTCTCTATTTCTATTTATAGCTCTCTTTACTGTTTCCTTCTTTTTCTCCCCATCACCCACTTATTTCCCTTCTCTCTCTCTCTCCCCGCCCCATCTCTCTCTTCATTTTCTGCTCATTCCCTCTTTCTCTGACTTTAATCTCTCTCTCTCCTCTCTCTCTCTCTCTCTCTCTCTCTCTCTCTCAGCTCTCCTGTCTCTCTCTCTCTCTCTCTCAGCTCTTCTCTCTCTCTTTCTTTTTCTCTCTCTAGCTTTACTTTCTCTCTCTTTCTCTCTCTCTCTCCTGTCTCTCTCTCTCTCTCGGCTCTCCTGTCTCTCCCTCTCTCTCTCTCAGCTCTTCTCTCTTTCTTTTTCTCTCTCTAGCTTTACTCTCTCTCTCTTTCTCTATTCCGCTGTATATGCCTTCTGTCCCATTCCCCCCACTCTTTCTCTCTCACTTGCCCCCTCGCTGTCTTTTCTCCTCTCTTTCTCTCTCGATCTTCTCTACCCACACTTTCTTTTTGTTTCTCCTTATACCCTTGTCACATTTTCTTTCTTTTTCCCTTTTTGTTGCTCGCTTTTTCTCTATCCGATTCCCCTTCCCCCTCACTCTTACTCTCCCTCCACCCTCTATCTCGCCATATCTCCTATCCACAATCCCACGCCCCCTCGTTCTCCTCACCAAAAAGAGATCAAAAGGAAAGGTACAGCAAGGAAGGACCATCATCTTAGAGGGACCAATACTCTGGAACAAGAGGGCCCGCCCGGGGTCCTGACAATGCCATCACCAGTTCTGCAAGACACAAAACCCCTATTTATTCAAATGATCTCTAGATTGCTTCCCGTCGACAGGATGATATAGGCAGCCGAGAGCCCCTCCCATCAATGTCCTGATAAAGGATTTAGGGCACATCCTCACTCTGCTGCTGAACGTCATCATAGTATTCTAACATAGACATGAAACGCCATAGGGTGGAAAGGGGACAGCGCCATCTTGTAGGGTCCTCTTTCTACTTGCCACTTTCTCTGCCTATGTTGAGTCAGGGATGGTATAGTGGCATTCTATCCTGGCTCTGGAATGCAATGTTTCTGGCAATGGAGGAATTTCATCCAGAACTTTGACTGGGGGGAATGTTTTACAATGTACAGCATTCCGTCCGTCATCTTTTTGTGTTGCTATAGTCTCCCTAAGTGGGCCGGCTATGCCCAGACGTGATTCCGGTGCTCACTATCCCATTGAATTCAAGCTAGCCTCACTAATGAGGGGTGATACCCTGAAACCAGTGCCAGGATGCTTGTTTTCAGTCCAGGAAGGACTTGACCTGGTAGTTCGGGCTGGACTGTTTCCATGGGGAGCAGGGTCAAGGCTGATTTGCATATGGCTGGGTCGAAACTGGGGTTGCGTGCAATGGATTGAACCCAGATCTGCGGGGGTGAATGTTTGACAATGTTCAGCATGCTGTCCATCATCTTTTTGTATTGTCATTCTCAACACTCCATAGGAGTTTTTGGCAACTCCGCGTTCTCCACGGAACGTGAAATTACCCAAATTCTGCAAATTCCGTGAATGGAATTTTCCACCCAGGCCTATTACTCTCCTTGTTTTTTATATACATTTGTTATTAATGAATTTGATATGTTTTTATTATGTTTCCTGATGAGATTTAGATGTAATCGAGTTACTGTTTATCGGTGTACTATTAAGCATATGCTTGTTTTAAACAAAGAAATACATTGAAAATATTTTCTTAAATCTTTTGTCTGGTAGTCAATAGGAAAAGAGTTGGAATTATACTGTTCCCTTGATGTATGTTAAAAGTTTGAACGCAGGTGAGTGCGTCGTACAGTAGCATATTTAGTCAATAGTATTGAATTAGTATTTTCTCCAAAGGGAACACTCTGTTCTCATGACTATCCCATTTGAGGCACTGCTTGCGCAGCTGCAGATGGAACCTAACAAAGCTCTCTCTATCCCATGAAGCATCATTTTAGTCCATCAATAAAACACGGGGGTCGTTACATGGCCTGTTGTTATGTCTAATTGTTATAGGACAACGGGGCTGCAAATCAATTGCTAATTTTATCAGTTCATAAATATATAAGGGCTGTGTCTTCATCTATACATTCTAAATCATGACTTTTTTCACATTCCTCAGCGCCCCTAGATGTCCTCCATATAAATGTCTGACACAGCCCTTACATAACTATACGCAGCCCTTACATAACTATACGCAGCCCTTACATAACTATACGCTGCGACATTTCAGGTAATGGATAACCACTATTTGCAAATACCGGCTGCATTGTGCGATCATTTTTTATTTATGAACTGATGAAATTACCAATTGATTTCCAGAACCGTTGTCCCATGACAATTCGACTAAACAAAAGGCCATTTAACGACTGTAAGAGCCCTACCTCTCAAAACACTACACGGTTATATGTGATAACTCTTCACACTAATTTATCCGGGTTCTTGCGTCTTTCTTTCTAGCGCTTAGACGCCCCAGGGCAGCAATCGCGCTCTATAAATCCACATTTCATTTCATTCATTTCATTTCATTTCATTTCCACCCTTCCCTAGCTGATGTCAGGTCGACTCTCACATATGTACCGTGCCCTCATAACCTGATAGGCTCAATGGGACCAGTATTTCCCTGTTTTTCCTTTTATCCCTCCATTCGCACAACAGGATTTTTTTATTTCTATTTTTAGAGTCTTGTATAGCGCAAACTAGACCCTGATACATAGGGTATCAGAGCGCCAGTTTCGTTACATGAAGGAACATTATTTTTTAATATTTTTTATTTAGGCACAGGGAGATTAAATGATTGGCTCAGAATCACAGGAAGTTGAGCATCTTTTCCGAGACTTGAACCCAGTTCCCCAGCTTCGAGTTCGACCGCTCTAGCCGTAAGGCTACATCGCGTTGTTGCCGAGACTCGAACCTGGTTCCGCAGCTTCGAGGTCGACCGCTCTAGCCATAAGGCTACATCCTCTCCCCATGAGGAATACATATTTTTTGGTCCAGGTTCGGACCTCTTACCCATGCACGAGTTTTGTTTTGGATGCACAGGGGCACACACTTTAGCAAACCGTCAGTCACCATGATATCGCTCTCATTATGGAACTGTTTCTTTCTATTCAATATATTGAATCTCCGTGTGCACCATGATCCATGGATATACTATGTGCATTTATCATATTCAAGTTATTCTTGCTTCAGACAATGTAAATGTTTTATTTACTTACTTCCTTATTTGTTTTCTATCTCTGCCATTCGATACTTCACGACATATGGCACAATTGGTGTGATTTCCCTATTAAGGTTTTACAAATGAACCTAATGTTTTCGCTGTGTATACAATTTTCAATATATTTATCGGGGTTTGCTCTTCAGGTGCCGACTGTGTTATATTGACAATGATTGACACCCTTTGTCTTCCTACTCCATATTGGATGATGACATGTTCTTTCCGACAATGTGATTACTAACATCTTCTCTATATCAATGTATATATTTAACTACATATATGTGTCAAATATTTGTACGATGAACATTATAATATTTTGGTATTTTTTTGTTTTTCTGTTTGAATTTTGTCATAATGTTTATTTGAATGGGTGACTTTTTTATTTTTTATTTTATTTTTTCTGTGACTTGTACTTTACATTCTTATGTTCTATACACATTATGATTACACAATCCTTGCCTTTTGTTGCTGTTTGTATTATCAGCCTTGAAAAAGGCCCAGGCCTGCGCGCTGCTCAAGGGGCGAAACACATGTTGGTTGTATTTGCGGATCCAGAGATTCTGATGCATTAAGAATCACCCTAGAGCTTTGATTTACCTTTTAAAATATAGACTCTACCATTGCATTACCTGCAACACTATTTGTTACCAATTCGGATCGGAAGGAATATTTAACATATGTTCTCCTGCTCGGGTACATACACATACTTGGGTTAGGGGTTTCTCATTTTCCAAAGACAAGTGGCAACATATCTACCCTCATTAATAAAGGACGGGCACAGCCAGGATCCATTACCCCAACAACTTTGGCCTCATGGTACCTTGGATTTTTTAAACCATGCAGTGCCACACAGGGTAGCTTTGCGTGGCTTAGTAAATCCCAAATAAGGGCCTGCGTTGTCTTGCATCGCCTTCCGTGATGCAAGTACAACACAATCCCTTAGCAAATCTTCCCCAGTTTTTCGGGCTATCCACTGACTTGCAAAACATTCTATTAAGCTCCTTTTTATATCAATCCATCTAATGTGGAAGTCCGGAAATCCAAGTGTAAAAATATTTGGCCCGTGAGGAGAAGAATGCGTCCTACCTGCCCAAGAGAAGTTTCACAGTCAAATTAGGAGACCATACATCTAAACCTTTTAAGACACCATGAGGGTACCTCAGGGATCCTCCCTGAGCCCTACCCTCTTTAATATATATGTTGCCCCTTTAGCAACCATCAAAAGGAATTGTGGGTTCTTACCCGTTTCCTACGCAGATGACACACAAATAGTGATGTCAATCACGAATAACGTAGACCAAACAGCTGACAAATTTAGTAATTGCATGGAACAAGTTAATCACTGGATGCAGCTAAACTGTCTAAAACTGAACGGGGATAAAGCCGAAGTCATGATACTTGGGACAGATCTTAAAACCTGGTCTTCTAAAGGGTGGCCTGATCGTTTAGGCAATTGCCTTTACCCAGTGGATAAAGTCAGGAACCTGGGTTTTGTATTCGACAATAAACTAACGTTTAATGCTCAGATTAACAAATTGTCCTTGTCTGTGTGGTAAATTCTGAAAATGATAAAAAGTCTTTTGCCTTTCATTCCCCAAGAAGCTTGTAAAACACTGATAACAACACTGACCCTATCCAGGCTGGATTATGGAAATGCCCTTTATGCGGGGCTACAAGCCCAACACCTGACAAAACTGCAGCGTCTACAAAACGCAGCAGCTAGGCTGGTTCTGGACATCCCCTTATCTAAGCCGGTGGCCCACAGATTAACCGCATGCGTGCGGGCGGAATTCCGCTCGTAGGCTGAGATTTTCTAAAGCGCACTTTACGTGACGAGCTGGGCTCGTCATGAGCGTGCGAGGAGGCTACGCCATGACGAGCCCAGCTCGTCATCAGCGTCGAAGGGGTTAAGAACCCTCCACTGGCTGCCTATGGAGAAAAGAATAAGGTTCACGTTAGTGGGCCTAGCATAAAAGGCCCTTCATGGGGTAGGCTCCCATTTCCTAAAAACGCTATTTGAACAGTATGAACCTCCTAGGAACCTAAGATCGAGCGAGGCTAAGCTGATTAAGGTCCCCAAAGTCAAGCAATTAAGATGGGGGAGGAGAAGCTTTCTATTGCAAACAGCTAAATCTTGGAACCAACTACCACTCTCAATAAAAAATAGCTCCTTGCTGCTAATATTCAGGAACGCCGTAAAAACGTGGCTCTTTACATCTTAGTTAGACTCCATGTCGCCAGTAGCTCCAGACTTTCTGCATTTAACACAGCGCCAAGACGCCCTTGGGCATTCGTGCGCTCTATACATTTATAAATCAAATGAAATCATTCATTCTATAGCATTTTGAGCCCTATTGTCAATTACTTGCATTTTCTTAAATGAGATAAGAAACCGGAAGTGGATGCCCCAGCATGATGCACTTCCGTTCACCAGCGTCCTGTTAATTTTAGAACTCTGTTTAATCAAAAGTAGATTTGAAATATCTTCTTTCTATTCTGCATTTGTTGCAGATCTGCTGTCCTGCAGCCCCCTGCACCAGCCCTTCGGTACCCTGTGTTGTGTCTGTGTGTGGGTTCTGCATCTTTTCAGCACCTTGCATGAATCCTGCTCAATTCATTCTTAATTCAGAGGTATCCATACATATCTCTAGGAGATTAGTGAGGCCATGTGCGCCATGTGAAGTTTCATCACCGCTAGGATGCAGTGTCACAGAGGACAACTCCAGGGAAATCTGGATTCTGATGAGGTTGTGATCTCATTTAAAGGTCTAGCATAGAGTTATAAAAAGATGACACAGTCGATGCCTTTTCAAATTACATCCCTTCCTTCCGCTGATTATAGAGTGAACGAGAGAGGGGTGAGGATTTATTCTCTTTTCAGGATGAATTTCAGTCCTGCATCAGTTCAGTTTTTACCCCACCGCAAACCCATGTCACCAGTAGGAATACTTACAACAGAGGAGTCCAGTGTAGATCTACGTGGGCGGGGCCTATGTCAGATTTTGGAATGTCGATTTAGGGTAAATCTGCATCCAATTATTTTTAAAAACTGTAGGAAATGTAGTGTTTTTTTAGAAAAATCTGCAACAACTCTCAGCAATGTGGACCATGAATGATGGTTAAATCGGATTTATGGAAATAATATTTTACTTTCATATTCTCTGTTATGGGTCTAATGTCTAGGACCATTGCAAAAAAGAACAAGTGATGGACTGAATGTGGATCAATGTCACACACTCCCCCAGTCAAAAGATCTGGGCCCAAATCCATCGTTTTTTTGCACTCCACACCACCCTGGGTCAGATAATGGCTTTATGCAAATCAGCTCTGACCCTGTTGCCCCATGGGAACAGTCCAGTCCGAACTACAACAGCCATATCTTTCCCAGACCGGAATCAAGCATCCGAGGACCGGACCGGTTTCGAGGTAACACCTCTCTTCAGCCCGGCTAGCTTGACTCCAAGTGGTGTGGAGTGCCTGGGACCCACGTCTGGGCATCCCCAGCGCACTTAGGGCGGCAATTGCAAAAATGAACAAGTGATGGACTGAATGTGGATCAATGTCACACACTCCCCCAGTCAAAAGATCTGGGCCCAAATCCATCGTTTTTTTGCACTCCACACCACCCTGGGTCAGATAATGGCTTTATGCAAATCAGCTCTGACCCTGTTGCCCCATGGGAACAGTCCAGTCCGAACTACAACAGCCATATCTTTCCCAGACCGGAATCAAGCATCCGAGGACCGGACCGGTTTCGAGGTAACACCTCTCTTCAGCCCGGCTAGCTTGACTCCAAGTGGTGTGGAGTGCCTGGGACCCACGTCTGGGCATCCCCAGCGCACTTAGGGCGGCAATTGCAAAAAAGAACAAGTGATGGACTGAATGTGGATCAATGTCACACACTCCCCCAGTCAAAAGATCAGGGCCCAAATCAAGTTAGTGCGCTGGGGATGCCCAGACGTGGGTCCCAGGCACTCCACACCACTTGGAGTCAAGCTAGCCGGGCTGAAGAGAGGTGTTACCTCGAAACCGGTCCGGTCCTCGGATGCTTGATTCCGGTCTGGGAAAGATATGGCTGTTGTAGTTCGGACTGGACTGTTCCCATGGGGCAACAGGGTCAGAGCTGATTTGCATAAAGCCATTATCTGACCCAGGGTGGTGTGGAGTGCAAAAAAACGATGGATTTGGGCCCAGATCTTTTGACTGGGGGAGTGTGTGACATTGATCCACATTCAGTCCATCACTTGTTGTTTTTTGCAATTGCCGCCCTAAGTGCGCTGGGGATGCCCAGACGTGGGTCCCAGGCACTCCACACCACTTGGAGTCAAGCTAGCCGGGCTGAAGAGAGGTGTTACCTCGAAACCGGTCCGGTCCTCGGATGCTTGATTCCGGTCTGGGAAAGATATGGCTGTTGTAGTTCGGACTGGACTGTTCCCATGGGGCAACAGGGTCAGAGCTGATTTGCATAAAGCCATTATCTGACCCAGGGTGGTGTGGAGTGCAAAAAAACGATGGATTTGGGCCCAGATCTTTTGACTGGGGGAGTGTGTGACATTGATCCACATTCAGTCCATCACTTGTTGTTTTTTGCAATTGCCGCCCTAAGTGCGCTGGGGATGCCCAGACGTGGGTCCCAGGCACTCCACACCACTTGGAGTCAAGCTAGCCGGGCTGAAGAGAGGTGTTACCTCGAAACCGGTCCGGTCCTCGGATGCTTGATTCCGGTCTGGGAAAGATATGGCTGTTGTAGTTCGGACTGGACTGTTCCCATGGGGCAACAGGGTCAGAGCTGATTTGCATAAAGCCATTATCTGACCCAGGGTGGTGTGGAGTGCAAAAAAACGATGGATTTGGGCCCAGATCTTTTGACTGGGGGAGTGTGTGACATTGATCCACATTCAGTCCATCACTTGTTGTTTTTTGCAATTGCCGCCCTAAGTGCGCTGGGGATGCCCAGACGTGGGTCCCAGGCACTCCACACCACTTGGAGTCAAGCTAGCCAGGCTGAAGAGAGGTGTTACCTCGAAACCGGTCCGGTCCTCGGATGCTTGATTCCGGTCTGGGAAAGATATGGCTGTTGTAGTTCGGACTGGACTGTTCCCATGGGGCAACAGGGTCAGAGCTGATTTGCATAAAGCCATTATCTGACCCAGGGTGGTGTGGAGTGCAAAAAAACGATGGATTTGGGCCCAGATCTTTTGACTGGGGGAGTGTGTGACATTGATCCACATTCAGTCCATCACTTGTTGTTTTTTGCAATTGCCGCCCTAAGTGCGCTGGGGATGCCCAGACGTGGGTCCCAGGCACTCCACACCACTTGGAGTCAAGCTAGCCGGGCTGAAGAGAGGTGTTACCTCGAAACCGGTCCGGTCCTCGGATGCTTGATTCCGGTCTGGGAAAGATATGGCTGTTGTAGTTCGGACTGGACTGTTCCCATGGGGCAACAGGGTCAGAGCTGATTTGCATAAAGCCATTATCTGACCCAGGGTGGTGTGGAGTGCAAAAAAACGATGGATTTGGGCCCAGATCTTTTGACTGGGGGAGTGTGTGACATTGATCCACATTCAGTCCATCACTTGTTGTTTTTTGCAATTGCCGCCCTAAGTGCGCTGGGGATGCCCAGACGTGGGTCCCAGGCACTCCACACCACTTGGAGTCAAGCTAGCCGGGCTGAAGAGAGGTGTTACCTCGAAACCGGTCCGGTCCTCGGATGCTTGATTCCGGTCTGGGAAAGATATGGCTGTTGTAGTTCGGACTGGACTGTTCCCATGGGGCAACAGGGTCAGAGCTGATTTGCATAAAGCCATTATCTGACCCAGGGTGGTGTGGAGTGCAAAAAAACGATGGATTTGGGCCCAGATCTTTTGACTGGGGGAGTGTGTGACATTGATCCACATTCAGTCCATCACTTGTTGTTTTTTGCAATTGCCGCCCTAAGTGCGCTGGGGATGCCCAGACGTGGGTCCCAGGCACTCCACACCACTTGGAGTCAAGCTAGCCGGGCTGAAGAGAGGTGTTACCTCGAAACCGGTCCGGTCCTCGGATGCTTGATTCCGGTCTGGGAAAGATATGGCTGTTGTAGTTCGGACTGGACTGTTCCCATGGGGCAACAGGGTCAGAGCTGATTTGCATAAAGCCATTATCTGACCCAGGGTGGTGTGGAGTGCAAAAAAACGATGGATTTGGGCCCAGATCTTTTGACTGGGGGAGTGTGTGACATTGATCCACATTCAGTCCATCACTTGTTGTTTTTTGCAATTGCCGCCCTAAGTGCGCTGGGGATGCCCAGACGTGGGTCCCAGGCACTCCACACCACTTGGAGTCAAGCTAGCCGGGCTGAAGAGAGGTGTTACCTCGAAACCGGTCCGGTCCTCGGATGCTTGATTCCGGTCTGGGAAAGATATGGCTGTTGTAGTTCGGACTGGACTGTTCCCATGGGGCAACAGGGTCAGAGCTGATTTGCATAAAGCCATTATCTGACCCAGGGTGGTGTGGAGTGCAAAAAAACGATGGATTTGGGCCCAGATCTTTTGACTGGGGGAGTGTGTGACATTGATCCACATTCAGTCCATCACTTGTTGTTTTTTGCAATTGCCGCCCTAAGTGCGCTGGGGATGCCCAGACGTGGGTCCCAGGCACTCCACACCACTTGGAGTCAAGCTAGCCGGGCTGAAGAGAGGTGTTACCTCGAAACCGGTCCGGTCCTCGGATGCTTGATTCCGGTCTGGGAAAGATATGGCTGTTGTAGTTCGGACTGGACTGTTCCCATGGGGCAACAGGGTCAGAGCTGATTTGCATAAAGCCATTATCTGACCCAGGGTGGTGTGGAGTGCAAAAAAACGATGGATTTGGGCCCAGATCTTTTGACTGGGGGAGTGTGTGACATTGATCCACATTCAGTCCATCACTTGTTGTTTTTTGCAATTGCCGCCCTAAGTGCGCTGGGGATGCCCAGACGTGGGTCCCAGGCACTCCACACCACTTGGAGTCAAGCTAGCCGGGCTGAAGAGAGGTGTTACCTCGAAACCGGTCCGGTCCTCGGATGCTTGATTCCGGTCTGGGAAAGATATGGCTGTTGTAGTTCGGACTGGACTGTTCCCATGGGGCAACAGGGTCAGAGCTGATTTGCATAAAGCCATTATCTGACCCAGGGTGGTGTGGAGTGCAAAAAAACGATGGATTTGGGCCCAGATCTTTTGACTGGGGGAGTGTGTGACATTGATCCACATTCAGTCCATCACTTGTTGTTTTTTGCAATTGCCGCCCTAAGTGCGCTGGGGATGCCCAGACGTGGGTCCCAGGCACTCCACACCACTTGGAGTCAAGCTAGCCGGGCTGAAGAGAGGTGTTACCTCGAAACCGGTCCGGTCCTCGGATGCTTGATTCCGGTCTGGGAAAGATATGGCTGTTGTAGTTCGGACTGGACTGTTCCCATGGGGCAACAGGGTCAGAGCTGATTTGCATAAAGCCATTATCTGACCCAGGGTGGTGTGGAGTGCAAAAAAACGATGGATTTGGGCCCAGATCTTTTGACTGGGGGAGTGTGTGACATTGATCCACATTCAGTCCATCACTTGTTGTTTTTTGCAATTGCCGCCCTAAGTGCGCTGGGGATGCCCAGACGTGGGTCCCAGGCACTCCACACCACTTGGAGTCAAGCTAGCCGGGCTGAAGAGAGGTGTTACCTCGAAACCGGTCCGGTCCTCGGATGCTTGATTCCGGTCTGGGAAAGATATGGCTGTTGTAGTTCGGACTGGACTGTTCCCATGGGGCAACAGGGTCAGAGCTGATTTGCATAAAGCCATTATCTGACCCAGGGTGGTGTGGAGTGCAAAAAAACGATGGATTTGGGCCCAGATCTTTTGACTGGGGGAGTGTGTGACATTGATCCACATTCAGTCCATCACTTGTTGTTTTTTGCAATTGCCGCCCTAAGTGCGCTGGGGATGCCCAGACGTGGGTCCCAGGCACTCCACACCACTTGGAGTCAAGCTAGCCGGGCTGAAGAGAGGTGTTACCTCGAAACCGGTCCGGTCCTCGGATGCTTGATTCCGGTCTGGGAAAGATATGGCTGTTGTAGTTCGGACTGGACTGTTCCCATGGGGCAACAGGGTCAGAGCTGATTTGCATAAAGCCATTATCTGACCCAGGGTGGTGTGGAGTGCAAAAAAACGATGGATTTGGGCCCAGATCTTTTGACTGGGGGAGTGTGTGACATTGATCCACATTCAGTCCATCACTTGTTGTTTTTTGCTAATGTCTAGGACCAGTCCTAGGAATTTTGAAGAAACTGCAAACTTCTCTTTAGATACTGTGCCAGGTATTCCTGTAGATTGTTGTGTTCCCTTTTTATGCTGAATTAAAAACAGTAATACTGTCTTTTCTGATAGAGCACACCATTGTGAGTTTTGCCAGTAAACTGTTTTTTCCTCCTATCCAAATCATTGTTATTTTATTGACGTCATAGGAACACTGTGATCTTAAGGATAAATGGCTGGCCTTGCCAGGAGCTGAACCCCTGTTCTGCAGGTTGCAGTGAAGGTTTATTCCCCCAGAGTACTGTAGCTTCCGGACACCGGGCTGCCACAACAGATGGTTCTACAGCTGAACCTTCAGCTCTTCATTCAGTTTGCTAAAGGGTGTGATTGTGCCATGCCATTCTGAAAGTACACCATGCCATACTAAAGCAGGTAAAGGAGAGATTATCTATCTCTTCATATGACTTTTATAATATAACGCATGACTGTACAGAGTGCACGGACCGTACATTGTCTTCTAAGTCAATGACAGCCAGCTCATTCTTTCACTGTCAGAAGACCCCCCCACCATCAGAGCCAACTTTCACAGATGCTTGATGGACCTCACCTAGTGGATGAGGGACTACTGTCTCAAACTCAGCAAAGACAAAATGAAAGTACTCATCTTGGGGAACAACACATCCCCATGGAATGATGCCTGCTGACCTTGGCCCTGCCCGACAGACCAAGCTACAACCTCGGCATCATCCTGAACAGAACGTAATCCATGAAGAACCAGGTAAACACAGTCTCATCCACCTGAGTCAATGCTCTATACAGGCTCTGAAAGATCTTCAGAGGGCTCCAAGACAATACCAGAAGGATCGTCACACAGGGCCTCGTCACCAGCAGGCTGGACTATAGGAGCACACTCTACGTAGATGCTACAGACAATACAAAACGCAGTTGCAAGACGTATCCTCAACCTCCCTCAATGGACCCACATGACATCACTTCTTAAGTAGCTACAGTGGTTCCCGATCCAGAAGAGATGCCAGTTTAAGATGTTGATCCATGCTTACAAAGCCCTGCACAACGAGGGACCAGAGTACATCAACAAACGCATGACCTTCCACCAACCAACCAGACACCTGCGATTCACCTCGGATTCGTAGACACCCCCAAATCTGCCGAGCCATCAGCGGAGGATGCTCCGTCTCACAACTGATAGCCAGAGCCTGGAACACCCTTCCTCTTCACCTTCGGACCACCCCAATGCTCCAGCAATTAAGGAAAGGAAGCAGCTAGCATCCCCAGTGCCGCTAAATCCTCAAGAGTGATTTTCTGTGCTTTATAAATCTTGATTGCTTGATTAATTGAGATCAGTGTCAAAACAGGGCCACCAGCACTCTGGCCACAATGGCCATAAACTTGCATGGACTGCTACTGCTTATGGCGAGGGGTGGATGGACCGTCTCTCATCACCTGCATACGTCTGAGTATTTGTTGTGATTATGTGCTGGCAGCAGGGATGTTCCCAAAGAGTGAGCTTCCAGGGGCATTGTGTATGAACTTGGAATAGCCGTATACAAGGTAGGGTGATCTAAGGCTCTTCAACGGGTTCACCCTCCATCTAATTCAATCCGTGGTGTTGGTGCTGGTCACCCACTGTACGCATGTCAGTTGCACTGGTCGCCTAATGTAAGCAGTTGAGATGCACTACAGTTATAGTGTGAGCATGTAAACATGTCTGGTGCAGTAAACGCCCAGCGATGAATGTAAGCCGCACGAGATGCCTAATGTAAACAAGGTCAATGCACAAATCACTTAATGTAAGCATGTAACATCCACTCAACACCTTGTGTAAGCAAGTCAGATGCAGTGGGAACCTAATGCATGCATGTGCACTGCACCGCTAATGTCAGAAGCACTAGTCATATCATGTTAGCATATAAATGTTGCAGGAGGCCCTTAAACACAATGTAAGCATGTCAGATGCATTTGACGCCTTCACTGTGCTGTTCAGAATCACTATAGATCTAATGTAAGCACTTAACGCCCACTAGAGCCTTAATAAGGGCATGTTAGATGCAAGAGACGCATAATGTAAACATGTAAGCAGTCATAAGTGACAAACAGCTAATGTAAGACGGTCAGGTACAATAAAACCAAATCAATGTTTCTAATACAAATGTTCATTTGCTGCAAAATAATACAAGACATTCCTGAGATATTCAACCATAATGCACTCTATGTTTGGTGTTCCTCTCAGATTCAAGTGAAATGTTTTACCGTGATAAATGCGATGACACACCAGTTGTTCCATCAATAGGATAACCTATAGAATATATTTTGTATTTCAAGCTTTTTATATAGTCGAAGTGTAGGGTTTAAGACAAGTTTGGACAGGTCACCTCTTGCTCAAACCTTATAGTACAAACATAATGTTAATGTAAAACTCCCTTAACTTATGCAATTCACTATTACTAGTTCAATTAAAACATGGAACTTTTGTCAATACTTACCTTGGGCGTGAGCAGCAACAAAGAAGAATATATAGTGGATTGAAATGCTGTTGAGATTCCTATTCTATGTTCTAAATGTAATGTTCCAGTTGCTGCTGTCTGAGTGGTAACAAAGAGTTGAGGCATAATATTGGCCTCTGTGCCTTGCCATAAAATCCATAGAATATATGGCCGGAGTGTAGAGTTTTCTACAGGTCATGTCAGACCACTCTCTGTGTCTAGGTTACCCTATGTGGGTAATTTCATAATGATATAATACCTATGGGTGGTCCTTCCATCTGATATGACACAAATAAGCCTAATTTTTGCAGCTCTATGTCCAGAAACATTTGATTGATCTGCTACAAGGACGCTGCAATACAAATTTAATTCAGAACTGCGATTACAAATGTTTTGCCTACATTTAGCATTTTATGAACTTCAAAGTACCCAACGACCTCCACTATTTATCCCTCGATAATCTTGTCCTTTTAAAGTGATGTGTGGTATTACTCTCTACTTGGATAGTTAGTGTGATTTTATTTCCAAACATGTTGTCCCTTCATAGAGGACAGTGAAAAGCCCTCCATTGAATGACGTAGCTAGAGTTCTCGGAATTCAACTAGACGTCAATGAATAAAAGGACACCCCGGAATCAAAAATTCAAAGGCACACCATCACATATAGGAGCATTTTGGAATTTACTCTCAACCAGACAAATATATGATGTTACAATGCATGCAAATACAACGCATCCTTTTACAACGCAGTCTTTACATCGCAACTACCATTGCATTGCGTGATTTTACCACGCATTTCATTACAACGCATACCATTACAAAGCATATTACTTTTAGGGCAACAGTAGGGTAAGTGTTGGATAGTGTAGGAGTAAATATTGATGTTCCCACTCCAGTGAGTGCAACAGTAGAATAAGTGTTGGATAGTGTAGGGGTACAATTTATTATTACCACTCCAGTGAGTGCAACAGTACGGAAAGTGTTGGATAGTGTAGGGGTGAAAATTACTATTTCCATGTAACCCATACCCTCCCTAATACTAAAAAAATCTCCATTACTTACCTTATAATGCGTTGTAATGGCATGAGTTGTAATGGTATGCGTTGTAATGGCATGCGTTGTAATGACATGCGTTGTAATGGCATGCATTGTAATGGCATGCAATGTAAAGGCAGGTGCGTTGTAACAGTTGCGTTGTAAAGGTAGGTCGTTGTAATGACTGCGTTGTAATGGATGTTTCCCCAACCAGACACCATCAAACAAGGGAATATTTTAGAATCGAAAGCCCGACTGGAAGGAATCAGTCAAGGAACCCTGTTGAATTCAGATACAAACCAGAGGTCACCAGACAAAGGACCCTCTGGAACTCATATACACACCAATTGTCACCGGACAATGGAGCCTCTGGGATTCAGATACAAACCAGATGTCACAATACAAAGGACCCTTTGGGACACAGATACAAACCAGATGTCATCAGACAAAGGACCCTGTGGAATTCAGTTACAAACCAGATGTCATTAGACAAAGGACCCTTTGGGATTCAGATACAAACCAGATGTCCATACACAAATGACCTTGTTACACAGAACATTATAACTCTTTTTAGTGTTATATAAAAGTGGTATTATATACTCCAAGGTAAGGTCACGCTCATTTATTAGTCATTCCCAGCTCCATGTGTTCTTTTCTACAAGAGTTTGTCAACCACCCCCAAATAATCTCACATCTGCCAAAGAAAAAGATTAAGACGAGTCAGAAAGTGCCTCACGTAAGCCCCGTCCATGGAGCTACTGGTTGGTACTCACCAGTTTGCTCACTCTGTCATCATCTGCAACTTTCATGATAGGAAAAGAAAAGGGAACAAAGTGGAAATTTTACCCTAGTCTTAAATTTATGTGAAAAGGTGAAGAAAAATAATGTGTAGACGATAATATCATCCATCATCCGTCTGAACCCTGCAATGTGCAAAAGAAGAAAAATGTATTTCTAAATTAAAATGATTTGTGGACCACTGTTCCATAGATACTTTATTTTCAACAGTGTCCACACTCATATTAAAAGAAATAGCATGTTTAATTGGAACAGCTGACATGTTTCATTGCCTCGTACACTTTATGGCAATTTCATCGGGGCACGGAGACGCCTCTCCACCTCACTGATGCTTCTAAGAAATCAAGTGGTTGCCAGGTGGACTCCTACCAGCAACTCACTCAGGGGGTTAACAGCTTTCCCCCATAAGATAAAATGCAGCCAACAGCAGTGTACCGCTGTACCAGAGGTACGAGCACGACGACTCCACGGACCTGATGTCACCAGACAAAGGAACATCTGGGATTCAGATACAAATCAAATGTAATCAAATTTTGGAAATTTTTTGAATCCACATTCCAACCAGACATCTAAAATATACACACTCCACATGCTTGAAAGTGTGAAATTAGGATTTATTTTCCTCTCAAATAAAAGTTCAAACTTTGATGACCAGCCTTTATCTGCCACTGGTCCTTCCTAAAGAGCATCATTAGATCACGATGTAAACTAGACTGAATCTCATGAACAGAAAATGGCAAAAGACTAAACAATCATCTTACAGGACATTTTGGAATACAAAAACATAGATGAAGAACATCCTACAGAGGGGCATTATCGACTCATCATTGTCTGTGATGCAGGTTTGAATTATACATTTACATATCTTGTTTTTCACCAAAGTGACCCTTCACTGGTGTGCAGAGAGGTGTGGGTGGGAGTAAAAAGTTTCAACATTATGAAACATAGAAGTTATGAAGCTGTGGAATTATCTGTGGGTATTATGACATCACAAACCATGTGTTCAAGCACACCTCTGATTATGATGTCATCAGAACACTAGCGACGGAATCAAAAGGTGCAACTAAGTCACAAAAGGACAAAGGGCGGTGATTCTTCAGTTGGAGGTCTGGGTTCATTGCTGCGCTATGTACAGGAGGCTGACGTGACAAAAAATGATGAAAGAAGCTAGGGGGCATGGTCGGAGTTGTGAATATAAAGAAGCCGGCATGTGGTGGGCTGGTCATTCTGGCCTGATAAAGGTCGTTCAGGGCAAAACATGCTGAAGCAGAATGCTGTCTCATAGTATTGTGCCCATGTACTAGGTAACACAATGAGTGTATGTTATGTTATGTTATGTTATGTAACATTTTTAATGCGCACAGATGCTCCAGCGAAGGAGCGTCCTGGCGCAGGGAAAGGCAAACACAACACAACACTAAAACCAGCAATAAAAAGCAGAACACTTAAAACAGGGGAAGTTTTTAAAACAGGAAAGTTTTCAAAGCCCTACGGAAGGATATCAAATCATCCAAGAGGCGGATTTCCAAAGGGAGCGCATTCCAGAGGAGTGCAGCTTTCACTCGAAAGGAGCGTCCCCCCATCCGACTGAGTCTGAACCGGGGAACAACCACCAAGGATTGTCCCAGGGAACGGAGTGAACGAGTTGGCACATAGGGAGAGATCAATTTATTAAGCAACACAGGTGCCGACTCTCGAAGAATTTTAAAAACCAGGGTGAGGGCCTTAAATTGGATTCGCTTAGTCATCGGGAGCCAGTGTAAGGACCACAGAGTGTTGGAGGTAGGGCAGGTCCGGGGCAGGCCAACCACCGCCCTAGCCGCAGCGTTCTGGACTCGCTGTAAACGAAGTATCTCAGCTTGGTTCGCTCCTAAAAGGAGTGAACTAGCATAGTCCAGGCGAGAAATAATCATTGCTTGAATGACCAGCTGTCTTGTGGGAGCATCAAAAAATTTGAGCAGGGGTCTTAGCCCGCGTAATACTCCAAAACAGCAGGCCGCCACTCTCTTCGTGTGAGTCACAAAGCTTAACGTATGGTCAAGCCATACTCCCAGATTCCTGAGTTCCAGGACAGGGGCTGGAGCTGTTCCCAGCTCGGGAGGCCACCATCCATCTCCCCAGAGTTCCGCATCCCTTCCAACGATCATCACCTCCGTTTTTGACGCGTTCAGCTGGAGACAGTTGTTATTCATCCAGCTGGCCACCTCTCTCAGTCCACTGCGGAACCTGAGGGCGTCCTTCTTGGCATCCCCGCTGATCGTAACCGCCAGCTGAGTGTCGTCGGCATAGGAAACCATGGTAAGGCCCCATTGCCTGGCGACTTCAGCCAGCGGCTGCACGTACAGATTAAACAGCGTGGGACTCAACGAGGAGCCCTGAGGCACCCCCAGGTCCAACGGATGGTATTTGGACTGAAAAGGAGGGGTGGCAACGCAGAAGGAACGATCACTGAGGAAGGAGCGGAACCACTGCAGAGCTGAACCACAGAGACCAATGTCCTGCAGGCGGTGTAAAAGGATGCGATGGGAAACGGTGTCAAAGGCAGCGCTCAGGTCTAATAAAATAAGCGCTGCCGTTTGACCAGCATCCAATACAACCCGCAGGTGCTCGACCATTGCCAGAAGGGCCGTCTCAGTGCTGTGACCAGCACGAAACCCATTCTGCACGGGATCCAGGACATTAACTTGGGTCATATGCTCTGTGAGGGCCAGATTTACATGGGCCTCCATGACCTTGGCCGGCCAAGGGAGCAGAGATATAGGGCGGTAGTTTTCTGGTTTCAACGGATCCAAAGATGGTTTTTTCAGGATCGGGGAAACCACCGCTTGCTTCCACTTGGCAGGAACGAGGCCAGAAGTCAGGGAGAGGTTGATCAGAGAACACACTATTGTGCGCCCCTGGAAGGCAGCATCTCTGAAAAGGGCCGCTCTTACCGGGTCTGCAGGCGAGCCCGATTTGACTCGCAAAGCCCATTTCGCAAACTCCTCATTAGAGAGAGTTGGAAGGGAGTGCAGCGATGGACAGTTACTGGAGCCGCTCCAGGGAATCACAGGTGGCAATGGGCTTGGAAACGCCTGGTAGATTTTCTTAACTTTGTCCAGGAAGAAAGTGGCTAGGGCTTCGCAGTGGGAGATGGAACTATCCAACTGCGGAGGAACTCTCTTTGCCATCAGATCTTTTATGGTTTTAAAGATGGTTTTAGTGGGGTTAAGGCTGTTTCAGAATTCGGCTGCGTAAAACGCCGCCCGGGCCCTACATATAGCTCGATGGTAGAGCTTAAGTGAGGCCAGGTAGGCGGATTTCCTTTCGGCGTCATACGTCTTGCGCCACTCCCTTTCTGCCCGTCTACAAGAGGACTTCATGGCACGCAGCGCACTGTCATACCAGGGGCTAGCCTGCCGAGGACTGTACTTACTGGAGATGATAGGTACCAGGGCATCAAGCGCCCTGGTAATCCAGTTACAGAACCGATAATAGCCCGAGGTAGCATTCAGCAGAGGACCCAAAGGTTCAGCACCCATAATGCAGTGGAGGTCCTCCAGCCTAAGTTTGTTCCAGTGGCGCCGAGGTATCCGCACAGGAGATGGAATAATAGGGTTGGCAGGAAGGGGAAGCCAAACAGACACCAAGTAGTGGTCAGACCATGCCACAGGATCAACCACCACAATCTGGACATCCAGAAGAGTTGTGAAAAACGGGTCGAGAATGTGGCCGGCCACATGTGTGGGCTGGGAGACAAGCTGGATCAGCTGCAGAGCCTCTAAGTCGGCCAAAAAACCACCGATGGCCGGGGACTCCAACCTATCGAAATGGAGGTTGAGGTCGCCTAAGATCGAAAAATTGGCGCAGCCACTAGCCAGTAGGCTCACAGCCTCCGGAAAAGCACCTCTAAAAGCTACCTCGCTGCCTGGGGGGCGGTAAACAACCATCCCCGACAGCGAGAACTGGGGGCTGATGGTGACCTTAAACAGCGCGCTCTCGCAGCCAACAATCTGCAAGACCGTCCAGGTACATGTAAAAGCAGATTTAATAAATAGAGCAATACCTCCACCTCTAGAATGGCGATTAGATCTAAAGCATACGTAGCCCGGGGGACAGGCAAGATTAACTATGGCGTCATCAGTGTCTTGAAGCCAGGTTTCAGTTAAAGCCAGCAAATCTGGTGTTTCATCCAGAATAAGATCTGCCACAGATAAATGGTGCTTTACTAGAGATCTGGTATTAAGATTTAAAAATCGTAGACCAGGTCCCAGGTTGCCAGGCGCAGAAAAGACACCAGGACGAGCTCGTAGAACAGGAAGGGTAGCAAGCTCGCAAATACCTGCAGGCCGATCAAGCGACCACATATTACAGACACACTGACACGGGCCACATAGCGGATGGTATGATGCAGCCGAGCAGCATGGGAGAGAATCCCTGATGGCTCGAAGCGAGGCACTGGAATAGACAATCATCCTGTGAAATCAGAGGTTGAGGGCATGCAGTAATCTAAGAGAATAAGTCCCCCAGCGTCCCGCGCGTACTTAGCGCGGACGGGCGCAGACGGGCAGACTCTGGCTCGACTCCGGCGCGAGTCAGGCGCGACCGCTGCGCGTCACCGCTGCGTGAACGGAGTGAGCTTTAAGTAGCAGCTCACCTGGGCTGCAGGAAGCGCTAGAGCGCTCAGGCAAATGGCGGAATGAGGCAGAGACCACCCCAAGATGGCGACCAAGCGACCAAGCGCCACGAGGAAGCTGTAAAAAACAGTAAGCTCCGCGCTAAGCGCGGTGGGGGCACTTTTTAAATGCAAGTATGTGGGCAATACTATTACTACAGATAAAATCAAGGCTCACAGGAAAAAATTATGCACATAGCAAAACGAGCATTTAAAATTATAATATTAAGCGCAACACGCTTAGATAATAGCCAGCACAGCGCGCATGCAGGCGCCTTTCCCTAGACTGAGCGGCGAGAGAGCTCGCCTTAAGTAGCAGCTCACCTGAGCTGCAAGAAGCGCTAGAGCGCTCAGGCAAATGGCGGAATGAGGCAGAGACCACCCCAAGATGGCGACCAAGCGACCAAGCGCCACGAGGAAGCTGTAAAGAACAGTAAGCGCCGCGCTAAGCGCTGTGGGGGCACTTTTTAAATGCAAGTATGTGGGCAATACTATTACTACAGATAAAATCAAGGCTCACAGGAAAAAATTATGCACATAGCAAAACGAGCATTTAAAATTATAATATTAAGCGCAACACGCTTAGATAATAGCCAGCACAGCGCGCATGCAGGCGCCTTTCCCTAGCGGGCTGAGGTGGCGTTGTGGCAGATAGAGTGGTCAGTGGTACCCAAACCAGGATTTTCACATGCAAAATTGGGGTTACATCCACAGATTGCTTGTAAAAAACATCCACCTGCTATATTGCTTTTGCATGAAAAATTGACCTTGAATTAAACCTATACTTACCTTTGCCTTCATTATTTATTTTAAATGCACTTCATATTCCCTTCTACTTTCTGCATGCTTCTCCTGTATCAAAACAACTCTAAGGGCCAGATTACGAGCACGGCAGTCCATAGGACCGCTGTACGGTCCGACCACCGCCACACTGCGAGTCCGCCCGCAGTGTTACAAGTGTGGCGGTCGGACCACCACGGGACCGCTGCATCCACTGGGGATCTCACGGAGGTCATGCAGTGGTCAGGGATCTGTAATATGCTGGTGGTGCCGCTGAGGTACCACTGATCACATTACAAGTTGAATTTCCAATACCCCATTCATGGCGGTGAGCCCTCCATGAAGAGGGTGGGGAGAGGCAACAAAGGGCTCCCTATTAAGGACCCCTGCTGCTCCTGGGCCTGGGGTGCATGCAGGGAGAGCAAATGTAGTCTCCCCTAGATCTGCATGGTGTGGCATGTATATCACACCGTGCAGGAAGGTGCAGTCGACGCTCTGGCGTTGCAGTCTGCATGTTGGGCTCTCCTATGAGCCTAACAGCAGCCACCATCAGACCGCTGCAGCACCGCCCGCCAGACCAGTATTGAACTCCTAATCTGGTGGGCGGGCACACAACGTGTGGTGGTCCTACAGCAGACGGCACAATGGCAGCACTGCTGTAGGACCGCCAAAGTCATAATAAGGCCCCTACTCATGTCTGTCTGTCTAAGGCTCCTGTTCTGAAACCATAACAACATCTATTCCAGCAAGTATTTGCTTCTGACAAAGGCCCCTTTATTGATCACACCAAGGCACTAATGTACCACAAGGTAAATACATGGAATGGTTTCCTTTTAACATGTAAGACTGACCCCAATAACCACTGGACTGACCAGTAACTATGGGCTGTAGGGGAAGTGTGCTACTCACCCGAAAAGCGCATCAGCATCTCGTCAGGGGTAGTAAGCGATATACAAATTGAATTCAATTTTTTTTTTCCAATTGTAAACCAAGAAACTGCTCTGAACTTGGAGAGTTGACCACTTACCACCTGGTTCAAGCCATGACCAATTCAGAATAGCACATTGTCTGCAAAGCCACTTTCAACAATGGTGCAATCTAATGCTGCATCTTATCCTTCTGGCTTTTATTGGGAATTCCTGAAACACCAATACTGACATTATGGAGTGCCCATTTTCAATAATCACATGAAGGCCTTTTGAATGATAAGTAAACTGATGAATGCTTTGCAGTAAATGTGCTGCTACATGTGGGTTCTTTTCTAGTTTCTACAGCACCCCTTTGTGGTTTACCCCACACTTATGTGTGTGTTTTGGAGTGTTCAGACAATATTCGCTGATTGTTTTCGCACACAGGCTTCAATCACGCTGAAGAGCGAGCCCTATGCAGACAAAATCAATTAAAACTGGCTGAGATTTATGGAGAAGGAAAATGATTGCATCAAAATTTATGCCCTGCAATCTGCATACTGAAGAGTCCCCACTCATGCAAAGAGAGTGCAGCCTTTGTTTAGCAACCAGTGTTTCTTTCATCATTGTCCGAGCACATCTGTACCGGGTTCTTCGTCAATCCTTTTAAAGCAACAACACTGGCTGAAACGAATCACTCACAGAATATCAACTACAAGAATATCGACGTCAAAAAAGTCGGAGGCGAAATATCAAGATCCAGAATATCGAAGTCCAATTTATATTATCGTAAGTACAAAAAGATCGAGAAAATAAATATTGTTGTAAAAAATATAGGGCCAGATGTAGGTGTCCAAATACCGGTCGGAAACGACCGAAAATACCGAATTTCGGCCGTTTCCGACCGGTATTTGGGCATTGGTATGTAGGGGCATGTAAAATTACAGAATCGGTAATTTTCCCGAATCGGTAATTTTCCCGAATCGGTAAAATACCGAATTGGTAAAATTACCGATTCTGCAATTTCAGATGTGGGTAGCACTGTTTTCAGTGCTACAAGGGTTTAAGAATTCTTAATTTACCACCAACTAGTAGTTGGTGGTAAAATAAGAAAACCATTTAAAAAGCATTTTTTTTACTTTTTAAACAGTGCCATGTTGCAGACATACATGCCCTAAGGGCATGTATGTCAGCAACATGTGCACCCATACACAATTGAGGGGTGCAACAGGGTGTCAAAGTGACACCCTGCCACCCTTCAATATTTCCCCCAATTACTGAATCGGTATTTACCGATTCGGTAATTGACATTGATTCCTATGGGCCTCAAGGCCCATAGGAAACAATGGCAGTTACAGACTCGGTAAATACCGATTCATTAATTACCGAATCATACCGATTCGGTAATTAATTCGGTAAATATACCTACATCCCGATTGCCAGTTCTTAAATACCGAATCGGGGATTACCTTCATCTGGCCCATAGTTTTTTATAAATTCCCACTCCAGTGAGTACAACAGTAGGGAAAGTGTTGGAAAGCATAGGGGTAAAAAGTACTACTCTCACTCCAGTGAGTGCAACAGTAGGGAAAGTTTTGGATAGCCTTCATGTCGATATTTTTGTCACCGATATTCTTGATGTCAATATTCTGTGCCTTCGATATTTCTAACTTGATATTTCTGTAGGTCAAAATTAAAAAGTCGATAATATGTCTATTCAGTGGCCGAAACATGTAGACCAACTCACCTCAGTGTAGAGTCCTTCACTGAAGAGCAGAGATGTCTAGTGTAGGTCAGGAGAGCCAGATGTATCTTGGATTTTCAGGATATACACAAAAAGATAAATTTGATCCTAGTCAATGAGATTCCTGAAAATATGGCATGTATCTGCCCTGTGAGCATTTGATGGAGGCCACTTCTCAGTAGCAAAGTGCCCAGCAGCCTGGCGACCAGGTCCCTCTTATTCTTACAAGACGGAGTGCTGAGTGAGTGTTGAATTCAGGATTGAAGACATATTTTTGATATTATGATATTCTTCGTTATAGGTTCTTCATTATCGATAACCTAATACACAATTAATAGGGGCCTGATTTAGAGGTTGGTGGAGGGGTTACAACATGACAGATATCCCTTCTGTCATATTATGATCTCTTAATAGCCCATGGGGATCGTAATACAGCGGACGGGATATCTGTCACGCTTGTGACGGAGTCTGCCGTCTGCCAAACTCTAAGTCAGGCCCTAAGTAGTGGCTTTCTTAACTATCTGGTAGTTCATCCCCCTAAGACATATGCACTGATTGGAGGAGATTCGTCTAAAGCTGAGTGGCACAAAGTCAGAAATACATATCATTGTGGGCCCTTTCAAGTGCACACCACGGTACCTTCTGGAAATATCTCTTTCCCGTGACTGCGAAAAACCTTAGGTTGTGGATTCACCCAACCCTCTCCTTACCACACCAGATCAAATTGGTCTTAAAACACTATTAATGCAAACTCCTCGGAAAGTCCCTCCTTGTATTGTAGACGAAACACTGTACAAGGCTTCAGACAGAAAAAGGTGGAGGAATGCTTGAATTAATCTCAACCACTGGTGATCCCCGAGACAGAATGCCAGTCCCTTGATTTTTTCCCACTATGCCAGTCTATATAGAGGCCAGCTAGACAGAGACCAGCCATATGCAATTAGTCTCAGTCCAACTTGCACTGTTGGCCAGGTTCCATCCACCCATCACTCCTAGGGCATCTTCTGCACCAGGCGACATGGAATAAATGCTGTCATTAATCTTGGCCCTTGGTGATTGCCTGGGTCACGTTCAATAGCATCCTTCAGCCCACGTGATAGTCAGTGGCTGAGACCTATGCAAATATTCCACCCATCCATCACATTTGTGCTTCCCTCAGTGCAAATACCAATGCCCAGGTGTGGCCTAAGTGGGCCAAAACTGGTTTGGGACTGCTTGTGTTCCTGTTCACAGGGGACCTGGCTTGGTGGTTTGGGCAGGGTCGTTCCTATTGGATCAGGAAGGAGTCTGATTTACATATCATTGGTCTTTCTCTGAAGTGACAGAGTGGGTGAAAAACGTTAGACTGGAATGTGGCCTGAATGATTGGCAGTGGCTTTGACTTTTTCAAGCATTTCTTATATCACCTTTGTCTTCTCATTGTATGAAACTTATCAGGACCTTGGACAATTTCTAACTCAATTAATGCACTATACTCCATGTCCAGACCCCTAAAAATAAAATCCAGATGTTGGAAAGGATCTGAAATCAAGCAGCAAAACTCTTGTTTGAACCCAAATATTTCAGCCCTACTCAGCCAAGCCCGGAAAGCACTTTGCTGACATTTAGTGTCTCAGAGATAATTATAAAATTTAAAACATTTACCACTAGCAGTTTTTGTCTCGAGTGGCTCGCCAATGGTAAGTTGCCAAGCACTTGTGAGAAATAATCCCGTGCTAGACCTCCTCTCGGAAAGGTTTACATTGAGAAATCTTCCGCCCGCATTGAAGAAGCTTGCGCTCGAGTATAATGTCTACTCAAGTGGCAGAAAGCAGCAGCGCCTTCTGGTGTGACACATAGTGCAGTTCTCACAGATTTTATAGCACGGGACAAACTCCTGGAGCTAAAAATCTCTGCGAGCAGCACGACTTAACAGACACCGCCGCTGGCGGAACTCCACGGATCGCGGCAGTGTTTTTTCAGCACTTTGCAGAGTAGAACTCCACGGATTCAGCCCAGGCCTGGTTGAGCATTGGTGGGTTTGGCTTATTTTCTCCCATCGGAGACCCTCTCCACATCTCATCCTCTTCTCCACCATTTGCTCTTTTTGTTAGTGGGACAGTGCTTGATTCAGGGGGCAGTGTGTAGTTGGAGCTTGTTGGGTTGATGCAACCGATGCTCATTCTCCTGTATGGTATGCGTGTATGTATGTGTGTGGTACTTCTAGCGTGAAACTAGCCAGAAGGCAGCACAGCACTGTACAAGGTCAAATTCAAGCATAAAGTCAATTAGCGATAGGAGAAGGCACTACTTTGTTTATGGTCATTTAAGGTGAAGTAGTGTTCTTAAAAGAGGCGTGTCCTCAACTCTTTCCTAAATTGGAGCAGCGTAGAAGTGGTCCTGATGGATATGGGACATTGTTCCAGTTCCTGCGTTCAAGGATAGAAAAACATGCTGCCTTGTTTTTTTCCTTTCTTGCACTACTTAGTTTACAGTCTAATAGTATCCTGGCTATGAGTGTGCCATGAACCACCAGAGATGGCGAGTGTGTCTGCAAAATAATTGGGAGTGTTGGTCATAATAGCTTTAGAAGTGATGCAGCTGGTTTTGAAGATTCTGTGGGCCAGCAAGAGGAGCCAATGCCATTCCATCAGAATGGGTGTGATGTAGTCATATTTCTTCAGGCTCTGGATGAAACATGCTTTGGCATGTAGGATGTCTTTAAGGGGCATGTAGTCTGGAGGCCAGGGAGCAGAGCGTGGCCGCCATCCAAATGTTAGGGTATGAGGGCTTGAAAAGCAGTCGTGAAGTTACTTTCTGGCAGCAATAGTTTCTCATCCTTTGCAAGGAGGTACCAGGTTCTGTATGTTTTCCAGCAATGTGTTCCTTGAGGGTGAGGCCGGTGTCCAGAGTGAGTCCAAGTGGCTTAGCTTTTGGTGAAAGTTGGGGTTCAACACCATCAAGGTTCATGTCATTGAGCCAGGTTTGTACTGTTTTTGTTTGTTGTTCCTGAAACTAACAGGAAGTCTGTCCTGGTTGGGTGGATCTTCAGCTGAATATCCAGGTCTGCCTGACGTGCATCCAGTGCTTACGGCATGGACATCTGAACCAGAGGAGAGAGTCAAGTAAAGTTGTTTATCACTGGCTCATTGTTGAATCTTGATGATGTTGTTTGTGAGTAGAGCACCAAGCGGCTACATGTAGGGGCTGAAGATGGCAGAGGACATTATGGAGCACTGGGGAATTCCACAGATTATAAGGATCTTTTAGGACCTGGTGGTGCACTTTTGGAAAAAAACACTGTTGGTTGGAGGAGAAACAGTGAACAATGTTGCAGGTGAATCCCACTTGACATTCTGTGGTGTGTCTGAGGGTGAGATGGTCAATTGCACTGAAAGCAGCTGAAAGGTCCAGCAATATTTTTTGGGAATTGAACATAGACTGCTTCTTCCTTGCTCTTGCCAATGACCGGTAGATGAGTCTGGAGCTTATGGGAAGATTTCTTGGGTGAGGGAGGCATTGACAGTGGAGAGTAGGGGTGAGACAGCTGTAGAAATGAAAGCTTCTTTAATCAATGTTCTTCAAAATAAGTGGTTTATTTAATTGAAAGCCCCTGACAGCCAACCTGCCTAGGAAAGCTCTTCTATCAACTGTGTTCATCAACTGACATGTTTACAAAGATACGCATGGGACGCACACTGATGAATCTGGACACCATTTATAAAGGGAAACATCCTTTACAATGAAACTTTTTCCACGCAGTACCTTTACAATGCAGGAATTACAACGCAAGTCGTTACAACGACTTGGGCTGGAGGGCGCTGTAGGATAGGGAATAGTTTAATTTAGTATCCAAAACCTTCCCTACTATCCACGGGGACTGGAGTTGGAATAGTAAATTAAACTATTCACTATCCAGCGCCCCCCAAGGCAAGTCGTTGTAACGACTTGCGTTGTAAAACCTGCGTTGTAAAGGCATGCGTGGAAAAAGCATGCGTTGTAACGACATACATCCGTTTACAAAAGTAAGCACAGCACGGGAGCCAAACACACAAGGATTGTCACACGTTCACAATTAACAACAGAGCCTGCACACAACACAGATAGCACTGGGATGCTCAGGGTGGGAATACAGACAACATAGGTGACACATGAGACAGGGGATCATCAAATAAAAACAACCAGGGCATTTATTTATTTATTTAAAATTTATTGCACATTACAACAAGATCATTCCCTGTGAGAGCTTTGAGGATGGACGAGGGTACAATATCATTTTCATTTCATAAGAAGGGGCTTTGAGGAAGTTGAGGTTGTCAGTGAGATCAGGGAGAGGAAGGGCTATGAAGGATGACTGTTGTGGGATTCTACAGAAAGGGATGGGTGTATGAGATGAAGCAGGCTTGGTGTTGTTGATTTGCTGTCAGTTCTTTTGTTTGTTTTCACTGTGGAAGAGGTTGATGGCATTGCCCTTTTCTGCAGAGTGGGGAATTAGTGGGTTTAGCAAGGGGTTGATGCACTACTCGATTTCCTCGAAAAGCGTTCTGCTTCTGCTGATGGCTTCATTGATGGTGTAGTACTTTTCTTTGGCTGATGTGATGAGCTGTGTGTGTGTTGCACGGAGGGATTCCAGTATCATGAGGCCCTCAGGAGTTCTGTTTTTCTTCCAATTTCTTTCCTGTCTGCAGATGGATCATTTATTGTCAGCAAGGTCTCTTTGAGGTTGCCGAAGGCTTTGGCGTGTACTTGTGTGTTTTATGATATGGACAGAAGATTCAATTTGAGGTAAACCAATATAGTCCCATGGGTCCTGTTTTCGTTAATGATCCCTGACATCTTGCCAGATTCCCTGGTCGAAAACATGGACACCACTTATAAACCTCAGGAAAGTTTTTTCTAAACGTTGCTGAATTCCAGTAAAGAAAAAAAGATTTCATTGGCCACCCACCCCAGCACAAGCAAAATAACGTTCTTACATGGACCAGAGAAAACCTCAAGGCACCTTTTTCTGGGTATGCAACGTTTACAACAAAATGTTTACAACGCACTACCATTACAACGCAGGCATTACCACGCAAACCATTACAACGCATTGCGCTGGGGGGCGCTCTAGGGTAGGGAATAAGTTTAATTTTCCATCCAACACCTTCCCTAGTGTCCACGGGGACTGGAGTTGGAATAGAAAATTATACTTACCACTATCCAGCACCTCTAAGCGCTATGCGTTGTAATGGTATGCGTGGTAAAAACCGCGTTGTAAAGGTATGCGTGGTAAAAATATGCGTTGTAACATCATACATCCCTTTTTCTGGTATTTAGAAGGAAGGCATGAAGGGCCAGATTCATGAAGCCAAAATCGGCTCGCAAAGGGCCAGATTCTGCGAATCTGGCCCTTTGTGAGCGCTTTTTTTGCATTTGGGATTCATCATCCCAAATTCAAAAATCGCAAATTATGAAATCGCTAAATTGCGATGAATTGCATTTAAGGAATCTCAATTTGAGATTCCTTAAATGCAATTCATGAACCATTTTAGAATTGCGAATTCGCAATCTGGGGCCGATATTTACCGCGAAGTCTGACTTCGTGGTATATAGCGAAAACTTAGAAAAAAAAGAGCATTTTTCTAAGTTGTATGTTACACACACACATGTCCCTTGGACATGTGTGTGCGCAACACCAGTGTAAATCACCATTTCAGGGGTGCTACAGGGTGTCCTTTGGACACCCTGGCACCCTTGAAATCGCTTCCTTATTTGCGATTCGCTAATTGCTAATCGCAAATAAGGAATGACTCCTTTGGCCTTTGGCCCATAGGAATGAATGGTCGTTCCTTATTTGCGATCAGCAATTAGCGAATCGCAAATAAGGAAGCAGTAGAAATCGCAATACATTTTGCGATTTCTACATGCATCCCGTTTTGCGAGTCTTTAATAGCGATTCCTTAAAAATCGCTATTAAGGACTCGCAAAAGAGGAGCATGATGAATCTGGCGGGAAATCTTCACTGTAGTGACCCCACTAGTATACGTGAGGGTTGGGGGGAGAGGCAGTTGGCACTCACACCACCCTCTTCAGGAGAAGTATTAGTACTTCTCCTAAGTTTGATTTTGCTCGCCCAGAGGCTTCCAGGTTTTGTCAAATAGGAGACCAGAAGCTCGAAGAAATGTGGAATAGCCTAGAGTCACACAATTCGGTCACATGCCGAGAAAAGAGCTCAGAGAAAATCTAATCACAGAAACATAAATCAAACAGATGTAGTGGGTAAAAGTGCAAAATGTGCAAACCAAAAACGATACACGGGATCAAGTAACAATATAGTCAATGAACACAGAAAATGATGCATGGAAGGATGGGGAAGAGGGGGGAGTATATATTAAAAAGTATATTTAATTCTAATCCAAAACTTTGAACTTGTTTGAAGATTATTAAAATATGGATTCAAAAATAATATTATTCTCAGATCCTGTTGGTTGTCTACTCATTGGTGGTAAACTGATAATTCATGAAAAAGAAATTAGCCATAGTTGTTTTCCTATTCATGAATCTCCATATTTTAGCTCTATTGCACAGTTAGGCCCGGATGAAATTTTTATTTAGATGATGGTTTCTCCTGTATTTTTTTGCATTACACTTTACACTTGATGTGGAATGTTCCCAAATCTGTCAACATTACACCATGCCACATAATATCAAAGCCATTTTGCTCAAAATTAGGGGTGGGCATAACTCATGTAATTTGCTGTAGCTTAATTATGCAAAATTATGTGAGATTATACAGAATTAAGCGTGGAGTGTAAATCAGCATGTATCGCTGTTTTCTTGTGCAAAATGCACCCTCGCATCCAAAATGGCCAAGAGAAAGCATTTTGTGCTTAGAAAATAGAAGTACATGTAACAGAACACGAACAGCTGATCTCAGATGCAACTCGCGCTACTAACACAATTATTCCTGTGATTCTGGGATTTTGTGCAAAATAGCTCACAATCACGCAAATGGCTGTAATCGAATAATTTTAAGTAATTTTGCATCAAAAAGAGTAATGCTAAATTACAAAAATTACTCTGATTATTCTGGTGTAATTTAAATTTTGCTCAGGCCTAGTAAAAATCTATTTGCAGGAACATGGGAGCAATGTGAATGAACAGAAATGTGAGAGGCTGTTGCTCACCACACTTTTGTTTTTTGCTATTTTTTTTAGTTCAAAAATGTGGTCTGAAGTTCGAAATGGATGCTAAGATGCATTTCAAGCTCAAATATAATGCTAAACGCCTTATTTCAATTTTGCATAGTTCTGAATAATTTTGTGTAATTTTTCCCAAATGTTTCACAGTTGCGCCATAGGAAATGATGGTAATTTCGGACACCCCTAATGCTGTCAAACATGTTTGTCAGTTTTTTTCTAATTCTGCTTGGATAGTGGTCCCGCTGTGTCGCTGGTAGCTCATGCATGCAGCTGCTGCAGAGTTTCTAATGGTTCGAGCATGCTTTGCTGGTGTTTTTTCAATATTCAATCTCTCTAATAATTGGACATCAGATCAAGAAGAAAGGGCTGCCATTATTCCCAACAGTGGCTTGCAAGTTTCCTCAGTATTTTGAGGCTTATTTATAAGCGGGCTGGACTGACCGTAGCGGGCACCAGGCATTTCCCCGGTGGGCCAGAGAGGTAGGGCCGGTTTGGGTCAGCGGCGACTGCTTTTCTTGCTGGGGGGCAGGTTTTGCAGCAGTCCTGTAATATCGGCCCCCTGTAAGAATAGCGGGAGAGGTGCTCTTTGCTTGCACCCCCTCACCCCTCACCCCGCTCCCAAGGCCGGTCGAGCATCAAGCTGCCAGGGCTGGTTGCTGTTCCCAGTCCGGCCCTGTTTCCAAGCCCCTTGCACCACTGGTGCTCACTTTTAACATGGGAAAAAGTGACGTACCGGAGGCATAAGGGTCGTGTAAATAAGCTTGTTTGTTTTTCTATCCTTTTGTTTACGGGTGGTTCACAATTTAGAATGCACTTGCTAGTCCGCGAGCGCTATTACATCCCCAGATTTCAATTCTCTTTTAAGTAACCACCTTTCTTCAAGGTGCTAGCTCACATTGCCAGAGGTAATAAGTCTGAGATCCTCTGCCTTGAGCCTACTCTGATCTGCCAGTGATGTCCAGACCTCTCAGACAGGAGGAAAAGCACTTATCCCTCAAGTCTGCTCTGTAACTGCTTCCCTTTGTACCGTCTGTTCTTTGCAGGACTGAGTCCTAATCGCCTCTCGTTGGGCTTTTGAAGCACTTACCTCTCTACAGCTTCTATTCAGTGGTTAAAAACAGCACGCACATGGTGGCCTCCTTTATACACATTCTCCAGTAGAAAAACAAAAAAACTGAAATTGATGTTTTTATGACCAGACCACTGCCTTCATTATTTGTATACATAGTTTTTATATGAAAATGGCTCTATAGAAGTGGTGCCTGACCCAAAATATTTTCTAGGGGAGAACTCAGAGACATGGAAAATTGGAATAAAAAAGTAAAAAGTAATACATTTGCCATTAGTTGAGAATATCTGAATCAAGCAGGCAACATTTTGTATTTGCATACGAACATTAACCCCTTCGCTGCTTCTGTCAGCCAACCGGAGTCGCGAGCACTACCTTCGTAGTGCTACGCACGTCCGTTGGCCGACGCGGTCCTACCCACTCAATGGAACGCTCCGCACCACGGCGGATAAGGCGTTAGCATTGTAACTTTTTAAAATATCACCAGTTTAGAAATTCCAGATTTAAAACAAAAAACTGTCGTGATTTCTATTTTTTTTTTAAAGTAAATCAAGTACAGACTATTGTTAGGTAAAGGCAGTGGTAGCTCGCACTGGTGAAAGGGTTCACTACTGCATATGGCCAAAGCATATGGTCAAAATCGATGCACAGTACAGAAGGGGTACACCGTCCAATGAAGGAAACAGCTCTTTTACCTGGATGTTTCAAGATATGAGTAGCGAAGGATATTATACACTTAACAGTGCTAATATAATTCAATTAATTATCCCGTATTCGATGCTTCTGATAGCGTTTTTACACTCGTTGGATATTGAGTTGAATCCTAGCTGGGTGCCTGGTGTTCTGTGTTTTGTATATTTAATCTGTTTATGTCCTGAGGTCATTTTGTATGAATTTTAGTAATCTAATTTTAAATGTGAATGTTTTATTAAGATCTTGTAGATTTTATCTGTATGACTCTTTTAGGGATATTTTTACCCAATTAAAGATTTATTGATGATGGGTACACAGCAGGTGAATGCAGTATATCATTAAAATTAACCCAGAAATTCACTGAAAGAATCACAGTTGAGAATGTGCTGTGGTTCTGCAAACCAAAAAAGCTCAGAAGATTGCTTGGAATGGTGTTGTCCCATTTCTAAAATGTTTTCTTATTTTTCCCTCCCCAGAGCGCGCATGTAATAAACACAGAATGCTCTCCATAACTCCAGCATAACTTTTTGCCAATGGTTTGTGACAAAGAGAGGGTGGCTAAGTTGTGGTGTACATTCTGCATATATATATATATATATATATATATATATATATATATATATATATATATATATATATATATATATATATGTATATATATATATATATATATATATATATATATATATATATTCTGTCTCAAGTGGTTCATTATGTCCCTAGCATCCCTCAGTAATAAACACAATAGTATAAATCCATGAAATAGGAGAAAATTGCATTGAATAGGCCCCTTGACCACTAGTTATGTTATGGTATTTTATGCATGTTTGTAGAGCGCACTATCACCCAGGAGGATATCATGGCTCTGAGCAGGTGTGACTCTAGGCACAAATAGGGCCTAGTGGGACTACTCGAAAAGCCAGGTCTTCAGCTAGTAGTGGAATTCAAAAAGTGAGCAGGAGGCTCTGTATGTCCAGCGACAGGTCTTCAGGAGGGAGGTAGGAGAAGGCTCGACTGCTGGATCTGGTTTTCTGTATGAGTTGGATGAGTGCAAGTAGCAGTCGGGTTGAGCTGAGGTGTCAAGAAGGGTATTGAAAGCAGATGACATTGTCGAGGTATGCTGGGCAGCATTATGTAGTGTGGGTGAGACTGAATTCTTCTGGTTTGTGTTTGAGGAGTCATCATCTTCTTCATATGTTTATTTTGTGAACAATACTGCATTAAAACATAGAAGTACAAATTTTAATCAAAATATAAAATTCATCATGCAATTATTATAATAATTATTAAAATGCAATAAAATTACATATAACATTACAATTCTAAACTACCCTGACCCCTCATTTTGCTAATAACATAGTCGCAACATTGGCTAGCTCCATCCTGTTAAGACACATACAAATCTCCAATAATTGACAAACAATATTGACATCAATTCATCATACGTTTGCTAAAATACGAAATAGCAATAAAATGAATGATACTATAATGGCTGCCCTAGCCATTTTCTAGTGAGCCACACAGAACAGAAATATTTGCTTACAGCAAACACAATTAGCTGGGAAGCGTTAGTGTGTAAAATCCTGAAAGTCGCCTTGTAGTAGCTTTAGCCCTTATGGAGGCATATGGGACGAATCCAGTTGCTACTTGATAAACTGTACAAAAGTATAATAGATATTCTATGTTCTCAGTAGCCTAACAATTGTATAGTAGAGAAAACATGCTGGATGGTTGCAAAGTGGACCAGCTTGCTGTAAAATTATTTATACAAAGTATGCTATACCGAAATTTCATATACAGTGTCTTTGCTTGAGAAGGATAGCACTCATCCACATTTTTTTCAAAGAAAGGTGATTGTTTATGTTACAAACACTTGGAAGCGACACTCCCTTCTGAAGCATCCCGCTGTGTCTTTCCTAAAACTTGAGCCCAATATGATTTTTTAACAACTGATTTGGCTGGAGGGGATAAAGATGTAAGATCCTTCCACCAGCTTTTTAATCCCAAGATTTCCAGCCAAGATTTGCAAAGCACAAACAAGGTACGCAACTAGACCTACAAGAATTCATCCAAGGTGTAGCCATTTATTCACAATTTCACATCAGAATTGGTCTTAAAAGCATAAAGGTCCATCAAGAAATGTTTATCATACATTCATGTAAGATGCAAGAAAGAAGAAGGTTACATAGGCAAATAGACATATCGCAGCAATCATCAAGAACACATTGTCGTGAAATATGCCATGCTCATAGTGCCAGAAGGCCCCAAATTGCACCATCCCCCCAAGTTCCATCCAGGTGATACATGCCCAATTGATAGTCGGCATTTGACAAACAAGCATTGGTAGCAAATTTCCCCACTCCTCCATCCCAGAGGGGAAGTACCAATCCAGGGCACCACATAACGCATCAGCCCCACTGGGGTATCTGAACACATGCGCAGCCCCATAGTTCCAAAACCAGGCAACTCAATTAGGGCAAGAGACTCCAGGACCACCAGCAGGTCAGTACCCCCTGCCAGTCTTGTTGCCAAACGAATGCCACCCAGCCCAGGGCACATTCCAGTCAAAGTATCCAACTTCTTGGTATCCCCCACTATTTTGCTGCCAGGGACCCAATCAGTCAAGAGATGGGTGGGTGGTTATTGATTGCCGCCGACGTGAAACATTCCGGGCACATTAAATGGCCCTGGAGTGTTCAGTGCACCTCAAGTTTGACATCATCACCCGTCTCCTCAACATTTGTACTTCCAGTGCCAGGTGAGGCTCCCGCCTGTGGCGCAACAAAGGGTGCCCCACCTCGATATGCAGGTGGAGCTTGATCAAGAGACAGATCTTATGCGGAACTAATGTGTCAGTGGCCCATTTTCGTAACCAGTATAAGAGGGGTCGCAAAGCAGCCAAATTTACCCTTCAGCATAACCTTGCGTCAAATTAAAATAGAATTAAAGCAGGACATTGCAGGAGTCAGTGGAGCTGCTTCAGTTGCGGTATGATGTGAGCGCAGCGTGGGTAATTGAAAATGATTCGGGCCACTAAGTTCTGAATGGTCGATAAACTTTCTGGTGAGTTTTAAGTTGATTCTGGCATTGAGGGTGTTCCTGTTGTCCAGCTTGCTTGTGACAAGGGTGTGCATGGCAGTTTTCCGGGTGCTGATTGGGAGCCATTTGGAAATCTTCCTCAGCATCTTTAGGGCATGGAAGCATGCTGCGGTGATGTCGTTGACGTGGGCGGCCATGTTGAGTTTGCTGGTGATGATGATTCCAAGGTTCTTGGCGTGGGTGGTGTGTGTGTACTTGGGTCCCAGATCAGTTTTCCACCAGTTGGAGTCCTTTGGTGAAGTGGTTCTCCACAAGATCACAATTTCAGTCTTGTCGGTGTTCAGCTTCAGACAGTTGGTCTTCATCCAGTGGGCGTTTTCTAATCATATAGTCATTGAACTTGTTCCGGGATCTGGGCATCTGGTCCATGAGGGAGAGGATGAGTTGCGTGCCATCGGCATAGGAGAGAACGTTGATGTAGTGAAAGTGGATGATGCTGGCGAGAGGGATCATGTGTGCATTGAACAGAGTCGGACTTGCAGAGTTGTTTTGTCACATCAGTGTAACATCATTCGGTGATGCAGTAAGAAAGCTCTCACGTCAGTTACATTGTACTCTGGTAATAAATGTGTCAATGTGCCTTTCCTAGAATACTTGTTCTAGCTTTCTACTGCTAGAGATAGCAACACACTGGCATCAAAGAGGGCTAGCAACTAGAAACAATGAGCCCAAATACATATCATATATTGGCACAAAACCACAGACTACTACAAACAAAATATAAAACTACGTTGGCAGCAATCAACTCCTAGAAAAATAAAACAGATACATTCAGAAAAAAGTAACAGGATTCAGGAGGTCTTAGGTTATCATTCCAAACAACTGTCTGGCAAAATTGCTTTTTTAGCCCACAAAAAATATCTGTGTTGGACACTTTATAATCAATAGATATTTTCTCACTTCTGGTATGTTGCACTCTGTTAATATATTTGGGAATGTGCGTCTGCTAGTACATTTGCTGAATATTTCTACTGCAAGATAGAGCAACAGGCGTGCAAAAACAAGGAGCAAAAATGCAAAATGCATATCTGATGATGTTAGTAGAAAAAGGACAAGCTACTACAAACAACCTGTAAAATCTCATATCAGTATTCAGTACCCAGAAAAAAAGAAAATAAATAAACTTAGAAAAAACATCAACAGGCCTAAGCAGGGCTTAGGTGGTCCCTGCAAGCAGCTGACAGAGTAAATGGCGTTATTAGCCCGCAGATTAGGCGGTGCCATAAAAAGCCGGTGTCGGACACGTTTTATGATATGATAAATGAACCGTCCGGCCGTGTGCTCCAAGCGATCTTTCCAGCGGCCGCTCATCTGCCCGACACCGGCTCCATAAATATGGATGTAACTCCTAAACAAGTATTCTGCTCCGAGATTTATCAAGCGGTATATTAGTCTGCGCGGGAACATATATTACTGTGCGGATGCGTCGGGAAGAGAGTCGGGGCCCGGCGGCGCGCGAGGACGGGCCGCGCGCTCTGGTGGCAGGACCAGTTATGAGGCCTTTTCCCCAGAGAGCGGGCTCCATCTGAGATTAAATTAGCTTCTGCGGTTTCAAAGTGTGGCTCGAGCTAAAGAGTCAGGTCTCAGGTGCTGGGGGAGTCCAAGAAGGCGGGTCCTGCTAAAGGGCTTAGGGCTCAGGAAAAATTGTATATATTGTGATACTTTTTGCTATTGTCTTTTATACTATACACCTTTTTCTGGTTCAAACGGCTAATTGTGATATATTCAATTAACTTGAAATGTTGCTCTTTGGGTTTTAGATTTATTTGTATTCCCAGATTTACAAAGGTGTATGTAACCTTTTATTGATCCTTATATTTTAATATTTTATCAAGTATCAATATAAGGTTTGTATGTTACGGTTTTAATTAACTGTATAATAAAATAAATACATAAATTGAATTTGTGCAAATGTTCTGGGTGACTAACACACTTGCTAGAATATGCAAATGTCCTTGGAGTTCAGACCTTTGAAGACAGAACGTCTTCTGACCCAGCGTGTTCGTATAATTGACCAATAATTGGGTCTCGTCCATTTCGGAGAGTCCACAATTCTGCCCCGATTTCTGATTGGCTGGCAGATGCCTTCCCTTAGGTCATGCATTCTTCTAATGGTTCCTTGAGGGAAGCTTTGAGCCAGATGTTGATTACAAACTATAAATATGCATGTGATATGCAAATAATCCCCTAACATTCAGGCGCAATATTTGTACATTTATCCCATGAATATTTATCATGGAAATCTTGAGTGCATGATTTGATTCGTCCTCTGGCCATCAGCAATAACAATGTCCTAGCGCCTAGAGGCTGTTCTACTAAAGTCACAAATGTACTAGTTTTCTTCGTTGTCTTGGATTGATGCGAGGGGATGGTGTGCGGGAGTGTGCGTGTGTTATCGCACGTGTGGCTGCGTCTTTCTGTGGATAGAAAGATACAGGGGCTTATTTACAAGCCCCTTGCTCCACTTTTGCGTCACTTTTCCCATGTTAAAAGTGATGCAAAAGTGGCGCAAGGGGCTTGTAAATCTGCCCCACAGTACTTAGTACCATGACTGTGGTTACATCCATGGAGGGAGGGGCAAAAACTGGCATTGTGAGGAATCTATTTTCAGGATGGGGAAAGGATTGCCCCGGTGGGGCAGAAAGACAAGATCCTTGCACGTGTGGCTGTAAGGGGGTGGGTTATGTTATGTTATAAAGATTTGTAAAGTGCACGGCTGCCCCAGCAACGGGGCTTCCCAGCGCTAGGACCAGAAACAACATTGTAGGGTGAAGACAAGAGGGTAGAGGCTAGACCGGAAAGAGACAGGTTTTTATGGCCTTTCTAAATGCCACGTGATTCTGTCTGAATGCGCCTGATGGTCACAGAGCGGGTGTTCCATAAGGCTGATGCCATCGTCCTGAAGGAGTGCCCCCAGGTCTTGCGACTCAGGGAACACATGCCAGGTACAGATCCGTGGAGCGAAGTTTACGGCGCGGTATATATGGCGAGAGAAGATCAAACAGGATAGGAGGCGCTTGATGGGGAAAGATTTTGTGGGCTATACACAAGGTCTTGAAATGTATTCTCTTGTCCACCGGCAGCCAGTGTAATATAGGAATGAGTTTTGACACTGAACAGAATTTAGGGAGAGCAAAGAGAGTACGTGCTGCTGCATTTTGCACCCTCCGCAGACGAGTCTTAGCACATGAGGAGCAGAAAGGCCCGTAAATGCAACGCAGAGTCCTATGGCCAAACACCAGTGACCAAATATGGGCTGTGATCAGGGCCGGCCTTGGATATGGGCGAGCTGGGCCCAGGCCCGGGGCACCAATATTCCAAGGGGCACAGCAGGGAATTGCCCGACTTAATGTTATGCGATCAACAGCTCGCCCAACCCGTTTGGTCTCAATTGGGTCCTGTTGAAGACTTTGTAATCATCCCTTAAGGTACCTCAGCGTAATTGTTAGCACGTCATCAATCCCCTGCCCTCCCATCTTCCTCACACCTCCTGCCATCAAGCTGTAATGACCCCCCCTGCCCCACAACAAACAACAAATCTTCTTTCCACCCAGGGTGCTGTCCCGGTCCATCCAATTTAGGGCCGTTCCTGGCTGCGGTGTTAAGCGGATTGTGTACGATCCCAACTGGCGTTCACATCATGACATGGTGCCATCCATCCTGGCACAACAAGCGCTAATGACCATGAACGTACTGCACAAATAGCTCTTGGAAAGAGTCGGTGGACATTATGGGTCCCTTCAAATCCCTGGTTTGCTTCACCAGTAGGTTAAAGATCTGACTGGTCACTACCGATGTATCATTGCAGGGACATATATTTGGCTGCCGCCTTGAGGGCGCAGGAATTCAATTAACTCCATAATAGAGAGGAAATAGTGAGAAGTAGAGACATTGAGCCTGGGGCCTTTGCTGTTCATACTAAAGAGATAGCTCAGCGAGATAAACAAATACATAATATTATATTGAACTATATACCATTAAGACCTGTTATTTAATCAGCTATACAGTGGTTCTTAACTTGTGGTCTGCGGAACCCTAGGGGTCTGCCAATCCAACATGGTTGTCCACGGCTGCTTGGACAATGAAATAATATTAGCTGATAAATAAAGTGTATATTAATAAAGAAACACCATGTAATTAAAAACTTTAAAATGTTCTGTAAATGTGAAGGAATTTGAAATTGGAAGCTAAAAATTAAGTTGGTGTCCTTAGAGTGGGGGCAAGGTAAATGCACCAAGCAGAATACAGTATAGATGATGGGTGGCCACATCTGAATTTAGAAAAGCTCCGACCTTACCATAATTTTTGTATTTTTTATATTTGTGTTTGAACTAAATAAAATAGTTATTCATGTTTGTATTTGTTTGATGAATCTTTCCGTTTGTGTTTTTGTGTATTGTTTTGCTTTTCAGATCATCAAAATTGCTAAACCAGGGATCCCAGCTTCCAGTAATTACTCATTTAGACCTCCTGCTTCCAATAATGAATCAGTGGGCATTCCTTAGTTTCCAATAAGAATTAACTGGGGGTCCACAGAAGTAAAAAAGTTAAGAACCACTGGACTAAGATACATCAGATGTGTTGGTTGAAAGTGCTGTTTAGAGCAAGTTATAATTTTGTTCAAAATGAATGCTCAAAAAACATAGAATAAGCATTTGAAGATGGTTGAATGTGTCTTCGCAGTGTGCATGGTAGCAAAGTTCTACCTCCTGTGGTGTCCATGTAGTTATTACTCATAGAGCACACGTATAATTAGGACGGAGTTGTGAAATATTACCTACTCCAACTTCGTGAACATTATTTATCCTTGGTGCAAGGGTGTCTCCATTGAAATCAGGTTGTTTTTATGGCAGAAGGAACACCTTCCTTCACAAAAACAACCCTTACGCCACCCCAGGGAAGGCCCAAGGTTTTGACACATTTCCAGTTTTACGTTTTTTTTTAAATCTGAGAGTGTGTTAAAAACCATGGGCCTCATTTATGAAAAATTACGCATCGCTGCATGAAAGTAGCGATGTGTCACTTCTCAGTGCGCACTCCTTGCGACATTCCTGATGCGTCATATTGAATGTATGACGCATCGTGTCGCAAGGAGTTACAGATACGTCAGTATTTCTGACATATCTGTAAGCGCAAAAGTGACGCATTGCTGGAGTGTGTCACAAGGGTGACGCAACTCCAGCAATGCGTCCTTTCACATGGGGCGTCTGTCTTACGCCTGCTGTGAGGCAGGCGCAAGATTTTGATGCAATGGCGTCCTAAAAGTGACGCAGTGAAACCTCATAGATTTCACTGCGTCACTTCTACGACCCTTCCTTGCCTCAATACGCCCCCCTTGCATACATTATACCTGGCGCAGGTGTAATGTGGCGCAGGGGGTTACAAAGTGACGCATCTACCTAGATGCATCACTTTGTAAATATGGCGCAACAAGGTGCATTTTTTACGCCACTGGTGCATCACAAAAAGTGACACACCGGCGGCGTAAAAGTGATGCACAGCCTCATAAATGAGGCCCCATGGGCGTTGAGTGCGACCACCCACCGCAACACAAACAGACCACTGACCCTTCTCATTTTGAAGCTGATTTAGACATGGTAATGTCATAATCCCATATGCTGTGAGTGTGGGCGCATTGACTTCGAAGCACATGCTTAAAAGGGTACAACAGTTTGGCTGATGCAAGGATGCTCTTAAACTAGGCTTCTTGGTACCAAGCCGCACTTCCTCCAACTAAACCGATGATCTTCAAACTTTTAAATGCTGCACCTCCCCTCATGTAAAAAATCAAAAATCATTAGAGCCCCCAAAATTACAAACACATTCATAATTATTTGAAAAAAATGGCAGCTTTAAAGATATTTAATATTCCAAACATTCTAGTTCTGCTTAGTTATCCATTTCAGAACTGCAATCATGCCAACATCCTCAGGGAAGCCAGGCTGTCCTAAAGTGTAAACGTATCCACAGAGTGATCCTTTATTAGAAATGGGGGCGGGCCTTTGAGGGTTATTTGGAGACCCCCACCACCTCTCCTCCCTACCATTGAAGCCTACTCCTAGTTAGTATATGGGTAACAAAAGATGATTTCTCGTTAGAGAGTGACTTGCTGCCTTTCTGTTTTTTTTATTTGATTTTTTTCACTCAAGCTACAGCACTATTATCAGTGAAGTCTCCTCTTGGCCATATCCTGCCTTGCCTTCAACCCCACCCCCCAGCCAATTCAGAGCCCCACCCCAGAGGGGACCGTCTCCCAGTTTGATGACCTCTGCCCTAGACTCTGACCTTTAGCTCTAGACCACACCTCCTATCACTATACCATAACACTTTACATTAAGCCACGCCTCCTCTCACTAGGGCACCTCTTAGCACCAGGTAATACCTCCTCTGGATGTGCCATGTCTCTCACAACTAAGGCACAAGTCCTCTCACTGAATCATGCTGCATCACACTTGGCAATCTCACCTTTCACCAGACAATGCTTCTTGAACAAGGGAAACATCCTTTACAACGCAACTTTTACAACGCACTACTAGTGGAGAAGTGTGGCTCAGGGGTTAGAGGCAGCAGACCCGGAAGCTGAGATCGGTCCTGGGCCAGGGTTCAATTCCCCGCCTCGGCGGAGTCTTGGGCTAAAAATTCCACGGACTCGATAATTCTCGCCCCGGTGCCTCCTCGACTCACGGGTTCACACTCTGCGACTCTGGGCAATAGCTTGTTTATCTCCACAACGGCCCCTCGCGGCGGGATGCCTGACTTTCACCTTGTGGATACCCTGCTATCTCACAGGGGAATACCAGGAAGGGTTCCCTAAGCAAGCGCCGGGAAACCCACTGCGGGTAGCTGTGCGCTATATAAGCTCAACTACATTTACATTACGACACAACTTTTATAACGCAAGTTATTACAACGAATTGCGCTGGAGGGCGCTCTAGGATAGGGAATAGTTTAATTACTATCCAACACCTTCCCTACTATCCACGGGGACTGGAGTTGGAATAGTAAATTAAACTATTCACTATCCAGCGCCCCCAACGCAAGTCGTTGTAACGACTTGCGTTGAAAAACCTGCGTCGTAATGGCATGCGTTGTAAAAGCATGCGTTGTAGTGACATACATCCCTTGAAGAAACTAGGCAATGCCTTCTCTCACTAGAGCATGCCTCTCTTCCCTAAACCACTCGTCTCACCAAACCATACTTATTGGCACTACGATACACCTGCGTGCACTACAGCATGATACTTAAACTATACCACCGACCCCCTTTGGCACGACTTAGACAAGGGGGCATAAGTACAAGCCCCTATCACCACCACAACATCACTTTTTAGGATGCTCCTGTAGGGGCATTGCCTTATTTAGAAGGCAGCGTTAAGTTACTTAATATGGCTTAACGCTGCCTTGTAAATATGGACCCCTTTCACGCTATGCTTAGCATGAAAGGGGTGGGCAATGGGTGTGCGGTGGGCGTTCCCATTGATTTTGATGCTGCCTCCTATTTACACGGTAGGCATAAATAGGAGGCAGCGCCAGAATTAAGACCAAGGAAAACATGGTCTTAAGTTGGCGAAACAAGGAGAAATGCATTATTTCGCCCAGTTTTTACTTTTTCCATGTGTGCTGCCTTCTGCAGCACACACGGAGAAAGCAAAATGCCATGGATTGTTTATGTTCAGGAAGGTCCCCCTTTCTGTACATAAAAAATCTTTAAAAAATGGCATTTTGTCACTTCTATGTGTGCTGCATTAAGAAGCACACATAGAAGTCACACAATGACATTTAAACAATGCTTATGTGCAGGAAGGGGGACCTTCTTGTACATAAATAATCTTTCCCCTGCACACAGACACCCGTGCACAGAGCAGGGGGAAACGCAAGGTTGCATCACATCGTTGTAAATATGGTGCAGCCTTGCATTTCTGAACTGGCGGAGTGAGGCATTAAGCCATGCCGGCTAACGCCTCACTCTACCACTTCCTTGAACATATGTCTGAATGTCACTTGGCACTAGGAAACACCTCCTCTCACAAGATCATGCTTCTTGGAAGTGCACAACAACAGCTGAAGTAAAAGGTTCAAGAAGTTCCTTAACTGTCCTAACCATTAATGCAGTGGTCATCAAACTTTTTAATCCCGCCCCCAGTGTAAACAAAAAAATCTTTGCGGTTCCCCTCAGAATTTTTCACAAATATTACTTTAAATTGTCAATGTTTTAATATGTCTAGACTTAAATAAACATTGCAGTTAAGTTGTGTTACCCTTTTAAAAATGCAATCAAACACATGATTGCCAAACATAATATTTTGGTCAGCCAAGCCTAACGTGTGCAAGTATCCACAGTGTGATTTTCAGACATGGCAGTGGGAGTTTTGAAGAATATTTGGAGTCCTTTTCCTTTTGACACATACTTCCATATAAATGGTAAAATATGTTAGTGATGGCTTATTACAGAGAGGCTTACTGCCAATCATTTTTTCCCACTTTAAACAAAGCACTGTTATCAGCATAATACTTATTTTCACCAGATTTTGGCGCCCCCTCCTGCGTTAACTAAAGGGCCCCCCTAGTAAGCGCCCCTCCCCCAGTTTGAAGACCTCTGCATTAATGCAATGAAAACATCTATTGGTTTAAAATGAAAGCACAGGGAACAAGCTGTCAGAAACTGTCAAATAAATGGCAACTCTCTGGGTGCAGCCAGAGTACTGCCTACTTCCAAATCTAGCACAATTACCCTGTGTTTGCACTTTTCTCAAAGCAAGAAAACAAATTAAATTTAATTCCAAATACAAGATCTATAAATGCAAACCAAATTATGTTTTCGGAACTGTTGATTATAACTCTAGGTAGAGTTTTAAATTCTAAAGTACATGAATTAATCATTTTTCAATTATTTCATGCCTTTTGAGTTGAATAATTGCCTGTTTGAGGAGAGTGGTACCTGAATGGAGGGTACAATTTGTGTTTAATGCATGATTTTGTCAGGATGATTTGTTTTCCACATTTATAATTAATAGGGAAGCGCTCTTAATGAATTGCTCTTGGCTCCTGAATAGGTTACATTTTGTTTCATTTAAACTGTGCCAAGGATCTCTTGTGTGTGTGGCTGCCTTGAACAGACTGCTTCATAGAAATGTTTAACCAGTTTACTGCTAAATGACAAAACGGAAAAGTGGGTGCATTTAAATGCACACATATATGTAAATATAGACAGAGAACTCTAGAATTTGTAAGGCTTGGGCAAGGGACCATGACTTAATAAAATATTGTAACTGCATCAGCGACAACCTAACTGGCAGCAGGATACTGACTGATGTATATATATATATATATATATCCAATACCAAAAAAGAATATCGAATACCAAAAAAGAATATCGCGGCACACTTCTCAGTTTTCTCGCAGTTTTTTATTCAAACGTGATATATATATATATATATATATATATATATATATATATATATACTAATATAATAAAGAGAGAGCCCAAACCTTTGAGGCGGGTAATCTCAGGAACCACAGCACCAATCACAACACCCAATGCAGAGTTGAAAAGGGCAGTTGCAGCAGAAGGACATAGGCTATGCAGACGCCCACCATATACATTTAAAAGGTAAAAGAACCGTGCCAGCAAAGTAGTCCCTTGTGGGCGTGTCTGCGTTGTGCTGTGGGCGTGTGCTGGGGCGTGACAAACGCTGGGGGCGAGTGGTATGTTCCGCCCTTCATGCCATGTCTCATATCGTGTGCTGTGGGCGTGGGCGTGTGTAGGGCTCGGGATTACGGAAAAAAACGAGCGTTATGCCCAATATTTCATTGTTTTTTCTTCCTAGGTTCTTTACATTCCAGCTCCGGGTGTCCTCCCTACTCCCTTTAAATACCCCTGCACCCCATAATCATAACCCATCCTTACTCCTTAAAATACCCCAACACCCTTAAACACTAACCCATCTTAACCCTATAAATATACCCTGTACCCCAAAACCCAAACCTACCCCTAAACCCTAAAAATACCCCTGTACCCCAAACCTCAAACCTAGCCCTGAACCCTATAAATACCCCTGTACCTCAAAACTCAAACCTACCCCTGAACCCTAAAAATACCCTGTACCCCAAAACCTAGCCCTGTACCATAAAAATACCACTTTACCCCAAAACCACCCCTGAACCCTAAAATACCCCTGTACCCCAAAACCCAAACCTAGCCCTGAACCCTTAAAATACCCCTGTAGCCCCAAAACCCAAACCTAGCCCCGAACCCTAAAAATACCCCTGTACCCCAAAAACCAAACCTAGCCCTGAACCCTAAAAATAACCCTGTACCCCAAAACCCAAACCTACCCCTGAACCCTAAAATACCCCTGTACCCCAAAACCCAAACCTAGCCCTGAACCCTTGTGGTATATAAATAAATAATACCGGATCTATTTTTGGATGAATGAATGAATAACAGATAGCTCAATAAAATAAGAGTCAAGATTCGAGGTAGTAGGAGTTTCTGCAGGTTTATTACAGCATAAGGACAGGATCAGGACAACCTGCATAGGATGACCCAGCAGCTGCTGGGGCTTGGTCTGGGATGAGCGCGCTAGCTTTTAATAACAATACATTGACTTATATACATAGCGCAAACACATAGCATTACATTGTAGTAGGCGTAGCAGTGGGTGGAGCAGAAGGCGTGACGCGTAGCAGTCGCGAGAGATAACAGTAAAAGTAGGTGTAACTGGGAGTATACATGGACATGTGATGCAAACGTAACAGAATATGTCATGAATGGGGCGGAAACATTGGAGGGGGCTACCTAAGGAGCCGGGACCTTTAACCTAATGGTGCGCGAAAACTGGCAATGACGTGTTACTAGGAGAAACTGGGGGCTACGAACTCTGTGCTAGGAGCAGAGACTAGAGTCTGGAGGGTCGGAGCGACATGTACCTAAACCCTATCTGGTATCTGATGTTTAGGGAACATGTTGATATAAACTAGAAGTCATGAGGGGAAAAGCTAACTTGATTCCAAGACTGGACCATGCATTATTCTACATGAAATGCGTGATGAGGAATATTAAATGACCAGTAAATGCAGTATTTCTCTAACATGGAGCCGAGAAGGCTAGACAATGACGGAAACTATTGATGCAGTTCAGTAGCTTAGGAATGCAGAGGAGAAGGACTGAACTGATAGCTGGAATCATAACATACTCTTGGCAGACTCAGAGGCAGAGCCAAGCTGCACCGGGCACTGCGAGGCAGGAAGTAAGTGAAGGGTCGAGGATACAGGTGGGGGCTGTATCGCTCCTCAGCGAGGCTTTCAGGAGACAGGAGCTGAATCTGTGGTCCGGGCCCTTTTGAGGCCTAGAAACGGGGACTTTATAATGGAATAACGTGCACACTGGGAAACGTGGCAACATAACTTTACATAGGCCTGATATTCGTAGTATTCACGAGGACTGGAAACTAACATACTAGAGGTGGACACAACTGGAATTGCGTCATTAATCAGACATGGGGAATAACATATGCATATTGGTCATGCACACATAACATATGATGGATGAGGCGTAGGGACACAGAACATGGCAAAATTTACTTTTCCACATGCCCTCCTTGTCACTACGTTTCCATCAGGAAACATCAATTTTCATGATACCATCTATCATTTCATACAGTACCATTTGCTCGTCTCGAATTGTCTTGGAACGGGATTTAGAACGGGGCTTGGGACTAGGAATACAAGAGGTAGCACACATGCTGCAAATCGCAGGGCCACATTGTATACAGAGGCAGCAGCTAAATATGATCGCTACTGCAATACCTAGAAAGGACAGGACTTTCCATCCCCATGCGGAAATTATATTCCAGAACCAACCGGACCATGTCCAGGTGCCTGGATCTTGGTGTAACAGATGGGCAATTTTATGGAGTCTGGTTATAGCTGAATAAACAGACGGCGCGTTATTTGGAATGAAAATGCAGCAACTAGATCCGATGACTCTACAGGCCCCGCCCCTATCGGCCAGTATGACGTCAAGGACGAGACGATTTTGCAAAACGACAAATCTCATAGCAGATTGTTCTTCGGTTAAGTTACCTAGAGCAGAGGCAGTCTCATTTACTACAGCTTCAAGGGTTCTTGCTAACCTACGGATTAGTTTACTATTCTGGACAGGTCCTACAAAGAAGAAGAAACCTTTATTGAAATCTGTATACTGTTCTAGAGTAGTTTCAGTATAATCGACAATTGGGGACTCCCTTCTATGTCTAATGTGTACTAGATGTGTGTTTCTGTGATAATCAGATGGGGCTAGGAAAACAGGTGGCAGTAGGAAAGCAATGTAACAGGTTCCCTCCCAATCGAGGGGCAGACGAACATATGCAGTTTGACCACAAATAAAATAGGAATGACGTGAAGCTTTGAAAACAGATTTCCTACTGTCACTATACTGGATAACAGTAGTACATTCACTATGACCTACATGTATGGAACCATAACTACGGACACATAATTCGCCTTTGACAGGTAGTACTGAAATAGCAGGTAAGTCTGGAGTAGTATCAGACTGAACATTCAGGACCATAAAATTCGACGAATAATTACCTAAATTATATACTTCATTTTCTAGATCTAAACCTGTTCTGTGGGGGAAACCTTGCTTGTCTGAGAAACATGTACTGTTAAGAAAAGACATATCTGTTGAGGATGACGTTAACGTGGACCATGCTCCACACGAACCATTGTGTGAGAATGGATAAGGAAAGAGTGGCAGAACTCCCTTCGGTGTCTGGAAAGGGGGGAGTCGACCACACACCCAACAATTAGTGGCATTGCTGGTCTGGTGTGAATAATGTAACATACGGATAAATGTGTTGTTGCGCATAGCGAGGCGGTAAGAATATTCGTGAGGAGGCAGATCACTAAACGTGTGCTCTACTGTAGCATTAGCAGACATATTTACATGAGGAACTGGAAAATTCAGATAGAACGCATAGCTGGTGCAGGAAATCATTATGCTGATGAATAATATGAAACTCAGAAAAATGATACATCTGATTGAACTTTGACTGACTCTCTCACTATGGGGGTCTATTTTATACATGTCAGAAACAGTCTAACCGTTTCACCTAGGGGAGGACTTATACAATCAAACTGACTGACTTATTTTACTAGACCTGAGCTTTAACTTATACTCCTGCTGCGGAGTTTTCTCTAACAAGGGAGGGGTTGTAATAATGTCTTGTGCGGGACAGTCCTTAAGAGCAATATTCGGGCAATGTTTCAAATCCTGGGAAATGTTTTTAGAAACTGGTTTCAGTCCTTTAAAAAGTTTAACATGAGACAGGTGGATCCATCCTTTTCTGCCTTCCAACTTGACGGCAGTACGGGTGGTCAAGAGGACCTGACGTGGCTCCTTCCAACGTGGTTCCAGCGGACTTGATCTGTCAAAATTTCTGATCATCACCAAGGAGCCTGGAACGATTTCATGTGGTGCCACCTCGGTATTGTCTGGAAAGGCGGCAGCAACCTGTGAACGACATGAGTTGAGGGCAGACATCAAGGAAGCTAGGTAATCTGTCAGCATATTACATGAAACATCGGTAATACTTCGGGGTCTAGGAGTACCCCACATGTTAGGGGGGCGGCCGAATACGACCTCATACGGGGATAGACCTGATCTGGAATGTGCGACCATGCGCATATAAAACAAAGCGACTGGCAGAGCTACTAGCCAGTCCACACCTTTTTCTTTACAGACTTTGGCAATGCGGATTTTCAGGGTCTGATTATGTCTCTCGACCAGACCGGCTGCTTCAGGATGGCGTACACAATGGAACTTCCACTGGTACCCCAACAAAAGGGAAACGTGCTTCATTAACTCTGAGGAGAATGGCTGGCCGTTATCAGAATATACGACTCTAGGGAGTCCATATCTAGGGAAGAATTCACGAACCAACTGCTTGGCAGTGGTCGCGGCTGTGTAATCTGGGACTGGATATGCCTCTGTCCACCTGGACAAAGTGCATACAACTACAAGGACATACTTGAAACCTCGACATCGCTCCATCTGAATATAATCCATCTGGAGGACCTCAAAGGGGTGGTCAGGAGGCTGGAAACCACCTTGTTCCACCGGGACACTTTTACCTGGATTAAACTGACAACATATCATACAGGTACGGACTTTCTGTTTGGCTGCAGCTCGTAAATGCTTGTTGAACCAAATATTCTGGATACTGTCTAACATAGCTTTTTCTCCTAAATGTGCTGGACTATGTGCGGTATTGATAATGACTTGAACCATAGAATCAGGGAGAAACCATGTGGCTCTACCCTTCGTTAACCATCCTTGATCTGTCTGGACCCCTCCTTGTTCAGACCATTTCTTGATTTCATTGGGGGTAGCATGTAACTGGATATCTATGACATCTTGTGTAGGGTCCTTAACTGTCATGCATGTAATCGGATCTGGAGTATGTGTCATGTTAACTGGAATGTCTGGAGTCTGTGCTGTAAGCTTGGCTGTGCGGTCTGCTAGATCATTACCTTGGGAAATAATGTCAGTAACTTTCGTATGTGCTTTACATTTCATGATAGCAATGGATGTCGGTAAATGTATGGCATCTAACAGGGCTTGAATAAGGAGACCATGCTGAATCTTGGTTCCATGAGAAGTCATGAAACCTCTCTCCTGCCAGAGCACTCCGAAGTCGTGTACAACTCCGAATGCGTAACGTGAATCTGTGTAAACATTAACTTTCAGGTTCTTGGCATGTATACAGGCTTGTGTCAGAGCGACTAGCTCTGCTGCTTGAGCGGACAGGGTATCAATACGGTGTGTTTCAATAACTTCGGTGTCAGTAGTCACTGCATACGCGGCGACTAGTTCTCCTGTACTAGTTCTCATACATGAACCATCCACATAGAGTGTCAGGTCAGGATCTGGTAACGGAATGTCTGTCAGGTCTTGTCTTGGCTTTGTCATAATGTTAACTACTTCCACACAGTCATGTGTGTCTGGATTTGAATTAACTGATGGTAACAGTGTAGCAGGATTCAGGACGTTGCAGCGTCTAATTTCTATGTGTGGCTGGAACAGTGTCAATTCATAACCTGTTAAACGTGCAATTGTCAAGTGCTGTGTTTGTGTTCGGTTCAAAAGAACTTCTACGGAGTGTGGAACTTGTACTGTCAGGGAGTGTCCTAAAACTATGGAATCACTTTGTCTGATAGCTAGTGCTGTGGCTGCAACTGACTTGAGGCACGCAGGCAACGCCTGGGCGACTGGATCTAATGTGCTCGAAAAATAAGCACAGGGCTTGGATTGTCCTGCTTGATCTTGTGTGAGAACAGATAATGCTGTACCTTCGCGTTCAGTAACGAAAAGTGTAAAAGGCTTACTGTAGTTCGGTGTAGCTAGAACTGGAGCTTGACATAGGGCTTTCTTTAACTCGTTGAAACTAAGTGTATGGTCAGATGTCCAAGGGAGGACAGTCGATACGGCTGCCTCCTGTGTCGTTAACTGTATCAGTGGCTTGGCTAGAAATGCATACTGGGAAATCCATTGTCTACAATAAGAAGTAAGGCCGATAAAGGCACGTACCTCCTTCTGGGTTCTGGGCTGGGGAAGACTCGCTATTAACTGGATACGGTCTGGTGTCAACTGCCTACCCCTCTTGGACAGTAAGTGTCCTAAGTATACCACTTGCTGGACACAGAATTGAAGCTTCGAAGGTGACACCTTGTGCCCCATCTCGGCTAGAAAATACAGGACTGTAAGGGATGCTCGCTCACAAGCACGTTCAGAACGGGCTGTGATCAGTAGATCATCGACATACTGGAGCAGGGCAGTGTCAGTTGGCATGTGAATATTGTCTAGTTGTCTCTTGAGTGCTTGACTGTAAATACTAGGGCTTTCTGTGAAACCTTGAGGAGCGCGTGTAAACATATAGCTCCTTCCATTTAAACAAAATCCGAAAAGAAACTGGCTGTCTGGATGAATCGGAACACTAAAAAATGCATTCTTGAGGTCTATGACAGTGAAAAACATGGCTTCGGAATCAATAGCAGTTAACAGGGAAGAGATGTCTGGGACAACTGGGTACTGAGGAATAATACATTTGTTAAGCTCTCGTAAATCAATCACTAATCGATATACTGGGGGTGCATTCGGATCAGTACGTTTCATGACTGGAATGATCGGAGAATTACATACATTGGAGTCAGTTTCTACAACTACTCCTTGAGCCATGAGCTCGTCAATAATTTTAGATAAGGCTGCTACAGCCTCGGGTGGCAATCTGTACTGTCTGATTCGGGGTAACACTACACCTGGTTTGAGAGTCACACGATGGGGTGTGATTTGCATATAACCTACATCAGTTGGACCTTGCGCCCATAAATGCTGCGGAACATTAGACAATCTGGAATCAAAATCTCGTAATACATAGTGACCCTTAAAGTCACGTAGGAACAGACGTATTCCCTCTGGGGAGCAGCAAATAACTGCACCTAATTCTTTCAGTGTCTTAATGCCTAATAGATTTTCTGGACATGACTTAGTAAGTAACAGATCAGTAGTGCGGGACAATGGACCTACTTCTAGAGTAACTGGCTTTGATATCTCATTAACTATTGGCTTTCCTGAAAATCCAAGGGAAACATTTCTTGAGCCTGAGAGCGGAGCCCCTGGAACTTCGGCGTGACTAATTGTGGTCCTACTTGCCCCTGTATCGATCAAAAACTTTCTGTCTTTCCCTAATACTTGACTGTGAACATAGGGACCTTCTTGATCTACAGGTATCTCGATGAGAGGCAAGCCTACCTCCCTCTCTAGGCTGTTTCATGAATACTGCTGGTACTCCGGATACTCAGACTGTGCATACTGGTACATCTGTGATGTGACATGCTGTGTTGCAGCAATAGGCTGCGGTACTGTAACTGTCTGCTGTGCATTCTGTGACTGAGGAATCTGTGAAACTTGTTCTTGTCTAGGCGGACGTGGTCTTTCTTTAGTCTTACCAGTAGCTATGTTGTGTTTCAGAACTGCACACTCGTTTATAAAATGACCTGGCTGTTTACAATAATTGCAGTTCCCTTTAACGGGAGCTGCAGGATGACTGGCTTGATTCGGACCCCTCTTCTGACTGTCTTGAGGAACAGATTGTGCAACTAGCACTTTCATTTTCGTGTCTTTCATACGTTTTCTTTCGTGTTCTTGCTCTTCCCTGATTCTATTCTGGTGATACTGGAGCATCTGGAGCATCTGGGACGGGGTATTAGCTTGCCAGGTGCTTTCGACTTTCAAAACTCGATTTTTAATTTGTGGGCTTGAATTCTCGACTAATTTAGTAACGAAAAGGTGAGGGTATGACTCACTACTTGTCTTGAGACCACTGTTGATACTGAAACATTTTTCAAATCTAGAATAAAAATCACTAATATCTTCGTCTTGTTTCTGTTTACAGGCTGAGATTGCATCCCAGTCTTCTTTTCTCGTTGTCAATAATCTGGGTAAAACTTGAATCAATAATTCTGGTAATTCTTTACATTTATCTCCAAGACCGGTACCTGGTACTCGTGCCTTGTCTTCAGCTTCTAGAGCTGCCCAATCGATCTTTTTCTCTCCCACCTCCCATTCTTTTTCTTTTAACTTTTCATATACCCCTGCGGGTAACAGGACCTTTAACATTTTAATGATATCTGGGTAAGTGTATTCTCCCATACGGAGCATGTCTTTTAATTCTCTATGGAACCCTGCTGGATCTTTGTCATGACAGGGAATTAATTTCTTCATTTCAAGAAGTTCCATCTTTGAAATCGGAGTGTATACAAACACTCGTTGCATTTCGCCACCCGCCCCTTGGACTGGGTGGACTTCTCGTAACGGATTCTGTCTGTCTATGTAGAATGATTTACTTTCTGGGGGTGAGACATGAACAAAATGCGGGTTCAGAAACGTTCTATATTTGTGGCGCTGTTCTAGAATGACACTAATTAAATCGGTACCTAGACCTCTCCATCTATACTGGAGTAACTCGTTCAGGATATCATGCAACGGACCTGGATCAGAATGTTGACCCTCATACAAAGTAATGAGGTGCTGAATCATATACATACCCACCAGTCGTTGCTCGGCTGGGGGCAGTTTCAGAAACATTTGTGCCACTATTTCGTCTGGAAAAGTGGTACAATCAGTAATCCATCGGACTGCTGATCGGGCTAGTTCTTGTTCATGCATAGTACTTAATTCACTGTAACCGATTCGTGATTTCAGAATGTGATCGGTAGCTTGAAATACTTGTTCTAGAGAACCTAGTTCTGGTGCTGGATGATGAAACATAGACTTGTGTTCTAGGCGTAAATGGCGATCTGGAAATCTAGATTTTCCTACATACGCTATTCTGGCGGGATTCTCGTCTTCCTCTTCTGGATCAGAGATACTTTCCTTCTCGCTTACTTGTGCTGCTTTACGCTGTTCGTGTATCTTTACTATCTCTTTACGGATTTTCTTGTACATACTCTCCATAGCACTAATGGTCTTGTGCTTACCCTCGGCTATATTATCACTCCACCTTGTCAGGATTCTCATTTCGGCGGAATCTTTAGACGGGTAATCTTGTTCTCTTATTAGACAATTGATCAGGAACTTTAATATCATGAGCTGAATCTCGGCTTTCCTTTGAGACATAGTCTCGCTAATACTTTCTGGATCATCCCCTGTACGGATGAAACGATATATTCTGTCTAGATCTTCTTTCATATTCGGTAAGGTGACCAGATACTCGGTCACTCTCCTTACACGTAAGGAATATAAAACCATATTATATTCGCCTGGAACTGGATCATAGACACATTCGTTAAGGGTTTTTCTTATTTCTGCAACAGACTGATATCTAGGCGTACGCTGTGACGCTTGTGCATGTAATTCGGCTAGCGTTAAACGCTTGTGTGGCGGCAGGGTTTGAGGAGTAGCTCCTCCTGCGGCCCCTAGACTGGAGTCGTCTACTGAGGCTCTACGTCCTGGCAGAGTGGGAAATGGAACTGTAGGCTGGACCGGGGGTACCGTAACAGGTACTCCGGTGTCTGGAGGAGCGGGAAGTGCCTGATTTGCAGGGACTGGCGGAGCGCGAACAGGATTTGCATATTCGGGGACTGTGTCGTCCAGATAGGACGAAATAAAAATATCAGCTGCGGTCGGTTTGTGACGTAGCTTGGTCGGAACTAATGGCGGCGGGAAATTACTAGATGCCTCTGGGGTCGCTTTTGGCAAACCTTCGGCAAGGAGAGGATACATACCCTTAATGAGGGCATGCCTCTGTCTGTCTGACTGTTCGGCTTTGACTTGTTCACCTATCTCGATTAATTCTCTTTCTTGGGCTCGTTCCTGGGATTCTCTACTTAACTCTGACTTTCTGACTTCCTTTTCCGTTCTTCTATGCGCTTCTTTACGCCATAACTCGATGGCATCTTTCTGTGACTGTCTGGCTTTCTTTTTCCATAATGCTTCTTCTACTCGCATGATACATTCGGCATCCCATGTACCCGATACGGGCCATCTATACTTTTCCTCTAACTTTTTGGTATACTCTACCCATAAATCTAGATACATTATGGCGCTTATGCCATGTTTCTGATACATAAAGTGACCTGGACTGTCCCTAGGCGGAACAGGAACTGCTTCCTCTAACAGACCCTTTCTAGTTTTTAACTGACGTAACTTGGAAAATATAGGCATGACTGAACTGTAATCTGGACACAATACAATACACAATAAAAACACGAAATCACATCGCACTCATACCACAACAGTAAAATACATGAAGAACATTATAAATAACAGTTCGAACAGAATATTACCTGAAATACTGAGAACAGAAACGGAACAGATTTTCTCGAGAACGGAACAGACTAGAGTTACTGGATGCACTGCTGTAACAGTACGGAACATACCGGTCCCATAAAGGGACGCATCAAGACCCGTATCCACCTAGGTGAACACTTCGTTTGTGAGTCTGGGCACCACCAACCCACGGACCAGGAGTCAATTTAGATTGGTCCTGTCTAGATACTACCCCAGCAATGGTACTCACCGGGCAGCACGGAACGGAAGGCCTCGGACGGGACTGGACTGCTACGACGACGAACTTCGGACTTCGGACTTCAGTTACGGGTGGGCCTCCGGATACCTCGGACCTTGGACTCTCGGCTTGGGCTCTGGTCGGGACTCGCCGCGTTCCTCCACCGTCTCGTTCGGATGCTGGACCGCCTCCTCCGTCTCCTCCGTGGGCCTGAGGGATACTTGAAGCAGAAATATCTGCACGTGGCCGGTATGGTTCCGTCACGGCTGCAGAGGGTCAGGGGGTCGGCGTGGCTTCACCGACGCGTGGGGAAAGGGCAAGTCCCTATTCGGGCGCCATTATGTGGTATATAAATAAATAATACCGGATCTATTTTTGGATGAATGAATGAATAACAGATAGCTCAATAAAATAAGAGTCAAGATTCGAGGTAGTAGGAGTTTCTGCAGGTTTATTACAGCATAAGGACAGGATCAGGACAACCTGCATAGGATGACCCAGCAGCTGCTGGGGCTTGGTCTGGGATGAGCGCGCTAGCTTTTAATAACAATACATTGACTTATATACATAGCGCAAACACATAGCATTACATTGTAGTAGGCGTAGCAGTGGGTGGAGCAGAAGGCGTGACGCGTAGCAGTCGCGAGAGATAACAGTAAAAGTAGGTGTAACTGGGAGTATACATGGACATGTGATGCAAACGTAACAGAATATGTCATGAATGGGGCGGAAACATTGGAGGGGGCTACCTAAGGAGCCGGGACCTTTAACCTAATGGTGCGCGAAAACTGGCAATGACGTGTTACTAGGAGAAACTGGGGGCTACGAACTCTGTGCTAGGAGCAGAGACTAGAGTCTGAAGGGTCGGAGCGACATGTACCTAAACCCTATCTGGTATCTGATGTTTAGGGAACATGTTGATATAAACTAGAAGTCATGAGGGGAAAAGCTAACTTGATTCCAAGACTGGACCATGCATTATTCTACATGAAATGCGTGATGAGGAATATTAAATGACCAGTAAATGCAGTATTTCTCTAACATGGAGCCGAGAAGGCTAGACAATGACGGAAACTATTGATGCAGTTCAGTAGCTTAGGAATGCAGAGGAGAAGGACTGAACTGATAGCTGGAATCATAACATACTCTTGGCAGACTCAGAGGCAGAGCCAAGCTGCACCGGGCACTGCGAGGCAGGAAGTAAGTGAAGGGTCGAGGATACAGGTGGGGGCTGTATCGCTCCTCAGCGAGGCTTTCAGGAGACAGGAGCTGAATCTGTGGTCCGGGCCCTTTTGAGGCCTAGAAACGGGGACTTTATAATGGAATAACGTGCACACTGGGAAACGTGGCAACATAACTTTACATAGGCCTGATATTCGTAGTATTCACGAGGACTGGAAACTAACATACTAGAGGTGGACACAACTGGAATTGCGTCATTAATCAGACATGGGGAATAACATATGCATATTGGTCATGCACACATAACATATGATGGATGAGGCGTAGGGACACAGAACATGGCAAAATTTACTTTTCCACACCCTAAAAATACCCCTGTATCCCAAAAACCAAACCTAGCCCTGAACCCTTAAAATACCCCGGTACCCCAAAACCCAAACCTACCCCTGAACCCTAAAAATACCCCTATACCCCAAAACCCAAATCTAGCCCTGAACCCTAAAAATACCCCTGTACCCCAAAACCCATACCTATCCCTAAACCTTAAAACTACCCCTGTACCCCATAACCCAAAACTATATCTGAACCCTTAAAATACCCAAACACCCCAAAACATATACCTCAGTACCCCAAAACAGATACCCCTATACCCATACTTACCTTATCCAAACATTTAAAAAAAAAAACATGCTTTTACCATTCATGCATTTACAACGAATTTCGTTGTAAATTAATGCGTGGTAAAAGCATATAAAATGTAATGCCATGCGTTATAATGGCATTGCGGAGTCATGGTACTTTCGTAATGAAAGTATGCGGAGTGATGTTATGCGGAAAGAAAGTTGCGGAATAATGGGTTTTTACCCTCCCCCGGTAAGTACATTGGTGGCACAGCGGCCCACATCTCCAGCAACATACTCATATTTTTTCACCACCCATTTGAAAAATGCACAGGTCTATCTCATTGATGGCCAGCACCTACATACACTTTTAGACACACCTCCCGCCACAAGTTCTAGAGTTGCGAACTTTAGAGCTGGGGAGCTACGTTCGAATCTCGGGATCAGCTCAACATCCTGTGATTCCAGGCAAATCGCTTTGTCTCCCTGTGCCTACCACAAATGAATGTGTTCTTCTGTAATGTAAATTGTGCTCATGCCATGTTGTCGAGTTCGCGCTATATAATATTGCAAGGAAAAATAAAGTAGGGAAACTCGAGTTCACACACTACTGAACGCGCACTCTTAAGTGCATCAGCAGTGCACTGTGAATCGGAGCGTTTCACGGCCTGTCACAGATAAGAAATGCTATCAAAACGAAATCCTACAAAACAATATACTACTGGCCGGCATCAATTCATACCCGGACAACGTCGGGACGGGCTGCTAGTATAAGTATATAATAAGTATATACTAAAGTAAATACAAGAGGTCTCGAATGCTCAACCTAAAAAACATACCGAGATGCTGCTGCTCTGGCCCTCCATGTCTCTTCTCTCCCGGGAAGAAGCAGGCGGGTAGAAACAGGGATAGAAGCAGCACTGACAAGCAGGAAAGGGAAGTGGTTGACTTCCTCCCAAGTGCTAAATCCAACCTATCCTGGAGCTGCTCTTATGCTGTTGAGAGCAGCTCCAGGATTGTTTGGAGCATGCTCACCGAGTACTCATTTTGAGGCTGGGGCCTGTGCCAGCAACCCCTCGACTGTTTTACTGCGCTGCTATTGCTGGCTCCGAAGTACGCATGTCAGATTGGCCGGCCGTCGACAGCTGGCCAATCTGACATGCGCACTGAGCACCTGTAGATGTATCCTGCAATCTGCATTAATGTGCCCCGCCCCCACCCATACACTAACCCTAATGCAGAACACTGACAGATTAATAAAATGGTAAATGGCCATTTTAATTATTAATTTGTATTCACCTACTGCGCTCCCAGCAGGCGGGGCAAAACTCCTCCACCCACTAAGAGGAACTGCCCCTGCTATTTGACATGGATAAGTTTCCCAAAAGTGCATCTGCTGGTGGGGCGGATTCACTTCTGGCACAACTGAAAACAGAGTAGATTGCTCTCTTAAGAACACCTACTCTGCATTCTTTTATCAGTCTCATCAACAAAGAAAAGATTTGTGCTAAAAAAACACACCTCAGTTTTCCTGATACACAAGGAGTTTTTTTCCGTGGGCAACAGGGGCGTTTTTTCCCGTCTGCCTACCCTATTGTAGCATAAAGATCCCTGGCAGAAAAAATGAATGGCCACCAATCTGAGTCAGAGTCCCTGGGGCTGCCAGGTCAAGGGTTTTTGATGGTGGAGCCAGATGAGGCATCACTGATGGAAAATGACCTAACATGAGGTGGGAAAACTGCAGGTTTGGTGAGTTGGAGGCCCTTCTGATTTGATCATGTACTACTGCTCTATCAAACCATCAACAGCCCTCTTTTTATCCTTCCTCTCATGCTTAATTTGTAAAAGAATAAGTGCCAGGGCCCTTAGCAGAAGGCCACTGCAGCTGCACCACCCATTGCCCCTGACAGCGCTGCCAATAACAGTATCAACATAACACCTAACCATCTCACTTCTACAAGTGTGACAATTCAGACTATTTAGGCCACACAAACCCATAATAATGGCATGAGAGGCTGGTATTCTTCATTTTCAATGTATATTGACGTAATAAACATGGTTGTGCTCATCTCAGAATTAAAAAGACAGCGCCACCATGAGGTGAACTGTCATTAGAGCCAGTGCTGATAATTAAGTGTCAGTGCTCAGCACAGGAAACCACAGGCTCAAATTAAGCACTGCCTTCCTCGAAACATCAAGATCACCATCCTCCACTCCCAATCTTCACTGCTACCACAGTGTGTGTCTACTTTCTCAGTTCAAGTTCTCAGGTAACTGACTTTGAGGTCAAGGTGCTGCATTGTTTGCCCTTTCTCTCTCCACTCAAATAAACAGGAAAAAAACAATCCATCCTCTTGCTATGACCTCTGATCCCAAATACCTCCAGTGAGAATTGATGAATAAAAGATAGAATTGATTGTGCTAGACACTACTTGGGCCTTTAGTTTGAGTTCACCATAATCAATAAACCATCCAATAGCTCCTTGGCAGCAGCTATCTTTACCTTTCTTCACTGCTCCCTGTTTTCTTCACAATCATGTGTCACTAGATTCTACATGTATTCCCTCATTATGACTTGCATCTTAATTCGGATTAGTCCAGTCCGGTCAACGTCAAACAAGCTTTATTCGGATCATACAAAATGTCCACAAAAGCATGCTATATAAAAATTCTGAAATCCATTTACAATTTAAAGAGAAACACGTATGAATAATAAACATCAGGAGACACCAATTCATCACAGATTAGTCCAGTCAAATCAGCCTCGTCTTAATTATAGGATCTGCAGGAACCAAAGTGTTTTAGATTAAGGGCAGTGTTATAGTGAAAAGCAACACTTCCAATGTTTTGGTTCGTTAGTCTAAAAATAACTGTAAGGCTCATTATCACGCCATAAATTAAATAATCCCATCTGTGACACCAAATGGGATCATTGGGGTTTAAATTATAATTTGTGAAATTTACTACCGATTTTGGATGCTCTCACAGTTTGATTGTTGCCGACACTTGTTTCTCATGCTGCCAGACTGCTCCAGGCAGCCCTGGCCCAAGGTGTTCAGTATTAATAAGCAGATCCTAAATAAAGGATGTGTCTCCTGGTGCGCTGCTTTCTAGGGGCATAATTTGGGGGTTCTACTACTTGATCTTGCAAACTTCTCTCATTGTTTTACCTTCTTTTATCGAATTAATTTATGCAAATAAAAGTGCTGTATTTAAAAAAAATACTTTCTTTTATGCAATTTTTCTTTTAGTTCATGCTTATGATCTGTTGCATTACTACAAGGTCCAAATGCATTTCGGATATGACCTTCATCCGAGGAAAATTTTACTCCTGGAAATTCATATCCCTAGAAAACAAATCAAAATTCCCAAAACTCAGCTCAAACTTACATACAACCCACTCCTACATCAAGGAACATTAGAACAAACCAAATCAAATCTGGTATTCCAATAATATCATGCCACTATCTTACTACTGTAATGGACATTAGGTGATATAATATCACTGAAACATGGATATATGCATTCTGAGTGAAACATTAATACCTGACAGTACTAGTGACTCAGTTGATATTGGACAAATATTGGATATTCTTTGGAGAATATGGCAATATGTAATAATTAGGATACCCAAGAATTTATAGGGCATGCACGGGTATCGCCTCTATCAGATCCACAATCAATAGATGGTAAACACATGATAAAGTACTTGGCAGGCAGTAATACACTATTAATACAGCGCTGGAAAAAAGGTGGTATGTAAGTTTACTACTTACTGCCTTAATGCTTAACGTTTAACCCTAGCACTCGATTTTAACATTTGCACTCACCAACTCACCATTGGAAAGACGCACATGAAAAACAAACTCTGCAATGTGGCGGTTGGCAGAGTTTAACTCTGTGTCAAAACTCCACAAACTCTGCTGAAGGAGTGGAGTTTACAGCCCACCCCTAATCCCTATACCTCAAAACCTTTAGCTTATACACCAAACCCTTACCATTATACCCTAAACTCTTAACCTGAAACTCTTAGCCTTAACCTGTAAATCCTATGCAGCATATAGCTGTCATCCTTAACCCTTAGCCTTTTTCACACTTGTCCTTACTTCAAAATATTTTGGGAACAAACACTTGGGGAAGTGTTCCTTTCGTAAAGCACTTATTTTTAAAACTAATAGCTAGAACTGCCAATTTTAAGGTATAACTTATATTAACATTTCCATCATTATCTATTCTCACTTATATTTTCTCATTTTATATGTATTTATCCATATTTATTTTGTGATTAGTGTAAAAAATTAAGCAGCAATGGGTATGTTTCCGTATGTTTTTAACGACAAATGTTAACTCATGTTTGACTATCCAATGGATTTCACCATTTACAGAACAATACAATCATTTGAATCCATTTGCAATGTAGAACCACTTAAACTGTACTGCTGCAATTATTTAAGCTTCATTAGGAAATCTTTTAAAAAATGTTAAACCCCACTACCTGTCAACCTGAAAAACTATTGACCCAGCACACATGATTGACAGTAGTGAGAATCATCCAAAAGAAAAACCTATCTTCCATATTTATCAATACTTAAAAACAAATACAGAGAGGAAAAAATATGGTTTTCTGGCTGTATTTATCAGTAAAAAATAAAAACCGGGAGCCTTACTAGTGATAACGGAGAAATGCTATTTTTTCCTTTGAGTTTTTGAAGCAATAAGTAATAAGGGCCTTAATCTCAGAACCCTCTGTTTTGTGCTTGAACATATTTTGTCAGAAGGCAGAGCACATTTTAATTTTCACACCGCCCCAGCATTTAAAACAGACTTCGTCAGCTTCCATATTTTATAATTTGATATTTCATCAACTCTTGGGGGGTCATTAGGATGGTGGGCGGACTTTGCCCGCCCGCCATCCTCACGGGGATTGGGACCACCCGCCATAGGGGCGGGGGTCCCGTGGTGGGGATTAGGATGCGCAATGCAAAAAATGCATGTATGCATTTGCATACACAAAGTGGCAGGCACCGCGAGGTGCCTGCCGCATTGTGTATGCAAATGCTGGGGGGTACCACAGGTACGCCCCCACCTCTCCTTCACTCTGGGGGCCCGCAGGGGTCCCCCAGAGTGAAGACTGGATGCCCGATGCCGCCACGGAAAGGCATCTCACTAAACCCATTGAAATATGGCTGGCAGTGTCTAATAGACACCGCCACCATATGAAATCCTTTTCCGCAAGGCGACCGGGGCTGAAAAGCAGCGGACGGTCTTTCTGTCCGCGGCGGTCCCCCCGCCATACTAATATGGTGGCGGGTCATTTATGTGAGGATGGTGGGCGGATTGCCCCCGCCAGGCAGGCAGTGGCTACCGCCCGCCATCCTAATGGGCCCCTATGTGTTCACTTGGCATTATGGCATTCGTAGTCCTGAAGCCCACCAGTATGTGCTTGGTAAAATGAGTGTCATCATGTTAATTGATAATGACATCTCTAGTACTCATGCCAGGGGAACATTCAGATTGTGGTGTGCAATATACAAATGGTCACTATCATTGTTTGTTTGCAAAAAACAGGGAAAAGCTCTGATCAGAGTGCTGGGATACTTTCAGGAAGTGGTTGTTCATGCTTTTTTAAATGGCCTAATCAATCAATCAGTCTCTAATTTTCCTATAAAACGGCACATTTTCACCCCACATTTTGAAATTGTAAAAGGTTACATTTTAGAATAGAAAGTCACAAATATGCACAGTGCCTTGACACCTGAAAAATCAAGACTTGCGCTTATCAAACTCCATGAACAATAAATGAAATAAAAGTAAAGTTCAGCCCTAGGTTAAATCAATTATTCTTAAAATAATTATCATTTCATTACCATGTCTAAAGTTTGTTGAATCATTTTTTTGGAATAAGAGTGATAAAATGTAAAAGAGATGTTAGCGTGCAGACAGTTAGTTTATTATAAAACAGACACACATGCCCCACCCCCGCCACCCGCAAAGACTGGCACTGCGCACCCATGCTGGAGGTAGTGCAACTCCGATAGCAGTGGTGTAACAAAACTTGAGTGGGTTCCTCTGCAAAGAACATGGAGGCCCTGCCTCCCCCTCCCAGGACAGCATCTACTATTTTGGTCCCAGTTTACTGTGCAGAAGGGGCCCCCTGGAGCTCGCCCCCCCCCCCCACTGTGGGGAATACAGAGTCTAATGTACACCACTGCCCAATAGATAGATTGGTGTTTTCAAACTGTCACTCCTCTTCCACTGCTGGCGACCCAGCTTTCACTGCCGGCGACCCAGCTTTCACTGCCGGCGACCCAGCTTTCACTGCCGGCGACCCAGCTTTCACTGCCGGCGACCCAGCTTTCACTGCCGGCGACCCAGCTTTCACTGCCTGCGACCAAGCTTTCACTGCCGGCAACTCAGCTTTAACTGCCGGGTGACCCAGCTTTCACTGCCGGCGACCCAGCTTCATTGTGGGACTCCAGAAAGAGGACGAGCCATGACTACATCGTTAGAAGGGAGCCCTTTGGGGGGGTTTGGTAGTACCTCCTGGGCCACTTTGACAGCATTGCAATGTTTCTGTCCCTCCTGAGTCCCTCTTTACCCATGTGCCCACATCTCTTGTACAGTTTGGTCAGCCAGCAAGGCAATTGCCTTATTTGCATGCGGCCACGCCTCCTGCAAGTGAGGTATTGCCCCATTAACGATGTCTTTGTGAGAAAAAGCAGCATGCATAAAGGAACAGTACAAGCATCTGCAGCCCCTTCTGTAATACAGAAGTGCAAAAAACAGGCCCTCAATTCCCCCGCGCCCTTGTGGCATTTCTGGGGCCTGACTCACGTGAACAGACTCTCAAACAGTAGCGGTCGGTGGTGGGAGTGCTGCCAGGCGGTGATGTGCGGCGGGGGATAGCAGGGTGGGGGGTAATAAAGTACGGAATACGGCCAAATAAAATAATAGATGCCAGCATTTGTAAAGCGCACAGCTACCTCCAACGGAAGTGTCCCGGCGCTGTCCGTATATCGCTTAGGAACCCTTCCTGGCTTTTCCCTGTGAAATGTCCACTCCTGGGCACCCCCAAGGTGAAGCCAGGCATCCCAGCACAGTTGGGGCCGTTGTGTAGATTAAGCAAGCTATTGCCCAGAGTTGCAGAGTGGGACCCATGATTAGAATAGGCACCGAGGCGAGAATTGTCAGGTCTGAGGAAATTGAGCCCAAGACCCGCCGAGGCGGGTATTGAACCCTGGTCCCGGACCAGATCTATGAATCAGGATCTCCCGCTCTAACCAATTGAGCCACATTTCTCCACTACTAAATGAAACAAATTTTGTTGCGCGCACTGCATCGCATTTGGTGCTGCAGTGCACACAATGAAATTCGTTTTATTTATTTATATGTTTACTTACTTGTATTTGGCCGTATTCCGTAGTTTACTACCCTCCACCCTGCCTCTCCCCCGCCCCACGTCACCGCCAGGCAGCACTCCCACCACCGACCGCTATTGCAGTCTCAAACACTGGGAAGTGGCTCGAAGATAACATCTTGGTGCTTTTCAAAATTTATGAATACATAGATAAAAACTTTAATTATGTGTGTATGTTTTAATACCAATAAACATAGTTCAGCATCAAACTGCGGATGTTTCCTCCTTCTTGAATGGATGGAGTGAGCGGCGATGCAGCCCGGCGCGTGCACCGCGGTGGTATTAGAGGTTACATTCAAAGAGCTTTTGAAGAACATTAAATGGCTGCTACCTCCCAGGAGTGCCATATAATTCTAGATAAACCGAGTGTAAGGCAAGGTAGTGCGCGAGCCTCGCTTTCAATTATGGCTCTGTAAATTGATTTTTTAGTAGAGCTCGGCTAACAGAGCCTGCGGGGGAATCGTGCCCCTCTGGTGGAGGAAGCAAAATGCCATGGGGGGAGGGGGCTTTTTGTCCTTTGCCCACCTGTTGTTTGTGTGCAGTGGCTGGGAAGGAGGTCTCTTTTTACTTCTAGTGGTTTGATTTGCCAGCAGGGTTTACATTTTGTCTTTCTTATCAGGTGAATGATGGTCTGTTGCTAAGAGCAGAGCCAGTCACAACCAGCCACGGCCTGTGGAGGGCCGTGGCTGGTTTCGTTTTAATACATAAAACAAATTTCGGAGCGCACCCTGCATCACATTTTGCGATGCAGGGCACGCTACGAAATTCGCTTTATTTATTAAATTGTTTACTTACCTTCAATTATCCATACTCAGGTTTTTAGCACCACCCACCTTGCCCCTCCCCCGCCCCGCCTCTCCGCCCCACCGAAACTCCCTCCACGGGCCGTGGCTGGTCACAACTCAGAAAGCCTAATATCCCACTGACGATGCCCCAGCCCACCCATGATGCACATGTTTATTCAGAATCCTCCCACTTTCACAGTAGGTCTGCTTACCTCTTGGTTTCTCTTCATTGAGGGTTTCATTTCTGGTTTTTAGTTTCTGTGGGTAGTCACTAAGAGGTAATCAGTTCTCCAGAAAGCCCTAGAACGTCTGATGCATGTGCTTATGACTGTATGTTATGGTGCCTATAGCATTTCTGCTCCACTTATAATAACTTTAATTGGTGTGATATTATTCATAGATAGCATTTTATGTCCTTAAGACCTCAAAGTGCTTCGATTTGCATCGGTTCACTCATGGTACGCCAAACAGACAATATTAGATGGAGATGGACAGGTTTTGTTTTCTTTGCTGAACAAGACATGCTAAGCAGGGTTGGGCTTACCCAGTGGCGTAGCTAGACCTTTTGCCACCTGTGGCGATCAGTATGTTTACTATCCTACAACTAGGGGTGGGCGGAATTTGCGAAATTCACTTTCGCAAATTAGCGCAAAAATGTCAAAAATCTCCGCAAACACGTGGAAATATCGCGAAGACGCAGAAGTTTTTTTCCCCCGCCTGTTCGCGATATTTACTGCGTGATCGCATTGAAAAATGTCTCGCCAACTTGCCCATGCGGTCGCCATCTTGTTTTCACTTGTCCCGCCCTCTCGCAATGCTTATTTCCTGTTCGGGGCCTCGAATGAAGTGTTCGCGATCGCAAAATCACGCGGGATAGCGAGACCGGCTACCAAGAATCCAACATAGGAAAACTTGTCGGTGATCACAAGGACGCTAGCGCTCATGCGAGAATGCATTTTTAAAGCGCGAGCAAGAAAAAACTTCAGTTTCGCAGCAGATTGCGAAAGTTTTGACATTTTCACGCTTTCTGCGGAACGCGAAAATTTTAAATTATTGCAATTTCCGCAAGCAGAATGAAATTTACCGCCCAGGCCTACCTACGACGGCCGCAGGTAAGGTGGGGTGCTGGCAATTCCTGTGTTTGCTGCAGACAGCGGCCGCAAGTAAGAGCTGGGGTCACGCTGCCCCCAAAACTAGTGCCACCAGGGCCGGCTTTAGGGCTGTGCGACTGGTGCAGCCGCACTGGGCGCTGACCTGGAGGGGGACACTGACCTCAGTGGGGCGCGCTGTGTTCAGCAATAACCTACGATTTAAAAGCACTTGCTGTAGAGTTCCTTGTGCGTCCAGCTTTCAGGCAGCAATAAAAATGTCAAGATAACTCTTATGATTAACGTTCCTGCTAGAGAGAGAGATAGGAGTTTTGTCTAGTGGCAGTTTTGACTCACCATAAAGTAGCGCAGGGGATTAATATGCCTGCTGAAAAGAACAGATCTGTATTTTATGTGGATTGCTGAGTGGATTAGTAAAGTCAGCCTTCACCAGCGCTTTAAAACAAATTAAATGTATGTGAGAAAGAAGCTTTAGAGAGACGAGGGGCACTTTTGTCGGGTGGCAGTGAGGGAGTCCGAGGAGGAGGTAATGGGGAGGGGCGCCAAAAAAGATTTTTGCACCGGGCGCCAACAGTGCTAAAGCCGGCCCTGAGTGCCACCCAGTGCGGACCACCATCGCAAGCTATGCCACTGGGCTCTCCATATAAGTCGGCATCAGATAGGCTACAAGGAAAGGGGGCGAGTTCAGGACGTGACGGGCTCGTGTATTTTCAGTCCATCCATCCTTGGAAGAAGGGTGAGTGAACTGCACCACTTTGCTTCCACGAGGTTTCATATTTTTAGGTTGACCCCAGCAGACAGCGCAAGATGTTTGCTTGTAAAAGACCTATTGGGGGCTCACCAAGAAGTTACAGGGCCCTACAGCCCACTTGCTTATCAATGGTTGCCTTGATTCTATGTCAGGACGGAGGCTCCGATTATGCTGTCTCATTTCTTTACTACCAAAATACAGCAGCCAATCACAATAGTAAAGAAAAACAATAAACTACAAATCCCATGAACCCTTAGGATACCATAGAGTAGGTGATGTATAAAAGGTATCCTAGAGGACAGTCCTTCCTCTTTCTTTGCTGCTCCCGCAGCCAGTTAAGTGCATTTTGTCTTTGTTCCTTGCGCTTTGTGCTTTTCTCTTGGCGCTTTGGTTAATTTTGACTACAGTTAATGTGTGTTTGCTCCGCTTACCTTCTTATACTGTTTTAGCCGATTGCTATTGTTGCATTTGTTGTAGCGCTTGCCTTCGCGCTGGTTTTGCCTTGGGGGCGTGTGGTCACCCCCCGCTTGCGGGCTTGCTCTTCTGCGCTCGTTTTTGCACTTGTGGAGTGGGAGTGGGAGCTGAGAGACGCGCCTTTCTCGCGCGTCTCTCATTTTCAGCCGGCGTTTTGTCCTTCTGTGTCGCGCATGCGCAGTACCTTCGTCTCGCGCTTCAGGCGACCGTCGGTACTGCGCATTTCTTGCTTTCCTGGCTTTTGTGGAAGGGAATAGCAGCGCGTCTTCAAAAATCTGTCAGAAGACACTGAATTCGGCTTCTAAGCCTCTGCCCACCTGCCGGCTGTCAGGCTCCAGACGCCCTTTTGTCAGTGAGGACTGGGGGTTGTAAAATTTAAAGTAGGCTTTGCCTAGAGTGCTACAAGCCCTCCCTCCACATTCAAATTGTTCATTCAGGTCAGTTTTTTCTTGCCTGAGGCTTGTTGTTGGGGTCGCACTCCCCCTGAATACCCTAAGGGTGTGAATTTTCGGTCCTTTCCTCTGTGGGCTATTTTACTATTCTTTGTTTACCAAAGATGGGAGATTATTATGAAGAGGAGGACTTCTACCATGGTGAAGAGGAACCTTCTGGTTCCATGGATATGGAGTATGAGGGGCAAGCTTTCCATTCCAATCTTGTTCCTTTCCAGTTACACCTCGCAGAATATGCATCTAAGCAGGGATGAAGACGTCTTCTGGGCGTTCCTCTAGATCTCCCAAGAATCCGCATGTGGCGGACTTTGTTAAACTGGCGCATTCTCTGGCTACACCCAAATCCTCTAGGAAGGGGAAACGCTCTAAAAAATCTTTCAATCCTTCCCCTTCCACTTCGAACTCCTCTGACTCTACATCTTCTGACTCCGAGGCGCCCCCTCCTAAGAAGAAGGCTCGTAAAGAGCACTTTGTTGATGCCCCGTCTAAGCCTCCGGTGCTAGATTTTGAGCCCACTGAAATTGTGCATCCTAATTCTTCGGCCTGATTGCCTTCCCCTGAGGTGGCTGCTTATGTTCAGTCTAATATCAGGAGATCTTTTGACAATACCGTACGGGCACGTTTAAGATCTGAGTGTCCCCGTCCTGATCTTTCCGACAAGTTGGCGGACACTCCTGATGTGGACCCTACAATGGTAACTTATCTACGGAAGTATTCCAAGGATCCGAAAAAGGGTCTCGACAGGTCCTGGAGATCCTGTCAGGATAAGATGCTAGATCTTCTTGGCCCTCTCACAAACATTTTGGATTTGGCTTTTCGAGCGAAAGACTCTGACGCCCTGATTGATCCGGAAGAGATGGTAGGATGGGCTCAGCGGGCTATATGCATGCTTGGTAATGCTAACTGCGCCCTGAATAGTGAACGCCGTCAATCAATTCTCATGAAGCTTGATCCTAAGCTCACTGATCTGGCTCCTTCGGAGTCTGGGCCTCTAGCTCAAGATTTACTCTTTGGTCAGCCGTTTTTAAAAGAACTCTCCAGTTTTGTGGCCACCTTCAGCGGCTTGGACAGGGTGCAGGCCAACCTGCGTAGGGCTTTCCGTCCGGTTTTCGGTCGTTCGTCCGGCCGTGGAACTTCCCAACCTACTCAGAGAGGAGGTCAGTCCCACAGAGGAGGCGGACAGGAGTCCTACACTTCTGGAAAATCAAAGTTCTACCCTTCAAGAAAAGGTTGGGGTCAGTACTCCAAAGGTGGATACGAAGGTGCCCAAGGTGGTCGACCGGATTCCTCAGGTGAGATTAATTTTGTCTTCAGAAGTAATTTGGGGGGGCAGGTTGAGATATTTCCTTCCGAATTGGTTCCAATCTATGCTCCACATCGTCGCTTTCTCCAGTTTCAGTGGCTGGGAAAGTGGTACGAGTACACGGTCCTTCCGTTCGGTCTGTCTTCAGCTCCGTGGTGCTTCACGAAGCTATTGCGTCCAGTTGTAGAGTCCTTGTGGGCCCGTGGGGTCAGATTGATTGTTTACCTGGACGATTTTCTTTTGATGGCCCAGTGTCCTCTCCTTTTACAACGACATCTGCATTGGTCCATCGATCTTTTGCAATCTCTGGGATTTCTTGTGAATCCACAGAAGTCGGACTTTCGTCCTTCTCAAACCATGGATTTTCTAGGGTTCAAAATCGACTCAGTTGCTTGTCAACTTCTGCTCCCGGGACAGAAGATCAGAGCGATCAAACGGGAATTGCGTTTGGTTTTGTCCAAACAGATGGTTTCCTTGCGTTCGGTAGCTCGGATTGTGGGTCTGTTGTCCTCATCAATTCAAGCTATCTTTCCAGGTCCTCTACACTATTGGGCCCTTCAGCGTCTCAAAATCCGTCACCTTCAGAAGGGCTTGCGGTATTCCGATCTGGTTCCTCTTTCAGAGGACGCCAAGTGGGAAATGCTGTGGTGGTTAGACCACATGGAGTCCTGGAATGGACGTGCTCTTTTCAGTCAGGCTCCAGAGGTTGTGATCGAGTCAGATGCGAGTCTTTGGGGATGGGGGGCTCGGCGCAGCTCGCTGACGACAGGGGGGCATTGGTCTCCAGAGGAGTTGTCCCTCCATATCAATTGCTTAGAGCTTCTTGCGGGCTCTTTTGCGATTCGTTGTCTAACCCCCCATGCAACGAACTGTTGCATTCTTCTACGCATGGACAACATTTCGGCTGTGAGGTATGTCAACAAGCTCAGAGGTACGAAGTCCATGCTCCTGGCAGAAATTGCCAAGGACTTTTGGCACCTGTGTCTGCAACGTCAGATCACGGTTATTGCCGAATACCTTCCAGGTCGCCAAAATCAAGTGGCGGATTGGAATTCTTGCCATCTGAGGGATGCCAGCGATTGGAGGCTTCACCCTCGGGTGTTTCGGCTCCTGTCCCGGACTTGGGGTCCTTGTCATCTGGACCTCTTTGCTTCTCGGCTGAACACGCAGGTTCCTCAATTCTACAGTTGGAGACCGGATCCCGAGGCTCTGGCCACGGACGCGTTCCTTCAGAACTGGCCTCCTATTCTATGCTATGCCTTCCCTCCCTTCATAATGATTCCGAGGGTTCTGGCCCGCGCGAGGCACTTTCTGTCGGACTTGATTCTGGTCACTCCTCTGTGGCGGGCCCAACCGTGGTTTCCGATTCTTCTGGAGATGAGTTGCTCTCCTCCCATTCTGCTTCCCAACCTGCAGAATCTGTTGCTGGACCCTCTGAGAAATCCCCACCCTCTCATTCTTTCGGGTCAGCTTCGGTTAGTGGCATGGCGGATCTCGGGGGACGTTGGCAAGTCCCTGGGCTTTCTTCGGAGGCTGCCCGATTTATCGGGGAAGCTTGGGCTCCCAACACACACAAGCGTTATGCTTCATCTTGGAAGCGATGGTGTGATTGGTGTGCACAACGGTCAGTGGATCCCTCTTCTGCAGATGTCACTTTAGTTTCCAATTTCCTGGCTTCAGAGGCTTCTTCGGGCTTGGCCTACAGGACAATTAACAACTTTCGGTCTGCAATTTCAGCTGGTCATGTCCCTGTTGATAGTAAACCTATTGGTGAGCATCCTATTATTTGCAAATTACTCAGAGGTGTTCGGATGGTAAAACCTCCTTGCCTAAAGTATGTCGCCTTATGGGATGTTTCAGTGGTTTTAGGTTTCTTGGATTCATGGCCTTCTAATTCTTTGCTCTCTCGCAAACAGTTATCTGCCAAACTGACCATGTTGTTATGTTTGCTTTCTTGCAAACGTGTATCTGATGTTCGTGCCTTAGATCTGGCTGGACGTCTTTTCACCCCAGAAGGGGTTTCTTTTACTATTTCTCACCGTACTAAGTCTAATACTTCTTGTGTCTCATATCCTTCTTTTCCTCACAATCCCAAACTCTGTGTGGTTCAATGCATCAGAGATTATGAGGTGAGTACTGCTCCTTTTCGTAGCAATCTCCAAGGTCAACTGCTTATCGCTTTGCAAAAACCGTTTAAGCCTGTTTGTCCTGCCACTTTAGCACGATGGGTTCGTTGGCTCATGAAAGAGGCGGGCATTGATGTTTCTGTTTTTGGTGCCCACTCGGCTAGAGGAGCTATGGCCTCTAAGGCTTTTTCCTTGGGTGCCGGCCTCCAAAACATCTTGAAGGCTGCTGATTGGTCTTCTGAGTCAGTGTTTAAAACGTTTTATTTTAAACCTATTATGCATGTTGCTTCTGTTGTGGTGGATCAACTTTAAACTAGCATAATCGGAGCCTCCGTCCTGACATAGAATTTAAAATTTGCTAACATTCGTGCCAATAATTTTCAATTCTATTAAGGACAGGAGGTGAGGATTATCCCACCCTTATTCATATGTATGCATTGTATTTATCATTGCTTTTCCACTTGTATTCTATGCATATGTTGTATTTTTTCCCTCCCTTATCCTTTATCCATGCTTCCTTCATCTGGTAGTTTTTGGATATTACGGATTTGTTTTTTCATTTCAGGTTCTGATCCTAAATGATTGCATTTGGTCGTGTCCCACGGGCCATTGGTGGCTGTTCTTCGGACGGTTTCTCCAGTTGCAGCATTCTGTTTAGGACTTCCTGGACCCTTGGCCATCCGTCTTTCTTCTGGTTCATGGTTCTGCTCCCCGGAAGCTGGGTTTCGTGTTTATCTTCATTTTATCCTGTTGGATTCCTGGAACTGTTACTTTTATGACTTTACTTATGACTGAACTGTTCTACACAAAGAAAGAGGAAGGACTGTCCTCTAGGATACCTTTTATACATCACCTACTCTATGGTATCCTAAGGGTTCATGGGATTTGTAGTTTATTGTTTTTCTTTACTATTGTGATTGGCTGCTGTATTTTGGTAGTAAAGAAATGAGACAGCATAATCCTCGCCTCCTGTCCTTAATAGAATTGAAAATTCTTGCCACGAATGTTAGCAAATTTTAAATGGTCACTCCTGTGTTTTTGCTTCCTATTTGATGTTGTTACTTCTTCGGGCTTCTCCATCTTGTTTATGCCCTTCCCCTAAGCACAGACTCTTACTGTACTTTTTTATTTTCAGATCCAAATGAAGTCTGCCTTTTTGGATGGGCAAATAAAAAAAAATACAGCAAATGGCATTCCTTGTTCTAATGCATGCACGTGCATTGACACAAACCCCAGTAGCGGATGCGCCTTTATTTATCTATTTAATTGTATTTATGTATGTATTTATTTATTTTTTGTTGACAATGCTACACAACGTCGGGTAAAAAGCCCAACTCTCTAGTAGAACATTGCTGAAAGGCATTGGCAACGCCAATATGTCCCAAGGAGAGACCAAGTGGCTTTGCCAATGCTTGTTTAGAGTAAGTGAAATCTTCCGCTAAACTACGTGGCTTTGGAGAAACCTCCTCCAAACACACAGGGAGCTATGAGGACTGTAGAAACCAATGTGTACTGTTTTGGAACGTACCATCTCTGAATATCGCAGGGGGTTCCCTGCTGCACTGAGGCAGGATGCGGCTGGTATTAACACAGCTCCTTCTGTTGCCTCAATCTAATTCCATCCCTTTGGGGAAGGGGGCTCAGGTCGCGTCGACGCTCTAATTTCTCTGTGAATGACATAGTCTGACCTCTGTAGATTGCATTTTTAAGACCTGTAAATGCGTGTAAAAGTCTCTGCTTAAATAAAGCTCTCTTCGGGATATTGAAGTGCTCTCCGCCCTCCTCGCGCTGCTTTTTTTTTTCTTTTTTTTTTCATTTTCATAGCCTTAATTCCCAGGCGCTCAGCTAAGAACGCCTCGACGACCTCTTTACGCCTCGTGGATCAGGCGCTTTTTGGACAGAATCCAGGTTTCGCCTGTCCTTTTTATTTAATCTTCCATTAGGCACTGGTTGTGCTGCGGCCGAATCTGCGAATAATAAAGCATGTTCCATTTGTAGGGAAAAGCGCCTCGTGGAAATGCGTGATCATGGCCTGAATTCCCGCAGGGGGCGCACAGAGTCCCCGCCCATTCTGACAGTAAAATAACAAAGGACGGGAGAGAGAGTGCGTGCGTGTGTGCGTGTGTGTGTTGGCTTATGCACGCTAACATAGAAGACATTTGATTATATATTTCAAAGAGAGCAGTACATTTCCATCTGTACCTTGGGAGTACGACATCCTTCCACTGAATAACAGTTTCATCCAAAGAAACAGTTAAAATGTTTTTTTTAAAAAGGCTGATAAACATTGCATGACGTGCTGTGCAAGTAATATTCCTGTGTCTTGGAGCTGTGGTATCATTTACAAACCATTAGGCCTGTTTTATCATGTTTTATAATGCATGCGATTCTGCAATCCGTGTACAGGTACCCATCTCTTAGGGCCATATGTGTGTGTATCAAGAAAAATGCAATTGTTTAGCGATTTCTTGATATTCCTTAATTGCGAATTCGCAAATTGTGAATTCGCAATTAAGGAATACTTTCCCATTCATTTTTTATGGGCCAGGAGGCCCATAGGAAGGAATGGGAATTTTCTCTCAATTTGGGATTCGCAATTTGCTAATCGCAAATTGAGAACAATTTCAAGGGTGTAGGGGTGTCCAAAGGATACCCTGTTGCACCCTTGAAATAAGCATAGGTGCACATGTGGCGCACATATATGCCCTAAGGGCATGTATGTGCGTCACATGGCACTTTGAAAAATGCAAAAATGTGCATTTTTCAAGGAATTCACAACTTACCATCAACTAGAAGTTGGTGGTAATTTGCGATTCCTTAAGGCCATTTAGCAATTTTTTTTGCCTTCTTACATTGCATTTAAGGAATCGCAAAATTTGTGATTCCTTAAATGCAATTACAAAATAAGGAATCGCTAATTTTGCAATTCCTTATTTTGCATCGGGATTTCCTTCATACATATCATTTTGCGAATTCGCATTCGCAAAGACCGGAATTCTGCGAATTTCGGCCTTTGCAAATGCGAATTTCAATGATACATATGGCCCTTATTTCTTTATAATCTGCGAATTCTTACTCACCCAATCGCCCATTATAAAGAAATTACATCAGAACTCAACTGTAATAATTAATTACAATCGAGCTTTGACCTCACAATGCCTGCTACCTGAGACAGGGCAGGGCAGGCGAGGGAGCATAATTAAAGCAGCTGTTTATGGGATGAAACTGCTCAGTTTTTCTAGCTGTACATTGAAGAGTAGAAAAGAGACATTTATGGCAACGTTTATTTTTTGTACTCCTGTGGTTATTATGCTTTTTCCTACTGCATTTTAACCAACTTATATTAAACAGCTTGTAGTATCATTTTGTATCAAATATCTAACAGGTTTTTCGATGTGTTTATTTTGCACTAGAGATTTTACTTTTATTCTTCATGTTTGCAAGCATGCTCTCTTTTTCATATGAAAGAGCTACGCACTACGAATTAAGTGGTTTGAGGTGATGGTGTATTCTCACAAGGCTGGCGAACAAGAGAATATGAGGCCAGCTGGATTCACCCTAAATCACTATTCACACACAAGAGCAACCGGAGAAAGAAAGAATACGGATCCTGTTGTAGGAAGATTCCATTTCCCTGTGCCTCTTGGGTATCCAAAGATATTGGAGTAGATGCCTCGCTCACTTTATGTTGTTATGTTATATGTTATGTTATTTTAGCTTATAATGCACACAAATCACCCCAGGAGGGGTATGTGTTGCAGCATTGAACTCAGGCAAGGAAGGCAAAACTAGTTTAGAAACAGCTCTGTCTTAAGACGTTTTCTGAATTTGAGGTGATCTGTGCATTTCCGTTTGTGAATGGGTAGTTTGTTCCAGTACCACAGAGCCTAGTAGGAAAAAGATCTACCACCCTAACGGGATTTCCTGATTCCAGGAATAGTGAGAAAGGATTTGTCTGTGGATCTTCAGAGTCTACCTGGCTGGTAAGGTGTAAGCTTCATGGCAAGATAACTAGGTTCTATGTCATTCAGCCAGTTATGAGTTTTACAACCGGTCCTGAAGATTATTCTTTTACGCACCGGAAGCAAGTGTAACGAGTGCAAAAGGGGCGAAGAGGCAGCCCTGGACGGGAGATTTTGGATAAGGCGAGCGGCTGTATTTTGGACCACTTGAAGTTTGGTAAGTAGCAACTCATTAGTAGCAGCCAGTAGGGTGTGACAATAGCCCAGGCGGCTGATAACCAGCCCTTGGACCAAAGTTTTACGAACAGAAAGTGAAAGTAGAAGAAAGACTCTTCACAGCAGACTCATCATGTGAAAGCTGGTGCCAGTGGAAGCGACTACCTGATCATTGATGGTCAGTGTCTGATCTAAGTGAACGTCCAGGTTTTTTACTGTCAATTTAGGGGTTCTAAAAGCCACCAGTCAGGGGGTTAGAGCCGGTGGGCTCTGCCAAAGAGCATGATCTCTGTTTTGTTGGAGTTTAGCTGGAGTAAATTATTGGTCATCCAGGAAGAAATTACTTTCATCCGGCTGAAAAATGTGCTTTCAAATTGTAGAGGTCTTTATCAAAAGAGATAAAAAGCTGAGTATCATCAGCTGATGAAAGAGGTTTGAAACCAAAAGCTCTGATGGTTTCGGCAAGGGCGGCTACATAGATATTAAACAGTGTGGGACTAAGACATGATCCCTGGGGCGCCCCCTTGTCGAGCTCCATGGTGCGTGATCTAAAAAGAGCTAGGTTGATGGACTGAGTCCTGTGCGATAGAAAAAAACTGTGAACCACTGAAAGGCCACGCCATGAATTCCAATCGTCTTTAAGCTCAGAAGCAATCTGTGGTGAGCCACTGTGTCAAATGATGCTGACAAGTCAAGCAGCACAAGCAGAGATTACCTACTTTCATCCAGAGTACATCAAATGTAGTCCGTAACTGCAATAAGCACAGTTTCAGTGCTGTGCATGGGTATCAAACCCGGATTGAGAGGGATCCAGAATCCTTATTAAAATCTAGAAGCTCCATAAGTTGACTATTTATTTGCCTTTTAAGCAGTTTACTCAATAAGGGAAGCAGCGAGGTGGGACAATAATTGGACAAGTCTGTAGCTGGAAGATTAGCCTTCTTGTGGGTAGGGATGACCTGAGCGGCTTTCTAGGCTAGAGGAAGTTTCCCCGAGCTAATCGAAAAGTTGAGAAAAGAGTAGATGACTGGGACAAGCTGATTGGATACAGTTGGTAAGATCCCGGCAGGGGAGACTCATCAAGCATCAACTACCCTGAAGGGTCACATAATTTGTTATCACAGAAAGAAATACTATAAGGCGAGCTGAGATCACTGCCTTAGGGCAGCACCAGCCGATGTCAGCAGGTGGTAGCAGGTGACATTATGCCTTGGACCTACAAATATAGCTTTTTTTTGATGGGCCAGCCACATTGTTAAACTTTTCTTTGGCCTTTAACACAGAAAATCCAAATGCTGTTCCTGTTACACAGCTTCTTTCAATCAGTAGCCTATGCGGGAAACAACCTTTACTATGCGGTCAAAACACCGCAATACCTTCACAACGCAGATTTTACAAAGCAAGTCGTTACCACGACTTGCACTGGAGGGCGCTCTAGACTAAGGAATAGTGTGATTTACTATTCCTACACCTTCCCTACTGTACGTAGGCTGGAGTTGGAATAGTAAATCATACTATTCCTAAGTCCAGCACCCTACAGCGCAAGTCGTGGTAACGACTTGCGTTGTAAAAGCTGCGTTGTGATGTACCGCGATCATTTTGATCGCGTAGTAACGTCATACATCCGCCTATGAACTGAAGTCAGTACTTAATTTGTGAAAGAATGAGTCTTGGTGCTTGGAGCTCTGCTCAGAAAACCATGGCCTGCACCATTAAATTTTGGCGCCCCGAATACCAAGACTACGTAGTCTTGAATCCACCCCATTCCTCTTTAAACCACTACCAGAAACTCCCTTCCCCTTTCTCTTTCTCTCACACATTCGTGCCTTTTACCATTTGTCTGTCTTTCTCTTGCTCCTTCTTTCCCTCTTCTGTGTTTGTCCCTTTCGTGCTCTCGGGAAATGTCTGATAAGGAAAAATAACTGCTGGTCTTCAAAAATGAGTGCAGGTGGTTTTTACCAGCAGCCACCAGGTCAAATTAAGCACTGCCAGTAGCTGATTACTATCCTTGAGACGATTAATAGCCACAATGTCCCCATAACATGGACAAAGTTGACCTATTGGAATGTTTGGTGGTTGAGCCATAGCGTGTTTGGGTTCCCCTATGTGCATGCACGGTTCAGGAAATGCAAGTGAGGGGCAGGGTGTAATGCAGGCACTCGCAGGGGAGGGCTTCCTCCTGTGGCCCCAGCCCACCCATGGGCCCCCTACTCAACCAGAGGCCAACTATTACCTGAAAGGTGTAGGAGACTCCCATTCTAGATGGGGTCCCTCGTCATTACGCCACTTGAAGGATCCCGTGGCCCTACAACAGAGCAGGAAACATCCTTTACAACGCAACTTTTACTCCGCACTACCATCACGACGCAACTATTACAACGCAAGTCATTACAACGACTTGCGCTGGGGGCGCTCTAGGATAGGGAATAGTTTAATTAATATCCAACACCTTCCCTACTATCCACGGGGACTGGAGTTGGAATAGTAAATTAAACTATTCCACTATCCAGCGCCCCCAACACAAGTCGTTGTAACGACTTGCGTTGTAAAAGTTGCATCGTAATAGCATGCGGAGTGAAAGCATGCGTTGTAATGACATACATCCCAGCAGAGCAGATCCCTTTAACTTTGAATATTGTAGCAGAGGCTTTGAAGACTAAACAGAGCCCCCTGTGGAAGAGGGGCTTCTCAAAGCACCAGCACTTGGGTGGGTGCCAGCCATCAGCACACAAGGCCATTTCTAAAAGTATTTCTTATTGGAGAATCACTCCGGGTGGCTGTCGGGACTCAATTGATCAACACAAATGTGTAGAACACGACTGATCACCCACAAGGGTACCCAGGCACTAGGATCTTGCTGAGATCAGTCGAAAAGCTAGGTTTAAGTCCCTTTCCAAATTCATGGAGGGACCATGATGTTTGGAGGGGAAGGTACGGGTTCTTCTCGTACTTGGAGACGAGGTAGGAGAAGGAGCGTCCACCACTGTGGCTTCAGCGAATGCGGGGAGTGTGTGTGAGGGCAAGGGATGTGGAGCTCAGATGTCTGGAGGGTTAGTGGGACTTCAGGCGGTGGTTGATGTATGCTGGTCCTTGGTTGTGGAGGGCCTTTTAGGCGTGTGTCAGCATCTTGAATTGGCATATTATTTGGATGGAGAGCCAATGGAGGTTTCTGTGTTGTGGGGGATGTGGGTCCATTTGGGTAGGTCGAGGATGAGTATGGCAGCTGAGGTCTGCAGTCTCTTCAGGAGTTTTGTGGTGATTCCTGCATAGAGTATGTTGCCATGGTGCATCCAGCTGGTGACTAGTGCTTGAGTGATGTTTCTCCTTGTGTTGACGTGGAACCATCGGAAGTTCTTCCAGGGCACTGTGTAACAAAATATCTGGCCATGTTTCAGAAACCTCTTTCCTTCCACACATCCTTGTGGCCATCCTTCTCACTCTCTCTCTCTCTCTCTCTCTCTCTCTCTCTCTCACTCTCTCTCTCTCTCTCTCTCTCTCTCTGTCGATCTCTCTCTATCTCAGTTTCTCCTTTCTATCTACAATTTTGTTCCGCCCTCCTCTATCTGCATTTCTTCCTAGCTACATAGCGTAAAAGCCTAGTGACTTGAGTCAATTCTTCCGTACTCCCTCATTCATTTTCTGTGTTCCTTAACCCCTATTCATTCTTATCCTCCCTTTCTCTGTTTGTTTCTAAATCCCTCTCAGTCACCTATCTCTTTCACTGTTTTGCGCCTCATTATCCCGCCTTCTTTCCAATCATTTGTCTTATCTCCCTCCTTTGGTTCCATCTTTGCTTAATGTTTCCTTTCCTTCTCTTCCTTTTCTGTGCTTCTTACCCTATCCTCCATTCTTTCATTTTAACCTTTCCTCGTCCTTGCTTCTACCAATCACTCATCCATCTCATCTACCCACTCCCTGTATTCATTTCTTCCTTTCTTCATCACTGCCTCCATACTTCTCTGCTTTATTTAGTGCCTTCCTCCTATACCCATGAGTGCTTTCTAGCCCCACTACTCTTTCATGTTCCTCTTCATTGCTTCTACCCATCAGTTGTTCATCCTTCACTCCCCACTCTCTCAAGTCAATTTAGTTTTCCCCTTCTCCATCCACCCTTCCACCCATTAGTGCTTTCCCCCAGTGTTCTCCCTCCTTTACTTTATTTATTTTTCTTCCTTCCTCTTACTTTCTTCCATCCATCACCTCTCCCTCTCTCCCTCCCTCCATGCCCCCCCCCCTGCTTTTCCTTGCTTCCATTCTTAAGTCCTTCTAACACACTCCACTCTAGTTACTTAATTCTTTTCTTCTCCATCCACTCCAAACAATCAGCCCTCCCCACTCCCTAACACCTTCTTCTCCCCTTTCTGTTTTTATTCCCTTCCTCTTGTTGCATCTACCCATCTGTTTGTCTTTCCTCCTTCTCCCTCATTTGTATTTACTTATTTCTTCCCTTCTCCATACTTGCTTCCACTTATCGACGCTTCTTCCCTCACTCTTTCTCTTCTTTCATTGTTTTACCCTTCCCCTTCCTTGTATGAGTCGTGCTTCTTTAACTCCCTCTCTCTATATTCCTATCCTACTGCATCATTCTTTCCATCCACCAGTACTGCCTTACTTTCTTTTTTAATTGCCTCCTTGCTCTTTCATCAGTTGTTCTTCCCTCCCTCCACACCACCTCTCTGCTTTATTCCTTTCTTCCACCCAGTGATTAATTTGTAAAAAAAAATAGGTGCAAGGGCCCTCGTCAGGAGGACACTGCAGCTTGCACTATCCATTGTCCCTGCTAGCACTGCCAGTGAAAACATCAACATGACTAACCAGCTCACTCCTATAAGTGTGGCAATTCATACTATTCCAGGCTCCCAAAGCTATAACAATGGCTTGGGTGGCTGGTAATAGCCATTGTTAATGTATATTCAATGAATAAACAGCTTTTGTTCTCTTTATACTTAAATTAGGCAGAGAGCACCACCATGTGGCAGACTGTCATTAGCACAGGTGGTGACAATTGCATGCCGGTTCCGAGCACCGGAAACCACTGGCTCAAATTAAGCACTGCTTTCACCCATCACTGCTACTTCTCTCCTTCCCTTCTTTCATTGCTTCCACTTCCTTGCTCCCACATCAGTCATTCTTCCTTCCCTCACACTCCCACTGTACCTTTTTCCATCCATCCTCAAACCCCTCGGCGCTCCCTCCGCCAGGGGTATTTGATGATGCCACACTGTCCCTCTAATAATTCCACTTTACAGAAAACACTGCAGTGTGTCTTAAGTGTATCCTCGTGGGCACACTTAGGACACACTCCAAACTGCCAGCCACAGACCTCCTTGTGCACCGGAAATGCACCTTCCGAAGGGGGTCTGAGGGCCACAGAGTGGTACTCACTCATTATCTGTAGGTTTGTTTCAATATAAAATGAAATGAAAATGAAATACCAGTATTTGTAAAGCGCACAGCTACCTCCGAAGTGGTGTCCCGGCGCTGGGGGCCCTCTGGAAGATTAAGCGAGCTATTGCCCAGAGTCACATGGTGCTGGGCTAATCTGCCGCCAGCGATCGAACCGTGAACCCCGTGGTCCAGAGTCAGGCACCCTGGCCGCTGCGCCACACCTCTTCCATATAAACTAAACCACAATATCTACGAAGAAGTGCTCTGAAAACAAAACATCGAAACGTGCCAGGAAAGTGGCTCAGCGGGTAAATGCATGCGGGGATCACCAGCTGGGATCCCGCCAAGACCAATTCAGTCCTCCCCCCTTGAAAGGTTAGAAAATTAATTATCAAAAAATTAGGCAATGATAGCACCTGATATTTCCAGCACTTAGAAAAAAGTTGTGATTCAGTACAAAGCACTATATAAAAATCAATGTACAATAGTTGTTATTGTAATGATAATAACAATAATAATAATAGCAATAGTTATTATTATTATTAATATAATTATTAACATGCTTGCTGATAATGATGCTCATTTTATTGATGTTAGCAGTAGTGTTGCATAATTGCAACAGTTATGATTACATCTCTAAAATGTAATCCCAAAATGTATCAACAACAAAAAAGTAAATCCTAATCATAAACCTGACACTCACTTTACCCTCACCACTCATTATTAACCTTATGCTCACCTTAAACCTAAACCTAATCTTGGTTCTCAGACTAAACCAGAGGCTAAATTATTCTTAATCCTAACCCTAACCCCACAATCACATTAGCCATAAGCCTTTATACTATGATTAAAACTAGCCCTAAGCTGTGAACCCCAGGCTGATGCTAAACCAATACCTAACCTTAACCTTAGCCCTGGGTCAAATCCTAAACCTAACTCAATGGCTACACCTAGCACTCTGCTCACAGCCTAAGCCTTTTGTTAATCCCAGCCCTAAACCTTGTACTGAACTGAAGCCTAGGACTTTAAATGTAGCTTCATACCAGGCTATTCTGTTAATAGATTTCGGGCCTTACATATTCAGAAGAAGGCCACCGGTCTGAACAAATATGGAATACCGGGTGTGGCATAAATCATTCCGAGTAGAATACCCTCATAATATTTGAGTGGACTTGGGTTTATATATTGGTTTTACTAGTTAGCCATGAGATTAAGCATAGTGCTACCCTGAAGTCTACGGTTAGCCCTCGCTCTGAGACTAAGCATTGTGCTACCCTGAAGCCTAGGATTAGCCCTAGCCCTGAGACTAAGCGTAGCGCTACCCTGAAGTCTAGGTTTAGCCCTTGCTCTTAGACTAAGCCTAGGACTACCCTGATTCCTAGGATTAGCCCTTGCCCTGAGACTAAGCCTACCGCTACCCTGAAACCTAGGTTTAGCCCTAGCCCTGAGACTAAGCCTAGGACTACCCTGAAGCCTAGGATTAGCCCTTGCCCTGAGACTAAGCCTACCGCTACCCTGAAACCTAGGTTTAGCCCTAGCCCTGAGACTAAGCCTAGGACTACCCTGAAGCCTAGGATTAGCCCTTGCCCTGAGACTAAGCCTAGTGCTACCCTGAAACCTAGCTTTGGCCCTAGCACAGACACTAAGCCTAGTGCTACCCTGAAGCCTAGGATTAGCCCTAGCCCTGAGACTAAGCGTAGCGCTACCCTGAAGTCTAGGTTTAGCCCTTGCTCTTAGACTAAGCCTACCGCTACCCTGAAACCTAGGTTTAGCCCTAGCCCTGAGACTAAGCCTAGTGCTACCCTGAAGCCTAGGATTAGCCCTTGCCCTGAGACTAAGCCTACCGCTACCCTGAAACCTAGGTTTAGCCCTAGCCCTGAGACTAAGCCTAGGACTACCCTGAAGTCTAGGATTAGCCCTTGCCCTGAGACTAAGCCTACCGCTACCCTGAAACCTAGGTTTAGCCCTAGCCCTGAGACTAAACCTAGGACTACCCTGAAGCCTAGGATTAGCCCTTGCCCTGAGACTAAGCCTAGTGCTACCCTGAAACCTAGCTTTGGCCCTAGCACAGACACTAAGCCTATTGCTACCCTGAAGCCTAGGATTAGCCCTAGCCCTGAGACTAAGCCTAGTGCTACCCTGAAGTCTAGATTTAGCCCTTGCCCTTAGACTAAACCTAGCGCTACCCTGAAGCCTAGGTTTAGCCCTTGCCCTGAAACTAAGCTTTGTACTACCCTGAGGCCTAGGACTAGCCCTAGCCCTAAGTCAAACCCTAATGATATCACAATGTCTTAAATTGTGTCCTGAATTTAACCCGTTCACGGCGCCCGTAGGCCAACGGCCGTCGCAAGCACTACCTCCGTAGTGCTGTGCACATCCGTTGCCCGACGCGGCCTGTCCCGCGCAAGAAATCACCCGCACTGCGGTGGAATTTACGTCACAGTTAACGGGTTAAGCCTTATGTTAACACTAACTTGAGCCTTAGAATAATGCTACCCTGAAGCGTATGCTTAGCCCTAGACCTGAGACTAAGCGTACTGCTACCCTGAAGCCTTGGATTAGCCTTAGCCCTCAGACTAAGCCTAACACTACCCTGAGGGCCTGGTTTAGCCCTGGTCTTGAGACTAAGCCTAAAGCTCTCCTGCTCCTAGGCTTAGCCCTAGCCCTGAGCCTAAGCCTAACACTACCCCCAAGACTAGATATACCCCAGCCCCAACCTATGCCTAAATCTACCCTGAAACCAATGCTTAGCCCTGAGAATCAGCCCTATGTGAACTCTATATTAGCAGATCTTGCCCTATCAAAATGCCAATAGTACTGGAAGTGACGTCACGTGCCCTTTGGAATCTAAAGACATCACAGGGTTGATATCTTACCCCACCTCTCAGATGGCTCCTAATTGCCCTTGGGGGGCTAGGGGGAGGGAATTTGGTGAAGAAACATGAACTGTACATGTAAGAGCCCTGTTCACTTTTGATTCTTATGATCTTTCAGACTAGAGGTAGCAAGGTCAGTGCAAGGGGTGCCAAAGAGCAATGCCAAAGGGCAGTGCCAAAGAGACTTAGGGCAAGCTAGGGATAGAAGCTGCTAACTATGAGTAGCCCTCTGTGACAACCATACCCGTGTCCAATCTCAACCCTAATGCTAACTTCTGTTTTAAATTTCGCCATTTTCAGGTTTGCCTCACATACATATTTTCATATCAAAATTTGTAAATTAAATAACTTTAATTTTACAGTTTTTGGTGCTTTTGCTCTGTGTGATTTTGTTATATCTTCAATTTGGCTGCCACAGGCCCTTTCTGATTACAATAACTCTCTTTCTGTGGCTTTGGCTCACCCAGGTCAACAAATCCCCTCTGCAGGTCTCACAGACGCTGAAAGCACTTCAGACTGAGCGCCTCCCGTTTCCCATTAGTTTAATAGGCACCCAAGAGTCGCAGATAAAGTGAGGTGACCTTTGCAGAAGCATGCCTCTCCCTCCAACTCTGCTCTTAGTGCGGTGAAATGCAGACTCTTCAGAGACCCTTCACAGAAAAATCAAAGCCAATCAACTTGTGAGGCTAATGGCGGCTGCCTGAAGCTCACAGCGTGTCGCGCGAGCGGGCGTGCCTTGTGAGCGCTCCTGCCTCATGAGCGGGTCATGCCTGTGAGCAAGGGAAGTGGCGCACGCGCTCCATGCTGCCTGCAGCCTCCCTTGACGCTGCTTCCTCACAGATTCTGGGCTGTTCAAGGGGCCGCCCCATGAGCCGTGCAAATCGTTTTTCATACGCAAGCGGCAGTCAGGGCCGGATTGGTAACGCGGGCACTCAGGAAATGGCTGAAGGGCCGGTAGCTAAGTTCCAGCTGTGGGCTGCTTTCTTAGGCAGCGAGGGGGCCATGACTGCTGTTAGGATGCCGCCAGCGGCCCACTGGGTGCCTGACTGGCCTTTCGAGAGGCAGATGGACGGAGGTATCTCTCCCTTTCTCTCGCTGGGCCGGTTCATTAATGTATTCTGATTGAGCGGGTGGGGGGCCTGAGCAGAAGTGGTCTCACTTGTATTCATGTGTGGCTCAGCACTGTGAATTTTCTTTAAATCTAAGTGAAGTTAATAAAACTTGCCCCCAACCCCTTTCTTTTCATAAAACTTTGCTGAAGCAGTGTTTTGCGGAAAGGCAATACACAAATGTGGGCCACTTTTTTTGGTGTGCCCGGGCCGATTTTTGATCCCAATCCAACCCTGGCGGCAGTGCAACCTGGAACGTGCGCATAAAGCTATTTGGTTTTTATTTTGCATTAATCTCTTGTTATATGTTGGAACATATATAAAGTGCATACCACCTGTGAGGGGAGTGCTGAAGCTTTTGTCTGCAAGGGTAGCATAGCATGTGTGGGTTGGAACAGTGCTTGAAAAAGAAAAATAGAGGTGCAGGTACTTTTTATGGTTTAAATGTCTTTATTGAATTTGCAACACACAAATACAATCATGTATGTTTAGCTGTCAACCCACTGTTACTGTGCAACATACGACTTAACAGGGAGATTCAAGAGTGTAAGGTTAACAGCAGGCGCCTATCCGGCTAATGTCACATACATAAGATAAAATTGAACAAAAGGAAAGGAACTTTGGCCCCCCCCCAACCCCCACCCATCCAAAACCACCTCCTCCCTGTGTTCCATGTCCACCACCTAAGCTATGCTAAAGCAAAGGTGGCTTCCCACGTCAGTCCGTCCGCTGTGAATCTGTGAGGCGCAGCAAGCGAAGGTATCGGGGAAATGTGACCTCCCGGAATTCGGTGGCTAAGAGTGACAGAAAGGGTTGCCACAGCTCAACATATTTGGATCCCTCCCTGCCATGGTAAGTGTCTGCTTCTCCATGCCGAGAACATGCCACAGGCGGTACAGCCAGCCTGTGAAGGTTGGGGTAGTGGGGGTGTGCCAGTGTGTGAGTATATTTTGTATCGCTGACCCCAGCGCAATTGCCATCTGTCTGCCTCTGTGGGATCATAGTGGGTACGTCAGGGGATTGGGGAGACCCAGCAGGATATATGCTGGAAAGCGTAGGATTTCTGTCTCGAAATGTTTATCCACTTCGTCTATCACCTGAGTCCAGTAGGGTTGAACGTGTTCATACTCCCACAATAGGTGTACCAAAGTGTCTACCTGGCCGCACCCTTGCCAACATGTCGCCTCCCGAGTGCGGTCCATTGTGTGCAGATGCTCTGGAGTATAATACCAGTATGTTACTACCTTTGTCAGAATTTCAGTAAGCCCATGTGGTATGCTGAGTGTCGGGCTCTATAGTATATCCCTTCCCACTCTTTGTGACTGAGTGTCCTACCCAGTTCCCTCTCCCAACGTGCTTTTCTCAGGTTTTCAGGTACTTTTTAAGAGCGAACCTGCTTGTTTCTGAGAAGTGCAGGCACTCTCCAATTAAAAGTATTATGTTTTCGGTACTCAGTGCCTGCCCATTTAAAGCACTGGTTTGGAGTTTGTCTTTGTTTTGATCCTATGTTGAAGTTTTTTCATGTCGTTTGTGGTCACCAGGAAGGTGTGGTTATTGTGTTATGGGATGCAGTGCTTTCTAGTGTGGTGGATTAAGAGCCGAGAGAGAGATAGAGAGATAGAGAGAGAGAGAAAGAGAGAGAGAGAAAGAGTGAGAGAGAGAGAGAGAGAGAGAGAGAGAGAGAGAGAGAGAGGTGAAGTTTATTGCTTTTGCTAAGCTGTCAGCTTTGATCAGTTCTGCAGGTCTCTTTATATTACAGCCCACTAAGATAGTTACTGCACAAAGAAGTCCACGCTGAGCTTAGATTCCTGAGCAGGCATAGGCTGGAGGTAGAGATGGTTAAAAGACCTAATTTGTCTTGAATTGTTAGTGGTGGCTTGAGGGTAGGGTTGGTCTTTTCTACGGTGGTCCAGAGTGTGGAGAGTTGACTGATTTTAGAAATTTGTCTTCTGTTACTTCCAGATTAGAAAAATTAATGCAGCTTGCTATTGTGGGTTTGAATGGAACTCTAGGGGTCTAATCCACAGAACTAACTTAAGACAAAATCCTAAACTTACTACTTTTGGTATTCACAGAAGTTAGGATTTTGTCTTAAGTTTGTCTTGAGACAAACTAAGACAGACTTAAGACAGACTTTGACAGACTTAAGACAGACTTAAGACAGACTTAAGACAAACTTAAGACAGACTTAAGACAGACTTAGGTTAGGATTTTGTCTTAAGTCTGTCTTAAGTTTATCTTAAGACAAACTTAAGACAGAATCCTAACTTCTGTGAATACCAAAAGTAGTAAGTTTAGTATTTTATCTTAAGTTAGTTCCTGTGAATCGGCCCCAATATTCTAAGGGCGTAGCAGGAAAGGACCTGATGTCTCATTTTTTTCATTCTGCACTTTGTTTGGACTGCAGGTGTTGTGTCTGGACCGCAGATTTGGTTTTGCCTGCCATGATGGTTGGGTATACGACTTTGCAGCTTTGAAGTGGAGGCAGTAGGTCTCAAAGGGGATTTGGACAGGCAGCAGAAGCCAGTGCAGTTCTCTCACGGTGGAGGAGGCCATGCAATGCTTAATTTGAGCCCGTGTTTGCAAGTGGTCACTTAATTCTCAGCATCAGCATTTATGACCGGTCACCACATGGTGACAGTGTTTTTATCCGCACAGTGTTTAACAATGAAATATATATAATGGGTAAAACCAGGGCATCCAGGACTTTCTTTCCACTTTGAATTAACAGGAGTATTCTAAATTATTGCACATTTCTAAGAGTGTTGGTACTAGCTTTTGGCAGTGCTGGCAGTGGTGGTGTGTGGTGCAAGGTGCACAGTGCAGTGGACTTTTGAGGAATCCCTCTGGCCCCCCACAAATGAACCCAAGAGGTTATGTCTTTTCTTTTGACAGAGTTATGTTGTTCGTTGCAAGCCTGGCAGACCCTGAAATCCGATTCTCACAACCTGCAGACGCTTCCATTAATTTTCAAGGCCAAGGAGGATGGGTGATTTTTTTTCTTTCTGCTTCCAAAAAAATGAAACTCTTTTTAATCCAAATTCTAACTACTAATCAGCTCTGTTTTCGGTGGTCTCTCAATTAGTTAACATTTCACAGTTTCACGTAATTTTTTTATGCCAGTGATATCTCACTAAGTTAATTTTTTTTCTCAAACCAGTTTCCTGTTTGAACCTCAAGATGTTTTTAGTAGAAGTGCACGCATCCGTGAAAAAGAGTCATACAAAATGCCAGGAAACCACATTTGACTCAAAAAGTTAAATTTTTACATTTTAAAAGGAATTTGGTGAAATTCATCTAAAAAATTATGTTATTTTGCTCACCCTTAGGTTTAGTGTAAGGCATCAAATTAAAGTTTGAGTTTCTGTAAAGTTATGTTTAAAATTATTAAGGGCTAATGTGAGAGGCAGTGTTAAAGAGAGTATTAGAAGTAGGAGGAAGCGCTGGGAAAACAGGAAAAATAGAGGTTAAGATTAGGAAAATAGTTAATGCTTAGATTGATGAGAGGCAAATGCTTAAGGTTAGAGATCGAGTAAAGGGTTGGTTTGTGTGCCGACAAAAGAATTATGATAGAAGCTAGTACAAGTGTTAGGATACTGATGGTTAGGGTGAGGGCTGGGGTTCAAGTTAGAATTTCTTTAAGGTTGGCGGTTAGGGTCACAATAAGGTAAAGGCTAGAGTTCTGTTTAGGATTTGGGTATGGGTCAGCACTAGAAACATTAAGAGGATTAGAGATATACTTACATTTAAAGTTCCTCATTTATTTTAATCTTAAAATTCCATGCAGTAAAATTGCCCCAGGGATAATGCACTACCACAGCTTGCCTGTTTTCCCTCCTGAGAAGATTTTACATCCTGATTCAAAGTTTTGTATGGGGAATGATGTGTGGTTATATGAAATCTCTACTTTTTCCCCCATTATATATTCATGTTACATCTGTACAAATTTGTGCAGAGCAAAACCAGAGGTTCTAATAAATTCATATTACCAAGAATTGGAATTTGTGCATAAAATGTGTTTGCACTCTTACCTGATTTACTTCAGCACTTGGGTTGAAGGTAGGGTTAATGTCTTAATTATAGCACCAACTTTAAGTGTAATCTTTTAGTTATATTGATTGTAGTTAGTACAAAAATCAATAACATTTCCCATTGTCTCTAGATGCAACAAAGACTTCATTGCTTTTTCTCAAAAACCTTATTTGTGGCCTTTTGATCTCAGACTTTACAAAAGTTGTACATCTCATTTTACAAGGATTCAGTGGTTAAGCAACGAGGGTACAAACATGTTTAGGTTATGTCTGTGAATCATTACAAGGAGGGTTTCTGTAACGTTGAGTAAAACCTTTTAAATCCGTGTCACTGTTGACCTGTGCTTTATTGTAAACATCTATTTTTCACATTTGGAGGTTCTCACGTGAGGAGGTGCCCCTGTCTTTCTCCAATTACCCTTGTTGGTGTAAAGACAATTTAAAACACACCAACGCGTTCCTCTTCAGTGCTTTTAAATTGCAAAGAAGGCATCTTGAGAGGCTGACATGACAGACACATTTCATATTGTCAGGTTGGATTCATCACCTTCAGCTGGTGACATATATTTTCTCACATAAAAAATGCATTGCAAGGCCTGTCCCTCTTTTTAGGTCTAACCTTTGACAGCACACTTGTCAAGCTAACCTAATGCTAACAATACACATAGCGTGGACTTGGGTCCACCCCATTCAACCTTTGGCTTTCTTCGACCTGCCTCTTCCAGCCACTGGCGTGAGCATTTGTCAATCATTGCTGAGCTCTGCCCAGTGGAGCAGTCATCTCTCACATGATATTATTGGCTGTTGGGGTGTATCCTTCCACCCTTACATGGTTGTTTATACTGAACTGCACAAGGGACTACTTTACAACTAACTGTTATCTGTCTGCTTTTGGTGGCACTCTCCTGTGTGTCTTGCTCTTAAGCAAGCATTCAAAAGGGGGTGGTGATGGACGGAGCATCTGAACCAATCAAACATTCACACCCAGTCAACAGATCTGGGTTTAATCCATCACCGTTCTTTAGCCCACTCTGCCACCCAAGTTCAGACATGGCCATATGCAAATCAGTCTGACCCTGTGCCTCATGGGAACAGTCCAGCCCGAACTGCCAAGCCATGTCTTCCCTGGACCGGAAACAAGCTTCCCAGGACCGGTTTCTGGCATTACAGCCGTCTTCAGCCCGGCTTGCTTGAATCCAGTGGCAAAGTGAGCAAGGGACTCACGTCTGAGCATACCCTGCAACTTATGGTGAACAAAGTGGTTAAGCAAGCATTGACAAAGCCATAGATCTCCATTAACATGCTTTGGCATGCAGCATTAGTAATTAAAACACAGAACTGTTGTCTTTGCCAAAGCTTGTTTCTCGTTGCTTTTACATTTGTGTTGCTAGTTAGAATGTCCTTGCCATTCTATCATCCACTTTTAACTTTCCTATGTCTTTCACCTCCTCAAATTCTCCCATCCTAATATCATGTTCTCCTCCCAGTCCCTCTTGCTTTGGTATTTCCTCTCTTCCACCCTCCTACATTCAGCCCCTAGTCCCACTCTGCAGCACATACTTGACTTTAAGTACCTCACCCTCCTTTTGCTACTCCCTTTCCCATTCCACCCACCACTTCCCTCTTCTTTTGTGTGTATTGATCAATTGATGGATTTTATTTTCCTGGTAGAGCCTGGGAGTCTGTCACCTTCCATCTATCTGTTGCAGGAAAATGTAGGCCACAAATAGTTATTGAAGCTGAGTGTAGTAAATACAATATCCACAGAATTAAAAAAAAAAAGTCAATTGGACAATTAACTCATGAACATTAAAATGTTGTTACTATGGGATTAACGTTGCAGATATATGTTCACTGAATAACGAAGGCTTGAAATTACCATAGGATAAGACTAGTGACCTGAAATGACCAAAGGACAAAGAGCTGACACAGAGTAAGATTATTACTTTGCTTTGAGGTAAAGAAGTCAGAGATAAAGTTAAACTTTCACAGACTCCGAGTCCATGGTTGAATACCAGGTGAAATCCTGCCAAATCCAATTAAACAATTTCTCTAAATCAAGGCTGATTTAAAATGGAGCTTTATGTTAATTCTTGCAACTTCCAACATTAGGGATATGTGTGATTTAATCATGATCTGGGTTTATAGGTCATCCCTGGAAGGGAAGGCCTTAGGAAGACATTTACTCTTGAAGAAAGATGTTAACACTGGAGGTTTCCTTTCATGAGGAGCTGGTCTGTCCTTTAAGTAAAATAGGTTAAACAGATTCTCAAACTAGTCATTCCAGAGCACAGGTAAACAAACAAAGGAACTACTGTTAGTATGTAAAGGAAGGTAGTACTATTGTGATGTCTATTAAACTTAGAGGCCGATTTATCAAATGTCGCGCTGCGTTGTGAAACAGGGAGAGAACAGGAATGATCCATACTTATCGATATATGGTGCATTCCTGTCCTCTTCTTGTACGGGCGCACAATGGGCTGCCATGCAACAACGCAGGCATCCGTGCACCATGTTGTAAGGGTGCCTGTGTCACGGTTCAGTAAGCAATGCAGGGCTACGCAAGGTGGCCTTGCGTGACTTGGTAAATCTCATTCTAGATTTGCATCATCCTGAGTTCCCTTGCGTGGTACAAGGACAACGTAAACACTTTGAAATATATGCCCCCGAGTAAATTTGCGGAGGAAATTATGACTTATTTTTAAAGCTTGTACAATTTTACACTTTGTTAAGGTTAGACTAAATCAGTAGGTTTCTTTTATTTATGTTGGCTCTCTGTTAACGTTTTGGCCACTGGACAGTGGAGACAAATCGCAGTGCAGTGTGAAGATGGGGGGGTTGCATTTACAGGAGAAAGATTCTTCACTAATTCACTCACATCTTCCAGCCCTTCTGCAAAAGAGCTCTCCCATTGTGTGGCCATCTGTAATGCAAATTAGTGCCATGCGGTCTGCCTTGCCAGCAAGGCAATGATTTTCCCCCATGCAGACTTCCCCGCAAAGTGTTGCTCCCCTCTGCATCTGATCACTTCATTATAATCAGCCGGGTTGGAGTGGCTTCTATGCCTATCCCCAAACAGCTGCTTTTGAAATGATCTTAGTCATTAATATTAACTATGGGTATATCCAAAATGGCCGCCTCCTTGGAGTAGCAGCCATTTTGAAGGCAGGCTAAAAGTGAATGTAATAGATTTATATCTTCCCTGAACTTTGGACTTCCTTATTTTCTAAGTGTCAACACCTTAACGATATCCTGCAGCCTTAATAAAGCACGTTTTTAAGAGTAAGTACAAGACAGTCAGCTAAGAGTCTAGATGGCCTATCATCATATCCCATTCCAGAAACTCTCACTTGCAAATCTGGATTTCAAGGGCCGATTTCTGTCCTTAAAGAGTGAGATGTTCAGTGAAACGATACCTCAACTTAATCACTTCTCACTTTGAGAATAAGAATTACTTTTATGCGTAAGGCGTCTCATTGAGTTAACTCTCGCTGCTGACATCTGCTGTGATCTGAAGGGCGCAATTTCTAGACCGGGAAGGCAAACTTAGCCTTTCACAATAAATAGATTGAATATTGTTAAAGCAGATCATAGTAACATCTGTTATTTACAGTGTTTACATGAAACAGAAGTGTGGTATGACTTTTCTTATTAAACCTGCATTATAGTCTCCATTATTATCCCTATTAAGTTTGTTGTGATTATTATTAGAAGCAGCAGTGATAGTACGGCTGTGAGGTGGGGACTTCTGGTTCAGTTCAGGGGGTCCTGGGCCTGCAGTGTGCTGAGAAGCTGACCAGGGCCAGCTTTAGCGCTGGTGGTGCCCGGTGCAACAATCTTTTTGGTGCCCCCACACCCAATGACCGCCTCCTCGGATTCTCTCACTACCACCGAGAAAAAGTGCCCCTCATCTCTCTAAAGCCTCTTTCTCACATACATTTAATTTGTTTTAAAGCGCTGGTAAAGGCCGACTTTACTAATCCACTCAGCTATCCACATAAAATACAGATCTGTTCTTTGCAGCAGGCACATTAATCCTCTGCGCTACTTTATGGTGAGTCAAAACTGCCACTAGACAAAACTCCTATCTCTCTCTCTAGCAGGAGCACTAATCATACAAGATATCTTGCCATTTTTATTGCTGCCTGAAAGCTGGACGCACAAGGACCTCTACAGCAGGTGCTTTTAAATCGTAGGTTATTGCTGAACACAGCGCCCCCCTGAGGTCAGTGCCACCCTCCAGGTCAGCGCCCAGTGCGGCTGCACCAGTCGCACCGCCCTAAAGCCGGCCTTGAAGCTGGCTGTAAGGGGCTGTGGTGTTTTGTCGTGCAGGAGTGAATCCGTCTACGTGGCTGGGAGATGCTGAGAAAGGTTGCAGAGAACAGACCTACCAACTCACACGGAGCCACCATGTGTCACACGATATCGGCTCCCTTCACACGGTCACACGGTAAGGAGCTGAATTCACAAGGTCCGCACACAATTACATGGAAATCCCTGCAGACAGCAGGTTTCACGCTAATTGTTTTGAGACTCTGCACAGCTGATGGCCATCCCAGCATGTGAAACCTCCACAGAACATGGCAGCAGTCTTAAGAGCTTTATGTTTTTGGTGTGGGAGGTTGTGAGTAGGGGTGTGCAAAATTTGTGTCATTTGCTTTTGCTTTTGCTATGCAAATTTCCGCTAAAATTACGATAAATTAGGCATAATTACGTGAAATGCAACAATGCATTTCATGTTATATTTTAATGCAAAATGCTTCCTCCCATCAATCTTTGACATGAGGATGTACTTATGCAAAGGGGTGTAATGGCGTAGTAGGAATTTCAAGTAACAACCATAAGGCAAAATTCCAGAAATTAGGCAAGTTATGCCTGTATAATTTATATTTCGCCCAGGCCTAGTGGTGGGATAAAGGGGCATATTACCTAACAATAGCGATATTTATCGCTAAGCAGGGTTAGCGGGAATAATTTTATCGCCGCGCTACGACGATTTTTATCGTTGAGATACCTTGCTATCATCAAGGTTTATCTCAGAAACGATAAAAATCATTCGAAATGCGTGAATATCGCTGGAAATACAGCGATATTCACACATTATCGTGACAATGCTCTTAGCCATGTTATCCACCTCCCATTGGATAACATGGCTAAGAACTGCTCTGGGCAGGTGTTAGCTTTTGGAGATATTCGCGCTTAGCGCGAATATTTCCAAAACTACGCCTTTGTAGGTAATAGGAGATAGCGATGTTAGCGACTGTGTTCAATCGCTAACATCTTGGCACGCCCACTTTGCATGTCATTAGTGATAAATATCGCTGACATGCAAAGTGGGCCCCTAAATGCCCGCTATCGCCTACAAGCTGTCGCTAACTGGTGTTAGCGACAGCTTGGTAATAGGGCGATAAAATTATCGCCGCATTAGTGGGAAAAAGTCCCTCTAATGCGGCGATAATGGCCCTTGGTAATATGCCCCAAAGTCCCTGAGACTTTGCTCAACACAAAGCCCAAGCCCTCTCCAACGCTGAATATGTAAATTAATGAGTGCCGGTGCCCAAAGTTCTGCTCAGTAGTCTGTGGCCAGCGCTCTTAAATGTCAGCGTGACGAACGCCAGTTCTGCGTAGTCCTGAATCCACCTCAGGCGTCTTTAATTCACTACAAAATGCGGCCTGCCTCTTTATTTCACTCTTCCTGCTTTCTCCCTTTGTGCCTTTCCATCTTTCCCTTCCTTCTTCTTTCCTCTTTGTGTGTTTCTTTCTTTCTTGGTCTTGGAAAATGATAGATGAGTAAAAATAGGTGCCGGTCCCTGAAAATGAGTGCAAGTGGTCCCCGCCGGCATACACCATCTCAAATTAAGTACTGGCCCTGTCTTTATGGTTTTTACTTTCTTTATTGGTATTATCAGCAAAACACAAACTAAAAAGCGTTTTGGGCCCATTGTCTCCAGGGCTCCATGCAGTGTAACTTAACAGCCCCCAAATCCCCCCAAGTCACCCCACCCCTGAACCTGGTGACCAGAAAATAGTTTCTGGGTTGCCCTTTAAAGGGGCTGTCTTACGTAAGGACCCTTAAACGGGGGCGGAATGGGCTCAGACAGTCATAGGAGCCGCAGGTATTTGGGGCAAGTGAGTTCCCGAAATTCTGATGCCTTTAGGGCCAAGAAGGGCCCCATAGCTTGGAAATGATGTACCTTGATTGGACAAGGAGAGGGTAATGTGTTCCATCCCTAGTATGTGCCACAGATGATGTAACCAGCCGAGGTGCGTGGGAATGTGCCCTGTACCCCAGTTGGAGAGGATATTTTGTAAGGCCTCGTCCAGGGCTAGTCTGATCTGTTTACCCCGCCAAGACCTGAGGGGAAAGGTGAGTGTTTAGAAGGCCCAATATTATGTAAGCTGGGAATCTGGGGAGCTCCGTGTTCAAGTGGGGGTCAATTTCGTGAGCACTTGGGACCAGTAGGCCTTGAGTTTCAGGCAGTCCTACAAGATATGTCGGAGCATGCGTGGGGATCCGCATTGACGCCAGCACTCTGGGGATTTCGACAGGTTATATTTATGCAAACGGTGGGGTCTATAGTACCAATAGGTAGCGGTTTTCGTGGCTGTCTCGATGCTGGCGATATTATGAGTGGTGTGCCTTGCCCGGTAGTAAATTTCACCCCACTCTTTTGTCGTAAGTTTTCTGCCTATTTCAATTTCCCTAATTTGACTCTTAGGTTTGGGGACCTCTGTGATTGGACCTATCAGTTGGTACAGGTCCAAAACCAGACATCTGTCAGATATCTTAGACAAGAGCCAGCTTTCAAAAGGAGTGAGGGGCATATTATCAAGGGGGTTTATCTCCGCTTTTTTGGCTTTAAAAGCCAAGAAAGCGGAGATAAAATTATCTCCCTATTACCTAGCTGTCGCTAACACCAGTTAGCGACAGCTAGTAGGAGATAGCGACCATCTTGGGCCCTACTTTGCATGTCAGTGATATTTATCACTAATGACATGCAAAGTGGGCGTGCCAAGATGTTAGCGACTGGAAACAGGGGCTAACATCGCTATCTCCTATTACCAACTTTTGGAGATATTCGCGCTAAGCACGAATATCTCCAAAATCTAACACCTGCCCTGAGCAGTTCTTAGCCATGTTATCCAATGGGAGGTGGATAACATGGCTAAGAGCATTAGCTCGGTAATGCATGAATATCACTGACTTTTCAGCGATATTCATGCATTGCGGCCGTTTTGTATCGCATTTGCGATAAACCTTGGTAATACCAAGGTTTATCCGCGATAAAAATCGCCGCAGCTCAGCGGTAAATTTTTGTCTCTAACCAAGCAATAGCGATAATTATCGCTATTGCTTGGTAATATGCCCCTGAGTTGCCACTCAGCTTCGGTGCGAACGGAGGGGTGCAATACACAGTGGCGAATCTGGGTGTAATGCCATCGCTCCGATTCTGGGAGTGCGTACTCTGAACGCAGTGACTCAAAAGGGAGTGGGCCCTTCAGCCCGAACAGGTGGCTATCGGACCTACCACCCGCCTGGTTCCACACCTGGAATGTGGGGTCATGGAAGCCTTGATTAAAGTCTGGGTTCCAAACTATGGGAGTCAGTGGTGAAAGGAAGGACGTTAGGCCCCTCTGTGTCCCTTGTCCATCTCAGGCGTCCAGTGGCGCTTTAGTAATAGGGGAGAGGTACAGGGTTTTGGGCCGTGCTTGTTCAGGAAGGAAGGGTATGCTCCACGGTGCCTAACCTGCTAGTGCTCAATCCATAAATAGCCAGCGCTTTTCCAATTCTGCACGGGACCATTCTACAAAAACTCCAAGTTGAGTGGCTTGGCAAAAGCAGAAAAGGTCAGGGAGTCCTGAGCTGCCCTCGATTGGGGGTCTATAACTAAGGCCTCTCGAGTGTACGGGCACTTGTCTGCCCACACAAATTTGTTTATCTCCTGTTGGAGAGAGCACAGTGTCCTGGGAGGAGGTGTAGCCAGAAGTACCTGGAAGAGAAACAGGATCTTGGGAAGGATCGTCATTTTAATTGGCACTATTCGCCCTATCCAAGATAGGGAGTAGGAACACTATCGGCACAGGTCAGACTGGATCTGGTGAGTCAGTGTCTGATAATTGAGGGCAACGGTGTCCGTGATAGGGGAGGTAATTTGGAGACAGAGGTATGAGATGGATGTCGGGGCCCACTGCATGGTCAAGGCCTGTCGCAAGGCATCTAAGGTTTGTGGCCGGAGGGTGAGGGCCTGTGATTTATGAATGTTTATCTTACAGTCCAATGTCAGGCCAAATGCCTCCAGCTCAGCCAAAAAAGCCGGTAAGGAGATGGAAGGCTCCTCCAAAGACACTATAACATCATCCACGTATAAGCTTACGGTGTGCTGTTCCCCTCTAAATTGGACTTTTTTCTGTTGGTTAGAGTGGGTTTTATGGGGCATGGGTTCAATGTAGAGGGCAAACGGCACCGGTGACAATGGGCACCCCTATCTGTTCCCCCTATTAATGCGGAATGAGGCGGAGTAGCATCCATTGACGTGGACCACCACCATGGGTTGGGTGTAGCTACTGAGGATCCACTTTTGGAAGCAGGTCCCTAGGCCAAAATGTGCTATGGTTGCTGCTATATAGAGCCAATGTGCCCTATTGAAGACCTTCTCAGCATCGACGGCGAGAAACATTCTTTCTTGATCGTCCCTCCGAGATTTGTCGATAATGTGCAGGATTCTCCTGGTGTTATCACTGCACTGCCGTTGAGGCATGAATCCAGCCTGGTCTGGGTCAATAAGGCCTGGAAGCAGGAGGTTGAGTCGTGTGGCTAGAATACCAATGAAGAGCTTAAGATCTGTGTTCAAGAGGAAAATGAAACGGTATGAGGATCACTGCATCCTGTCCTTCCCAGTCTTGGGGATTACCACTATTGCTGCCCGGATCATAGAAGGGGGAAGCGAGACTGAGTCCCCAATCGCATTAAAAAGCCTAGTAAGGAGAGGGGCGAGGCTCAGGCAGAAGACCTTATAAGAGGAGGCCGGGAAGCCTGCCGGACCCGGAGATTTGGCTAGCTTTTGGCGAGATATGCTGTAGATAACCTCTTCAATTCGGATCAGACGATCAGTTCAGACGCCTGCACAGCGGTCAGAGAGGCAGTAGCAGCTTCTTTGAGGTATGCTGGGATCGCGTCTGAGGGAATGTCCTGCGCCGTATAGAGGGTCTGGTAGTCACGGAAGGACACCACAATATGCACGTCATCTGACCATTTCCGTCCCTCTGCCCTGTCTTTACAAGATGAACATTTTTCAGAAGTTTGCAGGTCTCTAAGAGATGAAGGGAAACGAGTGAGCAGATCACAGCTAGATGTTCAGCAGTGTTAAGCTGCATGGGATAGGTTGTGAGTATGGGTGTGTGAAATTTACATAATTTACTTTCACATAATTACTTGAAATTTCCGACAAATTATTTATAATTACACAAAATGCAAATCCATTTTTTTCCCTATATTTTCTCACCAAACGTGTCCTTGCCTCACTTTTTGGTGGAAGAACGCTTTATGAGCTAAAAAAGTGGAGTAAATGTTTGCCTCAAATGGCACACCAGCTGTACATTTTTACCACAAATGGCATGTAATTGCCAGAAGTGGAACAATGGTGTAATTTCTGGAATTTCGTGTAACAAGAAATTCTCAAAATTACAAGATTTACGATAGTGTCATTTTCAGCAAAACACACAAGATGATGGACGGAATGTTGCACAATGGCAAAATATTCTCCCCCAGTCACAGATCTGGGTTTAATCCATCGTTTTTTTGCTCACCAAGCCACCCCAGTTCAGACATGGCCATATGCAAATCAGTCTTGACCCTGTGCCTCATGGGAACAGTCCAGCCCGAACTGCCAAGCCATGTCTTCTCTGGACCGGAATCAAGCATCCAAGGACCGGTTTCTGGCTATCAGCCGTCATCAGCCAGGATAGCTTGACTCCAGTGGCTTTGTGAGCACGGGACCCACGTCTGGGCATACCCTTCCCACATAGGGTGAACAGCAAAACACACAAGATGATGGATCATTTAAATTTCACCCAGGCCTAGTTGTGGGATGCAGATGAATTTGCAAGGGTAGACACAAAAATACCTCTAAGGTTAGTTATGTTTTCAAACATCTAAACTATCATAACAGCATAAGACTTCATTACTACCCTGTTGGGACGAGGAACTCTTATTTGATAAGGGATGTAGAAATATTTGAGTTCAGCAAAAATCTTTGTAAGCAGTTCCAATTCTGAAGAAGATGAATTTTCTCTGAATATAAATGAACCGTCCACCTTCCTGCGCCCTTGTCTATTGACTGGGACCAAGCAGAGTTTTATCTTCATAATTCACATCCCAGGGGAGCCGCAAGCCTTACCTCACATTGACTGGCAAATTATTGAAATGAAATGTATTGATCCAATCTCTGTGCATGCAAGCACTCTTCCAAGAATGAGGTTCATAAAGTAATGCGAAGCCAGGCTCAGCATTGTCCTTGTCAACACGCAGCAATGTCGTCCTTTTGTGCAGCGCCACCGTCTCTGGCAGCGAGGACAATGGGAGAGCCTGCCGTCCATGTGGCTGCATGCAAGGGGATCCCTAGGGCTCCTCAATGGAAGATCTGACCGGGAGAAAAGTATTAGGAGTCAGCAATGTTAATTTTATGAAGGTTTGTGGCAATCTTTTGCGCCTACTCCTTCAGACCACAAACATAGTAGGGTCAATTCTTTTCTCAAACCCGCCCCTTTACTTGGACTGGGCTGCAACAGGAATCTGTGTGTAATCTGCTGTTTATTGTTGAATCCCGACAGGGCCGACTTATCCTTTCATTCTTCTAAAGTTCATATGGTTATTTGGTCAGAGTATCCATAGGAAGAAAGTTTTTTGTTATGCTGATAACATTGGTGACATTTGATGAATCTGCACAAAACATTTAAAGAAAAAACCCTGCTTCATTCACTTTGGCTCCTTCAATTCACACAGAGAACCTTGCTCTCTATTACAGAACAAATGGCTGAAATTAACTGCACAAAATTTGCCAAAAAGTTAGTACTTACTCAGAAAGTGTGCTTGCTTTTTGTAATTTGTAAGTAATCTGTTCAGCAGTTTTCGAGAAATTAGCATTTAAAAAGAGGTTAAAAAGATAGGTATATCTGACCCGCTGGTGCCCAGGTATCCATTGATTGGCCAATTTAGAAGGGACCAGTCAATACCGATTGGCTTGTCATAACATGAACAATATGTTGTGGCAGCAATTACATGACTCAGGGGCTATGGTCCCTGCTTTCTGAAAATGAATTTTAAAACAATTAAGGGGGCAGGGTGAGCACACCATGAACCCCAGGGGCATGTAGAAGGGTCCTTAGGGGAACCGTTCCTCGATTAGTTGGCCACAACATGGATAACAAGTGGCAGCCATTACATGATTCGGGAACATGGGAAATAGATTGTAGAAATTGCAAGATTTTGAGGGTCACAAAAAGGAACACATATAAAGAATTCTAACAGATTTTAATCACAATAACAATCATTTGTTGATGGTGTTACTCTCATTATGGGAATTCTAGTTAGTTCTCAGGTATTTTCACCCTGCTAACATTTGGACTTTCTGCTGGTTTTCGCCGAACTAACCCCCATCCTTTTTATCCCCTAGACATCAACTTGATTATCGTTTTTATTTACTTTTTTTCTGTGGCACAATACTCCCATAGTACTGGCTCCCAAGCTTCATCTCCATGGTACCACAATACTGTGCAAGCTGCCCCAGGTGAAGCTTGCAGGGCACCACAGTACCATGGAGGTGAAGCTTGTGTGTCAGCTCTAGAAGGAGTACTGTGTTACCTCGCGTGAGACATGAGCTGAGTTCCATACAAGTACTGCAGTACCCACGGTCTCAATTATTTTAAACTTTAGGCTCTAGAAGTATGGGGGTCAGGGTATCCCTAACCTGCCCCCTTATACTGTTAAAAAAAATAAGCAAGAAAAAGCACCCTCAGCCAATCAGCGGGCCCTGTTTTTTTAAATTTCCTATACTGAGGAGCCAACTGTCTAGATATACCTATGTTTTTAACCCTTCCCATACCACCCTGAGCATCTCATTGAACACAACGGGGCTTATTTATGAGCCCTTGTGTCACTTTTGCGCTGCCGGTGCATCTGGGAAAACCACGTGTGTGTATATAGAGGGCTTCTGGTGACATCATAAGCCATGAGGCTGAAGGCATGATGTGACAGATGCAATGTCATATGACATAATAATGATACTGTGATATAGGTGAGATTACTTATGGCATTCGTTTTTGCACAATGAATGAAATGACTACAAATATAGGAATAATGGTTTAATTATTGGTAAGAGTATGTTTTGTTTAATAACTTTATTTTACTTATTGGTATAGCTATAGTGAGGTGATAAACATTGCATTGGGTGTGTGAGTTAAGGTTTGCAGGGCAGGTGTGTGAGTTAGGGATTGGTATGCTAACCATAGATGGAGAATTTGAGTGGTTACAAGGTTTTGTTTTTATAGCATATTTCTCTTCTACCTAGTATTTCATTTTTTACCAGCATGTCTATTTTGGGGATAAACCCCAAAAACCATACACAAACATTCATAAAAACAGTAGCAAGGTACATATGTATCAATGAATATAATAACAAGAAGATCATACTGAGATAAAAAGAATCTCTTAAAATATACATATTACTTAAGCCCCCTATTAAAAATATCACAATCGCATAAAAGAAGGAAGCTCAAAATACAGAATAAGAAAATCAATTAAATAGAAGAAGAATTTAGTTTGAAAAACATGGATAGAAAAAAGGCCATTTGCCACTTTATGCAATGATAAGCAGAGAATGATAAACACTGAGCTGCAGTAAATACTAGACCTCACTCTGGCAGCAGATCAAGCACTTGCATACAGTAGAGGAGCAAGCACTTCATGAAACTGGATAATAGCTTATATAGTGGATCATAAAGACATATCCTGAACCAGTGATAAGATATAGCTTATAAAACCATTACAAATCAGAAGTAGACATTAATTTAAATTACAAAATTAAATAAGACCAGTGGGTAGATTATACAATGGTACTTTAAATCAAATAGATGCATCAGTTATTGATAGAAAATAGGGCCAAGAATGCTTAGGGTGGCCTTATTTATAAAGAGTACCACAGCCAAATCCTTTCCGGGCATACGGCATATAGAACTATACTCACAGCGTATACAGTAATGGGATTGGTGTTAGTCTGTAGTATCCTACAAGTAGTTGGATAATGCCTAACTCCTACATGTATACAGAGTGGTCTAATCCAGGTGCTTCTTGCTCTTTTGTACGGTGGACAGAAGAACAGCGGATGATCTATGTTTTTGGTTGCATCCCTACATAATGGACAAAGTGTCTGTGCACCAAGATTTTGACCATTTGCCAAGAAATTAGCCTACCTGTAAAGAACCCACCCTAAATTTGATATAAAATATTCTGGCTTGGTAGAGTGTGAAGGCATCCATATAAGGTTGAAATGCTGGAGTACACTTATGGGATAAAGAATCCACCATGAGACTTCCAGAACTTTCCTCTCTATGATGGAACCAGAAGGCCGATTTAACAGTATCTCTTGTTGCATCCCTTATAGTAGAAGGATCGCTCCAAAGTGATTCCATGCCTAATGCCTGTAAGTTGGATATATGTGGCAAAAACCTGGAATGGAGTATGAGTTGACCATACCTAGAACATCAGTTAAGGATTTCTTATATGGCTCTAATTCTAAGGTTACCCACAGTCTAATCCAGAATAAAAGTGGTCTTAAAGTAGCTATTTTGTCTATTTACTTGAGCTCTGTGTCAATGAATAATGGTACTATAGGTGTGCTATGAGGCAAGCTAAACAAAGACCTGAGAAAAGCATTCTCTTTTACAGTCAGCTTCTTCGTGTTCGCATGTCCCCAGATTTCATCCCCATACAAAATCAGCGCTCTGGACTTTATCTCAATAGACCTCAATGGCCGGCAATTCAGATCTCTGTGTTGTTATTTTATATTTTTTGGTACCCTCAGAAGCACCATGTGGCAAGGTAATGATGCATTTGTGTAATTGTGATGACTAAGGGGAGGATTTATCCAATCTAATTCCAAGGTAATGAAATCTGTCCACCTTCTGCAGTATGGATCGCTTCCATTTAACCCTTTTGCTGCGGCGGCAATTCCGTCGCAGTGCTAAGGGGGTGGGGCGGCCGCACGGTGCTCCGACGCTTATGACGGAACCACTCCGTCATGGCCCTCGGGTGGGCTGTGCTTGTGACAGAGCGGTTCCGTCATGGCCCCGCCCGTTCTTTAGTACGTCAGCGCAGGCGCAAAATCAGCATCGCGCAGGCGTTGCGAGCGGGCCATGATGGAACCGCTCCGTCACCAGCACAGCCCACCCGAGGGCCATGACGGAGCGGTTCCGTCATAAGCGTGGGAGGGGTTAAAGCTGCCTCTAAACAATTTATGAGAGTTGAAAAGCATATACTTTGCCATTTGACTATGTTCACCTCCAAACAACTCTCATCACAAACATCTGAAAATGTATCTAAAATATTTTGTAACCATAGTGGGATTCAGGAGATTAGGAGAGTGTTATCAGCAAACAAAAGAGCTGGTATAAAAGTGCCATTCAAACTTAGAGACTCAGGGGTACAATTATTCAAAAAGAGTTTCATGCCATTCATGTACAGGGAGAATGAAGTGGGAGGCAGCATGCAACCCCAGCCTACTCCTCTCTCAAAAGGTATTTACTCAGTTAACTCAACCCGAGGTCCCCACCTCACTTAGGCATAGTTGGCCTCATTGTTATGATTCTCAATGTTATCTAAGTTAACATATAAGCCAACCATTCTAGAAGGGAATACTGTGGTAAAAAATGTGGTTGGAGGCAGGACTCTGAGGGCAGCAGTTGGAGGTCGACATCGACAGTGTGAGACTGCTCCTGATGGTTGGTGTGTTACTTAACCAATAAACCTACTTAAAATTACTCAGAGTAAGTTTTGGATCCTTTCGCTAGAACTTAAGAAGTGGCGACGAGGATGCAGGCGTGACATCGAAGGTGACCAGGGCAATGTCACCATTCATCCAGGCAGGATTAAGGTTAGTGTTTCCCACCCTCCCTCTCCTCCAAATGAAAAGACATTTGAAAGCGTTGCAGTGTGCCCTATAAGGGGGTCTAATAGTTTATTTGTAAGTGTATACAATATTTTCAATTGCTCTTTGGGATCGGGTAAAGAGGACCTCGTGCTGGCTAAGCTTAACCATATCTGTTGAACAGACAATCACATTCTTCACTGATCATTACTGGAGATTTTAATGTAAGGACTGAACCTATAGATTTTATTAATTAAATAACTGACCCTGAGGATATGGCTATAGGTATTCACAGATTAGAAGCAGAGTCACTCCAAAAATGGTTCGCAACTGCTATACAACTCAAGTCTCTAACACTGAATTATGGTATGCGTGCATGAAATGGTTGATCTCGATGACAAGCAAGTGATGGTGTTAGTGGTTTCAGGGTCGCCTTAAATCATGGTAGGGGATAAGAATTGGGTAAGAATACTGGCACCACCAAGCATCCACCAATCATCGTCAAGGCTTCCCAGATGTTAGGAACTAGTTGACGATCAACCCAGATTTGCCTGTTCAAATATCTGACGTCCAAACTCATCCAGATGCTTTTACCACCACCCTTAGGAGCTAACTCTACCGAAGTCAACCATTCAGATGGCTCTATTTCCTCGATAACACCTTCGATTATCAATCTATTGATCTCCTCTCTGAGAGGTTTCAACATGAGATTCTGAATTTTCTTGAATCTATGTTCAAAAGGTGATGCATTATTCTTCAGTATGATCTGGTACTCAAAATTCCTTAAGAGTCCTAGCTTTTCACTAAACACCTTAGGAAACTGCAGGAATATAGCATCATGTTCTCTTGACATGGTCATAACTTGCTGCAAGCTATTTGGGTTAAGTATGATCCCCATATCCCTCTGGTGATGCCAACCCAAAAGTTTGTCACCTTGTGAAGCTACATATACATTTCCCACTGTTTCTTTGTTGTTGAATTTTATTCTCATTACTGTGCATCCCAACACCTCAATCCCATTACCACCATAACTTACCGGTTGGATGTCTGGTGGAGCAAGGCAATTACACTGGTCCTTAAATATTCTTTCCCAAATTCATCCAAAACATTAGCTAACAGTATCCTAAAATACACAGCATTTCGCTCACATGATCTGACCAACCTATTCAACCGTCCTGCTAAACCATTGGATTGTGGTGAATATAATGCTGTTTTTAGATGCACAATATAGAGTCCCTTCAAAAATTATTGCATTTCTTGAGATTCAATTGAACCCCATTATCAGTAACTATGTAAGGTGGGATACCTTCCCAAGCAAAATCTGCTTTTAAGAACGCTATCACTTCACTGGTATCCAACGCTTTCACACATTTTGTGCCCACCCATTTGGACATGTAGAGCACCAATAATATACCTTATACCTTTCATTCTAGGGTACAGAATGGAAAGGGCCAGCATTGTCCAACCCAAACTTTTTTCAAGGTTCATTTGGATCTGCAACTGGTGACAAATGTGCATTAACATCAAACTTACTCTTGTCAATCTCTGCACATGAGTCACAATCATTTACTACTTCTTCAGTCTATACCTGGCCACCAATACAGTTCTCTTGATCTGGCCTTAGTGCGGCTCCTCCCTAGATGACCCTTGTGTGCCAAACTCACAACCTTCTCTCTTAGGGCCAGATGTAGGTAGGCTTTTACCGGTCGGTAACGGCCGAATTCGGCCGTTACCGACCGGTAAAAGGAATTTGAGATGTAGGGGACAAATTATTACAGAATCGGTAAATTTACCGATCGGTAAATTTACCGATTCTGTAAATTACCGAATCGGTATTTTTACCGATTCGGTAATTTTGAGATGTAGGTGGGACTCTTCTGAGTCCCACAGGCCTTTAGGAGTCGGTATTTTACCACCCAATCCAATTGGGTGGTGAAATACCGAATCCAGGTGTGCATGCACATCTGTGCATGCACACCTGTACCATGTGACACACAGACATGCCCTTAGGGCATGTCTGTGTGCCACATGGCACACATGCCTGTAATTGGGGTGCCAGAGGGTGTCAAAGTGACACCCCCTGCACCCTTGCAAAATTCGGTATTTACCGATTTGGTAAATACCGAATCGGTAATGCCCATTGATTCCTATGGGCTTCAATGCCCATAGGAATCAATGGGCATTACCGATTCGTTATTTACCGAATCGGTAAATACCGATTCCTTCCGATTCGGTAATTGTCAAAACACAATTACCTACATCTGCTCTCCTCTTTTTTACCACTTCTTAAATACCGATTCGGTATGAATCGGTATTTATGAAGTGGTAAAAAAGATTTACCTACATCGGGCCCTTAGTGTCTTTGGGGTAATTACTCTTTCCCCACTGAATATCTCATCTCCCATCCAATTTAATTCTTCTCTGACATTCCAGTAACCCAATCGATTCTCTGGAATGAATTTATAATCTGACCAACCTTTCTCTATAAACTCTCTGAGACATTGAGCCTCAGCCCCCCCCTCTCTGACTTCACACCACTCCTCTCTCTGGCATCCTCACAAACCCAATTCATGTAATTTAGTTTCTGGCAATCCTGAGCACTGACACCAGCACCAATGGGCAGTCTAGACAGGCAATCTGAAACACTGGTCCTGTTGCCAGAGATGTGCTCCACATGGAAATTAAAGTCACTCGCAGCCTACACCCATCTTTTAATCCTAGGAGTAACTTTGCCATCCTTCTTTGTAGCAAACATTTGCACCAAGGGTCTGTGATCAGTATGGACATCGAAAGGCAAACCCCAAAGATACAATTTGAAGTGTTTTATAGCCCAAACACAAGCCAGAACCTCTCTTTCCACTGCTGAGTATCATTCTTCAATTCCCTTGAGTGAGCATGAAGTAAACACAACTACACTCTCCTCACCACCACTGACTTGGGATAACAGCTCCCCCAAACCTTTAAGGCTGCATCATTCATCAAAAAAAATAATTTTCTTTACGTCAAAGTGCCATAAAGTGGGCATCTTACTAATACTTTCTTCTATGGTCTTTAAAGACAAATCACAATTTTCCATCCACATGAATTTGTTATCGTTTCTAATTAACAACCTAGTGGGTTGGGCTACACTAGTAAAATTCTGAACAAACATGAAGTAAAACTCTGCCATCCCAAAAAGATATTACTTGGTCTTTATCCTGCAGAGCAGGTGCTTTCAGGATAGAGAGTGTCAGCTCAGACATGGGTTTGACTCCATCAGCTGTTATAGTGTGACCTAAATGTGATACTAAGGATACCTGAAACTTCCACTTTTCCCTCTGTTACGTCAGTACTGCATCAGTCAATTTTTCCCAAACTACCTACAGTGTAGCATTATTTTAAGTTATACTTTTGCCATCAATCAGGATTTTGTCCTGGAAGAACAATATATTCGGCACATCCTCCAACACTCTTTTCATCACTCTCTGAAAACATGCAGCGGCTGATGCTAGGTGAAATGGTATCCTTATGAATCGATAGGCACCAATGGGGGTAACAAATGAAGTTAGATGCCCGGAGTCATCATGCAATTATACCTGGTGGTACACAGATGATACGACCATCACACTGAATACGCAGGCGCCACAAAGCATTGTCAAGGTTTCCAAGATGTTAGGAAGTGTTTGACGATCATCAACTCAGATGTGCCTGTTCAAATCTCTGAGGTCCACACACATCCGGATGAGTTTTTACCACCCTCCTTAAGAGCTAACTCGACCGGATCTAACCATTTAGATGACTCTATTTCCTCAATAACTCCTTCCATTATCAATCTATTGATCTCTTCTTTGAGATGTTCCAACATGACAGAACCATCCTGAATCTATGTGCAAAAGGTAATACATTATTCTTCATATATGACCTTGTGCTAAAAATTCCTTTAAAGTCCCACTTTTCACTAATATATCCTCATGCTCCTTCCCATTTCTTATCCACTACCATGGTGTACGGCGACCATAAAACCACTAACACCATCACTTCCTTGTCATCTACATCTACCATCTGCCATACTTATCTTATCTTATCTTATGTAAAAGTTTTATAAAGCGCTTGCACACCCATGGGTAATGCTACATACTATAAAACCGTCTCTAAACAACATTCTACCATGTTTGAATCACAACATACTCTACTTGTGGACACGAGCTAATCACGAGCATAACAATGAATAATGCTCGTGACCACACGCATCCACAAAGCTATTCCCAACACAAATAGCTGGTTCTAAGAGGTGGCAGTATCTGTGACATCATAATGAAATGGAATGCTAAGTGTAGAGACAATATCCTGATCCCCTCTCTTGGCTTGGCCAATATTAAGTCAGTCCACTTCAACTAAGGCATGGGCAATGTGGCCTAAAGATGAAACAGCCGCTTGAGAGTCCAAATCTTCTAGTGGAACTAAACCTGTAGAGGGTACGTTCGGGTTCTTCAATTTTTTACCTCCAAGTTGGCATGGACTCATTGGGTCTGGAGAATCACAGAGTCTATGGTTACTTTTAAAATGGATGTTTCAACCAGATGGTGGCAAGGACCTAGCTTCCATCACCAATAGGCCATCCACCAAATCAGGGCCATCCAGTACCAGCTTGATCGAGTCATGTTTATTCAACTTTCCAGAAAGACGATGGGCAGAAATTCTATCTTTATGTATTAGGAAGTACCACTGTCGATTGGAACGAATCCATTGAATAGTTTTAATTATGAGTGCTTGCTTGCCTTCCCTTTGACCTGGTTTCAGTTTGGGTACATTTGTCATGAAGATTATAGCCTCTCTATTAGAGCCTGACCGCAGTGTCCAGCCAGAAAAATCCAAGGCATGTTTTCAGTCTTACATGAATTTCCTCTTGGGATCATCCCATGGGTTGTAAAACAAGAAGTAAAACCATCCCCACACTCCTTGCGAGGTAGAATGAATTAGCTGCCCTAGGAGACCATGGGATCATCAACCGGTTAGCATGGCTTTGGAAGAGCAGGGGCTTTCCCCTATTGGATTTACTCAGATCCACATGGCCTCTCTGATCAAAACTCCCTCTTTGGGTCTTCCTTAGATCTTTATTTGGACCTCCACAATATAGAGTTGGTGGCTTGCCTCATGTTGTAATCATTAGGGCCGTTTGCTATAATGGCAGAGTGACTAGGAGACTTTTTCCTTTGGGGCTTGAGGATACAAGAGGCCCTCAGACTAGTAGATGTTCCTACAGCTAAGGTAGAAGTCTCCGGTAGGTCCCGCAGTCTTCTATTCAACTAAGATATTAAATCTTTAATTAAAGAAAACTCAGATTTCAAGCGGCCCATTATGGTCTTGATTCCCATGTTATCCAAGGCCTTATCTTTCGCCACATGTTCAACCAGAGGCATGTTTAGTCCCGGAGATGTTGCCTTCAAAGTGTGACAATTGGTGTAGCTTGGGCTGTCTGAATGCGAACTAGACCCTTTGTGAGAAATAGCTTCAGTTATTGAGATGAATTCATTGGCAGATGGAGTAGGTGGCAGGGCTCCATCCCAAGTGGGATTAATGGATCCTGTAATCTTAGTGGCAAAAGATGAAATAGCCACTGAGGGACCTTTGTTATTGGAGGACGTTTTCTCAGCAGGGGCGAGTTTGGCTTTGGAGGCACCCTTATAGAAATGTGTAATTTTACTAGTGGTTTGAGGCAGCTTCCTTTCTTTATTCAGTATGCCCTGAACCGCCATAATTAGCTCATCGATCACGTGGAGTGTACAATATTTGGCCCCATACCTGGAGCTTTTGGCCCCTTTACATTAGCTGAGGGAGCATCTGTTGTCTTTCTTTTTTGGCCATGTTGCAAGAAATAATGCGAATGAAGAGTCCAGATAAAAGTAAAAGAGATTAATATTGAGTCGTCCAATCCCAGGGAAACCTTCAACTAAGATAAAATAATCAGTGCCAATTGCTGATAGATGATAATATGCTAGCGGCAAAATACTCAAATTCCTCCAAAACCAAATAACAGCAATTGGATCTTACCAGTATTATGTTGTTATACACAAAGTAGTTAGGGCTACTGCCCTGCCAGCAGAATCAAGGAGGATGGACATGCCCTGTCTCTTCCTGGCACTGACGGGCGCAGAATAGGCCCACCCTATGCCTGGGCTTTGCCCTGGCTTGCCCCACGCAGCCGGTATGAGAAGTGAGCTATATAGCGGCAACTGTTTCCTAGGGCCTCCTCTTTCTGCCCCCTCCTTGGAGCAGGAATCCTGGGATAGGTAGTCCCCACAAAGTCAGTGTCCCCACTATCTATTACTTAATAGTTCCTACTAACAATTGCTCTTAAATTATTTCCATCCCCACTGCGGATCACTTTTGGCTGTGCATAGCAGGTATGGGCCACAGGGCCTGGAATTTCCCCAGGCACTGGAATCTACTCACGGTTGGTGCCCCACCATCACTGTGCACAGCATTTAACTTAAGACCTGGCCCGCACGCAACCCACTACTTTCAACAAAGGGCTGTTGGCCATGACATTTCAAGCTAAGTGGGGGCTTACCACTTTTATATCTTTGTTAAAAAAAATTGTATTGTTCTTTTTGTTTTTGGGAGGGGTCCATGAACTCTAACGAAGGATAGCAAACCCCTAGACTCTCATTGGCCAATGCTGGACCCCCACTGGTTTTGTGAACAGGTGGTCAGCAAAGGTTCAGTAGCCCGTGCTGCAATGTTCACGGAACCTGTGCCAGGGTTCACAAATGTCAGAGCCTCACTCCTCTGCCCCGTGTCACTGTTTTCTTTTCTTTCAGGACATGAGAGCCACGCCTCACATCCTCTAGTGACAGCCACTACCTCAGCCTCTAAGTTGCAGACTAGTGTTCAAAGACCCACATTTGAGTGCTGTGTGAGGTCTGAACGCTTAAACATGATCCTGTCCTGTTCTTCCATTGTATGGGTAGGTACCAGGTGCGGCCGGTACAGGTAAGAGCGGTGAGTCGGAGTGAGGGCGGACTGTGGGTGGAGTTGACATACGACAGGATAGGTAAAATAAAATACATAAAACCACTTACCTTGCAATGTGGCAAGTGCAAGGTTAGTGGTTTTATTTATTTATTTTATTTTCCCTATCCTGACAAATGTCGACTTCCCCCCGCCCCATCCCATGACAACTGCCCTCCCACTACTCTTACCTGTACCTGCCGCGCTTGATAACTACTTACGAAAGCCATAATGTCACCACATATGTGGTAGGCAAATGCCCTTGTGAAGCTGCCACTTCAAGAGTGAAAAGTCAGGATCAGGAAGTGGTGGGGGCGAGGAAACAAGCCAAGAAGCACAGCTTTGTTCCGGCATGCCCTCCTATCAGACTGAAGCCTTTATATAAAAAAGAAACAGGAAAATGAAATTACATCATACATCACATGACAGGAAACATAATCAATTGGGAAAACTAGAAAGAAATCAAGGAAGAGACAGCCATGATGGGAAAGGGAAAGAAACAGGAACGAAGATTGGAACCAGATTAGCTGCAGAGCAGCTTCGAAAGGCAGCTGCAAAACCTCAGGCAGGTGATTGCCGTTTTGGAGCTGAGATGCAAGGAGAAAGTTGCTTGGAGTGCAGGAGCACAAAGGAAGTGAAACTCAAAGCCTGTCACTCTGGGCTTCATGCAGTGCTTAATTTGAGCCGGTGGTTTCTGGTGAACAACACCGTCAACTAATTGCCAGCATTGGGGCTTATGACAATCTGCCACATGGTGGTGCTGTCTAGCTAATTTAAGTATTAGCACAACTAAAGCTGTGTGTGATGCTTAGTAGCTGTGTTTGTACTGTCATTGCCAGCTGGCAGGGGCAATGTGTGGTGCAAACTGCAGTGCCCTCAACAACGAGAGCCCCGGCACTTATTGGTTTACAGATTAAGCACTGGCTAAGTACAATGTTTCCTGAGACCCAGGAACTGTAAAACTAGGGCTGTGTGAAATATTCAGCTCTGCCAGCGGAATTGACAGAATTTCGGCAACTCCACATTGCTCTTGTACTGCGGAGTTCCTGCCAAATGCCGCCACTCACCAAGTGGCGGGGAGTCATCTTGTGCATGCCGCAAAATGATAAGTGGGTGACCGTGAGCGAGTTTTGGCATCCCCTAGAATGATTTTTAGTCGCTAGGAGGGTATCTGTAGAGATTTTCCAACAAGGTCAAAAGACTGCCACTAGAGTAGAAAATCTATACGAGCAGCAGCAAAATCAACTCAAGTAGCTGCACCCTCTGGCTTGCTGCATGGTGCCGAGTTTTCAGCGGGGAACTTGCTCCTGGGGCCTTATTTATGAAGGACTTGCGCCACCGGTGCGTCACTTTTTCCCATGTTAAAAGTGACGCACCGGCGGCGCAAGTCCTTCATAAATAAGGCCCCTGGTGTTAAATCGCAGCGCAAGCAACCTGGAATGCCTATGTTTGCCCATCAGAGGACCTTCGCAGAATCATGCAGATTTTTTTTGGTAACTCCTCAGAATTCCGCTGAGTCTAATACTGCATGTTCCGCCCACCCCTTTGTAAAACATGCAAGGCACCATGGTTTAGCCGAGATGCCACAGTTTCAATAGGTGCACAAACCCAAAATGCCACAAAAGGTACAGAATTACTTTACACAAAATCAAGCAAAAACTACTTTTCCTTGAATAAAGGTGTGCTTTCATGCAAAGTTTGGTTTCATTCTATTTACCCATTTTTTCAGTAGAACAAAGCAAACATTTCTATGAGAGTTAAGATGGTGCAAATCACTTTTCGTACTGCCTCCCCTTTAATTCCCACAATCTTGACAGAGCTGCAAAAAGCTTGTCATGCTGAGCACAAATCAGATTCATTCTCTATAGTAAATTTTCATTTAGATTTGTCGAATGGGGCCAGAGTTTTTCAGAATGCACACACACACACACACACACAGACACACACACACACACACACACACACACACACACACACACACACACACACACACACATATATATATATATATTCACTGAAAAAACCATAAGTTTCAGGCCTTATATAGTTAGGAATTAGCATTTAAAAAACCTTGCAAATTCACTGAAAAAACCATAGGTTTCAGGCCTTATATAGTTAGGAATTAGCATTTAAAAATCCTTTGAAATTCACTGAAAAAACCATAGGTTTCAGGAGTTATATAGTTAGGAATTAGCTTTTAAAAAACCTTTGAAATTCACTCAAAAAACTATAAGTTTTAGTGGTGTTATAGTTAGCTGGACATTTTACTCATACAAAACCATTGAAATTGCTCCTATATAGTTAGTTGTACTAACTATATTTCGCGCACCCGCAATCGACTTCTGATGATGTCACATATTAGATCATTCATGACATGGTCAGTGACATCACTGATGACATCTCAAATGACATCACTGATGACATCACTGATGACATCATCCACGTGACAATCACATACACCTTTTCATACACTATTACAATTTTTCATCACTCTTTGTAAAATACAGAGTATCATATTTAAATCCATTGTCACAGCAATACAAGTATCTAAAAATCCACTCAGTGATTCATAGATATTATTATACAATTATTATATATATATATTTATACATATGAATGTGTATATATATATATTTATACATATGTGTGTGTATATATATTTTTATACATATGTATGTGTATATATATATTTAAACATATGTATGTGTAAAAATATATGTGTTTGTGTGTGTATATATATATATACTACTGGCCACCTTCACATCACGTGTGCGTGTGTGTGTATATATATATATATACACACACACGCACACGCACACGTGATGTGAAGGTGGCCAGTAGTATATATATATATACACACACAAACACATATATTTTTACACATACATATGTTTAAATATATATATACACATACATATGTATAAAAATATATATACACACACACGCACACGTGATGTGAAGGTGGCCAGTAGGTGGCTACAGAAGGAGATTGAAAGTGGGGAGTGATGAGAGTAGAGATTCCTTGGGATTTTTAACGCTGACTTGAAGATTTAAAAGCTTTTGGACTCAAGCACAAGATATCATCACATAAGTCTATGAAGCTGCCTGTGTAGGACAGGTTGATAGTGCAGTGTGTGAATTGATTAGGTAATTGTTCTGTGACCTTCGAGCTATTGTAGATGGCAGTGATGAGTGTTAACTCACTGAACCATGCAGCACATTTGGCACAATAATTGTCATTATTATAGTTTTATAGCCCGCCGTAGAGGGCTATACCGGCTATTAAAGGCCCTCTCCAGCGTTAACAAGGGAGAGGGACTTTATTAGCCGGTATAGCCCAGCTACGAAGGGCTATAAGGCTATTAGAACATTCTGCCACTAGAGGGCATAATGTTCTAACAAAAATAAACAAAGCCTTATGGGAGCGCAAGGGGATTGGAATCCCCTCAGGCTCCCTGAAGCCCCTGTTCACAGCCAGAGCTGTGAACAAAGAAACATTGGAATGTTGGTGCTCCAGGCTTATACCAGCCATTATAAGCCCGGAGCACTCCATTGTTTTCAATGGAGCTCCCAACATTCCAATGTTCTAATATACCATATGGCACTGTGAACATGGCCAGTATATCTGCCACTATGTAGCACTATTTTCAGGTTTTTCTGCTAGAGTAATCCGTAATGTAAATTTCTCTTGACACCATGGAGAGAGGCACTGATTCTGTCACAGACTATATGTGGGAATATTTTATCCTTTGGGTTCAGACTATTCATTCTGGGGCAGATATATTTGTTTCAATAAAAGTTTCATCCGCTTCAGCTACACATATGTTTTTTTAAACTGTATTGTAACTTGCACTATTCTCCCCTCTATTAATGGAAAGAGGTGAAAAAATTTGCTGAGTGTTTATTCTTGTGCTTTATCTTTTAAAATATATTCTCAGTTCTGGTATTACCTAAGACTGATTTATTTTACTAAATGTATATGTATAATGTACTTATAAGGCTTCTCAGCCTTTCCTCTTGATTCATTTGTCCGTTATTGACTTATTCACATTTTAATTCCATCCACTACAGAGCACAGCATGAGGCAGTTTGTCTGCCCTAGTGGTGGGAGAATATTCCTCTCTACCGACCGAGCTTGTGGTATTTTGCCCACTCCACATTTCACTTGAAACGCGGAGTTCTGGCAAAACACCATCAGCTGCCATATGGCAGAATTTTCCTCTCGCACGGCTCGCCATCATTAAGTTGGCGAGCAAGAATTTGCACCCACTAGTGAGATTTTTGGGTGCTAGAACATCTGCTAGTGAGATTTCTCAAAGTAGGCGGTCACAGCAGGTTGCAACTGTTCCCATTGAGAAAGCTGCAGCTGGAGTAGAAAATCTACTCGCGCAGTAGAAAGAAGCAGTGCCCGCTGGAATGCCATGTACCGCCGTTCACACTGATTTTACAGCACGGAGCAAGCTCTGGGCTCAAAAAATCAGCACGAGCAGCATGACGTGCCCAATTGTGCCTGCTGGCGGAACTCTGTGGAATCTCATAGATTTTTATCCAACTTCCCAGAATTCCGTGGAGTGAAACTCCGCAAGTTCCGCCCACCCCTAGTCAGCCCACTTTAGCCATTGGCCAGCTTCACAGTGAGTGAACACATTCTACCTTTTCACAAGCAGCACGTGTGTGCTTTTTGAGAGCAAAAACATATTTTTGCTTTTAGTCACTGAATTTTTTTAATTACAAGGCCCTGGCAGCTTCCCCGACTCTAAAGTTTTGCAAAACCAATACAAAGTAAAATAAACATTTATAAAGTCTAAAGGCCGGCTACCAACATCAGATCTATTGTCTTTGTCAGTGTGTGTTAACATATGTGTTGAGCGAATGTTCGGGTTGTTCAATGTGATGGGTCAGCCATTATGCATTGTTCAAAGGTAAAGTTGAGCTTTTGAAGTTATTGTAGCAATCAATTTTACACTTGCTGTAGGGTTACTTTTAGTGGAGGCTGCTACTGGGAAGTAGTGGTGAGGCAGGAAGGATATGTTTAAAAAATAAAAATAAAATCACTCACCTTCTGGCCAGACGGCTGAATGGCCACTGCCTCTCCTCCATCCCCTTCCTTCTGTAGAAGTAGGAAGCACCAGGCTCCCCTAAGCCAATCACAATGCTGCAATGCAGCTTTGTGATTTGTCTGAGGACAATGGTTCGGTGCTCAGACACGGACTGGGCGCCTGGGCATGTTCTCCACCCAGGCTGTACAATACGACCTGTGGAGAACCTGCAAAGTGGGCATGACTGTTTAACTGGCCCAAGACAGCTGGCCAAACAGTCATGCTCACATAGAGAGGGCCAACACTCCCTCTCCCCTCTCCTGCCCAGCCAGGCCCTGCAAAACGGCCTCAGCATGGGAAAACAAATATGATAATAACATTGCATTATTATCATTTTATTTTTCCTCTTTTGCAGTGCTGAAAGGCAGTGGGGCGACACTTCTCCGCCTTACCATAGGAGCCTCCCCTGGTTATTTTACCCATAGTCGGAATGTCACTTGGTACAACGTCATAGGGTGAAGTGATGTGAGATATTGTTTCTTGTGTTGTGAACAGGGTTCCATTTCCTTTGAAGTTATCAGGATCAAATGCTGTTCAATGCCGCCTCCTGTGACACCACTGTGAGTTTAAGGTTACTTATGCCACCTCTATGATGGCAGTAGGTATTAGGGTTGAATTATTGGGGTGAAGCTATCATAAATGCATCAGATGTAGTAGCAGTGGAGTCAATGGATGCCAGGGGCCCCCTCTCCCCAACCCCCTCAATGTTGGATATGTGTTACTTTACAAAACAGTGCACAGGTGACCCATTTTCCTTGAGATCTCAAGGCACCTTTGTTATGTCACTCTTGGCTTGATCCACTTCCTCTGATGAAATTGGAGGATCAGAGGGATTGTGATGTCACTTCCACTGTCTCTATGGCTTCTTGCAACCATGATTTTTCCAACACGTTTCAAGAGCCATCTCTTAACTCGTGTTATCTGTACCATGCTTGTAATTGCGCCCATAGGGCCCGATTCACAGAACTAATTTAAGACAAAATCCTAAACTTACTACTTTTGGTATTCACAGAAGTTAGGATTTTGTCTTAAGTTTGTCTTAGGACAGACTTAAGACAGACTTAAGACAGGCTTAAGATAGGAATCTGTCTTAATTCTGTCTTATGTTTGTCTTAAGTTTGTCTTAAGTCAAACTTAAGACAAAATCCTAACTTTACTACTACTAAATGCCTTCTGTGAATACCAAAAGTAGTAAGTTTAGGATTTTGTCTTAAGTTAGTTCTGTGAATCGACCCCTCAGACTCCAGCAGTTCTGTCACGTGCACAATACTCAGCTTTTCAGCTTTTTCTTTTTCCTAGTATTAGGTGTCTTATTGGTATTTTATAAATTGCATGAATTGTTTATCATGTTTGCATTGCTGGTTTTAGATTTGGCGAGAAACCTTTAAAAGCTCTCATAACCCATCCAAAGGGAAAGTAATCTTTTACTCTAAAATGTAAATGATAATGATGAAAGTTTTTTAATTATTGAGTACCAAGATATTGCAAAGCTTAACTTCCAGCATGCCAAAGTGTTTTAGAATATGGCCTTTTTGCCCGTAGCCGAGGGCTAGACTGGTTATTAAAGGCCCTGAACTGGAGCGGCTCCAACCTATAACAAGGAAGAGGGCCTTTACAAACTGCTATAGCCCGAGGCGGAAAGGTTGTAAGACTTTTGGAACATTCCTCCAATTGAGGATAGAATGTTCTAAATTAAAAAGGGAGAAACAGAAAGAAAAGCGTTAGAATGTTGGATCTACGGGCTTATACCGGCCATTATAAGCCCGTAACTACTCCATTGGGGAAACATTCTTTACATCGCGGCTCAAACAGCACTGAGCCGTAACAACGCAGTCCAAACCAAAATGATGTCTTTACAACACATTCCTTTACCAAGCAAGTCATTAGAACGTCTTGCCTTAAAGAAAGCGTTGTTAGATTGATGCTGAACTTTAAGTCCATCACTTATCCTACTGTTGCGCAGACTGGAGTTGGAATAGTAAATTAGACTATTCCAAAGTCCAGCACTTTCCTTAAGGCAAGTTTTTCCAACAACTTACATGGTAAAGGAATGCGTAGTAAATACGCATTCATGGTTCTGACCGCATTGTACAGGCAGGTGTGGGAAGTGCCTGCATGGTTCCAAGATACATCCACTTTATTATCTTCAATGCAGCACTCAACATTCTAATTTTCCATAAACATCACTGATCTTTTGCTCTCTCTGTTTTTTGTGTCCCCAGGGTTGGCCAAACCTATGGGCCTGGTGGAAGGACCTGGAGGTCTGGGCCAGGGTGGGATGGCTGCCACGTTAAGAGAAGACAGCCATGAATCGGAAGCAAAGTTTGAGGAGTACGGCTATAATGCCCAGCTCAGTGATCGGATATCCCTGGACCGATCAATTCCTGACTACCGACCCAAAAAGTAAGCGCACTCATTACTAACTTTTGTGCAACTGTTTGCGCCCGAGGTTGTGTTGGAAGGGGGACTGGCTGACATAACAATGACGGGTAAATATGGAATTTCTCTGCTGTACCAAGACACCATACATTTCCATCCAGTCACACTTCTGTTTCAAGTTTCTTCAAAAAAATGAGACAATCTAGGCTTATATTCTGTTTAAAAATTGGCATATCCATATTTTCTTTACTTTACTGTACTTTTAATTAGGTATTTTTAAATTTGGGCTTTGGCAACTTTAAAAAAAAATAAAGCAACATTCAACTTCAACAACTTTACCATGTTGGTCAAGCTTTAAAAACTATAGTGGGTGAAAAATAACCAAAAACTGCAGGCTTTGCAGAGGAAAAGACTTGCACTATCTACTTGCAGTTAAAAAATGTGCAGGAAAACATATATTTGTCATATCAACCTTTCTGTGCTGGAAATTTCACCCGTTAGCAAAATGTGTCAACTTTAAAATAGTTTTCTGGGTAATTTATAATGTCATACACCCTTACTGTTAAAGTTTGTTACCAGAATATTGCAACTAAACTAATTGCTAATAGAAATACCATGTCCTAAACATTTTGGAGTAAATAATAGAACATTTACGCTCAGTTCAAATATATTTTTGTAAACATTATTTGGGACATGACATGACATTTGTGTCAGACAATATTTTTGGGCATAATATTCTGATATACTCCTACTCTAAATGATATTAATTTTATATTGTTGATACTATTAAAATATGGATGACATTATTGTCTGTCTTAGACCAATGTTAACAGTGCTCTCACGTTTCTGGCATATTGGCATCAGCCACTCATTGCAACTTCATAGTGTGGTCTTTACCAAAAAATTATGGCTCCTTGGCAATATTTTAGGTAATTGACACACCATGGGCAAATAAAGCTGATTTCATTCATGTACTCGTTTGAGGTATTTCATGATTGTGAAATAACTTTATTTCAAACAGAAGTACAATATGTTAAAGAAAACAACATCTTTTATATGATTATGTAGTATTAACATAGGCTGATCATTCCTCTTTTAGAAGATTTAGACTCTGCTATTTCGTACAGGAAGCCCTACCTGGGTGGAGTAACAGAAAAGCTACCTTGGGCTTCATTCCCAAAGCTAATTGTAGTTATAAATTACATGTACAACCACAAACTGTTGTCTTTAGGGTTGCTGTTCCCATATCCTTATTCACAGAATCACCATTTCTGGCATTCCCAACCCAAAATTCCACCCTTCGTTATGAAAAATCCAACAGTGCGGCAGACCTTCTGCTCGGGCATGATGAAGGTTTTGGATGGGCCATGCGTGTATCCAGGGGTGAGACTGGAGAGGCATTGGGAATGTACTGGACATGCACAAAAACAAAGCTATTTGGGAATTCTTTACCATTCACAAATTTGAGCAGGTAACTGCTGCAAAAATCAATGCTGGACTAAATTGATTGTAAACAATTTATGTATTTTTTAATGAATATGGTAATTTTATAGCGCAAACCTAGCCAAGAGAGGCATAAAGTCAGCAAACAATAAGAGAGGAAGCAGGGTTGCGGATGGTTAATGCATCGTGATGTAGTGAACTCTAAAGATTAGAGTCTTCAACTCTTTCCTAAATTGGAGCAGCATTGATTGATACCGGGGTGTTGTTCCAGATCCTGGGTTCATGGATGGAAAAGACCTGAAGTCTTGTATTTGTCTTTTTCACACTTCTTAGTTTTCAGTCTCAAAGTGTCCTGGTTGTGTGTGTGCCGAGAACCATCAGAGATGGTGAGCTTGTCTGAAAGATAAGCTGGGGTGCTGGTCTTGTAAATGATACCGCTGGTTTTGAAGATGGTGCGGGCCAGTAAGAATAGGCAGAAGGTCCTTCAGGATGGGGGTGATGTCATCATAATTTTTCGGGCCCTGGATGAGACATACTGTGGCATTTAATAGGCCCCTAAGTGGTGCCAGTGTGGAGTCTGGGAGGCCACGGAATAGGGTATTACCACCAATCAGATGCAAGAGTACTAGACATGTTCAGCAGTCCTGGAAGAACACATCTTTTCAGTGGTTTAGGGGAATCCTTTCATCCACATGGAAAAATATCTTCCTGGCAGAGAAAATTAGGAAATAAAATTAAATTTGTAGAGACATGTTTCCCCAACACTTACTGTGGCGGATTTTCCTTAACGCCTTAACCGCGGCGGTTTTTCTGCCGCGGTGCGGGCGTTCTAAAGAGCGGACGGGGCTGTGTTGGCCGTTGGACGTGCGCAGCACCAGCGAGGTAGCGCTTGCGACGTCCAACGGCCGACGGCAGCATGGAAGGGGTTAATGACAACCATGAGGTGTTCGTGTGTGGAAGTAGGAGTAACAGGGTCTGACTGGCCAGTAGTGAAACCAGGCAGTGCCAGAAGGACTGGTCTGACTGGTACATCGGTGGGTCGTTTTTAGGGCTGTTTGCTGGCCAGTTTTATCACCTGCCGAGCTGTTCATTCTGTTAATTTCCCTGATATTAAAACAAACATTGCCTGCAGCAAGCTTAAATCCATGGAGTCTCCCATACCTCGCAAAACACTTATACAACTTGTCTTTGCAAGTTCAGAACTGCCGAAATTTGCAAACATGGCCCACTTTTTAGCTATAAAATTCATTAATGGGGACACTTTTATTTTGGCGCCCTTGCCTATTTTCTGTCTCAATCCAACACTGATGAGTAATTAGCATAGATTTCTATGTTTACTTCTAATCTTCTAAAAGTCAGACTTTTACTAAAATCACATTAGGATAGATATGCCTTATGGATTTCTGCATTTTTTTCTGATGTGTTTGAAAATCATGCTCCCTCAGCATGTTAAAAAAATAGAAAGACGAAGGTTAGTAAAGGAAAGGGGGTTCAGGGGTCCCAGATCAACCAAAGACATTATGGTCGGAAGTTCCTTAATGAAATCAGAACATTAACATTATATTTAAAAATTCCCTTTTTGAAACAAAACTGGAGCAATGTTTAAAACGTCTCCTCTTGTTCTGTTTTTATCTCAAAACAAATCGAGAGGGACCCCTTCAACAGCCAAAGGAGGAGGGCCCCAAGTAGACTTCAGTCATAAAGAAATCCCCTTTGGAAAACCAAGTACTACTGAAACGTTTGCGCTTCCACACCCACTCAGATCATACCACCAGAATATAACACAAACATCATCAAAGGCCCTCTGTTGATAAAAATATATATCTTTTCAATTTATTATTTCTAGAATAATAAAAGGATAAAAAATACATGATTCAGCAATTATATGTACATGCACATTTAAAAACAATACACAATAAATTAAAAACCAAAAATGGGAGAACCAGCAAGAACAATCATTTCTGTAAGCTGACAGGCAAATACATTAGACCCAATTCATTGATCTAGCATTTGACTTGTGTATCATACTTTTAACAAAATAGAAAACGATTGACCAATAGAGTCTACAGTAGGCCTGTTGACACAAGGGTTTTAACCAACAACACTTTGCATTGTGGGACGTGTAGTTTCCATTTTCCCAATAAAAGCTTACAATTCCCTCATGCAGAGCGATGTTGGACTAAAAACCAGGACAGATTAAAGGTGTCCTCCATAACTATGGGAGGCTGGCAGCCGTGGGTACCGCGTGAAGCTGGATTTTCCAAATGTGACCTTCAGCTGAACTTATCCCCCAGCATGGCACTGTCCCGACAGATTTGGACTCTAAAAAGCTCCAGAACTGCTGAGCCGTGGCAGAGGTTTGGAACACCCCTGCTGGTTTAGTAATGAGTTCAACCAGGAAGCAGGCAGGTCATCACAGGTATGAAAGTGCTCTGATGCCTCTAGAGAAGTAGTGTCGTGAAAGAGCAGCCAGGCGGCAGCCTTTTCATTCCTTGATGCTCCTGTCAGAGGCAGGTACCAGGAAGGGGCAAGACTTGTTCATGCTCCTCATCACTCGGTTAACAGGAGTCACGTGCTGCTTAGACACAGTATCATGATTAAAATGTGTGGTTGTACACCGGGCAAGAGAGGATGGCATTGTTTGATGTCTTTACAGCTGATACAATCTGTCTTCAAGAGAGTTCTGAAATCAGAGTGAAAGGAAGATAATACTTCTTGTGATGTCACAAGAGAATGATATCATATGTATTCTATTCTGATGTCACAATTCTCTGGTTACAAAATCATTTGGCATCACACAGGTCTCCTTGTTAACATTATTTCAGTCTGCTCACCCTACAGGTGCTGGTGGCTACATTCACCAAACTAAGTTAACTGATACCATGGCCCTCATTACAAGATGGCAGATATATGAGCTGAGATCAAGCCAATATGACGTTGTTGTCAAAAGAATGGGGAATAACAACACAGACTCAGAATTACTGGGTTCTTCCAACACCTCCCTCCCACCCCACCCCATTCCTTTTCCCCTGATTCCAGGGGAATGTCCACAGACAATTACTACCTGCTTTAAGAAGGTGGCAAATGACAGCGGGGGCCAGTGTGGGTCTAGGGGTGCAGGCAGAGGGCAGGGATGTCATACAGGGCGAGGAGATACTGTGATCTGGCTGGAGGGATAGGTTATAGGGTTGTAGGTAAGGTAAGGGTGTACTTAGCTTGCAGAGCAACCCCCCCCAAGCCCACAGATCTGATGTTACCAGGTGTGGAAACACAATACCTAGGCAGGGCAGCAATATCGAATAGGGTTTGGGGAAGAGAGTGCTTGGATGGAATCACCCCATTGGCTGATTTACAGCAGCGGGTGACATGCAATAACAGCTGGAGAGCAACGAGAGCTTGTCGATAGTTGTAGCCCTGCTGTATGAGGGTTGCTGCTAGTCATCAGTTGAAATGTCTGTCTGTAGGAGGAAACAGCATTATTTTCAGGTCACCTTTGCATCTAATCCTTGATCACCCACCGTGGTTAATTTGTAAAAAGAAAAAAGTGCTGGGGCTCTTGTCAGGAGGCATCTTGCAGAAACCTATTTCTCCTGTTAGCGCCGCCTAAAACAGAACCAATCACTAACCATGAAAGTGGGGAGAGGATGTGGTGTAATGGTCAGACCTGCTGACTTCGGCACTGGTAAACCAGGTTGGAGTTTCGGCTTTGGCTCAACATCCTGTCATTCTGTGCAAATCACTTAATCTCTCTGCAATTGAATGTGTTCTTAAATGGTGCTTATGAAAAGCGCTGGTGTTGATGATTAAGTTCCGGTGTTGAGCACCAGTAACCACCGTCTCAAATTAAGCACTGTTCACCCCATCAAGGACCTCATTACGAGTCTAGTCTACCGCAGCACTATTCATGAGTGGGATACTGTTCCAGGCCATTCCAAAATGCCAAGTGTCTTGGGCGTGGCCAGTGGGTCAGCAAAGTCCGACTCTGTGATGCATGGGCAGTGGGCAACTGCTGTGCACAGCCCTTGCCTGCCCTGCTTCAAGATGGCGGTCAATGGTTGTGGATCTGGGACCATAAGCTTCCCGGAATGGAAACCAAATCCAGCTCTGGTTATTATTCCCCAATCAGGGTGAAATAACTTGAAATCAACAAATTCATGCCTGCATCAAGGAGACTTCCCTAGAACTGTTTGTTGTTCCTGCAAGCACTTGGATGTCCCACAAAAATTATCTAAGGTGTGGAGAGTACACAAAGTTTAAAGGGTGCTTGGCAGCTTGCAAACGTCTCCATGGCAAGGACACTGTAGAATTCATTACTGAGACAAGTTAGGGACCTTCTCCCCTTTAGGAAGAGATTAAAAACGTGACTGTTCCCTAAAGTTTAAATTTAATGTCAGCCCCCGGGTGTGCCCTACTCCAAATTGTGCACCCTTAATGTCAACGCCAGGATGCCTGTTAGGTGATAGAGCGCTTTGCAAGTGAGATAAATAAATAAATAATAAATTACATCACCTCTATGACGCTAAAGACCATTAGGAGTATCCCTGGTCAAGTGTAGAGACTTGTGTTGTAACCACCCATCCAGGTTTGCCATGTGACCTCAGCTCTGAATGGGAAGTGCATTCCTGCAGCGTACAGTCGACACTTGGCCAGGCTCCCGAAAGCCTTTGCGCCAGTCTGCCGCTTTGCCGAAAGCCATTTGTTTTTCCTTCAAATGCTCCGGAGAAACAAAAGAAATGCATCTCGGGGGCTTTGAGGAATAATTAATGGTGCACGCTTCACTGCAGCTCACCAGTAAGTGCTTTTTAATGAACTGCTGAAAGCATACAGTGCTGTTCATATGTGCAGCTCCCGGGGCCAGCATTAAGGAGCTGTCAAAGTGTTTGTGCGAGTCAGAAGCCTCGTCGGGCTCTCTCAGGTCAGACCTTGGTCCAAGATTTGGACTAATCTTGAGAAAGGCTTTTCAGAACAGTGCACCCCCATATCTCTGCACTATTACACTAAGTGACCTCTGCATCGACCAGACCATTGCATCATTACATCCTCCTGACCGTACATAGATTTGACCATTACATCAACTTGACAATTACGTCGATCTGACCATTACATCGACTTGACCATTACATCTACCTGACGCTTATTTAAACTTGTCCATTTCATCCACCTGCCCATTACTTTGGCTTGACCATTACATTTACCTGACCATTACATCATCACATCAACCTGAATATTACATTGACTTGACCATTACATCCACCTGACCATTACATCGAATTGACTACTATATCCACCTGACCATTACATTGACTTTGCCATTATATCAACATTAACCATTGCACAGACCTGACCAATATATTGACCTTGACCTTTACAATGACCTGACCTTCACATCGACCTTATCATTACATTGACCTGACCATTAAGCATCGACCTGACTGTTACATTGACCTGACCATTACATCGACCTGACCGTTACATCGACACCTGACCATTACATCAACCTGACTATTACATCGACCTAACCATTACATTGACCTGACCACTACATCGACCTGACCGTTACATTGACCAGACCATTACATCGACCTGACCGTTACATTGAGCTGACCGTTACATCAACCTGACCATTACATTGACCTCACCATTACATCGACCTGACCATTACATTGACCTGACCGTTACATTGACCAGACCATTACATCAACCTGACCGTTACATCGTTCTGACCGTTACATTGACCAGAACATTACATCGACCTGACCATTACATCGACCTGACTATTACATCGACCTGACCATTACATCGACCTGACCATTACATTGACTTGCTATCACTGCAATTTGGTTCTTGTGCCCTCATTGATGGGAATGTGTTTAGAGCAATAACTCTGTCTAATCAAAGCAGCGCCCCCCTGTGGTAAATAAAATATTACCCTGTCATAATTTCTAGGCATAAACAATGCATCATGCAGTAAATGAGAGGCAGAGTCCGTGGTATCCAAGTTAAAAGGGCTTTATTCCAGTAACTCGAGTTAAGGGAGAATCTGTTCCATCACCACTGAGGTTCAGTAAGGGTCTTCTAACATTATTTACAAAGAACAACACATATATACATTTTTCCTTGTACATAGGGAGGAGCGCTCCAGGCTGTGCAAGAAAGAAAGAGATAAGAGCATGTGGGCGTGCATGAGGGTGTACACTTGATGAGTCACAGGTGGGTGATAGGTGGGTGGTAGGTGGGTGGCTACATAGAGGAGGAGTTACATGGCAGGCTGGAACTTTGCCCTACTTGTGCACGCAATGTGATCATGACGTGCAATTGACGTGTAACTGGGAGGAGCTGACTTTAAGTCTAGTAGAGAAACCTTCAATGTCAGGGCGACCAGCACGTCTGGTACTAACTGATATCTTAAGTCAGGGGATGTATTATCTGAAGCAAAGGTTGCTCATCACTAAAAGACAGAAAAGGGCATATATTTCTTCGTTCATTACATGGGGGCTGTGAGCTTTCTACAGATGCAAGTACTGTAATTTCATTTAAACAGAGACAGAAAAGCTGGGCCCTATCTCAGCAGACGGGTTCTGTTTACCTTTTTCACCGGGCATGCAGATAACTGTTAAGCAAAATATACTGTCTGGGCAACCCTTGCTGGGCCTCTTTCGGCTGAGCTAGAAGTATGCGAGGTCAGAGATACGTAACTGCAGCTTTCAATGTGTCAGGAGTCATGAAAACCCTAATTCAGAAAGTGGCTCAGACTGAACCACAAAAAGGGTTCATTACGATATTTATTTAAAAGTGCACAAATGCAAATACATGGGCCTTCATGTTAGCTTAACGTTTGGGAAACTTGATGACAGGCACCTTAATGCAGGACGTGATTGCAGAGGCCTTGTGATTCAGGCCACTAAGAGAAATATGCATGGGTGACATGCACATACATGTAACATAGGGTACACGTAGGGGGCATCTTGGTCAGGCAAAATTTCATTTTCCTCATTCCCTCCTTGTCCCCTACTTAACCCTTCAGGATACATCTATATTCATGAGACCGTATAGTTGATCATACAGCATCATTTGTTCGTCCTTAACCCTTTGTATACTTGGATGTGGAACACATGCAGTTGCACACAGGCCGCAAATGGCCGGGCCACACTGCAGACAGAGACAGCAACCAAATATCATAAGTAGGATCATTCCTAGGAAGGACAACACTTTCCATCCCCAAGCAGATATCACACCCCAGAGCCAACTGGACCAAGTCCATGTGCCTGGGTCTTGATGTATGCTATGAGCAATCTTGTGGAGCCTTGTTATCGCTGCATACACAGATGGCGCGTTATTTGGGATGAAAATGCAACAACTAGATCGGATCACGCTACAAGCTCCGCCCCTATCCGCCAAGATGACGTCTAGAACGAGGCAATTTTGAAGAACAACAAGTCTCATAGCAGACTGTTCCTGGGTCAAGTTCGCCAGGGCAGATGCAGTCACATTTACTACTGCCTCAAGAGTCCTTGTTAACTTGCGTATCAGTTTACTGTTTTGGACGGGACCTATGAAGAAAAAGAATCCTTTGTTGAAATCTGTATATTGCTCCCAAGCTGTTTCAGTCTGATCAATCCCTGAGGCATCTGTCTCTCTCCTTACTCTAACATGTTCTAGTCGTGAATCTCTATGATAATGGGATGGGGCCAAGAATACAGGTGGCAATAAGAATACTATATAACAAGTCCCACCCCAGTCTAAGGGCAGATGTACATAGGCTGTCTGACCGCAAATGAAATAGGTATGGCGTGATGTTTTGAAAGAAGAAAGTCGTTTATCATTAAACTCTACTACAACTTTACACTCGCTGTGTCCCATATGTACTGAGCCTTTCTTATTAACACATAAATCACCTTTTGCTGGTAGAACTGAAATAAACGGTGGACCTGTATTTTGCTTGGGCTGTACGTTTAACATTATAAAATTAACGGATGCATTTCCCTGCTCGTACTCTTCATTCTCTAGATCGGTTCCCTTCCTTTGGGGAAATCCATCTTTGTCTGGAAAACATGCTTCATTCATTACTTTATTCAGGTTTCCATATATCCAGCCACCTGGATAAGCTATGTACTTTCTATCTATTGAGGTCATTAAGGCAAACCATGCTCCACATGAACCATTGTGTGAGAACGGTAGAGGATAGAAGGGCAGAACTCCCTTCGTCTTTTGATAAGGAGGCAGTTGGCCACATACCCAGCAATCAGTCGCATTGCTGGTCTGGTGAGAATGGTGTAACATTCGAATAAAAGTATTGTTACGCAATGCAAGTCGATATGACAATTCATGAGGTGGCAGTTCACTAAATGTATGCTCTATGGTGCTGTTACTGGAAGAGTGTATATGTGAGGAAATAGGAAAGAAAACATGTAGTAATAAACTGACACAGATTATAACAATGCACAGAATAAAAAGAATGATCAAAGTAACTATACATCTACTGTGTAATAACTTGCAGTATTTTGCTTTCATCTTGTTTTTCTTACTATTCTCGTCTGTGATCTTATACATGTCAGAAATCTAGTCTAACCGATTCACCACCGAGTGGACTTAAACAATTAAACTACGTCTGACTTACTAGATCTTAACTTAGACCTATACTCCTGCTGTGGAGTCTTTTCTAGTAAAGGCGGCGCAGGCGGGCCAAACGGCGCAAAGTCTGTATTGTTTTTAATGTCTTTAGTGTCTGTATCTTTTACTAAAGTACCAGATTGTCCAAAGTATTTTTTACAGTGCTGAGCGTGGATCCATCCTTTGCGTCCCTCCACCTTCAGCGCGGTCCTTGTTGTAAGAAGCACTAATTTCGGGGTCTTCCAGCGAGGCTCGAGGGGGCTTGAACGATCAAAATTCCGGACACATACAAAATCGCCTGGTGATATGGCATGCTCCTTGACCTGGGTGTTGTCAGGGAAGGCGGCAGCAACCTGTGAACGACAAGAAAGTAGTGCAGACATCAAGGAAGTCAGGTAATCTGTCAGCATGTTACTGTCAACATCAGTTATTCTTTTAGGCATAGGTGTACCCCACATATTTGGCGGTCTACCGAAGACTACTTCATACGGGGATAGGCCTGTTCTGGAATGAGCTACCATACGCATGTAAAAGAGGGCAACCGGTAAGGCTACCATCCAATCCACGCCTTTTTCTGCACATATCTTAGCAAGTTTTGTTTTGATTGTCTGATTATGTCTTTCTACAAGGCCTGCTGCTTCAGGGTGTCTTACACAATGGAATTTCCAAGTATATCCTAAGAGAAGAGACACTTGTTTCATTAATTCAGAGGAGAATGGCTGACCGATATCGGAATATACGACCCGAGGCAATCCACACCTGGGGAAGTACTCGCGCACTGATTGCCTGGCTGTAGTCACAGCAGTATAATCTGGAACTGGATATGCTTCTGTCCATCTAGATAGTGCACACACAACTACCAAGACATACTTGTAACCTCTACATCTGTTCATTTGGATATAATCCATCTGGAGGACCTCAAAAGGGTGGTCAGGAGGATGAAATCCGCATTGTTCCACCGGAATGCCTTTACCTGGATTGAACTGGCAACAGATCATACATGTTCGTACTTTCTGTTTCGCTGCTGCACGCATGTGCTTGTTAAACCAGATATTCTGCAAGCTGTCTATCATTGCCTTTTCTCCCAAGTGTGCTGGACTATGTGCTGTGTTTATAATTACTTGTACCATAGAATCTGGAAGAAACCATGAGCCTTTTCCCTTAGTCATCCAACCTTGGTCAGTCTGGACCCCTCCTTGTTCAGTCCATTTCTTTATCTCATCTGTAGTGGCATGTGTCTGTATGTCGAGTACATCTTGAGTGGGATCCCTGACTGTCATACATGTTATCAGTAATGGTACCTCTGTCCTTGTCGTGTCTGTTGGTGTCTGGGCTGTCTGGGCTGTAAGTTTAGCTGTTCGGTCTGCCAGGTCATTACCCTGAGAAATGGTGTCTGTAACTTTGGTGTGAGCTTTGCACTTCAGGATAGAAATGGCTGTAGGTAAATGTATTGCTTCCAACAGGGCTTGAATGAGCTGGCCGTGCTGGATCTTGGTCCCATGGGAGGTCAAGAAACCTCTCTCCCTTCATAAGACCCCGAAATCATGAACAACGCCAAAAGCATATTGTGAGTCAGTATAAATGTTTACTTTCAAGTGCTTAGCTCTTATGCAGGATTGTGTCAGGCTTGTGTCAGAGCGATGAGCTCTGCTGCTTGTGCTGATAGTGTGTCTATTTTCTGCGTCTCTATGACTATAGTAGCAGTGGTCACAGCATATGCTGCTACTAATTCTCCTGCACTCGTTCTCATGCATGATCCATCTACATAGAGCGTTAAGTCTGGGTCTGGAAGTGCAATATCTGTCAGGTCTTGTCTTAGTTTCGTCACTACATTCATTACTTCCACACAGTCGTGTGGCGGTGCATTTACTGTACTTGAGGGCAAGAGTGTTGCAGGATTCAGAATATTACAACGTCTGATCTCTATGTGTGGTTGAAATAATGTCAGTTCATATCCTGTCAGTCTTGCTACAGTCAAATGTTGTGTCTGTATCCTGTTTAAGAGAACCTCCACTGCATGTGGAACCTGTACTGTCAGAGGGTGACCCAACACTATCGAGTCACTTTGTCTTATGGCTAGGGCTGTTGCTGCAACTGATGTCAGGCACGCAGGCAGAGCCTGGGCCACTGGGTCTAGTGTACTAGAAAAATAAGCGCAAGGCTTGTGTTTTCCTGCTTGATCTTGTGTGAGGACAGATAACGCTGTTCCATCTCGTTCAGTTACGAAAAGCATAAAAGGTTTACTGTAACTTGGAGTCGCTAAAACTGGCTCTTGACATAATGCTCTTTTCAATTCCTCAAATGCCAAGGTATGTTTTTGTGTCCAAGGGAGGACAGTCGGAGTGGCTGCCTCCTCTGTAGTTAACTGTATGAGTGGTTTGGCTAGATATTCATACTGGGGAATCCATTGCCTACAGTATGAAGTGAGGCCAATAAAAGCACGTACCTCCTTCTGTGTCTTGGGCTGTGAAAGGTTAGTAATGATCTGTATACGTTCTCGTGTTAACTGTCTACCCTCCTTGCAAAGCAAGTGTCCAAGATACACCACTTGCTTTTCACAGAATTGCAACTTTGAAGGGGACACCTTGTGCCCCTTGTCAGCCAGAAAATGTAAAACTGTCAGTGATGCATTTTCGCAGTCTGGTTCTGATCATGCTGTAATCAGGATGTCGTCTGGAGTAGAGCAGTGTTGGGAGGCATGTAAATACTGTCCAGCTGTCTTTTTAATGCCTGACCGTAAATGCTAGGACTCATGGCAAGAGCGAAACTCCTGCCAATTATTCTGTTTACACTACGAGGGGAAAACTAGTCATTTGCAAGCATGCCTTATCTGAAGCCAATGAAGCTTTCAGTGCTGGCTGTAAGGAAGAGCAACTTGACCCCCACCTTATATAAACGATTTCTCTGCGGCTCATCAAGTTTTTTTTTTCTACACTGCCTTCCCCTTCATCGTGATGTCACCCACAGGGCTGTTCCCCCACTCTTTCCAAAACTCTGAGAGCTAAGAACAGCTGCCAAGTTACTGAAGAGAGAGCTTGGTCAATTTGCAAGCATTCTTTATCTGCATGCGAAGGAAGCCTGAGTCAGTTGGAGGACTGCCAACAACTTGTCCGCGGAAAAGAATTGGAGTATGGCCAATAATAACAAGACAGGCACTGCTCGGAGCTCCAAGAGGGAAAAGCCCTCCCTTTACAAAATATCTTTCCCTGGTAGACAGGCCACTTCAAGGCCGAAAAACACATTCTCTGTAATTCAAAACACATCTGTACCCAGGCCAGAGAGCTAACCAACATTCTCTAACTTAACTGAAGCAAATTCAAAACGTGATAAAAAGCATCCTAAAATCAGTAATTAATAAGGACATATTTTTTATTTTTAACCTAGACACATGCTAGCATCTTAACATACTTATATCAGAAACATTGTTACTAGCTGCAAAGGAAAAAAAGAAACAGAACAACATGACATGGAAACACATCACGTTTTACTTTTTGAAAATAACATGTGAAACACCATCATTTTGCATTGCAGAACCAAGATGTTCATAATTAAGTGTGCAAGCTCTTCTATTCTACCTATTAAAAGGGCTAGATTCATCATTTTTCAAAAAGCCATGTTTTCTAATTGAGTGGATTAACTGTCACACGCTATTCTAAAGGGCAGCTTGCATTGGGTAAAATAATAATGTATATTTTGTAGAACACATTTCTATTTAAAAAAAAACACACGGTTGTATTACACTAATCAAAAGCACATTCTATGATGGGTCTGATTTATATTTTCTTCTCAACCGTGAAAACATTAAAGCACCCTCCGTGCAAACCCTTATCTCAATCCGACTGGTTTATTTACAACTTACCGACCTCTGAGTCAAACACATTAAATCAAGTGTTCCAAGGCAAACCCATACAAATACACGGACGCATTTGAAATAGAATGTTAAATGAACACTTCTTTACTCTCCATGCAAGACGTTACCATTCAGTCAGCAAACTGACAAAGCACATAGGCAGACCCAGCAACCAATGAAAAAGTTAAATCAAACCATCAATCAACTAATTACTCACTGACTTTTAGTGTCAGCTCACATAACCATGCATGTAAAACAGCATGTTAAAACAAATACTGCCTTCTCAATACAAGATATTAACCCTTTGGCAGCTGAAGCACAATCTTTCCCCAATGACTGCAGTACAAGGGAAAGTCATGAACCCATCTCTCCATGTTATCACAGAACACGTACGCACATCTTCAAAACGCTTCCTCCAAGCACTTGAAAGAGATCCAGCTCTCTCCTGCCTAACGTAATGATTTTGCTCTGCACAAACCATAACTACATGGCGCTATTCACAAGCCATATTCACAAGAAACTCAACAAGTTATAATAATGACATGCTCTTCATAAACCATATTTACAAGGAGCTATTTACAAGGAACTCCACAGCCTCTGATGCTGTCGGCTTCTTTCTACATACTCTATATGGTACAGGTGGTGGCTTTCGCGACCTACTGGGTGTTTCTGAGGTTGGCACTCTAGCTAGTTCTTCTGAGAGGACGGGGTAAATACGACGGCATTTCTTTCTCTATCAACCTGTTCTACTTTTGACCCGTTCCCCCTCCTCCCGTAGTTCCTTTTCTTTCGCTTTTTCCCCTGCTTGTTTAGTTCTCTCTGCTTTGTTCAATTCTTTCTCTGTTCTCCTTTGTGACTCTTTGCGCCATAACTCAATGGCATCTTTCTGAGAGGGTCTTGATTTCTTTTTCCATAGCGCTTCCTCTACTCTCATAATGCATTCAGAATCCCATGTTCCCGAGACAGGCCATCTATATTTCTCCTCTAAGTCCTTTGTGTAATCTACCCATAAATCTAAAAACAAAATGGCGTCTAGCCCGTGCTTATTATACATAAAATGACCAGGTGTGTCTCTGGGCGGGATGTTGACTGACTCTTCTAGTATACCTTTCCTGGACCCTATCTGACGCAATTTCGAAAACAGCGGCATGTTGAAACCAACACAATGGAAATACAATACACATAGAATAGACTGAAACAATCAACAATCATTCACACTACAACATTAAAACACTAAAACAGATACAGTCTAACCTGATACATGGAATAAAACACATACTAGAAAATAGTTAACTTTATGCACTGGAATACAGTCCCATACCGGTCCCAAAAATGAGACACGTCTTTACCGTGCCCACGTTTACCGTGGACCCGTCTTTACCGTGCCCACGTTTTACCGTGGACCCGTCTTTACCGTGCCCACGTTTTACAGTGGACCCGTCTTTACCGTGCCCACGTTTTACCGTGGACCTGTCTTTACCGTGCCCATAGAAATGAGACACGTCTTTACCGTGCTCACGTATAACGTGAACCCGTCTTTACGGTGTTCATATAAAATGAACCCGTCTTGAACTTTATGCATTCCCCATAGTGGTACTCACCGGGAAACAGAACTTGAAGGCCTCGGAAACTTGATACTACGCTTCTACTTCTGCGCATGCGCCTTGGGACAGGTGGACCTTCGGAACCTCGGACCTTGCTCTCTCACGGGTTGGGCTCTGGTTGGGATGATCCGCGATCCTCACCGCCTCGTGTGGACGCCTGGTCGCAGTCCGTCTCCTCCGTGGGCCTGAGGGAGTAAGCAGGAAGTCCCGCTGCGTGCACTTCGGAGTCCGTCACGGCTGTAGAAGGGGGCAAAGGCTGGACCTACGTCTCCGGCGTGTGGGGAAAGGGATCATGTCCCTATTTGGGCGCCAGATTAATGTGGTAAATAAAATATTACCCTGTCATAATTTCTAGGCATAAACAATGCATCATGCAGTAAATGAGAGGCAGAGTCCGTGGTATCCAAGTTAAAAGGGCTTTATTCCAGTAACTCGAGTTAAGGGAGAATCTGTTCCATCACCACTGAGGTTCAGGAAGGGTCTTCTAACATTATTTACAAAGAACAACACATATATACATTTTTCCTTGTACATAGGGAGGAGCGCTCCAGGCTGTGCAAGAAAGAAAGAGATAAGAGCATGTGGGCGTGCATGAGGGTGTACACTTGATGAGTCACAGGTGGGTGATAGGTGGGTGGTAGGTGGGTGGCTACATAGAGGAGGAGTTACATGGCAGGCTGGAACTTTGCCCTACTTGTGCACGCAATGTGATCATGACGTGCAATTGACGTGTAACTGGGAGGAGCTGACTTTAAGTCTAGTAGAGAAACCTTCAATGTCAGGGCGACCAGCACGTCTGGTACTAACTGATATCTTAAGTCAGGGGATGTATTATCTGAAGCAAAGGTTGCTCATCACTAAAAGACAGAAAAGGGCATATATTTCTTCGTTCATTACATGGGGGCTGTGAGCTTTCTACAGATGCAAGTACTGTAATTTCATTTAAACAGAGACAGAAAAGCTGGGCCCTATCTCAGCAGACGGGTTCTGTTTACCTTTTTCACCGGGCATGCAGATAACTGTTAAGCAAAATATACTGTCTGGGCAACCCTTGCTGGGCCTCTTTCGGCTGAGCTAGAAGCATGCGAGGTCAGAGATACGTAACTGCAGCTTTCAATGTGTCAGGAGTCATGAAAACCCTAATTCAGAAAGTGGCTCAGACTGAACCACAAAAAGGGTTCATTACGATATTTATTTAAAAGTGTACAAATGCAAATACATGGGCCTTCATGTTAGCTTAACGTTTGGGAAACTTGATGACAGGCACCTTAATGCAGGACGTGATTGCAGAGGCCTTGTGATTCAGGCCACTAAGAGAAATATGCATGGGTGACATGCACATACATGTAACATAGGGTACACGTAGGGGGCATCTTGGTCAGGCAAAATTTCATTTTCCTCACCCCACTGGGGTGAGCATCAAATAGAAAACCCAAAGGTACTGAAAAAGGATGGGCTCTTGCATTGGCCAACTGAAATGGGTCCTTCCCCTCAGCCAGTGCAGTCTGTTCGCAATTTGGGCATCATGATTGATGACAAATTGTCTATGCGACAACAAGTAGCGAAAACTGCCTCTATATGTTTTGCCATTTTAAAATGGCTGAGGAAAATCCTTTGGCAGCTTCATGAAGGGGCACAAAAGACAGTAGTCCAGGCCCTTATTGACTCAAGACTGGATTATGGGAACATCCTATACCTAGCAACCAATAAAGAGGTCACTCGTCGGCTGCAGGTCGTCCAAAATGCTGCAGCCAGACTACTTTATCGCCTCCCTAGAAGGACCCACATCTCTGACTACCTACGTGATCTACACTGGCTTAAGATTGGCAATTGCTCTAAATTTAAAGCACTCTGCTTTATGTTCAGAATCAACACGGGAATGGCTCCCAGCTACTTATGCAAGCTGGTTCAAAAATACACTCCTACTCGTCGTCTTCGCTCATCGAATCAGGCTAAATTTGTAGTCCTTAGATTCAAACGAGTGCGGGTGGGCGGCCACTCCTTTGCGCAGCTGGCTCCTGTCTTGTGGAATTCGTTTCCTGTTCAGTTACGGCTGGAACAGAGCTATGTGAAATTCAGAAAAGGCATTAAGACATGGTTGTTCAATCAATAAACTCCTTGTCCCCTTCTAACCGAGTGCAGGTCCAGGGCGCAGGGAAACCTCAGGGTAGCTGTTGCACCATATAAATTCATTAAATAAATAAATAAATAAGTAAATAAATAGTGTAGAAACCACCATTTGCTGATGTAGTCAACATCCACTCGTATGAGCACAATGTAAAAATACAGTGCCGTCCCTCTTGCTTTAAAGTCCAGTTGGCATCAAAACTCTTCAGATTATATGCTTAACAGGTACAAGTCTCCAGAGGCCCAGTTGCTTTGTTCATCTCTTGGTGTTCAGTTTCAGCTTGACACCTAGTTGAAATTGACCACCATGACGAAGAATAATGGTGGACTTGTTGTTTGAAGTTTCTTTACTCACATTAGGGACTCTGCAATGCGGCTTCCCGCTGCGCATGCAGAGCGCCCTCCTAAGAGGTCAGCCTCTTTGTGGCGCATTCGGCACTAGCGCCCGTTCTCCACTCCTTGAAACCCTGTGGGAGACCCCCTTCCTGCGCTGTCCCATGCATTTCGGGGGCCTGGGGACAGTTATTTAACCCGGCCCTACTCATGTGCCGGCCACTTTGTTGGCCACCTGTCAGAGGTTGATATGAACCAAATTGTAAAATGCCCGAAGTTATCGCACTGTTATAGCAGGGCTGGTTCCTCCAACATGCATTGGTGTCGTTTGATCACAAAGCTGCAGCAAAAACTAGCGGGGGAGGGTTCTGCAGCAGAAACTAGCGGGGGAGGGCTCCCACCCCACAGTTTAGAAATTCACCTGGGTGGCAATGACTTCACCTTTCTGGGGGCACTGCGCGCTAATCAAATCAATTAAATGTACACTGGAGGAAACAAGCAGTTCAAGGGGCACTGCAAAATATGGTGGTTCCTTGATGCTGTTTAGTGAGTTAATCCTGCGCAGGGTATAGCATGAAGCCAGGTCCGGGGAGGCCATCAAACATTCCAGCAGATGGTCAACTAGAGCCATGTGCAAGCTCACTGAGGAGAGGGGCTTTGGTTTAATACGGCGTGGCCTTGTTAGTGCAAACACCACAGGGTACTCCAATAGGGACGGGGTACACTTGCTATAGGTGGATATGGACTTGGGGGCAGATTTACTACTTCTGACGCATCTCTGCTAATCAGCAGGGATGCACCAGAAGAATTGCGACACATCTGCCCACCCGTGCGCCACCCCTGATGTGCCGCATTTACAATGCGGCACACCATGGCGCACGGATGGGTCGATGTGTGTCTCATCCCTGCCGGAAATGCGGCGCATTGCTGGAGTTGCATCGCAAGCACGACGCAGCTCCAGCAAGGCTCAGGGTGCCCCATCTGTAGCTTGCTGCATCAATCCTTACGACTGCTTCAAGCAAGCACAGGTTTTTGTCGCGGCATGGCCATAAAAGTGACTGAGTGAAATCTTGTAGATTTCACTCAGCCTCTTTTGAAAGGCGTTCCTGCGCCGGAACGCCCCACCCCTGTTCTGGCAGGCCCACATGTGGCACAGGGGTTTACAAAGTGACCCATCTCCTTAGATGTGTCACGTTGTAAATACCCATCAGCATGGAGCTGCATTTGCGCCACCATAAGGGGCTTGTAAATCTGCCCCTTGTTTCAGCTAGAAGGACTGGTAACTGCAGGAGGTTATGGAGCCTGCCATGGTAGGGGGGTGGATATATGATCTGGAGGCAGTTTGGTACATAGGGGTACCATCTGAGGGAGCACAGTAGGGGGTGCTCAATGCCAAACTCCACAAGTTTTTATGGCTGTAAGCGATAGCACCCGTTAGTCCTTCGGGTGGTTGCAAGCCTGAGCAACCAGGGGATTTCCTGTACTGCCCCACCCCTAAAAAGTGTGAATAAGAATCCGGGACTGACGGTCACGGATTTAAAAATGGTAGCGCCGAATGGATTGGCCAACGGCACTGTTTGGATAATCAGTTGGGTGGGCAGCTTAGGCTACTCACCGCTGCCTGCCCTTGGATTGCCATAAGTTAACGCATCATGCTGACATATTTCACTTATGAAATAGACCTGTAGCAAACTGTTTTTCCACTAAATCATGTGTTGTCTGATTTATTTCATTTCTTGTGCTCTAAGTGGCTCTTAACCAGGTGTGCAGGGGATGGTTGCTGATATCGGAGCAGAGCATCACTATAACTCATTGACTAGTTGGGTAGTTTGGCTGCCACTCACGGCTAAGACCCTCCACTTTCACCTCCCTGACTGTATCCGAGAATTAAACAGAACTGTGACCCAATGAGGATGCAGCCTTCTTTATGATTGTTGCTTTAGACTTTTTATACCACAGTTTGCTTTCCTTAGCATTGGCATGCATGGGGAGAGGGGAGAATTGCAGTCGATAAATGCCACAGGATTTTACCACTTTCACAATGTTTCAGTTGATTCAGAAAATTGGTTTCTTTCTTTTCCTTATGATTTTCTCTAAAAGCGGCCTCTTCTACTTGCTGTAATTTGCGACCGTGTTCTACGGCACTAAAATACGTGGTACCGCTTCAGAAATCTGGTGCCTACAGTCATGGGACCGTGGGGCATATCAACAAGCGGCAGCGATAATTATCGCTGGCCACCCTTAGCTTGAGGAATTTTATCGCCTGCTATCTCCGATAATTATCGCCATGCTAGCGCTGTGTTACCAATGCTTAACACAATGGCGATAATTATTCCTGAGATAGCGATGTTTTCGATGGAACGTCTCTTGTGTTTCCAGCGATGTTCCATGGAAAAGGGCGATATCCTTGTTGATAGGGCTGGGTGGTCTCAGCCCTATAATCCACTCTCCATTGACTAACATTGCTTAGTCAAAGGAAAAGCAGGCGTAAGGAAAGTAGCGATAACCAAGTTTAGCGCTACTTTTCTTATCGCTCTGCTTGTTAGCGTGCCCATTAATAATTGGAGAAATGTCGCTTAGCCACATTCCTCTAGTTATTTTGAGCCGGAACGCCCACTTTGCATCTCATTAGAGATGCAAAGGTGGGCGTTACAGGAAAGGGCGCTAAAGCAAGGATTCACGCGGTAGTGTGACCTTGCTATTATTGCGAGAAAATTATCGCCGCTTTTTGGCCGAAAACGGCTGCAAAAGTGGAGATAATCTTTTTCGCCTCCCATGTGTGTGCAGGAAGATGAGGATCTTCACTTCTTTTATCCAAGGGAATTTGCATAAGAGAGGAGTTCCATGGGAGATACATGAGCGTTCCCTTGCATTTACCCATGGATTTTGAGGAAAAGCCATATTTACAAAGAGTTGTAAACATGGGTTTGCACCAATATTGTATACCTGCCTGAAGCTGGCTTAAAAGGAGAAATATTTTTATTTGTCCTTTGTATTTCCCCTATGCACACATACAAAGAGAAACATCTTCAAAGGATAGATTGTGTGTTGGAAGATACACCCTCCTATATAAACTTTCCTGGGCATAACACAGGTACCCTTGCATTGTGGCACAAGGGTGCCCCCATTGGCACTAGGCCTCAAAGGATAGGTTGTGTGTTGGAAGATACACCCTCCTATATACACTTTCCTGGGCATAACACAGGTACCCTTGCATTGTGGCACAAGGGTGCCCCCATTGGCACTAGGCAGCTCAAAGTGTGCGAGTGCAGGGAGAGAGCAGAACCGTGCCATTTGTTTTAAAATATAATGCAGTTCTGTACTCTCCCTTCCATGCCACGCTGCTCAGCGCGCTATGTTGCGTTGCATGAACTTTTTGTAAATTCAGGCCTTTATTTGATAAAGCTGTGGATATGATCATACAAGCCATTAGTCTCTGGTGGAGCCATGGGCCATTCAAACAAATCTGCTTCTTTGGTCGATAAATGTTGTAGTAGCTTGAGCGGTAAGAGGGAGTTAAACATCAATCTCAAAATTGATTAACAGTGTAACACATTGATCATACAATAAAATATTAAAGAAGGTGACGTTGATTTATTACAAACTCAAAAACAAACTGATATCAATGAGCTTTAAAAGCATATTATAGAAAAATTAAATCACTAAAATGAGTCTGATTCTTCTAAAGAAATTCAGTATTAACAAGATGAAACATATCAAAAATTCAATAGCAACGATTTGGAATATAAGAAACATTTGCAAATTGAATTGTAGATTTCAATCTTCCTGCCTCATCATGAGTAAACTCAAGTAAATCTAAATATCCTACACTACCCTATAGTAAGGGGAAACCCTAGTTAGTCAATGAATCAAAGAAAGACGTCAGCAAATTGGAGACTTCAGTACAAGTATTCCAGCCAAGAAGAGTGTTTACTATAAAGCCACACTCAGAGATATAGCAGTGAGGTCTGTACCTCTGAATAGTCTAAAGGCATCATCTGAACTCTAACTAGTAAACAATATCAATTAACGCAAAATGTTCAGAGAAACTCCATGTCCTTGTCTTCAGTACATTTCCATCTTCTACAGTAACAATTGACATCTCTTCTTCTCTGCTCCAGCTCCCTCGGAACACCAGTCGACCTTGAACACCTATCCGCCATGAAACTCGTCTCCATCCTCGTAAACATGTTTTGTCTTGCCAAAGAAGTGGTCCCGTATATTGTTATCACTACACTGGACAATAGCCTTTTCACTAGCTAACAAAGCCTAACTTGCAGCAGCGGAGGAGAGAAAAAACATGCAAGCAAACTTTCACGTTGAAGGTTAAACATTTATCCCAGAAGCTTAAGGCCGCCGACCATGCTCACTTAATAAATTGATACCAGAGGGGATGATGGATGGAGTGCTTGAGCAAATGAAACACTCACCCCCAGTCAACTGATCTGGGTTTAATCCATCATCATTCTTTAGCTCACTCCACCACCCGGTTCAGACATGGCCATATGCAAATCAGTCTGACCCTGTGCCTCATGGGAACAGTCCAGCTCGAACTGCCAAGCCATGTCTTCCCTGGACCGGAAACAAGCATCCTAGGACTGGTTTCAGGTTCATAATCCTTATCAGCCAGGTTAGCCTGAATCCAGTGGTAGAGTGAGCAAGGGACCCACGTCCGGGCATACCCTGCCAACTCAGGGCGAACAAAGCGATACCAAGAGGGATGATGGACGGAATGCTTGAGCAAATCAAAACACTCACCCCCAGTCAACTGATCTGGGTTTAATTCATCATCATTCCTTAGCTCACTCTGCCACCCCAGTTCGGACATGGCCGTATGCAAATCAGTCTGACCCTGTGCCTCATGGGAACAGTCCAGCCCGAACTGCCAACCATGTCTTCCCTGGACCGGAAACAAGCATCCTGGAACCACTTAATAAATTAGGCAAATCACAGCCGTCCTTTGAATATAAGGGCACATGTGGTAACAATATTAATACAACAATACAAAAATACCTTACCTGCATGCATCATGATTACACGAATATTATCTATGTATCTATACTACTATTATAAAGAGAGAGCTGAAACCTTTGAGGCGGGTAAACTCAAGAAGTACAGCACCAATCACAACACCCAATACAGCATTGTAAAGGGGAGATGAAGCAGATGGACATAGGCTATACAGCTGGCCACCATATCCATTACAAAGGTCAAACAACCTTAGGGGTAAAGTAGTCCCTTGTGGACGTTGGTGCGGGCGTGTCAAAGTACACTTGGGCATTGGCGTGGGCGTGTCAAACTACACTACATTATTCCTTCCTGGGCGTGCAGCATTGACAGAGGGGCGTGGTACAACAGCGTTGTCGGGGGGCGCCACAAATAAAACAAAAAATGACCGCGTACTTTAGTAGCGCGCTTTTCAGAAACAATGTGCGCGCCCATTCATGATCCACCTTCGCGTCTCACTTTGTCCGTCTACAAACACCAAGCTGCGCCACATTTGCCATTCAGGCGCCATTAATCACATATAGTGCGGCACAACCTTTGTGGGCGTCAGCGTTGTCAGAGGGGGCTGCACCAAAATTAAAATAAAAAGGGGCGAGCCTTTCGCCAGCAATGTGCGCGCACATTCACGCTCCACCTTGGCGTTCTGATGACGCAAAATTAATGATATATAGTGCGGCGCAAACTTTGTGAGCGTCAGCGTTGTCAGAGGGGGCTGCACTAAAATTAACTACAAAAAGGGGCGCTGCTTTCGCCACCAATGTGCGCCCACATTCACGCTCCGCCTTGGCGTTCTGATCACTTCTCACACGGCCGTATCAAAACACCAACGGGCGCCGCATTGACGGACCTTGCCATACTGCCTACAAAATTAAACTAACAAAACAAAACTTTACTCCTTTAGGAACGTAAGATCACTCAGAAGTGGCTGCAGGAAAGAACAAAAAAGGGGCGCACAAGCGCGCCATTCACTCACCGCGACATTCACACTCCAACGGCTCCAGCGGACACTGAAGGCAGGCAGCGTACCACACAATCTAAGCCACTTCACAATTAAAATTTAGTCAGGGGCTCAGGCCGGGCCTCAAACCAGCCCTCGCAAACACGGGATCACGCCGGGCACTGTCAGCCTACGCACATTAACGTCAAAGACAACCCGCTTGGGAATTATATAACCAACACACTCCCGAACACACAAAAGCTGCAAAACTCAATTTATTCTACGGCCACATTCAAATGAGACCAAAAATGTGGTATACCGTGAAATCTTACAATAAATTAAGATTTACTATTACAAACATACACACATAACATTTCATACCCGGACAACGTCGGGACGGGCTGCTAGTTATGGTTATATAGTAAAACCCCCCACAATTATAAGTGAAAAGTACAGAGTGTATACAAAATCTCTTAAACAATATTAATCACATGCCACAAATCATTTTTCTAATTCTGATAAACGTGCTGCATTACATGCATTTTAGCACACCACCTTACAAACTAAGCCTATCAGTGTTTTAATACCAGCAATCCAGATACTTCTGCAAAGAAACACGTTAGTATGCACACACAGATCAAAAGTACATAATGAATACACTTCTCTACATATTCAGTGCACCGGATGTAGGATTTAACCACTACAACCCTAAACCACGAATTCCTTAGCCACGATGGCTAAACAACGATCAATCCGAAACCACTACTTTTTTTATGACGAGTTCCTAAATCACGAAAAAATATTTACATTGCTCATTACACATTGACACCATATTTTTCTTTTAAATCATAATGAAGAATAGATTATTTTAAACAGTGTATTTGTGGGGGGAGATCCCCCACGCCCCCATCTTCCCTTTTTGGCTGAGACTCGAGCATTTCTATTAACGCTGTGCCTCCCGACCTAGCTGGCAGGATGAAAGCTGACTGCATGACCCTGTGCTCCTCAGAGCCCCCCTGCCTGACGGCTGCAGTGCTGAGTGAATCATGCCAGGGGTCAATAAGCTTGTCAGGTCAGGGGGTGCGAAGGGTAGTGATGTACCATGCAGAGTGTTTCTCTGGATCAAGAAGTTTTGGGAATGTGGCATGTCAGGCCTTGGCAGTCTTAGATTGTTCGTTGTTTAAAATAGTCGTGGTTCTGGAAAGTCGTTGTTAAGGATTGTTCGTGGTTCTGACTTCGTGATTCAGGTAACTCGTAATTAAAACTTCGTGGTTAAGGTTGTTTCCCCAGTGCACCATCTCTCAATTGTCAATATTGCATCACACAAGCATATATGGCGGATCCAAAATTAAGCTGCTCCACCCCTTTCACTAAATGAAAGTAATTTAATTGTGTTCTGTTTTCCCCTTTGTGGGAAAAATGAACACTCTCTGAATTCAAATCCTATTGGTGTGTTGCCTTTTTGAGCAAATTAAGTTTGAGTTTCAGGGTCTACCAAGTGGACAGGCTTTAAGATGAATGGTCGCTGTGGGGCGGAGGAGCTCGGGGTGCAAACGATTTTAAATGCGTTTTCAGAAAGTATCTGGGGACATAGTCTGAAGACCCTAATGATACCCCTCACCACCACCATTCCATCATGATTTCCCATCACTGGTGGAACGCCCTTATTTTACTTTCCCTTTTCAGAAGATTAAATCTTCTGGCCTTTGCTAGGATCAGTGCAAACCAGAACAACCCCATCAAGTGCCCCCCTGGCTCTCTGGCAGTGCAGAGAGGCACCCACTGTCTTGGATCCGGTGAGGACAAGTTCAGGTGTTAATGTGCCACAGTCAATGACTGTCCCTGTCAAAGGCTCTGTGTGCTTGTCACCAGCCCCAGCACAGACTGCCTGAAAGACAGTCTGTGTCTGCTCTGCTCAGAGGCTTTGAGCTGTTCTGTATGGGACCTGGCTGTGAAAATAGGAGAGTGAGAACCGGGGTGGTCTGAACAAGGCCCACAAAAGGGTATATTTAATACCCACACTCCTTTGCACACTCACTTGCGGTTTCACTCCCACATAAGCAAATGTTTCTTTCCTCTGTGGTTCGTTTTTTGTAACCCCAACGGCCGTCGCAAGCACTACCTCCGCAGTGCAGCGCACAACCGTTAGCTGACGCGGCCCCACCCACTCAATTAAACCGCCACACCGCGCGTAATTGCCGCTGCGGTTAAGCAGATAAAGGAGAGAGTGTCTCCTAGGATACTGACATGCTTTAAGACCCGCCTCCTTGAACATTGTTAGCCAGTGGTGATGGGCAAAAAGCGCCTTTGTCCACACCAGACCACGTCCCGTTAAGGCCCCTACCCTCCATCCATGGAAAAGGTCATTTTCAAGTTGGCAGCTCTGTGATACCCAGTACCCAGACAGATACGAGCAATACCTACAAAGGGGTATATTTGCATACCCACAATCCTTTGCACAATCAATCAGATGGGTTTTCACTCCCACACAAAAAAATGTCCATTTCCTTTGTATACCTCATGATAGGTGCACATTTTTATTCTCCTCTTACAATGGAGAGACCAGGTGTTTTCTTCACCCTCACATTGACAGCTGACAGACAGTTGTAGCCAAACACAAAAGCACAAACTATTGAAAGGCTTGATTTGCTGCTATTCTCTGCAGGCACGAATTCCTTGTTTATTTGAGTGCTGAAGCTGTTGAGTTACATTGTGGTCTTAATCATCAATTCCAGTCCTGGACCCCAGAGGCATAGAAGTGGTTTTGTGGACAGGTGGACCGTATTTTGTGTGCATTGAAACTTTGAAGATCTGGCTGGCTCCTGTGTTTTTCCCACTGTATTGGCAGTCCTGTGTGTACAGCCTGTGCTGTAGAGCCTGCTCTCTTTACAACACCATATATATGTTATCTATATAACAACATGAACATGTTGGTCAGAAGAGTTTTACACTATATTAAGGATGGTGTTTATTGCGTTCACCCCAGCTCTGAGCGTACAAACGCCACACACGGATCTCTGTAACACACGTCTTTATTCTTCGGCATGCAACCGTTAACTGAATGCACTGCGTCATAAACTATACTGACCACACCCAAACGCACACAGATACCTCCCAAACTGACTACGTAACTTTGTAAGGAGTCTGGCAAAGACCATCAGGGTCCTACTATTAAGGAAGATTAGATTAGATTAAATTAGATCAGATTAGATTAGAAGTTTGTAAAGCGCCTGGTTACTCCAATGGAGTGTCCCCGCGCAAAGAATTCTTCCTCCTCGTCAGCAAGCAAGACTCCGTCAGATGTCTCACCGCTTGCCGGCCTGGGATATCCCCAAAAAATATCCAAAAAAACCCAAGTTTTTCACTTCCTACAGAACAGCACTTCTGAGGGTCCGGCATCCTGAGATCCAGCAGGAGCTGTTTGCGCATTTTTGCTGAAGGAAAGCCAAACAATCATTTTCCCAACCGCGTTCTTTGCCCTTTTGGGATAATCAGCCTAGCAGTGCCCGAAGACCTGAGATTCCTAGTAGGCCTATAATGTGTAATCAAGGAAAACAGATCGCTAGGGCCTTCCTCATTTAAAATTCTATGACAGAAGCTTTAAAAGTCACTCGGTCTTGCACCTAGAGCTAGTGTAGTTCTACACGAGCCGCCTCTACAGGGGCACACAATGGGTTGTTAAGTAACATAGGGGCTGCTGTATTCTGTACCCTCTGCAGCATTCTCATTCTGCCTTTTGTAGCTCCAAGATATAGAACATTGCAATAGTCCAAGTGGGAAATAATCACTGCCTCGTGATGTTTTTTTTTGCTACCTGTGGTTGCAAATCTAAGATTTTACGCACAGCTTTCAGAATGCCAAGGCACATGCCTGCCAGGGCTGAGATTTGTTCATCAGAAGCCAGTGTGGTATAAAACCACACCCCTAGGTTTTTTTATCCTAGATTTAGCAACCAGGGTCAACCCTAATTCAGCAGGCCACCAAACATGGGACCAGTTGGAACGTTGTTTGCCTATTATCACAATGGCAGTATTTCCTGCATTTAATCGCAAACCATTAGAATTTATCTAGTTGACCATATCTACTAGATAAGTTCTAAGTTTAGGAGAGGCCTCAGGTTCATTCTGTTCCAGAGTGATAATAAGCTGAGTATCATCGGCATAAGATACTAGCTTCACCCCATGTTTAGCTACTGCAACCGCTGGTGGGTGCATGTAAACATTAAACAGGTTCGGACTTAATGCTGAGCCCGGTGGAAATCCTTGTAAAAGAGATCGGATCTCTGATTCGAAAGGCCGCTGGAAAACTTGAAAGGACCGGTTCTTGAAGAAAATTAGTAATCCAATCCAAGGTAGCACTCCTAACCCCCAATATCATACAGTCGTTCCAGGAGAAGGCCATGGGATACTGTATCAAAGGCAGCACTCAAGTCCAGCAGGATCAAGGCTGCCGTCTTATCGTCATCTGTGGCAATTTTCAACGATTCAGAGGCTAAGAGCAATGCAGAATCAGTGTTATACAAAGGTCTGTAACCAGATTGAGTCTTGTGTAGCCCCTGATTTTCTTCAATAAATTTAGTCAATTGGAGATTGAGAAATGTTTCTGCTATTTGAGTGAAACAAAGGAAGCAAAGATACAGGTCTCAAATTTTCTGGGAGCAAGGGGACCAGTGAAGGTTTCTTCACCAGAGGGACCACCATTGCATGTTTCTAGTCCCTTGGGACCAGCCCAGAGCGGAAAGAACGATTCAACAGGTTGGAAAGCACAAGAGCAATACCTTCGCCCCCTCGCAACAGCATGTTAGGGGGAATGACAACTGTGGGTGAGACAGATTTTACCATTGAAAGAAGCTGAAATGTGTCCCCCACAGTAGGCTCTTGGATATTAAACAGCCCTTCATGTGATAATTCATTCTTTGTGGAAAGAAATTTAAAGTTCCAAATGGCTTCTGGAAAAGTGGCATAGATTTTATCAATTTGTCGGGCTAAATAGCCGGCCACTTGGTTACAGTATTCTATGGAAGAAGGCATCAATGCCGTAACACGCTCAAGGGAAAAGAGCTTTTTTACAATACGAAAAAACTTTTGGGGAGAACCTCTAAAAGGTTTAATGTTATTCGAGTAAAATTCCCAGCGAATTCTCCTAATCTGATTCTGATAGGTTTTAGAGCTTCTAGGTACATTATTTTGTCCTTGGGCTGAACATTTATCCTCCAAAGATTTTCAAGTTATTTGCAATCTTTTTTATAAACTAGCAATTCCTCCATAAACCATTCTGCTGACGGATTGCGGCCAGTGCTATTATAAGGTTTCAAGGGCGCTAAGGTGTCCAACACGCGTGTAATCCAGGATGTTATTTGTTTGTTGGCAGTCTGTGGACAGGCATCAAGCATAGGAGTACTTCTAGTCAGTTTAGCAGTGAAGGAGGCTGGAGATTGTTGCAACCAATTCCGCGTCATTTTAGACAAAGGCTGTTGTTTTAAAGGGTCTAAACCATTCCAGGATTCCAAGATCAGAAAAGGAAGAATGAAATGGTCAGACCACGCAACAGGAATCGGGGGCAGGGCTTTTATTCGAGTACTATTCTAAAACATATTATAAAGGGTAGGTCTCCTAATGTGCGTAGGTGAGTGCACTAACTGAGTCAATTCCAAGGACTTTAGTTCTGTTATAAGCGCCAATGCTTCATGGCAAAGTTTGTCCTCAAAATGTAAATTAAGGTCGCCCAGGACCAGGAGGGTCGAGCAGCGGATGGCACAAGAAGATAGCACATCTGCCAAGGCATTTACAAAAGCCCTAGCATGGACTTGCGGCCTATAAATGAGGAGGCCAGCCACCGACCATGAACTATTAACCGCATGCGTGCGGCGGTTATTTTCGCGGTGTGCGGCAATTTGCAAAAAGCCGCATTACATGACGAGCTGAGCTCGTCATGAGCATGCGAGCGGCGCAACTCATGACGAGCTCAGCTCGTCATGAGCATGGAAGGGGTTAAAAGATAAAAAGAAAAAAAGCTGCTTCGCATCCAGGAATCGTCATTTCTGTAAATCTAACTTGAAAACCCTTCTTAAAAATAACTGCTAGGGAGGAGGAGCTTCGCGCGCAACCAAGATGGTCGCGTGAGCACAGGGCTCCCGGACCTTCGCCACCTCCGCCGTTTCTCCTGTACCCTATCCTGACTTAGAGGACGGGTTGTCCGTGGCACGGCCCTGCTGATCATTTATCTGTTTCCAGATTTCGATTTGGGCTCCGGGAACCGAAGTTACGGACTTTGTACTCTTGTTGGCCTGCTCCCCTGTGCCACCCCGGGCTCTGCTTCTCTGCCGGCCGGACAGTAATCGAACAACAACGGCTTGTCTGAGTCACCTCGGCCCGGTCGTCTACTTTCGGTTTCGTTTCTCGCCCTGCGACCTCTCTGACTCTGTCCGGATCGGCCTCCCTCGGTTGCCCTCCACCCTACCCTATCTCGACATTTGCAGGCCTGCCTAGTGTGGCTCACTACATGGTGTGGAATGCCCACTTTCTGCCTTTAAAACTGTTGTGGACGCACCGAGTGTAGCCATTTTCACCAGGTCTCAGGCAACCCTCCGGGGCACGATATCCAAGATGGCCACCAGACCCGAGGGCGACAGACGCAAGACCAAGCCGGCTCTCCGGGGGGGTGCCGTGCAATCTAACGTCATGGATAGATACACCCTCGCCAAAGGCTCCCCGGGAGGACCTGCCAAATCCCCGATTGGGGTCGGAGAGGATTCATCGACGAGTGAGGACTTGTCGCTGAAGGATGTCATGGGCGCCATTGCTGGCATGAAGGCCCCATTGGGCCAACAGTATAAGGCCCTGGCTCATAAACTGGACACGGTTGCCATCGATGTTACCCTGATCAGGGCTGATCTCGCGAAAACCAACGAGAAGGTCAAATCCCTCGACCTTAAAACATCCAGCCTCGTTACCGACGTCTCCGATTTACAGACAGAAGTCGGCAACTTACGAGCCTCCAATGACTATTTCTCTCGGCGCTTGGAGGACTTTGAAGGTCGTGCACGGCGGAATAACATCCGTCTGGTTGGTGTCCTGGAGAAATCGGAAGCCTCTTCCGTGGACCTGCTGGTGGAGGACCTTGTTCTGAACCACCTGGCGCCTAAAGGCCTCAGTAAGTTCTTTGCCGTGGAACGTGCGCATAGGATACCAGGAGGCCCGCCCAAGCAGGGAGCTACTCCACGTCCCATCATTGCCCGGATCTTCCATTTTCGGGACAGGGATGTGAATCTTCAGGCATCGCGTCAATCTGGTCCTGTGGCTTTTGAAAACTCTACGGTCAGTTTCTACCCAGACTTCACTCAGCAGGTGAAGAAACAAAGACTCGGATTCCAAGGGGTGAAGAGGAGGCTGAGAGACAGAGACATGAAGTATGCTATGCTCTTCCCGGCCCGACTACGTGTGGTGTACAGAGATCGAACATTCTTTTTCGACCATCCCGGGGCCGCAAGTGACTGGCTTGATACGCTGCCCTCAGGGCAGGAACATTCTGAAAACTTTGGACATTCCGGGGGAGCGGAGGGCGGCCCGGTGGAGCAGGAATAGGGAGCGACGCTGGCTCCCGGGCCACCGCATTGACTTTCAGCTGTGGTTTGATGCTATGCAACTACTGCCTGCTAATGTTTGCCTTTTTTCGGGGTGTGGGCGGGGGGCGGGTGAGTCTTCCTCCTCAGGGGTTCTTTTCGTAGACTAGTTGTATGATGGGGCGACAGGCACACTGCAAGTTGGGGTGGCTTTTGAGTCTTACACAGGGGTGCAGGGTGGGGGGCGAGGTGTTCAGGGGTTGTTTGGGGGTGGGGGGGTTGCAGTTTGTGTTTCTTTGTTTTCTTCAAGGCATAGTGTTGATGTGATTCTGCTACATATTGCTGCGTCTGGTGTGGGGTGGGGTCGGGCTTGGTTTCGGGGATGGGGGGTAGGGGACTTAAATTGTTGTGTTGGAACGTCAACGGGTTGGGGGACAGGATAAAACGGGGAGTGGTGTTGCAGCTGTTGCGGCGTTTATCCCCTGATGTGGTGTTGCTTCAGGAGACGCACTTGATAGGCAATACATGCCACGCAATGAATAGGCGTGGGTACATCTCCTGGCCCACTCCGGTTTCACCTCTGGCTCTAGGGGGGCGGGCATTCTGGTGCGGAACTCCCTCCTTCTCGCTATTGACGACGTTATCCTTGATGATAGAGGTCGCTACGCCGCCATTGTGGGACGCTGGGAGGGGAAAGTCATCACCCTGCTCTCTGTTTATGTTCCGCCTGGTCTGCAGGCTACTACCTTTGCCGATCTGGGAAGAGTACTCCTGGGGGTACCTGAGGGTCAGCTTGTAGTGGGAGGGGATTTTAATTCTGTAGTGTCGGGGATGTGTGACCACTACCCTCCCCGGGAAAATGCACAGTCTCAATCATGGCTGGGAGACTTCTTGGACACTCTGGGTCTCACTGATTGTTGGCGCCTACTCCACCCAGGGCAGCTGCAGTACACTTTCCACTCCGGGCTCACGGCAGTCTGTCGAGACTGGACTACGTGTTGATGCCCTCCTCAAAGGCCTCCTCTATCAGGGAGATAAGACACCTTGCTAGGGGTATATCGGACCACTCCCCGTTATGGTTAGTCATGGATACTAAGCTAGGGACTGAGGGTCGAGTGGCTCCGATTAACCCCTGGTATCTCCGTGATCCAAAGGTGAGAGCTGACCTGGTTAAAGCGCTTGACCATTACTTTGCTGATAATGTGGGCACCGTCTCCTCCTCGGTTACACTGTGGGAAGCGTATAAAACTGTGATTCTGGGCCATGCCCTTTCCTTGATTAGCAATGTTAGGAAGGTTAAACAGGAGGGGGTTGTCCGGCTCGAGAGCGAAATCACTGTCCTTGAGGGAGAGTTGGAGTCCGAGGTCACCCCGGATAGACTGCACCTACTGAGTCTTAAACAACTTGACTACAGAGCACTAGTCACGGATGCTGCGAAGGAAATGGGCAGGGAACAGCAGGGGCATCTGTATGATGTGGGAGATAAGGCTGGGAAGTTGCTTGCTTGGCTGGATAGGAGGGAGCGTGCGAGTCGGGTTGTCCCTGTGGTTGTGAATGTGCAAGGAGTGAGTCTCACTGACCCTGCCGATATTGTGGACTGCTTTGCGGACTATTTTCGGGATGTGTATTCCCCCGTGTCTGATCGACCCGAGCATGACTCCCGGCTACTCCTGCGAGACCTCTCGCTGCCTTGTTTGTCGGACACTGAGAGGGAGCTCCTCGAGGCACCGCTCACGGTGGAGGAGAAGGTTACTGCCATCTGCTCGGTCCGCTCGGGGAAGGCTTCAGGCCCCAATGGGCTCCCCATTGAGCTCTACAAGCTCCGCCCAGACACGATAGCTCCGTATTTACGATCGATGTTCTTGGAATTGTTGGAGTCGGTGCCCTTCCCCCTGACCAAAGATTGGCCACCATAGTTGTGATTCATAAGGAGGGTAAGCCACGCGACCGCTGCACCTCCTTTAGGCCCATATCTCTGATCAATGCCGAACCGAAGATCCTGGCTAAACTGCTGGCTAACCGCTTGGTGACTGTTATAAGTGATTTGGTTCACCCGGATCAATACGGGTCTATACCACACCGCAACACGGCATTGAACCTCCGGCGCTTGCATTGTGTCCTCGCGAGGGCGGGGACGTTGCGCGAACCGGCCATTCTGGCGTCTCTGGACGCCACTATGGCGTTTGACACGCTGGAGTGGCCCTATCTTTGGGCGGTCCTTTCTAAATTTGGCTTCGGCCCGAACTTTATTAACTGGGTGAAACTGCTTTATACCGATCCCTTAGCACAAGTGGTCGTCAACGGTCGTGTCTCCGCCCCATTTGCCCTCGGCAGAGGGACGCGCCAGGGCTGCCCTTTGTCTCCTCTTTTGTTTGCCCTCGCTTTGGAACCTCTGGCAGCCTGGTTGAGATGGGAGCCATCTTTGAAGGGCATAAGATGGAACTCGGACTTTGAGGACCGAGTGTCCTTATATGCAGACGATATCCTGCTGTATCTCACGTCGCCTCGGAAATCATTGATAGTTCTTTTCGACGTCCTGACCTCCTTCCATAAAAACTCCGGTCTCATCATCAACTGGTCTAAGTCGTGCGTCTATGTTCTTTCGGGCGAGGCCCCTCTCTTGCCCCGCGGCTGCCCTATTTCGGTGGTGCGGGACGGCTTTAAGTATCTGGGGATCTTCGTTACCTTGGACCCGGTACTTTGTTATGAGCGCAATTTGCTGCCCCCACTCAAGAGCCTTCGCGCTGATGTTGTGGCGTGGAATAACCTCCCCCTCTCCCCCCTGGGACGGGCCGCGCTGTTTAAGATGATGTCGCTGCCCCGGTTCCTTTATGGGCTTCAAAACACGCTCGACACGGTGCCTGCTAGCTACTTTCGGGAAGTCGAGAGTCTACAGAGGCGATTACTATGGGGGGGCCGCTCTCGTATTGCCCTGGCGAAGATGACGCTGCCGTGGTACGACGGGGGCATCGCGCTTCCCGATATTCGCCGGTACTATTGGGCCTCTCAGCTGGGGGCGATTAACCATTGTACTTATGGTCCTTCGCCGAACCCGGCGTTTGACATGGACAAGTGGCTGTTGCCCGGTGGGGATTATAACAAGGCGTTGTACGCGAGGTCTGTTTGTAGTACTCTCACGGGCCCCACCAAGACGGCCGTGCAGGTGTGGTATCGTGCGACGGCGGCTTTGGGCTGGACGGATAAGCTGACTCGTGCGACCCCGCTTTACGCGTCTGATAGGCTCGGGTCCCTGTGGAAATCGAAGGGCTTTGACAAGTGGGATGTGATTGGTGTCAGCAATGTGAATGATGTGTGGACCAAGGGTAGGGTCAAGACGTTTGAGGAGCTGAAAGCTGAGTACGACTTGAATGATAGGGAGTTTTTTCGTTATGCGCAAATTCGACATGCCATACTATCTGTCTTCCCTTTGGGCACAGATATCCCTGAGGCGTCCTCGCTGGAGGATCGAATTCTGGACGGGCACGTCCCGGACAGTACGATTTCGCTCATATACAAAAAACTGATCAACAACAGGATTGACCTCCACTGTTGTCTTCGAGAGGTCTGGACCAGTGACGGTCTGGAACTTGATGATGAGGACTGGCAGGCGGCGATCTCTTCTCCGAAGGAGGTGGCGATCCCGGCGCGCCTTCGGTTTGTGCAGCTCAAAATTCTTCATAGAGTGTATGTGACTGGTCCCCGTTTGGTGTGTATGGGATTCTCTGTAGATGGTCTGTGCAGGCGTGGCTGTGGCCTCGTGGGCAAATTTTTCCATATTATTTGGGAATGTCCTGCCATGGTGCGCTATTGGACTCGGGTGCATGAGGTTATGAGTGAGGTCACGGGTGTTCGGTCAATGCCTGAGGCGAGGAGATGCTTGTTGAATGTCTGGGAGCCGAATGATTACAGCGGAGCGCAGCTTCGATGGGTGACCATGGGTAATATGATTGCCAAAAGGGACATTGCCCAATTGTGGGGTGCTCAGAGGCAGCCGACGGTTCTGCTGTGGCAACAAAACATGGATTGGTGCATGTTTCGAGAGAAGACAGTATATGTTGCCCGTGGCACTCCCCGTAAATGGGGTACGATCTGGAGTCAGTGGAACACATACCGTGGTGATATATGTACCCCTCCTCCCACAAACTTTGAAACTGACCTGCCTTCCTCCCAACCTATTGTTTCCTCCACTATTGATTAGGTGTTCTTGTTTGCTCCTGTTCTCCCTCCCCCCCCTCCCTCAATGTATGGCCTGCTGACTGAACTGCTATTGTACTCCCTCCCCTGACGACGCAGCGACACATCTGTAATGTATTGCCTTGTGTTTTGTTTTATTTGTTTATGTGCGTTTTGAATTTAATAAAATAAAAAAAATAATAATAATAAAATAAATAAATAAATAACTGCTAACCCCGCGCCTGTCAATGGGCCCATCAATTCTCAGAATGGCGTAGCCTTCAGGTAACGCGTCCAGCACATCAGGTGCTTACTGCGCATGAAGCCAACTTTCTACCAAGAACAACACGATTGGTTCTCGGTTGGTTAATATATCTAGAATTTTAATTTTGTGCTCACTGAGGGACCTACAGTTCAGCAACAAACATAATGAAGAGCTGATTTGAGGGCAGGCATTGGCTGCAATCCTATCCAGCTGGGGGATGCGTGGAGAGAAAAATTACACTTACCACAGCCGCTTACCCCAGCACCAGGATCCATTAAATGGAGGCAGTCCTTGGCCAGGGCTGGTCTGAGCGACATGATCTCCAAGATCGAATAACAAACTGGACCCCTACTTAAAGGGGCAGTGGGCCTGGCCCCTGGTGCCGTCCATGTGCGGACCGGTGCAGATGGGCTTGCCTTTGAAGTGCCTTCGGTACACCGGTGGCGTGGCCACTGCGCTGCCGCGTAGCTTGCATGATTTTGTAGCCCGCCTCAAAGGGCGTGGCTAGGCTGCGACTAAAGAGAACGAGAGAGGCATACAACTGCAATCCCTGTTGCCACCCACACGGGAGTCAGAATCAGCAGGTAGGCAAAGTATGCATAAAATAAAATTAACGACTAAGAAGCAGAAATAAACAATAAGCAGTTTTGAATAAGGCAATGAGCAATTTAAAAAGACAGGGGATCCAGGACCTCCCAGCGCCTAGTGTGCTACAGGGAAAGGAAAAGCTTGGTCAGAGTGTAACTCGGGAGGTAGGCAACTCCCTGCACCTAGAGCACTACAACGAACCCCAAAAAATAAGTTAAAAACAGGCCTACCAAGGCTCGGCTAAGCAATGCGAGTTCTCACCATGGAGAAAGAATCCTGTGGAAGCAATAGTTAATACAGATTTAGACAAAGTAACAATCGCTGTGGGTTTATTGCCCTGGTTCTATGGTTGAGATTGGCCATAACAAACCTTTAATGAAAGGTATGACATAACTAGAGGATAGTTCCAGGAATGAACATTTTCAGCACAGTGGAAAGGTGGTAAGAGTGGGAAACCAGGTGGGCAGTAATCACCTGCCCTAATGTTTCAATAAGTGACTTTTCAGTGCTGTTCTCAATTGATGTAGAAAGGAAATAGCCCGAATGGCTGGCGATAGGAAGGTCCAGAGCAGAGGGTTGAGCGTGGTGGATCTAAAGCCCTAGGGGGTGTACCTTTGAGAGAGGGTGTATGTGAGTTGTACTGGAGGCAGATTGTTTACTGCTTTGAAAAAACTATCAGAAATGTGCACAAGGTTAGGGTTTAAGTGGGAATCAGCTGGTTTGGTGGTGGTAAGGTGAAGTGGGGGTATTATTTGGTAACTTATAGAGTTCAGGTATTAAGGTTTATGGCCTTGACTAGTGGACCGAAGCAGTAGGGGGTATGCCAGCTAGAGTCCTCAGACTTGATCATGCGGTGTTAAATGTGATATGTGTTTTGTATCTGTTTAGTGGGTGGAAGCATGTTTCAGAAGCTGTGTTAGTAATATAAACTTCTGTTTACATAGATGGGGAGAAAAGAACCCCAAGGTTTCTATTTGAAGCACCAAATTTCAGCAAATCAGGGTAAGTGGAGAGAGTGAGTAAAAGAGAAGGGTGTTGTTGAATGAAAAAGGTATAGCACTTCACTTTTTGAGGAGATAAGCATGAGTGACCCCAATGTCCTTCAATGTCTTTTCAGCATGTGACAGCCCTTGATACGTCTCTGGCGATGGGCTGCAGAAGTAGGACAGGAGAAACAGATTTGGATTTCCTCTGCAATGAGATGATGTAAGAAGGACAGACCCTTTGGAAACAGCTATTGGTAGTGGGGTGGATGTTGGCATCGTTGAGTTCAAGGTACCTGAGAAGGGTGATTGGAGAGGCATGAAGTGAGCTCGATGTCCTAGATGATAGGATGTTCACTGTGGCTGAAGACACTGTTGGTCTAGCTATTTTATCCCATTCATTGGATAACTCTCTGCCTTAAGTAGCATTAGCAATATATAAAAATGAAAATATCAAAATATTAGGTGATATATATAGATATATACAAATATGTATTATAAGTTACCAACTTATAGTATCTTGAGCCCCTGCCATGCTCTGCTTATTCACTGCTTATGACCTCACATATTACATCACTCAGGACATGTTCTATGACATCATTTATGACATCACTGATGGCATCTCAAATAAGATCATTTATGGCGCCTCTGCTGAAAGAACTACACTGGCTGCCAGTGAAGAAACACGCTCATTTTAAAATCTGCTGTCTCACATATAACGCCTTAAAGGGTAAAGGCCCGTTTTATCTTCAGAAAAGATTAAAAACCTATACGCCCGGCCGTAATCTAAGATCTTGCTCTAAAGCCTTGTTGTGGGCCCCCCGCATTTGTTTAACACGTAGCAGTGGAAAGGCTTTTTCTTATCTCGCCCCTGTGTACTGGAACAAGCGTCCCCTTCATGTTTGTTCCTGTCCAAATTACTGTAAATTCAGGAAGCTTGTCAAAGCTCACTTATTTTAATCTCCGTCTTCGCCGCTTGATTTTGTACGCAACAGCGCCAAGATGCCCTCGGGGGATTTGGGTGCTATATTAAGTCAAATTAACATAACATGACATCACTCTTGACATCATCCAATGAGTGTGCTAGTTTGTTTTATAGTTTAAATAGTGCAGTGTATCTACCATCTTAGTTTTCTACTTTCTACCTAATTTTGCAAACCTTGTGTTCAGCTAATGGGTGTTATTTGAGATGTCATCAGTGATGCCAACCCCCCTCTGCACACAGCCTTTGGTCATGTGTAGCAAGATGTTGATCACAGGGCTTGGCCTGCCGCCATGCCCTGTGGCCAAATCCACAGCAGGCTTTTGGCGTGCACAGCATAGGGTTTACCTTCGGGCCCCGGGGATCCCATCCTCTGGGGTAAAACATAAATATATATATTAAGGGGAGGGGGTGTGCAGCCCCTTCCTAAAACTTGATCGGACCTTGCAGCCACATTCTAAGATGACAGAGCATGCAGCCCCCTCAAATCCTAATAAGGCCCGAGGACTCCATCCCCCAGGGCCAAATACGATTAAAAAATGGGAGGTGACACCCCTTCCCTAGCCCTGTAGGCACTGGGAACCCTATCTCCTGGTGCCAAATGTAATCAAAAAGGGAAGGGGCTGTGCTGCCCTCCTCTGCAAGCCTTTTAACCCCTTCCAAGCGGGGCTGTTTCCCCCGCTGTGCTGGGGGGCGCGCACAGCACCCCCATGCTCATGACAAGGTCAGCTCGTCATGAGCTACGGCGCTCCGGTGCTCATGATGAGCTGAGCTCGTCATGGCCACACCCGTTCCAATGGAACAGTCAGCACTGCAAGGGAATCAGCCCAGCATGTGAGCGTTCCATGGAACGGGCGCGGTCATGACGAGCTCAGCTCGTCATGAGCACCGGAGCGCCGGAGCTCATGACGAGCTGAACTCGTCATGAGCGCGGAAGGGGTTAAGAACCCAGGGACCCCATACCCCAGTTAATTTTTTTTCTTCAAATTCAAGACCGGGCACTAAGTACCCGTGTCCTGTCATGGCTGCTAGCAACATTTTTCTCATGTTGCTGGCAGCCATTCAGAGCGCTCGCTCCTGCTGTAATCTGACTGTCACGGAGGGAGAATGTCCAAGGGAAAAAAGATACTTGGGCCAATCAGAATGCTCCATTTTTAAACTGCCGCTCCAGCGAGACTCTTGTAAGCCCCTCAAGGAACCAACCTTATTTTTAAACCTTAGTTTCTCAGATTCACACCAAATCACAAAACGCACAATCTGTAGACCAAGATCTAGCTTCCTGCCAACGTTGGTGTCATTCCATTCAGAAGCTTTTGATGTAGCCCTCCTAAAGACGACAATGGATAAAGTATGAGGATTTTGCGTTTTGGGAACCCACCTCTTTTCTCAGCTACCACTTGACGGATCACCCCGAAAATTTCCATGCACACACTAGTCTAAAAGTAGCATCTTTTTACAAAATTTCGTGAAGATTTGTCAAACGGTGCCAAAGTTATTAGCAACACACTAAAAGCAAATTTCCTATGGAAACGCTGATCTAACTATCGCCACTGGGTAATATATATATATATATATATATATATATATATATATATATATATATATATATATATATATATATATATATCACAAACACAACAGGGTCCTGCTGAGATCCTCTCTCCCAAGCCAGGTGGCGCAAAAATATCGGCGGACCACACAAAGCCGATTCAATATTCCATTTCAAGTCTGCTTCACAGCAAAAAGGTTGCGCACTCAGGATTCCGTAATACCAGATGATTTATTGTTTACAGTTTTACATGTATTTTATGCATTGCAATGGTCTGGTAAGAGTAAAACAATACAGTTGTTGACTGGCGTAGTTGTGTAATCAAATATATAACTGGCCGCAGTGGCGGTTTCTGTGCACGGGCGTCGGGGCTCCGCCCCCTTTATTTCCACAGCAAAGCAAACATTATCATTATAATGTTAGATCCGTTTTTTAAATGTAAAAAATCACCCTTATAAGTTTATAGAACAAGGGAGGGGCACTGCCGGCTCCACTCGCCTACACCAGCATTGTTGCTGTGCTCAGCGTTAGAAATGCAGGCAAGTGACTGGTGACGAGAGGAACACTGGGAATGCCGAAAGTCCTAAGTATTTGCCGGGCTGAAAATCTCTCAGCCCTGAGGCCTGTGAGGTCATCAGCTCGGCAAAGACCTTGCATTCACGCCCAGTCTCCACCCCCTGATGGCGTGGAGGTTAAGTCAGACCCGGGCGTTTTGAATTGAAGCCCGGTATCTCTAAGCCTCCACGTCAATCAGGGAGTGGAGAGAGCGGTGTCACCCCGCCTTTCCCAACTCGTTACAGGTTGGCCTGGCAGGCGGGAAGGCAATAGATCGAGACTGCGCAGACTCCGAGTAGCTTCTGCGGCAGTGAGTGCTTCCATTAATGAGGGTTCGGTCCTGGGTGCCGTGCCATGTAATCAAATGAGCATGCTGTGTGTGTGTGTGTCTGTTCAGACAGACCAAAAAAATTATTTGTGCAGTGCCTGCAGCTAGAGACCTGCTAGAGAGAGTGAAAGCACTGCCGGTTGCTGCATTCGTGATGCCTATGAAGGAATCTGGCCCAAAAGCACTGCAGGACAGACAGTTCCTGTCTTCGTGACGCATGTGAAGAAGTCGGACCGGTACACAGGAGTTCACCAAGTAAGAACTGCAAAAAGAAATTGACAGCTGCCAGGCCCAGGCCCCTCTTGTTGGTTGTAATTGGGCCATCCATTTTCCGCGGGGGTGTACTACAGCAGGCTTTGGGAGGTGGTGTGGCACTAAATTATGGGGCCCCCATAAGCAAGGGTACATTATTGAAAAGTCGTTTTGTCAGAAGCACAGCGCTATCTCTGTTGAAATCCGACCCTATTTTAAAACATATCTTCTGGGAGGGCGTGGCCATGATGGCGGGCTAGGAGGACGCTTTCCTAGCGAGCTCCCGAGACCCCGGAGCCTTTGTGCCACCTAACCCTGCTGATCTCCCCCGGATCCTGTGGGAGACAGTGCTCGGAGCCGGTACACGACCGCCGGCGCAGTCTGGGGTTCCCCGGTGCCCTGAGAAGCAGAGCGGAGCCGGGTTGAAGTAGCCTCCGGGTGTGGGCCTACCGCCGGGGCGGAGAGAGTCTGCGGGCCGCCCCGCGCTGCACACAAGCGGAGCGGCGGGGAGCCCCGGTGGGGTGAGGAGACCAGCGGAGACCTTGCCCTAGCGGTCCGCTGCCGCGAGGAGTGGACAACACACCACGGCGGCCCCGCGAGCGGCGGGCCGGACCCTGAGCAGCGAACCCCGGGAGTCTGGACTACGCGACCCGGGGGATCCGGAGGGCTGGGAGGCCCAGCCCGGGGCGCCGGCCTCTGTGGTCCTCTGTCGCGCCCTGCGAGGCTGAACTGTTGAGCGGAGTGTCCGGGGGGCACTCCTGAACGCCCGGAGTGCTCGGGGCGCTGCGCGGGGGCCCTCACCCCAGCGCCCCTTCTGGCCGGTCCCCGGCGGGCCTTCCCGGGGGCGCCGACGCTCACTTTGGAGCCCTGCCTGCCCGCGGACCCCTCTGCCTGCGGACCACCGGCCCTGGACTTCGCGGCTGGACCCCCTGAGAGGCCTGGCCTGGTTGGCGCTCTGGCAGCCTGAGCGGATTGGTGGTCGCAGGGAAGGCAGGGGTGGAGGACCCCAACCTGAATAACGCAGGACCCGCACCGCCTCCATAGCGGCACGGTGAGGAGCACCCCGGACCCTCTGGGCGACCCACACATCGGCATTGATCCGGGAGGCGCGGGGCTCTACGCGGCGCCTAGCGAGACCCAGGGCCCAGCGCAGAGGCCGGAGGGCACCCCCGGTCGCACGGGGTGACCCAAGCGGGACAGGGGGACCCTGCCCTGGCACACCCTTCAGGTGGCCTCCGAGGAGCCTGCGGACTCATATTTCGATAGACGCCCCCCCTCCTGCGCCGCACCGGTAGCCAGGCCGGTTCCTTGCGGCTGACTCCATAGGGGGGCCCCTGGAGGTGACACGTTATCGGCCCGGACATTGAAATTGACGGAGTGGGGCCACGGCGGTGGCGCTGGCCTTGGAAGGGATTGGCCTGCACAGCTTCTACAGCGCAACGGTGAGGGGCTGCCCGATCCCCCCCCCCTTTTTTGTGGACCCTGAACTTTTGCATCTACCCGGGAAGCGCTGAGGACGGACCGGGTGGTGTTCTATTGTGGAGTGGAGGTGCCGGAGTGTCCCGTCTACCGTTGGCCCTGGATGCTTTCCGCGCCCAACCTGGGATGCAGTTGTGAGAATCTGTGGAGTCAGTGGCATCGAGGAGTGCGGCCGCGCTCATCACGACCCACGAGGCCTGGTCCCTGCTTGTGACACTCCACGACACAGTCACTCCCACTCCCATGATGTCTGGCAACCGTGGGGGTAAGAAAGGTGAGCGCACCTTACCCGAGATGCTAAGCAGAGCAACCCCAAGGCAGGATAGGAGCCAGCCGGCCCCGAGCCCCTAATCCAGCTCTCGCGGGGCGGAAGGTGGGGAGCCCCCAGTGACCCGATCGTTTTTGGAATCGCTATTCAGCACTCTTCGAGAGGATTTTCAGACGCTGAAACAGGAAGTGGCCGGAGAGGTACGGGAGGTGCGGAGAGAGGTCGACTCCCTCGGTGAACGGATAGCAGCTATGGAAGACACCAACCACACCCGCGATGAGGAGGTGACGCACTTGCAGCAGGAGGTTCTGCGGCTCAGGGATCAGCAGATTGACCTCCAGGCCCACGCGGAGGATCTCGAGAATAGATCCAGGCGCAACAACATCAGAGTCCGGGGCGTGCCATCCGGAGAAGAAGGGGAAGACACAGCGGCTTATCTGGGAGATCTGTTTCGCGACATCTTAGGGGAACCGAGCGACTTCCCAGTGAGGATTGACAGAGCACACAGGGTGGGTCCACCTCGACGAGCCTCGGCGCCGGCCCCGGACATCTTGGCTTTCCTGCCGGACTTCCCCTTGAAGGAACGGATCATCCGGGAAGCGCGGCGTCGCCAACCACTGCAGTTCCGGGGCCATCCAGTAGCGTTGTTTCAAGGCTCCTTTCAACTGCCGCCGGTGGCACCCACTCGGGGAGTCTGGCGCTTCAGGGACACCCTGCTGCATAAGCAAGTGGTGGTGAAACAGATACGGGACGCGATCGCCGACTTCCGGTCCCTCAATGAAAATGGGGACACTTCACGCGCGACGCAATGGGGTGCCTTGAAGGCGGTGCTCCGTGGGGAATTCATCGCCATCTCATCGGCGGAAAATAGAGACCGGCAGCAGAAACGTGATGAGCTTACCGCCAGGGTGCGGGAGCTGGAACAGATGCATCAGAGGACAGGGGCCCCTAGAATCTGGAGGCAACTTAAGGCGGCCCGGAAAATGCTCTCCGCGCTGGACATGGACAGGGCGGAATATGCGGCGCTGTGCCTGAAACATGCGTACTACACTGGTGGAGATAGGTGTGGCCGCCTTCTGGCGAACAAGCTCCGGGTGAAACACCAACGTCAGCGGATTGCGGAACTAACGACCCCCAACGGGGAGACTGTTTCGGAAGACCCTCAGATCGCGGAAGAATTCCGCCGATTCTACGCTGACTTGTACACGGGCGAATCGCCCTCTGCACTGGCTGAGACTGATTACCTTGAGTCGGTCGAACTGCCTGCTCTCGCCCCGGAACAGGCGGAATACCTGGAACGAGACATCCGGCCGGAGGAGGTGATTGCGGCCATTTCCCGCCTTAAACCTGGGAAGGCCCCGGGGCCAGATGGGTACACCCCTCTCTTTTACAAGACGTTCTGTCAAGAACTGGTCCCGCTGCTGACGTGTCTTTATAACTCCTTCGCAGAGCCGGGAGCTATCCCTCCGGACTTGCTTCGGGCGACGGTGTCGGTTATTCCCAAGCCTGGGAAGGACCGGTCTGAGTGCGGCTCCTATCGGCCAATCTCCCTGTTAAACGTAGACCTTAAACTCTATACTGGGATACTGGCGAATCGTCTAGCGCAATATCTGCCGGGACTTGTAGACCCGGATCAAGCTTGGTTTGTCCCCGGCCGGCAAACGGTGGACAACACTAAGAGAGTGGTTCATGTACTGGAGAAGGCCTCTCGCGTCCCCGGAGAGCGCATGTTGTTATCGGTCGACGCGGAGAAAGCGTTCGATCGGGTGCGCTGGTCTTATCTTGAAAGAGTTCTTTGCAAATTAGGAGTGGGGGAGAAATTCCGCACCCTGGTCTTTAACTGTTACAAACACCCGTCGGCGGTGGTGAGGGTGAACGGGTGCAGCTCAGCGCACTTTGCGATAGAACGGGGGACCAGACAGGGGTGCCCACTGTCCCCGCTTTTTTTCGCCCTTTATATGGAACCGTTTGCCCAGAGGATTCGCCAGAACCCGCAAGTGACTGGAGTCCGGATGGGAGGCTACACTCACACCATCAGCCTTTACGCGGACGATGTGATCCTCATGATGGACAACCCGGGGGACACTCTCCCGGCCTGCATTGCTGAAATGGAGGCCTTTGCCGCGGTGGCGGGCTTTAAGATGAACATGAAGAAGTCGTCCGCCCTGGACCTTTCGCTGACAGTGGCAACGAGACTTGAGCTACAGAGACGCTTCCCCATGTGTTGGTCTAAAGATCTGATCCCGTACTTGGGCGTCTTACTGGCACCCTCCTTGGCCGACATGGCGACGGCGAATTACGCGGCACTGAGTAGGAAGATGAAGGCGGAACTGTCCCGCTGGAACAAAGGCACGCTGTCCATGCTGGGGCGCATTGCCGCGGTGAAAATGACTCTTTTGCCACAGATCCTGTATCTGTTTCGGGCTCTGCCGCTCCTACCCCCGAAGGGTTGGATCAGACAAGCACAGGCGGACATCGCCCGCTTTGTCTGGCAAGGACGTAAGCCGAGACTAAAGAGGACCTTGTCTACGCTAGCCCCGGAGACCGGGGGTCTCGGCATACCAGACCTCCACAAGTATTTTCAGGCGGCGCAATTGAGGTATTTTGTGGAATGGAGCAAATGGGAATCTGACAGGCACTGGCTGTTTCAGGACCAAGCAGTGGCGGGTAGAACCTTGCAGGAGATACCCTTCATGCGCAGATCTCATCGCCCCCCTAATCTTTACGCGTCCTTAGTCACGCAAGTTCCACTTAGAGTGTGGGACGCTGTGAATGCTACACGGGAATTCACCACCTTCCCGTCACCGCTCACACCCCTGATTGGGAATCCTGACTTTCAACCCGGGATGGAACCTGGCGCGTTCTCGCTTTGGCGAACGGCCAAGTGCTGCGCTCTGGTCCACATGTACGGTCCTGAGGGGATCGTGTCGTTCCAGGACCTCAGGCGAGAATACGGCCTGCCTGAGACTGAGCGTTTACGATATCTGCAGGTTCGCCACTGGGCGCTGCAACGGGCGGTCCGGGACCTAGCCGACCGGAAATTTACGCCCTACGAGATGTGGCTGGCGACACGTTCATCAGATGCCAAGCTCGTCTCGGACCTTTATAAACTGTTGCAGCCCCCGCCCTTTCACATCTATAATCCCGGTCGGAACCGATGGGAGCGGGAACTAGGGAGGGAACTCAGTCACAAGGAATGGGACGACATCTCCTACCGTGCACGTCACTCGGCATATCACACTGGGCTTACCGAGACCTTCACTAAAATAACCACATACTGGTATTACACTCCTCAACGACTACATGAGATGAACCACATCCTCCCGGACACCTGTTGGCGCGAATGCAGACAGATTGGCACACTGACACATATACTATGGGATTGCCCGTTGTTAGGTCCATATTGGGAAGAGGTCCTCAATGAGGTTGACCAGTGCTTTAATATTGAACTGCCTCACCTCCCCGCCTATGTCCTCTTGGGGTTGCCTAACGGGTTGATGTATCCTCTGAGGTCCAGAAGGGGTAGGCAAATAGCGATTGCACTGGGTTCTGCGATACAGAACATACTTATTTATTGGCGCACCGCCACTATTCCCAACACCACGGGCTAGTTACACAGGTTATGGCACGTTCTGGGTATGGAGAAACTGTCCCTAACGGTGGCGGGTGAGGTGGATAAGTTGGAGGAACTGTGGCAGCCTTTTCTCACCCTACTGCAGTCGGAGTTTAAGGAAATTACTTGCCCTCGTTACCTCAGGCTCATGAGGCTGACGTCCTTGACTTCTCCGCAGGTTTAATTGCGGTGTGGGTATCCGCGATGTGAGGCAAGGTGTTTACGCGGGAGAGTGAAAGGAGCGAGGCATTTGCTCAGCACATATGAAAGGGGGGGGGGACGACATGGAGGGTGGAAGGGGGGGAGGTTGGAGGGGTTCGGGGGGCGGGTAGGGCGGGGGGTAGTTGGGGGGGGTTTGTTTTGGTGTTAGTCGTCCTTGCCTTTTCACCTAGCACTGGGCCCCACAACGTGTATTGATTGTACAGTCTAACTTTCTCATGGCACCCGTGGAGTGGGGACTCTGATTTGCAATTCTTAGACGACAGGTTTTCCACTGTTTGTAATGTGTTCTTGTTGATAACCTTGCAATAAAAAACTTTAAACCTAAAACATATCTTCTCCTGTTTAAATGAGTTACAATTTCCAGTGGTACTAATATAAGCTGGCACACATGCTGTTAATGAGAAAATTGGGATTATAAGAGCGCAACATTACCTGATAATGTTTGCTCAAAAAAACGTTTTACAAGTTTCTTTTGATGGAATGTAAATGTGTTTTTGTAGGCGCCTAAGGAGAAACTCTGTGGACCAGAGTATTTAGCAAAATATGCCGTGCAATTATTATGAAAATTGCATCCGCCTTTCAACATGCATGCACCTACTTTTCACTCACTACCCTCAACTTTGTTCATTTCAAATCTCAAAAGTCATCATAGCTGCCAAGCCCCAAGACTGCTTATGTGCGGCATGTCCTTGTTTTGAGTGCATTTACGTGTTACATTAAAATGTGTAAGAGTGACACTTTACCACAAGTTGAGGAAACTAGTTATGCATATGTAATGTGAAAAATTTCAGAAATGATTCTGATACACCTTCAGCTATTTTTACTTTCTTAGTAAATAGCAAAGTTGCAATCTGGGATTTTTAGTTTTGTTCTTGGAGATTCGGGGAAGACAATGAAGTACATTGGGTTGAAACTTGCATGTATCCCAGCCGCCTCGATACATTTTTTTTTTAACTTTAGGTCCAGGCAGGAATGTAGGGGGTAGTAAAGCATCGTTTTTTCTGACATACTCAGTTAATTAGGTGTCAACTGCTGGGGGCACGTATAGTCTGTCAATCAACCCTTGCTGGTCTTGTGCTCAAACTTAACAAGCATTGGAAATGCAATAGGTCTCGCAGCATTAGAGTTAGTGCTTTTAGAATTGTTTATGGGTTTTTTTGTAAATCTTTAGCATTTTTGTTTCCTGTAGCCAATGCTAAAGAATTAAAAAAAAAAAACCATAAACATTTCTAAAAGCTCTAACTCAAATGCTCCGAGACCTATTCCACTGTGTGAGGGTGAGGGGTTGAGGGTGAGTGAGGGTGAGTGAGGGTGGGTGAGGGTGAGTGAGGGTGAGGGGTTGAGGGTGAGTGAGAGTGAGGGTGAGGGTGAGTGAGGGTGAGTAAGGGTGAGGGTGAGGGTGAGTGAGGGTGAGTGTGAGTGAGGGTGAGTGAGGGTGAGTGAGGGTGAGGGTGAGTGAGGGTGAGGGGTTGATGTTGAGGGTGAGGGGTTGAGGGTGAGTGAGGGTGAGTGAGGGGTTGAGGGTGAGTGAGGGTGAGGGTGAGTGAGGGTGAGGGGTTGAGGGTGAGTGAGGGGTTGAGGGTGAGTGAGGGTGAGGGGTTGAGGGTGAGTGAGGGTGAGGGGTTGAGGGTGCATTCTCCATCTAAATAGTACAGGCCATAAACACATCACCATACCCTCCCGCAGCATGTTCATTTGGCTAAGTACATCATTACTCCCTTCTTCAGGATGGTATTGGGGGTTAAAAACATGACGTAAACGGCAGGATTGTACAGGGGTAAAGAAGATCACTGTGCCCCCTGTGAATTTTGCAAGGGGTTACATTAGTTCAATACATTTTGAAACGTTCCACAGAACAGTGCTATGGTGCAAGTTAAGCACATCACCTTCATCTGCAGGAATGTACACAGATGGCCATGCGGCTGCAGCGCAGAGTATACTGCCACTTATGTAGCCTACATATCCTGTGCATGGGCTGAAGAGAAGCTGGTGCAAGATCACAGGGCCACCGTGAGGTGTGGGGGGGGGTCTGCACTGAAACATGAGTTTTATCTAAGCACATACTGAAGTGCTTTTCGTGTGCTATACATGTGACATACCATGATAATAATTGTGAGCCAATTAAATGTTACTAATGACATCTGCTAATAACTATATGTACAAGGGTAGTAGTGCAATTGTGAATTGAATGGTGTGAGCACGACACATTCTAACTAACCATCTTGTAAGAGGCCCATGTAATGAGATATTTCATTTCACTCATGCGATTTAACCTCGTGCTTAGAATCACCCTGGCAGGAACCCGACGTGCACTTCCGCAAAGAAGAATACGCTATTTAAACGGCTTTGAGGGACAGACATGGCATCCCCGGAAACTCCCCGTGTCCCTCGCTGCACTCAGTAACGATAATAAACAGCACTGCGCACTCTGGGCATCTGCATACATCACATGCGTGTATATTAGTGAGTATGTAGTGTTTGTGTACACACAGATTTCTTTTAAATAAATACAGTGGTGGCAGACTAGCAAATAGTTGCCAGAATCAAGGCTGAGCACACAGTATTTGTAAGGATGACGGTAAATACGGTTGATAAAGTCTCTGGGGCGCCCACCTCAAGCAGAGGAAGCTACAGCGACGTGACTTAGTTCAGGGTTTCTTATGTGCAGATATGCGCGGGGGCCTCCCGGACTCCCTGCTCGCCGCGGCCCTCAGGTATGTGCCCCCCTCTTCCCGGGAGAGGAGGCGTGGGGGTAGTGAGAGTAGGGGACAGTCAAGAGTTTCACTCGCACCACTCGACCGAGGCAGTAACCTCTTCCCCATGTATATAGAGATAACCGTCTATTGAGTGAGTAACCACGCCTTACCTTAAGGATCTAAAGATGAAAACAAGACGGAGGGAAGAGAGGGGAGGGGGGAGGAGAAATGCGACACGGCGGGAAGGGGAGGGGGCGGAGCGGGTACAATAAACAAGACGGAGGGAAGAGAGGGGAGGGGGGAGGAGAAGTGCGACAGGGGAAATGCGAGACGGCGGGAAGGGGAGGGGGCGGAGCGGGTACAATAAACAAGACGGAGGGAAGAGAGGGGAGGGGGGAGGAGAAGTGCGACAGGGGAAATGCGAGACGGCGGGGAGGGGGTGGAGCGGGTAAACAAAGACGGACGTGCACGCGCTTTTAAGCTCAATGCGCATGCGCATTGAGCTTAAAAGTCACGGGCACTGCAAGGAATCGCCACGATTCCTTGCAGTGTGGATAAAGAGCGGATAAGTCCCAATACTCTCGCCTTGCTCGATGCGCATGCGCATCGACAGGCGAGACCTAAAAAGGCTACTTCTGCTGTGCACATTAGCATGTGCTAATTATTTTTTGTTATTCACTATAAAATTAAGCGTGCATATTTCCTCTCTCATGGCTTTGTGTTGAGATCCATATTACAAATGCTACTATTTCAGCAGCAGGATGAGAAGTAGATTATGTACTCTAAAGTCATTTGATAAAGGAGTAAACATTTCTAGGAAAGCTATTCCTTTTTACTCTTTTTATTTTTAAAAATTGAGCTGAAAAATTCAACTTTTTATCCCACTTTTGTTATATACGATTTGCACAGAAAACGGCCACTAACCTCCTCAAAAAATGCCGTGCCATTCCTACTCACACCAAGCCCAGCCTCACCACTCGCAAATCTCACCAGCCGCCACTGACTGGCCGTGAAATCATATTTAATCTGAACATTTTCACTCAAGTAATAAGCATGTAAAGGCGCAGTTTATGAGGCCCCATCTGTACAACAGGGCAGCAGCGTCACTGGATGTGTCTGAATGCACCTCAGGCTGACCTTGGAAGATGAGGCGTGTAGAGTGGGTGTAGGTGGGGTCAGCAAGGTCTCGGCCATAGGACTTTCCAGCGGCTGGTCATCTACAGAGCGCTGCCTATGGACAGCCAGCTGCTGCCTGCCCCAAGCGTGTCTGATGACCAGAACTGCTGCTGTGCACTTGTTTACTCCTTGTGATGTCAGAGTTGCAACTTCTTAGATTTAATGTAATAATAATAGGTAATATCTTTATTTACGTGATTACTTAAAGCCATTGTAACAGAAATGTCTCCATATTGTAAAGCCATAATTTAAATTAAGATAAAAACTTTGCATAAGTAAACAAAGTCATAGACTGAATATCTGAGTTAAAACCCATAGATTTAATGTATGTATCCCATGACCTTTAATAGATATTGTAGCGTGACCTCTGTGGGTCATGGGTGGTGATATTCAGGTTCCTGGGGGCAGCTGCAGTTGGGGTGATCTGAGTCGCCCCCCATTATGGTAGGAATCTGCCTTTCCCTGCATCTATACCACCTTGGATGTAAATCAGCCATCTGCCTCGTGCACGGTAGCGGCTGTCAGATGTCCGTCCATCTGTCCCGTTGTGTCCAGCAGATGGAGGCCTCCAGACTAGGCCCTGCCCGTGGGGTTTAAGAATAATTGATGCTCGCACAGTCTCACCAGGTCTGGGTGGCATATGATCAAAGTGGGCACGAGCCAGCCACAGCTCTTCGCGGGGGGGTTGCACAGAGACCAACATGGTACAGGCGGTGGCGGCTCCGTGACGTCAGCGGGGTGGGTGTGTGAGCGAGTCAGAGCGGAAGACAAAAGGGGAGCTGGGAAGAGCTGAAAGAGACAGAAAATAGAATTACATCAGAAAGAGGCACGAAATAAAAGAAGGAGGGAGAGAGCAGAAGAACACTGTAAATAAACAAAGAACAGAGAACCAGAAAAGTGAGAGCTAAACCTGAAGAGAAGAAATACATCAGGAAAAAGGACAGAAGAGGGTAAAGTTAAAAAAAATAGAGGAATTAATTTAAAGAAGGACAAAAACGAGCTGAGGGGTACAAAGTGAAGAAGGGCACTAGAAACACCCAAGCACCATTAAAAAAAGAAGTAGAAGTAAGGAAAATAAAGAGAGTTTCAGGTACAATACTACCTTGTAAGACGCGTCCTGGGTTTAGGAAGACTCGAATTCAGGCTGCTGTGCCCAGTGCATGGGCGGATGTGGTTGGGGTCATTTGTGACTATAGACGTCACTACCTCTTTTTCTATTCTGCTGAGAACTCTTCGAGTGAGAGCAGAGACTTCAGACTTTAGAGGGGAAGACATGGAAGTGGCCAAAAAATAATAGATTCTAAGGGACCAGGGTGGCTCTTGAGATCTGGGAAAGCCTGGCACTGCGCATCTGACTCGAGTGATGGAATAGTGGCAGAAAGGGCAGGGTGACCAACAAACGGGGGTCATAAGGCACTTGGAAATACTTTCGGGGCGACCCTGCATAGTTTGGGAAAACAGGTGAACCCCAAGCATAAGGCTTTCCCCCCGACGATTTGTCTGCCCGTCTGCCTCTTTCCCTCCCTCTTTCTCTCTAGTTTCTCTCTCCCCGTCTTCGTTCACCCTGCCTCTCTCTCTCATTTGAATATGGGTCGTGCCAATCAATTTAAGTTCCAGGCCATTGGCGCAGTGTCGTGATTGGTCTGTATCCAAATCGTTAATTTCTCGTTATTGACTATGAAAGTGCACAAAGCGCGCATGGAGGACAGACATACTTCAGTGCGCACATTGTGCCAGTCCGCTTACCACCCCCCTGGGTGAATCCCCGTCTCCGGGGGGATCCTGACGATGTTCACCCTGATGGTTGAGCCGCGCCCACTGTTGGGAAGTTGGCTGTTGTAGAAAAGGACGGCTGAAGGACGGAAAGTGTCCAGGGATGGCGAGGTGGCCTTGTGAGAAAGATGGTGAAAGCCTGGGGGCATATTACCAACAAGTAGCGATATTTGTCGCGAAATAGGCTTAGCGACGATTTTTTTTTATCGCTGCTTATCGCTGGATATATTAGCGGAGAAAACATGCTTTTAGCAACGTTTTTCTCCATCCAGCGATAGCGGCGAAATGCGTGAATATCGCTGAGAATACAGTGATATTCATGAATTAGCGACGAAATGCTCTTAGCCATGTTATCCACCTCCCATTGGATAACATGGCTAAGAACTGGTCTGAGCAGGCGTTGGTTTTTGGCGATAGCGGGAATATTTCCATCACTACGCCTGCCTTGCTAATAGGCGATAGCGTCGTTAGCGACTGCTTTCAGTCGCTAACAGGTTGGGGACGCCCACTTTGCATGTCATTAGCGATAAATATCGCTGACATGCAAAGCGGGCCCCAAACCGCTCGCTAACGCCTAAAAGCTGTCGCTAACATCAGTTAGCGACAGCTTGCTAATAGAGCGATAGAATTATTGCCGCTTAGCGGCCGAAAACGGCCTCTAAACTGGCGATAATTGCCTATCGCCACCCTTGTTAATATGCCCCCTGGATCTTAAACTTGAAGCCAAAAGCTGGTCGGGACAGCAGGTTCCTTGTCCGAGAGGCCAAGGGCCAGTCAGTCCAGTTTGTTCTGGAGTCTGTCCCGGCATTGGGGGCGCAGGAGTGTGGAAAGTCTCTTGTGTCACAGGCAGCAGCCTCAGCTGCAGTATAGAGTCCCGGCCGCAGCATTTCCAGGTGGGCATTTTTCGGGCACGTTGGGCTCTAGCCCAGACCCCACTAGATGTATTCACTTATTTATTTTATTTGTAAAGCCCCTCCAGGCCTCTGGGAGCCGCCTGAGGCCGCTGTTTAGGGAAAATACATGAATTATGTACGCACCAGGATACAATGTGAGCAGGAAAGTGAGGTATTTCAGCCTTTTTGACGACTCTCCGCATGACGCCACCACTGAGGTATGAAGTGAAGTCCTGCAAAGGATCGGCAGGGCAAGCGCGGGCCTGAAGATGGTCACCCAGTGGGTCTTGCCTTGCGTGTCTGACCGCGTAAAGTGGTGTTTCACCAAGCAGACGTGTGTCTGACAAGATAGGGGGCATCTAATTAGGTAGGGGGGCATCTGACAAAGAGAGTGGCCTGATCAGATAAGGGGTGTCTGACAAAGATGGGGCGTCTGGCCAATTAAGAGGCGTCTGACCAAGTAGGGGGTCGTCTATCCAAGCAGGAGATGTCTGACCGAGCAGGTGGTCATCTGACAAGGTAGGGGACATCTGATCAGGCAGGGGGCATTGGACAAAGAGGGTGGTCTGACTAAGTAGGGGAGCGTCTGACCAAGCAGGAGATGTCTGACCAAGCGGGTAGTCGTCTGACAAGGTAGGGGGCGTCTGGCAGATAGGGGGTCGTCAGAAGCTGCTCAGAACGCTGAATGTTGTCTTTGCTGGACTGAGAGCCTGTGACGTCGCTTCATGGGTCTGTAGAGAGGAGTGTGGGGTGAGCTTTAGACCTCACGAGTTCCTCGTCCATGAATTGACTTATTATAATTAGGGCTCCCGGTTTTATGGTATTTTTTTGCCATTTCCGTCTGTATTTATCCATATTTATTTTTTGCTAATTTTATCTGTATTTATCCATACTTATTTTTGGTTTTGTGGAAATGTAATCTGAAATTAGTATATTTCCACATTTATTTACCCAATAAATATGTACTCTTACCTGAATGTCTACCAGGTGTCAGTGCTGTGAACACCCGCTGAAGATACATCAGTGAACTGATATGAAAATATGCACATTTCAGTATCAGCCTTGTGCATATCTACTGCTGTTAAAACCTTGTTACAAAAGTTTCTTTCTTTTTTAACCCCCTTATCTATCAATCCACTTATTTATTGGCCTAGCAGTCATGGCAGCCAATATTTAGAATTACTCAAAAAGCAACCTAATTTCCATTTTTATCCACTTTCAAAAATAAATACAGACAAGAAAATGAATGTGTTCTGTCTGAATTTATCTGTAAAAACCAGTAAAAACAGAAAACAGGGAGCCTTAATTATAATGCATCGTTGGACAAGCGGATAGCCTATTCGATGGCCCCTCCCCGCCCCAACCTCTCAGTAAAAGGACATCTTTCTCATTCACAAAGCTGGGAGATTTTTCAAGGCTTATCAAATTAAAATGAATAACAGTTTTACTTAAAATGCTCCTCCATTTCCCCTTTAACCCTTCTACTGCGCCCGTGATTTTGCGGAAGTGCGGCACTTCAGCAAAACGGGCAGGGCCGCGTCGGCCATTGGCCGACGGCAGCACCAGCGAGGTAGCGTTGCCGTCGGCCAATTAAAAGACTGTCATTGGCCTTCTGCACCTGTGCAACCACTTGCCATTTCAAAGCTGCCGTTTCTTCTGTGTTACCAAACCAAGGTATCCCTTCTCGCCCCCACCAGAAGCTGCCCCCTCCCCATCCCACCAGCACAGAATGAACGGCCGCAGGTCCTCGCAGCGACACCGGGTTTAATGAAAGTGTCCGCCCCGAGGCTCCCGGCGCTGTCTGCGCCCGGCCTCGGAGCCCGGTAATTTAAACGTGGAAGGAAAGGTTGAAGCCCCAGAGCCATTGAAACAAGCGCCTTTGATTGTTTTCAGATTGGATATTCTTTCTAATTTAAACTTAAAGCAAGAACCTGTGCTAAGTAGTGACACCGGCGGCCTCTCTGGAGTTAATTTAGCGCATGGCCTGGCCGTGGAGCAGCCTCCGTCCGCCAGGGCCTCCTGCCCTGTTGCAGCCAGGTGGCAAGTGTGCGCAGGATCACACATACGATCACTTATGGTACTACTACATGGAGTGCCTTTATACAAGGAGCAACGGGGTGTTCAGTCCCTCTGTGACGATCATTACTTTTGTGCAGGGGCCTTAAGAGTAAAGGTGTGCCAAATTACCACAGGGGTGTGCAAAATTATGCATCTGAGACACTTAGAAGTAGGCCTGGGTGGTAAATTCCATTCCGCTCGCAAAATTTGCCTAATTTCGCGTTACGCGGTGAACACAGAATTGCCAAAAATTCCACGATCCGCGATTTTTTGCTTGTTTGTGCTTTCAAATTATGTGTTCGCGAGATATTTCTCCCTGAGCACGCAAACAGCGTTCGAGAACAGGAAAAAAGCATTGCGAACGGGCGGAACTTTTGCGTGCTCGCCGAGATTTTTTACAGTTTCGCTGAGTTTTCCTTAGCTCAACTACGCAAATTTCGCCCACCCATACTTAGATGCTGCCGACGTAAGTCGTGCAATATAAGCCATTCCAACATTTTTTGCTTTAAAATAAACACAATCGCCACCACTCGGCTTGACTCTTTGTTCAAAATTCTGAGGTGCCCTGGAAGTCCAAGGGCTCATTTGAAGCATTAAGCCCGGTCGGTGCTACAGGAGGTCCGATACATTCATTTGAATGCCCTGTGCGTCACTTAGGGGCTTATTTACAAGTGCTGTGCACCGCTGGAGCAGCCCTTTTTTTGGCGCTCTGGTGGTGCAGAGTGCAGACCCGAAACTGGGAGGCCACGTAAAGCCACCATGCGTGGCTTTTCTTGGCCTCATAGATATGGTGTAAGGCAACGCCTCACACTACGTCATAGAGTTGTGCTGTGGACATTTTGGTGGGTGTTACCACGCAACGCCCATGGATTTTGACACATTCCCAGACTTATAACATTGCATAATTCTGGGAATGTGTCAAAACCGTATGCCTCACCAGGAGTGGTGTGACAAGGAGAAATAACTTTGTTGTACTTGTTTTTTCCTCTAGCTATGTGTGCAGCATTATTCAGCACATATAGAAAGAGGTAAACAACTTCATTGATTGTATTTACAGAAAAAAAAATCCTACAATGTGGGCAGCCTTGCACCATGGTGCAAAGGTGCCCGTGCTCACACAAGGCAGCCATTTGTGCCTCAGAACAGTGAAAGAGGACAGAAATGCATCCTGTCTCATAGATACGGTACATTCCTGCTCTTTTCTTTTGATGCCTAGCAGCGCAGTAAAGTGACTTGCAGCCCTCTCCTGCGTCAAAAAGTTGTAAATGATGCCCTTAGTATGCGCAGATTACAAGAATGGCTATTGGGCTGTCCCTATATTAGTAGGATAGGGGTTTGGGGAACCTGCTGGCCATGTGATACTCTCCCGGGTTGTGCAAGGGTCCTGGAAACTCCTTACAAGTGAATAGATGGCCTGTCTATGCTCTTGGTGGGATGGGAAGCTCTGCAAGACGCCAGGCCAGAGCTCCAGTGGGGCCCGCCTGGGCTCCATGTGCTGAACTACTGTGTCGTAGAGTGCCTGGGGAGGGCTCCCCTTAAATCACTGGTCTGCAAAGACCTGACCGGGCCCTGGGTATTAGCTCTATGTGTCCCAGTTGAGGGCCCCGGGACCTGTGGTTTGTACATCAGACCCATGCCTCAGAATGCCCAGGATGGGGTACTGCGGCCACAGGGAGGGCTCCTCTGCTTTACTGGTATAAGTTGCTCTGACCGGAACCCCAATCAGATATCGTACGGCCTGGGAGTGCATGCCCCTGGGATCCTTTCTCTGGTCCATTGTGTTGTAACATACCAAGGAGGAAATATCCCGGGCCCTGGGAGGGCTCCCCTGCTTGTTCAGCCTACGAAGCACTAACTGGGTCAAAGTTTCAGCTGACCTGGGAGTGGAAACGCCCAGCCCTGGGCTCCATTCTTGGGACCAAGAGTAACCTGGGAGGGCTCCACTCCTCCTTTGGTTTAAGAATCTGTGACAAGGCTGCGGATGCGGATGAACTTCGGCAGGACTACAACGGCTCCCTAGCTATGACCGGGTCCCAGGTTGGAGCTCCAGCTGGCCGTGGGGAAGAAGCCCCTGGCCCTGAACTCCATTCACAGGCCCGCCATGTCTCAAAGTGGCTGGGAGAAGGTCCCAGAGGCACTGGGCGGTCTTTCCTGCTTGTCTGGATTAGAAAGCTCTGACTGAGCCCAGAATCAGAACGCCTACTAATAATGCCTGATGGGCTGCATTCTCCAGCTCGCCATGCCACTTAGAGCCAAGGACAGATTCTTGCGAGCCTGGAGAGGGCTTCTCTGCTTGGTCAGGATTGAAGCTTGGGCCAGATGCTGGGTTGGCTTGGGGATGGAAAACCTCTGCCCTAGGCTCTATTCGCTGGCCTGCCATGTTAGAAAGTCCCTTGGTTGAGGTCCTGCATGCCTGTGGTGGTCCCCATGGTTGGCCAAGTTCAGAAACTCTGATCAACCCCAGGTCAGAGCTCGAGCTGCCACACAGTGGAAGCCCTGGCTTTGGGCTCAATTCTCTGGCTTACCATGTCACAAAGTGCAGCGGTGGCTGCTATTTACTGGGACTGGCTGCCGACTCTCAGTGCTCTCGCTGCCACCATGGGAGGAGGAACCAGGAAACGCCCAGGTTCCTGACTCCCCTAGTCAATCACAACGCTGCAGTGCAGCATTGTGATTGGTCTGAGCGCTGTGGTTCGGCGGTCTGACGGGGAATGGGGACCTGGACATTGCTGCACCCAGACTGTAATGTAGCCTGGGTGCAGAACATGCGAAGTGCGCATGACTGTTATGGTTGGCCCAATAGGGCCGGTGTTATATCTGGCTTATGTCTTTCCTTTCCCTTGCATAGATTTCCCTGTTGCTTATCTAGTGTGTGTGGTAGAATGCCTGATGACATCATGGAAGGTTGGGTGCCTGGCTTGTGTGTGGAATGGCAGTTGATCGCAGGCAGGCTGAGCGACAGGAGAACTGCTCCAGGTGGGGCTACTATTACATCTATATATCTCTTTATTATTAACTTAACCTGGAACTAACCTACAATAAATCAAACCTATTATATTATACTGGATTCAAGGAATTTTTATTGTTACAGCCGGCCAAACAGTTATATCAACTTTAAAGTAGAGCAACCACACCTCGTCCTGACCCCTGGTCTGGCAGTCCATTCCCGTCCCCACGGCCGCACCAGGAAACTGAAAACTTAAATGATAATGCTCATTATTATCATTTTAGTTTTTCTTTCTACTGCTCGCAGAACAGTGGGGCTACGCTCCTCTGCCTTAGCGGAGGATCCGCCACTGACAAAGTGCCTGAGAAAGGGTCACTCAGGCACAAGGAGGGCTCCCTTGCTTGGCCCGATTAAGAAGCTTTGAAGATCCCTGGGTCAGAGCTTCAGCTAGCCCAGTTTGGAAGCCTCTGCCCCTGGTCTCCATTCTCCGGCCCGCTGTGTCACTTAGAGCCCGAAAAGGGGTCTGCATGCCAGAGGAGAGCTCCGCTGCTTCTCAGCTTGGTTGGGTTTAGAAGTATCTGGCTAAGCCTCAAATCAGAACTCTGGTAAGTCTGGGATGGAAGAGCCCTGCCCTGGGCTCCATCCCCCAGCTCATTGTGTCACCAGTTGCCTGGGATGTGATCTCCCCAGGCCTGTGGTGGTCTGCCCTGTTTGCCCATCTTTAGAAGCACTGACTAGGCTCTGGGCTAGACTCTGGCCTTCAAGGGGGAGGGGGTGGGCTGAAACCCCTGTTCTCCAATCTCCAGCTCTCTGTGTCAAAAAGCCCCAAGGATGGGCTCCACACGCTCTGGAAGCTCGCCTCCGCTTGGTTGAGTTTAGAAGCTGTGGTCGGACACCAGGTCAAGGCTCTGGCCCTGGGTTTCATTCTTCAGCCTGCCATGTCACTTACAATCCATAATGTGTTCCTACAGGCCCGTGTAGGGCTCCCCTGCTTAAACGGGTTTAGAAACTCTGGTCGAGCCCTGGTTCAGAGCTCTAGCGTTCCCGGTAGAGTGGGGAGCGAGGTCTCCACCCCTCGGCTCCCTCCATTCTCCAGCCTGCGGTGCCTCTTAGAGTCCAGGACGGGGTGCCGCAGGCCCAGGGAGGGCCACCCTATTTGGCAGAGTTTAGTAGGGTGTCCGGGCTATAGGACAGAGCTCCAGTTTTCCGGGGGTGAAAGCCTTCCTCCTCAGACTCCATTCTCCAGCTCATCGTACCACTTACAGACCATGAGAGCTCCCCTGCTGGTCTGGGTTTGGAAAGCTGGGTCAAAGCTCTGGTTGGCTGAGGTGCTGAGGGGTGGGGGTGTGGGGGGTGAGGGGGGTGGGGGTTGGAAGCCCCCTGCCCTGGGATTCATTCTCTGACCCACCATGTTGCAGAGTGCCTGGGACAGGGTTCCGCTCACCTGTGGTCGTCTCTCCTGCTTGGCCGGAGCTCCTGGTCCTGGGTTCAATGTGCACCATTTCTTAAAGTGCCCTGGAAGGGGGCCTGCTTACCCGGTAAGGTCTCCCCTACTTTGCCATGATGAAATACTTTTCCTGAGAAGGTTCTCTAATGGGTGAAATTTTTATTAAACGTTGTACCACTAGTCTGAGCTTTCCTTTACCTCTGAGATTTCTATTGTTTCAGGAATACCCACTAATGATGCCTAGCTAGAGAAGGGGATGAGTTTAGATACTCAGCTGGGTGTGTCAGTCATGAATGGCCCCTCACCTCCGGGGGATACAGGGTGCCAGCCTTTTCCTGTTAATCACCTTCCTGAGAATCTACCTATCAGTCATAATCCTGCCTTCACCTCTCCATCCTGCCTACGCTTCTCCTCATCTTCCTGCCTACACCTCTCCTCACCTTCCTGCCTACACCTCTCCATCACCATCCTGCCTACACCTCTCCATCCTGCCTACACCTCTTCATCACCATCCTGCCTACACCTCTCCATCCTGCCTACACCCCTCCACCCTGCCTACACCTCTCCATCCTGCCTACACCCCTCCACCCTGCCTACACCTCTCCATCCTGCCTACACCCCTCCACCCTGCCTACACCTCTCCTCACCTTCCTGCCTACACCTCTCCACCCTGCCTACACCTCTCCATCCTGCCTACACCTCTCCATCCTGCCTACACCTCTCCAACCTGCCTACACCTCTCCACCCTGCCTACACCTCTTCTCACCTTCCTGCCTACACCTCTCCACCCTGCCAACACCTCTCCATCCTGCCTACACCTCTCCACCCTGCCTACACCTCTCCTCACCTTCCTGCCTACACCTCTCCACCCTGCCTACACCTCTCCATCCTGCCTACACCTCTCCTCACCTTCCTGCCTACACCTCTCCATCCTGCCTCCACCTCTCCACCCTGCCTACACCTCTCCTCACCTTCCTGCCTACACCTCTCCAACCTGCCTACAACTCTCCATCCTGCCTACACCTCTCCACCCTGTCCACACCTCTCCTCACCTTCCTGCCTACACCTCTCCACCCTGCCTACACCTCTCCATCCTGCCTACACCTCTCCACCCTGCCTACACCTCTCCTCACCTTCCTGCCTACACCTCTCCACCCTGCCTACACCTCTCCATCCTGCCTACACCTCTCCATCCTGCCTACACCCCTCCACCCTGCCTACACCTCTCCATCCTGCCTACACCTCTCCACCCTGCCTACACCTCTCCATCCTGCCTACACCCCTCCACCCTGCCTACACCTCTCCATCCTGCCTACACCTCTCCACCCTGCCTACACCTCTCCATCCTGCCTACACCTCTCCATCCTGCCTACACCCCTCCACCCTGCCTACACCTCTCCATCCTGCCTACACCCCTCCACCCTGCCTACACCTCTCCATCCTGCCTACACCCCTCCACCCTGCCTACACCTCTCCTCACCTTCCTGCCTACACCTCTCCACCCTGCCTACACCTCTCCATCCTGCCTACACCTCTCCACCCTGCCTACACCTCTCCTCACCTTCCTGCCTACACCTCTCCACCCTGCCTACACCTCTCCTCACCTTCCTGCCTACACCTCTCCATCCTGCCTACACCTCTCCACCCTGCCTACACCTCTCCTCTCCTTCCTGCCTACACCTCTCCACCCTGCCTACACCTCTCCATCCTGCCTACACCCCTCCACCCTGCCTACACCTCTCCATCCTGCCTACACCTCTCCACCCTGCCTACACCTCTCCATCCTGCCTACACCTCTCCATCCTGACTACACCCCTCCACCCTGCCTACACCTCTCCATCCTGCCTACACCCCTCCACCCTGCCTACACCTCTCCATCCTGCCTACACCCCTCCGCCCTGCCTACACCTCTCCTCACCTTCCTGCCTACACCTCTCCACCCTGCCTACACCTCTCCATCCTGCCTACACCTCTCCACCCTGCCTACACCTCTCCTCACCTTCCTGCCTACACCTCTCCACCCTGCCTACACCTCTCCTCACCTTCCTGCCTTCACCTCTCCATCCTGCCTACACCTCTCCACCCTGCCTACACCTCTCCTCACCTTCCTGCCTACACCTCTCCATCCTGCTTACACCTCTCCATCTCCATCCTGCCTACATCGCTACATCACCATCCTGCCTACACGTCTCCGTCACCATCCTGCCTACATCTCACATTTCTGTCCTGCCTACACCTCTACTCACCTTCCTGCCTTCACCTCTCCATCTCCATCCTGCCTACACCTCTCCACCATCCTGCCTACACCTCTCCATCACCATCCTGCCTACACCTCTCCATCCTGCCTACACCCCTCCACCCTGCCTACACCTCTCCATCCTGCCTACACCCCTCCACCCTGCCTACACCTCTCCTCACCTTCCTGCCTACACCTCTCCATCCTGCCTACACCTCTCCACCCTGCCTACACCTCTCCATCCTGCCTACACCTCTCCACCCTGCCTACACCTCTCCTCACCTTCCTGCCTACACCTCTCCACCCTGCCTACACCTCTCCACCCTGCCTACACCTCTCCTCACCTTCCTGCCTACACCTCTCCATCCTGCCTACACCTCTCCACCCTGTCTACACCTCTCCTCACCTTCCTGCCTACACCTCTCCATCCTGTCTACACCTCTCCACCCTGCCCACACCTCTCCTCACCTTCCTGCCTACACCTCTCCACCCTGCCTACACCTCTCCATCCTGCCTACACCTCTCCACCCTGCCTACACCTCTCCACCCTGCCTACACCTCTCCTCACCTTCCTGCCTACACCTCTCCACCCTGCCTACACCTCTCCACCCTGCCTACACCTCTCCTCACCTTCCTGCCTACACCTCTCCATCCTGCCTACACCTCTCCACCCTGCCTACACCTCTCCTCACCTTCCTGCCTACACCTCTCCAACCTGCCTACACCTCTCCATCCTGCCTACACCTCTCCACCCTGCCCACACCTCTCCTCACCTTCCTGCCTACACCTCTCCACCCTGCCTACACCTCTCCATCCTGCCTACACCTCTCCACCCTGCCTACACCTCTCCATCCTGCCTACACCTCTCCACCCTGCCTACACCTCTCCTCTCCTTCCTGCCTACACCTCTCCACCCTGCCTACACCTCTCCTCACCTTCCTGCCTACACCTCTCCACCCTGCCTACACCTCTCCATCCTGCCTACACCTCTCCACCCTGCCTACACCTCTCCTCACCTTCCTGCCTACACCTCTCCACCCTGCCTACACCTCTCTATCCTGCCTACACCTCTCCACCCTGCCTACACCTCTCCTCACCTTCCTGCCTACACCTCTCCACCCTGCCTACACCTCTCCATCCTGCCTACACCTCTCCACCCTGCCTACACCTCTCCATCCTGCCTACACCTCTCCACCCTGCCTACACCTCTCCTCACCTTCCTGCCTACACCTCTCCACCCTGCCTACACCTCTCCTCACCTTCCTGCCTACACCTCTCCACCCTGCCTACACCTCTCCATCCTGCCTACACCTCTCCACCCTGCCTACACCTCTCTATCCTGCCTACACCTCTCCATCCTGCCTACACCTCTCCACCCTGCCTACACCTCTCCATCACCACCCTGCCTACACCTCTCCATCCTGCCTACACCTCTCCATCCAGCCTACACCTCTCCATCCTTCCTACACCTCTCCACCCTGCCTACACCTCTCCATCCTGCCTACACCTCTCCATCCTTCCTACACCTCTCCTTCCTGCCTTCACCTCTCCATCTCCATCCGCCTCCACCTCTCCTCACCTTCCTGCCTTCACCTCTCCATCTCCATCCGCCTACACCTCTCCTCACCTTCCTGCCTTCACCTCTCCATCTCCATCCGCCTACACCTCGCCTCACCTTCCTGCCTTCACCTCTCCATCTCCATCCTGCCTACACCTCTCCATCACTGTCCTGCCTGGAACTGTCAGGACTGGACCGGGACAGTCTACAGGCCCAGGCACCAGAATAAAAGTCATTAGAGAGCTGAAAATTGCTCAAGCTTGCAAACTGGGGTGGTTCTGAACTCGGGGATACACGCTGCTCACATGTTTTTCAGGTTATGAAAGATAGCAAGGATTTGAGCTTGCTGCAGGCAATGCTTGTTTTAACATCAGGGAAATCAGCAGTGTAAAACGGATCAGCAGGCCATAAGACAGGCATACAAGCAGCCAAAAACCGCCCACACACTGGCCGGCTGTCAGGCCAGCCCCTCTGACGCTGCCTGACTGCCCCATAGGCCAGTCCGACCCAGAAAACTGTTCTTTCCGAAGAGTAACACTCTTCTGCTCCTAGAAGCCGCTCGCTCTCTAGCCCTTTGCTCTAGGCACTAGTTCTGAATATTGTCTCATAATGCACTTAGAAGCCCTCTGCCCCCTGTCTCGAGGCCTTGATTTGTAGACATAAAAGGAGGACCCTTGAGCAGGTCAAAGGTCAATCCCGCAAGTTAGCATTTCCATCCCAGGCTGGAACCGATCTGAAGGGGCAGAGCTGAATGGCAGCCAGCCTGTTCTTCTTTCTACGTGCCCTCAGAGGGCCCCTCCATCCTCCGCCCCCCCAAACCTTAGAAGCATCCTTAAATCGACTGTTTCTCTTCCTCGCTCAGAACTCCGCAGGCTCAAATGCGGGGAATCCCCCCCGGGCTCCGAGCAGAGCTGTGTGCAGTCAAACATGAAAGAAAGGCCAGGCTATCCGTCGAACTCTCTGCTAGAGAAATCAATATCCAGTCATCCGCTGTGAGTAGAAGTCTGCAACTGACACTACTGCATGACCTTATGCTGGGGGGCGGCTTGATCCCCCGCCCCACGGGAGGGGTGCTTATAGTTCCGCTGACTGCTGCAGTCAACTCCGAGAGCGGCTCTGTGAGCAGAAGTCTCCACAAGACCTTATCCGGGGGCGCCGACCGAAGCGCCCCCACAGACATGCATGTTTATATTTCCTTTGACTGCTGCAGTCAACTCCAAGACAACCTTTATGAACAGACTCTTAGGACTAATACTGCTGCGTAACCCTCAGGCTGGCGCTCAGGGCGCTAACTCAGCGCCTCTGAGAGCGCGTTTGTATTCCACTGACTGCCACAGGCAACATAGCGTGCACCTCTGTGAGCGGAAGGATACAACTAAGACCGCTGCGTAACCCTTTCAGGAGGGCGGCAGCCTGAGCGCCCTCTGGGAGGCGCGTTTATATTCCACTGAGTGTCATAGGCAACATAGCGTGCACGCCTGTGAGCGGAAGGATGCAACTAAGACCGCTGCGTAACCCTTTCAGGAGGGCGGCAGCCTGAGCGCCCTCTGGGAGGGGCGTTTATATTCCATTGAGTGTCATATGCAACTTAAAGTGCAAGCCGATCTGCGGCTGCGCGACCCTTACCTGAGGGCGCCAGCCTGAGCGCCCTCTGGGAGGCGCGTTTATATTCCACTGAGTGTCATAGGCAACTTAACGTGCAAGCCACACATTCCGGCTGTGCGACCCTTACCTGAGGACGCCAGCCTGAGCGCCCTGTAGGAGGTGGGTTTATATTCCACTGAGTCTTTTAGACAACAGTGGCCCCTGGAGAAGGGAGGGTATTAAAGCAATGAATATAGACTAAGTCGTTACTATATTGAATCGACATGTCCAGCCGGACAGAGGTCTAATATTTACTTTTAGGCAATAGGAAAGGTTTGTACAGAACAATACAGAAAGTGGGACACAAGCCTGTGCCCTACTTAACACATGAAAACCAATTACAAGTGGGGGAAAAACAACAAACAGGGGGCTTTAGGCAAAACTTTACGGTTTGTTGTACTTGAGAATTAAGCAGTGTCAAAAGGCAACAAATCTCATATAACACCTTTACAATTAAAGTACACACAGGGTTTGAATGTATAAGGTGTTTCAAAGTGTTGACGGAACTGCATGCTGTGTTGTCACTCTTATTTCCTGACTCCAAAGCAACGCTTCCTAATTTCTACATTCTTGTATTTTCCCTCCCGTTTTTCCTTCCCCAGGCAATTGAGGCTTCTTATTATTAGGCATAATATCTATGTCCTGATGATGATCCACGTAATTCCATGCCGGATCGAAACGCCGTTGACACTTTGAAACACCTTATACATGTGTATACATGTGTCCCACTTTCTGTATTGTTCTGTACAAACCTTTTCTATTGCCTAAAAGTAAATATTAGACCTCTGTCCGGCTGGACATGTTGATTCAATATAGTAACGACTGAGTCTATATTCATTGCTTTAATACTCTCCCTTCTCCAGGGGCCACTGTTGTCTAAATAAATTAACTCCCAAGGTCCCTGGTCAACTTGTTTGGGTTCCCTTGTTGCCTTAAAATATATTCCACTCAGTGTCAATGGCAACTTAACATGCAAGTCACACTGCTGCTGCGTGTCCCTTCCCTGAGGACGCCAGCCTGGGCGCCCTCTGGGAGGCGTGTTTGTATTCCACTGAGTGTCATAGGCAAGATGGCGTGCAAGCCACACTGCTGCTGCACAACCCTTACTTGAGGACGCCAGCCTGAGCACCCTCTGGGAGGTGGGTTTATATTCCACTGAGTGTCATAGGCAACCTAACGTGCAAGTAACACTGCTGCTGCACGACTCTTACCTGAGGACGCCAGCCTGAGCGCCCTTTGGGAGGCGTGTTTGTATTCCACTGAGCATCATAGGCAACCTCACGTGCAAGTAACACTGCTGCTGCGCGACCCTTACCTGAGGACGCCAGCCTGAGCGGCCTCTGGGAGGCGCCTCTGTATTACAGTGAGTGTCATAGGCAAGCTAACGTGCAAGTCACACTGCTGTGTGACCCTTACCTGAGGACGCCAGCCCAAGTGCCCCTTGGAAGGCATGTTTAAATTCTACTGACTGCCATAGACAACCACTTGTGCACCTCTGTGAGCTGAAGTCTACAAGCCACTCTGCTGCATGACCTCATCCTTAGGGCACCAGCCTGAACGCCCTCTGGGGCGCGTGTTTATATTCCACTTACTGCCATAGACAATCACATGCGCACATCTGTTAGCAGAAGTTTACAAGCCACACCGCTGTGCGACCTCATCCTGAGGGCACCTGCCTGAGCGCCCTCTGGGAGGCGTGTTTATATTCCACTGACTGCCATAGACAACCACATGCACACCTCTGTGAGCAGAAGTTTACAAGCCACACTGCTGCGCGACCTCATCTTGAGTGCACCTGCCTGAGCACCAGGCCCGGACTGGCCATAGCGGGCACCGGGCAATCCCCGGTGCGCCGCATGGGTGGGGCAGGTTTTGGGCCCCTGGGGGCCGTGTTTGTTACAGGGCTGTTTTTGCAGCATAGCTGAAAAATCGTCCCTGTACCAAAATCGGCCGAAAACCGGCCCCGGCAAAGAGCCCGGCGGCACCTCAAACCCCCCCAAGTGGGGAGGGGGGGCAGGCCGAGCACTTTGCCGGGGCCAGTTGTGGTTCCCAGTCCGGCGCTGCTGAGCACCCAATTGGAAGGCGCGTCTGTATTCCACTGTCTGCCGCAGTCACTCCCACATCTGGCCAGGCACTCTCTGTAGCAGGGTCTGGGGAGTTGCAGGGCACGTGTGCCTAAGGCAGTGGTGGTAAACCCAGCAAGTCGCTCATCAGTACCACCACGCGGGAGCTGGCCCGGACAAGCGTCAATAGAAGCTAAAGAGGTCTCGCTGTACCCTGCACATGTTTACAATGACTAACTCATTCCCCAAGCAGGAGCCCTCGGCAAAGAGAAGCGCGCCAAAAGGGCACATGGGATTTGATGTCATTTGGAAGTGGTAAACACAGCCCTGTTATCGCTTTGCTCACAGCTGAGGCACTTACTGGCAGAAGGCCTGAGTTGTGCAGGTGGGAATTCTGCTCTATGGGGTCTAAATGAAGTCAGTGGATAATGCACACCGACCCAGTCCGCGGTGGATTCATTACACCCACCTTGCTCTTAATGGATTCTTCCCACACCCCAACTCTACGTGGAATTATTGTTCCCAGCCGGCTTTCTGTGGATTCATCGCGCCCACCCATGGGTTGTGCTTAGTGTAATTTTATAGGACTATTGAAGGTTAAAGACTTGCTTTTCACCATTCTTCAATGCTGCCTGCCCTGCCTGAAGCAATGCAGATAACTGGGAAAGTAATTTGTAGTAGTAATTATTCTTCTTTTGACCTATTTGCCCATCATTGTTGGCTTTCCCTTTCCATTTTTTAAAATCTAAATGTAATTCTTATTCTGTTTGCATTTCATTATCAAGAATGAAAATGAGGGCCGTTATGCACCGTCCTCTATTTATTTTACATTAGAACATTGGAATGTTGGGAGCTCCATTGAAGACAAGTAGCTCAGCGGCTCTGATGGCATTTTGGGAACTTGCCTATCCTGTAGTACATCACTTACAAGGTGCAATAAATAGCTTCTATTACTAGTTTCTGGAGAATACCATGAGGATTTTGGCGTGTGCAGTACCGAATTCCTCCTGAGGTGGTGACTACGGTACAATTTTTCCCTGTTAATTTCTGGCAGGTTTCACATGATGTCATTTAAAAAAGTTTGAGGTATTCAATGTACCCAGAAATTGTCAGTTTGATATTTAGCACTCAACTCGTAAGTGCAACCCTTAGCAAATAGGGATTTATGCAGGGGTTCGAAAAAAACAACCCACTTGTTATCAAAGCCAAACGGTTCAGATCCCTTGGCAATGGAGTAAGTTATACAGGAGGCCAAAACACACACACACACCGAAAAACAAACATACACACACACCCATGTGTACATCGCCTAGTTGGAACCAACCCTCTTCATACGTGATCAAGTGTCACCTTGTGATGATCCATCAATTAAACTGTATTAGAACATTGGAATGTTGAGAGCTCCATTGAAGACAATGAAGTGGCTCCGGGCTAATTATGGCCGGTACAGACCTTTTGCTCCAACATTCCAGCATTTGTATGTTTCTCCTTCTTGAATTAAACTGTGAATTACCTCCAGTTTGATGCACCCTCAGCTAAGAATTGGGTCCGTAATCGCGGGGAGGGTATTTAACTACCCTGGTGGAGAAGTGTGGCTCACTGGTTAGAGGAGGCTGGCCTGGAAGCAGAGGTCAGCCCGGGACCAGGGTTTAATTCCCAACTCGGCAGGGTCTTGAGTCCTAAAATGTCCATGGACTCGACAATTCTCGCTCCGGTGCCTACTCGATTCACGGGTTCACACTCTGCGACTCTGGGCAATAGCTTGCTTAATCTCCACAACGGCCCCTCGCAGCGGGATGCCTGGCTTTCACCTTGCGGATACCCTGCCGGGGTTATCTCACAGGGGAATACCAGGACGGGTTCCCTAAGCAAGCGCTTAGAAACCGCTCGGTGATTTGCGCTATATAAATTCCTGTACATTTACATTTACATTTCACCCTTCCTGCCGTTGTAGGCCCGATTCTCATGCGACAGTTCATAACAAGAAATAGCAGGGCACAAGTCAGCAGGATGGATGGACACTGGTGGACAGAGTTCCCGCACTATTTTTAGAAAGGGGACTCCGTTCCCCATTCACAACTCTGTATGTGGGTAACCTGGCCTGAGGATGTTTGCAAACCTCCACCCCACTGGCAGCATTCCCTTTAATTGTGAGAATAGCCCAGCAAGGACTATGTTTTCATCTCTTACCTGAGAAATACAGAACTTCACACCATAAAGCCATCTGTTGCTTAACAAACTGCTAATGTGAAGCCCTTTTGTGCTTTGAAAATAGATAAAGAACTCCAGCAGGAAAGAAAACAAGGCTTAACAGCAAATATAAAGTTTTAAAAAAATACTCGGAGCACAATTTACTTACCTATTAAAGCAGTTTAAAGATGTATTTACAAAGTTAATCGTCTATTTAAATATATTGCTAATTTTAATCATTTTCAAGCTGAGTTACACATTAATATGTGGAAAAAATGCATGTGATTTTTAAAAAGTGCACCCACAACTGCTCTTTGCTATTGTGTTAATTTGTTGTTTTTGTAAAATAGACCCTTGACTTTTATGTGGGGATGATTATAGAGCATTTCTTGTGACGTCACTTTCCATCGTGAATTGTATATAATCATTAGCCCCAGTTATTTACCCTACAAAGCGTGGCCTAACAGTTGTTATTGCCCTGCTGGTGAGGGGGAACAGCGTTTACAACGCAACTTTTACAACGCAGTACCTTTACCATGCAACTTTGACAACGCAAGTCGTTACAACGACTTGCGCTGGGGGGCGCTCTAGGATAGGGAATAGTTAATTTACTATCCAAAACCTTCCCTACTATCCACGGGGACTGGAGTTGGAATAGTAAATTAAACTATTCACTATCCAGCGCACCCCAACGCAAGTCGTTGTAACGACTTGCGTTGTGAAAGTTGCGTAGTAAAGGCATGCGTTGTAAAAGCATGTGTGGTAATGACATACATCCCTGGTGAGGGCAATAAGTCTATTAGCCCTGCCCACGGCCCCCCAACACCTCCACCCAAAATAGGGTGTGGTAGGAGCTGTCTCGCACCTAAACGGTTCATGGGATAAAAAAAAAACCTCTATTCTCCTGTGGCGCTTCCTTGGACTTTTCTGAAGCACCCAGACTTGCCTTTCCAGCTTCCTCCAGTTGTCTTGTCTGAAAGGAAAGGCCAATCAGCCAAATAAAATTAGAAAACGGTAAACAAACTGAGTTTATTTCTTTCTACTTTGTTTTTGGCTGATAGAGTTTCTCTCGTCAAAACCAAAGGGAGTAGCCGGGGTAACTGTGTTTGTTTTTTCCAGGCGAGAGGCACTTCCTGCTCCCACGGTGCTCTCTGTTTTGATCAGCCCTTGTCCTGTGGGGCCCACAGCAACCTGAGGGATGCTGGGAGCTGGCAGGAGAAAATGCTCCATTTGAAAAGTAAAAAAGAAAGTCTCAAACTCCTTTGTTGAAACATTTGGATGAATAATGGGAGACCGATATTGTTGTGAATTGTTTCTTGTTCAGTTTGTTTTAGCATCTGAACCACCTGTTGACATCTTTGTGCATGACAAAAAAGAAATAAAATAAATTCGTCTTTATTCAGTGGATATTACGCTAAAAAGGAGAATTTGCATTGGAAAACTAAATCAATAAGATAGTGAACAATTGAGTGGCAAAAATAATGTGTAATTGAGTGCTTCCTGTTAGTTTTCAGGGATGTCTAAATGTTTAACGAAATATGTGTGGCTCCCAGGACAAATAAAATGGTACACAATGTCCATAAAAACACCCTCATAATTGTCTGCAACTGACAAATAGTGGGGCAGGGCAGTGCGCCAGAGCCTGTTGCAGTGTAATATTTCATGTTTTTCTCAGTTGGACTTGCACTGGTTGCTTTTAAACAACATATTTAGAAAAAAAGTTCTATAAAGTGAATTATTTTGTACGATATTATAAAACAAGCATTGTCATTACCAATGGATATCTGGATAATAACTGAAAGTGCTTCTTGGGTCACCAGTAGATTTAGGCACTTAACTCATTATACACGCCCTTTGTTATTCATCATTACGCTTGCCCATCCATTCATCCTGCCACTGATTAATTCTTGCATTCACCCACTCTATGTTCACTCATAAAACACACACATAAACCCCAAAAGAATGTGCAAGATAAAATAAAAGAAGAAACGTAGCATTAAAGAAAGCAATTAGCTGCCTAAAATATCAGTAATAGGCTTGCAATAAAATACAAGTAAACGTGCAGTATAAATAGCAGACGGCCATCTTGAAATGGTACTGTGCTCAGAGTATACACAATGTAGTTCCAGCTGACACTTCAATGCCCTTTTGGTTTAGCGCATGTTGGAAATTAATATTCTAGTCCATTTGCTGTGTTATAATTTTCCCTAATAAACAGATCAGACCTTTGGCATCTAATATTACTGTTTCCAAAGAGCCAATCAGACCTACAGCTATTGTCATTGACTTGTGACTGTAATCAGCTCAATACTGCTGTACTGAGCTCAAGCTTTCCACAAGGCAACCATCAGTCACACAATCATACAAGTACACATATGTATACAATTCCAGTCCTAGTAGGGTCTAATAAGGGATGTCATTATGCACATTTTTGACCTCCCACCACCAAGGTTTGTCAACAACATAACCAACCTCAAATCCCTTGCCTACTACAGTAATCTGTGAGCTTCAAGGGGACAACGAGATTCTTGAAAAGTATTCCCATAAAATGTCTCACCACTCTTCCTATCCCTAGTTCTTTTGCAAGGTTTTCTCTTAGGGCCACAGTCTTTGCCTAAGTAAAGTGAAGTTTTCTGCACTCAAGACCGGGTTAGGTCAATTTTAGGGGATCACTGAAATAATATCGACTACCAAAATATCGACTACCCAAAATATCGACGAGAAAATATCTACAACCAAAATATCGAGTGTGTATGTACAAACAGGTAAGTACAAAAATATCGAGTACAAAATATCGTTAACAAAAATATAGTTGTAAAAAATATCGACTTTAATAAAAACAATGTTTAATTACATTAATATAAAAAATTAATTACTAAAATATAATTAACAATACTTAAAATAACTTTTAATAATTAAATAATTAATGAAAGTAAAAAAATAATATTTTTTAAATCATATTTCTTAAAACATATATATATATAGTAACAAAATTGAATTAAATAATAGCCAATATTATTAACGTACAAATACAAAAGAGTAAAAATTACTATTCCCACTGCAAAGAGTGCAACAGTGGATATATGACGTTACAACGCAACTTTTACAACGCACTACCATTACAACGTAAGTATTGGTAAGTATATAATAAATTTTTTTAAATTTAAATTATTTAAAATTATTTAAATATAATTTAATTTCATTTCATTTCATTAAATTAAATTAATGTAAATTTAATTTTACTTTATTTTTACACTGTACCCCTGTACCCCTGTACCCCTGTACCCCAAAACAGACCCTGAACCCTAAAAAAAACCTTTACCCAAAAACCCAAAACTGACCCTGAACCCTAAAAATACCCCTTTACCCAAAAACTAAAAACTGACCCTGAACCCTAAAAATACCCCTTTACCCAAAGACTAAAAACTGACCCTGAACCCTAAAAATACCCCTTTACCCAAAAACTAAAAACTGACCCTGAACCCTAAAAATACCCCTTTACCCAAAAACCCAAAACTGACCGTGAACCCTAAAAATACCCCTTTACCCAAAAACTAAAAACTGACCCTGAACCCTAAAAATACCCCTTTACCCAAAAACTAAAAACTGACCCTGAACCCTAAAAATACCCCTTTACCCAAAAACTAAAAACTGACCCTGAACCCTAAAAATACCCCTTTACCCAAAAACTAAAAACTGACCCTGAACCCTAAAAATACCCCTTTACCCAAAAACTAAAAACTGACCCTGAACCCTTAAAACACCCCTTTACCCAAAAACTAAAAACTGACCCTGAACCCTAAAAATACCCCTTTACCCAAAAACTAAAAACTGACCCTGAACCCTAAAAATACCCCTTTACCCAAAAACTAAAAACTGACCCTGAACCCTAAAAATACCCCTTTAATTTAACATAATTAGCAATTAATCAATTAAATTAAATTAATTACCAATTACATTTTAATTAATTAACAAATATTATTTAATTACCAATTAATTAAATATTACTACCAATTAATACATTTACATATTTAATAAATATTAATTAAATTACTTCCCACCCTATTCCCCTATAAACCCACAACCCGCTACAGGAAATACATTATTTTAATTTACATAATTAGCAATTAATAAATTCAATTAAATTAATTACCAATTAAATTTTAAATAATTAACATATAATATTTAATTACCAATTAATTAATTATTACTACCAATTAATACATTTACATATTGAATTAATTATAATTAAATTACTTCCCACCCTATTCCCCTATAAACCCACAACCCGCTACAGAATAAAATTACACAATAATTTTACAAAAAATCATTAATTAAAAATTATTATAACATAAAATGACACTTTTCACACATATTATAACATAAAAACACTATAAATAATTACATATTATATGAAAAACGATATTTTTTACTTTCGATATTATTTACAGTCGATATTACTTCAGTTACCTTATAAACGATATTTTGGCTGTCGATATTCTGTCCTGTCGATATTTTCTCCAAACGATATTTAAAACTCGATATTCTGTCCAAACGATATTTTGGAGTCGATATTATGTCTGTGCACCAATTGTAGGATGTCACGAAGCCCTATCTAAACCAAAATCTTTGCCACTTTCCTATCTGTCAAACACTTGGGGGAATACTTTACGAACCCCTTTGCATCACAATTACACCACGCAATGTGCTGCAATAGTGACGTAACACAAAAAAGAGATTTACAAAGCCACAAAGGCTCCATAAATCTTGAGTGAAGCTTGGCTTTGCTCTGCACGAGGGAGACTTTCTATGGGCAATGCATTGGTGTTTCCATGCAACTCTAAAGATTTTTGATTTACCAGAACTGGTAAACCTGGTAAGGTACCAAAAAGATACGCCTCTGTAGACGAGGCGTAATGAGGAGAAATAACTTTATCTCTCCTCGTTACTTCCTCTTTCTATGTGTGCTGCATTCAGCAGCACACATAGAAAGAGGAATTTGCCTCTCAGGATTTTTTTTGTGCAGGAAGGTGTCTTTTCCTGAACAAAAACAATCCTGTTTGCCATGCAGGCACCCTTGCACCATGGTGTAAGTGTGCCTGCGTTGGCACTAAGCTGCCAAAACAGCGCCATCGTCAGCTACATATTCTTTTAACTACAGCCCATTCCTGACCTTTCCCTGTAATGCAGCACAGCAAGGTGACTTGTTGTGTGCTGTGTTGCGTTACTTTGCCATAAATATGGCCCTGCTTTATTGCAGACAGAAGCGGGTACACATACTAACTTAATAAAAAAAACTGATTAAGTCTCAACTCAAATCCACAAGAAACTTTGTTAAATTCATGGTAGCTGTCATGCAAGCAGTAGGCAATTCCCTAGAGAAACGTGTGGTAACTCAAGCAGGAAAAACAATAAAGCCAAGAAAACAACAAAATAAAACTACCACACCAATGTAGCAAAACAGAGAAAACTTTAACAGAGAAAACACACTAAACTGATTACAATCAGATAAGAGGAACAAGATCTATGATTTTTTAATGTTTTAAGGCAAATGCCAAGAAAACAAAAAGTCTCAACGAAAAATATCAGTTTATGATACACCAACACTTAGGTACAATTTGAAGCCAACTGTGATGGGTCAGAAGGTCGATATGCAAAGCTTTTTCTCATGAGACCTTTTTTTTTAACAACTTTATTTATTAGGGTTTATTACCCAACTGGTCAGTTGTTCACACGTTTGCTATACACCTATCCATAATCTTTTTATTGACGCATGCAGATTTCCAGCAATACATTGTTTAGATATATTACACATAGCGAGAGGAAATAGATGATATACAAATCATGATAACAAAGGACCGACACCTCCACCAACATGTCACATCCCGACACAACAATAAGATTATTCCATTACTCTACACCATCAGTTTCTGACGCGTCTGCCTGCTCATTTCCATGCCCCGGTATATGGAGCAATATCCTGCATAGTTCTCTCCACTGTACCAGATCCTCTTCCAATTTCTCATCCTTTCTACAAGCTTTCATATGCAGCTTTTCAGCGAGTGATCCCTCACCCACATCCTTCATCCATCTGTCTAGTGTCGGCACTCGTGGGCTCATCCATTATATCGCTACCCGTCGTCTGGCAAGCACCAATATCAATTGTAGCAGTTTAGAAGCCATTTTACTTTTCCTACACTTTGGTATCTGTCCCAAAAGACACTGCACAGGGCTAGCCTCCACTCTGATATCCCCCCCCCTCCGACACACTTGCCACCACACCTCACCAGAATTCTAACACAAATTTTATCATGAGACTTAATCTACTTTTTTGGAGCTCAAAGTCTTCTAGCAGTGTATGGTCCAAATCTGATGACGGCGAGGGTCCATCGAAGTCTGGCATATCCTCCTGGGGCTTCAACTGTAGCTGTTGTTTTGATACCAAATTTTCTGAGCACGGCAAAGCTTGATTTCATAGGTCCTAGGATTGCTGCCTCTGGGTTAGATTTTCCATAACTCCCTGTTCCAAGGATTTACTTTCAGACCTAGTAATTTGTTGGGTGATGACAACTGCCTGTTTTACAAGGCTGGAAGCTATAGCTAAATAGTACTGTGTGAGTTCAGATACCTTTTCTGTGAGTTTCAGCTGAACCGGTATACAGCAGGGCAAAAACGCCTTGTGGGAAGATCCTGTTTTCTATCTCACCAGGGTGCTCCATCCCTGAGAACACCTCACCACCTACTCTCAATCTCCCAGAAGTGGATAAAATAACTAAGCACCACTTTTCTCCAACTGATGGGAACATTTCTCCTGGTGATTCCTGCATCCTTCATGTCCTCAAGGTTTGCTTCAAGGCAACAGGGTTCTCTCCAGCAAGGGTTACTTCAGTGTCCAGTCTTCAGGTGTCTTCTGGACCATCTTGATGTCAGGAGTTCTTCTGCTTTTTTGTCCCTGTAGCAGGTAACAGGAGGCCAATTGCTTGGCTTTTGGAAAGCAGTTTCACTCTCTGGGTGCCAGCAGCAGTCGGGAATCCTTGAGTCTTCATCTTCCAGCCATCAGGCAGAGACATCTTTCCTCAAGATGTTGTCTACCCTGATTCAGGAGTGTTCTGAGGTGGCAGTGGTGAGCTGTTAATCGTTTCCTATACATGAACAGTGATTAGAGAATCCCTAAACCCAATCCTCAGAATGTTGTCATGAATCCCCACCTCTTGTTTCTGCATTTCCTCCCCTGTTTGATTGCAAGCCTTCCATTGGTCCCTAAATTAAGATGGCCCTTACCAACTTCCACCTTCGGTTGTTGTGGTCCTTTCCCAAGCCTCTACCCTATGTAGATAAGATATCCTCCTCTCTGTTAGGGCCAGCACACACTTCTGCTGTGATTGGCATCAGAAGGTCTGGGAAGGATCTGGAAATGATCAGCAGCAGTTTGAAAGCCCAATTCATCAAAGAAAGAAATTTGATAGCTGCCATGTTTTTACAGTTGTTCCTATCCCCTACCAAATGATGAATCCCCGCTAAGTACACATATGTTGAAAATAACACCGCCTTCCTGAGCCCATTGTCATCAAGGAGCTCGGCCATTAGCAGACGACCAAGGATGTGTGTTGAGCCTCTGCAGCAAGGCAGAGAAGAAAACAGTTTCCTAAATGTTACTTTTCCTATAAAGTTATCAAAAATCTACATTCACCATTAAAGTAGATTTTTTTTAAAGTAAGCCAACAATAATTTGTAATCATTGCTCCAGCATTTTCCCAGGTGGGAACATGAAATAACTATTTTAATCAGAACTAGGCCTATTCCTGGAAATTGCAACTTAACTTCACAGTGAAAACATGTTTTAGACTTTTTTTTAATATGATGTATAGTACTCCCAATGTGTAGCATGCTACACTTTTATCAATTGGGCACTGAGTCCTGTGGATGTAAAAGGCACACTTTGGGGGTGATGTTGCTAATATATAAAACTAGGGAGCATATTATCAACAAGTATTAGCGCATGTTTCTGCCTTTTTAGTAACGCCTCGCTTTGCATCGTTAATGAGATGCAAAGTAGGCGTATCTTTAGAAAAGAACAGGGAAATTGATTGCTAACTGCACATCGCTGTATCAACAAGCCGGCCCAGACAACGCGCAGCGATGAAAAAAGCTACACTAACCGCTGACATCGCCGAAAACTAACGTCTGGTAATTTTCTGACTTAGCCATGTGCATAATGGGAGGTGGATTGTAAGGTTACATCCACTTCTCCCTATTATCAACATTTTACTCCGCGCAATGCTGACTTCGCAGTTTTTCAGGTGATATTGCTTTAAATCGCCGTATATCGAAGGTTTAACATTGCCTGTTAGCAATTTTTTGTAAATTCGCCGCTAACATGATGATGTGATCCGGTGATATACAGCGATAATGCAAATCACGCTAAGCGCGATTTGCGATGATTACCGCGACCCCTAGTTGATATCCTCCTAGGTTTTTCTACATGGCACAGACATCTTTCCTTGCCATGTTACTGCAGTGGAGCCATATAATCTTATCATATACATTGGTGGTGTACCACAGACCACACATGACATTCAACTTCCATGCCACTGATGTTCTTTATTCACCAACTTACAGGTGCCTTACTGGAAAGCTAAATACAACTCTTGAGTGAAACCAATTTTACGTACAGTTTGAAGACATGATTCACACTGTAGCACCGAATACCAGTGTCACAGTGCACAGAGTTGAAATCCAAGCAAAACCAGGATCCATAAAAAGGCAAAAAATCCATGGTGACCATGCAGAAAAGGCAGATTACCTACACTACCCGAGAAGCTATGCAATGCTTTTGGCAGCTCATCATTAACCCCTTCCGTGCGGGGCCGTTTCCCCCGCTGTGCTGGGGGGCGGGAGGGCGCATACAGCGCCCCGGTGCTCATGACGAGGTCTGCTCGTCATGAGCTCCGGCGCTCCGGTGCTCATGACGAGCTGAGCTCGTCATGGCCACACCCGTTCCAAAGGAACGCTCAGCACAGCAGGGGAATCAGCCCAGCAGGCGTGCGTTCCATGGAACGGGCGCGGTCATGACGAGCTCAGCTCGTCATGAGCACCGAAGCGCCGGAGCTCATGACGAGCTGACCTCGTCATGAGTACTCAAGGGGTTAAGTAAAGGAGGAGAGATCAATCACCAACTCCTCTGGACTCCAGATCAACGCCCCCCCCTTTATTAGAGGGCTCACCACATTATTTCCCAGCCTCTTGGTTGTACCTGCTCCTTCCTCCCTCCTCAGTCTTTCCCTGTCCACTTCTCCTGACTGTCGAGGCATTAATGCATCTTCTAAACGATGCCACCACACTTGGTGCATGATTGTTTCACTTAACCGTGTCCAATGAAGTAGTTTCTGGAGCTAATTTGCCTTTAAACTCCCTTCTTTCTGGGCATATCTTTTGCCTTGTCACACTATGCCCAGCTGAAGAGGGGCTGAATGTAAAGTGCAAGCTTGGCTTCTTCAAGGAATCCATGCATTGCTTACTGTGCCTGTTTACCGTACCTCAATAATGGGCTCTTCCCTTAGAACCCCTTAAACAACTTGTCCTAAGTGCACCATCCATCACTTGTCTTGTTCAAACAGAAGGTGTTCAGGCTTTCCCCTGTACGCTTACATTTGACTTATTCACCTCAAGGTTTTAGGAAATTATGTCAATCGCAGAATTCTAAATGAGAAACCGCAAACAAAACATCTGAGTAGATTACTTTTTCTGCTGGTCGATCCAAAGCTCCCCAAATTGTGGTACACATGTCTCACCCCCTCCCAATGGCTGTGATAGAAACATGATAAAGCACTGAAGTGCTAGCACTTTCTCCTGCAAATCATGTGACCCATGATTTGTAATGATACCTTTATCCTTTTTAGCACTCAAACATGTTAAGAAGCAATTCTGTAAGTTAAAATCCCAACATGTGTCCTCAAGCTGCCCCCCTTGCCTCCTTTAGAGTCCTGGTGTCTGTTGTCCCTCATCTTTTCCTTGTTATTTGTAGCCCGTGCAGGATCCCAAATGCTGCAGTGCTGCATCTGTTCCTACTTCTACCTTCTTCTATTCCTTCGCTGCTGTCCATACGCTGGAAGGCCCCTGACATGTTATGCCATCTACTGTTCCCTCATCTCATCCCATTCCTTCTTCTCTAACACTATTCTGGTCCAGATCTGTCCACCGCCTCTTTTGTTGCTGCTCATGGAGATGTTCTCTGTCCTATTCTGTTCTCTCCTTCTCTTTTGTACCTCCCCCAATTCCAGAAAACCCTTGTACTCCTTCCCATTCTTTAGTATGAAACAGGGGGTCCCACCAGAACAATCCCTCTACTCTTCCTGTGTTTTACCTCTTACGCAGGCGTTGCTTTCCCCACTCTGTGCTGGCCCTTCCCCACTTTTATATCCTGTCTACCTTTTTTTATCATTCAACCACATTCCCAGTCTTCCTTCTCTTCTGATTGGGATGACTTACTGCCTTCCCCTCCTCCCACTACACCATTATTATCCACTGCCCTTCACCTGCTCCTCCTGTCCACCCACCCTTGCTGAAGACCTGCCGCTCCTCATTCACTGATACTGAGGCGCTTATTTACAAGGCCCTTACGTCACTTTTGCATAATTTTTAACATGGGAAAAGTGACGCAAGGGCCTCGTAAATCTGCCCCTGAGTGTCTGGCATTTTCCTGATCTCACCCACATCCATCCTCGCTCTCTCATGACATTCACACCTCATTCTAATCCCCTTCACTTACACAATCTCATCTAACCTTGCTTTAGTCCACCCTAATAAAGCTCACCAAAACAATGAAAGTCTTCCAAGGTCTACCCATTCGAACTTGTCTCCAGTTGCCCTTTGCCCGGTTTGATACCATCCCTCGGTTAAATACGTGTATGGCAAAATATCCAGGACAGATGTATTGTCACACAAAAGTATTCTGGCAAAAATTTTTTTTAAAGGGCCAACCTGTGTCATGCCTCTTGTATATACCTTTAGAATTCCTACTTAACTCTGTTTCCAGGTGCTAGCTCCTATGTTTAAACCCCTCCCGGTAACTATCACAGAGCCCTGATGGGGCCAAAGTCTCAGAGTGGCCCTTGCGCTCACCTTTTATAACTCCCGTACTCTGGGGGTCTGTTTGTTCACAGTACACTTTGCTGGTGTGATGTGATGTTTGTTCTTACCCCTTGCGTGGCTCCCCCAGCCCACTGACGCCTGTCCCTCCAAGATTTTGACTTCTTTGGACGTTGTGAGTGGTTTTAGGACACCAGCTCACAGGAGAGGTCTCAGAATGCCCTCATATTCCCTTTATTTCGAGCTCTGATGGTTTAGTGGTTTGTCTTTTTGACGTGCCCAGGTACCTTGCATGTGCATTTTAAAAACAAACTGGTTTCCCAATCCACTTATGTCTACTCATTATAATTTGGCCGAACTGAGAAGGAGACATGCGTTTGCTGTTCAACTCTCGAATGATTGCTATTGCGGCACTTCCTCTCCCCCCATTTCTCCACCGGCTGGTGAAGAAATCAACATACATTGCCCAAGATACCACCAACTGTAGAATCATTGCCAGGGTGTCGTCTGACACCCTGCCCGCACAGGCTATTGATGAATACTTCATGCCTTCAAAGTCATCTGGTTGTCCTATTTTCCTTGTCCTGATGAAGACCCGATACGGTTGCCAATAATTCTGCACCACTTGTTAGGGTCGAAACGTCTACTTGTACTATCAATCTGTCCATACAAAGTTTCAACGGAAAATTGAATAAGTGTGTTTGTTGATACTATTGATTCCAAATAATGGACTGATGTCTATTTATGTTTATATATGTTATTGTGTCATTCTTTTTTACTGCATAGCAAGATCATCACCTGTCACTACCACTCACTTAAGCACTTAAACTTTATCTGTGATTCCATGTCACCATTGTTTTGGACAGCCTCTCTTTATTTTTGATTAACCCATGCAAGACTTTTGAAAATAAGAAAACTCTTGTAAAATCAGAACTGTGGTGTGTGTTCTTTTACAAATGTTGCGTACAGTATTTCCATAAATAATAATGTGAAATGCGTAAAGATTATTGAATATATTTAAGTATAACAAAGAAATTGTCCTATGTTCCGGCAGAACCACTGTTTTTGTCTAAACTTTAGAACCCCGGTTCTGAGGGTTACTGGGTCACCCCATTATAATTAATGGTACTTTGACGATGTAGCGGTGGTTGGTATAGGGAATTCAATGTTTGTGCGAGTCAGCATTATTGATCTCTATGTGCCATTCAGCTGAGATATCAAGCCCTCACTGAGCCCTTAGGTCCAGATTGACAAAGCACGGTGGCCATCTTGTTTAGGGAATTTAAGCCATGAATTGAGAGACAGCACTGTGGCGTGGTTGTTGGGGGTGGACCTTCCCGGTCTAGGCATGCATCGTTCCCTTAGCTGTAGTGGCAGCTGTTCTTTCTGGCAGTGTTCACCCTACAGGGAATGAGCAGGCGGGCACCGTCTTCCTTGGCATGAAGCAACACTGCCGTTGGCTACCATCAGACAGATGGAAAACCTTCCCCTGACAGTTCTGTTCGGTACAATCACAACACAAGCTGCCGTCTGTTGTCTGGGACTGGGGACTGGGCAATGCTTAGCAGCAGGAAAATACAAGGACAAGGGTAATGGGTAAAGCTGCTAGGTACCGAGCTGTAGACAAAACCAAATTGAGGGCACTATTGGGCCGAACGTAAAATCCACATTATTCTTTGTTGAAGAAACCAACTTCAAATCAACATTAAGCAAAATCTAATACTGACTTCAAATCAATACCAGGCTGGACATAAACCCAACTTCAGGTCACAACCAGGTATTATGTAAATAAAGCATTTGTAAAGCACGCTACTCACCCGTTAGGGTCTCAAGGCGCTAAACTAACTACAACTCAGGACAAGGACAAAAATAGACCCAACTTCAAGTCAACAACAGGCTGAAGATTAACCAAACTTCAGGTCGCGTAGAGGTTTCATGTAAAACCAACTAAAACTCAGGACAAGCTCAAAATTACACCCAACCAGTTTTATATAGGTATTTGGTCAATCGTAAAAAACGCCTTCAAGGTAGTATTATGTAGAATGCCAAATCACCTTCAAATCATTACAAGGCATACTTAAAACCAGCGTAAAAATCAATATGAAGTTGAATGGAAAACCACCTTCAGGTCAGTACTAGACTGAACACACAAGTTTTACATCAATATTAGGTCAAACCTAAAGTAAACTTCAAATCAATACTTCACTGATCACGCACGTTTTACATCAATAGTAGGTCAAACATAAAACAAATTTCAAGTCAACACTACACTGAACGCACAAGTTTTACATCAATATTAGATCAAACACAAAACCAAGTTCAAGTTAATACTACACTGAACACACAAGTTTTACATCAATATTAGGTCAAACCTAAAGTAAACTTCAAATCAATACTTCACTGATCACGCACGTTTTACATCAATAGTAGGTCAAACATAAAACAAATTTCAAGTCAATACTACACTGAACGCACAAGTTTTACATCAATATTAGATCAAACACAAAACCAAGTTCAAGTTAATACTACACTGAACAAACATGTTTAACATCAATATTAGGTCAAACACAAAACCAACTTCAAGTCAATACTACACTGAACACACATGTTTAACATCAATATTAGTTCAAACACAAAACCAACTTCAAGTCAATACTACACTGAACACACATGTTTTACATCAATATTAGGTCAAACACAAAACCAACTTCAAGTCAATACTACACTGAACACACATGTTTAACATCAATATTAGGTCAAACTAAAAAGTAACTTCAAGTCAATACTACACTGAACACACATGTTTAACATCAATATTAGGTCAAACACAAAACCAACTTCAAGTCAATACTGCAATGAACATACATGTTTAACATCAATATTAGGTCAAACACAAAACCAAGCCAATTCTGCACTGAACATCAATATTAGGTCAAATTTAAAATCAACTTCAACTCAATACCAGGTTGAATGTAAACCCGACACCAGATAACAACGAGGTTACATTTAAAGCTAAATACAACTCAGAACCCTGTCAAAATTAAACCCAACAACAAGTCGATAATAGGCTATAACCAGTTTTAAATAAGTATTAGGTCAATCCTAAAAACGACTTCAAGGCAGCACTGTGTAAAATGCCAAACCATCTTCAACTAGGTGGTTTAGAAAATTACTCGGACCAACTTATAAACAAAAAAAAATCAATTCGAAGTCAAACAGAAAACCACCTTCAAGTCAATTCTATAGTGAACTACAGGTTTTAAATCAGTATGAGGTCAAATATAAAACTAACTTCAAGTTAACTCTAGGTTCAACATACAATCAATTCAAATCAATAATAGATTGCACTCAAACCAACATTGAGGCAATGCTGGAGTGAATCCAAAACCAACTTCAAAATGATACTAGACTGAACATGAAACTAACTTCAAGTAAAAACATGTTGACCATAAAACAACTAGTCAATACTAATCTAAAAATAAAAAACTAACTTCAGGTCAATTTTAGGCTGATTCTGAGAGGGGGTGGGGGTGTTCCTGTGAGTCGGGCTTACATCCTAATTGCATCTGTGTGCTCCTAATGCTAGTTGGGTAGCTGTGTGCTCATGAGGGCCACCCTTTCATCACTAGCAGAAGTGGTTTTACAAATAAAGCCTGGAGTAAAAGCACCTAGAAATAAACTAATTATTAAAGAAACTAAGGGGCATATTACCAAGCAATAGCGATAATTATCGCTGTTGCTTGGTTAGAGACAAAAATTTACCGCTGATCTGCGGCGATTTCTATCGCAGATAAACCTTGGTATTACCAAGTTTTATCGCAAATGCGATAAAAAACGGCCGCAATGCATTAATATCGCAGAAAAGTCAGCGATATTCATGCATTACCGAGCTAATGCTCTTAGCCATGTTATCCACCTCCCATTGGATAACATGGCTAAGAACTGCTCAGGGCAGGTGTTAGCTTTTGGAGATATTCGCGCTTAGCGCGAATATCTCCAAAAGTTGGTAATAGGAGATAGCGATGTTAGCGACTGTTTCCAGTCGCTAACATCTTGGCACGCCCACTTTGCATGTCATTAGTGATAAATATCACTGACATGCAAAGTGGGGCCCAAGATGGTCGCTATCTCCTACTAGCTGTCGCTAACTGATGTTAGCAACAGCTAGGTAATAGGGAGATAATTTTATCTCTGCTTTCTTGGCTTTTAAAGCCAAAAAAGCAGAGATAAACCCCCTTGATAATATGCCCCTAAGAGTATTCGCCCATAGAGCCGTTTGAGCCTCTTTAACGAGTAAGGCGTCAATCATGCCCAGATTACTCACATGGTGTTAATGGTCTTTTATATCGCACGTCAAGATCTAGACTCTTGTTTTGTGTCTGTTTTGCATCCAGATATATTTTTACTTACGAGCTCTGGTCTCAGACAGACAGGTTTAGTTTCACTAGTGGTAATATTACTAACATTACCCCCAGGTCCCTCCGTCCTCGACACCTTCATTAACAATATGAGATAATATATATATTCTAGCTCGCTGACAGAAAAAAGAAAGAAGAAGGAATGCTGGACCTACCCTCCCACTCCTGCCGGGAGTACATAAGGGTACAGGTCCCAGCATTTTCTCTGTTTCTTTTTTCTGTCATTCTGACAGGATGTGTTGGAGCGTGAGGAGCTTGGAAGCTCCTGCGGTGGACTTACTTCTGGGGGCTTCGTTCCCTCGGTTGATGGTCGGCCTCTCCCTACCTGCCGGACTAGGGGGGAGTGGCCCGGGCTGCTCTGGACGCTCCTCCAGGCCGCGCGTGGGTGTTTGACCGCGTGGGCTCAGCGTTTGCCCGATGGCCGCTCCTCCTGGTCTGCTGGGCTTACTGGGGGGCACGGCCTCCTTCGTGTCTCCGGATTGGCTGGCTGCGGTGACGCCTTCTGATTTTGACGCTGCCTGACTTCCATTTTGGACAGAGTCAGACGCTTCTGTCCCGGCGTTTTTTTGGAGATAAATCCCAGGGCAGTGGGTGAGTACCGTGTAGCGGTTTGTGCTGTTTTTTGGTGCTTTCTGTGAACTGTTGCTTCGTTGACCTTTTCAGGATGGGGAAGAGTTCGAGGAAGAGGCATCACAGGGAGAGGTCCTCTTCATCCAGTGACTCTCACTCTCCATCTCCTGCCCGGTCCAGACGCCACAGTGGGGGTGGGGATGTGCGCTTGAAGCGCTTGATCAGAGAGACCATTTCGGAGATGGGTGATGGTGGGGCCCGCCGCAAAGGGCCTGCTGCGGCTCCAGATTCCTCTGTCTTTTCTGGTGATGAGTCTGCCTGGGCTGGGGACTCGGACCTGAGGGGGAAGTACATTGATAAAGACGCTCTGCCTGGCATCTTGAAACACGTGAAGGAGAACATGGGTTTCGCGGATGTGGCTGCTCCCAGTACTTCTGGGATTTCTTTGCTGCGACAGTTCCAGAGTTCTGCCGCTGTTGATGTCCCGCTGCATCCCAGATCTTCTTCTGAAGGGTGCAGTTCAGGAGGTTCCTCCTTCGGAGGTGGGGTCGGGCTTCTATTCCCTGATCTTTCTGGTGCCCAAGATTAGGGGGGGTTCCGCCTGGTTCTGGATTTAAAGGTTATGACCCGGTGGGTGTTGCGGATTCCCTTTCGCATGGAGACCTTGCAGAGGGTGATTCCTTTGGTGCTTCCAGGTCACTTCATGTGTACCCTGGATCTTCAGGACGTATATTACCATGTCCCAGTGCATCCTCGGTCCAGTCGCTTCCTGAGGTTTTGTGTTCAGGGGCGTCACTATCAGTTTCGGGTTTTGCCCTTCGGTCTTTGTTCTGCCCCGTGGGTCTTTACAAAGGTAGTAGCTGCCTTGGTCGCCTGGCTCCATCTTCAGGGGGTGATGGTGTATCCCTATCTCGACGATTGGTTGATCCATGCTCCCTCTCGGGTCCTGTTGTTGGAGGCCAGGGAGTTGGTGTGTTCTGCGTTGCGTCAGCACGGGTTACTGATCAACTTGCCCAAGTGCCAGCTAACTCCTTCCCAGGACCTGGTGTTCATTGGGGCTCGGTTTCGCACGGATCTCAACCGTGTGTTCCTGCCCGATCCTCGGATTGTGACCCTGGTGTCCCTTGCTCGGCGTTTCCAGGCGGGGGGGTTCCTTTCTGGTGCGCCTCTGGTTGCGTCTTATAGGTCTGATGGCGGCGACTGTCTTTACGGTGACCTGGGCTCGTTTTCACCTGCGCCCCTTGTGGGGGTACCTTCTGTAGGAGAGTAGGGTCTGCTTTCCTATGGTCACCCCATTTTTTACTTTTGGCTTCACTGGTTTTCGACTTAATGTGGCTGTGGGCCTGCTAATCAGATCCACATCCCTGCTGTTCTCTCTCTAAATTTCACACCATGTACTTTAGGTACATCACCAATTGGGATTTGGGTCACCTTATGAGTCCCTGTATAGTGTACCATAGGTACCCAGGGCATAGGTGCACCCAAGGCCTACCAGGGGCTGCAGCCTATCTTTTGCCACCCCTGGCTGGCCATCCAAACTGACACAACTGGCTGATCACTCAGCTGGGGCAAGGTCGTGTAATCACCCCTTGCTAAGATATAGTATACCTATGTCTAACCTTATATCTAGACACATATACACCTATAAGTCACTCCGATGGCAGGCCTTAACAATCCTGGAGGCAGAGTGCTTGGTTTTATGTGAGATGGTGCTCTAGCATGAGCTGAGCCTGTCTGCAGATTTCGGAACCATGTCCTTATAGCTGTTCTAGGATATGGCCATACCATATACTCTTAAGTGCATTATGAACCTCGCGGTTAAATGCTAACTCTGGTTTGGCTTTATCAAAACATGTCGTGTAAGGTGTCATATGCTTTGGAATACTACCCCCTCGCCAATTCTAGCGACGGGGGTAGCATTCCACCCTTCTAGAGGGAGAAGGCATGTTACTTCCATTAATCCCGGTTAAAGTTAATCAGAGCCTCAGCATCACAAATTGGATGCTGCTGCCACATACACAAGTCTGACCTCCTGCTGCTGGGAGTCCTTCCAGCGAGGGAGGCTTGGACAATAGGTTTCCTGTCACAGGGAGGTGCTAGCACCACCCCAGACAGGCTACAGTGTATTGGGGCAGGGAGGGCTGAATGAAATGAGACACTGCCTGGGGCACACAAGGTGTCCCATGCATAGTCCAGTTCAAACCGGTACTGGGGCACGCCAGCCCCAGCTCTGGCGCGAAACTGGACAAAAGGAAAGGGGTGTAACCACCCCCTTCCTGGGTCCCACCCATAGGAGGGACCTAGAAGGTAATCCAGCCCCTAGATTTGGTATATAGGTAGGAGCTGAGTCCCAAGACTTTAGATTTATCCTGACTGAAACTCTGATATGAAACTCTGGACCTTCGACATCCTACTCGACGTAGAAGACTGAAGAATCTCCCTTGTGGTCAAGGAGTGACCACCCTGCACAAGCAGGCACCATCAAGCGATCAATGGTTTGCTTTGTCGACGCTCCTGCCGGAGCCCGAGCACAGAGCCTGACAAGACCTGGACTTCCAGACTTCCTTCAGCCCGATCCACAGCCACAGCAAAGCTGAGACCAGTGGAGGCGACGCGAGACGTGGGACCGGCCATCTTGGAAAGCCAGTGAATAGCTTTCCGTGCAACTTCTGAGGCACCCTCGAAGTTGTTCATTGGGGATTTAGAAGCCCCAGCCCCGAGCACCAACTGCACCGAAGGACAGCCCTCCAAACTCCACGAGTTCTGCGTGGGGCCTTTCTGCATTTTCCTGCTTGACGCTTCTGTCTGGTCACTTGCCCGTTGGATAGTGGCCTCTGTGACGACGAACCTTTGAATTTCCAATGCTGGTCTGGTTGCTCCAGACTGGCCCTTGCTCCCCTGAAAAGGAGCAGCCCATCAGACCTTGCTGGTCTGATTAAGAAGCCATCTTCCTTTTCTGCGTGGGTTGCCTTTGCCAAGGCTTGTTGACTCCAACCCGGAAGCCGATACCGCCGACAGTCAGAGCCTTTGTGGGACAGTCCGTATCCAGATCCTGGTTGTCGTTGACACCTCCTGGTCCACGTGGCTGCAGAAACAAGCTTCACGGCATCACCTGATTGCTTCACGACATCGCCTGGTTCCTTCCTGGTTCCATCCTGGTCACTTGCTAGTGACCCAGACTCTGTCCCCTCTGCTTTCAGGTACTCTTCATCCTCGATCCGCCCTTGGATCCACCCGGACACTTCTCTCCTGGTCGCCTGCAGCATCTTTCTCAAAGGCTCCCTAGGAATCAGCGACGAAACCCGACACACTTTGACACCTATGCACCCGATTCCTGTGGGTGAGGTAACGCGAGTATTTTGGTACTCCTGTGGGTATTGACTATCTTAGTGTCCTAGTTTCAAGTAGCTTTTCCCTAGTCCAGCCGGAAGTGCCCTAAAAGAACTAGTTTCCATTTCTTTCGTTTCCATTCTAACTCTATGGTAACTTGCGTGCGTGTAAAGACACTGCACGCGCATCCCGTGGGCCTCCTGCTCTCTATCCATTGGTAGTACAGTGTAGCCCCAGCGATTCTCCAGGCCCTAGGCCTTTCCTTTGTTCGTGACGTGGTTCTTATACCACTATTTTAGTATATGGTTCGAAGTGACCCTAGGGCATTACTGTATTTTGAGCAACCTATTGTATTTTAATTAAGTATCTTGTATTGTGCTGGTGCCTCTGACCTCATAAAGAGTTCAGAGGATTGTGTTAGAAATAAATACATATATATTTTTATATACAACCTGTGTGGTGTCCTTTCACTTGGTATTAAGGGGATTGCATATGGTAAAACAGCTGGCTTCACATGCCCTCTTGTGTTTAGCCTAAGACTGCTTTGTCCATGCTACCACTAGGATAGCTGGTCTATAAGGTTGACTTTACAACCATAACCATAAGGGTTGTTTGGACTGGTGCAAGGTGCTCACTAGAATAGTGAACATCATATAGCAGGCCAACTTCTCACACCTTCTGTCTCAATGGGATCCGTTGTCCCGCGATTGGGGGTTTCTTCTGCCCGTGTCTCCTGTGATCCTCCCTGCTCTGCTTTGGTGGTCGGAGCGGGTCCATCTGTCTCAGGGGCTCCCTTTACGGCCTGCTCCTTCGCTGGTCTTGACGACGGATGCCAGCTCCTTGGGGTGGGGGGCGACCTTGGGGTCTCGGTCCCTTCAGGGTCGTTGGTCCCTGCTGGAGAGCCACCGGTCTTCCAACTGGCGGGAGTTGACTGCTGTGTCCCGTGCTGTGATGGGGTTTCGGGACCGGTTGCTCGGCAGGAACGTCTTGGTGAGGTCGGACAATATGGTGTCGGTGGCCTATCTCAATCATCAAGGGGGGGTTCGTTCGGCCTCATTGAACGCTGTGGTGGTTCCCCTGTTCTGTTGGGCGGAGGGTCATCTGCTGTCTCTGACGTGATTCATCTCAGGGGTGTGGACAAATGTGCCGCGGATGTCCTGAGTCGCTGCTTTCCGGGGCCTCTGGAGTTGTCTCTCACCCATGTGTGCGGGAGGTTTGAGCGTCCCTTTCTGGACCTCTTTGCCTCCCGGCAAAATGCGCAGCTTCCCCGCTTCTGCTCCCGGTTTCGGCAGGAGGGTTGTTGGGGGGTGTATGCCCTGTCGGTTGCCTGGCCATCCCGCCTGCTCTATGCCTTTCCTCCTCTGGCGCTAATTTCCCGGTTTCTGTCCCGCCTGTGTCCGGAAGATCGGGAGGTGATTGTGGTTCTGCCCTTTTGGCCTCGGAAGTCGTGGTTTCCGACGGTTCGTCTTCTGGCTGTGCGGGGCCCTTGGTTTCTCCCCCTGTACCCGTCTCCCCTGAGGTCCTCCCCGTCCCTGTCTCTTCTCCGGTTGCGGTTATCGGTGTGGAGGTTGAGAGGCAGGGGTGGTGGCGGCGTGGATTCCCGGAACACTTAGCGGTGGCTCTTCAGGGTTCCCATCGGCCTTCTACCCTCAAGTCCTATGATCGGCATTGGGGTAACTTCAGTCGTTGTTGTTCGGCGTTGGGCCTTTCCCCCTTGCACTGTTCTTTGCAGGCTTTGCTTCAATTTTTGTGGGAAGGTTTCGAGAAGGGTTGGGCTGTGTCCACCTTGCGTGCTCAGTGGGCGGCTGTTCGGGCTTTTCGTTCCCCGTGGGGTAAACTTTCTGATGGTGAGGACTTGGTCTCACGTCTGCTCCGCAGCTTTTCTCTTTCTCATCCGGTTTCCCAACCTTCTTTTCCCCTGTGGGATTTGCCCTTGGTCCTTCGGGCTTTGATTGGTCCTCCTTTTCAGCCTTTATCGGAAGTGGATTTGAAGGTTGTGTTTTTGGTGGCCATCACCTCTGCTCGGCGCCTTGGCGAGTTGGGGGCCTTGATGGCGCGGGAGCCTTTCTTGTCCTTTTCGGAGGGTGGGGTGGTGCTTCGCCTTGATTCGTCCTTCATGCCTAAGGTCGCTTCTAGGTTTCACAGGTGCCAGGAGTTGGTCTTGCCTGGGCTGGGCTCTGTTCTTGATTCCCCGGGTGGTCCCTGTTGGTCTTTGTTGGATGTGTGCCGGGCTTTGCGCGTTTACCTTGAGCGCACGGCGGCCTTTCGTGTGACTGATTCCCTGTTTGTCTCCTTTGGGGCTGCTTCCCGTGGACGTAGGGCTTCCTCTGTGTCTATAGGTCGCTGGCTGAAGCAGGTCATTTCCTTGGCCTACTCTCTTTCTGGGTCCCCTCCTCCGGTGGGTGTTCAGGGTCGTTCTACAAGGGGGGTGGCGGCCTCTTGGGCTGAGGTCCGGGGTGTCCCTCTCTCTGAGATTTGTAGGGCGACCACTTGGGCTTCTTCCAATACTTTCATCAGGCATTACCGCCTTCTCAATTTGCTGGGGGATGAGGGCGGTTTTGCTTTGGGGATGATTTCTGTGTTTTCGCAATAAATCTCTGGGTTTCCTTGCTGTCCTAGTGGTTTGTTGTGGTTTTGTTTGGATGAATGCCGTGGTTGCTTTGTCTCATATTGTTAATGAAGGTGTCGAGGACGGAGGGACCTGGGGATAATGTCCTATTACTTTCGGTAATCTTCATTACTCCGGGTCCCGTCGCCCTCGACACCTTCATGGGTTCCCTCCCTCCCTCCCGGACTGCCGGCCTTCATCCTTGGCTTGGTATTTCAGAGGGAATGCTGGGACCTGTACCCTTATGTACTCCCAGCGGGAGGGTAGGTCCAGCATTCCTTCTTCTTTCTTTTTTCTGTCAGCGAGATAGAATATATATATTATCTCATATTGTATACTACGGGACCCGGAGTAATGAAGATTACCGAAAGTAATAGGACATTACCTACATGCATAAGACACATGCTAACGTAACACAATGGTATTCATTTAATTGACCTCAAAAGGATGAAAGGCTGTGTCTGAAAGCAGGTGGGGGAAACCTGTCTATACAGCATAGTAGGTATTGACACGCGTGCCAAAAGTATGCTTCCCTTTGCCAGGAAAGGTCTAGGTAATCTGTGAACATTCTCTGAAGTGATTCCAGAACACAGTCACACATTTGCTGCAGGACTTTGGAAATTGCTGCTATGTGGTTGGGACATTTGTTTAAAATTCCTACTGGAGGGAGGAAGAAAGTTCAAGTACTCAAAGGGCGATGCTTCTTTTTTTTATTTGGCATCTAGCCCCCACCCCTTCAAGGCTTGGTAGTTTACACTAAATGAAAAATTCAGTGGGTGGGACTCTTGAGACAATCTTACCCCCAATTCCATGCTATCGTTTTTTTGTTCTCTGGGCCACAACAGATAAGAACCAAAGACATGAACGTCACTCTTGGCCCCAGCCTGCTTCCATCTGTAGTGGAACAAACCAGGTAAATGCATGTTTTGGTGTTGCTGAGCCCCAGTGGTGCTGGTGAGATGCAGTTTAAGGCCCAGTGCACAAACAGCTATAGAAAGCAGACATGAACCAAAGTTTACTTGTAAAGGGATACAATAGGGATGTGGCGTCATATCCTGTGAAATCCCATTCCGGTGGCATCACTGACTCTATGTTAGTCAGTCCCACTTCCGTCTTTGGAACCTTTTTCCATTGAATTGTAGGAAACTTTGGTCCATCTCTGCTTTCTCTTGCTGTTGCCCCTGCCCTAACCCTGAAACCTGGGCTAGCAAGGGCAGTGTCAGGGGGTAGCAAAGGAGAAGCAGCCAGCAGCTGCTAACCAAGTCTCCCCTCGTTGTTTGGGGCATCAGTTGAAGAGGCAAGATTGAGTGAATGTGTCAATGATATTCAGCTTTTAAAAGGAGCCCCCCTGGGCCGCTCTCAGAGAGGGCCGATGCTGCCAGGGCGGGTAGGAAATCAGTCGATGCCCCCCTGTAGGTGCATGTGTTTATTTAAGAGGTTTCCATAATGTGGGGTTTGTGTCCGTTGACATTTCCTGGCGCATCCCTGCAAAGCAGCAGTGATGCGTCAGGAATGATGCGTCACGCAAGTTTACCCTTGCGCCACCACAGAAGCGCCACATTTACAATGCGGCGCATCATGGCGCAAGGATAAACAGATGCGTGTCGCATCTGCAGGCGTAAGGTTGGCGCAGTGCTGGAGTTGCATCGCGGGCGCAACGCAACTCCAGCACTGTGCCAACCCTGCCTATGTCCAACATGGTGCATCAAACCTTACGCCTGCTTCAAGCAGGTGCAAGGTTTTGACGCAGCGGCGTCGGAAAAGCCACTTTTGCGTGGCGTTCCGACGCCAAAACGCCACCGCCCCACCCCCCGCTCCGGAACGCCCACAGGTTTCTTGTGGCACAGGGCATTACAACGTATGCTGGCTTTACGCAAAAGTGGCGTACGGGGCTTGTAAATCTGCCGCTCAGTATTTTAGAATGGGATACTTAATAAATATAATACTGTTTGACTACAGTGTTTACAGTGGTAAAAGAGAGAATGCCTTCGGAATGTTTGGGTATTTTTTGTAAAAGAGTGTGTACAGTTAACTCTTAAAGACAGCATTTTTCTGGGTTGACGTATTAATCTAGTGCAGTCAGATGATTTTTTTCTGAAGTGGCAGAGATTTTTCAACATCTTGGGCGTCTTCTGGAGTGTACCGCTTAGAAATTGCAAAAGAATACTGTGAGGTTGTATCAATCTTTTCTGAAATTGTTTTCATTTCAATGCGCCATACAGTTTTTATCAGTCTGCATCTAAAGATGCTGTCTTCGGCAGGTTGAGGGCCACATGCATCAAGCATTTTACCGGTTGCCAACGGGCTGATTCGCAGAATCGGCCCGTTGGCGACAGGTAAAATGCCTTTTCCGATGCATCAAAGGGAATGCATTCGCAAAATTGGCAATTGCAATTTATTGTGATTACCTAATGTGCGAATGCATTTAGGGAATCGCAAACTGCGATTCCCTATTTGAGATGCATCAAGACTTTCCTAACTGCGACTTCGCATTTAGAAAAGGCTAATTCCCATCAACTTCAACTTGATGGTAATTTGCAAAATCTTTGACAAATGCACAAGTGTATTTTTCAAAGTGACATGTGGCGCACACACATGTCCTTAAGGCATGTGTGTGTGCCACATGTGCACACTTACCTTTTGGAGGGGTGCATCAGGGGGGCCTCTGGACCCCTGGCACCCTTGCAATTGCTTTTGCAATTTGCGATTACCAATTTGGTAATCGCAAATTGCGAATGCATTCCCATTCATTCCTATGGGCCTGCAGGCCCATAGGAATAAATGGAGTGACATTAGCTAATAGCAATTTGCAATTTGCAAATCACTATTAGGTAATGTGTAGGAATCACTATTTATTTTGCGATTCCTATATGCATATGGAATTGTGATTCCTAAATAGCGATTCCTTAAAAATCACTATTTATGAATAGCAATTCCTTATGTTGATGTATGGGTCCCTATGTCCTTTCAGACACTATGTCAGATGCAGAAGATTACCTGTGCCCGCAGAGACCTAGGACTCACCTGTGTTGTCTCAAACAATGAATCACTATTTGTTAAGCACGGCTACTCACCCGTGAGGGTCTCAAGTTGCTGATGTGGGGGGCTGCTGATCCGTCTGGGCGTGGAGATTCAGTCAAAGAGCCAGGTCTTGAGATCCTTCCTGAATTGGGTCAGCGACAGAGATAGCTTGAGATGGTGAGGCAGGGTGTTCCAGGCTTTGGCTGCGAGATAGGAATAGGATCTTCCGGCGGTCCTCGTCTTGTGGACCCGAGAGACGGTGGCAAGGCCCTGTTGAGCGGTGCAGGGGTGTCTGGTGGGTATTTGGAATGAGAGGCAGTGGTTCAGGTATGCTGGTCCGGCGTCATGGAGGGCTTTATAGACATGTGTGGGGAGCTTGATGGTGACACTTTTGTTGACTGGGAGCAGGTGAAGTTCTTGCAGGTGTTAGGAGATGTGGCTACGGCTGGGGATGTTCAGAATCAGTCTTGCTACCTAGTTTTGAACATTCTGTAGTTTCCTGAGGAATTTCTGGGTGACGCCGGAGTGTGTAGCAAAAGTCAAGTCTGCATCTGATGAGTGCATGGGCGACTGTCTTTCTGGCCTCAGTGGGGATCCATCTGAAGGTGTTTTAAAGCAGGCGAAGAGTGTGGAAGCATGACGAGGAGACACCCTTTATCTGGGAGTTCATGTTGAGTGAGGAGTCCAGTATGATGCATAGGTTTCAACCGTGGGTGTGGAGGGTGGTTGCTAGAGCGGTAAGCCACCAGGAGTCTTCCCAAATGAAGGTGTTTGGGCCCCAGGAAGCGGCCTTCTGTATTGTCCGAGTTGAGCTTGAGGCAGCTGTCCCAATCTAGGTGGCAACAGCCTTCATTCTGTCAAAGAAGTTGTTTCGGGCAATTGTGGGCTCGTTGGTGAGGGAGAGGATCAGCTGGGTGTCATCAGCATAAGAGACGATGTTGAGTCTGTCTCTCCATTATATACGTATGTGGTATTTATAGAGCACAAACTGAGCAAAAAGGCAACAGAGTACTGGTAAGGGTCAAAGACAAACATAAAGTCATGCTTCAATCAATCAATCAATCAATCAATGCATATAATGTATCTTGTAATATGTTCATAGCTGAAGGGGTGAATGTTTTATATGTCCTGAGTTGCAGTTCCTTGCTTAGCTCGGCTGTATCTGTTTTCAGAATAAGATAGCTCCAAGGTGTCAGTCTACCTGCATTTTCCACCCTTTTCAACACGGTAGTAAGAAGGAGCTATCCCGAGTCTGTGGTGGAATTCTGTCTTCTTGGCGCTATGTAAGAGAAGGTTTGGAATTGTGTTTATGTTTTGAGAATGTTGGTATTTCTATAGTGAAGTTGTTTTGGTAACTTGAGTTTCTCTTTTTCATCTAGGATGCTTGCTGTTCTCGATGCACAGCAGTTATCCCTGGGTAACTAACTACTGTAGTGCTTTGAGGACTGGTTGCATTTTATACTCTTAGTGTTAGACAGTAGTATTGCTTCAGAGGAGTAAGTCTTCCTATTAGGAACATGAGTGGAGCAGTTCTGTGAGCTGGTCCCAATAGATCAATAAGGTGTGTTTTGGCCTTAGATCTTGTACAGTTATGGTTGCAGGTGCTAAATGTTGACAAGTCCTCAATGTGCATTCCTTTTGTTACTTGTGTATTCTCATTTGAAGAAGTTGTCATCTCAAATGAAGACCTACAGTTTTGTTTACTATTGTGAGTGGGCTCCAACGTATGTTCCCCAGCGTATATGCCATTTGTCAGTATGTGTGCTGATTGTGTTGGAGGTGAATGTTAGAACTTCTGTTTTGTCAGGGTTTAGTTTAAAGTTGTTGAAGGTGTTATTAAAGCTTCCCATCTCGAGTGCTTCCATAACCCTTCTGTTTAGTTTTGGCATCCTGCTGTGGGATCATTTTTAGGTACATTTATGTGTCAACAGCTTATTGGTGAAAGTTCAGGCCTTACCCTATTGTTTCGAAGTTCTATGTGGTTGTATGTCAAAATATTGAGTATTTTTATGAACCTGAAAAAATGAGGCGTTCAGAATATTGATTATAATCATTTGCTTACTTTGACGACATTCTTAGCCTCACATCTATTAACCTTGATGACATTCTTAACTCCAAATGAACTCACCTTCAAGACATTCTTAACTCCACATCTACTTACCTTGATGACATTCTCAACTCCAAATCGACTTGTCTTTAGGACACCCTTAACTTCACATCTACTTATCTTGATGGCTCTCTTAACGCCACACCTACTCACCTTGGTGACATTCTTAGCTCCACATTTACTTACTTTTGCCGATAATCAGAGATCCGCATCTACTTACCTTGATGACATTCTTAGCTCCACATTTACTTACTTTTGGCGATATTCTGAGATCCGCATCTACTTACCTTGACGACATTCTTAGCTCCACATTTACTTACTTTTGCCGATAATCAGTGATCCGCATCTACTTACCTAGATGACATTCTTAGCTACAAATCAGTTACCAGTATGACATTCTAAACTCTACATCAACTTACTTTGACAACATTCTTAACTCCACATCTACTTACCTTGACAGCGCAGGTATCATCAAGGTAAGTAGATGTGGTAAACATACACTTTCCAATGGATCCTTACCTGGTTGATATAGTGGTAGTCGATATTCAGGGTACAATGTTGCTTCCAATACTTAAAAAACTTGCCATAGCTCTAAAACGCCGCTTTTGTAGAGGTTAAAGAGTTTTAAAGACAGTATGTACCATGGAGGCGCTCTATGGAGAGATGGGATAGGTTTGGAAGGAGAATTTTCCGAGTTTTCTATGCTGGATCTGCGACCTATATAACATCTCAGCTAGTCAACCAAAGAGCCTTCTAGCCCAATCCATTTCTGCAGGGTGTGGCTAAGTGTTCCACGGTATTTAGTTTATCATCTATTACCGTATAAACGTGGAGAGTTCTGCACTGTACCCTTCTCTACAAGCAGGTGGATATGTTACTGTCTTGATGTGTTCTTTCAGTTCTGAGTAGACAAGTCTTTCAAGAGTAGAACTGTTACAGGTCTGAAATTTGTGAGTTTGACTAAATCATTAGTGGTTTCTTTTTAGTTCAGGCTTGACTTGTTTCATTGTTAGGCATTCTGATAGGGTTTCCAGTAGACGCTTACCGTCTACCCTAACCTAAGTCCTCAAAGCTTAGTTTAGGGAAGTTGAGAAGGGGTTTTCCTGATGCGAACAGGACCTTGAGATATTCACAGTTAAACCATGTGTGCTGTCAGAGATGGAATTATTTACCTCAAATCTACTTGAGTAATTCACTTTAATCTTAATTGTGAGGTATTCATCTAAATGTCATTGCTTACTGATTGAGTTTTTCTGCAAAAAAAAAGTTTGCACATTTTTAAAAGTTCTTTCAATAGATCCCTGTTTGGTGCAAGTTGTGTAGTTTTGAGGCTTTATTGACATGAATTCTATAAAGCTCCCTCGTCTCCATCACTTCGACTGTCCTTCTTCTGAAAAGCCTTAATTACATTTTGTATATCAGGTTATCCTCTTAATGTGCTGGCTATAAAGATTTTACACAAATATCTTCCATGGGTTTCTAATTTCATCCATAAACGAATTGACCTTTCTTTGACCGCTGATATGGTCCCCCAAGAGCTTACGGTAGGAATCCTGAAACCTATGTTAAAAAAGGCTAACCTTGATCCTAGGTATCTGCCTGGCTATGAGCCAATCGTGTTATTGTCTGTTATTGCCAAAATTATGGAAAAAAATTGTAGCTTAACAACTTTGTAAACTTTGGGAAACTCACCTCCTGTTGGCTAACTCTCAAGTAGGGCTCAAGACATGCCGCAGCATGGAATCTGCACACATAGCGGGACTTGATTGTCTCTCTGCTGCTGATAACTATTCCACTGTGTACTTATACATCTTGATTTTTAAGCAGATTTCGTCACTGTGGACCACAGCATACTACTTATGCACCTCTCTCATTGTTGCATGCCATGGCACCAGGCTGGTTCACCCATTTCCTCACCTACCATGCCCAGAGCGTTGTCCTCAGAGAATATACTTTGCCTCCTGCCCCAGTCTCCACTGGGGTACCTCAGGGACCTAGTATATCTTCTTTTTAACATCTTCATTATGCCCTTACTCTATATTATTATGAACTCTGACCATAAGCTATACTGTAGGCTGATGACAACCAGCACATTTTTTGGGTATCTAAAACTGAACACTTTCTGCCCTCCCTTAACTACAATCTTAATGACATTCATCCCTGGACGAATTCCAACTGGTTAAAATTCAATTTAGATAACCCTTTGTGAAAAGCCTTGGTATCAGAATTGACATCGATCTAAAACTCAATACCAAGTGCCTTCAGTGGTCTCATTCTGTCAATGATTCTCCGCAGCTCAGGTCCATCCTCCCATTTCTATTCTTTGATGTGAGGAAAACATTGTGTGAGCCACCATCGGGCCCTGCCTTAATTATTTTAATTCTCTGTACAGTATTACCTCAAAGAAGCAAGTGAACATGACTACAGTCGATTCAAATGCTGTCTGTACGAGCAGTTGTACGAACCTCATTCTTTCTGTCATATAAACCTATCTTGCATGAATTAGATTGGCTACCTATCTGCAAAATTATTATTTGACTAGCTGCCCGCCCCGACGTTGTCCGGGGATGAAATAGAATCTCTGCAATGGTTGTAATAGGCAAGGCAAATTTATTTGAAAACTTGCGTGTGCGTCCGCTCAGAAGCCCTTGTTCGGTATCGCTGAAGGTGAGTGTGTGCTCTTCTGTTTGTTGTCCTTGCCGCAATATGCGAACGTGTGTGTCCGTTCCAGGCGACGCGGCAGCCGCGAACGAGTTTGTCCGCTTTAGCGCTACTTAGACGCACCACATAATGTCAACGCCCAACAATGCCAAATGCAACTCTCGCGTCTAATGGCAAATGCAACTTCCGCTTCTCGCAAGCGGTGGAATCCATGTTTGTTTTGAGGAATGCCGCGCCCATTGCTTTATGCACACGCCCCCCCATCGCTCTGGGCACACGCCCGCAGCACAACGCTTCTCGCAAGCGGTATCATTCAGCAGGGTCGGGTTTTGACGAATGCCGCGCCCATCGCTCTATGCACATGCCCCCAGCACAACGCACACACCCACAACGGACTACTTTTTCCCAAATGTTCTTTTTCCCTTTTAATGTATATGTTGGGCTGGTGTATAGCCTATGTCCATCTGCTGATACTCTCCTTTCCAACGCTGTATTGGGTGTTCCGGTTGGCACTGTGGTTCCGAAGCTTACCCGCTTCAAAGGTTTGGGCTCTCTCTTTATAATATTAGTATGGATATGTTTGTGCATTCCATAAATGTTTATATGGACAGGACCCCTACTTTCTCAAGACCCTTTTCAAGTTCTGCACTCCTCCATGAGTCCTTTGCTCATCTAATACTAATCTGTTGGCTGTTTCGCATGCACGTAAATCTCTTTCCGGTTACAAGTCATTGATTTACCTTGCATCCAGCCAATGGAACTAGCTTCCGCCCCATCTTTGGACTATCTCCTCATGTTTCGGCTTTTGAAAAAGTCTTAAGATTTTCCCTTTTTTCTCTCTAAATCTATGTTTCTCTGTCAGTCATTGCTTTAGCACGAAGAGACCTTCGGTGCACATAGCGCTTTACAAATTTACACTAACATAACAAGTGATGTCTTACAGGGAATGTACAAGTGAACAGCCTTGGTGGGCAAGAGAAAAGGACACAACAGCTGACCAAGGTTAAGCATTTAATCCAAATGTATTGTTACTGAGATTCGTTGCTACTACTCCCAGCACCCGCCGTTGATAGGTGCCACTGGTACAAAGAAGAAGGGAGGTGCCCTCAGTAATTGTTCGGCAGAGCCAGTTCAGTCCATAAATCTTCTTTATTCTAAATTAATATATAAATAGCTTGAAGCACAGCCAACACGGTTCGTTCCTGTGTGCCAAGGAACTTCATCAGGGCTTGACAAAAATAATAGGTTGATTATAGTGACAACAAATTTTATACTCTGGATGACAAGGTCCCAAAGCAGTTGAAAGAATATTAAAATCCCGATTCCATGTCTTAATTTAATGCAAATATATGTGCATAATCATTTGCAAAAATTGAGAGGTATCATCATAAGGTCCCGGAGTTCAAATCAGGGCAGGTAAGGATGAACAAAATACTTTAATGCTTACTGGCAGATTTAACATGAAACGGTCAATCAAAGCAACGGCATGGTAACCAGCGAGTCTCTTGGTGGGCAATCACAAGACAATGCCACAATTCAGCCTCTATTCCATCAGCTCTATCCTAGTAGAGACGAAAATGCCCTCTATGCAAACCTTAAGGTATTGGGTAGACCCACGTGCGCTTCTGACTTGTGGTCTGCACTCCTTACCCTTTGCATAGACCAGGAGCAGCAAATGGGGGGCGCGGGGTTAAGGGTGAGGCAGGGGGTCCTCTGATGCCACCTGGGAACAAAGGATTCGACAACTCCTGTTATTTTGATGACTTGGCGTCTCCTGCATATTTATTCATCTTGTATGTCTGTTAGAATGTCCCTAAGAGATAGAGGAGTAGTTACCATTGATGCAGCAGGTGCAGAGCCGCCAGGGCTAACATCCCTGGGGGGAGAGGGGTGAATTGAACCCTGATTATTGCTGCATTGTCATGATGACCACGATGACCACGATGACCAAGCAAGTCAACGCCGTCTCGTCATCATGTTTCAACACCCTGCGCATGCTCGGAAAGATCTTCCGGTGGATCCCCACCGAAACCAGAAAGACGGTCACCCAGGCCCTCGTCACCAGCCGACTGGATTACGGAAACGCCCTATACGCAGGAATCACCGCCAAAGTTCAGAAACGACTACAACGCATACAGAACGCCTCCGCGCGACTCATCCTCGACATCCCTCGCCATAGCCACATATCCGCCCACCTGAAAAACCTGCACTGGCTCCCCATCAACAAGAGGATCACGTTCAGGCTCCTCACCCACGCACACAAAGCGATCCATGACATGGGCCCCGAATACCTCAACAACCGCCTCTCGTTCTATACTCCCACCCGCCAGCTCCGCTCCACCAGCCTGGCCCTCGCCACCGTGCCGCGGATTCGAAGAACCACCGCCGGAGGAAGATCGTTCGCCTACCTGGCAGCCAAAACATGGAACTCCCTCCCCGCCCACTTACGACTGACCCAGGACCATCTCACCTTCAGGAAACACCTCAAGACCTGGCTCTTCGAGCAGTAGCAGCACCCCCCACACCCCCCTCTCAGCGCCTTGAGACCCTCACGGGTGAGTAGCGCTATATAAATGTGTTGATAGATTGATTGATTGATTGTAGTACCCCAGCATCAGTCACAGAGGCCGTTTTCCTTGCTTTCCCCTTGGTTCATAGCATCCTTGTTTAGGTCCTGCGTTAAGATGTCCCCCGACAGTTCTCAGGTGGGTGGGTCTGGCGTGTCTTTCCGCCTCCCGGCATGCAGCGCGCCATCCCTTAATCTTGGCGGGATTTCACGGGCCTGGCACGCTGCTGCCATCCAACGAGGCATCCTGCGTATCTTGAAAGAGAGGCTTCCGAGGAGCCGGCGACAGGCGCACCAGCGGGGGCTGAAATATAGATAAAGCGGCCACAAAGTGCCGGGCTTGATGTGACAGGGCCACGGGGAGCAGGGCGGGAAGATTCATGCCCGCTTTAATTCCGTTTGCGTTTCAATCTGGCGGGAACGACTGTCTGCAGCTCTAAATATACTGCGGCATCCATTTGTAAAACCAGCCGCATGAAGGGTTCCGGGGAGGCTCGGTATTAATGTGCAGGCAAATATGGGAGAAATTAAGAGACCTCAGACTGCAGTGTGTGCCGTCAGCACGTCTCGTGCCACAGGATTCACAGATCGCCCTTTCCCAGCTCCTCACACTGCTTGTGACCTTTAGCTCCCAAAATGCTCCTTACGCTACCTGTGACCTATAGCTCATAAAACTGCCTGTGACCTATAGCCCCTAAAATTGCCTTCTTTACCTAGCACTTCATGCTGCCGTTGATAGCCCCCTATAGCTCCTAAGACCGCCCACACCCAGCTTCTCACGTTGCCTGTGGCTCCTAAAACTGCCTTCTTTACCTAGAACCGCGCACTGCATGTGATAGCTCCCTATAGCTCCTAAAACAGCCTTTACCTAGCTCCTCACACTGCCTGTGACCAATAGCTCCTTAGAGCTCCTAAAACAGCTTTTACCCAGCTCCTAACGCTGCCTGTGACCAATAGCTCCTTAAAGCTCCTAAAACTGCCTTTACCTAGCTCCTCACGCTGCCTGTGACCAATAGCTCCCTAGAGCTCCTAAAACTGATTTACCCAGCTCCTCACGCTGCCTATGACCAATAGCTCCCTAGAGCTCCTAAAACTGCCTTTACCCAGTTCGTCACGCTGCCAGTGACCAATAGCTCCCTATAGCTCCAAAAACTGCCTTTACGCAGGTCCTCACGCTGTCTTCGACCTATAGCTCCAAAAACTGCCTTTACCCAGGTCCTCACGCTGCCTTCGACCTATAGCTCCAAAAACTGCCTTTACCCAGCTCCTCACGCTGCCTGTGACCAATAGCTCCCTATAGCTCCTAAAACTGCCTTTACCTATCTCCTCACGCTGCCTGTGAACACAGCCCCTCACATCCTACGATTCTAACACTATTTGGGCCTCCACCTTTCAACACCATGCTCCCAGCTCCACTCACAGCTTGTGGCACCCTCCCTTTACCACCCGCTCCTTATCGACCCACTTGCCATATGCTCCCCCTCATGCCCGTCCGAAAGCTCCTCACAATGCCACTGCCCCATGGAACTCACTCTGTGTGCCTTTAGCTCCTCATTATGTTCCTGTCCAAGCTCCTCACTCTGCCCATGCTTCTAGTTTCTTCAACTGCCTGACATGTTACAAGCTCCTTACTGTGTGTCTGCCTCTAGCGCCTCTCATGGTATGTCATGTGCCACAAGATGTTGTTGGCACTATCTCTGCCCGAGTTATCAAACTCTGGTTACCCCTTGCTCCTCACACTGCCCATGTACTAAAAGCTCCTTATACTGCCCATCTCCCATAAGCTCCTCACACTGCCCATGTACCATAAGCTCCTCACACTGCCCATGTACTAAAAGCTCCTTATACTGCCCATGTACCACAAGCTCCTCACACTGCCCATGTACTATAACCTCCTCACACTGCCCATGTACCATAAGCGCCTCACACTGCCCATGAAATATAAGCTCCTTACACCGCCCATGTACCATAAGCTCCTCACACTGCCCATGTACTAAAAGCTCCTTATACTGCCCATCTCCCATAAGCTCCTCACACTGCCCATGTACCATAAGCTCCTCACACTGCCCATGTACTAAAAGCTCCTCACACTGCCCATGTACTATAAGCTCCTTATACTGCCCATCTCCCATAAGCTCCTCACACTGCCCATGTACCATAAGCTCCTCACACTGCCCATGTACTAAAAGCTCCTCACACTGCCCATGTACTATAAGCTCCTTATACTGCCCATCTCCCATAAGCTCCTCACACTGCCCATGTACCATAAGCTCCTCACACTGCCCATGTACTAAAAGCTCCTTATACTGCCCATCTCCCATAAGCTCCTCACACTGCCCATGAAAAATAAGCTCCTCACACTGCCCATGTACTAAAAGCTCCTTATACTGCCCATGTACCACAAGCTCCTCACACTGCCCATGTACTATAACCTCCTCACACTGCCCATGTACCATAAGCGCCTCACACTGCCCATGAAATATAAGCTCCTTACACCGCCCATCTCCCATAAGCTCCTCACACTGCCCATGTACCATAAGCTCCTCACACTGCCCATGTACTAAAAGCTCCTCACACTGCCCATGTACTATAAGCTCCTTATACTGCCCATCTCCCATAAGCTCCTCACACTGCCCATGTACCATAAGCTCCTCACACTGCCCATGTACTAAAAGCTCCTTATACTGCCCATCTCCCATAAGCTCCTCACACTGCCCATGAAAAATAAGCTCCTCACACTGCCCATGTACTAAAAGCTCCTTATACTGCCCATGTACCACAAGCTCCTCACACTGCCCATGTACTATAACCTCCTCACACTGCCCATGTACCATAAGCGCCTCACACTGCCCATGAAATATAAGCTCCTTACACCGCCCATCTCCCATAAGCTCCTCACACTGCCCATGTACCATAAGCTCCTCACACTGCCCATGTACTAAAAGCTCCTCACACTGCCCATGTACTATAAGCTCCTTATACTGCCCATCTCCCATAAGCTCCTCACACTGCCCATGTACCATAAGCTCCTCACACTGCCCATGTACTAAAAGCTCCTTATACTGCCCATCTCCCATAAGCTCCTCACACTGCCCATGAAAAATAAGCTCCTCACACTGCCCATGTACTACAGCTTGAAATATATACCCATAAGGCATGCAGACAGCGCTTGCTTGCGAAGGGGGACATAACTGGGGCTTTGTTGGCTAGACTCGCAGGGCAACCGCAGTCAAGCGACCCTATCTTGGCAGTGCGAGATGTAGGGGCACACTGCACACCTCTCAGGCATCCATATACACTTTAATAAAGGAAAATCTTTAAAATGTATATGTGCTAAACCTGCAGAGACCTGACCCCGCAATACAAACCTACTTAGCTGACCTAGAATTACCAAAATGATCAGAGGTAATAGGAATGCACTAGAGATGGACTTGACTGAGGAGGAGATCCTCTCCTCACTGATAAACCAAAAGCCGGGTAAAGCCCTAGGAGGAGGTGGTTTTCCCACCAACTTCCATCATAGAACTGCAGGTATGCTTATAGGCAGACTGTTTGTGGTATATTATGTGGCCTTCATGGTTTGACATCTCCCAGGCACAAAGCAGGAGGCACTTGTAATTTTGGTGCCCAAGCCAGGCAAGCTAGTCGACAGGTATGTTATGTTATGTTATGTTATTTATGCTTATAGAGCGCACTGTTACCCTGGGGTGTCCTGGCGCTGAGCACTGGTTACCTGAGGAGCGTAAGGCCTAGTGGTGAGAGAAAAACCATGTCTTCAAGCCCTTCCGGAAAGAAAACAGATCTTGGGCATTTCCAAGTTGGTCCATTCAAGGTATGGTCCCATAGACCTCTCTCAATGCTTGACATCAACGTTAAAATACTCAGCCGAATGTTGGCATCTTGATTACTCCCTCACTTGCCTGCACTGGTACATGAAGACCAGTGCGGTTTAATACCTAAAAGGAGTACAGCATTAAACCTACTTGGACTCTTTCATATACTGCAGGCCCTATAAAACCCAGAAGGATCCATATGCACTCACCTTTCTCGACATAGAACAAGCATTCGACTTGATGAGGTGGGATCATATATGGCAGGTTATGGACAAACTATGGTTTGTGCCCAAATAAATATGATAGGTACAGATACTTTGCACTGCTCCTCCCTTCCCTTTATGCCCGGGCACCAGGCAGGGACGACCACTGTCCCCATTGCTTCTCGCGATGGTGATGAAACCACTTGCAGTGCTGCTTCGTAGAAGACTGAGACAGTGAGGCATCCTAATGGGAGGGTCCATCCATGTGGTGTCGTTTTACGCTGATGACGCCCTAACTTATCTATAGGACCCAAATAAGGCAGTGCCGGTACTACAGAAGGCTCTATCCGAATTTGCAGTTGTCTATTGCCTTTCGGTAAACTTACAGAAGTCCCAAGTTATGCCACTGGGAACACTAACGAATCTTGAACCCACGCTGCTCCCGCGTTTCTCTATCCCGTGATATCGAAAAGGGACCCGCTATTTAGGTATTAGGCTGGCCCTAGATAAGCAGAGATTCCTAGACTTAAACATGGGTAGAGCACTGGCGGGGTTACGTGCCTCGGTCCAGTTCTGGAGGGACCTCACATTGATGTTAATGGGTGGCTCCACCCTGGTGAAAATGATATCCTCCCTCGTTGTGTGTATATGTCATGCAGAATTCGCTCTATGAAATCCCCGGCATTATTTCAGTGAACTTGATAGGCTAATAGTGGATCTTTTGTAGTCCACAAAGAGAAAACGCATCAGCCTACAAATGTTACAACAAACGTGGGACAGAGGGGTTGTGGAACTCCCTAACCTAGAATCTTTTTACATGGCTGCAAATCTGCAACATGTGGTCCACTGGTTTAATGATGGAGATAACTGGGAGAAAAGGCTAATCGGGGAGTTGGACGGTCAAGTTAGTCTGCCTGAGATCCTTATGGTGGGAGCACGTGTTCCAGACAGGTGCCCGCACTTCGTTAGACTGGCGGACCGAGTGTGGGAAAGAATGGTCACATCGGTCCTCCGTAGAGCCCCATATGCAAGGGACATGTCAATTTGGATACAATATCTTCAATGCAATAAAATGTCAACCACAGCTTGAGAGATTTGACCAAATTTCCCAGACGAACCTGCCCCTTCCCAGACATTGACTAGGTTGCTTGACATGACAGGGGGGTCATAAGATTATTACACATTTATACAGGGCCATAAGGGAGGATGCCTCAAGAATCACCCCCAAAAGCCCATGCTAGATGGGAGGAGAGCCTCAAAGAAGGTATTACCCAGCGAGATTGGTAGAATATACATGAGGGGACGCACACGATTAGGTCGAACGCCCGGTTCAAATGGATCCAATTTCATTTTGTGCATCAATTATATCTCGCCCCCAAGATCCTGCATAATTCCTACCCCGCCAGATCTGATGAGTGCACACAATGCAGGGATCCTGAAGCCCGCCATTCTGCAAGGTGATACTTTATACCCACAAACAAGCAACAGGATGGGAACTTGAGGGTACCCCAAGTGAAATATTATTTGGTCTTTTGCCCGCCCCACAAATAAAAACATAGCCGTAGGTTTTTGAACTTGGGCTGGTACTAGCGAAACACCGCAAAGCTATTAGATGGCTGAACCCGCGCCCGCCAAGCCATAGGGAATGGTTACGAGACATGGTGGAGTGGGCCACAGCTGAAGAAGTCAGAATGAATCAGGTTAGATCGGATGAAAAGCTGGAATATGAATTGAAAGCATGAAGACAGAAAGTAGAGCTGAGCACTCAGGGAGGCATGTTAACCATGAAGAGTGCACCTGAATAAACAAAAAAGGTTGTATGTTCCCCCCTGTTGCACACCTAAGGGAGGAAATAGATAGACCTACGGCTAAAGCAAGTAAACAATGTACAACGGTCCTGTTACCAAAACAATGGGGTGAATGTACTGCTGTTCATGTCTCCATATTTAGACGCTCTACCACACGACTTTTATTATTGCTCGGTCACTGGACCTTGTTTCACCTGGGAGGGAGGGGGGATGGCGGGGAATAAGGGATGTTTTGCTGACATAAAGTATTAAGATGCATTTATCTCTGATTCCTGGTACTGCAAAATTAATGACAAAAATATTTTTTAAAAAGTAGAAGAGGTCAGCTGTCAGCTGAAAGATCTTTTTTGTAGCAGAAAGCTGAATGGTAATCTTATCTTTAATTTCTGTCTACAAAGGAGGTGCTTGATATGAAACTAATGATTTAGCGATATAATTAAAAGAAGATTTTTAGTACTTACAATTACATTTTTATCATTTACTAATTTTAAATTGTTGTTGAAGACTAATAAGTCAGCCATGAACCCAAAAGGGTGGCCAACCATGGCTAGTATTTGGTCTGTATAAGAGTACGTCGTCAATTATGTAAGTAGTTTTAGATTCCCAATGTGGGAGGATCTGTCTCAAGGTTTGATCCTTGATGGAGGTATTGAATTGATGGATCAGATGTCTTTGGAGCAGTAACACAGTACTGTGACTTTATATGTGGCTACTCTATGTTTGCATTGAGCACGATACAGGTCTATATGCAGCCAATTATTAATCCCATAACCATATGTTGGTATAAATAATGAAAAGTATCTTGAAGAACAATTATTTTATTTTTCCTGGTAATGATTAGGCCTAAACTGATAAAATAGCAATGATGGGTTTTTGGAAAAGGAACACTGCTTCCTCCCCGGTAACCGAAGGACAGTCCAAGCATGTTCTAGTGTGGCTTCGGTACATGACCTCCTGGATTGTAACATTAGTGACTTGGAAGAAGACATTTATATGTGAACATATATAGCTTGAGATGGGAAACAACCTTTACAATGCAACTTTTACAACGCACTACCATTACAATGAAACTTTTACAACGCAACATCCATTACATCGCATGCCATTACAATGCAACCGTTACAACGCATGACACTACAACGCACACCACTACAACGCATGTCATTACAACGCATACCATTACAACGCATAACATAACGGATAGTACCCTTACACTATCCAACACTTACCCTACTGTTGCACCCCCTGGAGTTAGAATAGTAATTTTTACCCCTACACTATCCAACACTTACCCTACTGTTGCACTCCCCTGGAGTTAGAATAGTAATTTTTACCCCTACACTATCCAACACTTACCCTACTGTTGCACCCCCCTGGAGTAAGAATAGTAATTTTTACCCCTACACTATCCAATACTTACCATACATGCAATGTAATGTTATGCATTGTAATGGTATGCGTTGTAAAGGTAGTATGCGTTGTAATGGAATGCATTGTAAAGGTAGTTTTTAAAAATTCGTTGTAATGGCATGCATTGTAATGGAATGCGTTGTAATGAATGTTGCGTTGTAAAAATGCGTTGTAAAGGTATGCGTTGTAAAAGTATGCATTGTAACGTCATACATCCGCTAGAGATTGATGTATACATGTAGTTTTGAGATAATAGAGTTTCGAGAGCTTGAGCTATGTGGAAGGAACAGTGTGCTTCAAATGTGTTTCCTTTCAGACTACAGATATTAATACTTTCCAATACCCTGTGATTCCAGGATCTCACACCCATCGACATGTATATCCACTATTCTCTAAGGTGAGATGCTCTTGAGTTGTTTAATCCTAAAGGATGTTCACATTAAGGCAGACAGGATGCAATAGTCTTCTAAAGTCTGAGGATATTCCCAAGAGAATTTTGTGAAATCTTGAATTCAATTTAGGAACTATGCTGGTAGCCAAACTGGGAAAAATGAAGGCTCAATCGAGGTTCAGATGTTTACCAAGGACACTGTTAACATTTAAAAGTTTGCACATATACTGAGAAAACTTTAGAGTTTCTTAAAGTTGGACAGTAGTTTGAATGGCTGTGTTCTGGGCTATCAATGGAATTAATGTAGAAAGGTGCAATCAGTTAGTGATATAGTAACCATACATTACTACGAAAGGTTATGACTGGCAACTGTGTATAAGGAATTGTTATATCTGTGGTAAATACAAGGTATGTCAATTTGGAAGGTGCAGATGCAAAAAGATGGTGAGCTCTCTTCAAAAGAAGCCTTTGAGATTAGAATTTTGATTGACTGTCAAAGTGACTATGCCGCCTATGCCATAATATGCTCTTGTGCTAATCTATATAGGGACTATTCGGTCCATAAACGTATGCACTTTCAAGTGTTTGCGTACAATTAAGAACATGAGTATACACTATCCAGCTGCCATACACTTTGCGTAGAGACGTCAACATGACATTACACACTAAAAGGAGTGAATCTACAGAAGAAGTTTGCAAATGAGCGAAGAGGTAATAGGGGCTTTGCCTTAGGAGGATGGAGTCCAGTATTATCTCTTAGAAACACTAATACCTGGTGGATTAAAAACAGAAGATGGTGTACATAGATTTTTGTGAGCAATTCCTCAATGGCAACATACATAATGTAATTTGGTTACTGCAAACGTAATGTTTGTGTTTATACGACCAGATGAGTTTAAGAACTGCATGATGCTACCACCGTTGGCTCAATAGCATAGCTGGGCATTAGCTCAGAAACTCAGGGACATATTTGCAAAGAATTTGGTGTACAGCGGTGCTGCAAGACATTTTGCTGCGCTGCCCTGTGTCAATTCAAAAGGGCAGAAATGCCCCCAATTTAAAAGATATGGCGCATTCCTGTCCTTTCTGCCTGCGCACAATTTTCAGCCGAGCGCCAACGCAGGCACACTTGCACCATGGTGCACATTTTTTACAGACAGCGATCAATACCCGTGTATGACTATTTGATCTGGAAAAAAAAATGAAAAAATAAAATAAGTATTTGGTCCTGGAAACAATGTGCTCTGCAGGGATTTGCCAATATGACTCCAGCATCCTACCCCTAATGCAGCTGTCACTGTGAGATCTGCTTGTTTAAATCGGTTTGAGTTCTAGTTATGGATTTCCAAAGTGTTTGTTGCAAACTTGCCAAGGGCTGGAAAACTTGCATCTTTGTGACGGTTGTTCACTTTCCACCTGATCCTGACCTTTGTGACAATTTGTGTCTCAAATATCCTTAATACTAACCAAATGACTCTTGCTAAAATAAAATTCTCCGAGAGCACTGTGTTCATTTGCTGCACAATGCCACTTTACACAGAATAGCTTCACAGAAGATAACTTGCAGAAGAGAAGACTGCAAATATTTGCTATTGTGCATTGAAAATGCTCTGAGGAGCTTCATCATGAGATAAAAATTCTGCATCCATTTAGCAGTGTTGTTGTGTTCAATTGTAATAAACATTTTCTCACTTCACTGTGAAAATGATCTCACTACGCCATAAAACTGTGTAATGGGAAGGCAGGGGAACACCAGGAACTGTGGAAGACTTTGAAAAAAGCGAAAATCAAGAACTATAAAACCAGTGGCGGCTGGCACAGGTAAGAGTGGTGTGTGGGACAGGGCGGGGGCGGAGCAGGGTGGGGGGAATCGACTGATGACGACCTAGGTAATATTGAATAAAAAAATTAATAAAACCACTTACCTTGCTCTCCCCGCATCGCCGACTTTGCCATGTGGCGAGCACAAGCTAAGTGGTTTTAATTATTTTTTTAATTTAATTTGACCTATTCCATTGTCGGTTGACCCCCCCCCCCCCCACTGCCCCACCTCACCGATCTTACCTGTGCTGCCCGCCACTGTGTAAAGCTTCTCCAGTGAGGTAGCTTTTGTGTATTTTAACTAAAGTATGCATCAATATTAGTTGTAAGTATTGATACAGGACTATTGCAATTGACATGAAATTATTGTGATGTGTTAAAAGTGCATTTTCCTGGCTTAAGCGTAACTATGCCTCAGTTAGGTCTCAACGCCATTTTTCTTTAAAATGGATGTCGCATAATGATGTTTGTCCTTAATTTACTCGTTTGACACTGCATGCAGCAAGACGTGCACCATTTATTTTGTATGACATATTGTTTTCGAAGATTCACGAGAGGAAACTTTTCGCTGCTTTCAAGCATGTTCCTGCTAGCATAATGTATTGCATTCATTCATCATTGTTTTTGTTGTTTATGTGGCTAGTTTGTTCTAGCACCTCTGGGTGACATTAGGTCAGAAGGGGAAACAATCAGTTCAGGTAGTGGGTTAGTTATCACATGGTAGGGTTATGTGACGTTTAGAAATAATAATTTGGGATTTATTGGGTTCCTGTTCACACCATGCTGACTTTGCAGTTTCAATCATTTTCCTGAAAAGTAAGCTGCATATATACCCTTAAATTTGTGGGTGAGCCAGTTATAATCCTGGGCCTCAGTGGCTGTTCAAATTCTTTCTGATTTAGTGCACATTTGTGACTTCGTTGATTTCCGATTATTGAGAGCCTTCATGGCCAAATGATTTCTATGTATTTAACGAGATTGTTATTGCATTTTAAATTTAACAAAGCAGTTAATGTGCTAACACTTGCAAGTCTCTTATAAATAAATAAAACTTAAAAGGGAAAAAACCTGTCCATCACCTACCAGTAGTTACCATTGGTTGGCTTCGGCATCACTTTCATTTCCTTGCTTCTCATTGGTCTGTGCCTCCTGCTTTCCTGTTCTCTTTCTGTCTATGTCAGTTCCATGGAGCATGGACCAAGTACAGTTTCCTGGCTGTGACCCGTGATCTTCCACAGGCCGGTCACTTCCAGAGTACTTTTTGTAAAATGTTCCAGTGTATCACTCCATAAGACTGCTCCATTTTGCAGGTCATTTCTAGCTGCCCCCCTTTCTCACCCGCATTTCATTGTTGATTGCTCTGAACATCTCCCTCTGATTCTTAACCCCACCCCCATTGCTTGCCCAAACCTACAACCCTCCCCACTCCTGTCCCTGCTTGCCCAATCATTGCTTGCCTCCATTCTTCCCCCCTGACAATGCTTAAACCATAGGCTGCCCCCTCAGCCTGTCATTGCTTGACTGACTCCTGTTATTGCTTGCCCTTTCCCTGGTGCCTCTTCCCACCAGACACAAAAGTGCTATGGCTGTGTGATAGGATAGGGCTTTCATTTTTTTTTTGCTTACAGCAATGTTGCACAGAAGCCAAACTACTGCAACATGACTGAAAGTAAAGAAAGTAAAAGATAAAAGCATTATTATGAGGTCAACACTGGCCACGTCATAGTGCTTTCTTGTTCTTCTTTCAGCCATGTTGCACAGCAGGCCCTGCAAGGCCCATAGACCTCATTTACACGAGATCTATTGGCTTTGCCAGAGCTTTTTGAGTCATTCCTTTCCTACTGACTATAGTTTAGTTTGAAATGCTTTTGTGAATCTTGTTTCTAGGGACACATTTCCTCAGGCCTGTTGTTAACTCCATCTCGAAATACCCAACATTGGGCGCCATTATCATGTAATTTTATAGGTGTGCCGCGCACCCACACCAGCAAGGGAAACAAATCTTGTAACATCCCTAAATACCTGAAACAGCACTGGTGTAACGAAACTTTAGGGGGACCTCCTGCAAAGTACATGAAGGGAGGCCCCCACACTCCAGACCCAGTCAGGAGGGGGAACATCCTTTACAACACAACTTTTACCCCGCACTACCATTACAACGCAACCATTACAAGGCAAGTCATTACAACGACTTGCACTGGAGGGCGCTGTAGGATAGGCAATAGCTTAATTTTCTATCCAACACCTTCTCTACTATCCACGGGGACTGGAATTGGAATAGAAAATTAAACTATTCCACTATCCAGCGCCCCCCAACGCAAGTTGTTGTAACAACTTGCTTTGTAAAAACTGCGTTGTAATGGCATGCGTGGTAAAATCATGCATTGTGATGTCATACAACAGTCAGGAGCTCACATGTCAGGGGCCTCCCGCCTATGCACAGTGACAACCCCCCCCCCGTACTTGCCCCGGCTCGCACTGCGGGGGCTGCTAGGGCCATTGCTATATCAGTGCAAAACAGTAGTGATCAGATGTGCTTGTTTTGCACGCTTTGGAACTGATCTGATGCATCTGCATATCTGGGCTGATCTTGTTTCTTGTTCCCAATTCATATATTTGAGCCAATCTTGCTTGCTGCACATTCCCTGCAAGAAGAACTTCACAGACTGTAAAACACACACACGCACAGACACACACAGGCACAAAACAGCGAAGGAAATGTTCTTTCCCTCCAGGACTCGAAGCACATCATTGAGTAGCGACATCGCTCCACAGCGCCGCACGGTGCCAGACCCAGTTAAGTGATCACACGCAGTGTTAATGTTTTGGAAAATGTAAATTCTAGCTTCACCTGGATCCAGTCCCCTGAGGCTTCTCATCTGGTGCCTGAGAAGTGACAATTCCGACTTTTACAGCTTTGTAATGTTTCTGTAAAATGAAACCCAAGAGGAGGCGACAGACAGACTCATGGAGAACCTTATTTGTAGCCAGGGCTCTCCTTAGACCCGGTGGGACCTGGCTACCCAACATCTGAAGCCACTGTTGGACTTGTCTGGGGTATGGAGTGAATGCAGAACCCGGGGACCCCTACTTCTGAGGCCACTGTAGACTCATACATGCTGCTGCATCAGTGCAGACCCCCGGGGACCCCCACCTCTGAGGCCACTGTAGACTCATACATGCTGCTGCATCAGTGCAGACCCCGGGGAACCCTACTTCTGAGGCCACTGTAGACTCATACATGCTGCTGCATCAGTGCAGACCCCGGGGAACCCTACTTCTGAGGCCACTGTAGACTCATACATGCTGCTGCATCAGTGCAGACCCCGGGGAACCCTACTTCTGAGGCCACTGTAGACTCATACATGCTGCTGCATCAGTGCAGACCCCGGGGAACCCTACTTCTGAGGCCACTGTAGACTCATACATGCTGCTGCTTTAGTGCAGACCCAGGGGAACCCTACTTCTGAGGCCACTGTAGACTCATACATGCTGCTGCATCAGTGCAGACCCCGAGGGAACCCTACTTCTGAGGCCACTGTAGACTCATACATGCTGCTGCATCAGTGCAGACCCAGGGGAACCCTACTTCTGAGGCCACTGTAGACTCATACATTCTGCTGCATCAGTGCAGACCCCGGGGAACCCTACTTCTGAGGCCACAGTAGACTCATACATGCTGCTGCATCAGTGCAGACCCAGGGGACCCCTACTTCTGAGGCCACTGTAGACTCATACATGCTGCTGCATCAGTGCAGACCCCGGGGAACCCTACTTCTGAGGCCACTGTAGACTCATACATGCTGCTGCATCAGTGCAGACCCCGGGGGAACCCTACTTCTGAGGCCACTGTAGACTCATACATGCTGCTGCATCAGTGCAGACCCAGGGGAACCCTACTTCTGAGGCCACTGTAGACTCATACATGCTGCTGCATCAGTGCAGACCCCGGGGTACCCTACTTCTGAGGCCACTGTAGACTCATACATGCTGCTGCATCAGTGCAGACCCCGGGGTAACCCTACTTCTGAGGCCACTGTAGACTCATACATGCTGCTGCATCAGTGCAGACCCCGGGGAACCCTACTTCTGAGGCCATTGTAGACTCATACATGCTGCTGCATCAGTGCAGACCCCTGGGGAACCCTACTTCTGAGGCCACTGTAGACTCATACATGCTGCTGCATCAGTGCAGACCCCTGGGGAACCCTACTTCTGAGGCCACTGTAGACTCATACATGCTGCTGCATCAGTGCAGACGCCGGGGAACCCTACTTCTGAGGCCACTGTAGACTCATACATGCTGCTGCATCAGTGCAGACCCCGGGAACCCTACTTCTGAGGCCACTGTAGACTCATACATGCTGCTGCATCAGTGCAGACCCCGGGGAACCCTACTTCTGAGGCCACTGTAGACTCATACATGCTGCTGCATCAGTGCAGACCCTGGGGAACCCTACTTCTGAGGCCACTGTAGACTCATACATGCTGCTTCATCAGTGCAGACCCCGGGGAACCCTACTTCTGAGGCCACTGTAGACTCATACATGCTGCTTCATCAGTGCAGACCCCGGGGGAACCCTACTTCTGAGGCCACTGTAGACTCATACATGCTGCTGCATCAGTGCAGACACCGGGGGAACCCTACCTCTGAGGCCACTGTTGGACTCATACATGCTGCTGTATCAGTGCAGACCCAGGGGAACCCTACTTCTGAGGCCACTGTAGACTCATACATGCTGCTGCATCAGTGCAGACCCCGGGGAACCCTACTTCTGAGGCCACAGTAGACTCATACATGCTGCTGCATCAGTGCAGACCCAGGGGACCCCTACTTCTGAGGCCACTGTAGACTCATACATGCTGCTGCATCAGTGCAGACCCCGGGGAACCCTACTTCTGAGGCCAATGTAGACTCATACATGCTGCTGCATCAGTGCAGACCCCGGGGGAACCCTACTTCTGAGGCCACTGTAGACTCATACATGCTGCTGCATCAGTGCAGACGCCGGGGAACCCTACTTCTGAGGCCACTGTAGACTCATACATGCTGCTGCATCAGTGCAGACCCCGGGGAACCCTACTTCTGAGGCCACTGTAGACTCATACATGCTGCTGCATCAGTGCAGACCCCGGGGAACCCTACTTCTGAGGCCACTGTAGACTCATACATGCTGCTGCATCAGTGCAGACCCTGGGGAACCCTACTTCTGAGGCCACTGTAGACTCATACATGCTGCTTCATCAGTGCAGACCCCGGGGAACCCTACTTCTGAGGCCACTGTAGACTCATACATGCTGCTTCATCAGTGCAGACCCCGGGGTACCCTACTTCTGAGGCCACTGTAGACTCATACATGCTGCTGCATCAGTGCAGACGCCGGGGAACCCTACTTCTGAGGCCACTGTTGGACTCATACATGCTGCTGCATCAGTGCAGACCCCGGGGAACCCTACTTCTGAGGCCACTGTAGACTCATACATGCTGCTGCATCAGTGCAGACCCCTGGGGAACCCTACTTCTGAGGCCACTGTATACTCATACATGCTGCTGCATCAGTGCAGACCCAGGGGAACCCTACTTCTGAGGCCACTGTAGACTCATACATGCTGCTTCATCAGTGCAGACCCCGGGGTACCCTACTTCTGAGGCCACTGTAGACTCATACATGCTGCTGCATCAGTGCAGACCCCGGGGAACCCTACTTTTGAGGCCACTGTAGACTCATACATGCTGCTGCATCAGTGCAGACCCCGGGGTACGCTACTTCTGAGGCCACTGTAGACTCATACATGCTGCTGCATCAGTGCAGACCCAGGGGAACCCTACTTCTGAGGCCACTGTAGACTCATACATGCTGCTGCATCAGTGCAGACCCAGGGGAACCCTACTTCTGAGGCCACTGTAGACTCATACATGCTGCTTCATCAGTGCAGACCCCGGGGTACCCTACTTCTGAGGCCACTGTAGACTCATACATGCTGCTGCATCAGTGCAGACCCCGGGGAACCCTACTTTTGAGGCCACTGTAGACTCATACATGCTGCTGCATCAGTGCAGACCCCGGGGTACGCTACTTCTGAGGCCACTGTATACTCATACATGCTGCTGCATCAGTGCAGACCCAGGGGAACCCTACTTCTGAGGCCACTGTAGACTCATACATGCTGCTTCATCAGTGCAGACCCCGGGGTACCCTACTTCTGAGGCCACTGTAGACTCATACATGCTGCTGCATCAGTGCAGACCCCGGGGAACCCTACTTCTGAGGCCACTGTAGACTCATACATGCTGCTGCATCAGTGCAGACCCCGGGGTACGCTACTTCTGAGGCCACTGTAGACTCATACATGCTGCTGCATCAGTGCAGACCCCGGGGAACCCTACTTCTGAGGCCACTGTAGACTCATACATACTGCTGCATTAGTGCAGACCCAGGGGAACCCTACTTCTGAGGCCACTGTAGACTCATACATGCTGCTGCATCAGTGCAGACCCCGGGGGAACCCTACTTCTGAGGCCACTGTAGACTCATACATGCTGCTGCATTAGTGCAGACCCAGGGGAACCCTACTTCTGAGGCCACTGTAGACTCATACATGCTGCTGCATCTGTGCAGACCCCGGGGAACCCTACTTCTGAGGCCACAGTAGACTCATACATGCTGCTGCATCAGTGCAGACCCCGGGGACCCCTACTTCTGAGGCCACTGTAAGACTCATACATGCTGCTGCATCAGTGCAGACCCCGGGGAACCCTACTTCTGAGACCACTGTTGGACTCATACATGCTGCTGCATCTGTGCAGACCCCGGGGAACCCTACTTCTGAGGCCACAGTAGACTCATACATGCTGCTGCATCAGTGCAGACCCCGGGGACCCCTACTTCTGAGGCCACTGTAAGACTCATACATGCTGCTGCATCAGTGCAGACCCCGGGGAACCCTACTTCTGAGGCCACTGTTGGACTCATACATGCTGCTGCATCAGTGCATACCCCGGGGTACCCTACTTCTGAGGCCACTGTTGGACTCATACATGCTGCTGCATCAGTGCAGACCCCTGGGGAACCCTACTTCTGAGGCCACTGTTTGACTCATACATGCTGCTGCATCAGTGCAGACCCAGGGGAACCCTACTTCTGAGGCCACTGTAGACTCATACATGCTGCTGCATCAGTGCAGACCCCGGGGGAACCCTACTTCTGAGGCCAGTGTAGACTCATACATGCTGCTGCATCAGTGCAGACCCCTGGGGAACCCTACTTCTGAGGCCACAGTAGACTCATACATGCTGCTGCATCAGTGCAGACCCCGGGGGAACCCTACTTCTGAGGCCAGTGTAGACTCAAACATGCTGCTGCATCAGTGCAGACGCCGGGGAACCCTACTTCTGAGGCCACTGTAGACTCATACATGCTGCTGCATCAGTGCAGACCCCGGGGGAACCCTACTTCTGAGGCCACTGTAGACTCATACATGCTGCTGCATCAGTGCAGACCCCTGGGGAACCCTACTTCTGAGGCCACTGTAGACTCATACATGCTGCTGCATCAGTGCAGACACCGGGGGAACCCTACTTCTGAGGCCACTGTTGGACTCATACATGCTGCTGCATCAGTGCAGACCCCTGGGGAACCCTACTTCTGAGGCCACTGTAGACTCATACATGCTGCTGCATCAGTGCAAACACCGGGGAACCCTACTTCTGAGGCCACTGTAGACTCATACATGCTGCTGCATCAGTGCAGACGCCGGGGAACTCTACTTCTGAGGCCACTGTAGACTCATACATGCTGCTGCATCAGTGCAGACCCCGGGGGAACCCTACTTCTGAGGCCACTGTAGACTCATACATGCTGCTGCATCAGTGCAGACCCCGGGGGAACCCTACTTCTGAGGCCACTGTAGACTCATACATGCTGCTGCATCAGTGCAGACCCCTGGGGAACCCTACTTCTGAGGCCACTGTATACTCAAACATGCTGCTGCATCAGTGCAGACCCCGGGGGAACCCTACTTCTGAGGCCACTGTAGACTCAAACATGCTGCTGCATCAGTGCAGACGCCGGGGAACCCTACTTCTGAGGCCACTGTAGACTCATACATGCTGCTGCATCAGTGCAGACCCCGGGGAACCCTACTTCTGAGGCCACAGTATACTCAAACATGCTGCTGCATCAGTGCAGACCCCGGGGGAACCCTACTTCTGAGGCCACTGTAGACTCATACATGCTGCTGCATCAGTGCAGACCCCGGGGAACCCTACTTCTGAGGCCACTGTATACTCAAACATGCTGCTGCATCAGTGCAGACCCCGGGGGAACCCTACTTCTGAGGCCACTGTAGACTCAAACATGCTGCTGCATCAGTGCAGACGCCGGGGAACCCTACTTCTGAGGCCACTGTATACTCATACATGCTGCTGCATCAGTGCAGACCCCGGGGGAACCCTACTTCTGAGGCCACTGTATACTCAAACATGCTGCTGCATCAGTGCAGACCCCGGGGGAACCCTACTTCTGAGGCCACTGTAGACTCATACATGCTGCTGCATCAGTGCAGACCCCTGGGGAACCCTACTTCTGAGGCCACTGTAGACTCATACATGCTGCTGCATCAGTGCAGACCCCGGGGGAACCCTACTTCTGAGGCCACTGTAGACTCATACATGCTGCTGCATCAGTGCAGACGCTGGGGAACCCTACTTCTGAGGCCACTGTAGACTCATACATGCTGCTGCATCAGTGCAGACACCGGGGGAACCCTACTTCTGAGGCCACTGTAGACTCATACATGCTGCTGCATCAGTGCAGACCCCGGGGTACCCTACTTCTGAGGCCACTGTAGACTCATACATGCTGCTTCATCAGTGCAGACCCCCGGGTACCCTACCTCTGAGGCCACTGTAGACTCATACATGCTGCTTCATCAGTGCAGACCATGGGGAACCCTACTTCTGAGGCCACTGTTGGACTCATACATGCTGCTGCATTAGTGCAGACCCAGGGGAACCCTACTTCTGAGGCCACTGTAGACTCATACATGCTACTGCATCAGTGCAGACCATGGGGAACCCTACTTCTGAGGCCACTGTAGACTCAAACATGCTGCTGCATCAGTGCAGACCCCGGGGAAGCCTACTTCTGAGGCCACTGTAGACTCATACATGCTGCTGCATCAGTGCAGACCCCGGGAAACCCTACTTCTGAGGCCACTGTAGACTCATACATGCTGCTTCATCAGTGCAGACCCCGGGGAACCCTACTTCTGAGGCCACTGTTGGACTCAAACATGCTGCTGCATCAGTGCAGACCCCGGTGAACCCTACTTCTGAGGCCACCGTAGACTCATACATGCTGCTTCATCAGTGCAGACCCCGGGGTACCCTACTTCTGAGGCCACTGTAGACTCATACATGCTGCTTCATCAGTGCAGACCCCGGGGTACCCTACTTCTGAGGCCACTGTAGACTCATACATGCTGCTTCATCAGTGCAGACCCCGGGGAACCCTACTTCTGAGGCCACTGTAGACTCATACATGCTGCTGCATCAGTGCAGACCCCGGGAAACCCTACTTCTGAGGCCACTGTAGACTCATACATGCTGCTTCATCAGTGCAGACCCCGGGGAACCCTACTTCTGAGGCCACTGTAGACTCATACATGCTGCTGCATCAGTGCAGACCCCTGGGGAACCCTACTCTGAGGCCACTGTAGACTCATACATGCTGCTGCATCAGTGCAGACCCCGGGGTACCCTACTTCTGAGGCCACTGTAGACTCATACATGCTGCTGCATCAGTGCAGACCCCTGGGGAACCCTACTTCTGAGGCCACTGTAGACTCATACATTCTGCTTCATCAGTGCAGACCCCAGGGGAACCCTACTTCTGAGGCCACTGTTGGACTCAAACATGCTGCTGCATCAGTGCAGACCCCGGGGAACCCTACTTCTAAGGCCACTGTAGACTCATACATGCTGCTGCATCAGTGCAGACCCAGGGGAACCCTACTTCTGAGGCCACTGTAGACTCATACATGCTGCTGCATCAGTGCAGACCCCGGGAAACCCTACTTCTGAGGCCACTGTAGACTCATACATGCTGCTTCATCAGTGCAGACCCCGGGGAACCCTACTTCTGAGGCCACTGTAGACTCATACATGCTGCTGCATCAGTGCAGACCCCTGGGGAACCCTACTTCTGAGGCCACTGTAGACTCATACATGCTGCTGCATCAGTGCAGACCCCGGGGTACCCTACTTCTGAGGCCACTGTAGACTCATACATGCTGCTGCATCAGTGCAGACCCAGGGGAACCCTACTTCTGAGGCCACTGTAGACTCATACATGCTGCTTCATCAGTGCAGACCCCAGGGGAACCCTATTCCTGAGGCCACTGTTGGACTCATACATGCTGCTGCATCAGTGCAGACACCGGGGGAACCCTACTTCTGAGGCCACTATATACTCAAACATGCTGCTGCATCAGTGCAGACCCGGGGGGAACCCTACTTCTGAGGCCACTGTAGACTCATACATGCTGCTGCATCAGTGCAGACCCCTGGGGAACCCTACTTCTGAGGCCACTGTAGACTCAAACATGCTGCTGCATCAGTGCAGACCCCGGGGGAACCCTACTTCTGAGGCCACTGTAGACTCATACATGCTGCTGCATCAGTGCAGACCCCGGGGTAACCCTACTTCTGAGGCCACTGTAGACTCATACATGCTGCTGCATCAGTGCAGACCCCGGGGAACCCTACTTCTGAGGCCACTGTATACTCAAACATGCTGCTGCATCAGTGCAGACCCCGGGGGAACCCTACTTCTGAGGCCAGTGTAGACTCAAACATGCTGCTGCATCAGTGCAGACCCCGGGGGAACCCTACTTCTGAGGCCACTGTAGACTCATACATGCTGCTGCATCAGTGCAGACCCTGGGGGAACCCTACTTCTGAGGCCACTGTAGACTCAAACATGCTGCTGCATCAGTGCAGACCCCGGGGAACCCTACTTCTGAGGCCACTGTAGACTCATACTTGCTGCTGCATCAGTGCAGACCCGGGGGGAACCCTACTTCTGAGGCCACTGTATACTCAAACATGCTGCTGCATCAGTGCAGACCCCTGGGGAACCCTACTTCTGAGGCCACTGTATACTCAAACATGCTGCTGCATCAGTGCAGACCCCGGGGGAACCCTACTTCTGAGGCCACTGTAGACTCATACATGCTGCTGCATCAGTGCAGACCCCGGGGGAACCCTACTTCTGAGGCCACTGTAGACTCAAACATGCTGCTGCATCAGTGCAGACCCCGGGGAACCCTACGTCTGAGGCCCCTGTAGACTCATACATGCTGCTGCATCAGTGCAGACCCCTGGGGAACCCTACTTCTGAGGCCACTGTAGACTCATACATGCTGCTGCATCAGTGCAGACGCCGGGGAACCCTACTTCTGAGGCCACTGTAGACTCATACATGCTGCTGCATCAGTGCAGACCCCGGGGGAACCCTACTTCTGAGGCCACTGTAGACTCATACATGCTGCTGCATCAGTGCAGACCCCTGGGGAACCCTACTTCTGAGGCCACTGTAGACTCATACATGCTGCTGCATCAGTGCAGACCCCGGGGGAACCCTACTTCTGAGGCCACTGTAGACTCATACATGCTGCTGCATCAGTGCAGACCCCGGGGGGAACCCTACTTCTGAGGCCACTGTAGACTCATACATGCTGCTGCATCAGTGCAGACCCCGGGGTACCCTACTTCTGAGGCCACTGTAGACTCATACATGCTGCTGTATCAATGCAGACCCCGGGGAACCCTACTTCTGAGGCCACTGTAGACTCATACATGCTACTGCATCAGTGCAGACCATGGGGAACCCTACTTCTGAGGCCACTGTAGACTCAAACATGCTGCTGCATCAGTGCAGACCCCGGGGAACCCTACTTCTGAGGCCACTGTAGACTCATACATGCTGCTGCATCAGTGCAGACCCCGGGAAACCCTACTTCTGAGGCCACTGTAGACTCATACATGCTGCTTCATCAGTGCAGACCCCGGGGAACCCTACTTCTGAGGCCACTGTTGGACTCAAACATGCTGCTGCATCAGTGCAGACCCCGGTGAACCCTACTTCTGAGGCCACTGTAGACTCATACATGCTGCTGCATCAGTGCAGACCCTGGGGAACCCTACTTCTGAGGCCACTGTAGACTCATACATGCTGCTTCATCAGTGCAGACCCCGGGGAACCCTACTTCTGAGGCCACTGTAGACTCATACATGCTGCTTCATCAGTGCAGACCCCTGGGGAACCCTACTTCTGAGGCCACTGTAGACTCATACATGCTGCTGCATCAGTGCAGACACCGGGGGAACCCTACCTCTGAGGCCACTGTTGGACTCATACATGCTGCTGTATCAGTGCAGACCCAGGGGAACCCTACTTCTGAGGCCACTGTAGACTCATACATGCTGCTGCATCAGTGCAGACCCCGGGGAACCCTACTTCTGAGGCCACAGTAGACTCATACATGCTGCTGCATCAGTGCAGACCCAGGGGACCCCTACTTCTGAGGCCACTGTAGACTCATACATGCTGCTGCATCAGTGCAGACCCCGGGGAACCCTACTTCTGAGGCCACTGTAGACTCATACATGCTGCTGCATCAGTGCAGTCCCCGGGGGAACCCTACTTCTGAGGCCACTGTAGACTCATACATGCTGCTGCATCAGTGCAGACGCCGGGGAACCCTACTTCTGAGGCCACTGTAGACTCATACATGCTGCTGCATCAGTGCAGACCCCGGGGAACCCTACTTCTGAGGCCACTGTAGACTCATACATGCTGCTGCATCAGTGCAGACCCCGGGGAACCCTACTTCTGAGGCCACTGTAGACTCATACATGCTGCTGCATCAGTGCAGACCCTGGGGAACCCTACTTCTGAGGCCACTGTAGACTCATACATGCTGCTTCATCAGTGCAGACCCCGGGGAACCCTACTTCTGAGGCCACTGTAGACTCATACATGCTGCTTCATCAGTGCAGACCCCGGGGTACCCTACTTCTGAGGCCACTGTAGACTCATACATGCTGCTGCATCAGTGCAGACGCCGGGGAACACTACTTCTGAGGCCACTGTTGGACTCATACATGCTGCTGCATCAGTGCAGACCCCGGGGAACCCTACTTCTGAGGCCACTGTAGACTCATACATGCTGCTGCATCAGTGCAGACCCCTGGGGAACCCTACTTCTGAGGCCACTGTATACTCATACATGCTGCTGCATCAGTGCAGACCCAGGGGAACCCTACTTCTGAGGCCACTGTAGACTCATACATGCTGCTTCATCAGTGCAGACCCCGGGGTACCCTACTTCTGAGGCCACTGTAGACTCATACATGCTGCTGCATCAGTGCAGACCCCGGGGAACCCTACTTTTGAGGCCGCTGTAGACTCATACATGCTGCTGCATCAGTGCAGACCCCGGGGTACGCTACTTCTGAGGCCACTGTAGACTCATACATGCTGCTGCATCAGTGCAGACCCCTGGGGAACCCTACTTCTGAGGCCACTGTATACTCATACATGCTGCTGCATCAGTGCAGACCCAGGGGAACCCTACTTCTGAGGCCACTGTAGACTCATACATGCTGATTCATCAGTGCAGACCCCGGGGTACCCTACTTCTGAGGCCACTGTAGACTCATACATGCTGCTGCATCAGTGCAGACCCCGGGGAACCCTACTTCTGAGGCCACTGTAGACTCATACATGCTGCTGCATCAGTGCAGACCCCGGGGTACGCTACTTCTGAGGCCACTGTAGACTCATACATGCTGCTGCATCAGTGCAGACCCCGGGGAACCCTACTTCTGAGGCCACTGTAGACTCATACATACTGCTGCATTAGTGCAGACCCCGGGGAACCCTACTTCTGAGGCCACTGTAGACTCATACATGCTGCTGCATTAGTGCAGACCCAGGGGAACCCTACTTCTGAGGCCACTGTAGACTCATACATGCTGCTGCATCTGTGCAGACCCCGGGGAACCCTACTTCTGAGGCCACAGTAGACTCATACATGCTGCTGCATCAGTGCAGACCCCGGGGACCCCTACTTCTGAGGCCACTGTAAGACTCATACATGCTGCTGCATCAGTGCAGACCCCGGGGAACCCTACTTCTGAGGCCACTGTTGGACTCATACATGCTGCTGCATCTGTGCAGACCCCGGGGAACCCTACTTCTGAGGCCACAGTAGACTCATACATGCTGCTGCATCAGTGCAGACCCCGGGGACCACTACTTCTGAGGCCACTGTAAGACTCATACATGCTGCTGCATCAGTGCAGACCCCGGGGAACCCTACTTCTGAGGCCACTGTTGGACTCATACATGCTGCTGCATCAGTGCAGACCCCGGGGTACCCTACTTCTGAGGCCACTGTAAGACTCATACATGCTGCTGCATCAGTGCAGACCCCGGGGAACCCTACTTCTGAGGCCACTGTTGGACTCATACATGCTGCTGCATCAGTGCAGACCCCGGGGTACCCTACTTCTGAGGCCACTGTAAGACTCATACATGCTGCTGCATCAGTGCAGACCCCGGGGAACCCTACTTCTGAGGCCACTGTAGACTCATACATGCTGCTGCATCAGTGCAGACCCCGGGGTACCCTACTTCTGAGGCCACTGTAGACTCAAACATGCTGCTGCATCAGTGCAGACCCCGGGGTACCCTACTTCTGAGGCCACTGTTGGACTCAAACATGCTGCTGCATCAGTGCAGACCCCGGGGTACCCTACTTCTGAGGCCACTGTTGGACTCATACATGCTGCTGCATCAGTGCAGACCCCTGGGGAACCCTACTTCTGAGGCCACTGTTTGACTCATACATGCTGCTGCATCAGTGCAGACCCAGGGGAACCCTACTTCTGAGGCCACTGTATACTCATACATGCTGCTGCATCAGTGCAGACCCCGGGGGAACCCTACTTCTGAGGCCAGTGTAGACTCATACATGCTGCTGCATCAGTGCAGACCCCTGGGGAACCCTACTTCTGAGGCCACAGTAGACTCATACATGCTGCTGCATCAGTGCAGACCCCGGGGGAACCCTACTTCTGAGGCCAGTGTAGACTCAAACATGCTGCTGCATCAGTGCAGACGCCGGGGAACCCTACTTCTGAGGCCACTGTAGACTCATACATGCTGCTGCATCAGTGCAGACCCCGGGGGAACCCTACTTCTGAGGCCACTGTAGACTCATACATGCTGCTGCATCAGTGCAGACCCCTGGGGAACCCTACTTCTGAGGCCACTGTAGACTCATACATGCTGCTGCATCAGTGCAGACACCGGGGGAACCCTACTTCTGAGGCCACTGTTGGACTCATACATGCTGCTGCATCAGTGCAGACCCCTGGGGAACCCTACTTCTGAGGCCACTGTAGACTCATACATGCTGCTGCATCAGTGCAAACACCGGGGAACCCTACTTCTGAGGCCACTGTAGACTCATACATGCTGCTGCATCAGTGCAGATGCCGGGGAACCCTACTTCTGAGGCCACTGTAGACTCATACATGCTGCTGCATCAGTGCAGACCCCGGGGGAACCCTACTTCTGAGGCCACTGTAGACTCATACATGCTGCTGCATCAGTGCAGACCCCGGGGGAACCCTACTTCTGAGGCCACTGTAGACTCATACATGCTGCTGCATCAGTGCAGACCCCTGGGGAACCCTACTTCTGAGGCCACTGTATACTCAAACATGCTGCTGCATCAGTGCAGACCCCGGGGGAACCCTACTTCTGAGGCCACTGTAGACTCAAACATGCTGCTGCATCAGTGCAGACGCCGGGGAACCCTACTTCTGAGGCCACTGTAGACTCATACATGCTGCTGCATCAGTGCAGACCCCGGGGAACCCTACTTCTGAGGCCACAGTATACTCAAACATGCTGCTGCATCAGTGCAGACCCCGGGGGAACCCTACTTCTGAGGCCACTGTAGACTCATACATGCTGCTGCATCAGTGCAGACCCCGGGGAACCCTACTTCTGAGGCCACTGTATACTCAAACATGCTGCTGCATCAGTGCAGACCCCGGGGGAACCCTACTTCTGAGGCCACTGTAGACTCAAACATGCTGCTGCATCAGTGCAGACGCCGGGGAACCCTACTTCTGAGGCCACTGTATACTCATACATGCTGCTGCATCAGTGCAGACCCCGGGGGAACCCTACTTCTGAGGCCACTGTATACTCAAACATGCTGCTGCATCAGTGCAGACCCCGGGGGAACCCTACTTCTGAGGCCACTGTAGACTCATACATGCTGCTGCATCAGTGCAGACCCCTGGGGAACCCTACTTCTGAGGCCACTGTAGACTCATACATGCTGCTGCATCAGTGCAGACACCGGGGGAACCCTACTTCTGAGGCCACTGTAGACTCATACATGCTGCTGCATCAGTGCAGACGCTGGGGAACCCTACTTCTGAGGCCACTGTAGACTCATACATGCTGCTGCATCAGTGCAGACACCGGGGGAACCCTACTTCTGAGGCCACTGTAGACTCATACATGCTGCTGCATCAGTGCAGACCCCGGGGTACCCTACGTCTGAGGCCACTGTAGACTCATACATGCTGCTTCATCAGTGCAGACCCCCGGGTACCCTACCTCTGAGGCCACTGTAGACTCATACATGCTGCTTCATCAGTGCAGACCATGGGGAACCCTACTTCTGAGGCCACTGTTGGACTCATACATGCTGCTGCATTAGTGCAGACCCAGGGGAACCCTACTTCTGAGGCCACTGTAGACTCATACATGCTACTGCATCAGTGCAGACCATGGGGAACCCTACTTCTGAGGCCACTGTAGACTCAAACATGCTGCTGCATCAGTGCAGACCCCGGGGAACCCTACTTCTGAGGCCACTGTAGACTCATACATGCTGCTGCATCAGTGCAGACCCCGGGAAACCCTACTTCTGAGGCCACTGTAGACTCATACATGCTGCTTCATCAGTGCAGACCCCGGGGAACCCTACTTCTGAGGCCACTGTTGGACTCAAACATGCTGCTGCATCAGTGCAGACCCCGGTGAACCCTACTTCTGAGGCCACCGTAGACTCATACATGCTGCTTCATCAGTGCAGACCCCGGGGTACCCTACTTCTGAGGCCACTGTAGACTCATACATGCTGCTTCATCAGTGCAGACCCCGGGGTACCCTACTTCTGAGGCCACTGTAGACTCATACATGCTGCTTCATCAGTGCAGACCCCGGGGAACCCTACTTCTGAGGCCACTGTAGACTCATACATGCTGCTGCATCAGTGCAGACCCCGGGAAACCCTACTTCTGAGGCCACTGTAGACTCATACATGCTGCTTCATCAGTGCAGACCCCGGGGAACCCTACTTCTGAGGCCACTGTAGACTCATACATGCTGCTGCATCAGTGCAGACCCCTGGGGAACCCTACTTCTGAGGCCACTGTAGACTCATACATGCTGCTGCATCAGTGCAGACCCCGGGGTACCCTACTTCTGAGGCCACTGTAGACTCATACATGCTGCTGCATCAGTGCAGACCCCTGGGGAACCCTACTTCTGAGGCCACTGTAGACTCATACATTCTGCTTCATCAGTGCAGACCCCAGGGGAACCCTACTTCTGAGGCCACTGTTGGACTCAAACATGCTGCTGCATCAGTGCAGACCCCGGGGAACCCTACTTCTGAGGCCACTGTAGACTCATACATGCTGCTGCATCAGTGCAGACCCAGGGGAACCCTACTTCTGAGGCCTCTGTAGACTCATACATGCTGCTGCATCAGTGCAGACCCCGGGAAACCCTACGTCTGAGGCCACTGTAGACTCATACATGCTGCTTCATCAGTGCAGACCCCGGGGAACCCTACTTCTGAGGCCACTGTAGACTCATACATGCTGCTGCATCAGTGCAGACCCCTGGGGAACCCTACTTCTGAGGCCACTGTAGACTCATACATGCTGCTGCATCAGTGCAGACCCCGGGGTACCCTACTTCTGAGGCCACTGTAGACTCATACATGCTGCTGCATCAGTGCAGACCCAGGGGAACCCTACTTCTGAGGCCACTGTAGACTCATACATGCTGCTTCATCAGTGCAGACCCCAGGGGAACCCTATTCCTGAGGCCACTGTTGAACTCATACATGCTGCTGCATCAGTGCAGACACCGGGGGAACCCTACTTCTGAGGCCACTGTATACTCAAACATGCTGCTGCATCAGTGCAGACCCGGGGGGAACCCTACTTCTGAGGCCACTGTAGACTCATACATGCTGCTGCATCAGTGCAGACCCCTGGGGAACCCTACTTCTGAGGCCACTGTAGACTCAAACATGCTGCTGCATCAGTGCAGACCCCGGGGGAACCCTACTTCTGAGGCCACTGTAGACTCATACATGCTGCTGCATCAGTGCAGACCCCGGGGTAACCCTACTTCTGAGGCCACTGTAGACTCATACATGCTGCTGCATCAGTGCAGACCCCGGGGAACCCTACTTCTGAGGCCACTGTATACTCAAACATGCTGCTGCATCAGTGCAGACCCCGGGGGAACCCTACTTCTGAGGCCAGTGTAGACTCAAACATGCTGCTGCATCAGTGCAGACCCCGGGGGAACCCTACTTCTGAGGCCACTGTAGACTCATACATGCTGCTGCATCAGTGCAGACCCTGGGGGAACCCTACTTCTGAGGCCACTGTAGACTCAAACATGCTGCTGCATCAGTGCAGACCCCGGGGAACCCTACTTCTGAGGCCACTGTAGACTCATACTTGCTGCTGCATCAGTGCAGACCCGGGGGGAACCCTACTTCTGAGGCCACTGTATACTCAAACATGCTGCTGCATCAGTGCAGACCCCTGGGGAACCCTACTTCTGAGGCCACTGTATACTCAAACATGCTGCTGCATCAGTGCAGACCCCGGGGGAACCCTACTTCTGAGGCCACTGTAGACTCATACATGCTGCTGCATCAGTGCAGACCCCGGGGGAACCCTACTTCTGAGGCCACTGTAGACTCAAACATGCTGCTGCATCAGTGCAGACCCCGGGGAACCCTACGTCTGAGGCCCCTGTAGACTCATACATGCTGCTGCATCAGTGCAGACCCCTGGGGAACCCTACTTCTGAGGCCACTGTAGACTCATACATGCTGCTGCATCAGTGCAGACGCCGGGGAACCCTACTTCTGAGGCCACTGTAGACTCATACATGCTGCTGCATCAGTGCAGACCCCGGGGGAACCCTACTTCTGAGGCCACTGTAGACTCATACATGCTGCTGCATCAGTGCAGACCCCTGGGGAACCCTACTTCTGAGGCCACTGTAGACTCATACATGCTGCTGCATCAGTGCAGACCCCGGGGGGAACCCTACTTCTGAGGCCACTGTAGACTCATACATGCTGCTGCATCAGTGCAGACCCCGGGGGGAACCCTACTTCTGAGGCCACTGTAGACTCATACATGCTGCTGCATCAGTGCAGACCCCGGGGTACCCTACTTCTGAGGCCACTGTAGACTCATACATGCTGCTGTATCAGTGCAGACCCCGGGGAACCCTACTTCTGAGGCCACTGTAGACTCATACATGCTACTGCATCAGTGCAGACCATGGGGAACCCTACTTCTGAGGCCACTGTAGACTCAAACATGCTGCTATATCAGTGCAGACCCCGGGGAACCCTACTTCTGAGGCCACTGTAGACTCATACATGCTGCTGCATCAGTGCAGACCCCGGGAAACCCTACTTCTGAGGCCACTGTAGACTCATACATGCTGCTTCATCAGTGCAAACCCCGGGGAACCCTACTTCTGAGGCCACTGTTGGACTCAAACATGCTGCTGCATCAGTGCAGACCCCGGTGAACCCTACTTCTGAGGCCAGTGTAGACTCAAACATGCTGCTGCATCAGTGCAGACCCCGGGGGAACCCTACTTCTGAGGCCACTGTAGACTCATACATGCTGCTGCATCAGTGCAGACCCTGGGGGAACCCTACTTCTGAGGCCACTGTAGACTCAAACATGCTGCTGCATCAGTGCAGACCCCGGGGAACCCTACTTCTGAGGCCACTGTAGACTCATACTTGCTGCTGCATCAGTGCAGACCCGGGGGGAACCCTACTTCTGAGGCCACTGTATACTCAAACATGCTGCTGCATCAGTGCAGACCCCTGGGGAACCCTACTTCTGAGGCCACTGTATACTCAAACATGCTGCTGCATCAGTGCAGACCCCGGGGGAACCCTACTTCTGAGGCCACTGTAGACTCATACATGCTGCTGCATCAGTGCAGACCCCGGGGGAACCCTACTTCTGAGGCCACTGTAGACTCAAACATGCTGCTGCATCAGTGCAGACCCCGGGGAACCCTACGTCTGAGGCCCCTGTAGACTCATACATGCTGCTGCATCAGTGCAGACCCCTGGGGAACCCTACTTCTGAGGCCACTGTAGACTCATACATGCTGCTGCATCAGTGCAGACGCCGGGGAACCCTACTTCTGAGGCCACTGTAGACTCATACATGCTGCTGCATCAGTGCAGACCCCGGGGGAACCCTACTTCTGAGGCCACTGTAGACTCATACATGCTGCTGCATCAGTGCAGACCCCTGGGGAACCCTACTTCTGAGGCCACTGTAGACTCATACATGCTGCTGCATCAGTGCAGACCCCGGGGGAACCCTACTTCTGAGGCCACTGTAGACTCATACATGCTGCTGCATCAGTGCAGACCCCGGGGGGAACCCTACTTCTGAGGCCACTGTAGACTCATACATGCTGCTGCATCAGTGCAGACCCCGGGGTACCCTACTTCTGAGGCCACTGTAGACTCATACATGCTGCTGTATCAGTGCAGACCCCGGGGAACCCTACTTCTGAGGCCACTGTAGACTCATACATGCTACTGCATCAGTGCAGACCATGGGGAACCCTACTTCTGAGGCCACTGTAGACTCAAACATGCTGCTGCATCAGTGCAGACCCCGGGGAACCCTACTTCTGAGGCCACTGTAGACTCATACATGCTGCTGCATCAGTGCAGACCCCGGGAAACCCTACTTCTGAGGCCACTGTAGACTCATACATGCTGCTTCATCAGTGCAGACCCCGGGGAACCCTACTTCTGAGGCCACTGTTGGACTCAAACATGCTGCTGCATCAGTGCAGACCCCGGTGAACCCTACTTCTGAGGCCACTGTAGACTCATACATGCTGCTTCATCAGTGCAGACCCCGGGGTACCCTACTTCTGAGGCCACTGTAGACTCATACATGCTGCTGCATCAGTGCAGACCCTGGGGGAACCCTACTTCTGAGGCCACTGTAGACTCAAACATGCTGCTGCATCAGTGCAGACCCCGGGGAACCCTACTTCTGAGGCCACTGTAGACTCATACTTGCTGCTGCATCAGTGCAGACCCGGGGGGAACCCTACTTCTGAGGCCACTGTATACTCAAACATGCTGCTGCATCAGTGCAGACCCCTGGGGAACCCTACTTCTGAGGCCACTGTATACTCAAACATGCTGCTGCATCAGTGCAGACCCCGGGGGAACCCTACTTCTGAGGCCACTGTAGACTCATACATGCTGCTGCATCAGTGCAGACCCCGGGGGAACCCTACTTCTGAGGCCACTGTAGACTCAAACATGCTGCTGCATCAGTGCAGACCCCGGGGAACCCTACTTCTGAGGCCACTGTAGACTCATACTTGCTGCTGCATCAGTGCAGACCCGGGGGGAACCCTACTTCTGAGGCCACTGTATACTCAAACATGCTGCTGCATCAGTGCAGACCCCTGGGGAACCCTACTTCTGAGGCCACTGTATACTCAAACATGCTGCTGCATCAGTGCAGACCCCGGGGGAACCCTACTTCTGAGGCCACTGTAGACTCATACATGCTGCTGCATCAGTGCAGACCCCGGGGGAACCCTACTTCTGAGGCCACTGTAGACTCAAACATGCTGCTGCATCAGTGCAGACCCCGGGGAACCCTACTTCTGAGGCCACTGTAGACTCATACATGCTGCTGCATCAGTGCAGACCCCTGGGGAACCCTACTTCTGAGGCCACTGTAGACTCATACATGCTGCTGCATCAGTGCAGACGCCGAGGAACCCTACTTCTGAGGCCACTGTAGACTCATACATGCTGCTGCATCAGTGCAGACCCTGGGGGAACCCTACTTCTGAGGCCACTGTAGACTCATACATGCTGCTGCATCAGTGCAGACCCCTGGGGAACCCTACTTCTGAGGCCACTGTAGACTCATACATGCTGCTGCATCAGTGCAGACCCCGGGGGAACCCTACTTCTGAGGCCACTGTAGATTCATACATGCTGCTGCATCAGTGCAGACCCCGGGGGAACCCTACTTCTGAGGTCACTGTAGACTCATACATGCTGCTGCATCAGTGCAGACCCAGGGGAACCCTACTTCTGAGGCCACTGTAGACTCATACATGCTGCTGCATCAGTGCAGACCCCTGGGGAACCCTACTTCTGAGGCCACTGTAGACTCAAACATGCTGCTGCATCAGTGCAGACCCCGGGGTACCCTACTTCTGAGGCCACTGTAGACTCATACATGTTGCTGTATCAGTGCAGACCCCGGGGAACCCTACTTCTGAGGCCACTGTAGACTCATACATGCTGCTGCATCAGTGCAGACCCCGGGGTACCCTACTTCTGAGGCCACTGTAGACTCATACATGCTGCTGTATCAGTGCAGACCCCGGGGAACCCTACTTCTGAGGCCACTGTAGACTCATACATGCTACTGCATCAGTGCAGACCATGGGGAACCCTACTTCTGAGGCCACTGTAGACTCAAACATGCTGCTGCATCAGTGCAGACCCCGGGGAACCCTACTTCTGAGGCCACTGTAGACTCATACATGCTGCTGCATCAGTGCAGACCCCGGGAAACCCTACTTCTGAGGCCACTGTAGACTCATACATGCTGCTTCATCAGTGCAGACCCCGGGGAACCCTACTTCTGAGGCCACTGTTGGACTCAAACATGCTGCTGCATCAGTGCAGACCCCGGTGAACCCTACTTCTGAGGCCACTGTAGACTCATACATGCTGCTTCATCAGTGCAGACCCCGGGGTACCCTACTTCTGAGGCCACTGTAGACTCATACATGCTGCTTCATCAGTGCAGACCCCGGGGTACCCTACTTCTGAGGCCACTGTAGACTCATACATGCTGCTTCATCAGTGCAGACCCCGGGGAACCCTACTTCTGAGGCCATTGTAGACTCATACATGCTGCTGCATCAGTGCAGACCCCGGGAAACCCTACTTCTGAGGCCACTGTAGACTCATACATGCTGCTTCATCAGTGCAGACCCCGGGGAACCCTACTTCTGAGGCCACTGTAGACTCATACATGCTGCTGCATCAGTGCAGACCCCTTGGGGACCCTACTTCTGAGGCCACTGTAGACTCATACATGCTGCTGCATCAGTGCAGACCCCGGGGTACCCTACTTCTGAGGCCACTGTAGACTCATACATGCTGCTGCATCAGTGCAGACCCCTGGGGAACCCTACTTCTGAGGCCACTGTAGACTCATACATGCTGCTTCATCAGTGCAGACCCCAGGGGAACCCTACTTCTGAGGCCACTGTTGGACTCAAACATGCTGCTGCATCAGTGCAGACCCCAGGGAACCCTACTTCTGAGGCCACTGTAGACTCATACATGCTGCTGCATCAGTGCAGACCCAGGGGAACCCTACTTCTGAGGCCACTGTAGACTCATACATGCTGCTGCATCAGTGCAGACCCCGGGAAACCCTACTTCTGAGGCCACTGTAGACTCATACATGCTGCTGCATCAGTGCAGACCCAGGGGAACCCTACTTCTGAGGCCACTGTAGACTCATACATGCTGCTTCATCAGTGCAGACCCCAGGGGAACCCTACTTCTGAGGCCACTGTTGGACTCATACATGCTGCTGCATCAGTGCAGACACCGGGGGAACCCTACTTCTGAGGCCACTGTATACTCAAACATGCTGCTGCATCAGTGCAGACCCGGGGGGAACCCTACTTCTGAGGCCACTGTAGACTCATACATGCTGCTGCATCAGTGCAGACCCCTGGGGAACCCTACTTCTGAGGCCACTGTAGACTCAAACATGCTGCTGCATCAGTGCAGACCCCGGGGGAACCCTACTTCTGAGGCCACTGTAGACTCATACATGCTGCTGCATCAGTGCAGACCCCGGGGTAACCCTACTTCTGAGGCCACTGTAGACTCATACATGCTGCTGCATCAGTGCAGACCCCGGGGAACCCTACTTCTGAGGCCACTGTAGACTCATACTTGCTGCTGCATCAGTGCAGACCCGGGGGGAACCCTACTTCTGAGGCCACTGTATACTCAAACATGCTGCTGCATCAGTGCAGACCCCTGGGGAACCCTACTTCTGAGGCCACTGTATACTCAAACATGCTGCTGCATCAGTGCAGACCCCGGGGAACCCTACTTCTGAGGCCACTGTATACTCAAACATGCTGCTGCATCAGTGCAGACCCCGGGGGAACCCTACTTCTGAGGCCAGTGTAGACTCAAACATGCTGCTGCATCAGTGCAGACCCCGGGGGAACCCTACTTCTGAGGCCACTGTAGACTCATACATGCTGCTGCATCAGTGCAGACCCTGGGGGAACCCTACTTCTGAGGCCACTGTAGACTCAAACATGCTGCTGCATCAGTGCAGACCCCGGGGAACCCTACTTCTGAGGCCACTGTAGACTCATACTTGCTGCTGCATCAGTGCAGACCCGGGGGGAACCCTACTTCTGAGGCCACTGTATACTCAAACATGCTGCTGCATCAGTGCAGACCCCTGGGGAACCCTACTTCTGAGGCCACTGTATACTCAAACATGCTGCTGCATCAGTGCAGACCCCGGGGGAACCCTACTTCTGAGGCCACTGTAGACTCATACATGCTGCTGCATCAGTGCAGACTCCGGGGGAACCCTACTTCTGAGGCCACTGTAGACTCAAACATTCTGCTGCATCAGTGCAGACCCCGGGGAACCCTACTTCTGAGGCCACTGTGAGGTTCCGTGACGATTTTGTTCGTGTTTGTAACATTGTCGTAAATACATAATTTTGGTATCAGTGAACCGCAAATGATCCATTTAGTATATCCTGGTGTTTTCGCTATGCTACGAACAAGAGCACTCCAGTTATAAACACATTTCTGTTCTACCCATGGCATCCATCTTAGAACACGGAAGCCATTTTGTATTCCTTGCCCTCACATAGTCAATGGACACGCAATGACCTCTTTTCATTAAAGGACACGTAGGCTTTAACCGGCGATTCACCTTGCTAGTGACACGTGCACCTTAGGCCAGCAACGCTGTAGCAGCATGACTCGGCAAGAACTGCCTCCCCAGCCTGAGGCCAGTCCTGCTATACTGGTTCTTGTGTTCGTTGGCCTGATCATGATTAGGCGGCCGAAGCTGGTAACCGTGCCCATTTACGACCCACAAACATCTCTTATCCTGTCTTTCTATCTTCCACACCTGGCTCTGCTCCTTTCCTTCTGGGCCTTTATTAGGGGGAGGTAACGAAATTTACGATGAGGCGGTCCGGGTCTTGAATGAGAAATTGACATGGGATTATGATGGAATAGTGGGAACCCCTCATTCGTAATGTTTTGACATCAGATACTGTTGACGATTCCTGTGCAACGCCAAATATTTATTGTCTAAGACACGAATGTTTTAAACTGTGGTAACATGTAAAGAATTTGCCCCGAGCAGAATATTCAGTATATAAGGAACAACCCTCTTTGTACAAATTGAACAGGCTCCTAGACACTGCCCGTGTGCAGTTTCTGTGACTTCTGTGTCCCTGCAGTAATAAACCTTTGGTCTTTGACGCCACCATCGAGAAGCCCGTGTTTCTGTTTGTTTGTGCACCGAGACAGGTTGAACTCCGGGGTCTTCGGGTGTTTTCCCTGACACCTCTGGACGGAACCAAAAAGTCCAGAACTCCAATTGGCGCCCAACGTGGGGCGACGTCATTCGGTACCGGTCCAAAAGCCTGAAGAGTTCGAGGAGCTTCGTGGGAAGATTTCAGAGGGAGGCGCCCCACTTCATCGATCCCGGCATATCGCAAAAGTGGCCCCGACGTTCTCTTCCACGAGGGTTCCCGTTCAGACGGCTGCAGTGGTCCGTTGCCTTGACCGTCGCCCTGTCTTGGACCCGAGGTGCAGTCCTCAGTACGGCGAGACGTGACGGGTTTCTCCTTGGTGACGTCTTCAGTACCTCAGTTAAGTATTTTGTGAGGGTTGCTCCTGTTTGGATAATCCTTTTTAGTTCTCAGTTCAGTTCAGTTCTGTAAGATTATCACTGGTTATTCTGGTTACGATAATCATTCTGTTCAGTTCAGGTATCGATACGTTTATCAGTTCTGGTAGGCCTAAGTTCTTGGTTCGAGTGCGCATCTTTTCTGTTTGTGTCTTGTTTGTTTTGTGTTCCGGATTATAAAATGGTAAGTCGGAAAAATTGTATGTTGTCTTGTTTTAGTTGCAACAGTGATTCCCAGTTGGAGGACTCGTGTTTGGTTCCTCCGATTGGAACTCCCCTTTATGATCTATATTGCAAATTTGGTGTGGGCCCTATCTCTTATAACGAGGTATGGATCCGCTTCACAGAGAAAGATGGTGTCCTTAGTTGGCCACTACATGGTAGTTTTGAACCTGACGTTCTCGATAATCTAGAAAGAAGGTTGTTTAAGAAGAAAGCCCGGCCGGCAATGTTTGATTCTTTCCGTTATTGGCGAAAAGAATCTAAACAGAGAGAAATTAAAAAGTTGAAGAAAGAACAGAAAGAGCAAGAGTTGACTTTAGAACAGTCTGCTAAGCAGCTGCAACTCAACGAGTCTGAGAAGGCAATGGAGGTGGCCAATAGAGAACGTAATTTAGCGATAGACAAGTGCTATCCTGCTTTACCATCGAGTACGGCTAAGATAGTAGAGGACCCTGAAAAGGATCCCCTGTTGTCTTACTTGTTACGATCACCCCCACCGTATGCACAGGGTGCTACGGCTCCACCTATACCGAATGTTCAATTACCGGTTGCTGGACAACACGGTGTCCCTGTTCCCGCTCCCCTGAATCAAGTTCCTGTACCTCCTGTGGTCAATATTAATGTTCCTTCGACAACCTCTCTTCCAGGGTTGCCGGCTTCTTTACCTATGCCTGTGTCGCTCACACCTGCTACTTCACAAGCTATTTTTCCTGCTACTCCTACTGTTCCTAATCTATCTGTTCCAACTGCTACTCTATTTACTGCTTCTGCTAATATTATGACTCCGCTTTCTGTTCGTCGGAGAATCACTGATTCTGTCTCCAATATTCTATCTCCCTTCTATAAAACTCTGATTAAGACTCCTACCTCTGACTCTGTACAGAGGCGTAGTCAGCTTCCCAGTACTGAAGAAAGAGGAATATTAGATTCCACTGCTCTTAGATGGGTTTCGAAAGTTGGAAGATATAATGTACAAGATGTATTAGATACATTTATGCAATGGAATGAACCGACACAACGATATGTGTTCGATGAAATGTGTTTCCTTCTACGTGAGGAATTGGAAGAGGATGACCCTGAATCAAATCTAGGAGAATTAATTAATGTTCAGAAAGAGTTTGCTGCAGGTATGATAGTCGGTCAAAATATAAAAGAAGCGATGGAACTGGTTCTAAGTTATAGGACCGACTCATCCCTTCGTTCACCGAGAGAGTTAGAGAAACGCAGTACGAAACAAAATCGTCAATACCCAATGAGAGAGGTTCCACCAATTTGGCGTGAAGCTGTGCAAGCTAATGCAAACCTTGGTATTGCAGCCGCTCCGGCCCAATTCCAGAGAGTATGGATACATATTCCATGGAAGCAAGCTGAAGTATTAGCAGTGAAACAGGCCTTGCCAGATCCGCGTAAAAATCCTGCAGGGTACTACAAAGAGTTGGCTCAAACAGTTGACGCTTGTGTATTGAATCTTGCTGACATAGATCTGCTATTTGGTAATGTAGTACCGCAACCAATTTGGGCTAAAATTCGTAAAGAGAATCATCCAGTTGCCCTAGGTGGTGACTGGGCAGCTATAATTGCAGCGGATGGTCAACAAATAGGTGGTTCTAAACCTGAACCCTTAATCGCTAATTTGCCTGGTAGGATAATCGATTTAATGAAAACTTTGATGCCAGCATTGCGCGTTAACTGGGACAAATTGTCCGCGTGCAAACAAAAGAAAGACGAAAGCGTCTCTGACTTTTTCACAAGATTCGAGGAGACTTTCGTGGATCATAGTGGTCAGGATATGAGCACAGAAGGAGGCCAGAGATTATTTGTTGATAAATTTGTGCACAATCTGTTGCCAGAACTTAGTGGTAAATTAAAGAATTCTGAAAGTGCGTGGGCTGTCTCTACGACTGCGCAAATACTTGCGACTGCCCAGTACTATGAAAATAGGGATAAAGAAGAGAAGGAAAAATCAGATAAAAAGACGAAAGATTTAAAAACTAAAGTACTTTTACAGCAAGCTTATCCGCCTCGCACTAATCAGACTAATATGCAGCAAGGGTCATATCAAAGAACGGAATATAATTTTCAAAGACCACAATACCAATGGAATCAATGTGCTTATTGCAAAGTGGAAGGTCATTACAAAAATGAGTGTCCAGTTCGGGCACAAAATAATGCTGCGGCAGCTCAGAGAGGTCGTGGTAGTTCCATGCAAAACTCTAGAGGTCGAGGACGAGGTGCTATGCCTCCGCAGACGAGTGATCGCCCTTCTAATTATTTCGACCAGCGAAATGGACAATCTGCCCAACAGAATAGGTCTCCACAATATCATGTTGAAGACTATTATGAAGCTAGTGAGGAAGTTCAGCAAAGTGAGTACTAGGACAGCCATGGACAAAGAGAGGGAGTAGTATCAGTTCCAGTAGATCAGAGTGGGCCTTATGTCGCAGTAGCAACATCAGGTATAGTCGAACCGTTTCTGTTGGATACTGGTGCAGCAAAAAGTTCTATCATACATGCGAAACTCCCTGGCGCACCTTTGTCTGGCTCAACAAACGTTTCAGTAGGTTTTTCGGGCGCCCCTGTTCATAACCCTGTTTCTGGTCCTTTGTCTATTTCTGTTGGACCCTGTCAATTGAAAGCACCCCTGATTTTGACGACAGGTTGTAACGAAAATCTGCTTGGTTTAGACTTGTTAAAACGCCTATATGCGACATTATACTGTTCTCCAGAAGGAGTACAGCTTACGTTGGGTAAAAGAATAATCTCTCCGATGTACTTGTCGATGGATGCGCTCCCACCAGAGCTGCGTTCACTCCCTGACACTCTTTGGGCGACTGGTCCTAATGATGTAGGTCTATTGGAAATTCCACCCTATGTAGTAACTTTGAAAGCAAATGTCAAACTTCCACGAATTCCACAATACAGAATCTCTAGTGAAGGTGAGCGTGCGCTCCTACTGATAGTGCATGATCTGATTGAGAAAGACGTTATAGAAGAAACTAGAGGTAATGTCTGTAATAGTCCTGTACTGCCTATTTTGAAACGAACTGACCCTACAAAACCTCCAATATATAGGTTTGTAATTGATCTTAGAGAGGTTAATAAAATTGTGATTCCACAGTTTCCTGTGGTTCCAGACATTACTGCATTGTTAACGTTGATTCCTGCTACAGCAGCATGGTTTTCGGTTGTCGACTTGAAAAATGCCTTTTTCAGCATTCCGATAGCCGAAGAAAGCAGAGATATCTTCGGTTTCTCTCTAGGAGGACGAAGCTTCAGGTTTAAACGCGCTCCACAAGGCTATTGTGAAAGCCCATCCATTTACAGTCAAGCATTAAAAAGCCAGTTAGATTCCTTCGTACTTCCTCCTGGTTCTGCTTTAGTACAATATGTTGATGATCTTCTAGTGGCTGCTGATGACAAGGAAACTTGCAAAACAGCTACAATTTCTTTATTGCATCATTTGTCAAATTTGAACCACAAGGTGTCACCTTCAAAAATGCAATACTGCTGCCAAGAAGTGACCTACCTAGGTCATCTCTTGTCAAAGGAGGGAAGGAAGTTGACCCCAGAGAGAATAAAGGCAATTACACAGATGAATGTTCCTAGCACGCAGAGAGAAGTACGTGCCTTTTTAGGTATTACCTCATATTGTAGGCAATGGATCCCAAATTTTTCTCTTTTAGCAAAACCATTGGTAGCTTTGACTGGGAAAAATGTTCCGAGTCCGGTACCACGGTCTGCAGAATGTCAGCAGAGTTTTTCTGAGTTACGAAATGCACTGTGTTCAGCACCTGTATTGGGTACACCCGACTACAGTAAGCCATTCACCCTCTATGTCCACGAGAGAGAAGGTTGTGCATTGAGTGTGTTGACGCAGAAATTTGGTGATAAACAACGCCCTTGTGCGTATTTTTCATCAACATTAGATCCAGTAGCTAGAGCATTGCCTAGTTGCTTGAGAGCTACAGCCGCAGCTGCAGCCTCCATTCGACAATCTGCTGGTTTAGTAATGAACAACATGCTAGTGGTTATGGTTCCTCATGCGGTGGATACACTCATGAACCGAACCAAGACGCAACACCTTACCAGTGCTAGATTATCAGGTTATGAACTGACACTGTTAGCTAGTCATATTCAGATCAAAAGATGCAATGTATTGAATCCAGCAACATTGTTGCCGACTAGCCAAGAGTCGAGTGATTCCGAACCACACGACTGTTATTTCAAAACTGAGGAAGAAACAAAAGGACGAATTGATCTAAAAGACACTCCGTTATCAGATCCAGATGGAACGTTGTATGTTGATGGGTCTTGCTTCAAATTAGAGAATGGTGATGTGACTGCTGCCTATGCAGTAACGACTTTGAGTACGATTGTGGAGACTGCAAGAGTGAGTCAGAATTCTGCCCAGGCTGCAGAATTGATCGCGCTAACAAGAGCGTGCGTTTTAGCTAAGGGAAAGAGAGTGAATGTGTTCACAGATAGTCAGTACGCGTTCGGCGTGGCCCATAGTTTTGGCCGTTTGTGGAAAGAGAGAGGTTTCATTACGTCCCATGGGACTAAGATTCAACATGGTCAGCTAGTTAATGACTTGTTGGAATCTCTAACCTTGCCGACTGAAGTTGCGATTGTGAAATGCAGTGCTCATAAAGCAATCACGGATGATGTTGGTCGTGGGAATGCTTTTGCTGATGAGACTGCAAAACAGACAGCTAGAAATATGATGAGTAGAATGTATGTTGCAACGTCTGCCAGATGGATTTCTGAGTCTGGAATGTGTGAGGACACAGTGGAAAGCGTGAAGGAAATTCAGAAAGAGGCGACTGAGGAGGAAAAACTTGCATGGAGAGAGAGCACGGGTAAATTGGACTCGAGTGGGTGTTGGATTGACTTGTCAGAACAACAGCGTTGGATGTTGCCTGATGCGTATGTGCTTGCAGTAGTGACGATGGCACATGGAGCAGCGCACATCAGTTCAAAAGGGATTTGTAAGATGTTGGCTCCGGTCTGGAAGAATGATGGGATTAGTAAGTGTGCAGAGAGAGTGGTGAGAAATTGTATGGTATGCTTAATGAATAATCCTGGCAAGGGAATCCCCACACCTGCAGGTCATTTCGCTCCTCCTTCCTGCCCCTTCGAAGTGATCCAGCTAGACTTCATTCACATGGATCGTTGTAATAATCTGAAATACGTCCTAGTGGTAGTTTGTGCTTTCTCCAGATGGATCGAAGCATACCCGCTAAAGGACAATACTGCCTTATCCACTGCCAAAATTCTTCTTAAAGAATACTTCCCCAGATACGGAATGCCACGGATTGTATGGTCAGATAACGGAAGTGAGTTCGTAGGGAAAGTTATGCAGAGTGTGTGTGCCGGCCTAGGGATTAGACAGAAGTTTCATAGTACGAATCATCCCCAGTCCGCGGGTTTAGTCGAGGGTTACAATGGCACCCTTAAACTGAAACTTGCTAAAATACAAGCATCCACGGGTTTGTCCTGGCCAGACGCATTGCCTTTGGCTTTGCTATCAACAAGAGCAACTGTACATTCTAGAGTAGGGCTTAGTCCATATGAAATAGTTTTCGGTCGTCCTGCAAATGTTTGGGGGGTACCTAGACCAAAAGAATTCAAGCAGCTGGAATACCCAATGTTAATTGATTACCTTTTCGACTTGACTGCTAAATTGAGTCTTATTCACCAACAGGTTTTCGATGCATTGCCAAAGCCACCGGAGAGTCCAGGCCATCAGCTGAAACCGGGTGACCAGGTGGTCATTAGAAATTTTGCAAGAACGAAAAATCTTCAACCCAGATTCATTGGCCCTTTCCAAGTCCTACTAGCAACGAGAACTGCTATTCGTGTGGCCGGAAGGAAGAACTGGATCCATACGACACATGTCAAACGTGTGCCTCTGCCACTTCCTTACGACAACTGGGTAAAGAAAGGAATCGGTGCCTCTGAAACGGAACAAATCCCCAGGTTCATACCTTTCAGCGATGCAGAACTGATCACGGATTCACCAAATTCTGACTCTCCTCCTGAAACTGCTCTTTTGAATCCTGAACATTTGTCATCCACACCCAACGAACATTTGCCATCTGCACCAAAAGAACATTTGTCATCTGAAAACGTGAACATTGCAACGTCGGCTGAAAATACATTGTTTCCAGACCAGACAGCTCCTGCAAAACTGCACAACTTGCGACCTCGCAATATGGACAAATAAAGCAGGAAACTGCCTATTTTCAGATTTGAATTTTCTATACATTGCCTCCAGCCAGGAAGTTTGCTAATACTTTGTATTGTTTCTTTTTGTTTTAAAATTGCCTTGCCGTCTGGGTAGCCGTAGGGTCGTGGCTGTGTGCCTAGTTGAATCTGCGGGGGTCAGACACAAGGTCGATCTTTCTGTTAGTTCTGGGAACTCCCAGGGCTGATAGAGGCATTTTCATCTACGTACACATCATCAGTGGTCGCGAACGGTCGTAGAAGATGGAGCTTCCTGAGCTGCAACGAGAAAATGTAATTTATGTTCGCAGAAATAGACTGTACAGAATACTTCACAGCAAATGCTTTCTAATGCAATGTGCAGTAACATTTTTAATCGTTTTGATAACGTTGGTGGGTGGAATCATCTTTGGTGTGCATTTGATTTTCATGCCGGTAACTACAGTACCTCCCCTTGATCCTACTACTTCTACGGCTTCTTCTATGCATTCTTTTCACTCATTTCCTGAACACGAACAAGCTCGACGCTCAGAATTTATTAACAATACATTTGTACAGCTCTTGCATCAACACCAACTGGTAGTTAATACTACAGACTGCTGGGTGTGTGGCTTGATACCTCACACTATGGATAAAGGCATTCCCTATCTAGTCTTGCCTTTTAGCTACAATGGATTCATTTCAGGCCTTTCAGACCATTTTTTCATATGCCCTTGAGATCTATCCTCCGCGTCCACCACGGTCCACTAAATACAACTCAGCCAACAAAGCTTTAGTCCAGGGAATTATTGACATGATTAAAGACGTCAATAATACTCCATCTTACCCTAGAGATGAATTACGGGTGTATTTGAGTTGGAACTCTACAGAGTATCGCCTTAGTTTGGGAGAAAGCAAGCGTAAAAGCTCCACTTCAGTTTGGGTCGTGCCTCACCGAGGTCAGGTCTGTTTACAAGGAAATGGGAGAAATCTGAGAGCTCAGCTAGGGAGGAGTGAGTGCGTTGAGACTTACGTATTTCCGTCTAATTCCTCCCCTGCCTTCCTGGCTGCTAGGGGTACCTACTTCATTTGTCAGGACAGAGCATATACATGGCTGCCTGCTGACTTTTCAGGTTCATGTTATATTGCTCGATTGTTACCTCCGACATACACTGCTTCTTCAGATTATCACAAGACCAGAGTAGCAAGAGGTGTCTTCAGCAAGGAAGATACCGCTGGTCAGGAAGCTGGAGACTTCTTCAAAGGTTTCCTTCCGTTTTGGGGGCCTATGGCCAATAGTAGAAATCTACGTCAACTAACACGGGTAGTTGAATCTACTATTACAGAAACTGCTGGTGCCCTTAGTAACTTAACAGCTGAGCTTCAGGCGGATCGTCTCATGACGTTGCAGAACCGAATGGTTCTAGACGTAATACTTGCAGATCGAGGTGGGGTATGCAGAATGATCCAATCGAGCTGCTGTGTCTTTATTCCAAATAATGCTCCAACAGTCTATGAAGCGATCTCTAAGCTACACAAGATTTCCGACTCCATACACGTAGACAAGGGAAACTGGTCCTTCATGGAGTGGTTTTGGACTCTGGTATCAGCGTGGGGATGGAAGGTTCTGATGGTCATTGGTGTCATCCTAGTATTTATGTTCTCGTGCTGCCTTATTATCCAATGTGGTCCCGCTTTGTGTAGTCTTTGTGCTGCAACCTGTTTCAGAAAACCACCTGCATTAGGAGAAAAGACACGAGACAGGATGATGATGCAACAACATGTCACTGACCTAATGAGCATAGAGTCAGATTCTGACATAGACTGAGTAATTGCCTATGTAAGGGCAAAAGGAGGGTCTGAGGTTCCGTGACGATTTTGTTCGTGTTTGTAACATTGTCGTAAATACATAATTTTGGTATCAGTGAACCGCAAATGATCCATTTAGTATATCCTGGTGTTTTCGCTATGCTACGAACAAGAGCACTCCAGTTATAAACACATTTCTGTTCTACCCATGGCATCCATCTTAGAACACGGAAGCCATTTTGTATTCCTTGCCCTCACATAGTCAATGGACACGCAATGACCTCTTTTCATTAAAGGACACGTAGGCTTTAACCGGCGATTCACCTTGCTAGTGACACGTGCACCTTAGGCCAGCAACGCTGTAGCAGCATGACTCGGCAAGAACTGCCTCCCCAGCCTGAGGCCAGTCCTGCTATACTGGTTCTTGTGTTCGTTGGCCTGATCATGATTAGGCGGCCGAAGCTGGTAACCGTGCCCATTTACGACCCACAAACATCTCTTATCCTGTCTTTCTATCTTCCACACCTGGCTCTGCTCCTTTCCTTCTGGGCCTTTATTAGGGGGAGGTAACGAAATTTACGATGAGGCGGTCCGGGTCTTGAATGAGAAATTGACATGGGATTATGATGGAATAGTGGGAACCCCTCATTCGTAATGTTTTGACATCAGATACTGTTGACGATTCCTGTGCAACGCCAAATATTTATTGTCTAAGACACGAATGTTTTAAACTGTGGTAACATGTAAAGAATTTGCCCCGAGCAGAATATTCAGTATATAAGGAACAACCCTCTTTGTACAAATTGAACAGGCTCCTAGACACTGCCCGTGTGCAGTTTCTGTGACTTCTGTGTCCCTGCAGTAATAAACCTTTGGTCTTTGACGCCACCATCGAGAAGCCCGTGTTTCTGTTTGTTTGTGCACCGAGACAGGTTGAACTCCGGGGTCTTCGGGTGTTTTCCCTGACACCTCTGGACGGAACCAAAAAGTCCAGAACTCCAACTGTAGACTCATACATGCTGCTGCATCAGTGCAGACCCCTGGGGAACCCTACTTCTGAGGCCACTGTAGACTCATACATGCTGCTGCATCAGTGCAGACGCCGGGGAACCCTACTTCTGAGGCCACTGTAGACTCATACATGCTGCTGCATCAGTGCAGACCCCGGGGGGAACCCTACTTCTGAGGCCACTGTAGACTCATACATGCTGCTGCATCAGTGCAGACCCCGGGGTACCCTACTTCTGAGGCCACTGTAGACTCATACATGCTGCTGCATCAGTGCAGACCCCTGGGGAACCCTACTTCTGAGGCCACTGTAGACTCATACATGCTGCTTCATCAGTGCAGACCCCAGGGGAACCCTACTTCTGAGGCCACTGTTGGACTCAAACATGCTGCTGCATCAGTGCAGACCCCGGGGAACCCTACTTCTGAGGCCACTGTAGACTCATACATGCTGCTGCATCAGTGCAGACCCAGGGGAACCCTACTTCTGAGGCCACTGTAGACTCATACATGCTGCTGCATCAGTGCAGACCCCGGGAAACCCTGCTTCTGAGGCCACTGTAGACTCATACATGCTGCTGCATCAGTGCAGACCCAGGGGAACCCTACTTCTGAGGCCACTGTAGACTCATACATGCTGCTTCATCAGTGCAGACCCCAGGGGAACCCTACTTCTGAGGCCACTGTTGGACTCATACATGCTGCTGCATCAGTGCAGACACCGGGGGAACCCTACTTCTGAGGCCACTGTATACTCAAACATGCTGCTGCATCAGTGCAGACCCGGGGGGAACCCTACTTCTGAGGCCACTGTAGACTCATACATGCTGCTGCATCAGTGCAGACCCCTGGGGAACCCTACTTCTGAGGCCACTGTAGACTCAAACATGCTGCTGCATCAGTGCAGACCCCGGGGGAACCCTACTTCTGAGGCCACTGTAGACTCATACATGCTGCTGCATCAGTGCAGACCCCGGGGTAACCCTACTTCTGAGGCCACTGTAGACTCATACATGCTGCTGCATCAGTGCAGACCCCGGGGAACCCTACTTCTGAGGCCACTGTATACTCAAACATGCTGCTGCATCAGTGCAGACCCCGGGGGAACCCTACTTCTGAGGCCAGTGTAGACTCAAACATGCTGCTGCATCAGTGCAGACCCCGGGGGAACCCTACTTCTGAGGCCACTGTAGACTCATACATGCTGCTGCATCAGTGCAGACCCTGGGGGAACCCTACTTCTGAGGCCACTGTAGACTCAAACATGCTGCTGCATCAGTGCAGACCCCGGGGAACCCTACTTCTGAGGCCACTGTAGACTCATACTTGCTGCTGCATCAGTGCAGACCCGGGGGGAACCCTACTTCTGAGGCCACTGTATACTCAAACATGCTGCTGCATCAGTGCAGACCCCTGGGGAACCCTACTTCTGAGGCCACTGTATACTCAAACATGCTGCTGCATCAGTGCAGACCCCGGGGGAACCCTACTTCTGAGGCCACTGTAGACTCATACATGCTGCTGCATCAGTGCAGACTCCGGGGGAACCCTACTTCTGAGGCCACTGTAGACTCAAACATGCTGCTGCATCAGTGCAGACCCCGGGGAACCCTACTTCTGAGGCCACTGTAGACTCATACATGCTGCTGCATCAGTGCAGACCCCTGGGGAACCCTACTTCTGAGGCCACTGTAGACTCATACATGTTGCTGCATCAGTGCAGACGCCGGGGAACCCTACTTCTGAGGCCACTGTAGACTCATACATGCTGCTGCATCAGTGCAGACCCCGGGGGAACCCTACTTCTGAGGCCACTGTAGACTCATACATGCTGCTGCATCAGTGCAGACCCCTGGGGAACCCTACTTCTGAGGCCACTGTAGACTCATACATGCTGCTGCATCAGTGCAGACCCCGGGGGAACCCTACTTCTGAGGCCACTGTAGACTCATACATGCTGCTGCATCAGTGCAGACCCCGGGGGGAACCCTACTTCTGAGGCCACTGTAGACTCATACATGCTGCTGCATCAGTGCAGACCCCGGGGTACCCTACTTCTGAGGCCACTGTAGACTCATACATGCTGCTGTATCAGTGCAGACCCCGGGGAACCCTACTTCTGAGGCCACTGTAGACTCATACATGCTGCTGCATCAGTGCAGACCCCTGGGGAACCCTACTTCTGAGGCCACTGTAGACTCATACATGCTGCTGCATCAGTGCAGACACCGGGGGAACCCTACTTCTGAGGCCACTGTTGGACTCATACATGCTGCTGCATCAGTGCAGACCCCTGGGGAACCCTACTTCTGAGGCCACTGTAGACTCATACATGCTGCTGCATCAGTGCAGACCCCTGGGGAACCCTACTTCTGAGGCCACTGTAGACTCATACATGCTGCTGCATCAGTGCAGACCCCGGGGAACCCTACTTCTGAGGCCACTGTAGACTCATATATGCTGCTGCATCAGTGCAGACGCCGGGGAACCCTACTTCTGAGGCCACTGTAGACTCATACATGCTGCTGCATCAGTGCAGACGCCGGGGAACCCTACTTCTGAGGCCACTGTAGACTCATACATGCTGCTGCATCAGTGCAGACCCCTGGGGAACCCTACTTCTGAGGCCACTGTAGACTCATACATGCTGCTGCATCAGTGCAGACGCCGGGGAACCCTACTTCTGAGGCCACTGTAGACTCATACATGCTGCTGCATCAGTGCAGACACCGGGGGAACCCTACTTCTGAGGCCACTGTTGGACTCATACATGCTGCTGCATCAGTGCAGACCCCTGGGGAACCCTACTTCTGAGGCCACTGTAGACTCATACATGCTGCTTCATCAGTGCAGACCCCTGGGGAACCCTACTTCTGATGCCACTGTAGACTCATACATGCTGCTGCATCAGTGCAGACCCAGGGGAACCCTACTTCTGAGGCCACTGTAGACTCATACATGCTGCTGCATCAGTGCAGACCCAGGGGAACCCTACTTCTGAGGCCACTGTAGACTCATACATGCTGCTGCATCAGTGCAGACGCCGGGGAACCCTACTTCTGAGGCCACTGTAGACTCATACATGCTGCTGCATCAGTGCAGACCCCGGGGAACCCTACTTCTGAGGCCACTGTAGACTCATACATGCTGCTGCATCAGTGCAGACCCCGGGGAACCCTACTTCTGAGGCCACTGTTGGACTCATACATGCTGCTGCATCAGTGCAGACACCGGGGGAACCCTACTTCTGAGGCCACTGTATACTCAAACATGCTGCTGCATCAGTGCAGACCCGGGGGGAACCCTACTTCTGAGGCCACTGTAGACTCATACATGCTGCTGCATCAGTGCAGACGCCGGGGAACCCTACTTCTGAGGCCACTGTAGACTCATACATGCTGCTGCATCAGTGCAGACCCCTGGGGAACCCTACTTCTGAGGCCACTGTAGACTCATACATGCTGCTGCATCAGTGCAGACCCAGGGGAACCCTACTTCTGAGGCCACTGTAGACTCATACATGCTGCTGCATCAGTGCAGACGCCGGGGAACCCTACTTCTGAGGCCACTGTAGACTCATACATGCTGCTGCATCAGTGCAGACCCCTGGGGAACCCTACTTCTGAGGCCACTGTAGACTCATACATGCTGCTGCATCAGTGCAGACCCAGGGGAACCCTACTTCTGAGGCCACTGTAGACTCATACATGCTGCTGCATCAGTGCAGACCCCTGGGGAACCCTACTTCTGAGGCCACTGTAGACTCATACATGCTGCTGCATCAGTGCAGACCCCGGGGTACCCTACTTCTGAGGCCACTGTAGACTCATACATGCTGCTTCATCAGTGCAGACCCCCGGGTACCCTACCTCTGAGGCCACTGTAGACTCATACATGCTGCTTCATCAGTGCAGACCATGGGGAACCCTACTTCTGAGGCCACTGTTGGACTCATACATGCTGCTGCATTAGTGCAGACCCAGGGGAACCCTACTTCTGAGGCCACTGTAGACTCATACATGCTACTGCATCAGTGCAGACCATGGGGAACCCTACTTCCGAGGCCACTGTAGACTCAAACATGCTGCTGCATCAGTGCAGACCCCGGGGAACCCTACTTCTGAGGCCACTGTAGACTCATACATGCTGCTGCATCAGTGCAGACCCCGGGAAACCCTACTTCTGAGGCCACTGTAGACTCATACATGCTGCTTCATCAGTGCAGACCCCGGGGAACCCTACTTCTGAGGCCACTGTTGGACTCAAACATGCTGCTGCATCAGTGCAGACCCCGGTGAACCCTACTTCTGAGGCCACTGTAGACTCATACATGCTGCTTCATCAGTGCAGACCCCGGGGTACCCTACTTCTGAGGCCACTGTAGACTCATACATGCTGCTTCATCAGTGCAGACCCCGGGGTACCCTACTTCTGAGGCCACTGTAGACTCATACATGCTGCTTCATCAGTGCAGACCCCGGGGAACCCTACTTCTGAGGCCACTGTAGACTCATACATGCTGCTGCATCAGTGCAGACCCCGGGAAACCCTACTTCTGAGGCCACTGTAGACTCATACATGCTGCTTCATCAGTGCAGACCCCGGGGAACCCTACTTCTGAGGCCACTGTAGACTCATACATGCTGCTGCATCAGTGCAGACCCCTGGGGAACCCTACTTCTGAGGCCACTGTAGACTCATACATGCTGCTGCATCAGTGCAGACCCCGGGGTACCCTACTTCTGAGGCCACTGTAGACTCATACATGCTGCTGCATCAGTGCAGACCCCTGGGGAACCCTACTTCTGAGGCCACTGTAGACTCATACATTCTGCTTCATCAGTGCAGACCCCAGGGGAACCCTACTTCTGAGGCCACTGTTGGACTCAAACATGCTGCTGCATCAGTGCAGACCCCGGGGAACCCTACTTCTGAGGCCACTGTAGACTCATACATGCTGCTGCATCAGTGCAGACCCAGGGGAACCCTACTTCTGAGGCCACTGTAGACTCATACATGCTGCTGCATCAGTGCAGACCCCGGGAAACCCTACTTCTGAGGCCACTGTAGACTCATACATGCTGCTTCATCAGTGCAGACCCCGGGGAACCCTACTTCTGAGGCCACTGTAGACTCATACATGCTGCTGCATCAGTGCAGACCCCTGGGGAACCCTACTTCTGAGGCCACTGTAGACTCATACATGCTGCTGCATCAGTGCAGACCCCGGGGTACCCTACTTCTGAGGCCACTGTAGACTCATACATGCTGCTGCATCAGTGCAGACCCAGGGGAACCCTACTTCTGAGGCCACTGTAGACTCATACATGCTGCTTCATCAGTGCAGACCCCAGGGGAACCCTACTTCTGAGGCCACTGTTGGACTCATACATGCTGCTGCATCAGTGCAGACACCAGGGGAACCCTACTTCTGAGGCCACTGTATACTCAAACATGCTGCTGCATCAGTGCAGACCCGGGGGGAACCCTACTTCTGAGGCCACTGTAGACTCATACATGCTGCTGCATCAGTGCAGACCCCTGGGGAACCCTACTTCTGAGGCCACTGTAGACTCAAACATGCTGCTGCATTAGTGCAGACCCCGGGGGAACCCTACTTCTGAGGCCACTGTAGACTCATACATGCTGCTGCATCAGTGCAGACCCCGGGGTAACCCTACTTCTGAGGCCACTGTAGACTCATACATGCTGCTGCATCAGTGCAGACCCCGGGGAACCCTACTTCTGAGGCCACTGTATACTCAAACATGCTGCTGCATCAGTGCAGACCCCGGGGGAACCCTACTTCTGAGGCCAGTGTAGACTCAAACATGCTGCTGCATCAGTGCAGACCCCGGGGGAACCCTACTTCTGAGGCCACTGTAGACTCATACATGCTGCTGCATCAGTGCAGACCCTGGGGGAACCCTACTTCTGAGGCCACTGTAGACTCAAACATGCTGCTGCATCAGTGCAGACCCCGGGGAACCCTACTTCTGAGGCCACTGTAGACTCATACTTGCTGCTGCATCAGTGCAGACCCGGGGGGAACCCTACTTCTGAGGCCACTGTATACTCAAACATGCTGCTGCATCAGTGCAGACCCCTGGGGAACCCTACTTCTGAGGCCACTGTATACTCAAACATGCTGCTGCATCAGTGCAGACCCCGGGGGAACCCTACTTCTGAGGCCACTGTAGACTCATACATGCTGCTGCATCAGTGCAGACCCCGGGGGAACCCTACTTCTGAGGCCACTGTAGACTCAAACATGCTGCTGCATCAGTGCAGACCCCGGGGAACCCTACTTCTGAGGCCACTGTAGACTCATACATGCTGCTGCATCAGTGCAGACCCCTGGGGAACCCTACTTCTGAGGCCACTGTAGACTCATACATGCTGCTGCATCAGTGCAGACGCCGGGGAACCCTACTTCTGAGGCCACTGTAGACTCATACATGCTGCTGCATCAGTGCAGACCCCGGGGGAACCCTACTTCTGAGGCCACTGTAGACTCATACATGCTGCTGCATCAGTGCAGACCCCTGGGGAACCCTACTTCTGAGGCCACTGTAGACTCATACATGCTGCTGCATCAGTGCAGACCCCGGGGGAACCCTACTTCTGAGGCCACTGTAGACTCATACATGCTGCTGCATCAGTGCAGACCCCGGGGGGAACCCTACTTCTGAGGCCACTGTAGACTCATACATGCTGCTGCATCAGTGCAGACCCCGGGGTACCCTACTTCTGAGGCCACTGTAGACTCATACATGCTGCTGTATCAGTGCAGACCCCGGGGAACCCTACTTCTGAGGCCACTGTAGACTCATACATGCTGCTGCATCAGTGCAGACCCCTGGGGAACCCTACTTCTGAGGCCACTGTAGACTCATACATGCTGCTGCATCAGTGCAGACACCGGGGGAACCCTACTTCTGAGGCCACTGTTGGACTCATACATGCTGCTGCATCAGTGCAGACCCCTGGGGAACCCTACTTCTGAGGCCACTGTAGACTCATACATGCTGCTGCATCAGTGCAGACCCCTGGGGAACCCTACTTCTGAGGCCACTGTAGACTCATACATGCTGCTGCATCAGTGCAGACCCCGGGGAACCCTACTTCTGAGGCCACTGTAGACTCATATATGCTGCTGCATCAGTGCAGACGCCGGGGAACCCTACTTCTGAGGCCACTGTAGACTCATACATGCTGCTGCATCAGTGCAGACGCCGGGGAACCCTACTTCTGAGGCCACTGTAGACTCATACATGCTGCTGCATCAGTGCAGACCCCTGGGGAACCCTACTTCTGAGGCCACTGTAGACTCATACATGCTGCTGCATCAGTGCAGACGCCGGGGAACCCTACTTCTGAGGCCACTGTAGACTCATACATGCTGCTGCATCAGTGCAGACACCGGGGGAACCCTACTTCTGAGGCCACTGTTGGACTCAAACATGCTGCTGCATCAGTGCAGACCCCGGTGAACCCTACTTCTGAGGCCACTGTAGACTCATGCATGCTGCTTCATCAGTGCAGACCCCGGGGTACCCTACTTCTGAGGCCACTGTAGACTCATACATGCTGCTACATCAGTGCAGACCCTGGGGGAACCCTACTTCTGAGGCCACTGTAGACTCAAACATGCTGCTGCATCAGTGCAGACCCCGGGGAACCCTACTTCTGAGGCCACTGTAGACTCATACTTGCTGCTGCATCAGTGCAGACCCGGGGGGAACCCTACTTCTGAGGCCACTGTATACTCAAACATGCTGCTGCATCAGTGCAGACCCCTGGGGAACCCTACTTCTGAGGCCACTGTATACTCAAACATGCTGCTGCATCAGTGCAGACCCCGGGGGAACCCTACTTCTGAGGCCACTGTAGACTCATACATGCTGCTGCATCAGTGCAGACCCCGGGGGAACCCTACTTCTGAGGCCACTGTAGACTCAAACATGCTGCTGCATCAGTGCAGACCCCGGGGAACCCTACTTCTGAGGCCACTGTAGACTCATACTTGCTGATGCATCAGTGCAGACCCGGGGGGAACCCTACTTCTGAGGCCACTGTATACTCAAACATGCTGCTGCATCAGTGCAGACCCCTGGGGAACCCTACTTCTGAGGCCACTGTATACTCAAACATGCTGCTGCATCCGTGCAGACCCCGGGGGAACCCTACTTCTGAGGCCACTGTAGACTCATACATGCTGCTGCATCAGTGCAGACCCCGGGGGAACCCTACTTCTGAGGCTACTGTAGACTCAAACATGCTGCTGCATCAGTGCAGACCCCGGGGAACCCTACTTCTGAGGCCACTGTAGACTCATACATGCTGCTGCATCAGTGCAGACCCCTGGGGAACCCTACTTCTGAGGCCACTGTAGACTCATACATGCTGCTGCATCAGTGCAGACGCCGGGGAACCCTACTTCTGAGGCCACTGTAGACTCATACATGCTGCTGCATCAGTGCAGACCCCGGGGGAACCCTACTTCTGAGGCCACTGTAGACTCATACATGCTGCTGCATCAGTGCAGACCCCTGGGGAACCCTACTTCTGAGGCCACTGTAGACTCATACATGCTGCTGCATCAGTGCAGACCCCGGGGGAACCCTACTTCTGAGGCCACTGTAGACTCATACATGCTGCTGCATCAGTGCAGACCCCGGGGGAACCCTACTTCTGAGGTCACTGTAGACTCATACATGCTGCTGCATCAGTGCAGACCCAGGGGAACCCTACTTCTGAGGCCACTGTAGACTCATACATGCTGCTGCATCAGTGCAGACCCCTGGGGAACCCCACTTCTGAGGCCACTGTAGACTCAAACATGCTGCTGCATCAGTGCAGACCCCGGGGTACCCTACTTCTGAGGCCACTGTAGACTCATACATGTTGCTGTATCAGTGCAGACCCCGGGGAACCCTACTTCTGAGGCCACTGTAGACTCATACATGCTGCTGCATCAGTGCAGACCCCGGGGTACCCTACTTCTGAGGCCACTGTAGACTCATACATGCTGCTGTATCAGTGCAGACCCCGGGGAACCCTACTTCTGAGGCCACCAGAGACTCATACATGCTACTGCATCAGTGCAGACCATGGGGAACCCTACTTCTGAGGCCACTGTAGACTCAAACATGCTGCTGCATCAGTGCAGACCCCGGGGAACCTTACTTCTGAGGCCACTGTAGACTCATACATGCTGCTGCATCAGTGCAGACCCCGGGAAACCCTACTTCTGAGGCCACTGTAGACTCATACATGCTGCTTCATCAGTGCAGACCCCGGGGAACCCTACCTCTGAGGCCACTGTTGGACTCAAACATGCTGCTGCATCAGTGCAGACCCCGGTGAACCCTACTTCTGAGGCCACTGTAGACTCATACATGCTGCTTCATCAGTGCAGACCCCGGGGTACCCTACTTCTGAGGCCACTGTAGACTCATACATGCTGCTTCATCAGTGCAGACCCCGGGGTACCCTACTTCTGAGGCCACTGTAGACTCATACATGCTGCTTCATCAGTGCAGACCCCGGGGAACCCTACTTCTGAGGCCACTGTAGACTCATACATGCTGCTGCATCAGTGCAGACCCCGGGAAACCCTACTTCTGAGGCCACTGTAGACTCATACATGCTGCTTCATCAGTGCAGACCCCGGGGAACCCTACTTCTGAGGCCACTGTAGACTCATACATGCTGCTGCATCAGTGCAGACCCCTTGGGGACCCTACTTCTGAGGCCACTGTAGACTCATACATGCTGCTGCATCAGTGCAGACCCCGGGGTACCCTACTTCTGAGGCCACTGTAGACTCATACATGCTGCTGCATCAGTGCAGACCCCTGGGGAACCCTACTTCTGAGGCCACTGTAGACTCATACATGCTGCTTCATCAGTGCAGACCCCTGGGGAACCCTACTTCTGAGGCCACTGTTGGACTCAAACATGCTGCTGCATCAGTGCAGACCCCGGGGAACCCTACTTCTGAGGCCACTGTAGACTCATACATGCTGCTGCATCAGTGCAGACCCAGGGGAACCCTACTTCTGAGGCCACTGTAGACTCATACATGCTGCTGCATCAGTGCAGACCCCGGGAAACCCTACTTCTGAGGCCACTGTAGACTCATACATGCTGCTTCATCAGTGCAGACCCCGGGGAACCCTACTTCTGAGGCCACTGTAGACTCATACATGCTGCTGCATCAGTGCAGACCCCTGGGGAACCCTACTTCTGAGGCCACTGTAGACTCATACATGCTGCTGCATCAGTGCAGACCCCGGGGTACCCTACTTCTGAGGCCACTGTAGACTCATACATGCTGCTGCATCAGTGCAGACCCAGGGGAACCCTACTTCTGAGGCCACTGTAGACTCATACATGCTGCTTCATCAGTGCAGACCCCAGGGGAACCCTACTTCTGAGGCCACTGTTGGACTCATACATGCTGCTGCATCAGTGCAGACACCGGGGGAACCCTACTTCTGAGGCCACTGTATACTCAAACATGCTGCTGCATCAGTGCAGACCCGGGGGGAACCCTACTTCTGAGGCCACTGTAGACTCATACATGCTGCTGCATCAGTGCAGACCCCTGGGGAACCCTACTTCTGAGGCCACTGTAGACTCAAACATGCTGCTGCATCAGTGCAGACCCCGGGGGAACCCTACTTCTGAGGCCACTGTAGACTCATACATGATGCTGCATCAGTGCAGACCCCGGGGTAACCCTACTTCTGAGGCCACTGTAGACTCATACATGCTGCTGCATCAGTGCAGACCCCGGGGAACCCTACTTCTGAGGCCACTGTATACTCAAACATGCTGCTGCATCAGTGCAGACCCCGGGGAACCCTACTTCTGAGGCCACTGTAGACTCATACATGCTGCTGCATCAGTGCAGACCCCGGGAAACCCTACTTCTGAGGCCACTGTAGACTCATACATGCTGCTTCATCAGTGCAGACCCCGGGGAACCCTACTTCTGAGGCCACTGTTGGACTCAAACATGCTGCTGCATCAGTGCAGACCCCGGTGAACCCTACTTCTGAGGCCACTGTAGACTCATACATGCTGCTTCATCAGTGCAGACCCCGGGGTACCCTACTTCTGAGGCCACTGTAGACTCATACATGCTGCTTCATCAGTGCAGACCCCGGGGTACCCTACTTCTGAGGCCACTGTAGACTCATACATGCTGCTTCATCAGTGCAGACCCCGGGGAACCCTACTTCTGAGGCCACTGTAGACTCATACATGCTGCTGCATCAGTGCAGACCCCGGGAAACCCTACTTCTGAGGCCACTGTAGACTCATACATGCTGCTTCATCAGTGCAGACCCCGGGGAACCCTACTTCTGAGGCCACTGTAGACTCATACATGCTGCTGCATCAGTGCAGACCCCTTGGGGACCCTACTTCTGAGGCCACTGTAGACTCATACATGCTGCTGCATCAGTGCAGACCCCGGGGTACCCTACTTCTGAGGCCACTGTAGACTCATACATGCTGCTGCATCAGTGCAGACCCCTGGGGAACCCTACTTCTGAGGCCACTGTAGACTCATACATGCTGCTTCATCAGTGCAGACCCCTGGGGAACCCTACTTCTGAGGCCACTGTTGGACTCAAACATGCTGCTGCATCAGTGCAGACCCCGGGGAACCCTACTTCTGAGGCCACTGTAGACTCATACATGCTGCTGCATCAGTGCAGACCCAGGGGAACCCTACTTCTGAGGCCACTGTAGACTCATACATGCTGCTGCATCAGTGCAGACCCCGGGAAACCCTACTTCTGAGGCCACTGTAGACTCATACATGCTGCTTCATCAGTGCAGACCCCGGGGAACCCTACTTCTGAGGCCACTGTAGACTCATACATGCTGCTGCATCAGTGCAGACCCCTGGGGAACCCTACTTCTGAGGCCACTGTAGACTCATACATGCTGCTGCATCAGTGCAGACCCCGGGGTACCCTACTTCTGAGGCCACTGTAGACTCATACATGCTGCTGCATCAGTGCAGACCCAGGGGAACCCTACTTCTGAGGCCACTGTAGACTCATACATGCTGCTTCATCAGTGCAGACCCCAGGGGAACCCTACTTCTGAGGCCACTGTTGGACTCATACATGCTGCTGCATCAGTGCAGACACCGGGGGAACCCTACTTCTGAGGCCACTGTATACTCAAACATGCTGCTGCATCAGTGCAGACCCGGGGGGAACCCTACTTCTGAGGCCACTGTAGACTCATACATGCTGCTGCATCAGTGCAGACCCCTGGGGAACCCTACTTCTGAGGCCACTGTAGACTCAAACATGCTGCTGCATCAGTGCAGACCCCGGGGGAACCCTACTTCTGAGGCCACTGTAGACTCATACATGCTGCTGCATCAGTGCAGACCCCGGGGTAACCCTACTTCTGAGGCCACTGTAGACTCATACATGCTGCTGCATCAGTGCAGACCCCGGGGAACCCTACTTCTGAGGCCACTGTATACTCAAACATGCTGCTGCATCAGTGCAGACCCCGGGGGAACCCTACTTCTGAGGCCAGTGTAGACTCAAACATGCTGCTGCATCAGTGCAGACCCCAGGGGAACCCTACTTCTGAGGCCACTGTAGACTCATACATGCTGCTGCATCAGTGCAGACCCTGGGGGAACCCTACTTCTGAGGCCACTGTAGACTCAAACATGCTGCTGCATCAGTGCAGACCCCGGGGAACCCTACTTCTGAGGCCACTGTAGACTCATACTTGCTGCTGCATCAGTGCAGACCCGGGGGGAACCCTACTTCTGAGGCCACTGTATACTCAAACATGCTGCTGCATCAGTGCAGACCCCTGGGGAACCCTACTTCTGAGGCCACTGTATACTCAAACATGCTGCTGCATCAGTGCAGACCCCGGGGGAACCCTACTTCTGAGGCCACTGTAGACTCATACATGCTGCTGCATCAGTGCAGACTCCGGGGGAACCCTACTTCTGAGGCCACTGTAGACTCAAACATGCTGCTGCATCAGTGCAGACCCCGGGGAACCCTACTTCTGAGGCCACTGTAGACTCATACATGCTGCTGCATCAGTGCAGACCCCTGGGGAACCCTACTTCTGAGGCCACTGTAGACTCATACATGCTGCTGCATCAGTGCAGACGCCGGGGAACCCTACTTCTGAGGCCACTGTAGACTCATACATGCTGCTGCATCAGTGCAGACCCCGGGGGAACCCTACTTCTGAGGCCACTGTAGACTCATACATGCTGCTGCATCAGTGCAGACCCCTGGGGAACCCTACTTCTGAGGCCACTGTAGACTCATACATGCTGCTGCATCAGTGCAGACCCCGGGGGAACCCTACTTCTGAGGCCACTGTAGACTCATACATGCTGCTGCATCAGTGCAGACCCCGGGGGGAACCCTACTTCTGAGGCCACTGTAGACTCATACATGCTGCTGCATCAGTGCAGACCCCGGGGTACCCTACTTCTGAGGCCACTGTAGACTCATACATGCTACTGTATCAGTGCAGACCCCGGGGAACCCTACTTCTGAGGCCACTGTAGACTCATACATGCTGCTGCATCAGTGCAGACCCCTGGGGAACCCTACTTCTGAGGCCACTGTAGACTCATACATGCTGCTGCATCAGTGCAGACACCGGGGGAACCCTACTTCTGAGGCCACTGTTGGACTCATACATGCTGCTGCATCAGTGCAGACCCCTGGGGAACCCTACTTCTGAGGCCACTGTAGACTCATACATGCTGCTGCATCAGTGCAGACCCCTGGGGAACCCTACTTCTGAGGCCACTGTAGACTCATACATGCTGCTGCATCAGTGCAGACCCCGGGGAACCCTACTTCTGAGGCCACTGTAGACTCATACATGCTGCTGCATCAGTGCAGACGCCGGGGAACCCTACTTCTGAGGCCACTGTAGACTCATACATGCTGCTGCATCAGTGCAGACGCCGGGGAACCCTACTTCTGAGGCCACTGTAGACTCATACATGCTGCTGCATCAGTGCAGACCCCTGGGGAACCCTACTTCTGAGGCCACTGTAGACTCATACATGCTGCTGCATCAGTGCAGACGCCGGGGAACCCTACTTCTGAGGCCACTGTAGACTCATACATGCTGCTGCATCAGTGCAGACACCGGGGGAACCCTACTTCTGAGGCCACTGTTGGACTCATACATGCTGCTGCATCAGTGCAGACCCCTGGGGAACCCTACTTCTGAGGCCACTGTAGACTCATACATGCTGCTTCATCAGTGCAGACCCCTGGGGAACCCTACTTCTGATGCCACTGTAGACTCATACATGCTGCTGCATCAGTGCAGACCCAGGGGAACCCTACTTCTGAGGCCACTGTAGACTCATACATGCTGCTGCATCAGTGCAGACCCAGGGGAACCCTACTTCTGAGGCCACTGTAGACTCATACATGCTGCTGCATCAGTGCAGACGCCGGGGAACCCTACTTCTGAGGCCACTGTAGACTCATACATGCTGCTGCATCAGTGCAGACCCCGGGGAACCCTACTTCTGAGACCACTGTAGACTCATACATGCTGCTGCATCAGTGCAGACCCCGGGGAACCCTACTTCTGAGGCCACTGTTGGACTCATACATGCTGCTGCATCAGTGCAGACACCGGGGGAACCCTACTTCTGAGGCCACTGTATACTCAAACATGCTGCTGCATCAGTGCAGACCCGGGGGGAACCCTACTTCTGAGGCCACTGTAGACTCATACATGCTGCTGCATCAGTGCAGACGCCGGGGAACCCTACTTCTGAGGCCACTGTAGACTCATACATGCTGCTGCATCAGTGCAGACCCCTGGGGAACCCTACTTCTGAGGCCACTGTAGACTCATACATGCTGCTGCATCAGTGCAGACCCAGGGGAACCCTACTTCTGAGGCCACTGTAGACTCATACATGCTGCTGCATCAGTGCAGACGCCGGGGAACCCTACTTCTGAGGCCACTGTAGACTCATACATGCTGCTGCATCAGTGCAGACCCCTGGGGAACCCTACTTCTGAGGCCACTGTAGACTCATACATGCTGCTGCATCAGTGCAGACCCCTGGGGAACCCTACTTCTGAGGCCACTGTAGACTCATACATGCTGCTGCATCAGTGCAGACCCCGGGGAACCCTACTTCTGAGGCCACTGTAGACTCATACATGCTGCTGCATCAGTGCAGACGCCGGGGAACCCTACTTCTGAGGCCACTGTAGACTCATACATGCTGCTGCATCAGTGCAGACGCCGGGGAACCCTACTTCTGAGGCCACTGTAGACTCATACATGCTGCTGCATCAGTGCAGACCCCTGGGGAACCCTACTTCTGAGGCCACTGTAGACTCATACATGCTGCTGCATCAGTGCAGACGCCGGGGAACCCTACTTCTGAGGCCACTGTAGACTCATACATGCTGCTGCATCAGTGCAGACACCGGGGGAACCCTACTTCTGAGGCCACTGTTGGACTCATACATGCTGCTGCATCAGTGCAGACCCCTGGGGAACCCTACTTCTGAGGCCACTGTAGACTCATACATGCTGCTTCATCAGTGCAGACCCCTGGGGAACCCTACTTCTGATGCCACTGTAGACTCATACATGCTGCTGCATCAGTGCAGACCCAGGGGAACCCTACTTCTGAGGCCACTGTAGACTCATACATGCTGCTGCATCAGTGCAGACCCAGGGGAACCCTACTTCTGAGGCCACTGTAGACTCATACATGCTGCTGCATCAGTGCAGACGCCGGGGAACCCTACTTCTGAGGCCACTGTAGACTCATACATGCTGCTGCATCAGTGCAGACCCCGGGGAACCCTACTTCTGAGACCACTGTAGACTCATACATGCTGCTGCATCAGTGCAGACCCCGGGGAACCCTACTTCTGAGGCCACTGTTGGACTCATACATGCTGCTGCATCAGTGCAGACACCGGGGGAACCCTACTTCTGAGGCCACTGTATACTCAAACATGCTGCTGCATCAGTGCAGACCCGGGGGGAACCCTACTTCTGAGGCCACTGTAGACTCATACATGCTGCTGCATCAGTGCAGACGCCGGGGAACCCTACTTCTGAGGCCACTGTAGACTCATACATGCTGCTGCATCAGTGCAGACCCCTGGGGAACCCTACTTCTGAGGCCACTGTAGACTCATACATGCTGCTGCATCAGTGCAGACCCAGGGGAACCCTACTTCTGAGGCCACTGTAGACTCATACATGCTGCTGCATCAGTGCAGACGCCGGGGAACCCTACTTCTGAGGCCACTGTAGACTCATACATGCTGCTGCATCAGTGCAGACCCCTGGGGAACCCTACTTCTGAGGCCACTGTAGACTCATACATGCTGCTGCATCAGTGCAGACCCAGGGCAACCCTACTTCTGAGGCCACTGTAGACTCATACATGCTGCTGCATCAGTGCAGACCCCTGGGGAACCCTACTTCTGAGGCCACTGTAGACTCATACATGCTGCTGCATCAGTGCAGACCCCTGGGGAACCCTACTTCTGAGGCCACTGTATACTCAAACATGCTGCTGCATCAGTGCAGACCCCGGGGGAACCCTACTTCTGAGGCCACTGTAGACTCATACATGCTGCTGCATCAGTGCAGACCCCGGGGGAACCCTACTTCTGAGGCCACTGTAGACTCATACATGCTGCTGCATCAGTGCAGACCCCTGGGGAACCCTACTTCTGAGGCCACTGTATACTCAAACATGCTGCTGCATCAGTGCAGACCCCGGGGGAACCCTACTTCTGAGGCCACTGTAGACTCATAGATGCTGCTGCATCAGTGCAGACCCAGGAGAACCCTACTTCTGAGGCCACTGTAGACTCATACATGCTGCTGCATCAGTGCAGACCCCGGGGAACCCTACTTCTGAGGCCACTGTAGACTCATACATGCTGCTGCATCAGTGCAGACACCGGGGGAACCCTACTTCTGAGGCCACTGTAGACTCATACATGCTGCTGCATCAGTGCAGACACCGGGGGAACCCTACTTCTGAGGCCACTGTAGACTCATACATGCTGCTGCATCAGTGCAGACACCGGGGGAACCCTACTTCTGAGGCCACTGTAGACTCATACATGCTGCTGCATCAGTGCAGACCCAGGGGAACCCTACTTCTGAGGCCACTGTAGACTCATACATGCTGCTGCATCAGTGCAGACCCCGGGGAACCTTACTTCTGAGGCCACTGTTTGACTCAAACATGCTGCTGCATCAGTGCAGACGCCGGGGAACCCTACTTCTGAGGCCACTGTAGACTCATACATGCTGCTGCATTAGTGCAGACCCAGGGGAACCCTACTTCTGAGGCCACTGTAGACTCATACATGCTGCTGCATCAGTGCAGACCCCGGGGAACCCTACTTCTGAGGCCACTGTAGACTCATACATGCTGCTGCATCAGTGCATACCATGGGTAACCCTACTTCTGAGGCCATTGTAGACTCATACATGCTGCTGCATCAGTGCAGACCCAGGGGAACCCTACTTCTGAGGCCACTGTAGACTCATACATGCTGCTGCATCAGTGCAGATGCCGGGGAACCCTACTTCTGAGGCCACTGTAGACTCATACATGCTGCTTCATCAGTGCAGACCCCGGGGTACCCTACTTCTGAGGCCACTGTAGACTCAAACATGCTGCTACATCAGTGCAGACGCCGGGGTACCCTACTTCTGAGGCCACTGTAAGACTCATACATGCTGCTGCATCAGTGCAGACCCCGGGGAACCCTACTTCTGAGGCCACTGTAGACTCATACATGCTGCTGCATCAGTGCAGACCATGGGGAACCCTACTTCTGAGGCCACTGTAGACTCATACATGCTGCTGCATCAGTGCAGACCCCGGGGAACCCTACTTCTGAGGCCACTGTAGACTCATACATGCTGCTTCATCAGTGCAGACCCCGGGGTACCCTACTTCTGAGGCCACTGTAGACTCATACATGCTGCTGCATTAGTGCAGACCCCGGGGAACCCTACTTCTGAGGCCACTGTTGGACTCATACATGCTGCTGCATCAGTGCAGACCCCGGGGAACCCTACTTCTGAGGCCACTGTAGACTCTTACATGCTGCTGCATCAGTGCAGACCCCGGGGGAACCCTACTTCTGAGGCCACTGTAGACTCATACATGCTGCTGCATTAGTGCAGACCCAGGGGAACCCTACTTCTGAGGCCACTGTAGACTCATACATGCTGCTGCATCTGTGCAGACCCCGGGGAACCCTACTTCTGAGGCCACTGTAGACTCATACATGCTGCGGCATCAGTGCAGACCCCGGGGAACCCTACTTCTGAGGCCACTGTAGACTCATACATGCTGCTGCATCAGTGCAGACCCCGGGGAACCCTACTTCTGAGGCCACTGTAGACTCATACATGCTGCTGCATCAGTGCAGTCCCCGGGGGAACCCTACTTCTGAGGCCACTGTAGACTCATACATGCTGCTGCATCAGTGCAGACCCCGGGGACCCCTACATCTGAAGCCACAATTCGACTAATCTGTGGTACGGAGTCAATGCACGTCCCGGGTACCCCTACCTCTGAGGACACTGTTGGACTCATCTTTGGTATGGGGTCAAGGCAGACCAGAGGGGACCCTTCATCTGAGACCACTGTTGGACTTATCAGTGATATGAAATCAATGCAGATCTTGAGGCCTGAGGTCACTGTTGGATTTATCTGTGTTACGGACTCAATGCAGGCCCAAGTGGTCCTCTACATCTGAAGTCACTATTGAACTCGTTCTAACTTTTCTCAGCCTTGTGAACACCATGTACAACCACATACTTGACTCTTTACTACACTCTAACCTCTCTCAGCCTTGTGAATCTAATGTACAACTGCATGGCTGACTCCTCACTACACTCTAAATTTACTCAGCCTTCTAAATCTTATGTACAACCGCATGGCTGACTCCTCGCTACGCTCTAACCTTTTGCAGTCATGTGACTCTGATTTACAACCACATGGTTGACTCCTCACTACACTCTACCCATTCACAGCCTTGTGAATCTCATTTACAGCCGCATGGCTGACTCCTCGCTACGCTCTAACCTTTCTCAGCTTTGTCAATCTCTTATACAACAGCATGGCTGACTCCTCGCTATGCTCTAACCTTTCTCAACCTTGTGAATCTCATGTACAAGCGCATAGCTGACTCCTCGCTACGCTCTAACCTTTCTCAGCCTTGTGAATCTCATTTACAACCGTATGTTTGACTCTTCACTGCACTCTAACCTTTCTCAGCCTTGTGAATCTCATTTATAACTGTATGTTTGACTCTTCACTGCACTCTAACCTTTCTCAGCCTTGTGAATCTCATTTACAACCGCATGTACAACCACATGGCTGACTCCTCACTACGCTCTAACCTTTCTCAGCCTTGTGAATCGCATGTACAACCGCATGGCTGACTCCTCGCTACGCTCTAACCTTTCTCAGCATTGTGAATCTCATGTACAACCGCATGGCTGACTCCTCGCTACGCTCTAACCTTTCTCAGCCTTGTGAATTGCATGTACAACCGCATGGCTGACTCCTCGCTACGCTCTAACCTTTCTCAACCTTGTGAATCTCATGTCCAACCGCATGGCTGACTCCTCGCTACGCTCTAACCTTTCTCAGCCTTGTGAATCTCATGTACAACCGCATGGCTGACTCCTCGCTACGCTCTAACCTTTCTCAGCCTTGTGAATCTCATGTACAACCGCATGGCTGACTCCTCGCTACGCTCTAACCTTTCTCAACCATGTGAATCTCATGTACAACCGCATGGCTGACTCCTCGCTACGCTCTAACCTTTCTCAACCTTGTGAATCTCATGTACAACCGCATGGCTGACTCCTCGCTACGCTCTAACCTTTCTCAGCCTTGTGAATCTCATGTACAACCGCATGGCTGACTCCTCGCTACGCTCTAACCTTTCTCAGCCTTGTGAATCTCATGTACAACCGCATGGCTGACTCCTCGCTACGCTCTACACTTTCTCAACCTTGAAAATCTCATGTACAACCGCATGGCTGACTCCTCGCTACGCTCTAACCTTTCTCAACCTTGTGAATCTCATGTACAACCGCATGGCTGACTCCTCGCTACGCTCTAACCTTTCTCAACCTTGTGAATCTCATGTACAACCGCATGGCTGACTCCTCGCTACGCTCTAACCTTTCTCAACCTTGTGAATCTCATGTACAACCGCATGGCTGACTCCTCGCTACGCTCTAACCTTTCTCAGCCTTGTGAATCTCATGTACAACCGCATGGCTGACTCCTCGCTACGCTCTAACCTTTCTCAACCTTGTGAATCTCATGTACAACCGCATGGCTGACTCCTCGCTACGCTCTAATCTTTCTCAGCCTTGTGAATCTCATGTACAACTGCATGGCTGACTCCTCGCTACGCTCTAACCTTTCTCAGCCTTGTGAATCTCATGTACAACGGCATGGCTGACTCCTCGCTACGCTCTAACCTTTCTCAACCTTGTGAATCTCATGTACAACCACATGGCTGACTCCTCGCTACGCTCTAACCTTTCTCAGCCTTGTGAATCGCATGTACAACAGCATGGCTGACTCCTCGCTACGCTCTAACCTTTCTCAGCCTTGTGAATCGCATGTACAACCACATGGCTGACTCCTCGCTACGCTCTAACCTTTCTCAGCCTTGTGAATCTCATGTACAACCGCATGGCTGACTCCTCGCTACGCTCTAACCTTTCTCAGCCTTGTGAATCGCATGTACAACCGCATGGCTGACTCCTCACTATGCTCTAACCTTTGCCAGCATTGTGAATCTCATTTATACCCAAAATGGTTGACTCCTCACTGCACTTTAACCTTTCTGAACCTTGTGAATCTCATTTACAACCGCACTGTTGAACTCCCACTACACCCTAAACTTTCTTAGCCATGGGAAAGTGTTCTGGAAGCTTCCACTCATTGCTTGTCTCTCAGGTTGGATTTTCTGAAATTCGTGCACAGCTCTGAGAACTTTTAAGTTTTAATGGCCATTATTTGCGATTCCCTTTTGTGTTATTCGTGACGTCCTCAAACCCACTGCCATGGTTACGTGCCGCAATCAGCTACAAGTGCCTCCACTCTGGCCGCTTCCAGGACGGACGGAGTGGCCCTAATAGGCGCCACTGTTCATGCTCCCGGGGCTCACAAAGACTGTGAGTAGTTAGAGGTCAAAGGTGCAGCCGCAATTGTCCACTGGACACCCCAAAACTGCTAATGACGCAGACGTTGAAAGAAGCCATTATTCTGAAGTGAGACATTGGCGCGTCAAAGTCTGCCGCAGTCATTTCCCGCGGGGTCATTACCGCGTGCAGGGATATGTGCAGGTAATTACAGAAGTGATTATTATAGCCGCAGTTCTAGGGGATAAGAGCTGCCAGGTAATTTGCTTTTTTTTCACCAGTTTCGGTATTAATGAGAGGATTGGTCATTAGGCCTAAATGCACGGCCATATTTAGACCTACCTTTGACACGTACACAGGGCATACTGTGGCGCGTCCTGTCTCCCAAGGAGTCATAGTGACAGGCGCCATGCACTAATAAGGTGATGGTGCGGACATGGGTAGGACCTGGTATGGGGTAACCAGGGGTAGTAGAAGCCCCTAGTGAGAACAGATACAAAAATCAGTCTGGGCCTCATTTACGAGGGCCCTAGCAGCACTTTTGTTCCACAGGAGGGTCACCTTTTTGGACACTCCGGTGGCGCAATGTGCTGAAGTGTATTTACAAACCACGCAAAGCCACTTTGCATGGATTTTTATGGCCTTTTAAATATGTGCCCCTTTCACACAGAACACCGCATGAAAGGGGCGTTCCATGGGAGTTGCTGTGGGTGTTTATCTGCAACATCCGTGGAATCTGATGCACTCCCAGATTTACAAGGAATCGTAAACCTGGGAACGCGTGAGATTCTAATGCCACCCCAGGGGTGGCAATAGGGGGGTGCAAAAAGGAGAAATATCCTTATTCTTGTTTTTCCCCTTACATAGAAGGGGAAAAACACCTCTTGTGATCACCCCTAGAACGCAGACACCCTTGCACTAAGGCGCAAGGGTGCCAGCGTTGGGGCATGGCAGCCCATTGTGCGGCAGAACAGGGGAAAAGGACAGGACTGTGCCCTATCTCATATATATGATGCATCCTGCCCTTTTCTTTTGGTGCAGGGCAGTGCACCAAGATTCCTTGCGGTGCTGCTCTGCACCAAAACCTCCTAAATGAGGCCCTTTGTCTGTTCCACTCCTTTCGCCCTCCCGTAGGGGCCGATTCACAGAACTAACTTAAGACAACATCCTAAACTTACTACTTTTGGTATTCACAGAAGGCATTTATTATTCTTAAATTAGGATTTTGTCTTAAATTAGGATTTTGTCTTAAATTAGGATTTTGTCTTAAATTAGGATTTTGTCCTAAATTAGGATTTTGTCGTAAAGTAGGATGTTATCTTAAATTAGGATTTTGTCTTAAGTTAGGATTATTTCCTAAATTAGGATTTTGTCTTAAATTAGGATTTTGTCCTAAATTAGGATTTTGTCTTCAATTAGGATTTTGTCTCAAATTAAATGTAACACAAACGTAAATTAAATTTAAATTCTACTTAAGACAAAATCCTAATTTAAGACAAAATCCTAACTTTGGACAAAATCTTAATTTAGGACAAAATCTTAATTTAGGACGAAAATTCAAATTTAAGACAAAATCCTAATTAAACACAAAATCCTAATTTAGGACAACATCCTAATTTAAGACTACTAAATGCCTTCTGTTAATACCAAAAGTAGTAAGTTTAGGATTTTGTCAAGTTAGTTTTGTGTATCAGGCCCGTAGTTTCTCAATAAAAATTAGGAGGGTGTTGAGGGTCTGACGTGCAACGAGAAGGGTTTCAAAACTGTAATCTCATCAGTCACTTCCGCTACTTCCGGCATTTTCATGAACTGACGTCACTGGGGCAGGCCCCAAGAATCACAAGCATTTACTGTTTTGTGTCAGGGGGTTCTTCAGCTGTTAGTTTTCTAAAATTATGCTGAACATCACTCTTACAGGAGCATCGAACCCAGATTGGTAATTTCAGATGCAAATACCTGAGGCGCAAATTACAATGGGAATGCAGTGGGGAATAATGCATGACAATCTTTGTTTATGTCGAGTTGTGTGTATCATCACCTTGTGTTTGTGCTTTTGGTGAGTGTTATCTGCTGGTAACTCTGAGCAAAAAAATGAAGTGAGCAGTAGGTTCTGCTGAGCTCTGTTTGTAGATTTTTATAGCACCGCTTATCACACGTGAGGGTATCCAGGCGCTGTCCACGGGCACGGGGAGATTAAGGGGCATATTATCAAGACAGGCGATAATGGGCTTGGTAATATGCTCCATGGAATTCCAATTGAAGCCCATGTTAGACGTCCTTCACATTTAACATGGGCTTCAATTGGAATTCCATAGAGCATATTATCAAGCCCATTATCGCCATTTTAGCGGCAGTCTTCTGCCGCTAAAACGGCGATAATTGTATCGCCTGTCTTGATAATATGCCCATGAGTGATTTGCCCAGAATCACAGGATGTTACGCCAAAACCGAGATTCAAGCCCAGATCCCCAGCTCTCAAATCGATAGCTCTGGCTGCTACGCCACATCCTCTCCCTCTAGGAGGCAGATTTAGTAACACTTTCCACTGCTGCAAAGTCACAAAAAAGTGACTCATACTGGAGCAATAGGTTTGTAAGCTATTTACTTTCCAGTGCAAAACATTTTTAGAGATGGGAAGAGGGCTGGACAAGCCTTTTATTCCACTGGACATTTCCCTGGTGGGGTGGAGTCCCTAGAGCCCCTAGTGGCTGGTTTCTAAAGTCCCGGGCCGCTCCTGGGGCCAGTGTTACTTTCCCCAGCTCCCCGAGGTCAATTACTTTAAGAGAGAGATAGAGAGGGGAGGGAGGGAAGGTGGAGCGAAAGTGATGTGAGAGGGAGAAGAGAGAAGGAGAGAGAATGGATGGATGGAAAGAGAGAGAGACTGCGCGAGGAGACAAAGGGAACGGGCTGGTTTGAGCATTTTTGCCAGGGTCTGCATTTGGTTTCCTAGTATGGCCCTGGATGGGAAGTCACCCTAGACATAAAGGAAATAGTGGTTTGGGCTACTATACGTTACTTTGCACCAATGGGCATCCCAGGGTGGTACACGAGTGTTCCCCCATACGACCCATGGGTTATAAGGGAAGTTTTTTTCTACTAAGAATGGTAGGCAGGTCTTTGCACCATAAGATAATGCATCCTAAAGGCAGGCACTAAAAGGAGAAATGGTTTTATATTTCCTAACTTTTTATACATTGCATGACATTTTTCAGGTATGTCTAGGCATATTATTTTTATTGGAAGGTTACCCTTCGTTCTATGCTACACTTCATGTGCACTCCTTTCTTTGCACTATGGTGCTAAGGTGGGTGCATGGCGCCGGGCTGCCTGAAAGAGTGCCAGCAGAGGGTACGTGAGCAGAATCTCAACATCTTTGCAGATTTGCTCTCTCCTCCTAGCACAAAGCAGCACAGTAACTTTGGCTGCTGTACTGCTCGGCGCTATAAATAAGTAAACCTGTCCCTAAATGTGCTCTGAGTTTAACATTGGTGCAAATAAAGCGCACCCCCGTATATAAAATCGTGCCTATAGTAAAGAAGTCATTATCATTATTACTATTAGCATTAAAAATTAACATAATTATTAAGATCATTAGTAATATTAGTTTTGTGCCTCACGGTGTGCCTTGGCTTTAATTGCAAGTGGCAGCTGGAGGCACCTGGCTGGCACGCTGTGGCTCATGACCTGTGAAGGATGAGACTCCATCTGACAAGTAGCCCAGGCTCTGTGCCCACCTGTGCTAGGCTCTGCGCCCACCTGTGCTGACATCACCCGTGAAGGTGAGTGCGGCTGCCAGTTGTGCTGGTGGTTTTATTGAAGTAAACATCTGCTCCTTGGAAGCTGCTCGAGCACTGAGCCCTCGGGCCAAATTTCCCTGTAACTGATCTTTATAGCTGCCTGAGGAATACAAAGAAGTTAACATCATCCACAGGTTGTCCACAGGTTGTCTAACCCTGGGTGGAAAACTGTGCTGCGCTTGCGGAGTGTGCGTAGTTTATGAAACTACACACCACGCAAATCGCACATAGCTCAGTGCAAAAATGCGTAGCGTATCGGGCATTATTTTTTGCTCGATCGCGGTCCTCAAAGTCAAGTTGGCGACCGCGAGCAAGCAAAATCAACATCCCAGCGAGGCTTTTACCTCATTCGGATTGGCAACATCAAGTTGCCGATCACGAGTGTTTAAAATTAACCTCCCGGCAAGATTCTCAATGCGGGGAGGTCAGGTTTCTCATTGCGAGTGGTCGCATATGCTCGCGACCACTCGCGATGAGAAACTACCAGTCCGCGTTGAGAAAGCTGCTGCTCAAGTACAAATCTACTTGAGCGGCAGAAAACAACCACTTGCACTGTGCATGATGCAGTTCGCAAAGATTGCACAGTGCGGACAAGCATTCGGCACTTTGTAATCATTGCGAACAGCATTTCCCCACCGTACTACGCAGTTCGCATAGCTACGCGTAGCGTGCATAGTGCAAAGTGCACTTCGCATAGCTACGCGTAGCGCTACTACACGAACTAAGGGTTAAAATTTACAGTGTAAGCACTCAACCACACAGGGAGGACCCAAAGTCTGTAAATGAGATAAAGTGTGGGTTTATTACAAATTCAAAGCTGACATACACAAGTCTTAAGAATATATTGTAAAAGTACAGAATCACTACTGGCAGGCCAAATCATCTAACAAATTTCAGCCTCTATAAGGTGACACCTACATGGAATTTGGGGATAGAATTGCAGAAAATAAAGAATAACTTTTCATCAGTATTAGATGTGCGGTCCTCTTGCCTATTATTCATGAGGGACACTGAAACGCCGAGGGCTTACCTGCGTCTTCCCACGTTGTCAGCAAAGTCTGTTGTAGCAGCCTTCTGTCACCAGCTACAGCTAGCCGCACCCGCTGCGCGGGTGCCGCGTCGCAGAATATATTGTAAAAGTACAGAAGCACTACTGGCAGGCCAAATCATCTAACAAAGTTCAGCCTCTATAAGGTGACACCTACATGGAATTTGGGGATAGAATTGCAGAAAATAAAGAATAACTTTTCATCAGTATTAGATGTGCGGTCCTCTTGCCTATTATTCATGAGGAAATTTCAATCTCCTAAACTAAGCCTGAATTAAAAGCACTGATCAAGGAAACCCTAATTAGATCCAGTAAAGTAGGAAGGCGTCAGCATAGCAGAACTTTTGTAAAAGTTCTCCAAAATAAAGACTATTCTATAGTATAAAAGCCACATTACTGAGATATTGCAAAGAGGTGAATACCTCTCTAAGTCTAAAAGGGATCTGACTAAAGCTGTAGGGTGATCATCAATTAAAACCCACAAAAGAACGTTCGAGAATTTCATAGCACGGCATTACTTTCCACCTTCATACAATAAAACTTGCCAATTACATTTGAAACTCCTTTCCTTTGGTCCGCACATCAGAACATCCTTGGATTCCTCCGTCTCTCAATTCTGCATGGACAGTAGTCCTCCCTTTGTACGTTAAGGCTTCTCATCCTTGAAAAAAGTACTCCTCCGGAACATCACTATCTTTCAGACACAATGTGCCTTCCTCTATTCATGAGATCGTACGACTGCATCTACAAAGGAGAGAAGAACATTGCAACCCGAGCAAGTTTCTCCACGAAGGTTACACCTTAAGAAATCCAATGCTTAGGGCCTTTGGTCAAGTTAACGTGGCTAACATTTCAGTACACGTTTAAATGCATGATCATGGATACATATACAGTTACAATATAGATGCAGAGTACTATTCGAATGAATACATGATTATGTAAGAGCTAACAACATTATTCAAACCACACAAATGCAGATATATATAGGAACTGCAATTCAATGTTACTGAGAGGAAAACATTAGTATGCCTACATGTATAAATGTTGAGATTACACAGTAAATGCACTTTTTGCAGCTGTTCAGTGCACCACATCACGTTCATGATATTAAGTCACACAAATCCATGAGGCCATGTGCAAATATATATGTAGTCTGGTCAAACATAAAAGGGTGGAGCCAGAATTACGCTGCTCCATAGCCAAACTCAGGACAGAGACAGGTCTTGGGTCAGTTGAGAGACTTCCCAACACTTTGGTTTGTGTAGAAGGCCAGAAGGGTTGGGGAAGAGTCAGTCATGTGCCAGGCTCCAATCCCACATGCCTCTAATTCTTCAAGACTTTATCAATCTTTCTCAGCCACAGGAAGGTCAGCACAGCTCAGTTTACACATGGGTGTGTTTTGGCCAATGTATGTCACTCATCATTGTATTGAACTACTTTAACCCGTCCTTAAGCACTATTTAGTACTAGGAGTAAGGGTGTATGAATTTGCAAAGTCAAAGATTTTGCACATTTTCCTCACTTTTTTAAATAAAGGTCACCAACTTTGAGAAATGCCAAGGTGCTAAGAATTAGTTTGAAACAAGGATGATAAAATGATGCTCTGGTTGACAGAGAAAAATCGTTCTTGCTTTCACTCAAAGGTAAGAGCTGCCCTGTGCAGTGCTTAATTTGTAAGATAAGCTCTAAGTGGTGGGGTGAAATCTCCTGATGGGCAGCCAGTTTCCTGCAGTCTGACATCCCACCCTTCTTGTACAGAGCATCTGAATATTACCAGACAAAAGAATGTTATCTCCCAAACTCTGCTAAATTCAGGGGCGTGGCGAGGGTACCATGGGCCCAATGCAACATGGAAACTGGGCCTCCCAATTCAAGAGTTTGTAGTAAAATTAACGGCCACTGCTTGGAGTAAAGTAGAGTCTAGTGTCACTGCACCTGCTGCATTAATGATAGCTGTGCCTCTAATTACATGTCTCAAAGTTTCTCCTTCTATCTGTTTTTCATATGTCATCCCTATCTCAACCCAACTCTTGTCTCTTCACACTTTCCTCACTATCCTTCCTAGGTTGTGTCTCTCACTCATTCTTGCGTCCTTCCTCCCTTTATCTCCCTGACATTGAAATCTGGTCTCTTCCTCTTCCCTTGTCCTTTAACGCGTCTTTCTATCCTTTCTCGTCATTATCACCTTCTTCTATCCTGTGATTGTGTCCTCCACTCCTTTACTTTTGATCTTTCACACTCTCTGTTTCTTCCATCTCTTCTCTGTGTTCGCTCAATTTTTCACAAATGCATTCTCTTCCCCTGCCTGCAGGACAGACAAAGCCCCCTCCCAGCATTGGGTTCTGGTGCCACTGCACCAGCTGCACCACTGATAGCTATGCCCCTGGTTAGAACCCCCTTTGCACTGTGACCCATGCAGGTATCCTAACAGCCTGGTGAGCGGGTGTCACAAATATCTCAATGACCCCCCACGGGCTATGCCAAAAGTGGCGGGTCAGCAATGAGACTGCTCCTGACCTATCCTGGCCTGTCAAATACTCTTTCGTGAGCTAAGCTACGCCAGAGGGGGTGTGTCTCTATTGAGACTGCTCCTGACCTGTCAATTACTCTTTCACACGCTGTGTCTCACGGGGCGTGTCATTATTGAGACTGCTCCTGACCTGTCAAACACTCTTTCATGGGCTACGTCACAAGGGGCGTGTCAGTATTGAGACTGCTCCTGACCTGTCAAATACTCTTTCATTGGCTACGTCATAAGGGGCGTGTCAGTATTGAGACTGCTCCTGACCTGTCAATTACTTTCACACACTGTGTTTCACGGGGCGTGGCAGTATTGAGATTGCTCCTGCCATGCCAAATACTCTTTCATTGGCTACGTCACAAGGGACGTGTCAGTATTGAGACTGCTGCTGGCCTGTCAAATACTCTTTCACAGGTTGTGTCTCACCCGGCGTATCAGTATTGAGACTGCTCCTGACCTGCCAAATACTCTTTCATTGGCTACATCACAAGGGGCGTGTCAGTATTGATACTGCTACTGACCAGTCAAATACTCTTTCATTGGCTACGTCACAAGGGGCGTGGCAGTATTGAGACCGCTCCTGACCTGTCAAATACTCTTTCACTGGCTGTGTCTCAAGGGGCGTGGCAGTATTGAGACTGCTCCTGACCTGTCACATACTCTTTCATTGGCTACGTCACAAGAGGCGTGTCAGTATTGAGACTGCTCCTGACCTGTCACATACTCTTTCATTGGCTACGTCACAAGGGGCGTGGCAGTATTGATACTGCTCCTGACCTGTCACATACTCTTTCATTGGCTTCGTCACAAGGGGCGTGTCAGTATTGAGACTGCTCCTGACCTGTCACATACTCTTTCATTGGCTACGTCACAAGGGGCGTGTCAGTATTGAGACTGCTCCTGACCTGTCACATACTCTTTCATTGGCTTCGTCACAAGGGGCGTGTCAGTATTAAGACTGCTCCTGACCTGCCAAATACTCTTTCACACGCTGTGTCTCACGGGGCGTGGCAGGATTGAGACTGCTCATGCTATGCCAAACACTCTTTCATTGGCTACGTCACAAGGGGCGTGTCAGTATTGAGGCTGCTCCTGCCATGCCAAACACTCTTTTATGGGCTGCGTCTCACGGGGCGTGTCTGTATTGAGACTGCCCCTGACCTGCCAAATACTCTTTCATTGGCATAAAGTAGCACACAAAGAAAGGAGGAAAATGCCAGCAATTTATGTTTTTGTGGAGGAAGCGGTCCCTTCCTGCACAAAAACAATCATCCCTGCAACACAGACACCCTTGCAGCATGACTCAAGGGGGCCTGTGCTGGTGCAAGGCAGCCAATTGTGCATCAGCACAGGGGAAACCACTCAATCACTCCCCCCTCCCTTTTCTCCTGTCGCCTCCCTCTCCTCCTCCCCCTCACTTGACCAGCTGCTACCTATTATGTCCTATGAGTTCCCCCAGGCATACTGTTAAACCTACTATTCTACTATAATCCTTCTGGTTACTGTAACTTGCTTCTCTATCCCCTCCTATATGTACTTCCTTAAGTTTCCTTAATTACTCCATTTATTTGTATTTCTGTTTCACCGCCTTCAACCCGTTTCGCTCAACTGCCAAGACTGTTTTTATTATGTACTACCATTGCTGATGTAAAGTGCTCTGATACCCTCGGGTGAAGCAAGGCTATATAAAACCTTCAAGATAAAATAAAATAAAATATATTGTTGTTAATACGAAGCATCCCTGTGCTTTTAAAATGACGCTGCAAAATGGCTTGCAACGCCATGCTGCGTCATTTTGTAGTAAATGGGGCCCTGTTTCATCACACATGCAGGGCTTGAGAATCATGTGAAATTACTTCCTGTCATTCCAAGGTTTTGCCTGTGAATCTAGAGTGTGAAATATATTTCTAGAGTAATGAGAAAATAGCTTACAAAGAGTACATGTTATAGGCATGTTACAGGCCTCTACATCTCATTGCTAAGCATGGGCATTCGTGGTAATCACTTACAGATCTATATGTATTCACTGCAGAGAATAATGAGTCACAGGAGATAAAATCATCACATATGTATCAATCAATAATCAATACATGAATGCACTAGTCAAGGTGAAGGTCAAAGAAATCAAATCATATAAACAAGAGGATGATCTAGCATAAAGCTGTCCAAAGGAACTGCTAAGTAAGATCAGTTTTCCCATAAATATTGTACCTTACTGTGCCCTAAGCTGTCTGGAAAATGGCCAGCAAAGATTCTCTGCTAAATCGGGGAAAAGGTCTGAGAGTGTCCTGAATTCCCATCTACATAGCACTAGGTTAAATCACACAATTCTAACATTTGCTACACCTGCAACTAGTTATTATAAAGTGCTCCAATCATCTTAAAGCAGAAAGACACACTTGTGTTCTCATTAGGTCCTCAACATTCTTCACAAGACACCTCCTCTCTGTGTCCTTTGTCGCACTTATCTGCAACATAACAAGATAATTGGGCCAGCGGGTACTCCATAGGTGCACAATAGCAACGCATTTAAAACATTCTACTTTTATCACACAAAGGAAACATTTCAAAGGGGAAAGAAAGCAAAACATGCCACATTTATACATTCAGACTTCAGCTTCTCCTAGAATTGAAATACACATGTGATAGGAAGCAAGACGGCAAACAGGCATTAGCCATTTTCAAACACAACCCTGCGTTACCTATACTGAGTCTAATCATGAATAATAGACAGCTATAGCAATTGCATGTTCTCATGTTAATGTCAATATAAATGAAAAAACATTTAACATGAAAAATGTGCAATCACATGCCCCACGTTAGGCACCAATAACAGGCATGAACAAGTAGTGTTAGCATTGTCTACTCTTTACACCCACATCACCTCATCAGCACGCCATTGTACGTCACCCTCCAATATCTTGATGGTTTGGGATCATACTAGTCTTCTAACTAATAGTCACTGGCTGCCTGTTTATGATCTCCACTCCTTGACTCTGATATTTTCTGTGGGATTCATCCTCGTTCAACGATCTTGTTGTTCCCAGGGTGAAAAAATACTCCTGGGGAGGGAGAAGTTTTTGGTTGGGTGCTACTAGGCTATGGAATTCTTTCCCATAAAATCTGAAACACGAGAACAATCTGTTAGCATTTAGGAAGGCGCTAAAGACCTGGCTGTTTAGTCGTTAAGGTCTGTCGAACCTCAGCCTCAATGAGTAAGCGCCTTGACACCTTCGGGTGAATGTTTTGCGCTCTATAAGTCGCATTTTCATTTCATTTCAAGGCTCGTTTCGTGGAATCCTTGTGGAAGACTCATTTCGTGGGATTCTTGTTGAAGACTCATCTTCGTTGTCCTTCTCTCTCCCCAGGTGCAAACAGATGACCTACTCCGAGGACCTGCCCCAGATCGCGGTGGTCTTCATTTTCGTGAACGAAGCCCTCTCCGTCATCCTGCGCTCCGTCCACAGTGTGGTCAACCACACGCCTTCGCACCTGCTCAAAGAAGTTATTCTAGTGGACGACAACAGTGATAATGGTAAGATGCTGCCGTGGTACCATGAGTGGTCAGAACGTCATCATTTTTGCGCTTCACACCTTCTTCGGCTCCAAAACATGCAACACGATTTAAGAATGGTTCAATTAATTTTCCTGAAGTAAGAGGGTCCCATGTCAACATATTTCTGTAGACTGTATTCAGCATTTTTGTGTTAACACCTAAGAAGCTTTCATCTTAAGATGACATTTTCAAACAGTTGATCTTCCAAATGCTGGGAAGATGTTTCTTTGGGTGGATTACACCCCTTTAATTATGTAGCAAAAATTCTGGATACCTCGGGCATGATTTAGATGTCGGTGGATGGGTTACTCCGTCACAATTGTGATGAATATCCCGTCCATCGAAATATAAATATCATTATATCCTATGGGATTTATATTTCGGCGGATGGGATGTCCATCACCAATGTGAGTAACCCATCTGCCGAGATATAAATCAGGCCCATAGACTACATTGCTGCCAACACAACTTTGCAACTACAGGTTGACCTCCTTGCAATTGGAATAGTACCATTTAATGCCTTAGGTCAGTTCAAATGTTGGCAATGAATTGCACCCATACTTGCGCAATCTGAGTCATTCAGTAATGTTGATGTAATATTGCACTGGTACTGTCTATATAATCCTGCCCATGGTATCCTGTTCCACATGAATTTTTATATGAAATATCAGCATTTGTAAAGCTCACAGCTACCTCCGATGAGGTGTCCCGTTGCTGGGGGTTTGGGGAAGATTAAGCGAGCTATTGCCCAGAGTCACATGGTGTTGGGCTAACCTGCCGCCAGTGCCAGGGATCGAACCGTGAGGCCCGTGGTCCAGAGGAAGGCACCCTGGCCACTGGCCACACCTCTTCTATGCATGAAGTATTGTGTTTGTGAGTAAACTTTGTAGGTCATTCAGAACACTATGAAAGAGATTGTGAACTCGATTTCCAGTTTCACTGTGATGGAAACTTGCCTCCTTTACAACAAGTCCACTGGCAGGGTTACCACTAGCAGAATTACCACTGCCCAACTACAACAGTGCAGATTTTAAATTCACCCACCTCCAAAGCCCTTTCTCTTCTTTGAGCGTGCTTTTCGTTTCCTGTGTTATTTTAGAATTGGTGTGTATTTATTTTTGGCAAACGCAGTGCACACAATCTACTGAAAGCGCTCTATGCACAACAACCTTCGTGGAAATATTCATTTGTTCATGAAACTCAGCTTTGTTCACATCCTGCTCGAAAGATAGAATACACCTTACCTGGTGGATAGGGGTCTGGAAATTCAGCTTTGTCCAAAGTCTGCTCAGAAGATAGGATACACCTTACCTGGTCGATAGGGGTCTGGAAACTCAGCTTTGTCCAGAGTCTGCTCAGACTACCAGGCATTAGAATGGCAATACGAGGAGAAATGATTAATTTCTCCTCATTCCGTCTTCTTTCCATGTGTGCTGCATTCTGCAGCACACATAGAAAGAGCAAATTGCCATTATTGAATGTTTATGTACCAGAAGGTGCTCCTTTCTGTATATAAACAATCGTCCCTGCAGTGCAGGCACCCTTCCACCATGGCGGCAGGCACTAGGCAGCTTTTTTTGCTCTAGCCCATGGTGAATCACAGGGGTGCACCATTTTCTTGTGACTATGAACATCCCTGCATTTTAAAAATGTGTGCCACTGCCCAATTTGGCTCCAACAATTTTTTGTAAATATGCCCCTATAACTCACTAACATGACAACGTTTAAGACACATGTCCTGGAAACAGTAATGTGAGTAACCCCAGGTGGAGTAGGCGGAGTGAGACTATGCGGAGGTCCACGGAGTTGGGGGGAAACTCCGTTGAAATCCGCTCCACCACTCGCCTCCACCTATAATAACAAACATTTCAATATACATTTAAAATTAAATAAAAACACACTTACCTGACCTGCGGCATCCCCCGGCTGCCCTCCTCCTCCTCGTTGTCTGTCTCCTACGTGGGGTACATCTTGAGAGAACTGCACATGCGCATGCACCCGTGCATGCACAGTTCTCTCAAGATGTGCTCCACGTAGGTGCGAGAAGGCGAGGAGGAGGAGGGCAGCCCAGTGACGCTGCAGGACAGATAATAGTGTTTTTATTTAATTTTAAAATTGTTTGTAACTGTATGTTCAGGAGGGGTGGGCTGGCTAACTCTGCTCTGCAGCGGAGTCAGAGTTTTGCCCTATACTCTGCGTTCCCATCGGAGCGCGGAGTGGGCAAATCACCACACACTCCGTTGGCGGAGCGGAGTATATGCCCAGGGTTAAATGTGAGCACAAACAAACTTCTGATGAAAAAGTCTTGCAAATCAAATAAGACCTTGCCCTACAGTGGTGTCCTCAAATCCAAGGTGAAAAGGAACCTGGACTTTGTTAACACTTTAAGTTAGTGCTAAAGGCTGGATCTATGCTAACAAAAGACTCTGATATAACAATGTACCCTCCCGACATGGCAGGCAATGACCCTCCAACTCACAGTAACACATGCAAGGATGACCTCCCTCGAGGGCTCCTCAAGCATCTCCAGCATACAAGCTCAGCACCAGATCAAGATACTAATGGGCAGATGTAATATTTTTTAGTGCATCACAATAAACAAACTTGCTGCACTACATTGTACAAGGGATAGTGTAGTGTTTTACAAATTTATGAAGGCTCCAGCTTAAGAGTTAATATTCCTTATTTCCGTGCTACTTTGCATACCAGGTACTATCACCTGATTATACAGAACTTTCCTCTGTGAGCCCACATTCTATGATGGCTATTTTCTAAATATTAAATGGTGCATCCATACAACTATATTACAAAATCACATACATAGAACTTGTAGGATAGTAGTATCTGCTTTTATGGTTACCCCACGTTTTGCTTGATGTCATAGTGTTTCTGACTAGTCTGACTGGGATCCTGTAAATGAGGACCCCCGTCTCTGTGCTTTCTCCCCTTATTTGGTATAGTAAGTACCTAGGTACATCCCAGATTGGATACTGGGGTACCCTTATAAGTCTCTAGTTTATGGTTTTAAGGTACCCAGGGCATAGGTACCCCAGGGGTCCCCTATGGGCGCATTAGGGATCGCTCAAACTGTAACTACAGGCCTGCCATTGCAGCCTGTGTAGGCTGGTGCTAGCAATACTTACAACAGATATAGGTTTCCCTATATCTGAGGTCACTGCACTTAAAATATATATATATATATCGCACACTATATAAAGCGCTGCATACCAGTGAAGGTTTCATGGCACTAGCCGTGGAGAGTGGAAGGTTCCAGGACAAGCCGAGTTAGACTATTTAGAAGTTTAAAAAGCATACGGAAGTGGTAACTATTAGGAATGAGTCTGAGCGAGGGAGGGAGTGAGTGTGACCCAGGGTGAAGTATTGTGAACAGTTTCTCAAGTGCAGTGTAGTTCTCAGGAGGCTAGCAGAAGAAACTGCTTCGCTGGACTCTTGCCTGGAAAATCTTTGCCTACAGCACAGTGTGAAAGTGGATTTGAAGAACAAACAGCTTTTGACGTCCCAGTCGGAGGCGTCGGTGCTTGGCGGCTGCCGCCCTGATGTGTTCCGGAGTCAGGACTGAGTCCTGTTCAAAGTTAATGACTTGGCACTCGGTTCCAAAGCAGCTGCAGCCCCACGTCTGACGTCACCATGCCGCAGACGGGCATGAAGATTGTCTTTTCGAGAGCAATGTTAAAGCATGCTGTGGCAGATTTACTCGCCCCTTGCGCCACTTGTGCGTCACTTTTTCCATGTTAAATGTGACGCAAAAGTGGCGCAAGGGGCGAGTAAATCTGCCCCGCTGTGTTTTGTACTGGATAAGGGCAAAGGGTAAAAGTCAGCTACTTCCTGATCATTTTAGCCATAAAAGGGATACATGCCTTCGAGCAGGAAATTGCAATTAAACACAAAGGGCCTCATTCATGAGAGATGACGCATCGGTGCGTGAAAGCAGCGATGCGTCACTTGTCAGTGTGCACTCCTTGCAACATACCTGATGCGTCATCATATTTAATGTATGATGCATCATGTCGCAAGGAGTTACAGATACGTCAGTATTTCTGATGTATCTGTAAGCGCAAAAGTGACGCATTGCTGGAGTGTGTCACAAAAGTGACGCAACTACAGCAATGCGTCCTTTCACATGGGGCAAGCCGCATGTGAAAGGGCCAGCGTCAGTCTTACGCCTGCTGTGAGGCAGGCGCAACATTTATTTATTTAAAAAAAAAAAAATTTTAAAGACCATTATTCGCAGTATTGGAAATATACAGTGTAAGGCCTACAACACGGGGGCCGGCCGTTGTAATATTCAACATCCGTTCATCTGCGTATGAATACATCGCCCTTCAGCCGACAACCCTGGGGTCCGGCGGCGCAGTAAAGTTATGTGTATTCAACACAGGCATGTTGTGAACTAGACAAGGTATAGGTCTAGGGTTTTTCTAACTTTTAAAACGTAAAACAATTTGTATTTACTGTATTACATGATGTTCACACACAGGGTCCCCCTCCCCGGTAGTCGATATAGTAAGCTAGCTCTGGACAGTACCTTCAATTATCTATTTGGTAGACATCAATATGCGCGCCATTGTTTTTCCCCTGTTTCTGGTTCAGTTCCCCTCAGCAGTGATTCATGTTGTACCTTTGCCCTAACTTTCTTCATCAGAGCTGGTGTCATCCGCCTCTGGTAATGGTTCGCATAAGTTACCCCTATATATATTCCAGGGTGCCCATATTTTATTCCATTTACGCGGGCTGGCCCTGGTGACATAGACTGTACGTTCCGTAACCATAAGTATGTCCATGTTCCTGGACCATATCGTCAGGGTCGGTACTTCTGAAGCGCCCCATTTTTGTGCTATGTCCCTCTTTGCCACCATGATGCCTAGCGCGCTCCACAGTTGACCATATCTGGATAAGTCATTAGGTTCCCATATGTTTAAAATGCACTTCGTGGTTCTCGTATTAGTGAAATATCAAGCGCTTGCGAAATTGTTCGCATTACCTGTCTCCAGTATTCCGCTATCAAGGAGCAGTCCCACAGGGTATGGAGCAGTGTTCCCTCCTCCCCACAGCCCCGCAGGCAAAAGGGATGTGGTGTTCTGTTCAATTTGTGCAGCATATTTCGCATGTAGTATATCCTATGTAGGATCTTGAGTTGAACTAGCCTAAATTTTGCCGAGATTCCCACTTCTCTAGGGGACGCCAGCGCTTCATTCCATTCATTATCATCCATTTCCCCCACCTCTTCCGTCCATTTCTCCCTTAATTTCAGTGTGGGGGTTGGTAGGTTATTAAGTAATTTACGATAGGTGAGGGAAGTTGCCCTACGTTGCATAAAGTCTGTAAGTAGCCTGTCTTCTAACGGTGAGGATTCCGGGAGTTCGGTTTCTGGCGGTATGACCTGTAAGAGTGCGTGTCTGATCTGCACATAGCGGTAGAGCTCGTTCGGCCCTAGGTCGTACTGTTGCTGGAGTAGCAGGAACGGGAGCACCGCCCTCCTGTCCCATAGGTCACCCACTGTGGACATGCCGATACTATCCCATTGTGCGAATCCTCTGCTAAGTCTTAGCCGTCCCAGTGCTTTGGTATCCCAGAGCGGGGTAAGCTTAGTGATCTTATTTGTCCACCCCAGTTTTGCCTGAGCTGTATGCCACAAAGTGATCGTATGTTTCGTGGGGCCAATCAATTTATTCGCCTTGCTTCTATCATAGAGTGTCGTAAGTAGGCCAGTTGTGCCTAATTGTGCTCTGTCGGCCCAATATGCTGGATCTTCTTGGGGCGCGTGTAGCCATTGGTTTATAATTTTGAGTTGTGCTGCCCAATAATACATTTGTAGGTTGGGTAGTGCAATCCCGCCGTCATACCAGCTTTGATTAAGCTTGACATGCGCGATGCGTGCTGGGCGGTTATCCCACAGTAAGTTAGAGACCAGTGCTGTGACTTGTTGAAAATATCTCTGCGAGACTGGGTAGGGTGTGTTTTCAAGAGCATACAAAAAACGCGGAAGCGCCATCATTTTGTATAGAGCTGCTCTGCCGAGAAGGGTCAATGGCAGAGTCGCCCAATGCTTCACATCCCTGCGTAGACGTTCCAGGGGGGGTTTCAAGTTTTTTTCAAAAAATGTCGCCGGGTCGGCTGTGACATATATGCCCAGGTATTTAAAGAAACCCGAGGCATGCAATAGAGGGCAATCCTCCGCAAGGAAGGGGGCCGGTTCTTTCAAGGTGTAAATCACTGACTTTGACCAGTTTAATGTGTAGCCTGATGTCTTCCCATAGTCATCACAAATTTCAAGGAGCGCCGGTATACTCCGATCCGGGTCTGATAAATAAACCAACATGTCGTCTGCATAGAGCGACACTCGATCTTCCCTCCCCTCTGTCCACTCGATACCCTTCAATAATGGAGTTGTTCTAATTAATGTTGCTAAAGGTTCAAGGACCAGGGCAGGCGCAACATTTTGACGCAATGGCGTCCTAGAAGTAACGGCAGTGAAATTTCATAGATTTCACTGCGTCACTTCTACGAGGCTTTTTGCGGGGGAACGCTCCCCCTGCATACATTATACCTGACGCATGTATAATGTAGTGCAGGGGTTTACAAACTGACACATCTGCTTAGATGCGTCACTTTGTAAATAGTGCACAACAGGAGGCATGTTTTACGTCGCCGATGCGTCACAAAAAGTGACGCATCGGATGCGCAAAACTGACGCAAAGCCTCATAAATGAGGCCCAAAAACTTTAATCTTGTGCATTTCAGGAGTTATATTTTCTACTAAATATATAACCTCTGTTGAAAGGGACTGCTGCTTGGAGTATGTATAGCAGAATGGAAAATTAAAAATGTTTTGATATACATACGGATAGGTCCGTCATTCCCAAGCACCTCAGGCTGAAAACAATCTTTACATTCTAATAATTTAATATGGTGATTACGAATTCATGGTTAAGATTCACTGGTTTCCACTGCAATTGGTAAATACATTTCAATTCATCTAAAATATTTGTTAAAAAATCTCTGTATATTTTTGTAAATTGGAGATATAGACGTGGGTTCTGAAATGTGCCTGGTGAGGGTATAATTACTGTGAAAATGCTTTAACGATGTGACAGGCTTAGTGACAAAATGCTTGAGTGATGGAGCTAAGGTCACTGACGTCAAACAGTTTGGAGCTGTCAGATGGGGTCCTGGTTACTGTCACAGGAACTCTCTGGCATGAAAACATTATTTAAGCAATCCCTGTCTCTTTAGGGATAGTACCTGGCAAAGTCACTGTCAGATGGAGTCCTGGTTCTCTGGCATGAAAACAGTACTTTAAAAAAACAATACCTGCCTCTTTAGACATGGTGCCTGGGGCAGCAGCTGTCAGATGGGGTCCTGTTTACTGTCACAGGAACTCTCTGGCATGAAAACATGATTTAAACAATACCTGTCTCTTTAGGGATAGTGCCTTGGACAGCAGCTGTCTGTAATGTGAAAACATTACTTTAAACCATACCTGCCCTTTTAAGCATTATACCTGGGACATCCCCTGTCAGATGGAGCGATGATTACTCGCACAGTAACCAGGATGAGTTGTGGGTAATCACACAACATACAAGGTACTGGGAAAGGGACCCGGCCTAATAACTGCCTGATGGGACATGACTGTCAGCACATTAACTATGTGATGGGTTGTGATAACTGTCCCAGCAGGTCTAAGACCCCTGCATGAGTACAACTTTGGTAACTGCCTGACTGGACACGAATAATTTACATGTTGGTGGCAGAGAATACATACCACTAACATAATGATCCGCCCTCCCGATTTAAATTAGGAGTGGGCGGAAGTCGCGAAATGGACTTTCGCGGAGAGGCACAGAAATTGAACCAATTTCCGTGCCTCTCCGTAAATTTCACCAGGAATGCGCATGCGCAGACTCCCGCGCATGCGCAGTTTTAAGAAAAAGGCGCGATAAACCTGGAAGAGATGTCCCCACGATAAGGTAAGTGTTTTAAATCTTATTTCAGGCTTTAATCTGTTTAATATTGCGGGCAGGAGGTGGGCGGGCAGAGGGCAGGCGGCGGGCGGCCACTTCCGTTCCACCCCCTAGTGTGCGGAAATTTGCCCCATTTTTCCGCCTTCTTTGCGGAAGGCGGAGGGGCAAATTTCGGCACAATCTGTGGGCGGAACGGAAATGTCAGCCCACCCCTAATATAAATGCGAATGGATCATAGGTTTGGCTACAATGGTGATGACTTTCAGCACCATAGCAAACATCAAGCAATCCGCCAAATTATAGATTAGGCCCTAAATTTCTAATAAAATGAAGGATACCTGTATGTAGGTCTGGGTGGTGAACTCTGCTCCGTTCGTGGAGTTTGCGGAGTTTTCCGCACTCCGTGCTCCATGGTGCACGCACAGTTACACAGAGCATTGTATTTTCCTCGTTCACCAACGTCAAGTTGGTGATCGCAAGCGGCAAAAATCAACTTCCAGACGAGATTTCTCAATGCGGGCGGCTGTGATGGTCACGAGCTCTCGCATTGAGAAACCGTCCTTTCATATTGAGAAATCTGCCACTTGGGTAGAAAATCTACTCGAGCGGCGAGAAAAGAAGCAGTGCCCTCTTGATTTGTGCATGGTGCAGCTCACGCTGATTTTACAGCATTGAACAAACACCCGACGTTATCCCCTCCCATGCTCATGACGAGATCAGCTCGTCATGAGCCACGGTTGCTGTGTGCTCATGACGAGCTCAGCTCGTCATAACGTCTCCAACGCTGGCACGCGGGGCTAATTACCCCGCTGTGCTGAGCGTTCCACACAAACGGGTGTTGCCGTGACGAGCTCAGCTTGTCATGAGCACACGAGCACCGTGGCTCATGACGAGCTGAGCTCGTCACGAGCACCACGGCGCTGTGCGCGCCCCCCCCAGCACAGCGGGGGAATTACCCCCGCGGCCAAGGGGTTAAACTCAACGCGAATGGCACTATACCGCTTGCCAAACTCCCCATAGCGGAGCGGTGTTTTTTGATCACTTTTACTCTGCCCAGGCCTAACTGTATGTTAAGTTTCTCAGGGAGGCATCTTACACATCACAGTAACCCTCCAGAACAGCTTGATTTGAATATATGCAGAGTAATTGTTTTAGAGGACATGATTACTGGTATAATGTCTGTCCGAAAATCTCTATTACTTCCCCAGAAGCTAATTAATTCAGCAAAAGGCCAGGGGTAAGTGAGATCACACCCTCTAATACTTCCCCTTTATGACTTCACAGGAAATACCTCACATAAACTTTGACCCTAATGACATCACAGCAAGTTATATCAGGTGACCTTTAACTCTTTAGATATTACAGGACAGTGAACTAATCTTCGAAAACCAACATAATAAATCAATATTAACAAAATATAGTGAAAGTATACTGAGGCAAATAAAACAATTAAAATGACCACCCATAGAGTGTTGCCATGATAAGAATAAGTGCAAGGTAATCATTGGCCAGCAGTACAGTCAACACATTCACAAGTACAGCCCCAAATGACCTCCCACAACCATTTTTCCTCAGGTGCAGTCACCATAGCAACATATGTCCAATTGAGGCCACAACAGATCATGTGTGCAGGCTCTTCTGTGTCTCAGAACTGGACTGCACACAGGTGAAATGGGCCTCAAATCACGCAGCACTTGAAATCCTTACGTGCTGTTCTACGCCTCAGACAGAACTATTCTGCAGACAGATGAAATAGGCCTCGGGTCACACAGCATGTGAAATCCTTTCGTGCTCGCCACCGTCTCAGAACTAGCCTGCACACAGGTGAAATAGGCACCCCCATTTTCTGCTGACTGGTACGTGTGGCACTTTACTCTGACTGTCCCTGGGCTCTCTCTACCTAACCAGGCCCAGGGCCAGTGCTATGCTCAAAATACTTAGAATTCAGTGAAAACACCTACATACACTAGGGTGCACTATGGGTTAGGGTACCCCTATGATTGGCATGATCTAGCCTGTAAGGCCCTAGTACATAATAGGGCAGGAGGGTCAAAACTACCTTTAAACTGCCATGCCATTTATATACTATGGACTTAGAGGCCAGCAGCCTTTCTGCACTGACATGTGTACACCGCTGAGACCTGAGGTCAGTTTAAAAGCAGCCCTGTGTTTCAGGACTGCTTTTTACATGTAAAGTGTACACAAATACAACTTTGGTGTTTGGGGCACCTAAAAAGTATTAAAATACAATATTTTGGCATGTTAGGTACCGCCAGGGTCTCTCCTAGGTGTCCCAGTGGCGGGGTATCAGGTACTTATAAGGAGGACCCTTAGAAAATAGCCATATGCCGTGGACTTAGTGAAATTGCACATTTCACTTCCCATTTTGCAGTAAAGTGTTTCCCAAAAGCGACTTTTGTGCTGGGCGCACTGTAGAGTGAGGATCTACAATATATTTACACATATTCAGAAGCCCTAAAGTCTCCCCTGGGTGTCCCAGGAGTGGGTGTCCTGTACATAGAGGCAGGGTCCTTATAAAAGATGGTGTATTAACCCTAAGGGATGGTGTATTAACCCTAAGGGGGAGGAAGAAATTGTCCAGTCTGGTAGGAGAGGGTTCTGTTCATAAGAATACCAGATCAAGTGGGAGGGGTCATAAACAATGATCTTCTAAGGCAGAACCGAGTACCGAGTTGGTAAGAGCAAAATCGTACAGGGCTATGGACCACGTTTCAATGCCGGATTTGGAAAGTCTTTTCGAATTGATATGTTCGACACGAATCGGCTGTTGGAATCCAACTTTGGGGGCCCATAGCAGGGCCCCCTTTACCTGGAGCCCTCCAGTTGGGGCCCGTGGCGGTAAACACATGGGTCACCTCTTTCTAGCCATGCACGGTGTAGCAGGCAGCATGGGGTGCTCACCACAGGGTGCAAGGTTTTCCGCAACCACCCTTTTTAGGTCTCGCCTGTCGATGCGCATGCGCATCGAGCAAGCGAGACTATAGGGGCTCATCCAGACTTTATCTAACTTGCAAGGAATCGTGGCGATTCCTTGCAGTGCCCGTGACTTTTAAGCTCAATGCGCATGTGCATTGAGCTTAAAAGCGCGTGCACAGCCGCCCGCATTCCTCCGACACCTTTGAAGTGAAGCTTAGCTTCACTTCAAAGGCCCGGCTTGTTCACACCCACATGCCGCTCTGCCCCGCTCCGCCCCCTCCCCTGAGTCATCCTGCCTGCCCCTTCCCGCCGTGTCGCATTTCTCCTCCCCCCTCCCCTCTCTTCCCTCCGTCTTGTTCTTCTTGCTCACTTGTCACTCTTTGCCCCTTACTTCTATCCCTTCCTTTCGATTCCCTCTCTGAACCTCCTTCTATGCCCATCTCCTGTTCCTTTCTTTTCTCCAACATTTGCCACGTCTGCTTTCCTCGTCTCCCCACACGTTTGCCTCCCTTTACCTCTGTTTCCTTAGCTCCTCGTTTCTCCCGCCTACTCTCACATCTTTCTCTTTTCTTTCTACCCTCTCGCCCCCACTTCTCTTCGTGCTCATCTGTTCTCCACACATTTCTCTCACTTAATTCTTCCTGCCTCAACTCTCCGCTCCGCCCCCTCCCCTTCCCGCCGTGTCGCATTTCTCCTCCCCCCTCCCCTCTCTTCCCTCCGTCTTGTTTGTTGTTGTTTGTTGAAGCAAACCCTTGCATTCACCCTTCGGGAGTTCATCCATTTGCGAGACTGCGATAGGCACATTTATTATTTTGTTTCCCATTCACCACAGTTTTTATTTTTTTAATAGGCACTGGTAGAAAGGGAGACTCGAACCGGTCCGTAGTCCACATCAATGCGGTACGGACAAAGATAATGACCGTGAATTGTGACCGTGAATTGTGACCTCCGCTTCGGCATTATAATTTAGCTTCCCCTCTCCTGCTTCGCATTACCAGCCCTCCCCACCCTCTGAGCACAAACAGTGCCTTTCTTAAGCAAGTGTCAATACTTCCTTATTCCTCCTCCCGCAGCCATTCCCATGTCTGCCCGACCCCTCCCTCACTCCCTACACCCCTCCTGCACAGGTCCAGCGGGCGCCTACAAAGTAGGAGCTCCACAGCGGCATTTGTATTTTTAAAAAGCAGCAGCTTGTGTAAAAGCATTTCCATTCGGGCTTCGCAGCTGTAGCATTTGTATTTTCAAAAGAGTAGCGTGTGTACGCATTTGCAGTTTGTAAATGCTCGGTCACTACAGGTAAATAAATATTGAAGTGCGTGGACTTTAGTATGTGAACTGCCAGAGCCGCAAAGAAATGCTTTCACATTCTTCCTGAATCAACTTGTAGGTGTCACCAGAATTGGCACTCAGTGTCGGCCTCGTGATATGGTGAATAGGCAACAAGAGACTTGAGCAAAGCTGTCCTTCTTAAGGAGGCGATGTTAACCAAGAGGACGGTAGCTGGACATGAGGTAAATACAACACTGGAATTAAGGGGCAAACCAATTGCCTACCTAGGTATTCAGTCTTCCACCCCTGCATTCTTGAATCTTCTTTTCACTGACTCTTCCTTATGTTCTTAACCCTTTCAGAGTTACTGGACTGTTTGGAAAACGTTTAATTTCCTTTAAATCTACTCCAGTGTTGCAACCATCTTCTTAGCGGTGAACAAACAGTAGCTTGATCGCTTTAATCGTGAATTGTTTTATGCTCTGAAACTATCCAAGGAGCTAAATTGGTTCCCTGTAAAGAGCTTGCAGCTTCTGCTTACATTTCACATGCTTCACTTGGTCTTGTTTTTTGTTGGAATGCGGCGGAAATGACTTAATTGCCGTTAGTTTAACCCCAAGGTGCATTGGCAGGGCTGTTTCAGCCGTCTTCCTCCTGTTGGCTCTTTCCCCCACAACTGTGTTTTTATGGCCCGCTCACCTGTGTGCCTCTCTGCTCTGTGTACGTCCCCCTAATGACGGACCTGGCATGCTGTCCCGCTGCTATGTATTCTTTCTGCTTTGCCACACTTTTCACACGCAACGGCTATTTTCTCACATGAGCGCCTGCCGAGCTGTGCGTCTTTGCTAAGTTGCTTTTTCCCATAAATGAGCCAGGAGTCGATGTTTTATGGCTGTGTTTGCTAGTCCATCCTTCCTTCAGTGAACCCTCAGACTGGGAATGTAATGTTACCAGGTCAGTGTCAAACACAGTACACCAGCAGATCAAGACTTTCTATTTAGATAGCTGTGCACTCTTGCACTTTTGGGTTCTAATCGTATTTCAAGAGCTGCATTTCAGAGCTTTTAGAAATGTTTATGGCTTTTTTTTTTGAAATTCTTTAGCATTGGCTACAGGAAACAAAAATGCTAAAGATTTACAAAAAAAACCCATAAACAATTCTAAAAGCACTAACTCTAATGCTGCGAGACCTATTGCATTTTCAATGCTTGTTTTCAATGGGAGCCTGTGTTGTCGGTCGGAACCCAGGCTCCCATTGAAGTTAATGGGAGTCCGACCAAATGGTGTTCGGACACATCGTAAACAGTCGGTCAGACTCCCCGAATCCGATTCGGTTGGAAATAATTCCGAGAACGAGTCTCTGCTTTCTGATCGACATCGTAATGAGGCCCTATGTGTGTTTGGCATGTATATAGCACAAGCCAAATATTATATTACTATGAGTTTACATTCATTAAGTATGTGTGGGAGGTATATAGCACATACCAAAAACCAAATTGCCTTGTGTGGATTTATTAATTGCAGTAATAGCATGTGTGAGATGCAGGTTTGAAGCCCTGAGTATTTACTAGTGATACAGGTGTCTCCAGATTACTTTCAGCCTGTTGAGCTATGGTACCTTCAAAGTTCTAGAAATCTTACCAGAATATGATCTGGAAACTGTGCTTAATTTGTAAAAACTTAAGTGCAGGGGATCCTCGTCAGGAGGCCACCGCAGTTTGCACTACACATTGCCACTGGACTTACACAACTACTAACCATCACACTGCTACAAGTGGGACAATTCAGACTATTCAAGGCCGCCAAAGTTTTAAGAATGGCTTTGGTGGCAGGTATTAGTTGTTTTTAATGCATTAGAAAACAACAGTTTTTCTGCTCATCTTTAAATTACACAAACAGCACTACCATGTGGCAGCTGTCATAAGTGCAGGTTCCAGCAATTAAGTACTGGTGCAGAGCACTGGAAAGCAGTGGCTTAAATTAAGCACTATCTGGAAAGGGTGCAGGTTAAGGCAGAGAGCTCACACTAATTTCCTGAATAACAGAACCGCAGTGCTCTTCCTGCCTCTGGCCACTTCAAAATCAGGAAGCTCTGGGCAAAGTGCAGGTGTAGGGCCTGTGTTCTGGGAAGAGAAGTCCGCATGAACACAATGTCTTTGAGATGAACTAATTATGGTACATTCATTGGTGACAGAAAAGTGGAGTGTGGAAGACTAGGAGCAGCTCATATTGTTGGTGATTGTGGCTGTTTATAATTAGCCCATATGAGCAGCATAGAGGTGTGAAGTGGAGAGCTCCCTCAGAGAGCATCGTGAGAAGTGCACATTTAATATTTTCTAGGTTATGGGAATAGAGAAATCAAAAGGGGTACAAGGAAACAGACAAGAATACCAAGCCAGGCTGAGTGCGACGAAACAAAACATATACTTACAGAAATATGCTAATGCATATGTTTAACCGCATCGCTGCGGCGGCTATCCCCGCTGTGCGCGGCGGTTTTAAAAAACCCGCGGTTCATGACGAGCTCAGCTCGTCATGAGCGCACGGCAGGTTACGCTCATGATGAGCTGAGCTCGTCATCAGCCTGGAAGGGGTTAAAAATCACCACATGCCCAAGCTTGCCCAAAAAACTGGCCAACTGGGATTCCCACTGTGACTCAAATTTAAGAAAAATTTTGCTGCTCTCACAGTGCACATTTTCTGTTTACTAGCTTAATTCGTATCATATTTTAGCGCTTTTTGTTTCAAGTCCAAATACATTAGAGGCAAATGCATTCAAACTTCACCATGGCAAGGAACGAAAATTGCTATTTAATGTTTGTAAAACAGAAGGAAGCCATCGGTGTGGTAACCTACATTTCTTTCAAAACTGAAGAAAACCATCAGTGTGGCAACTTACATTTCTTTTAAAACCGAAGGAAAGCATGTGTGGCAACCTACATTTCTTTTAAAAGTGCCTAAAGGGGAGGGAGCAGCAGCTGTCCTGGAACCAGCGGTCTGTGTGCTGCATTCACTGGGTCTGTCAACAGCTCAGACTGGCAGCTGAGTTCTGCTGGCATTGCCAAGGATCTAGCCCCTGGCATTGCAGAAACTGACATTGCCAAAGTTGTGTTCACAGGCTATGTCATTGCAGTCATCAGTAAGTATGGGCATAAAATTTGTTCCGCTCGCGGAATTTGCGAATTTTTGGCAATTTCGTGATCTGCGAATCGCGTGAAATTGCCCGAAAATCCGCAATTTGCGATTTGGCGGATTTTTTTTCTTGTTTGCGCTTCAAAAATACAATCTCACGCACACGGCATTGACTTACCATGATTCTGTGTTCGCTGATGAGTTTTCCTCCCTGTTCGCGTGCGCTGCGAGATTTTGGTAGCTGGCCGAGCAACGCCGCGATCGCGAATACGTCACTGCGACCCGAAACAGGAACTTGCGAACGGGAACACATCATTGCGACCAGAAACAGGAAATTGCGAACACGTCATTCCGACCCGAAACAGGAAAAAGGCATTGCGAGCAGACTGGTTAAGTGGAAACAACATGTTCGTGACATTGCGACCGCATGCGCAAGTTCTCATTCCCGAACTGGTAAAAAAATCTCGCAAAAAAAATTAATTCGCAAGGTCGCGGAATTTGGCGGATTTTTGCGAACCGCGATTACGAATTTACGCAAATTCACGTATCACGAATTCGCAAATTCCTCCCATGCTTAGTCATCAGTGGCCTCCATTATCCCAAAGAGCGCAGGTGGCCCTGTTTGGACACTGGAAAGATGCATTCCTTCGATGGAGTGCACCAGTGGAGAGGGGAGGCACATTAGAAGCATCCACCGAGACCTAGTGACTGCCTCCATTGCTTCCTGCCTAGACTTGTGACCTGTGGGGCCGATTCACAAAACTAATTTAAGAAAAAATCCTAAACTTACTACTTTTGGTATTCACAGAAGTTAGGATTTTGTCTTAAATTTGTCTTAAAACAGACTTATGACAAAATCCTAACATAAGTCTGTCTTAAGTCTGCCTTAAGTCTGCCTTAAATTTGTCTTAAGTCAAACTTAAGACAAAATCCCAACTTCTGTGAATGCCAAAAGTAGTAAGTTTAGGATTTTGTCTTAAGTTAGTTCTGTGAATCGGGCCCTGTGTCTTTTCACCTTTCTTGCAATACTGGCTGATTAAAAAAAAAAAACTGGATTAAACTCAAGCAAAAGAAATCCATAAATATATCAAAGGAGCAGCAGTGAAATCAATTTATAGTCTTCAGTGGTTTAAATTTAGGCTTTTTCATAGCAACTATAACTTAGCGAATAGCGAGCTCTGATGATTTTGCAAACTGACTGTTGCTCCCACCTACTCTGTGAAGGTTTCTCCTCCCCACACCTCGTTCACTGAGTGCCTTTTCCTTATGTAAAGCCATTATAGATTTTGTGCTCGAATATTCAATCTGTTCTACTTATGTCACTCGAAGCTGTTGCACTGCAATCTACAGATCAATAAACACTAGATACATAAATTGGAATAAACAGGAAGGAATTTTCCCTTGCCTTCCTTTTTTCGAACAAATAAAAAAGGTAAATAGAGGGTAATTCTGCTGCTGTCACCTTTTTTAAGCGGAAAATGAATGTAAACAAAACCCTGGCAGCACGAGCACATTATAAATACATACATCTGCAGCTGGAAATGTAGGCAGAAAAGCCAGGTGGTCTGTGATGCAGTCTCGGATCTGCAAAGGAGTCAGGTTTGTAGCAGGGCGCACAGTCTGGGTCTGATTGTACCACTGGGTGGGTACAGCAGCAACATCTGGCATATTCATACCGAGGACAGAATATACTAAAGTAAAGGCATATAGGGAAGTACACATTTAATATTACTAACTCCACATCTACATACATTGAAGATATATGTACCATGTAAGTTAATATATGTGGAGTTGGGTATAGAAAATCAAGACTTATTTACCTGTCGATTTTTTTTCTTCAATATTCTGACCTCGATACTGTGTTCCATCGATAAAGTGGTTTGGATATGCAGGGGGCACACCTTCAGGTTTGTATTTAAAGTGGTGACCTGTGCAAAGCTCGAGGTGCCAGCTGTTTGTTAACCCCTCCGCTGCGCCGAACGTTTCGCGCTGGTGCGGAACATTCTATTGCGCAGGCGGGGCCGGAACGTTCAGCAGACGTGCGCAGCACACCGAGGTAGTGCACGCAAGGTCCGCTGAACGTGCGCCGCAGTGAAGGGGTTAAAGGACCCCCTATTGGAGAATACACATGACTGGTAATTTACAAATTCCCAATGCTGTCCTATGGGGAGACTTTTGGCCGAGCCAATCGGAGCTTTAAGTTAAGAGTGTTTCTCTTCAAATATGTAGGTATGTGTGTGTTCTTCCTCTTGGATGCTGGCTTTGACACCGTTTCCCACTCAGTTGACTTTAGGGACCTGTTTTCTGTGTATAGCTCAGCAGACACTGTGGGCCTCATTTATGAGGCAGTGCGTCACTTTTACGCCGCCGGTGCATCACTTTTTGTGACGCACCAGCAGCGTAAATGTTGTGCCTTGTTGCACCATATTTACAAAGTGACGCATCTAGGTAGATGCGTCACTTTGTAAACCCCTGCGCCACATTATACCTGCGCCAGGTATAATGTATGCAAGGGGGGCGTATTGACGCAAGGAAGGGTCGTAGAAGTGACGCAGTGAAATCAATGAGATTTCACTGTGTCACTTTTAGGACTCCGTTGCGTCAAAAACTTACGCCTGCCTCACAGCAGGTGTAAGACTGACGCAAGCCCTTTCACATGGGGCTTGCCCCATGTGAAAGGACGCATTGCTGGAGTTGCATCACTTTTGTGACACACTCCAGCAATGCGTCACTTTTGCGCTTACAGATACGTCAGAAATACTGATGTATCTGTAACTCCTTGCGACATGATGCGTCATACATTAAATATGACGCATCATTGGTGTCGCAAGGAGTGCGCAGTGAAAAGTGACGCATCGCTGTTTTCACGCAGCGATGCGTCACTTTTCATAAATGAGGCCCTGTGTAAGGAGAGCTGGCTATAAATTCCTACCTATGGCTTACGAAGGCTGCTAATACGACCCTGCCACGTTCCTCTAATCCGCAATGTAGAATACTTCCTCCCGCCCCCTTGTTTACTGACTCCCTCAGAGAGGATGAAAAAATGGTGCAAAACCTTAGAAAGACATTGGAGGAAACACTATGCTCCTGAGGCTGAATACTTGGCAGCATTGAAGAAATATCATGCACTTTGTAGATCTGCTTGTGCGACTTATTTTACGGAGAAGATCACAAACTCCCAACACTGCCGGAAAACTTTGTTTAAAGTTATGAATTAGCTCTCGGCAGCTAGCACTTTCCTATCTCCCCCTTCTCTTTCTCAACACCAGTGCAGTGAGCTAGCGTTGTTTTTCCAAAACAAAGTCGAGTCCATCCACCGTCAACTTGACGTGGTCGCCTCCCAACTAGGGAACTTAACGTTACCGGTAACTCCTGCACCAGGATACATCCCCCCACACTCCCAATCTGAGAAACCTCTTCAAAGTAGGGTATGGTCCTCTTTGGACCTGGTTCCACTGCATTTGTTACTAGGATCCATCCAGTTCAGTTCCCCGCTTGAACCCCTTCGTCCCTCTAAACACAGATTCTTGGACGATACTGCCCTTACCATGATTCTCAACCTCCTCAATACATCTTTAAGCACAGGGCACGTACCTCAGAGTTGGAACCACGCTCCTGTCCTTCCTTTGCTAAAGAAGGGTAGTCTTGATCCTTTCTGTTGGTCATATTTTCACCCGGTCTCCCTTCTTTCTGTTTTTTCTAAGATACTGGAAAGGCACGTTAAGTTCCAACTCTTCTCTTTTGTTGTGACCCGCAATTTGCTTCAGCCTTCACAGGCCAGCTTTAGACCAGGTCATAGCACCAAATCTATCCTACTCTGGGTTAAGGAATGTTTTAGGCAACAGCACGATTCTGGCAGTACTGCCGCCCACATCCTGCTTGACTTAGGCGCTGCCTTCGATACAATGTCACACTTCATCTTGACAGACCAACTTGAGGCCTCAGGCATTGAGGGTTTGGCCTTGAGGTGGTTGATCTCCTTCCTACAAGGTCGCACCTTTAAGGTCTTCTCGACAAATACAAGATCGAAGACCTTAGCGTTAACCTCCGGAGTCCATCAGGGATCTATTTTAAGCCCATTGCTCCTCAATATCTATGTTCACCCTCTGGCAGAAGTAGCTGAGATGTTGAGACTCACCATATTTTCATATGCTGACGATGCCCAGATTATCTTATCATTATCAGCCACTCAGCGCCAAGATCCCTCCCTGCTTCAGCTTGGCCTGAGAAATGTCTCACTCTGGATGACCAGATATGCTCTGAAACAGAATGTTATGTTATGTTATGTTATGTTATGTTATGTTATGTTAACATCATTTGCTATAGCGCTCGACTCACCCAGGGGATCCCGGTGCTGTTTCGGATCCTGACAGGAGGGGCGTACCAAATGAGATCAGAATAAGTGTGCTTTTAGTGATTCCCTAAATTTAACATATGTGGGAATGGCAATAAAACCGAGGTCTTGGTCCTGGGAAACAAACCGGAATGCAGGGGAGTTAACCACTGGCTGGATGCTTTGGGATCATTACCCGCTCCGGTAACTAAGGTTAAGAATCTTGATTTTATCATTGGTAATAACCTCTCCCTCAAGCGACCACCTGCTTCTCTGTTCTCAAATGGCTCAGAAAGATCCTCTGGATAATTCCACCAGCTGCCCAGTGAGGCATGCTTTGGTGATATCCAGACTGGACTACGGCAATGCTTTATACCTGGCGCAGAGAAATCCTTGATCCGTCACCTGTAGATCATCCGCTCACCTCCTTTTTTGGCTGCTTAGATATGCTTCAGTCTCACGGCTGCTACACAAGCTACACTGGCTTAGGGTGAATATGCGTATCGAATTCAAGGCTTATGTTCTGGGCCAAACTTGGCTTGGCCCCTTCATACATCCAAGGCCCAGTGAAACCCTATGTGCCCACCCAACAGTTGAGATCATCCAGCTTCTCACTGTTCACGGTGCCCATGTTTCGTCTTGCCCGCATGAAAGGTCCCTTGTTTTCTTACCTTGGCCCGAAACTTTGGAACTCTCTTCCAGCTGAGCTTGGGAACTGACACTCTTTCCTTGCCTTCCGCAAGAACCTGATGACCTTGCTCTTTAGTTGCCAAGCTTGATTCTCTAGCTTGGGGCTGTTGTTTTAGCAGTCTTGTGGCTCTACCTGCCGCCCTGTCCAGCGCCTGGAGACCTTTGTTGGGTAGCTGTGCGCTTTATAAAACCCCATTACACATACAGACATACCTAGTAACCTACTGCGTTCAGTGGCACACTCTAATTCTCAACTTTCATACAACTTTCATCTGACTTTCAGCTTCGATATCTAAATATAAATCCCAGCTGAGTACAGCACCTAAGCATCAAAGCTGTGATGTACAGGCAGCCTGCAAGTATTACACATTGTTAAGCGCTTTAAACACATGTGGGCAGATTTACAAGCCCCTTGCGCCAATTTTGCGTCACTTTTAACATGGGAAAAATGACGCAAAAGTGGAGCAAGGGGCTTGTAAATCTGCCCCATGCTGTTTTGTGTTAACTTGTGGGCAACACAATGAACCTGGGGGCATATTATCAACAAAGTGGCGAAGAGAGGCGTTAGCCATCTTGGCTTAACGCCTCTCTTCGCCACTTCGGAAACGCTAGGCTGCACCATATTACCAAGGATATGGTGCAGCCTAGCGTTTCCCTCTGCGCTGGCGATAGGTTTTACAACTTATCACCAGCGCAGGCACCCTTGCACCAGAGTGCAAGGGTGTCTGCGAACAGGAAGGTTTGTTTAAGTTCAGGAAGGAGTTCCTTCCTGCACATAAACAAAGCTTAAATGCCACTTTGTAGCTTACATGTGTGCTGCTTTATGCACCACACATGTAAATTACAAATTGGCATGTTTAAAAAGAGGTTTGTTTATGTACAGGAAGGGACTCCTTCCTGTACATAAGCAAACGTTGGCGTTTTGCTTTTTCCATGTGTGCTGCACAAGGCAGCACACATGAAAAAAAGCAAAAATGAGGAGAAATGAAGCATTTCTCCTCGTTTTGCCAACTTAACACCAGGCTTTTTCTGTTCTTAAATTCAGCACTGCTACCTATTATCTCCAAGCTTGATAATAGGTGGCAACGTCAAAGTGAATGGGTGTTGCGGTGGAACGCCCACCGCAACACCCACTGCACGCCCCCTTTCACGAGGAGTTTATCGTGAAAGGGACCCTATTACCAAGGCAGCGTTAAGTCAATCAACGTGGCTTTATGCCACGTTAATTGACTTAACGCTTCCTTGATAATAGGGCGATGCAAATATCGCCGCTTCATCGGCAGAAAAGTGCCGATAACGCGGCGATATGGGGCTTGAAAATATGCCCCGTGGTTATTGTTCTCGGGTTAATGCCCTGAGAGTGATCCATCCAATAGCCACTGATTAGCAGAGACCCTTAGGGAGAAGTTGTAGGGTACACAGAAAGATTTCCCAGGTCCACTCAGCACAAGAAAGTTAACACTACAAACTCGTTTTTTGTAGCGTGCCTGCGGTTTCTAAGCACTGCTATCAACGGGCTGCTATTACTCAGTTTTCCAACTTCCACACGATTGGAATCCTGAGTTGGCTAGGATTGAAGCTCGTGCCTGCTAGATCACAGCAGATGTCAGCTGCGAGCGTGTAATATACTGAGACCACTTGCCAGCATTTTCCATTTCCAACACCAGTTTCGTCTAAATGTTCCCCTGCAACCCTTAGCCACAACATGGGCAGCAGGCGCCCGAAGCAGCCGCTGCTCGCTTGATGAACATTTGCATTCTGTGCTGATGTTTCCAGCTTGTCCCGCTGAACTCAGAGCTGCTACAAATCTCCCCATAGGCGCTCCCTCGCCTCCTTCTTCTTAGATGAGCCTATACATCAAAAGTGCATTAATTACTTTTCATTTACATTTCTTTCACGGGAAGTCATTACGTAAAATGGAAATTGTGGAAGGCAGGCGACCGGTTGGCTCTGAACGCCTGTTGCCATTTAATTAAATGTATCTGTGGATGACAGCGTGATATTGGCTTCCATAATTGGGTGATTTAATTATTCTTCTGGAATCATATCCAGCGTTCACTGATCGCTCTGTGTGAAACTTGAACTGACTGAAGGACACGTTAACAGGGGGAGCTGGTGAGACCCTGTTTATGGGAAAGGGTCTGCAGTGCTCAGAGTGCACTGGTGATAGCTCTGGTGAATGGTGGGAGGTGAGACACGCCGGGTCCAGGGGGGTTGGCAGTGCGTGCACAGCACCTGTGAGTTATGGCTGGTTAATGGGCACTGCCCGCATCAAGGTCATGTGGAGATATGCCACCAAGCTGTCGTGCAATGGCAGAAAAGTGACAGTAATAGCGACATATCATTGATGCAGTGAGGTTTATCTGTACACCGACAGCGGTGGTGGTATCTCACTCTTGTGATGGGGGTCACCAGCACACTGACAGCGATGGTGGCATCTCACTCTTGTGATGGGGGTCACCAGCACACTGGCAGCAGTGGTGGCATATCATCCTTGTGCACACTGGCAGCGGTGGTGGCATCTCACTCTTGTGATGGGGGTCACCAGCACACTGGCAGCAGTGGTGGCATCTCACTCTTGTGATGGGGTCACCAGCACACTGGCAGCAGTGGTGGCATCTCACTCTTGTGATGTGGGTCACCAGAACACTGACAGGGATGGAGGCATCTCACTCTTGTGATGTGGGTCACCAGCACACTGACAGCAATGGCGGTATCTCACTCTTGTGATGTGGGTCACCAGCACACTGACAGCGATGGTGGCATCTCACTCTTGTGATGTGGGTCACCAGCACACTGACAGCGATGGTGGCATCTCACTCTTGTGATGTGAGTCACCAGCATGGTGACAGCAATGGTGGCATCTCACTCTTGTGATGGGGGTCACCAGCACACTGACAGCGATGGTGGTATCTCACTCTTGTGATGTGAGTCACCAGCATGGTGACAGCAATGGTGGCATCTCACTCTTGTGATGTGGGTCACCAGCACACTGACAGGGATGGAGGCATCTCACTCTTGTGATGGGGGTCACCAGCACACTGACAGGAATGGTGGCCTCTCACTCTTGTGATGGGGGTCACCAGCACACTGACAGGAATGGTGGCCTCTCACTCTTGTGATGGGGGTCACCAGCACATTGACAGGAATGGTGGTATTTCACACTTGTGATGTGGGTCACCAGCACATTGACAGGGATGGTGGCCTCTCACTCTTGTGATGTGGTCACCAGCACACTGACAGGAATGGTGGCATCTCACTCTTGTGATGGGGGTCACCAGCACACTGACAGGGATGGTGGCATCTCACTCTTGTGATGGGGGTCACCAGCACACTGACAGGCATGGTGGCCTCTCACTCTTGTGATGGGGGTCACCAGCACACCAGCACACTGACAGGAATGGAGGTATCTCACTCTTGTGATGTGGGTCACCAGCACACTGACAGCGATGGGGGCATCTCACTCTTGTGATGTGGGTCACCAGCACATTGACAGGGATGGTGGCATCTCACTCTTGTGATGTGGGTCACCAGCACACTGACAGCAATGGTGGTATCTCACTCTTGTGATGTGGGTCACCAGCACATTGACAGGGATTGTGGCATCTCACTCTTGTGATGTGGGTCGCCAGCACACTGACAGCGGGGGTGGTATCTCACTCTTGTGATGTGGGTCACCAGCACACTGACAGCGATGGTGGCATCTCACTCTTGTGATGTGGGTCACCAGCATGCTGACAGGGATGGTGGCATCTCACTCTTGTGATGTGGGTCACCAGCATGCTGACAGGGATGGTGGTATCTCACATCTGTGATGAGGATGACCGGAAGACTGGCAAAAATGGTGCTATCTCACTATTGCAAAATGGATCCACCACTATACTGCAGTGATGTTTGTCACTACTGTGATGTGGATCACCAGCACACTGACAGGAATGGTGGCATCTCACTCTTGTGATGTGGTCACCAGCACACTGACAGGAATGGTGGCATCTCACTCTTGTGATGTGAGTCACCAGCACACTGACAGGGATGGTGGCATCTCACTCTTGTGATGTGGGTCACCAGCACACTGACAGCAATGGTGGTATCTCACTCTTGTGATGTGGGTCACCAGCACACTGACAGTGATGGTGGCATCTCACTCTTGTGATGTGGTCACCAGCACACTGACAGGAATGGTGGCATCTCACTCTTGTGATGTGAGTCACCAGCACACTGACAGGGATGGTGGCATCTCACTCTTGTGATGTGGGTCACCAGCACACTGACAGCAATGGTGGTATCTCACTCTTGTGATGTGGGTCACCAGCACACTGACAGTGATGGTGGCATCTCACTCTTGTGATGTGGTCACCAGCACACTGACAGGAATGGTGGCATCTCACTCTTGTGATGTGAGTCACCAGCACACTGACAGGGATGGTGGCATCTCACTCTTGTGATGTGGGTCACCAGCACACTGACAGCAATGGTGGTATCTCACTCTTGTGATGTGGGTCACCAGCACACTGACAGTGATGGTGGCACCTCAATCTTGTGACGTGGGTCACGAGCACACTGACAGGGATGATGGCATCTCACTCTTTTTTTAAACAAATTTTATGTCAAAAGTCATATACAGTGCAGTGCTCCTTAACCCAGGAAACATCTGCCACATCAGACATTGCAGATCATTTTCTTTGACAATTAGTTTATACATTATTATCATCAAAATCATAATATACACTAGAACGTAAACACATTAACCCCCCCGTTGCACTACCACACTGCTGCATTTTGGTTGCCACCACATCCCCCATACCCACAGATCAATTCCCTCACCAAGTATCCGGTCCCTTACCCTAGGGGCCCACATGTCAAGGTAAATACAGATGTGTCCACCGAGGGCACCCAGTCCAAGTCCAGGCCTTGATAATCTGCCCATCGTTTCCAAATTTTGGGGTGCTTTTGCGGGCAGCCCCTAGCCTTAAATATCAGGATCTCTAACCCCATGCTAAAATCCTGCCCATTTTTCCATGCCAAGAGAGGGGGGGGTGTCACCTTCCACAGCCTTGCCATATCTCTTTTGGCCAAGGTCAGCCCCAGCAGTAGCAGATGCCTCTTGTATATGTTACCTCCTATACCCTCCATGATATGCAGAATTGTCAATCTCGGTGAGGAGGGGAGCTCCCACCCCAACACCTCCACCAAACAGGCCAGCACCCCTCTCCAGAATTTTGTGGGTGCAGTACAGTGCCAAATGGTGTGAATACGGGACCCCTCCTCCCGACCTCAATGCAGGCATATCGGGGACGTCACCAGACCCGCCCTCCACAGCCTGAGCCTGGTATAATAAACCCGGTGAAGGTATTTAAATTGAATGAGACGCAACCGCGTTGCTATCTCCGCTCCCCTAGGAGAGGCCAGTGCGTCCATCCAATCATCTCCATCCAATTGGCCAACTTCCCCAGCCCAAGCCTCTCTGAGTTTATCCTGTGTAATGGAGCTATGGGTCACCAATGATTGATAGATCTTTGATATCTTATGATCCTGCAAATCACCCATGAAGACCTTGGCCTCAATCGGACAGAATTCAGGAAGAGCCTCTAACCCCGAGATACTCGGATAAATAGCATGCCAAAATTTGAGGTATTTATAAACCTGAGTCCTTGGCATATGGTACTCTTGCTGAAGATCTTGAAATGATTTGAGCACTGAGCCCCGCATTACATCCCCCAAAGTGGAAATTCTTATATTAGCCCACACTCGAAATCCAGGTAGCGGTGCCAGCTGCGGCAAACAACCATTATGACACATTGGGGTTTCCCTAGTTAGCTTATTCCACTACCCATCCTTCGGAGGGACCGTTTCCACACCCTAAACACCACCCGAGTGGCCGGCGGTGGAGAGTTACGTAGCAGCGCCGAGTACAGAATGGAACGCAGGGTGGACTCCCCCATACACCTCTGCTCCACTACATAGGTGGGGTCTTCTCGGTCTCCAAACCACCATTCATCTCGTGCCAGGAGATGCAAAGCCATGTAGTACGATTGGACATCTGACGTGGCCTGCTCCCTGCAAAATGTTGACTGAAAGCAAGTCCACAACGCCATTCTGGCAGCCCCCTTGCCCACAGGAATTGTCCCAGCACCGCATTTACCTGGCGAAACCACAAAGGGGGTTCCGGGTATGAATGGTTCTGTGATTGATAGAGCTGGTGTGGCAATAACACCATTTTAAAGTTTGCTGCTCTGCCATAGATAGAAAGGGGTATTTGCGAACAGGTTTTTATTTCCTCCCTTACCCGTGTCCATGTTGGTACAATATTTCTGTCCCACGCTACTCTCTGCAGATCTGATAGGAAAACTCCCAGATATTTCACTCTCTCTGTCATCACTTGTACTGCTGTGACCCAAGACCCCAGTTCCATGGTTACCCCCAGCACCCACAACGTGGATTTACACGGGTTCATATACAGTCCCGATGATTCAGCAAAAATGTGCATAATGCAGAGAAGCCTTGGCCCGTCCTATTTATGTCCGTTAAAAAAAGAGGACATCGTCCGCATTTAAAACAATGCGGTCCAGAAGCACATGATCCCACTCATATCCCACCACCTGCGCATCCAATCGCACCCACGCCACCAAAGGCTCCATTGCTAGAGCAAAGAGATATGGCAACAGAGGACACCCCTGATGAGTGCCTCGGGCAACTGAAAATGTAAAGGATATGGATCCCACCACCCGCACCGACGCTGCGAGATTTGTATATAACAGTTTTATATATGCCAAGAATCGCGGGCCTATATTAAGATGGTCTAGAGGCGCAAACAAGTATACCCAACTGAGGGAATCAAACGCCCTATCCAAGTCCGCCAGCAAGAGGGCAGCCGGCACTCCACTTCCCTGGATGGTAGCGATAGCATTATACGCACGCCGGATATTGTGACGCATAGCCCGCTGAGGCATAAAACCAGCCTGATCTGGATGAATCAAGGTAGTTATGTGAGATTGAAGGCGATTGGCCAACAGTTTTGCCAGAATTTTTGCCTCAACATTTAGTAGTGAAATTGGGTGATATGAGGCGTGTTAGTCTGGAGGCAGGCCTGGCTTATTAAATACCACCACTTCCGCATGTCTCCAATCCCGCGGCAGACAGCGCCTATCTCTAGCTTCGTCGATAACTTGGAGATAGTGCGACCCTAGTTTGGAGAAATATTTCTTAAAGAATTTGTATGGGAAGCCATTCAGACCTGCACCTTTCCCGAATTCAATTCTTCCAGCGCAGTGCAAATCTCCTCCTCAGAGAACAGAAGTTCAAGGTCTGCTCGTGCGTCATCTGAAAGGGCGTGAGACGGTAGGTTGGCTATAAAGCGATGGATCACGTCTTCCTGCAGGAGTTCTCTAGGAGTATAGAGGTCAGCACAATAATGTGCGCAGCTCTCAGCTATGAGGGAGGGGTCACTCAGAACCCGTCCATGTGGACCTGGTATGCTTGGGAGAACTTCAGGCTGCAACCCCCCTTGGCATGGACGTGGACAATTCTCGCTCTGGTGCCTACTCAACTCACGGGGTCACACTCTGCGACTCTGGGCAATAGCTTGCTTAATCTCCACTACGGCCCCTCGCGGCGGGATGCCTGGCTTTCACCTTGTGGACACCCTGCTGGGGTTTCTCACAGGGGAATACCAGGACGGGTTCCCTAAGCAAGCGCCGGGACGCTCACGGGCAGCCGTGCGCTTTACAAATCCAGCACATTTACATTTACATTTACATAGTCTATACAACAGTTTACTGGACTTGCGCCCCATTGGTAAATTCTGCTACGGGACGCTAGCCACGAGAGGCGGGCCTCCTCCATCAAGGTGTCTGCATAGGATTGTCGTGCCAACACCAGCTGTCGGAGCACCAGATTCTGCTCTAACTCCATTAAATGGGCCTCCGACTGCAGAAGAGATTCCCACTGGGTGCGTCGTGCTGCCGTGCAGAATGAAATGTCTACCCCCGGCAGAGTGGGTTTCATAGCCTCCTACAACATCACGGTCTCGGCCACCGTTCTCACATTCATATCCAGATAGCGTTCAATTGCCTGCCCCATATGCTCCCGATACTTCTCGTCCTGTAAATGCCATTGGGAGAGACGCCAACGAAAGGGCGGTTTCTCAGGACCCAAATGCACCCTCAGATCCACTAGAGAGTGGTCGGATAGACCCCTTGGCAGAATCTCCACGGCCCTCACCCTCCCGACTGCTCTAAGGGGTACAAAAATATGGTTAAGACGGGAGTACAAGTCATTAGATATCGAGAAATATGTATAACCTAGTTCCACTCCATGTGCAACTGCCGCCATGTATCTACCCATCCCAATCCGTCGCTATTAGAACTATGGTGGATAGTGGGATATCCCCCTGCTCTCCATCTGTCTACCGCCGAGTCCATTACGTCATTCCAATCTCCCCCTATTATTGCCAACCCCACCGTCATATCGGCCCAGAGGGTCGTGAGACGCTCAACTAATGCCTGTGGCATCTCACTCTTTTGATGTGGGTCACCAGCACGCTGACATGAATGTTGATGATGTGGGTCATCCAACATTGACAGTGATGGTGACATCTCACAACTGTGACGTGGGTTGCCAGAACCCTATCAGGGATGTTGGTGTCTCACTGGTGGATGTGAGTCGCCAGACCACTGACAACAATGCTGGTTTCACTACTGTGAAGATGGCCAACATTGCCACCCTGATGGTGATGTCTCATGCCATGTTGTCATTCCTTGGAACCCTGGTACTGATGTCTCATCGTTGTGATGAGGGTCACCACCAGAACACTGACAGTGTTGGTGATGTCTTACTGTTATGATGTGGATCACAGTATACCGAGAGTCAGTGATTCTGATGTCTCACTGTAGTGAGCTTGAATGGAATATTGACAGTCACGTCTCACAGTTGGCATTTAAGTCACAAGGACACTAAAGTGAGACTAATGTCTTGCTATTGTGAAGAGGCGCATCACAGCACTGACAGTGATGTCTGGTTATTGTGATGTGTATCAGTCGTAGATTGAAAGTGAGGTCTCACTATTTTGAGAGCAGCAGGTTGATGGTGATGAAGATAGCTCACAAGCACAAGTGTCTTGAATGCAGAGAGCATCCTGCCATGATTGTGATCATGTCCTTGTGTGACGGGAGAGCAAGGACACCAGCAGGTATTGTGATCTCTCACCAGTGCCTTGGAGATGTCAGCCCTGAGCTGTGATGGTGAAAAGACTTTAGCAAGGAAGGAACAGCTTATTGCTGGAAGTGAAAGAACAGGTTCTTTTGAGAAACTGTTAGAAATGGGATCCCTGGCTGGCCAGGGCTTGTGCCAAAGTCAGTCAGAGACCACCACTTCCACGTCAGGGCAAGGGAGTTACATTCCAAGATAACCCCTGCTCACCCCCTTGGTAACGTAGCACGAGCAGTAAGGCTAAACTTGGAGGCAATGTGAGTTAAGTGTTTACGCGCGCACCCAGCAACAACACCCAAGGCCCACCACAAAGGAAACTCCACACAAGGTTATGTATGAAAATAGCCTTTGTATTACACCAAAACACATTAGATAAAAACACACACTTTATAGGGGATATGTACAAGACAGGGCCACATGGACCACTGTCAGGAATATGCACTTTTAGACTCAGTACTTGGTAGAATTAGCACTTAGAACACTTGTAGAACCAAATAGAAAATGTAGCACAAAATATAACAAAGCACAAAACCAGTAATCACTGGTACCAGGTAAGTACCACCTACGCAACCCTAACCACCTTAAGAAATATTGCGCAGGGAACCAGGACCTCACTAGCAACACCTGCACTGTGGCTCCTCCTGCTACTCGGTTATCTTCACTGGCTACGGGTCTTCTCTCTCCTCCGCGGCGGGGGCGTCCTGGGAGGCGGGGTGGGCTCCCGGCCTCCCTGGAGATCAGCAAAACCTCCGGGGCACTCCCTACACTCGGGACCCCCGGGGGACCCGGCAGGCAGCTTCCTTCCCTCGTCTCGCGGCTGCGGTGGGGGCGGGACTTCCGGCCTCTCCTTGCTTGTCCCGGCGGCTGGTGCCTGACTTCCTATGCTAAGGGCCGCCAATGGCAGCGCGGCCCTTGGTAGGGAGGCGGGCCCAGCACCTCCTGATCGATCCCTGGGCCTGCGGCGGTGAATGCGGGGAGATAAATGCCGGGCGGGCACCGGCCAAAGCAAATAAGGCGCTCCCAGGCGCCGGAGGGCAATATAAAGCGCTCCCAAGCGCTAAAAGCAAAATAAAGCGCTCCTAAGCACTATGGGCAAGGATAAAGCGCTCCTAAGCGCTATGGACATTAAAGCGCTCACAGACGCTTTAGGAGAGCACAAGTCCAGGAAAAAGGTCCTTCCTGGGAATGCAGCAAGGTGGGGGGGGGGCAAGACTGGGCCCAGAGCCAGCTCACTGGGCCTCCAGGCAGGGAGGCAGTCACCAGTGGCGGTCCTCCTGGCGCCCAGCAGCAACAGCCCCCCTCAGCAAAAGGATCCTGGAAGAGAACAACCTTTCTGGGGACACAGCCCCTTTTTATACAGTTAAACCCTTTGTCTGGCTTCAGGATGAGGGGAAGAACCAGTCGCAGCTGGTTTGTGAGCACTCTTGATGTGCTCAGCCCCTCACTCTATTCACTGGCAGGGCTAGGGTCGTTAGACGCACCACAGGGGGCGGAGCCAGCATTGTGTGGGGAAAGCCCAGCCCTATTCAGGACCCAGGTGCACTCCTCCCCAGCCATCAGCCTGCTAATCTCCACACTCACCACCGGACAGACCCATCATGACTCATGGAGCCTGGCATCCCAGCCAGCTACAGCCAATCACACGCCAGCACCTTTACAGCACACGCACAGCCATGTCTAGAAGTGGCACTTCTACACTACACATATACACCGCGTGCATCACTGCACAAAACACAACACAAAACAAGCACAACCAACCGGTAAAAACAAGACCTGGGCCCGAATAAACATAAAAAGGAGGACGGTGGGGAAAACAACCCTACACCAGCAGCACATGAGCAAATCTGCTTCTCGCAAATAAGGCTATACTGCTGCATTATAATTATGAGGAGATAGGTACGCAGCAAGGAGAACCTGAGAAAACAATCCTGGCAAAAGTTGAGAAAAACATTGAGGATCATGTGTTTAATACTAATAAGAAATCAATAGAAAATACGACAGTGAAGGAGATCTCATAACGGTGCACAACGTCGGCCCCAAGAAGAAATGTTATTCAAAAAGCAATAGAGAATCTCACACAGCGGTTGCTACGTCGACTACAAGAAGAAAAGATAGACAACAATTAATTAAGAAGATCATTGGAAGTCATCTGAAAAAGAGCTCTCCACACTTAAAAGACAGCAACACCAAAAAAGAAAACGCGGGTCACCAAACTACAAAAATGGCCGAAAATAACTTAGAAGCGGCAGGCATAAATGCTCATACCATAAAATATCCACCCTTTCTTTCCAAAACATCAGCCAAAAAATTTAAACACAATCTATTGAGGAAAAACCCTGACACATTGATCTCGGACCAGTGCTGTAATCGAGACCTAAACGTGATCGCAAACGACATGATATTCTTTACCAGGAAAACGGCTAAATGGCGCACAGTCATTACAGAGAAGCTCAACATACAATCTGTCAGCAATATACCACATGGCACTAAACTAGTGATCACACCGTCACCTAGAATCAAGGCAGACTTGTGCATAACGCTATATAAGAATGGAATAGTGCTTATACAAGCAGCCAATGTCGACTTAGAAAAATTTGACCACATATTCCCTACTTTAAAAGAATGTGTAGAGAACACAAGGAAACAACAACGTCCTCGGAATGGGCAAGTAGATAGTCCAGACTCCATCGATTCTATCACCACAGACATCATTCTACTGAGAGACACACAGGACTCGCTACACGGAACGCATCCAAATGGCACAGGCGCTAATCGACCTAATGTCACTAAATGACACATCTGAGACAAAAGACAATCGGAATAGCGATGGTATAGAGAGCTCAGAAAATCGGATACTTCGGACTACTACAGCTCTAGCTCCGGCACAAGCACAGAGGGAAGAAGCATCGCTGCCCCACCAAGACGTTGAGCCGCAATGCCTAACAACGCCAGAAGACTCAATGGAGAGAGAAGTCAGGCAGGATGTAGTGACTGAAAACGGTGAAGAATTACCCATAAGCACTAATAATTATGCCCCGCAGCAAACACTGAGAGAAGAACAAAGACTGCGCTCACAGGATATGACTTCGCCTTCAAAGAGGCCACTCAGTAGGAATCTAAACACAAGTGACCTGGAAAACGCGACCACCCCAGCAAGCGCCCCAGGTACAAATCAAAGGTCAAGTAGGAACACACAAAATAGTCATCACCCAATACCGAAAGGGAGTTCACTCAAAAGAGCGTTTACCTTACCCATCCCACACAATAGAAACATGGCTAATGGAACTGGAGGCACCAAGGAAAGGAACGTGAGAAAAGGAGCGGAACCTACACATGAGGAAACAAAAGATGAGCATCGAACAGAGAGGAGGAACACTACGAATACAGGACCGCAGTCTCAGAAAGAAATTAAAAGAATACAGACACAAATTGACATCATGTCAAAAGACTTACAAAACACACTGAAAAGAGTGGAAAACATCCTGGAACTCACGGTAGATACACACTCCAAAGTTGAGCACATGCAAGAACTATTGCAGAAGTCGAGCAGGCAAAATAGACCAAAGAGAACCCGCAGGTACTTAACAGAAGAAGAAACCACGTCATTACTGAATAGTTACGAACCTGAAGAACACAGTAGAGGGGAGATAATTAAAACAGTTCCGATTGATGCTAACAGAATATCCAAACAAAATGGAAGGAAACTAGACTTAAAAAACCTACAACAAGTCCATATATCCACGAACCTGAGTGAACAGGAATCTAATAATGCTAGAAAACCAGTGAAATGTATGTTGCTCAACTGCAGGTCAGCTGTAAAGCATGCGTCAGACGTTGCTGCTCTTATCATTAACCAGGAAATTGATATAGCTATCCTAACTGAAACTTGGCTTTCGGAATCATCATCTCCATGCATGGACCTGTTAGTGCCCCCCCATTATAACATAGTAAGACTGGACAGACCAAAAAAGATAGGGGGGGGGATAGCCTGCATCCACCGATCTGATATAGAAATCAACCAAATTCAATCCGACCCTATGGAATGCTTTGAATACCTAGGCCTTAATGTTCGATCTACAGGCATTCAAAGTTGCATCCTGCATGTCATCTATCATCCCCCAGGAAATAATGCTACCTTTATAGACCAGTTAATGGAGATTATCACGGAAAATTCTAACATTCACTCTAACAACATATTCCTGGGTGATTTTAACTTACACTGGGACGACAATAAGGACAAACTGATCAACACTCTGAAGAACTTCCTGACTGAGTAAAACCTTACCCAAGCATGCACACAACCAACACACTCGAAAGGAGGAATTTTTGATTGGATACTTTCAAGAAGCAACAACATACAGATCCAATCAGTTATGCCATGCGACTGGTCAGATCACCACGTCATAACCTTCCTAATGCCAACGCTGAAAAGGGGAAAGACTAAGCAGCCTACTAAACTTAAGAAGTGGACCCGGGAGACTAAAGAGTCGAATATCGAACGATTAGTAGAAGAATGTGAGAAAGATCTCAAGTTACCGAATAACATGCAAAACGTGAACGACCTAATAGACCACTTCAACACAACAGTCACAAACTTAGTTAACACCACTATGCCACTAAAGTTAAAAAGAGTGTCGGAAAAGGACAAAAATCCATGGTTTAATGAGGCACTGAACGAGGATAGACGGAAACTAAGAATGGCCGAAAGGAAATGGAGACAAAACCCGGCAACTCCAGAGCTGAAATCATTAAGAAAAATAAGGAATGAATACAACAAAAAGATCCTGGAGTCTAAAAAGGAATATATTAGATCAGAATTGGATAACGCCAAAAACAGACCAAGGAAACTATTCGAGGTCCTAAAGCAACAATCCAACAAATCGGCAAAATCGGCCCAAGAAACCACTAAAACCCTTCTGAGCTGTGAAGTATTCGCTAATTATTTCACCGACAAGGCCATCACACTGGATACAGAGCTCAAAGCTGAAGCGGACAATCTACTCATCCAAGCACACAGTCTGCACAATAATATTCAGACAAACGACCTTGAGGAAACTAAAAACAAAGCGCACTGGGACACCTTCAAAACTTATTATCAGAATACCATCGCCAAATCTCTAGCAGACATCAAACCAAATAACCACTTCAATGATCCACTCCCCACCAAATGTTTACAAAATATCAACCACATCATCATCCCAATATGGACAAAAATAATAAATGCATCGCTATCGCAAGGGGTCCTTCCAGAATGCCTGAAAGCAGGCCAAGTTACACCGATCATCAAGAAACCAACAGCGGACACAGCAGATCCGAATAACTTTCGCCCAGTCACCAATATTCCATTAGTGGCCAAGCTAATCGAGAAATGTGTACAAAATCAACTAAGCCAACACATCACAAACTTCAGACTATTGGACAACTGCCAATCAGGATTCAGAGCAGGACATAGTACGGAAACAGCGATCCTACATATAGCGGATGATGCCTTACAGGCCCTAGATCTTAATAGAACATGCCTACTGGTCCTTCTAGACCTATCATCAGCGTTTGGCACGGTAAATCATGATAAACTATTGGACAGACTACACAAGAGGATGGGAATGTCAGGTCTGGTACTGAAATGGTTTGAATCCTTCCTTCAGAACAGATCGCAAAGATTCTTGGTCAACCAATCTTTATCCCCCTCTTGTCCAAACTCGATCGGGGTCCCTCAAGGATCTACCTTATCTCCTTCACTCTTGAACCTCTGACAGAAATCCTCCAAGACGCAAACATATCCTATCACATGTACGCGGACAACACGCAGATTTACATCAAAGTAGCATCTCTAGAGGACATCAAGTTAATCAATGAGGCTTTAAGAAAGACAATGTATTGGTTAACCAGTAATCACCTGAAGCTGAATGCTCAAAAAACTGAATTCCTATTAATTTCGCCACCAAAGATCAATTCAGAGACGATAGAGTGGACAAAAATGATCACAGCACTAAACTGCACCCCTACGCTGGTGGACTCAGCCAAATCGTTAGGAGTCACCTTGGATAAGAATCTAGACATGAAAGCACACATCAAAATAATGGCAAAAGTGCGCGCTTTCACTTGAACTACTTAAGGAAAGTGAAACCGTTCATCTCATCGGCAGACCTCAAACTAGCAATTCAATCCTTAGTTATCTCAAGGATTGAATACGGATGTACAACTTTAGCAGGCCTACCAAAAATGTCCACGGCACCTCTAAAAGCATGCCTCAATGCAGCTGCAAGGCTCATCACCGGCTCGAGGAAGTTCGACCATATTTCACCTCACCTAAAAGCGTTAAACTGGCTTCCATATGAAGCCAGAATCCAATTTAAAATGGCATGTATCACCCACAAAGCACTCCACTACAAAACACCGAGTTACCTGGCCCAGAAGATTGAGATATCGGGAGGTTGCAGACCTGCCAGAAGTGCCAAGGAGCTGCTGTTGAGGCCACCCTTATTAAGGAATAAGAAAACCTATGACAGAGCGTTCTCTGGGGCAGCCCCCAGAGTCTGGAACTCACTCCCTCCGAATATCAGGAAAATTACTAACACTATTACATTCAAAAAGGAAGCTAAGAGCTTCCTAATGAATAAGTTCCTTACATAGTCAAGTACGGACTTCAACGCCACTGCATCGCAAAGGGCCCACACGGAGCATCGAATGGAAACGAGAAACAATGTCCAGAAAGCAGTAACGACCTAGAGGCTAGAGCACAGAGAGAACTAGAAGAAGTTCGCTTAATAAAAGCCAAGACAGTATGGTCTATACAGGAACTTAGCAGTCAATTTAACAGGATATTGGAGAAAAGTTATAACTTTTATGTCAACTTGGGGATAGACGCAGGTTGAAAATTTAGTATGATGTTATCCTGATGTTAGTACTAACCGAATCTACCTCATATCAGTATGATACGCCTATTTACTTAAAGTATAACTAACCTACCATAGTCCAGTAGGGCAATGCTATGTGAATTGTAGCAGTAGGTTACACCAAATGTATGAAACCATAACTACCTACCTCATTCCCTTTAGGGTAACGATATGTGAATGGTTTGTCTAATCTACCTCATGTATATGTATTCTGTATTTCTAATCTACCTCCTGTTTATATATGCTGTGAAGCGCTCTGATACCCAAGGGTCACGTTCGCGCTATATAAAACTTTCTAAATAAATAAATAAAACTGCGCAGCATTCAATCACACGAGTCCGCACATACCAGACTCGAGCCTGCACACCCCACGCATCAGGAACTACCAGGGACACAGACATTCCCCAAGCATTCCTATGGGAGGGCAGGCCAACCTTACTCCACGCACTCAGAGTGCGCACGCACTTTCCACAGGGACACAGTGAAAGTGCGCAGAACCCAAAAATCACCATCACCAGGTCACCATTAAAAGCAAAAAGTTTAGGGGTGAACCTGCCAGAAGGGTCAAGTCCAACACAACGCCCTTCCAGCCAAAATGCAGGGTAGGACAATCACCATCGTGATGGACTTCCTTGCTTTGGGTGATAGAACACTAACGCGGGCCCGCAACTGCAGGGACACCCTCCATGGGGTTCCTTCTAAAACCACTGTCTGGACCAACGGGGCTACCCCACTGGTACTCCCAAGCTGTCCGCGGCCAGGACCAAGCCCTGGCCCACCCAGGTGCCACTGGTCCTTGCCTATTCGCAGAGCGGGGGTAGTAACTCCTGGCACATAGTAGCCATTCTCTACTCTTCCTGTCTGCAAGACAGGACTAGATTGCCACTGGTTCTCCAGCCTAGGGTCTACAACCTCAGGCGGACCAGGAGTCTCGGGAAAGGCTCTCCTCCCCCTACCTCTTCTTCTAGGGTTCCTCCACCTCCTGCGAGGGGTACCCCTAGAACGCCATTCCAACCCAGGGTTTAACCCCTCAGGTTGCACCGGGGTCAGTGGTGGGCTCTCCCACCCTCTGCACCCCCTTCCAGATTCCTGCTCCCTACCAACTGGGGCGGTACCTCTGGTTAAGAACCGGTCAGGACACTGATTACAGTCGTCCTTACCTCCAGGTCAGGTGGATCCTGAACCTGGCCTTCCCACCGCTGGTCTAGAACCTTTGGAGGAATAACTGCCTGGCACTCCAGGACTTCTGGGGATTCACACACCATCCCCCTCTGGCTGACACATGACTCATGTGTTGTGTGACTGTCTGTCTGGCGCAGATCTCCCGTCCCCTGTCCCTCTGACAGTGCGCGAAGATCCCCCAGAACAGAAGTGGTGTCACCATGGTCACTACACGGGAACCTAGCCCAACTGGGTAGTTCCTGACCCACTGGTCCTTCCACTGGGGAACTCATCCCCAATCACTCCTCACTTCGGACTCCTGTGCCCTCCGAACTGGAGTGACACTGCCGGACACTGGAACCCCTGGAGCTCTAGTTACAGATGCTCCAGGTTCCCTAGACACTAGGAGATCCTCCTCAAGGGTACTAACAGGGCAGCCTAGGTCCCCAACCTAGTGTTCCCTCAAGAAACCACCCAGGTTCTGAGATATGGCTTCGGGCATCTGGGGACTCTCAGCCACCCACTGATTCCTGCTCCACTGAGCCAGGTAGTAAGCCTCTCCACCCCTCTCACTATACTGGGACCTAGCTGGGCTACTCTGAGCCTCTTCCATCACGCTGGGCTGGAAGATACCTGAACCACTACTTTCGTAATCACTCACCAATGACTCTAAAGAACCTCTAGCACCTTCCCAGCGGTCTGCTTCCTCTGCCAGCTCATGAGGACAAAAGCATTCAAACCCCAACAGGTGTTGGCGCAACTCTGAACGACAAGTACTGAGCATCTTCTTTTTGAGAACCATATTGATCACTCCACCCCAATCCTGTCGCGGGTTAACCTCTAACCAATCCATCAGTGCATTACTACAATCATCCACAAAATTTCCCCAAAGCCGGTGAGACGGCTTCTTCCTACTGTCCCTCAATTTCAACCTATATTCCTCCTCTGGGGAAACAGGTACCAGACTGTGGGAACTGGGGGTGGGACTTCCTACACTGAAATCTAAATAGCTTCCACCACTGGACTAAACCCTCCCTGGGGAATCCAGAAAATTAAAACTGTGTTTAGGGGACAATCTACCCTCCTGAGCTAATCTCTCTCTGGCAAAGGCCCTCTCAGCCTCCGCCATCCTCTCCTGCACACCTAGCTGCGCTATCTCCCTGGAATGCTCTAACCTGAGCTTCTCCATAGCCAGCTGGTGCTCCCTCTCTTCCCTCCTATCCAACCACTCATCTGGGGACAGGGAAAGGGATGGGGTGCTGCATCGGACACTGGACCCAGCAAGGGACTCCTTATCTATGGGGTCCTCGCTCTCTGCTGGCGCCCATTCACCGTCATCCTCATCCTCCGCTTCAGAGACTCTTCAGGACTCCTCTCAGACCTACCACACAGGATTAGGTTATCCCTAAGGTTGGACTGGGTGTCTGACTCATTCACTGTGATGTCTCTCTACTCACAAAACTGTTCCAACTCATGCATACTGTACTAAACAGACCACAGAGGTTAAAAGCAGACTCCATCTTGGCAGGATGCTCACAGACACGTGCAACACAGGGGACTTAACTGTCAGAGCTGTAGTAAGAGTACATAATTTACAAAGAATTCAGCGAGCTCCCTATCCCAGAGAACTCACACTAACTTGCCTAGTGCCACACACCATTTATCAACACACAAGCCCCCCTCGGATTAGTAAGGCAGTTTCTACCACCCCTGATTTCTCAACCTGACCACACGAGACACAGGTACCAAACTCTGGGCGCAGGGCGGGCAACAAATGTACTGGACACTATTACGCTGCTACCACTGGATCCCACCCTCTGGTGAATCCAGAAATTCAAACTGCACTTAGGGGATAGAAAACCACCCAGAGCTAGTGACACCTAACTCACAGTGCACAAGAAACACATTTCCAAAGAAATGACATTAAGAACAATTTAGAAACAATAATCCCCAAACTGTGGTCATCTAAAATGCAGAGTTTTGTAGTGCGGCCAGCTGCTACTAAGGTACAACGTAAACACAAATACTTATCCTTTCCGCTGCCAGCCAATGTTAGAAATGGGATCCCTGGCTGGCCAGGGCTTGCGCCAAAGTCAGTCAGAGACCGCCACTTCCACGTCAGGGCAAGGGACTTACACGCCAAGATAACCCCTGCTCACCCCCTTGGTAACGTAGCACGAGCAGTAAGGCTAAACTTAGAGGCAATGTGAGTTAAGTGTTTGCGCGCGCACCCAGCAACAACACCCAAGGCCCACCACAAAGGAAACTCCACACAAGGTTATGTATAAAAATAGCCTTTGCATTACACCAAAACACATTAGATAAAAACGCACACTTTACAATGTGCCAACAGGCACGGGCAGAATTTACAGGGGATATGTACAAGACAGGGCCACATGGACCACTGTCAGGAATATGCACTTTTAGACTTAGTACTTGGTAGAATTAGCGCTTAGAACACTTGTAGAACCAAATAGAAAATGTAGCACAAAATATAACAAAGCACGCAACCAGTAATCACTGGTACCAGGTAAGTACCACCTACGCAACCCTGACCACCTTAGGAAAATATTGCGCAGGGAACCAGGACCTCACTAGCAACACCTGCACTAGGAGAAAAACAACCACCTAAGTATCACAATACCTGTAGGGGCATAGGCACATTACACATGATGCATCACAACACATTCAGAGGTGTAGGGAAGGAAAAAACATGATGCATAACATACATTCAGCGGTGTAAGAACATGGCACATGATGCATTAAAACACATTCAGAGGTGCAGAGAAGAAAAACACATCATGCCTAAAAACATTCAGAGGTGTAAGAACAAGGCACATGATGCATAATCAACACATTCAGAGGTGCAGCAAAAGAACAATTGCGCCAAACTCACATGAGCCACCACCTGTGGCAGTCCCTAGGCCAACTGGCCTCTCTAGGGCTAGGATGCCCTGTGTCCCAATGTCAGGGGCCTAAACGTAGCAGCTGCCCACAAAGTGCTGGGCAGCAGTGAAGACAATGATGGGGCCAACCCTGGAGCCTCATGGGCTCAAGAACAACAATGACTGTCCCCTAAGCCCCTCTGGGCTCTAAACAAAGGACTGGCCCCTTGGAGCCTTGCTGGGCTCAAAAACACAATGTGGGCAGGGAGCCTCTCTGGGCTCTAAAACAAATGCGCCCCCTGAGCCCTCGGGGGCTCTACACACAAAATGCCCCCCACCGTTGGAGTCCCCCCTCCTGGGGACTCGTAATCTCATAAATGCCTCTGAGCCTCTCTGGGCTCAAATGAAACAAATCTGCCCCCACAAGCCTCTCTTAGGCTCGAAAACAACGTGATGGCCCCGGAGCCCCTCTGGACTCGAGCGAACAGGAAATGCCCACCAAGATAGCAGAGGCAGGAGGGGCCGGCACCGGCAATGTGCCCCGACGCCCTCCTTTTCTGAAAATGCACCTCCGGGCCCCACTCACCGACTTCCTGTGGCGGGGGGGCTCCTCCTGCTACTCGGCTCTCTTCACTGGCTGCGGGGCTTCTCTCTCCTCCACGACAGGGCCGTCCTGGGAGGCGGGGTGGGCTCCCGCCTCCCTCGAGATCAGCAAAACCTCCGGGGCTCTCCCTACACTCGGGACCCCCGGGGGACCCGGCAGGCAGCTTCATTCTCGCGTCTGCGGTGGGGGCGGGACTTCCGGCCTCTCCTTGCTTGTCCCGGCGGCTGGTGCCTGGCTTCCTATGCTAAGGGCCGCCAATGGCAGCGCGGCCCTTGTTAGGGAGGAGGGCCCAGCACCTCCTGATCGATCCCCGGGCCTGCGGCGGTGGATGCGGGGAATTAAATGCCGGGCGGGCACCGGCCAAAGCAAATAAGGCGCTCCCAGGCGCCAGAGGGCAATATAAAGCGCTCCCAATCGCTAAAAGCAAAATAAAGCACTCCTAAGCACTATGGGCAAGGATAAAGCGCTCCTAAGCGCTATGGACATTAAAGCGCTCTCAGACGCTTTAGGAGAGCACAAGTCCAGGAAAAAGGTCCTTCCTGGGAATGCAGCAAGGTGGGGGGGGGGCAAGACTGGGCCCAGAGCCAGCTCACTGGGCCTCCAGGCAGGGAGGCAGTCACCAGTGGTGGTCCTCCTGGCGCCCAGCAGCAACAGCCCCCCTCAGCAAAAGGATCCTGGAAGAGAACAACCTTTCTGGGGACACAGCCCCTTTTTATACAGTTAAACCCTTTGTCTGGCTTCAGGATGAGGGGAAGAACCAGTCGCAGCTGGTTTGTGAGCACTCTTGATGTGCTCAGCCCCTCACTCTATTCACTGGCAGGGCTAGGGTCGTTAGACGCACCACAGGGGGCGGAGCCAGCATTGTGTGGGGAAAGCCCAGCCCTATTCAGGACCCAGGTGCACTCCTCCCCAGCCATCAGCCTGCTAATCTCCACACTCACCACCGGGCAGACCCATCATGACTCATGGAGCCTTGCATCCCAGCCAGCTCCAACCAATCACACGCCAGCACCTTTACAGCACACGCACAGCCATGTCTAGAAGTGGCACTTCTACACTAGACACATACACACCGCGTGCATCATTGTGCAGCATTCAATCACACGAGTCCGCACATACCAGACTCGAGCCTGCACACCCCACGCATCAGGAACTACCAGGGACACAGACATTCCCCATGCATTCCTATGGGAGGGCAGGCCAACCTTACTCCACGCACTCAGAGTGCGCACGCACTTTCCACTGGGACACAGTAAAAGTGCGCAGAAACCCAAAAATCACCATCACCAGGTCACCATTAAAAGCAAAAAGTTTAAGGGTGAACCTGCCAGAATGGCCAAGTCCAACAGAAACAAATAGTGAGTTACGTCTTCCTTCCCTCTTTTGGAAATGACGAATAGCAAACCTTCCTGGCCTTGTTTCCACCTCATAGTCCCTTTACCACATCCCTACTCTCCGTGTCTCTTTTATTTCACGCTTACAGGCTGTTTCCATCCCTGCTTTCTCTCTTTCTCACAGTCTTCCATACTCTTCCACTTTCTATCTCCCCATTCCGCTTTTCACTCTCATGTTCTGATTTACAGTCTGATGATAAAAAGTAAGTCCTGGTTCCCAAAAATGAATGTCGGTGCACCTGCAACCACCGCCACAAATTAAGCACTGGGTACAGGGAGTCGTGGGATCAGAACTGGTGGTCCCGCAAGTGACGCAGTGGTATTTTGAAGAACGTGTGCCTTACAGCTGGTGGGTGGTAGTGTCTGTCACCTCACCCACCACCAGAAACACATCTACTCACTACAAAAGGCTCACGAGTTACATTAAGGAAACTCTTCAAGTGGGAGTGTGAAACTACAGAAGCTAGATCCATTTAAAGGAGGAAACAAACTCATATGCCTGGACCTTATATTTTTGCAGGCGTCCAGGAGCGCCCTGTGTTGTGTCGGCACTCATTCACCACGACACTCACAGATTATAGCGCCTTCTATACAAGGTATAACTTTGACGCTATCAATGATTTTCTATGAAGCTATAACCACAACTCCTTCTGACAGACTTCGGTGTGTGTGGTTGGTTTGGGGTTTCTAGTCCAGAAATTAAGTGGTACCCTAATACTCTGACGCCATCGGGGTGCACACAGAACCTTCCAAATGCCCCCCAAAAACCCTCAATCCACAGACGCTGCAAAGAAAACCTCTGTCACCACTTACCAATGATAAATGAATTTCCAGACACTATCCAGATCTGAACAAGTTAGATTTCCTGATAAGATGTTATTTTTCCTTCCAATGGCTTTTTATTTGACAGAGAGATGTTTGATGTGTTAAAGGCAGCAGATAAGTGTGTGGGTAGCACAATAACAGAGATAAAATAATGTAAACAACATACTTAGTCGCACTTCAAACTCACAAAACAGCCATTGATGGGTTATTACTTTGAAATATATTTTATGGTAAACATTCTTTTCAAAGAATATCCTTGTAAATAAAATGTCTCCTTGGTGTTTCTATTGTATTTACTTGAATACCCGAGCATAACATTGCACTAAAAATCCTGCACGGAATAATGTTACGATAAACAACAGTAAAACAGATGTAAAGCAGTAAAGTTCTGTATTGTAAGGAATATTCACGTAACCGAATGATCAAAGACACACTCTTTCTCTTCAGTGGGCAAGAGTCGTTCATGAAAATTTTATGTCGATCAATAAAAAGTGACACTTGTAGACCTGCTCTAAGTGCATCTTCTCTGTGACTCAAAACTATGGATTGAATGTCACAGTCTTTCCTTGGCAGGATTAAAGGGTCATAAGCAAAAGACGCATCAATTTCAGAAAATAGCTTTAAAAAACAGCTGCCTTGCTTCTATTAAAAATGATTTTAAGCTTTTTGACTCACTTGGATGCTAGAGCAGCAGATTGGAAGCAATTTAACAGAAACTTTTTTTTAATTTATTGCCCAACCACATTCCATTAGTAGATTCTCCTAATGGTCTGTGAGTGTCTGAAACAAGATTTGACATAGATTGACCCTGTAGCCAACATTTCTGACCTTGGAGAAGTTAACGGGTTTTGCTTGGAGTACAGCCAATGCCTCACCTTGCAGTATTACCCTAGGATGAAAAACAACATAGGGGCATATTATCAAGCAGGGCGTTAAAATTATCGCCGTTTTAGTGGCAGAAAACTGCAGCTAAAGCGGTGATGGGCTTGATAATATGCACTGGAGAATTCCAATAGAAGCCCATGTTCACACCAGAACATGGGTTTCGATTGGAATTCACAAGGACATATTATCAAGCCCATTATCGCCGCTTTAGTGGCAGTTTTCTGCCGCTAAAACAGCGATCATTTATTTATTTATTTTATTTTTTTTTTTTTCAAAAACCTTTATTTGAGCAAGCATAGAAAAATACAGGAATGGGCCTACAACCACACGGGCTGGCCGCTAATAAGAAGGCACAAGGAAGAAATCAGAGATATACTCCCGTGGACGAGTACAAATCAAGTACACAGCGTTACTCCCAACATATTACAGAGCATATTGAATTTTATTTTATACAAAAAGAAAAACAAACACTAAAAAGGCGAATGTACAGTAATCAAGGTCAGCCCAAAGAACGGAGGGGATAGTCAACAATCAGGAGAACACTACAAGAGCCCTGAGGCTCTAACAAGGTCGGGGGGGTGGGGGGGGAGCAGCGGGGAGAGTCAGAAATTCACAAAACAGTATGAAAAGGTTCCGGGAACGCTCGCCTAGGGAGACAGGACAACATCAGTGGTATCTACAAAGGGAGGGGCACAGATATCCCCACGATATTCATTCCACTGGCCCCAAATCTTCGTCCACGCCCTGGGTCTACCCCTGGCCACATATACAGTCTTCTCACGAAACATGGACCAGTCCATGTTGTCCTCCCATTTCGAGACCTCAGGGGGTTTGGATGCACCTCAGAGTTGCGCAATATCCCGTTTCGCAATCATGTAACCCAAGGTAGCCCATCAGGTCTGGGCTACAGAGTAATCAGTGGGCTCCCATACATTCAACAGACACCGTCGCGGCTCCGGCCGCAGGGCAACACCAGTCACAACGGTCATCACCTCAAGCACAGCCGTCCAATAGGCAGCCACAACTGGGCACTCCCAAAGAATGTGTAAAAAGGTAGCACTCGACCCACAACCACGCTTACATAACCCATCCAGGGAAAAGCCCATCATCACCAAACGTGGGCCAGTGACATACACTCGATGAAGGATTTTAAGTTGAACCAAACGGAGACGGGCAGGGATGGCTACCTCCTTGGGAGAGGAGAGTGCCGACTGCCAATCCTCGTCGTCCAGTTCCAAGCCATCGCCGACCCAAACCTCCCGAAGACGGACCAGTAAGTCCGCCCGATTATTAATCAGCTTCTTATAGACCAAAGAAATCGTGCTATCGGGCAGGTGCCCATCAAGGACACGATCCTCGAGGGGGGAAGACTCAGGCAGGGCCTCATCAGGAGTCAAGACTGAGGCGAGGGCATGTCGAACCTGCAGATAACGAAAAAATTCCCTACCATTCAAACCGTATTCCGCCTGGAGGGCCTGGAACGACTTCACACTACCTTTCGAACAGACATCGCCCACCTTACTTATCCCAATCATATCCCAGCGGTCGAAGCCCTTAGTAGACCAGAGACACCCCAAACGTTCCGAGGCATAAAGCGGCGTCGCCAGCGTCACTCGATCCTCCCAACCCAAACTCACATTCGCGGCTCGCCACACATTTACTGCAATCCTGGACGGACCCACAAGATGGCGCCCGGCCGATCGAGAATATAGCGCTCTATTAAAGTCCCCACCCGGCAGCTGAAGTCTATCCATCTCAAATGCAGGATTTCGATCCGGTGAAAACATCACGTGATTAATAGCAGATAACTGGGAGGCCCAATAATATCGCTTGATGTCGGGGAGCGCCATGCCCCTGTCGTACCAGGGGATGGTGAGTCCCAAATCAATTGCCTCTGGAGACACTCGATCTCTCGGAAATAGGTCTTGGGGATGTCGTCATAGGAATTTTGGAGCGCATAGAGGAACCGCGGCAAGGACATCATTTTAAACAAAGCCGCCCTGCCCAGAGGGGACAAAGGAAGTTTACGCCAACGGGCCACGTCCAGTCGCAATCTAAGCAACGGGGGGAGGAGATTACGCTCAAATCGGAGTGAGGGGTCCAGTGTAATGAAAATCCCTAAATATTTGAAGCCAGACTGGACCACCTGGATAGGAAGTCTGCTCGGCAATGGGGGTAAGACCCCCGAAAGAACATATACGCAGGACTTGGCCCAGTTAATAACGAGGCCTGAGTTGGCACCAAATGAAGTGAGAACATCAAATAAAACAGTCAGCGATTTACGCGGTGAGGTGAGATATAAAAGAATGTCGTCCGCGTAAAGCGAGACGCGGTCCTCAAAGTCCGGTGACCAGCGGATCCCCTTGAGCGAAGGCTCCCACCGAAGCCATGCAGCTAATGGTTCCAAGGCGAGTGCAAAGAGCAACGGAGACAAGGGGCAGCCCTGACGGGTACCCCTGCCAAGGGTGAACGGGGCCGAAACTCTACCATTTACAACTACTTGTGCCAGAGGGTCCGCATATAATAACTGGATCCAACCAATAAACTCAGGCCCGAAACCAAATTTCTCAAGAGCCGCCCAAAGATAAGGCCATTCCACAGTATCAAAAGCCATCGAGGCATCCAACGAAGCCAAAATGGCCGGCTCCGTCAGAAGCCCCGCCCTCGCAATCGCACCGTGGAGACGACGTAGGTTAAGAGCCGTGTTGCGATGCGGGATAAATCCGGATTGATCTGGGTGGACCAGGTCACTAATGACCGTCAGGAGGCGGGACGCCAGGAGTTTCGCCAATACCTTGGGCTCAACATTCAGCAGGGATATGGGCCTATAGGATGAACAAAGGTCCCGGGGTTTACCATCTTTGGGGATGACAACTATCGTGGCCAGACGCTGATCATACGGGAGAACACCCCGTTCTCGGGACTCCAGAAACATGGCGCGAAGATACGGCGCCATTTTGTCGGGTCGCAACTTGTACAGTTCAATAGGCAACCCGTTCGGGCCCAATGCTTTGCCCGAACGGAGTGAACGGATGGCGGTAGCTATCTCATCAACAGTAAAGGGGGAATCCAACGCTTCACGATCCAAATCGGAGACACTGGGCAGAGCTATATCACGTAATAATAGGCGAGAGTCAGCCACATCCCTCACAGACACAGGGGTATACACCACACGGAAGTATTCAGCAAAACAGTCGACAATGCCAATCGGGTCCGTCACACACTCACCACTCGAAGACTGAATCACGGGCACCACACGATTAGCTCTTTCCTTCTTATCCAGCCACGCCAGCAATTTACCCGCTTTGTCCCCCACATCATACAAACGACCCTGCTGTTCCCGAAACATCACTTTAGCAGCATCCGTGACCATGGATTTGTAGGCAAATTGTTTCAGACCCAGGGCATGGAGTTTCGCAGACGTGACATCCGAGTGCAAAGCATCCTCCAATGCAGAGATCTCCCCCTCAAGGTCCACCACCTCCCTATTCCTCGCCCTCTTAGCTTCAACAATAAGGGATAGGGCCTGCCCACGAATCACCGTCTTAAAGGCCTCCCATAGGGAAACCGCTGAGGAAACCGACCCCTCATTATCCAGAAAATATGCGTCTAAGGACTTAATCAAAAGGCTGCGGGTCTCAGGGGAGGTAAGGTACCACGGGTTGATGGGAGCCACCCGGCCCACCGCCTCCACTCCAATCTCAAAACTGAGCCAGAGCGGAGAGTGGTCAGAAATGCCCCTGGGGAGGTGTCTAATCTCACGCACCGCTGGCGACTGAGCCGCCGGCATCAGGAAATAATCCAGTCTAGACAGACTCCCATGGGCCCCAGAGTGGAAGGTGTATTGAAGCTGAGTAGGATGCATAAGCCTCCAGCAATCCACCAGGCCAAATGTGTCCAAAAACCCACCCAACCACTGTTGGGACACAGGAGTATCCCTAGGGGGGTGACGATCGTGTAGACCAGAGAACACAGAATTAAAGTCACCAGCCATAAAGAGAGTACTATCAGGGAGGTCCAACAACACACGGCCCAAATCGGAAAAGGTTGAGGTCTGTAGGCCGGGGGGCACGTAAACAGTAAATAAGGAGAGGGCACGACCTTCATAGCGACCTACAAGGACAGCATAACGCCCCCGATCATCCAGAATCACATCATCAATAGCTAGGGGGAGGGAAGCCCGAACAAGGATGCCCACACCCCTAGAACCCGAGGTAAACCCCGAATGTGCTACGAGGCGATAGCCCCACCTATTCATCGCCTGACAAACATTGCCCACCAAATGAGTTTCCTGCATAAATACAATATCAGGAGATAAACGTCGTATACATTTCAACACCACACTCCGTTTGATACGATCCCCCAGACCATTAACGTTCCACGAAACAAATCTCAACCCGCTACCCTCCATCCCACCCAGCAAAGCCAACACCCCCCATCAATGAGCATGACACAAGATACATCATCGAATACCGGATAAAGTCGCCTTGAAAACAGAACACACAGACAACGAACTTCCCAACCGCCCACCCCCCAAACAACACGAAAACACCCCCCACCCTGCACCCCTGCAAAAAGCTAAGAAGCCACCCCAACCTGCAGTGTGCCTGTCACCCAAGAACCCCTATTCTACACAAAGACCCCGGAGGAGGAAAGGCTCCGTCCCACCCGCCACCCCGAGCAAGACCAGTAACGAGAAAAAGGAACATACATCAAGTCACATAAGAAGTGGAGCAACGTAGGCATGTACCCCTGGAAAGAGTCATTCAATACAAGGCACCAGGCAAAAACGAAATATTCAGCTCTCTACACCACCTTCAGCACCGCCCGGGTGGGCTTCGGACTCAGTCTCAGGAGGTCTGTTAGGCAAGGAGTCCAGCCAGTCATTAACGGCATCCGGCCGATCAAAGAAGAAAGTTCGGTCATTGTATTCAACCCGCAGCCTCGTTGGAAAAAGCATAGCGTAGCGCATCCCCATGTCCCTAAGACGCTTCTTGGCACCACGAAATCCCATCCGCTGCTTCTGGACCTGTTGGGAAAAGTCCGGATAAAAGTTCACCGTGGCATTCTCAAAGGCCACCGGGCCCTTCACCCGCGATGCCTGCAGGATAGCGTCCCGATCCCTATAGTGGAACAGTTTTGCAACAATAGGTCTCGGCGGGGCACCTGGCTTACCCTGGCCCCCCGGAACACGATGTGCACGCTCCACTGTGAAAAATTTACTGAGGCCAGACGGAGAAAGATGGTTTTGGATCAGGTCTTCAACCAGGAGATCAACCGAGTGAGGTTCTGGATTCTCCGGAACACCAACCACGCGAACATTACAGCGACGTGCCCTGTTCTCAAAATCTTCCAAGCGCCGGGTCATGAAATCGTTCACCCTACGGAGATTGCCAATCTCCGTCTGTATCTCGGAGACGTCCGACGGGAGGCTGGATGCTTTGATGTCCAAGGACTTCACCTTTTCGTTCGTCTTTGAGAGATCAGCTCGAATTAAGTTCACGTCAATGGCCACGGTGTCAATTTTGTGGGCCAAGGTTTCATATTGTTGGCCTATCGACTCCCGCATGCCAGAAATGGCGCCCATGATGTCCTGCAAGGAAGGCTCCGTCGACGCATCAACGACATGGTCAGACGTACTGGAACCGGGCAGGGCAGCACCAGGGGACCCCTTAGAGTGGGTATAACGGTCCATGACGTTAGATTGGACCGGACCCCCGCGCAGAGGTGTCTTCGTCTTCCGCGTCTCCCGGTCCCCTCTGCCCGCCATTTTGGAGATGCGTCACAGGAAGATTCACCAGGGTCGACGGACCGGGCACCCGAAAGGGAGGTCTCGGGACCAAAGGACCACTACAGGGGTGCTACTAGGATAGGGACGGCCAAATAGGAGAACAGTCCAACCAAGGCCCGACAGCCGATTCGTGCCCTGGGCCCAGCTCCGGTCCGACCCTCTCGCCGACGTCCCACTCAGAGGCAGAATCGAAACCGAAACTTAAGAAGGGGACCCACAAGTCCAATCCCCTTGCCGTTGTTGTTCAACTCCAAGACGGCCACTGAACCTCACCCAGTCCTGGGCGCGCCTCAAGGGCGGAGCCCAAAAGTTCGAATCACCGTAACTCAGGCACCCGGTGTCAAAAGAAATTTCTGAAAGGTCCAGTTAGTTCAGCCCAACGTCCCCTATACAAATCCTCGTGAGAAATCAGGATTTATTCAGGATATTATGCCGGGAGCGGCGGGGGTCCGGGGAGCGCTGTGCTCACGCGGCCATCTCGGATGCCCGCCAAGCTCCTCCTCCAGCGATCATTTTTAACGCCCTGCTTAGTTATATTCCCCATAGTTTCAAGATTTTTATGTGAAAATGAGGGATAATGTGCAGAATAGGAGTTTTCCCGTAAGACTTCTCTCCATTTTCCTTCTTTAGGACCCGCTGTTCACCACGCACATTTCTCTAGGTTCCACCTCGAAGAGTTTGAGCACAGAAAATCTGAAAGACCAACAATTGTGCACAAGTTAGAAGGTTTCTTATTTCACCTTCATGTCAAAATGAGGGCAACATGTTTTTATACATTTATTAAATGTTCCCCATATAAATCTCTAAGGAGACACAACTTTGCAGGAAATTTAGACACATCAACTCAACAAGCAAAAATTCCTATTTTAACACAAACAAAATAGGAAAGAATCTAAAAAGCACAGTTGATTCACAGATCAACATGTAGCGGGGTGCACATTAGGACGGCGAAGTGGATGCTCAGAAGAAACAGATCATCGGGTCTTTACCCATCTCTGGTTTTTAGGGCAAAGCATGGCCACCTGGGACAGAGCAGCAGTGACGAAAGGACTCACCTGCATGCACTCAGCATTGACACCTGCTATAGGCAACTCCGACATTACTCAAAACATAAAAAGACTGTGGAGAGGGTCCGAGGGAGACAGTTTAAAGACCTGCGAGAAGTGACTCCCCTTATACTGTAATCATAACACAAGAACTCTCGGATCTATGCTAGGGTGTGGCCAGTGTTTAGACAAAAATAAAGAAAAGATGAAATTGTGTCTCTCAATAAAGCCCCAAAGTGTAAAAACTAGGTCAGGGACAATCAGTATTTGCCCGGCGGTATCGCCTCTTTAACCCACAAAATATTAATCAATGAAGAGGCAGGCGCTGGAGACGGGAAGGCAGGAAACAAGGTTTATTCTCTCCGGAGGAGAACACATCAGTTCAGACAGCAGGTATCGTCACGAGGTGCTCTAACCGCATCTCTGAGGCCTGGCCTTTTATACATATTTTCATCATCTTTATTGCAGGTAACACATCTTTGTAATGCTTTGAAGTATGAAAGGATATCCTCCGAATTTCCCCTTCAGGCCCGTTCCCACACACATTTACAGTTGAAGTCCCCACCCCGGTCACAACAGGTGATGATTATCGCGCAGCTGGACATTCCGCCGATTCACGGAATGTGGGGGTTCGATCGGATCTCATAGGGTGGGGGCTTTGATCAACTCGGGGGTCCTTTGATGAGGGAAGCTTTCTACTGTACGGGGAGGGGCAATAAACAGTATCGGCAGAGCTAGGTGTCGGCCTGGGAACGAGGAAGACAAACGGGCACACAGGAAAAGGGGGTTTGTATCAAAAGGACCTGGGTCCATGAAAGGAATGAAGGGAGGTGTCGCGCTGGGAACAGGATGGGGCTCTGAGGCAGAGCTGCGCTGAAGAGGGGTTTATGACCCAAGGCATGTGAGAGCGGGGGGTTGTCAGCGTGCGTGCTTTGCGAGGGCGAAGGGCTATGCTGGGGGCCAGTGGCGTGCGGATGGTGGTTCTGATCGGGGCACCTAAAATGGCGGGTGCGCACGACAGAAAGTGTGGCATCAGGGGAAAAGGCAAGATGGCGCAGATAATGTTTACAAAACCGTACTAATTTTCCACAGTCCTCCCTTTAACATATCCAAGACATCTTGCTGGCCTATTTCCTATCCATGTCTACTGTGGTGATCATAAGCAAAGAAGTAGGAACCCAGGTGAAGGAGCTATAAACATTACATTTAAAATCTTTCGTCTTAGGAGGCGGGTCTATCGATGAACTCGTTTGCAGGAAAGTCATAGTTATACAATACCGGGCAAAAACGATTCTGTAGTGAGAGCATTGAGTACATTTCATAGATGAATGTGAACTGATAGGTTGTTACATATGTAGTTCTGTTCATATTTGGTTGGAGCATAATCAATACAATGGTGGCCGGGAGAGAAATGAGACGTAGTAAAAACAATAATCAGGGGTGTCATTGTTCGAAGGGGAGGTCCTATTGTCATGGACCATTATTAGTGAGTTCTCGGCATTCTTTGTCGTCTTCTGTTGGCACGGTGGAGCACCGGCGGGGGAGCGATGAGTCCAGCTCCCTTCTGAGCTCCGCGTTGCAGGGCATGACCTTTTCCTCGCTTTCCTGGTCAAAAAGGTCCTTTTCGCCCTGTGTCCCTTTGAGTCGATTGTCAAAGAGTTCAGGTGGAGGAAGAGAGCGTGTGAATAGTCCTTAGGGTAGGTCGGAGGAAAAAAGGGGGATGGAGCAGGGCCAGATCGGGAACAGACCAGGGGGACGGAGAATTTCAGGTAGGCGGGCCCATGACCAAGTTCAGAGAGCGGGGACTTTTCGGCACACGTTGATCGTCGAGCAGGGGCATCAGGTCAGCCCTTTCCTCTCATTTTGTCGAAAACAGTGCCTCGTCCTGCAGCTCCTTACTGTCGCGGTCTCGCCTTGGCCAATGTCGCAGATGTCCCATAATCTGTAGTCAGGCCACGTGCTCCCACATCCGGTCTTTCTTTCCTCCGACAGTGGTACCCTTAAATGAGTTCGAAAAGACAGTCTTTAGAGAATTGGCAGAGGAAGGTAATCACATAAGTCTATTTCTCTCCCAGCTCCAAGCAAATGAGAAACATCCGTTATATTGGGGTTCACAGCCAACATATAAACAATTGATGATGGGCTTGCCGGATTTGCTACAACTTTCCTTCGCAACTATTTCTTCGGTGTTTGTTGGGGTTACATTCATTGTTGTGGTATGAGATCTGGTACCTATTCATTGCATTTTGCTTATTACAGTTACGTCAGTTCTTCTGGTAGAGACCCATTTCCCTAGTACGAGCCTTACGAAGCTATACCATTCTCCAGGGCTCTATATTTTATAAGAAGTGCAACGTGCTATCGCCATGGTCTGATAGGTATCTTTCTGAGGAACGAGCATAGGCTAAACATTTTTCATTTCTATCAATGCATCTCACCTTTCGGCTAAACATTTTCCTTCACCAGGGTTCATCGTAACAATTCCTTCATTTCGGTCTAATCTTAACCTTTGCAGAACATCATTCTAATTCCTACATAGTCTCTTACAACCTGACCACTTCATAAAAAACGGGGGGGGGGCTTGCGATAACTATTTGATTCATCCTTGGGGTGACCGGGGTCTTATGGAAAACAACTAGGAACATAGCAAACTGGGGTGAGGGACATATTAAAACTCTCGTCCGGGTCAGCTGATACGAAACTGGGGGCGTTCGGGGATGCTTCGATCACTTTTATTTGTTTGGGCATTGAGATAGTTCGGGACGGGGAAGGTCGTGTTATCTGAGGCATTTTTATCATAGTAGCCACTGACATGTAGTTCCCTTAATATGGGCCAGATTAGGGAACCTCAGTCGTCTTACCTGTCCTTTCCCTTTTGGTCAATTTTTTTTAGGTTTCATCAATATTTAGTAGAAAGGAGAGGCAGTAACATGGCGTCAAAGTGAATCTATCTAAGACAAATTTGTGCAAATACTTGTGGTATTTGGAGCCAATTGGGTGGTGGTTTGCCAATTTGGAGTCAGTCATTAGGGAGAGTGAGGGTGTGGGAGAGAGGGAGAGAGAGAGAGAGAGAGAGAGAGAGAGAGAGAGAGAGAGAGAGAGAGAGATGTGCAACAATAGGCTAAATAGTACACGTGCAACATAGGGAGCGGCAGTGTATTAAGATAGGCTATTCAGCGCATTAATCAACATGAGACATCACGGGTCTGTGTTAGAATTTCGAAAGCATGCGGTTCGGGACGGGCGAACATTAGGCAGGGTAGAGGGGACATGCTTTAAGTAGAAAAAAACACCATTGTATCGCACTTCTCGCATTCTCGGTCCTCCGATCAGTCAAGTCAACGTCTCAGTCGCACAAAAACATTTTCTCATAGATTCAGACATACGTGACACGTGCCCATTCACGCAACACGGCATAGTTTCAGACACACGTGACACGTGCCCATTCACGCAACACGGCATAGGGGTGACCGTGTTTTATCATACTATACAACTTATTGGCTCTTTCGTTACAAGAGCAGTTTGTTGGTGTGCTTAGGTGCCATCTGGCAACGTCAGTCCGCTTCGTGTATCAGACATGGCGAGGCTTCAGATCTTCACCATACCTTGGTCGTGATCTCCAACGTAACCTGTAGGGGGGGAAAAGAGGGGAAGGGAGGGGACAACATTCGCGCGTTTTAAATGCATGGGCACGAAAGTCCTTTACTTACCTCATACTCGTCTTATCTCCTCGGGGTAGAATCCCTGGGGTCTTAGGTTTCTGAAGCCAGGAGGGGGGGGGGGCAGTGTCCTTATAGGCCGTGTGTAGGGAAACGTTAAAAAAATCAGCATCTTTATGCGAGGTATCTAGTTTATAGACATATCTAGCTATCGGGATCCTTAAATCTTTTCCAACGCTGTGATGTTCTAAGGCCTATCGGCTCTTCGGCCAACTCTGTTCCCTAGTACCTTGGAGTGCCATACCTTTATAACATTCTATCATTTACGCCGCTTCACTTTACCCGTCCTCAGAAGTCGAGGTCCTTCTCCGTGCGTTAGTTCCTGAGCCAGTCGCATACTTGGAGGCAGGGTATTGTGTCGTAGATTCGATCCTTTATCCGGGGCTGAGCAACCATCTTTTAATAACCTTAAAAAGAGAACAAAGCAGGGTGCACAGAAAATCTCTCCCGCTGATCCCACATTTTACAAAAACATGCGATACCCATTTCATAGTTTGGAAAACCTTTATTTGCACAATTGCTCAGCATGTTGATATGACAGTGCGATCTCGGTTGGCCGGACACGGCAATGGCTAAAAGTGCGTACAGTAGGGGGGGGGGGTGTTTTGTAGGATTAAAAACATGTTAAAAAGGTTTATTCATTCATTTGCAGGGAACTAAAAACGTCTATCAAATAGCTGAGGGATCAAGGGGCATTCATTTCATAATTGGAAGCACAGTTGGACTAGTTGCAATCAAATTTCCTATAGGTATACCATGGGCGTGTGTCATAAGCGAGGTTACGTGTCAGTTACGATAATATCATAATGAATCGTACATTGAAAAAAACATTTTTTCACGTGGTCGTTTTACATGTTCGTCGAGTGAATCCTCCCTTTTTTTGTCAAGTGTACAAAGGATCATAACATATCTCGGAACATCGAGTCTTGTTAGCTAAAAACACCACGAGGTGTTCGTAAGTTCCTATTGATACCGGCGCCATTTTGGGCGGGGCCGGGTTAGTCCGGAAGTAGCATCAGGGAAAAAATGTTTCCTACAACCGGCAGTTGGACCAGAGTCCTTTTCGGCAGTTCAAGAATTCATGCTAACAGAAGGAGTGGCTATGTCATGCTTATTTCGTTAGCGATCAAGGCAGTTGTTCCTCACCGGGAGCCCGTAGGGGCCGAGGGCTCCTGGGACCTTTGTAGAATCTTCAATGCTGTGGAGATGCTGTCGGAGGTGGGGGCTCGTGCCCCGGTGGGCAAGCGTCCGAGTTACATTGCTGGTCAAAGTTACTCTAGCGGCCTAGACCCGCCTTCCAGGGGGCCCAGACGCCATTTTGAGGCCCTGCAGCAGCCGCCCTTCGTTGAGTCTGCAAGAGTGGACGAGACCTTTGGGGTGGAAAAAACGGAACTTCGTGTCGTGGGAGCAGGACATTCGGCTAGGGTGCAGCTGAGGCGCCCCCACCTGGGGGGGCGAGGGAGACTCGTTCGCGCCGTCTCCCTCTCCCGGTGCACTCCACGCTGCTCTCTTTCATGGGCATGCACGATGGCCACTCCACATCCCGTGCTCCTCAAGTCCCATGTTCAGTGCTGCGGAAGTATGGCCATCTGCGGCGCATGTTCGGCGCTGTGCAAGTATTGGCGCAGCCGTTGCATGTTCGGTGCTGCGCAAGTATTGGCGCAACCGTTGCATGTTCGGTGCTGCGCAAGTATTGGCGCAACCGTTGCATGTTCGGTGCTGTGCAAATATGGGCGCCACAGTGCATGTTCCGTGCTGTGCAAGTATTGGCGCCGCCTGGCTGGAGGATTTCGGCGCCGGGCCGGGGCTGGGAAACCTCCTATCCATGGAGGTGGGAGAGGCTCGTCCGCGTCGCCTCTCCCTCCCAGCCCGACCAGGAGCAATTTCAGTGGAAGTATTTGTGATGGCCGGACTGGGGCTGGGAAGCCTCCTATCCGTGGAGGTGGGAGAGGCTCGTCCGCGTCGCCTCTCCCTCCCAGCCCAACCTGGACTAATTTCAGCGGAGGTATTTGTGATGGCCGTACTGGGGCTGGGAAACCTCCTATCTGAGGAGGTGGGAGAGGCCCGTCCGCGTCGCCTCTCCCTCCCAGCCCACCCCACGAAGAAGAGGATGGGACAGCCATCTCATGCCGGGCCCGTGGTGCCTCCTGGACATCCCGCCGTCGATTCGATCGATGGCAGTCAGCAAGCCCCGCCCCACACGTGCCGTGTGTTTCACCTTCCGGATGGGCGTGACCGGTGACCTGCTGCATGTCGGGAACTGCCGGAGTGGGGGTAGGTATTTTGTTTGGACAGGCATGTCTGGGTAATGGGGGGTTGTCTATGCAGGCCTGTAATTGCTTCCTTTCACAGAGTGGGGGGGGCAACAGAGAGTAATCAGTCCCATTGCACTCGAAGTTTGAGTTCATCAATGGAATGTATACTAATCTGTCCGATACTACTCTGTGTATTGTTTCTGTAAGTTATCCGAAAAGGGTGGCCTTTTTCTTTTGTGTTAGGGAACAGTAGCGGTAGTACGGGGTTCGTCACCGGGTAACTCAGAGCTAGACTGGGTTTCTCGTCTTAACATTGTTCGATCTATGAGGACTCGAACATGTCGCTGAAATCGGTCTGGCGAAATCTGTGCCATGGGGCATAATCAAACGTGGTGGTTCTATCTGGTTTGTCCATGTCAGTCTGATTCATCTTTGTCTCGCGCCTTTTCCCTTTCTGCCGGCCTGTTATTCCTGTCTGCCCTCTGTTCCTACTCTCATTCAGTAGAGTCGGGCATTGGGCTTTCCAGTGCCCGGCATATTTACAAAAAGCACATTGGTTTTGCCCTAAGTCTGGTCGCCCTGTGCGCAGTGTCGGGGGATTACTTTCGGGTCGTTGTGTCCTGGGGTTGTCCTGTCGATATATTCCTTTACCTGCTCTGTCCTCGTCTCTTCTGTTTCGTTGCATTGCTTCTTTGCGCCACATACCGAGACTGTCGAGCATAATAGGCGTTGTCTTATTGTTACGAAGGGCTATTTCTAACGTTTCTATTTTATCAAGATCGAAGGATCCTATCAGTGGCCACTGTTTCTCTTGATTTTCTTTGGTATACCTGTGCCACAGTTTACTATAGGCTATGGTAACTAATCCATAGTTTACGAACATGTCTTTATTAGGGGTGCCTTCCAGCGGAGCTAGATGATCCACCTCTAATAAACGGTCCGGGCTGAACCAACTACCAACCAGTGGGGAGAAGACAGACATGACAGCTCACGATGAGGACAAAAAGTCAGCACTGCCTATCTTATCACTGCGTGCAAAGACTAGACAGAATATTTCTATTCTACGTTGTTTGCAGGCAGTGAATACCTCATGAACCAATAACAAAACAATTACTAAACGACCAGTGGGGAGAATAAGTAGGCCCGCAAAAGGTCTGCGTCCTCTACCCTTTCACTATCTGCAAAGGGGAACCTGTTCTTTCCTGTTTGCAGACAGAGAATCTCCAGAAAACAATCCGCGAACAGTAGTTCGGGGTCAAAAACCGTTAATCAGTGTGGGAGAGGGAAATCTCCCGAAAACAATTCGTGAACAAATGACAATCAGTGGGGGAGAAAGATAGGCACGCTGGCCGCGTTACCTATCCTTCACTGTTTGCAAGGAGAAAGAGCCTACTGTTTCTCCGTTTGCAGACAGTGAATCTCCAAATAGGTCAACAAAGAGTAATACTAGTATTTTCTGAACAATTAAACAACCATTTCGCAATTCGTCGTGTCTACACGACCTTACCCGGACCGTATGGACAGTTTCTTATCTTCCGAATCCAGCGCCCGATCGTCCTCTTTTCCTCGTATTCCTCGCAGCACTCCTGATGGTTCCCAGTCAGGACCGTAGATCACTCGAGAGAGGTCTGTTCGGAACTAGTGAAGTTCGGATGATCGGCTGCCAGACGAGGGTCTATTGGGCAAGAGCTCTCCCGATCGTTGCAGTCGTTCACTCTGTCGTCAGGACCTCTCCCACTGGATCCACGAGTCGCTGATGGGCCCCACGTTTGGGACGCCAATTGTAAAAACTAGGTCAGGGACAATCAGTATTTGCCCGGCGGTATCGCCTCTTTAACCCACAAAATATTAATCAATGAAGAGGCAGGCGCTGGAGACGGGAAGGCAGGAAACAAGGTTTATTCTCTCCGGAGGAGAACACATCAGTTCAGACAGCAGGTATCGTCACGAGATGCTCTAACCGCATCTCTGAGGCCTGGCCTTTTATACATATTTTCATCATCTTTATTGCAGGTAACACATCTTTGTAATGCTTTGAAGTATGAAAGGATATCCTCCGAATTTCCCCTTCAGGCCCGTTCCCACACACATTTACAGTTGAAGTCCCCACCCCGGTCACAACAGGTGATGATTATCGCGCAGCTGGACATTCCGCCGATTCACGGAATGTGGGGGTTCGATCGGATCTCATAGGGTGGGGGCTTTGATCAACTCGGGGGTCCTTTGATGAGGGAAGCTTTCTACTGTACGGGGAGGGGCAATAAACAGTATCGGCAGAGCTAGGTGTCGGCCTGGGAACGAGGAAGACAAACGGGCACACAGGAAAAGGGGGTTTGTATCAAAAGGACCTGGGTCCATGAAAGGAATGAAGGGAGGTGTCGCGCTGGGAACAGGATGGGGCTCTGAGGCAGAGCTGCGCTGAAGAGGGGTTTATGACCCAAGGCATGTGAGAGCGGGGGGTTGTCAGCGTGCGTGCTTTGCGAGGGCGAAGGGCTATGCTGGGGGCCAGTGGCGTGCGGATGGTGGTTCTGATCGGGGCACCTAAAATGGCGGGTGCGCACGACAGAAAGTATGGCATCAGGGGAAAAGGCAAGATGGCGCAGATAATGTTTACAAAACCGTACTAATTTTCCACAAAAGGGGAGCAATCCCTTTGAGGACGAATGCCCTCACCCACCATAGGTGGAATGCTTCATCAAATGGGCTTCTCCTCCCAATAGGAAAACCTAGTCCCACTGAGGGCTACATCTCCCTCACTGTGAGGGGGGGGCTCTGAGATGTTTTCAGAATGTTCTAAGCTGACGAGGATGCTAAAATCCCATATGTGAGCACAAGGTGACATGAGGGTGCAGCGCAAAATGTGAGTGAAAAGATAAATGTGATGCTAAAACTACCTAGTGGGGACAAAAAACTCTTTATTGGCTTGTCCGGACTGGCAGGGTTAAAAAGCAGTGCAAAGCAGTATAGATTCAAACTGCTAAGATGTAAAAAACGGTCGACATGTTTCAGCCTATCTGATCTCTAAAAGTATCCAGGCTTTCATCAGGACCAAAAAAAATATCCAAAGCTGCTGCTGTGTGAAAGAAATAGTAGAGAATAAATATGGTGATACAAAACCAGTAATCCAATGTATAGTTCGGTTTTACTGGAACTTATCCAAACTGAAGGATAAGTAGACCCACCTCAACCTGGTAACAACCCAGGGAAGGGGGCCCGCTCTCTCCGTCGGTACCCCGTTGTGGTACATGAGCTAGGATCGATCTCCATATATTGTCTTAAAAGTAGTGAATGAATCAAGTTTTTTAATAATTAGAGTAGCCTATATTTATAGAATGTGAAGTTTACATTTTTTTTATCTGGGGAAAAGGGCTGGAGCCATTGTTTAATTTTAAAGACATACAAAGGCTTTTAAAAAAAAATCTAATCCCTTTGGCACGTTGGTGTAAAAAACAAAAATACATGAGAGCTGTGTCCATAGCAGTGTTTCAAGATCTAGTTATATGAAATGAATAACTATGGATTGGCATTGCTAGTCATTCGCTTAAAAGTCTCACCTTATGGCTCTATATGGAGCAGTGGTATAACAAAGGTCCCACAGTCCCCGCGGTGTGAGGAGCCTGAGCACCAGGGGGGCCCTCAACCCAGGACCCTGGTGTGACAACTCCTGACTGTGTCCGGAGAGGGGCACCTCCATGTAGTTTGCTGGGGGCCCCCCTCAAGTTTGGTTACGCCAGTGACATGGGGTACTTAATCGGAAGGTGCAACCTTTGTTGATGATGTAGCTTTGTGTATGTACTGAAGCTTTGAGGAGCTCGTTTAGCTCCCTGACAACACATTTGGGAGTTTTGGCCCTTACTAAAAAAGAACAGCCTTTAAGCATTGCAAACTATTTCCAAGGACTAGTGGTGTCCAAACTATCGCCACAAGAGTTGAACTAATAGAAAGAATCTACAACTGGGCGGACCTGACTATCCAATAGTGGAAGAATGTCCTAGGGGACGAGAGGAAAAAAGGTGGTCACTAATTTGTACTCCCTCCCTCCATATACTGAAAAAGCCATGAGCAAAAGTGACCAAACTTAACACAAAGACTCACATCCTAAGAATTATCCCTTTGTAAGGAGTCCCTTGCTGTTACGTGCTATGTCCCCCAATACGTGTTGGAGCTGGAAATTCACAAAAAATTGACAGGGACACTATACCTAGTAGTGTAGTCCTGTTGGACAGTGCTGAAGTTATTTTATGTTATGTTATGTTATGTTAAACGAAATGTATTAAGCTCACTATCACTGATTGGTTTCATGGCGCTATAGAAAAGACAGGGAGCGGGAACCAGAAGGTTTTAATTATGTGCTTAAGTTAATGATATGCTTGTTTATAGAGCCAGGTCTTGAGTGCTCTTCTGAATTTCATGAGGTCCGGGCTGATCCGGATCTCGAGAGGAAAGGAATACCACAAACGAGGGGCCAGGGTTGCAAACCGGCAGCCACCAGTGTGCTTCCATTTGAAAGAGGGTGTATACAGGAGGCCAAGATGGGCTGACCGCAAGTTGCGGGAGGGGGTGTGCCTCATTATAAGTTTGTCAATGAATTTAGGACTTTTGCAGTGTAAGGATTTGAAAATCGTGCAACCTGTTTTAAAGGTGCAACGCTGGGCCATGGGGAGCCAATGAAGTTTCATAAGCAACGGGGTGGCCGGTTGCCATCTAGGTTGGCTCAAAATCAATCTGGCTGCATAGTTTTGCACCATCTGGAGTCGCTTCAGCAAGTAGAGAGGTATGCTAAGATAGATAGAATTAGCATAGTCCAGGTGGGACAGCACCTTAGCTATCACCACCTGGGTAAGTTGCAGTTTTTTTTCACGTACAGTGTGCCTGTCGAAGAATATCTATGTTTTTATAATAGAGGCGTTAGGAGAAACAGGATCTGGGTCCTGAAGAAAGCCTAGGACTCTTTATGGCCACATACAGGCTGAAACATGTTGCCCCATTTAGATGTAGGGATATTAGATGGTCCCATGCATCCCCCCAGGTGTTAATCCCCCCATTAAAAGTACATTCTTGAATTAGGGTATAGGGATTTTTAGACTTTCTTGATCCTGTGTCTATGTTTACCCACCCCCTCAAAAGCACTCCTCAAAATAACGAGGAGCCCATTCACCACTGGAAATTTCTCTGGTGAATGTGGTGTGCCCAATGATGAAGCATCACAGCAGGGGAGTGTGTGAGGCTACACCTGAGATTTGTTTGTGAATTTCTTTGTGCACAAAACAACAAAGGACTCCTTACTGGGGGGCATTTTCAATGATGTGAGTTTCTGTGTTAAATATGGTCACTTTTTCTCATGTTTTTTTCTAATACAAGGACAACCTCTGCCTTTGAAAATGACCCCTCATTGAGATGCATGATATGTAAACTTATCTCATGTGGATATCCTGAAAATCTGGCAGAGTCCTAAATCTGCAAACCTACATTAGGCATCAGTTAAACAGGCAGATACTTGGCAGGAACTAACGACCAGCTGGTCAGCTTGTCATATAGGTCACAAAAGGTGACGCCACACTGTCCTCTATAAAAGGGAGTACCTGCTATGTGTGGGGGGTGGCATCTGTTACATTGGCTTGAGCCAATTTAATGACCACTAGCTCAGCAAAGTCAGGAAACTGGAGTTTTTCTTTTTTAAAGAAAGTAGCTGGAGGAAAATCCAACATACAGTAAAACTGCAAAATCTGTTTGCAGATTTATAATTTTGCACATTCCTACTATTTGCACAATTTCTTATGTTGATTTTTAGCGATGAGTGACAGTTTACTCCTTCGGGTGGGGCGTCGTAAGTTCACAGTACTTTGGAGGCCATCCGGGAGATATGTACATAGCCAGGCTCTCGCAACTACATTTATGAATGTTCCAACAAGGTACAATGACCAAAGTCAAAAGGAAGCGCAGAAGCAGGTTCTTTGATGTAAGTCCTCTTGTCACAGCAAGATGTTTATTTTCTCCAGACTTGAAATAATACAAACGCCGACACGTGTTTCGTCGTGTGCGGTTGAGTCACACGACTCATCAGGGCTTCCACTCCGATACCAATATGTGGATGGAGTAAGTCTGGACCTCTGAAAGCTCTGTATCGAGCAATGGGTTTACTAGGAGATTATGCAACAGTAGATGCTGTGTGGCATAATGTTCGGTTGCAGTATAAGGATAATAGTTGTCTTATCCCACTGGTAATTTTCTTATGTAGAAATAACACTATGTCTGTTATTTGCTTTGTAGTAAAACGTAAAGCCGGGAGGGGATTCTTTATGGCGCCAGAAAAGGAAGGAAACGGGTACGTGTCCTTCGCAGTGGTTTGCCACTGCAGGCAATCCCTCCTCTGTAGTTTCCCGGCGGTCGTCTCTCGTGTACGGACCATCCGGGAGATATCCATGTCAGGGGAAAGCATGTGGGGCACATTCGTTCAACACCTGTAACATACTATTGAAAGAAAAATATGGAAGGATACCTACTTCTTGGGAACTATTAAGGGGGAGCATTTGTGAAACACCTGCGATGAACGGAGTGCAATGTATATCACTTGCTTGATCCAGGTGCTCACTTAAGTCCTCAAGGCGCACATACATGTTTGATATCTTTTGTCTCTTTTAATTCTGAGGAATGTTGCCTGCACCAGTGTCTGTCTGATTTTTGGGGGCATTTCATGATGGAAGAAGCCCCTGTAATGCCTCCAGAACACCATACCATGAACTGTCCGTAGTTATAGTCGCTGCACCAGTGCCAGTCTTTTGCAGGTGTTTCCATGAGAAACAGTCTATGGAGCCTTGAAACATGTCATGCTCACACCGTCCAGTAGGGGTCACTGCTCCACTAGCATATGTATTCTGGGGCATTCATGTGGTTCTATCGCTGACGAAAAGATGTTGCAGCAGTGCTGGAGTACTGCTGTCTTTAAGCGGCTTCTAAAATGCCTCCAACATCTTTCAAAATGTCAAAAGGGGAGTCAATGACACACCACAGCCTATCTGTTTGCACTTGTATGTTGTTGTATAGGCCTTACAGTAATGTAGTACTCTAGTTAGCCAACAGGTGTCGCTGCTAATGCCTTCCCCATTTCACTCCAACAGAAACCAGAAATACATCATCTCTTCCTACATGCACCATTCATCTATTGGGTCGAATCAATGCATTGTAATATTTTAACCCTTCCTTTGAAGTTTCTGCTAGCTCCACGGTTGATGTTTAGGTTATGTTTTAACCCCTTCTGTGCCGAGGAAGGAACGGTTCCATCCTTCGCCACAGTCGGTGTGTGCCAAGGACAGAACCGTTACGTCCTCTGGATATGTCGAGGAAATCCCTCTGCTGTGTGCAGCAGAGGGATTTAAATTTTTTATTTTTGAGCCTCAGGAGGAGGGCAAGAGCTCCCCCTGCCGCCAGTGGAATTTTTTTTTACTATCAGCACCCATGGCGCACTGACGTCATTACATTGAAAGGAAGTGAAATGAGATCTGCTCATTCGAAAAAAGGGTCAATTTGTGGTGGGAAAATGTCCGCGTCCATGTTGAATTTTGGGCCATTTGCAGTTGTGGGCACTAGGTCTACCCACACAAGTGAGGTACCATTTTGTTATCATGAGACTTGGGGGAATGCCGGATGGAAGGATGTTTGTGGCTCCCTGCAGATTTCAGAACATTCCATCACAGAATTGTGAGGAAAATGTGTTTTTTTGTCAAAGTTTGAGGTTTGCAAGGGATTTTGGGTAATAGAATGTGGTGAGAGCCATGCAAGTCAGCCAACCCTGGATAGCCCTAGGTGTCTAGTTTTTAAAATGCACAGGTTGGCTAGGTTTCCCTATGTGCCGTCCGAGCTAGGGTTCAAAATATAGGGGCACTCAGAATAGTGGAGCAAGTGTTATTATTACCAATTGTCTGGGCCCAGGCAGGCTTACCCTGCTTGACCGGGTTCAGAAGCTTTGACCAGGCCTCGAAGGGGTGGAATTCCCTGTTCTGGGTCAAGCAGAAGCCTTTTTGTTAAGGCGCAGTGTGACCAGATGGCCATCTTTCGAGCACGGCCATCTGGATGCACCAAGACCCTCAGCCATCAGGGGGCATCTAATGCTTTCCAATGGCATGTACAGATCACCAGGCTGCCCTGGAAGTCCCAATAAGAGCTCATTTGCTCCCGCGAGCCCAGCCAAGGTTCCAGGAGTTTGGGTGCCTTTGCTCCTTCGGTCCCCTTTGTCAATCAGCGCACCTGGATTACAAGAAAGGTGGGGTAGCCTCACAGGGATTACGAGGGACAGGGTACTCTGGACCCCCATGAGTCAATCGGTTCTCAGCCAGCAACATGATAGCCCAGGACCACAGTCAGCATCCACGTGGCCCAGGACCAGGGCTCCAGTAGGCCCTGGGCTCCGTCCTCAGGCCTGCTGCATGGCAAAGTGCCCAGGACTGGGTCCTGTGGGCTAGAGGAGGCCTTGCCTGTGCAGCCCGGTCCAGAGGCTCCGATGGGGCCCTATCGGGCTCCAGGTTCAGTGTTGACACCAGGGCTCCGTCATTCGACATGCAGAACCGCCAAGGTTCCATAGGGTCTGGGAGGCTTCCCCTGCTTGGCTGGGTTCTGAAGCTGTGACCGGGACCACAACGGGCCCTGGGGAGGGGAACCCCTATCCTGGGCTCCATCCTCCGGCCTGCCGCATGGCAAAGCACATAGGATGGTGTCCCGAGGGTCAGGGGAGGCCTCCCCTGTGCTCCCAGGTTCAGGAACTCTGACCAGGCCCCAGGGTCTTGCCAGGCCCTGGGTTGGGTGCTGCCACCCAGGGCTTCATCCTCCTGTCTGCCCCACCGTCAAGGGCCTGGCACATGGGTCCCAGACCGCAGCGTGGCAGAGTACCTGGGACGGGCTTCTGACAGCCCAGGGGGGCCTCCCCTGCACAGTCAGCTTCATGAGCTCCGAATGGACCTGGGCACTGCCAAGCCCCAGGGCAGGCGCTCCCACCCTAGTCTCTGTTCTCTGGCCTGCCGCACCACCAAGGGCCCGGGATGGGGATCCTTCGGGCCTGTGAAGGCCTTCCCCAATTCATTGGCATGTTAAGGTGCCTGTGGGCCCTTGGTCAGAGGTCAGTCAGGGACCCCCCGTAGCCATGTACCTGAGGTCCAATTAAAGCTCTGAGCACCCGGGCCACAGAGTCCTCATCCCCTCCAAGGACAAGCGGAATCCGTTTTGTTAAGGCACAGCATGAACAGATGGCCGTCGTTCAAGCCCAGCCATCTGGACGAAACAAGCCCCTCGGTCATCAGGACGTGTACAATGCTTTCCAATGGTGTTTTCAGATTGCCGGGCTGCCCTGGAAGTCCAGATGAAGGATCCTTTGCTTCCTCGAGCCCAGCCAGGGTTCCAGGAGGTCAGGTGCGCTTGCGCCTTCAGTCCCCTTTGTGACTCGGTGTGCATGGATTACAAGAAACTGGGTCCCGGCGGTCCCTGGAATAGAAACCCCCCTGTCCTGGGCTCTGTGCTTGGACCTGTCACATGGCCAAGCCCCCGAGACGGGTCTCGCGGGCCCAGGGAGGCCTCCCCTACATGGCTGGGTCTTGGAACTCTGACCGAGCTCCTGGGCCCTGCCAGGGCCCGGGGCAGAAGCTACCAACTTGGGCTTTTTTCCTCTGGCCTGCCGCACCACCAATGGTCCGGGTCAGGGGTCATTCAAGCCTGAGGAGGTTTCCCCAGCTTGGCTTGGTTCAGAAGCTCTGATTAGGATCCCTGCAGTCCCTGAAATGGGGACCCCCATCCTGGGCTCCGTCCTCCGTCCCGCCGTGCAGCCAAGCCCCCAGGATGGGGGTCCCATGGTCCTGGGGAGGCTTCCACTTATTGGCAGGGTTCAGAAGCACAGACCGGGCCCCGAGCCATGGCTACGGTGTGCAGTGGGGTGGGAGCCACTGTCCCGTGGTCCGCCACGTGTGTGGAAGCTCCAGCTGGGCCCGGGGCATGCGCTCCCGGCCTGGGCTCTGTTTTCCACAGGCCTCAAAAAATCATAAAAAGGTTACTACACTTCAGGTCGAGTAACTTGAATACGCTCTATATCTTTTACCCATTTCAGAACTACATAGGTTTTCTTGATGCCTATTTCTCACTTTTTATATTTTATCAAATGAATTGCTGTATACCCGGTACACAAAAATCATTGCATGCTGCAACTCAGTTATTGTCTCTGGGTTCTTCGAGAACTTATGAGCTCTATATATACCCAGAACCAGAAGGGTTCAACCGATGTAACGGTATATTGCTTTCGTAAATATGCTATAGTTAGAAGAAGTTACAGGTGATAATGTAGACACAAATGTTTTTTTCAACTCAATTTTAATATTTTTTATTTCAGCTGTTACTTTTTGTAGGAAATCCTTGAAGGATCTACACATATAACCCCTAACTGAATTCAGAATTGTGTCTATTTTTCAGCAAAACATAGGACCCACCATCGGTTTCACACTCACTTCTACCACTAACTGGAAGGAGGATGAAAGCACAAAAATTAGGAAAAAAGGGCTATGTCCCAGAAAAATGGCAAAACTGTGCTGACATTTTTTTCTGATTTATGAAAGCTGGGAATATGGAGATTTTAGCACCACAAACCTTTGGTTGATGCCATTTGCAGGAGAAAAAAAAACAAACGCTGTCTTCTGCAGCACTTGTCCCCCCCCCCCAAAAAAAAAAAAACAGAGGTGTATTTTGGCAAATTTCTCGGTCCCATCCAGGGGAATCCACAAACACTGTGTACCTATTGAATCCTTAGGATGGTGGAAAAAAGGACACAAAGTTGGCATGGTTACCTTATGTGGACAAAATGTTATGGGGGCCTAGGCGTGACCTACCCGAAATAGCGCCAAAAAAGGTTGGTGGGTGGGGGAGGGGCTACCAGCGAAAGGGTTAATCTCTTCTTTTATGTGGTGCTTTTATGCTTTTGTTGTGTCTAGCGCTGGAGGAAGAGGCGACACCTGTCAGCCGCCCACACACTGTTTTAGAGTGAAACTGGGAAAGGGCAGCAGGAAATGTGTTGATTAACAGATGCAGCGACTCAGTGGCTTTGATGGGGAGAGAATGCAGTAGGCAGAACAGTTTATGTGAGCTGTGCAAGGCTCAGTGCAAGCCTCACTGGTGCAGCTGTGCAGTGCTGGCGCTGTGCCGTAACATTAGAGCTGTACAGTGCTGACTTCATTCATTCTGTGCAGTGCTGGCTCTGTGCCTTAACATAAGAGATGTATAGTGCTGGCTTCATTCATTAACTACAGAGCTGCGCAATGCACACTCCAAGCCTCACTAGGGCAGCTGTGCAGTGCTGGCACAATGCCTTAACAATAGAGCTGTACGGTGCTGGCTTCATTCATTAACTCTAGAGCACAATCCAAGCTTCACTGGGGCAGCCGTGTAGTGATGTATGACGTTACAACGCATACTTTTACAACGCATGCTTTTACAATGCATTTTTTACAACACAAAATCCTTTACAACGCATTCCATTACAACACATGCCATTACAACGAATTGTCGAAAAACTACCTTTACAACAACTTCCATTACAACGCGTACTACCTTTACAACGCATACCATTACAACGCATACCATTACATTGCATGTATGGTAAGTATTGGATAGTATAGGGGTAAAAAAAACTATTCTAACTTCAGGGGGTGCAACAGTAGGGTAAGTGTTGGATAGTGTAGGGGTAAAAATTACTATTCTAACTCCAGGGGGTGCAACAGTAGGGTAAGTTTTGGATAGTGTAAGGGTACTATGCGTTGTGATGGTATGCATTGTAATGGTATGCATTGTAATGACTGCGTTGTAATGACATGCGTTGTAATGGTATGCGTTGTAGTGCCATGCGATGTAATGGTTGCGTTGTAATGGCATGCATTGTAATGGATCTTGCATTGTAAAAGTTTCATTGTAATGGTAGTGCGTTGAAAAAGTTGCGTTGTAAAGGTTGTTTCCCGCCGTGTAGTGCTGGCACAGTGCCTTAACATTAGAGCTGTACAGTGCTGGCTTTATTCATTAACTTTAGAGCTGCTGTAACAATGTGGTACGGAATTAAGGATGAAGTGGTTTAATGTTCGGAACCCAATGTTTAAGAGACACTAGACATTGGGGAAATTTATCAACAACATTGGAAACCGTTTTGTCAATACCAGGCCACCAAAAGAACTGTTTAACATATTTTTACAAGTGGAGGAGATGCCTAGGTGACCAGTGTGAGCTAGAGAAATAATGCGCTCACACAAACTGGCAGGTGGAATAAAAAGACTACCACGCATGCAAATTTGACCCAAACAAGATATCTCAGCAGCCACACTGGCAAAACTGCGAATTTCCTCAGATTGCCATTTACCAGTGGGCCAACCTTGATTGTTAAACTTGATCACCTTTTGCAAGTTCTCATCTTGAGCAGTTGCAACACTCCATTCCTCTTCTGATATGACTCCTTCACAGGCTTGTAAAACATCAATCATGGCTACAACACACTCTTCGTCACCCCCAACCTCGACTTCACCGGATATCGGCATGCGAGATAGACAGTCAGCTGTGAAATCCTTGCCACCTTGATATATACTTAACTGACATGTGGAATTCTTGCAATTTAGACAGGAGTCTGGCTAAGCATGAAGACGCTTTGCCAAGACCATTACAGCTTAAAAGATACACTAAGGGTTTGTGATCGCTGAATAAATCAAAAGAGGTGCCCCAGATGTAAGTCTTGAATTTATCCATCGCCCAAACACAAGCGAGTGCCTCACGCTAAATAGTACTATAGTTGACCTCAGCAGGAATAAGGGTGCATGGCACAAATGCCACGGTATTTTCTTGACCATCAACAATTTGTTTAAAAATGGCTCAAATTTCTTTGATAAAAGATTTTCCTCTAGGATTTAGGGATTGAAGTGCATCTGACATTTTAATGTCATTAAAAACTTGTTCAATCTGAGATGTCCAAGTAAATTTGACTTTTTTTAACAGTGTGCGCAAAGTTTGGACTTGCATAGTATTTGCGCAGCCCCAGAAGAGATCTTAGAGTATTTTTATCGGAGGGAGCAGGAGCCTGCAATGTAGAGGCCATTAGGGCAGAACCTGGCAACTGGAATGGCATGAGGAGTACAAAAACGATGGATTTTGGCCCAGATCTCTGTACTGGGGTGAATGTATGACATTGTTCTGAATTATGTCCCTCAATTGTTGTTTTTGCATTTGTCACCCCAAGTGGGATGGGTATGCCCAGACGTGGGTCCGGTGATCTCTATGCCACTGGAGTCAAGCTATCCTGGCTTATGAGGGGTAGAACCCCGAAACCGGTCCTAGGATGCTTGTTTCCAGTCAAGGGAGGACCTGGTCTGGCAGTTCGGGCTGGACTGTTCTCATTGGGCGCAGAGTCAAGACACAATTGCATATGGCTGGGTTCAAACTTGAACGTTTTGGGGAGCAGAAACCCGTGGATTTTGGGCCAGATCTCTGTACTGGAGTTAATGTATGACATTGTTCTGCATTCTGTCCATCAATTGCTGTTTTTGCATTTGTCACCCCGAGTGGAATGTGGGTCCCGTGCTCTCCATGCTGAGTCAAGCTTTCCTGGCTGATGAAGGGTCAAACCCCAAAACCAGTCCTACTATGCGTGTTTCCAGTCCAGGGAGGAACTAGCCTGGCAGTTCAGGCTGGACTGTTCCCATTGGGCGCAGGGTCAAGACTGATTTGCATATGGCTGGGTTAAAACTGGAATGGCATGGGGAGCAAAGAAACAATGGATTTAGGGTCAGATCTCTGTACTGGGGTGAATGTATGACATTGTTCTTCATTCTGTCCATCAATTGTTGTTTTTGCATTTGTCACCCCGAGTGGGACGGGTATGCCCAGACGTGGGTCCTATGGTCTCCATGCCACTGGAGTCAAGCTATCCTGGCTGATGAGGGGTGAAACCTCGAAACGGGTCCTAGGATGCTTGTTTCCAGTCCAGGGAGGACCTTTCCTGGCTGTTCAGGCTGGACTGTTCCCATTGGACGCAGGGTCAAGACTGATTTGCATATGGCTGGGTTAAAACTGGAATGCCATGGGGAGCAAAGAAACAATGGATTTAGGGTCAGATCTCTGTACTGGGGTGAATGTATGTATTTTGTCCATCAATTGTTGTTTTTGCACTTGCCATGCATAGGGGAGCATGGGGCAGGTGACGGCAGAAGCAGTGCCTAGGACCCAGAGCTTTTATCAGTGAAAAAATTAATGTGCTCTAATCACACTGGATCATTGCCACAGAAATATAACAATTAGGGGTCCCCTGGGTTCTCTGGGACGATTTACAACAGATTACCAGCTTGTCTTTACCAATATAAATTCATGATTATGATGCGACTGTGAGCGTGCAACAGCATATCTTTCCATCAGACTTTAATCACTGGATTACATTAGCAAATTCACATTCAATTTCCATTCATTTAAATATCTTGTATTTTCATACTTTCCGCAAATTCAGTTACACCCACTCAATGCGTTTCAGGTGCCAACCGTACCCTTCATCAGGACTATTAACCTTACCCTTATCAAAGCAACAAAAAAACATATAGTCAATCATTCTTTCTATCTCAAATCTCCTCAAACAATTATAATGGTCAGTCATTGCACTAGACAGTGTTTTTCAGTATTATGTAGTGCAAACGTGGACCAAGGGCATTAGGGCACCGGATGACATCACACAAGGTCACATTCATTTTTTAAGCAGGGGGAGAGTAATTGATTCTCCCACAATCACCAAATGTTGAGTGGACGCTGCTTCCCCAGTTCCAAAGTCGGGCCATATCTCTTTCCCGGCTACTCCTTTGTAATTCCTCATGCCTTCAATTGCAATTCACAGATATTTTCCTATCCATGATTAGCTTTCTCCATTCTTCGTGTAAACCTCATTTTGTGATGCCTTCCATTTCTCTCCCAGTTTCCTTTACCTCGTTTCCTGCAATGCACATTTTGCACCTTACATGTGGCTGAGTTCAACTTCAACCATCTTGGTTATGTGAAAGAAAGCAGCTAAAACCCTCCTTAACTACCATCACGGTTATGTGAAAGAAAGCAGCTAAAACCCACTGAACCACAATCTTGGTTATGTGAAAGAAAACAGCTAATACCCACCTTAACCACCATCTTGGTTATGTGAAAGAAAACAGCTTATACTCTCCTTAACCACCATCTTGGTTATGTGAAAGAAAACAGCTAATACTCCACTTAACCACCATCTTGGTTATGTGAAAGAAAACAGCTAATACTCCCCTTAACCACCATCTTGGTTATGTGAAAGAAAACAGCTAATAGCTAATACACTACTTAACCACCATCTTGGTTATGTGAAAGAAAACAGCTAATACTCCCCTTAACCACCATCTTGGTTATGTGAAAGAAAACAGCTAATACTCCCCTTAACCACCATCTTGGTTATGTGAAAGAAAACAGCTAATACTCCGCTTAACCACCATCTTGGTTATGTGAAAGAAAACAGCTAATACTCCCCTTAACCACCACCTTGGTTATGTGAAAGACAGCAGTTAATACTCACCTTAACAATTATCTCCTTCAGGTTCCCAAAGTTCAATAGTTTAATCTACCCACATTCTATTTTTCATAAAAGATTTACGATGTTGATCACCACCCCAAGAGGATTCATAACAATTTCACACATTTGAAATCACAGTTTTCACATCTGACATTGTGAATCTATAAAGTGTTCTGCCGCATTCCATCTCTTACAACTGTTCCTTTTGTAGATTTATTTTCTGTTATCCAATTTGTCAATTTTCATGTTTTCTGACCTTTCTACACCCATTCATATGGACATTTAATTAAAGATATTAGGTTCTGATAATGGCATGTTCCATAGTGGTTTATTTTTATTTTCTTCCCACTGAGTAGGTGGTCAATATATACAGCCAGATTCATCAAGCCGAAATCGGCTCGCAAAGGGCCAGATTCTGAGAATTTGGCCCTCTGCGAGCGCTATTTTTGCATTTGGGATTCATCATCCCAAATGCAAAAATCGCAATTTTAGAAATCGCTAAATTGCGAATAATTGCATTTAAGGAATCTCAATTTTAGATTCCTTAAATGCAATTCATGAACCATTTTAAAATTGCGAATTCACAATCTGGGGCCGCTATTTACCACGAAGTCTAACTACGTGGTAAATAGCAAAAACTTAAAAAAATGCACTTCAGTGCATTTTTCTAAGTTGTATGTTACACACACACATGTCCTTTGGACATGTGTGTGCACAACACCAGTGTAGCTTACCATTTCAGGGGTGCTGCAGGGTGTCCTTTGGACACCCTGGCACCCTTGAAATCGCTTCCTTATTAGCGATTCGCTAATTGCTAATCGCAAATAAGGAATGACTCCCCATTCATTTCTATGGGCCTTTAGGCCCATAGGAATGAATGGGAAAGCCATTCCTTATTTGCGATTAGTAATTACCGATTCGCAAATAAGGAAGCAGTAGAAATCGCAAAAAATATTGCGATTTCTACATGCATCCCGTTTTGCGAGTCTTTAATAGCGATTCCTTAAAAAATCGCTATGAAGGACTCGCAAAACAGGACTTTGATGAATCTGGGGGTTAGTCTTTAAATGATATCACAACAGTTAGTACAAATCAAGCCAGGGTATATTCCCGTTTTTCGGGCCAGCAGTGTTTTCTGTAATGCTTTTTTTTTATTACTATAGTTTCTCGTCGGTTCTTCAACTGCCCAATTAAAACATGTCAGTCTGCAATGGAAGTGTTGTGCCTGTCTCATTAAAAGCATACCACTCCTATGAAGCGTTGCAAATACTGCATAGCTGCCAAGTTTCCCAGGTCCATGCGTGAGGTGCTGCTCCAGTTCAGGGTTTTTTCTTTGAATTCTGGGTATTGTAGTGCTGTTTTATAATGCAACAAACAAGACTACAAGTCCCAGAATTCAAAGAAAAAACCCAGACTTGAGCATCACATCACATATGGACCTGGGAAACTTGCCAGGGGTGAGACTGTGCATTACTGATACTGCAGCCCTGCACATAGATGCTGGCACATAGGGGCACATACATTATTGAAAATTGCATTCGCAAAGGGTGTGAATCGCAAAATTCGCCCGTTTGAGAATGCAATTCCATCATTTGGGATGCATCACAATTTTTGTACTCATCGCAATTTAAGAAATCGCAAAAATGCGATTTCTTAAATTGCGATTGCATTTAAGGAATCTCAAATTGAGATTCCTTAAATACAATGCATCAAACTAAAAAAAATAGAGATTTCGCTAATAGGGGGAGCAAATTACCATGAAGTTGACCTTCATGGTAATTTGCAAAAACTTTAAAAAATGCACTAAAGGGCATTTTTCAAAGTTCCATTTTACAGACATCATTGTGTGTGCAAGATGTACTTATAGGCAGATTTCAGGGGTGCAACAGGGCGTCCTTTTGACACCCTGGCACCCTTGAAATTGCATTCTCAATTTGCGATTCTCTAATTGAGAATCGTAAATTGAGAATGTCTTCCATTCATGAATGGGGAGGTATTTCTTAATTGCGATTCACAATTTGCGAGTCGCAATTAAGGAATTTTAAGAAATCGCTATTTTTTTTGCGATTTCTTCATGCATAGCCATTTGCAATTCCTTATTAGCGAATCCTTATTTTTCGCTAATAAGGAATCGCAAATGGCATTGTTGATGCATGTGGGCCTAAAAGTGCTGCAGTTCTACGAAGAAGTTTATTAGTAGTATAGCAGCCCTGCTGAAAATTGCTGGAGCTGTCCTTTAGATGTGTAAACGTTCAGCTGAGAAATTAACACCCTTCATTACCAGGAGAGCAGTCATGCTGAGAAGTGTTGGTAATGTAACATGTGAAGCATGCATCAAGAACTTATGTATAACTGCTAATGTAGTGGTGGCAGGATGGCGTCCTAAAATACATGGGACCTGATTCGCTAGGTAAACGTAGGCTTTTGTTGTAGCTTTATGATTTTTTGGAACTCACAAAGGAATTTTACGAGTAGTATCTTTACAACTGCCTATCTTTTAATGCGTGGAGTCTCCGTCACAAATGCAGATGCTTAGCAGTCATAAAGATAGCATTCTTAAATTTCTTTGTGATTTGCCTAAAATCCTAAACATACACAGAAGTGTACGTTTACTATTGTAAATCAGGCACATTGTTTGTTCGCAGGATTTGGATTGCCTGCTGCAATGATTTATTCACCTCATCCCATGCCCATCCCTTGCACTCTCATTCCCCTCTGACCCCCCATCCTCTTCTCACGACCGAGAGCAGAGTAATTGTTTCACATTGGCACCTCTAAATAGGGCTGTGCAATACTGGCCCATGATTCAGTGGCCCAGCTGAGCAATGCTGGCTTCATACCTATATTGCACCCTAGTGCCTCCCCAACTCAGTGGTGTAGCTAGGAGGGAAAGTGGGCGATTGCCCTCGGCGGTACTCTTTTTGGGGGCTGCGGAGGTGAGCAAGTTGTGCCTGTCGACATCCACACCCCCGCTCCGAGAACAAGTCACCCATCAGATGCCACCCCTACTCCCCCAGATCAAGTCGTCCGTCAGCTGCCACCCTCCCGGAACAAGTCGCGAGTAGGCTGCCACCCCTGGCCCCCGCCCCCACTCGCTTTTACCTGCACCGGGCAGCAAACTTAGGGGCCAGCCCGGGTGGCAGTAGGTCGCTATGCCACTGTCCCTACTACATACCACAGTGAAGAGCTGAGTGATGTGGCACTAAACATATATAGCACCTTATCTTCCAGGCAAGCTCACCATCCCTGGTGAATCTCAGCAGCCAGTCCACAATCAACTGCAGACTAAGAAGTGGGGAGAGGATGTAGCCTTACCGCTAGAGCGGTCAACCTCGAAGCTGGGGAACCGGGTTTGAGTCTTGGCAACGGCGCTCAATATCCTGTGATTCAGGGCAAATCACTTAATCTCCCAGTGCCTAACAAAAAAATGAATGTGCCCTTCTGTAACGAAGTTGGTGCTCATGTAAAGCGCTCTGATATCCGATTCGGGTCTAGTTTGCGCTGTATAAAATTCTCTAAAAAAAAAAAGAAGTGTGAAAAGGTAAAAACAAGGGGCAGGTCAAGATTTGCACCAACATCCCAGCATCCCTCAGGGCTGCCCCAGACCTGCTCCTATTTAGGACAGGGTTGAGGACTCACCTCTTTACATGACAGTAACAGTACACTTCTGCTCCCAGAATCCAGTGAACTCTCCTTTCACCCTTTGATTGTATGCCTGGGTGTGTCCCTGTATGTTAGACCTGACATCATTGGCGTGAGTCTCCCTTCCATTTTTGACGGATTGCCTCCTCTGTTTTGACATATTTTTGCTGGTTGCATGTTTAGGGCCCTGTGCCACTGCTAATCAGTGCCACAGTGCAAGTGCTCCCTATGTTAAATTGATATACTGATTGGATTCCATGATTGGCCTATTTGATCTACTGTTAGCCCCTAGTACAGTGCACCATGTGTGACCAGGGCTTGTAGAGCAAATGCTGCTGGTGGGCTTGCAGCACTGGTTGTGCCACCCAGAGAAGCGGCTTGTAAAGTGTGTCTCAGGCCTGCCATTGTAAGGCCTGCTGTATGTAGTCTGTGACTACCATGTCGACTTGGCCAAGTGCACCCACTTGCCAGTCCCTAAACCTTCCCTTTACTTCATATTAGACACCCCTATGGTAGGCACAAGGGCAGGGTGCATTGTAAGTATAAGGTAGGACATGCTCTGATGTGTGTAGCATGTTCTAGTAGTGAATTACAGCCATTTTCTTTTTTCACTATTGAAGGCTACCTGTTCTCATAGACTAGAATGGCAGTGAGGATTGTTACATCCCTACAATCCTAACTGACTCAGGGAACATGGTAGAAATTCGTATGCCTGAACTCAGAATAATAAAATACATCTTTTAGTAAAGTTTATTTTAATATTCTGTGTTTGCAAATACCACTTTTAGAAAGTAGGTATTTGCTTGCCTAACCATTTGAGCCCGCCTCTGCTGAGTTGTGTATTCCTTGTCTGGGTTTGTGTGTGACAGGGTTGGGGAAATTCCAGGAGACAGTCTGGGACAGCCCAGTGGTGAATAGGGAGATTTACCTCCAGATAAGAGGGGGAGAGTGCACCTGGGACCTGAATAGGGCTGGGCCTTCCCTCCACAATGCTGACTCTACCCCCTGTGGCTTGTCTGATGTCTCTGCCCTGCACAGTGAAAGGAGAAGGGGAATCCTGTCAACAGAGTACTCCAGAGCTGCATCTTCCCTCCCCTGTGCTGGCTCCACCTCCTGTGAGGGCGTCTGATGTTTCTGCCCTGCACAGTGAAAGGAAGAGAAGAGTCATGTAAACACAGTGCTCAGGAACTGGTTTGAACTGGGCAGAGGCCTCTCTGCCTTCAGAGAACAAAGGATTTGGTGGTATAAATATTGGGACCCAGTCCCACAGACTTTAGATCACTTCTGGAACAAGAAACCTTTCTGCCAAGGAGAAGAACCAAGGAAGCTGCAGGAGTTTGGACTGCCCCTCTGCCAGTGTGCTGTTTGCTGGGTTGGCCTGCAGTGGTTGCTTCATTGCCAAGGGAAAGGAGAAGGAACTTTGTAAGGACTTTCATTTACAGAATATTCTCCAAGGGCTTGAACTGTGCTTGCCTCCTGCTGAAGTCTCAGGGCCAAAAGACTTCACCTCCATCTCCCTCCTGAATTTCCTTGCTGGGAATTCTGACTCCAGTCACTTGCGTGCCGCTGGGAGCTGGAAGCGCGACGCATCGAGAAGAAGCGTTTTGCCGCCGCAGCTAAAATCATTGCAACACCGGAGAAGCGAGAGTTCGTCGCATCTCCCTGGAAGGGTGTGTTCATCGAAGCTGTCTGCTGTCGCATCGCCGGAGAAGCGCGACGCATCGAGAGAGCTGTCATCGCATCGCCGGAGAAGCGCATCGCAGGGCCTGTCGCGGCTCCAAAGTACAGAGTCGTCGCAAGGCTGCCAGGGCGTCATCGCAGCGTCATTGCATCGCCGGATCAAGGGCGCCATCTTCTCGCATCGCAACTGGATCATCGCATCGGCATCGCATCAAGACGCCATCTTGCGCACCGCAACAGGTCGAGAATCTACGCATCACCTCCGCACCAGTAAGGCTCACGATGAGTCCCCTACTCTGCGAAAGCATTGAGGAAGGACGCAACCGTTCCCCGGGTCACGGAACCGACGCATCTCCGCTTCTGCGAGCCTTTTGTTCACTTTGCGTGCTGCATCCCAGAACTTTGTTGAGAACTTTGTCACATTTACCATCAACTTGAATTAAGAGACTTTTATCATCTTTTAAATACCCTTTAGTACAGTATTGTGGATTTTTGTTGTTTGTGGTCTTGTGTTTAAGTCTATATTAAGAATACCTATTTTTATAAAACCTGTGTGGTGTCCATCTGTAGTGTTATCACTGTATTACTGTGTATATTCACAAATGCTTAACACACTGCCTCTGGGATAAGCCTGTCTGCTCCTGCCAAGCTACCAAGGGGGTGAGCAGGGGTTATTAAGGAGAGTAATGCCCTTGTGCTGACTTAGAAGTAAGGGTCCCTATTTGGACAAAGGTGATAACCATTGCCAACTAGAGACCCCCAGATCTAACACTGTACATCTCTCCACTAATGTTCGGCTAGGCTTGTGCTATGCAAACACCACATACATACACACAAAAGGGCAGTGTGTTGCTAGCTCCATGGTTTGATGGTAGAGCTGTGGGTACCTGGCCCAGGGATCAGTGGTTGGACTGTGTACTACTGGCTGTAGGGCTCTCCAGAAAGGCTGGTACAGCTGGGTACAACTGTTTCAGGACTCATTAAAATGGCCATGTGCTTTTCACTCCAGGGCTCATGGGTGGGCTGCTGGTACGTGGACTCAGAAAAGTATGGCAGCATGCTGCTGGTTCGTGGACTCATAATGTATGGCAGTGTGGTGCTGGTTCGTGGACTCGGAAATGTATGGCAGCTTGCTGCTGGTTCATAGACTTGGAAATGTATGGCAGCGTGCCGCTGGTTTGTGGACTCATAATGTATGGCAGTGTGCTGCTGATTCGTGGACTTGGAAATGTATGACAGCGTACTGCTGCTTCGTGGACCCCAAAATGTATGGCAGTGTTCTGCTGGTTACTGTTCTCAGAGGTACCCAGCTGTGTACTTCTGGCCACATGCATAACTGATAAAGTGGTTCTGCCGGGAATGTGTCAATTTCTTTGTTCAATGTAATCAATACATCCACAACAGTCAATTTTTTGTGAAGAACATTTATGATTTTAAATGGAAGAAAAAGGTTCAACGCCACTTTTAAAGAACCAAATAGGAATACTTGGAACACACCACATGTAGCAAAGCGGAAGCGGACAGAACAGGCAACGTCTCCACCTATCGTAACGTTCGCTTGCAGGCGGCGTTATTTAAATCACTGTTTCTAAATCACACTTTAACTTGTCTCCAACCAGCTGGTGGAGCCCGCATGATTTTTCATCTCTTTCTCAGACCACAACCTCCTGGTGTGGGTCTACCTGTGCTACGCAAACTGAATTAATTCAGATCCTACACTATTCACATCATAGGATCTCCATCATTCATTCATTGTTGCTGTCAACTATTGTTTTCCTACCCCCCTGTCCTGATGAAGACTCGCCCTGACGCATATTAAGCTGAGCTATCACCTAGGGACGAAACGTCAACGTTGCAGTCACACTAGTCCATGCAGCTTCCCTGACCCCAACATAAAGTAACTCTTGGGTTGTGTATTCATGCATTGAGAAATTGGATAGTACAACATAACTATTGTTGTCCCTATGTGTCACCTATCTGTATAATATATGTATAGCACTTTTTAGGTTTCGCCTGGCCGTAGCACGCAGTGCTCCGCCCAGGCGAAAACTTTTGTTAACAGTATGGATGTTCGTCCCGCCTCTGTTTCCCATTGGCTAGCTCCATAAATGGACGCTAGCCATTGGCAAACAGAGGCGTCCGTCATCCTGCGAGGCGACTCGTGGGCGTTTCTGAGAATTTTTCTCATCCGGCCCCTTTGGACACGTCAGTGCGGCGGTGGGCGTTTACTTTTTTTTTTTGCCGCCTTTTATTTGGTCATTTGCCCCGACCTCTGGCGAGTGCTTGCTGCTGTCCTGCCTTCCTCCGTCCCCCCTCCCGCTGTCCGTGTGCCCGCCCGCCCCCCTCCCGCTGTCCGTGAGCCCGTTAACCCTCCCGCTGTCCACCCCCCCTCCCGCTGTCCGTGAGCCCGTTAACCCTCCCGCTGTCCGCCCCCCTCCCGCTGTCTGTAAGCCCGGGGCACATTCTTGCGTCCTCCAAAATTCAGCCCTGAGGAGGTTCTTGCTCCTGCCCCAGGGTGTAACCATCTGCGAGTGCGACCCTCCCACCGAAATTCGGGGCTTGTGCTCGGGTTACTTTGGATGCGGAGTTAGAGCAGAGCGTAGCCCGTCCGGACACATCGCCTTCCTTCTCTGCCATGGGGCTCCTCCAGGCGCCGCTGTGCGGCTTCATTGGTAAGAACTGAGCGGTAACGATGCATGAACCGGGGTCCCAGTGAGAGAGAGCGCACGCTGAGGTAATGCTGCCCGTAAGGGCCGTCCTGCAGTTGGGTTCGTGGCAGTGACTCAAACCATGCCACTCTGTCTACAGTTGTTTACACATGTCTCTGCCTTAGAGATAGGTACAAATGAAGCCTAAAAATTTAAATGATGCACGAAGGGCTTGATTATCAGCCTATTTAGGCACGTCTTCCCGTTACTGCCCCCCGCTGTTCGTGTCCCCGTTCCCGCCCCCCTCCCGCTGTCCGTGTGCCTGCCCGCCCCCCTCCCGCTGTCCGTGTGCCTGCCCGCCCCTTTGCCTTGTGACATCGGGTTGGGCCAGTGCAAAGGATTATGCCGTCCTTGAAAGACTAAAACCAAAAATTCACCCCATGCAACACCACCCTTTGTTTGTTGTATTCAGGTGGAAAGTCCGCCCCACCTCCAACCCTAGCGCTGCTCTAGTGGCATCCTAGGTCACAGGCGTTGCTGGCACTCCATTATCATTACAATTCTAAGGTTTATGCTGGCTAGTAAATGGTATGTGTGTGTATGTGACTGATCCCGAGTGTGTGCGTGTGTGACTGCTCCAGTGTGTGCGTGCATGTGACTGCTCCAGAGTGTGTGTGTGTGTGTGTGACTGCTCCTGGGTGTGTGTGTGACTGCTCCAGGGTGTGTATGTATGTGACTGCTCCAGAGTGTGTGTGTGTGTGTGTGTATGTGACTGCTCCAGAGTGTGTGTGTGTGTGTATGTGACTGCTCCAGAGTGTGTGTGTGTGTGTGTGACTGCTCCAGAGTGTGTGTGTGTATGTGACTGCTCCAGAGTGTGTGTGTGTGTGTGTGTGTGTGACTGCTCCAGTGTGTGTGTGTGTGACTGCTCCAGTGGGTGTGTGTATGTGACTGCTCTGGTTGTGTGTGTGTGGGGGGCTCTGGGTGTGTGTGTGTGGCTCTGGGTGTGGCTGGCTCTGGGTGTGTGTGGCTGGCTCTGGGTGTGTGTGGCTGGCTCTGGGTGTGTGTGGCTGGCTCTGGGTGTGTGTGGCTGGCTCTGGGTGTGTGTGTGTGGCTCTGGGTGTGTGTGTGGGTGGTAGTAATTGCGGTCTGCTGAGCTCGTCCGTAGGGTACAATAGTTCTCACATTTGCGAGAGATTAAGCTATTGGCAATGTAAATGACCATGCCATTTATTTATCTGTTTTCAAAACCAACATATAAATACAAATTTTGTCATTTACAATGCCAATAGCTCTAACTTCTCCAAAGGCGAAACCGTTGCATTGTAAATGCTTGTTTCACTTATCACCACAAAGTCACTTTTCTTGCACTTCAATCACTTTATTGCCCTGCATTGTATTGTTTTTATGGACAGCCATATTCATTAATTTGTGTGCATAATACTCCTAAAATACAAAGTCTCATTTCTGACCGAAAAATATTGTGTGCTTGTGGTGTGTTCCAAGTATTCCTATTTGTTTCTTTAAAAGTGACGTTGATCCTTTTTTCTTCCATTTAAAATCGTAAATGTTCTTCACAAAAAATTGACTTGTGGATATATTGATTACATTGAACAAAGAAATTGACACATTCCCGACAGAACCACTTTGTTATATATCATACATACCCAGGTTCTGAGGGACACAGGGTCACCCCATATTTGCTAATGGTCCATGCATAACTGAGCCTGTCCTGCTGGCTTCTTATTTCTATTGCATGGGTGTGTGTTGTTCGCTTCAGGGCTCAGTGGTGAAGCAGTGATAACCTAGCACTATTCTCCTATGGGAGAGTTATGGATTCATGGCTACTTGACTTCCTGGTAGAGCTAAGCCCTGCTTGATCTGTCACTCAGTGGTAGAGCTTTGCACAATGTATCTTTTGTCTTTTCATTGGTTGTCACATGAAGGTGACATTGTTGCTGGCAGAAGTATGTTCTCCGAATTGCTGTTCTAAGAACCCTGCCCAGATCATCTAGTTCATGCCCCTGCTACCTTCGCATGACATTTTTGTAGACAGCTTCATCTCCAAGACCATGAAACAGTCATGGGAGATGCGTCACGTTGTAAAGCCCTGCGCCAGAAGGAGGAGTTCCTGCGCAGTGGGAGGCGTTCCGGCGCAGGAACGCCTCCTAAAAGTGGCTGAGTGAAATCTACAAGATTTCACTCAGTCACTTTGAGGCCCATGCTGCGTCAAAACCCTGTGCCTGCTTGAAGCAGGCGTAAGGATTGACGCAGCATTAACAAGATAGGGCCCCCCAGTGCCTTGCTGGAGCTGCGTCGCGCTTGAGACGCAACTCCAGCAATGTGTCGCTTTTACGGCATAGATGCGTGATGCATCTGTGCCATTTGCGGCGCATAAATGGTGGCGGAGGCATGGCGCACAATAAGTGGCGCAACCCTACTGATTTGCAGGGATGCGCCACTTATTGTAAATCTGCCCCTTGATATTTAAGGCAGGAAGGTCAGTTGGTTTAATCCTTGGCTAATTTCCAAGGCGTCCAAGTAGCTCTCACTTGACCCCCGTCCCATTCACGCCAACAAGTAAACTTCTTCCAAAGAGCAGGTGAGGTGCTGGCTTCTATTGGCTGGGAGGGGAGCTTCAGAATGTATGTGGACCACACGCAAATTAACTTTCAGCAAGTTAACCAAACCAGTAATCCCCTAAAATCATTATGTGATCAGACCCTGTACTCCATTGGCTGAAGGAGGGTCACCTGAAAAGCAGCACCAGAGAAGTATTGCGAGCCGTCTAAGTGAGCAAAATCTCAAACCTTTCAAAGCCGGCTCAGGCCACCCAACCAGAAAATAGGAAACTTACAGCAGAGGACCTATTCTAATGTTTCCCCATCCTAAAACATCTCTGTGCAGGATCTACTGGTTGAATGGGGTAGAGGGATTACAATGGAATCTCCTGGGGTTCATGAGAGGTGGACACCCACAGCCTCATGGCTTTCATACATCAATTAAGTTTCTTTGTTTATTTCTGTCAGGTTTTGGGGACCCTAACTTTGCAGGGTGAGTTGTAAGAAAGGTCAGGACAGGGCACATTCAGCTTGTCATACCACTCAGGCAGCTTGACCAAAGAGTAAACCTTAACCACACTTGGAAGTGTAAAGCAATGGTAGAGAAACACACTAGTTGTCTTCCAACTGGTTAGGATATTATTATTCAATTTCAAAGAGTAAATTTACACAATAAGAGAATGATGATAAGTCAGTGCTTTTCTGAGTCAAAATCAGATTTTATTTGTCTGTCATGATAGAAAAAACAAAATTGAGGAATAAACATTCCTCACAAATGTATACAGAGAATCCCCAAAATAAACTATGGATGAGGGCATTTGCTTTGAAAAGGCCCCTTTTCATCTTGTAGATCTTGGAAATCAGAAGTATGCTCTATACATTATGGACAGTGGGATATTGAAAGGACCGGACGTTACCTTTGGGACAGGAAGTTACCTTTGACCCTTCTTATTGTCCAACACCCAACAGAAATCATTTCTACATCGGTTTGTACACTGTTTGTCCGACTTGGCTAAGAAGGGGGTCATCGGAACAGGAGATCGTTAAATAGATAGAGGCAGCTCATCACATAGAGGGAGGGAGTCACCCACTAAATTAACATCTAAAATATTGAAATGTTTGGTAGCACAAATAGAATTGATAGATCTCAACAGGGCCAAATCAGAGACAAGAAAGAATCCACCCTTTCTCATGTGTATTGTGGGAGCATAGCTATGAGAGAAAAGCCTTTCCAATAAACTGCAAATAAAGAATATGGAATAATCACAGTCTAAGATTGTGTTCCAATTGATGCATAAATTCACTTAACAGACCTTAAAAATTGTAGTAAGACTCAGACTCCAATTAGATTTAAAGAGTATAAAATTCACCTTGTAGACCAAGATAGGACACGAAAAATTGGAGTTAGAATCAGACTCCAATCAAATATGAAGAGTATTAAATTCACTTAATTGTGCAAGGTAGGAAACTTAGCGAAGATCAAATCACACTCAAATCAAATGTCAACAGTATAAGAAAGATTCACTTGTTAGACTGAGATAAGAAACCTAAAAAGTGAAGATTGAATCAAACTCCAATCAGATATCAAGATCACACAGCAGACTAACAGGTATTTCCTAACCTATGGTCACAGTAAAAGATCAAGAACAATAACATGGGAAGCATTTAAGGCAGTTCTACAGGGAGGCGGACAGTAATTTTGCTAACCTTAGATGTCTCTGTAGCCTCAGCTAAAAGAAGCTTGAAAACAAATAAAGATTTCTAGTGCAATTGAAAAGCAAACCATGCTCACTTAACAATATTACATTAACTAAATGCAGCAATGCATTAAAGAGCAGCTGAATAACTTCCTCTCGGTCAGAATGAAACATTTTGTTAGAAGGCAATAAACTGTTGGCATATGAAATAAACTGATCATATATTAAAGAAGATTTGTTCCGAATGGGGTAAAAATCCCTAGTAAGAAAGCAAAATGAAGCAATTTAATAACCTCCATTCATCAATCACAGAAGAGAAGGTTAGTGGGTGATTAAGTTCCTCAAATCAAACAAGTCCCCAGGTTCGGGTGGTTTCAGTAGTCAATCAACTCACAGACCTGTGCTTCGATGACTGACAAGAATAATTTATTCCTGCTTAAGCCAGGAAAATACCCAAAGTGATTTAATTCATACAGAACTATGGGGCACATGCATCAAGCATCATACTGGACGCAAACGGGCCGATTCGCAGAATCGGCCCCTTTGCGACTGGTAATTAGCCATTTGGGATGCATCAAGCCCAAAGCCATTCACAACATAGGTAATTGCAAAATTTGCAATTGCAAAATTTGCGAATGCATTTAGGGAATCGCAATTTGCGATTCCCTAAATGCAATGCAAGAAGCAATCTCAGATTGTGACTTTGCATTAAGGAATTGCAAATTACCATTAGAAAAATGCAAAAAATTGCATTTTTCTAAGTGCCATGTGGCATACACAGATGCCCTTGGAGCATATGTGTGCGCCACATGTGCACACATGCCAATTTTGGGGGTGCATCAGGGTGGGCTGTTGGCCCCCTAGCACCCTTGAAATTGTATTTGTAATTTGTGTTTACCTATTTGATAATCGCAAATTGAGAATGGTTTCCCATTCTCCATTAGCAAATCGCAGTTTGCTATTCGCTAATAGGGAATGTGTAGGAATCACAATTTATTTAGCAATTCCTACATGCAAAAGGAATTGCTATTCCTAAACACCGATTCCTTAATAATCTGCATTAAGGAATCACAATTCCTTATGTTGATGCTTGTGCACCTATATATCTGAATACCAGTCATTTTATTTGCATGAATTATTATATGTTTTTGCAGCGGAGACAGCTAGGGCCCTTTACACACTGATGGATGTCCCAGCCAACACCAGGTCAGTGGTGGCAATGGCCTCTTTCCCCCTGGTGGAGGACCACCTACCACCAGACGGCGAGGATCTCATTGCTTTCTGTGCATTCGCCAGTGAGGCAATTGCATGGAAACCAAATAAGATCGCAGAGTGGGTCCATATTATTTACATCAAGTGCAGCAAACATTTTAGTTTTTTGGAAACAAACCCTTGAAATATGGGTTCCGAGCTTATGAGGTTTATTTTTGATTTTTTCCGGTAAAATAATTGTTCCAGGTGAACCACACTAAACAAGGCCGGGCTTTGGATGTACGTTGACCAATGGCTCCGTGACAGATGGACTGTCGATCAGGATATCAACGAAGGGGCAGCCTGTTGAGGCTCTGCTACCAGAAGCCTGGTGCTTCACTCAGTAAAACCATAAGCTTGGCGGGGCAGGAGCCCGCTGTTTTACATGACCTCCAGAGACACATTAATGTAAGAAAGTTCATTCACTTGGTTGGAAAGTTTGAGAGAAAGTCTATAGCAACACTTCTGGCATCCCTTGACACTGAAGAAGCATTAGCCATGTGTACTGAAAAATGTATCAGAGAGAAACAGATATCAATATTAGGCCTGGGTGGTGAATTCCGTTCCGCTCGTGGAATATGGGTAATTTCGCATTCGCGGAGAATGTGGAATTGCGAAAAATTCCGCGATCCACGGCTTTGCTGAATTTTTTGCTTGTTCGTGCTCTCAAAATGCGTATTCATGAGATTTCCCCCCAAGCACGCAAACAGCGTTCCCAAACAGGAAAAAAGCATTGGGAACGTTTGCGTGCTTGTGGAGATTTTTTGCTGTTTCGTGGAGCTTTGCGTAGCGCGACTATGCGAATTCCGCCCACCCCATATCGGTATAAGTACAAGGGACATATCCTAGGGAATGACATACAACCCACAGGCGGGATCAATATGTTTGAGTGCACCTCAAAATAGGTTCAAATTATTAGGATCCCTCAGCATGATGCCCCACTCTCACCTCCTGTTTTCACTTGTGTTTGTAACACTTTAGGATCAGATGAGGATGCACATGACAATCACAGATGGCCATTATTGCTGATTATTGGCTGTTAAACCTGACATCCTTGCCATGGTATTTCCCCAGATTTTTGCTTTCATTCCCTGATTTTTTCTGAAATCATTTTTGTTGGCATTAGGACTCTGTGCACTTTACCCCTGCTAACAAGCAGCAAAGTGTTTGTGCTCTCTCCTTCAAACATGGTAAAACTGGCATACACCGAATTAGTACCTTTAATTTACTTATACGTTTTTAGTAAGTGGTACTACATGTATACAAGGCCTATAAAGTAAATGCTACTAGTAAGCTTCAGCACACATTGTGTCTCCTACTAAATTAGCACTGTAAAACATGCCTCAAGCCTGCCCTGCAGCCTGTTGTACGGTTTTAAACTGCCATCTCGCCCTGGCAAACAAAACCTTTTTCCAGGCCTCCACCTTCCTTTGGAGGTGGAGAAGTGTGGCTCAATGGTTAGAGCGGCAGACCCTGATGCAGAGGTCTGGCCCAGGACCAGGGTTCAATTCCCGCCTCCACGGGTCTTGGGCTCAATTTCCTCAGACCTGATAATTCTCGCCTCGGTGCCTATTCTAATCATGAGTCCCACTCTGCAACTCTGGGCAATAGCTTGCTTAATCTCCACAACGGCCCCAACAGCGCTGGGATGCCTGGCTTCACCTTGGGGGTGCCCAGGAGTGGGCATTTCGCAGGGAAAAGCCAGGAAGGGTTCCACAGCGGTATGCGTACAGCATCTAGACGCCTCAGGGTATAAGTGCGCTATACAAGTACGAATTCATTCATTCATTCATTCATAGGTCTCGCCTACACAACGCGCATGCGCTAGATAGCAGGGCCTTTAGCCGTAGCTCTGCTAATTTTCAAGCACACACTTGTGCTTGTGGCAGCATCCATCTTGCGGGAGCAAGCAGCCGCTCCAGGGCAGGACTGGGAACCCCAACCGTCTCTGGCAAAGTGCTCGGCCACCCCCCCAAGTTCCCCCCCACTCGGGGGTTGGAGGTGCCACCGAGCTCTTTGCCATGGCCGGTTTTCAGCTGATTTTGGTACAGGGCCGATTTTACAGCTATGCTGCAGAAATGGCCCTGTAACAAAAATGGCCCCAGGGGCCCAAAACCGGCCCCCACCCGTGCAGCGCACCAGGGGATTGCCTGGTGCCCACTATGGCCAGTCCGGCCCTGAGCCGCGCGCATGCTAATTGGCCGCTGCTCGCACCCGCAAAGCGGATGCCGCCACAAGCACGAGTGTGCTTGAAAACAGATGCTGCCTGTTCCCTTCTCAACTGCTTGTCTTTCACGCGCACGCATGTTTACATTCAGCGGCGTGCGTCATCGCTCCTGGTTTCATTTCTTTAGATGTGCTCTGCGCCGGCATCTTTTCGTAGGCAGACCCGCTTCATTGCACTTCTGCTCCAGCGTTGGCCTTTCTCTGCAGCAAGGAGTAAGCTTCTCCTGTTGCTGTGTCGCTAGATGGTGCCCATGTGTAGGCTTCTGCTTGTTAATACTTATATATCATCCCTAAGGAAGGCCCTAACGGCTTATAGGCATGGTATTTCATATGTAGGACATGTGGGTTTAAGTTTTGCCTGCCTTGGCTGTGAGAAACTCCTAAAGTAATTTCTCACTGCTGTAAGACTGCTTCTCCCATAGACTAATATGGGTTACCTTATTTCAATTAATAAGTGATACCTTTAGTTTGGGACCAGATAGAGAAATGCTGTCTCCACTCAAATAAATTCTTTACCATTACTCCTCCTTAATGGTGAAGTTGGATTTTAAGGTACAATTTCGAAAATGCCACTTTTAGGAAGTTGAAATGTTTCTGCCCAAACCAACTGTACGCTTCTGTTAGTGTTCTGGGTCACATGCCTGTGAATGGCTTCCTGTAATGGATTGTGTGTTGCTTCCAGACATTGAGACAAAAGAAAACTAGGTCTGAGTGTAGATGGCCTTCCTGCCAGGAATGGCTAGGAAGGAGTTGTGTCATGCCTTAATTACACTTCAAAGGGCCCTGCCTGCAACACACACGAAGGAACCCAACACCAGGCCTGCCCTTGCCTTTGTCATTTGAGGCATTTTCGGGCCAGGCTTAGGAGAAGGAGAAGAACTGACCAGAATCAGTTGTGGGGGTAGGTTGGGAAATTTCCCCACCCAAAGGCTGACACTAAGTAGAAAAGTGGGCCCTATAGAACTTCTCATCAAAACACTCCTGGACCTGTGGAAGATTCTGAAGAAGGGTTTCCCTGATGTCTGAGGAAAGTAGATTGGATCTGCCTGCCTTGGACCCAGGTTCCTAAAAAGAGATCAAAGGGTCATTTGGCTTACTTCCTGCTTGAGCTACAGGGACACAACAGGCTTCCAGAGCCCTCGCTGCAATAGCCCAGCTGATCCCCAAGAGATGTCCCCCGATGTCCTGTACCCTTGGCTGGTATCAGAGTGTACTACTCGCAAAGAGCTTTTAAGCTCTTCAAGATGCAAAGTGAACTGTTTGTGCTGAGCAGCGACTGTTCATGACGACCACCAACGCAAAGCTCCATGAGACCTGTTGTTTGCGTCAACAGATCATGTCGACTGCCAACACAAATCCCCGGTAACAACGGACTCATTGTGCTACAGCACGACTGTCTGAGATGCCCGACCTACTCCTCACGCTGACAGCCTCCTACTTGCTGCCTCCATCAGTGCGAGCTGCACTGTTTGCACAGACTTGAGAAGGTAACTCTTCAGCGGGACGAACTTGATCCCTGTAACCGACATACGCTCCATTGTGGTTGCCCTGAACTTGTGAGTTTCCCGTGGTCCAGAGTAACCACATACCTTTGAGTGGTGCTTTGTGCTTTTTACCGCTATTTTCACCTAAAACTTTGAAAACTCATCTCTTAGGTTCTACTAATTGGATTTTTAGTTGTTTTGATGTCATTTTCTGTTTGTGAATTTTCTTGTGTTGTGTGTTTGACTGCTGCATAAATACTTTACATATTGTCTCTAAAGCCGGCTGCTTTTGTGCCAAGCTACCAGAGGGCTAAGCCCAGGTTTATTTAGTGACTTTTGTGGTGCACTCTGACAAGGGTTGTGTTTCTTATTTGAGTGGTGCTTCCACCCCTCTCAACTAATAACCTAATTTCCTACAAAGGCCGTTATGAAGTGGCCAGAATTTGCTGCCGGGATACCAGGGGGCCGAAATCTCTGATCTGGCTGGAAACCTTCCAAATTTTAGCTAATCCGAGTTTCTTTCCTTTAAATAGGGAATAACTGCTTGTAACAGGACACACCATGTCCTGTATAGCAGTTTTTGCCAATTCTTGCTAACAAAATCACTGACACTTTCAGTGAGAGGGCCACAGAGAATAGAGGGGTCTGGGAGTCTGGACAGGTTTCTGTCTTCCCACGGACAATATTTTAATTATCTTTGCTTTGTGTGGAAGTATTCCGTTGAGATTAATTGTGTGTAAAATTATTTTATGTGACTATCTTGAAAACATAGCATGGATAAGGCCTACATTGGACACCCTTTGCTATAACAACTACATTTGATAAATTTGATACTGTGTGCAGCTATGAGTTTCCAGCTTAACACAGGAAAACAGAGGGGCATATTACCAAGCAATAGCCATAATTATCGCTATGCATGGTTAGCGGCTATAATTATATCGCCGCGCTCCGACGATTTTTACCGCTGAGATACCTTGATATTATCAAGGTTTATCTCAAAAGCGGTAAAAATCCTGCGAAATGCAAAAATCAGTGATATTCATGCATTATCGTGACAATGCTCTTAGCCATGTTATCCACCTTCCATTGGATAACATGGCTAAGAACTGCTCTGGGCAGGCGTTAGCTTTTGGAGATAATCGCGCTTAGCGCGATTATTTCCAAAAGTAGGTTATAGGAGATAGCGATGTTAGCGACTGTTTCCAGTCGCTAACATCTTGGCACGCCCACTTTGCATGTCATTAGCGATAATTATCACTGACATGCAAAGTGGGCCCCAAGATGATCGCTATCTCCTAATAGCGGTCGCTAACTGGTGTTAGCGACAGCTAGGTAATAGGGCGATAAAATTATCGCCGCTTTAGCGGGAAAAATTCCCGCTAAAGCGGCGATAAGGCCCTTGGTAATATGCCCCAGAGTTTCTAAATCTATCAATGGCTGCACAAGAAGTGGAGAAATTTAAAACAACCTGTCTTTTGCGTGGACTCCAAAGTGTGTTACAAATCTTGGTCTTAAATCCTGCCTCTGTGTTCACTGTGGACAGAGCTAATAGACCCATAAGTTTTGGAGGACGTACAAGCAGCTCTTAATAAATGGCCCTGTCTGTGTATGTCATGCTTTGATAGAATGGGGGAGTGAAGATGACTGAGTTGATGCACTTCTCCATGCTGCAAGCTCTTCCACCCTTCCCAGCTTGTAGGGACAATCTGCTACATCCACTTTCCTGGTTAATGAGGGTTGTGTGGGGTGGGGGTGGTGGGTAATATCTGCAAAACCTTTCCAAGACCCCAAGTACAAAGGAAGCAAACCATCCCGACATTGTTTTATACCATCAATTTACCAGCATGGCCATGGGTAAAAGGTACAAAAATGAATCAGACGAAACCTAGACACATTTGGCAGGTGATAATGAGAAGGACATCCTGGGGCATACACTGGATGCTGCAGAAGAAACAGACACAAGAATCTATGTATTAACTCCCAAACTACTTCTAGAAATACGAGATGTGCCAGCTCTCATGAGGTTTCTTATCATATCACGTCCATCTTACTCCGATACAAGCAGAATTCAAGCCTGGATAGAAAAGCGACCCTTTGAAAATTAGTAGGACAATAATTGTAAAACTTGAAGGGAGTCAAAAATTGGAGAAATACCTTCCTCCACAGGACTCTGGGCCATATGTATCAAGCCTTTTGCGATTCGTTAAGGCGAATTGCAAACTGCCTTTTTTCCGATTTTGAAATGTATGAAAAATTTGCAAAATAAGGAATCACAAAAAAATTCCGAATCCTTATTTTACTTAAGCATTTAAGGAATCGCAATTTTGCGATTCTTTAAATGCTATGTATGAAGCTTTTCAAAATTGCGAATTCAAGTTAAGAAATCGCAAATTACTACCAACTTGTAGTTGGTGGTAATTTGCGATTTCTTGTAAATATGCACAATTGTGCATTTGTGAGGGTGCCATATGACGCACATACATGCCCATTGGGCATGTATGTGCGCCATATACACACACATGTAATTTTCAGGGGTGCAGCAGGGTGTCCTTGAGACACCCCTGCACCCTTGAAATAATTCTCAAATTGCGATTAGCAAATTGGGAATTCGCAAATTGAGAATTATTTCACAGTCATTTCTATGGGCCTCCTGGCCCATAGAAATGAATGGGAAATTATTCCTTATTTGCGAATTCGCAAATTGCGAATTCGCAAATAAGGAATAATTGGAATTCGCTAAAAAATAGCGATTTTCTAAATACATACCATTTTGCGATTTCTAAATAGCGATTCCTTAAAAATCGCTATTTAGAAATCGTAAATTGTGATGATGATACATATGGCCCTCTATCTGAAATAATGCGCTAGCCTACGGTAAGCTAATGAGTGATGAAAATCAAGAACAGGATCTTCAACCGTTCATGTAATAAAAGCTACTTATGTTCAATGAAAATCCTCTCTAGCGACTAGTATTTTTAGAGATGTACAGTGACCACATCAGACATAAGTGCATTAGTGGTCACCATATGCAAAGATTACCAGCACTAACCACTTCAATCCATCAGGCAAGGTTTCAAGCTGTACTGGAAAAATGCTCTCCCAATGTGAAATGCTTCTACATGGGTAATTGTTGGAAAGTGGGTTATAAGTATTGGCAAATATGCACCTGACACTGGCGATAAGGCTACTAACACAGCCTATGGCTCAGAATAGCTCTCTGAAAATTATTCCCATGCTCAACCCTTGGTAGCGTAGCTCCAAGCAGTCAGGCTTAACTTCAGAGACAGGTATGTAAATCATTTAAAAACACAAATCTAGTAAATAATTAAGATACAACACACAATAAAACTCCAACACCAATTTATAAAAAATAGGAAATATTTTTATCTTTAAAATGACCCCAAACGAAAAAGAAATCCACTGTAGGGAACCATAGATATGAATTGTTAAAGATGAAACCAATAGTGCCACTTCTAGACATTTGGCTGCCTCTGGCCGGGACAAAGTCAAGTTTTGAGGCTGACTGCGATGGAGCCCTGGTCGGATACACTAAGCAGGAGGCCACGGTCAAGATTTTACCTTTTACTCTTAGAAAGTTTTCTGGAGGATTTCTCAACAAATGTCGTGCAGCCTTCACCAGAAGGCCAGATACAGTGAGGGCTAGCTGGATTGCCTTTCTGGGAGAGTCTGGTTGCCCTCTGGGGCTTTTTCACAAAAGTTCACCAAACTTTCCCAAACTTCTGTAACTTCTTCGTGAAGTTATTCTTGGGAGTCCAAAGTGTCCAAAACACAGTCCAATGGTCAGGAATCTCCAAGATGGTCCTTGAAAGGTTGGCGCCACAATTCACACTATACACCTGGGCAACACCCTTAAAAGTACACTGGACAGACTCCAGGCAGGGGACTCTTGTTGGTGGAGTTGATGCAGGTGAGCTCTGTTAACGTGTAGCTTGCAGGAACCCCACTCTTTATTCCTCTTGACACAAGGTGTATTTAAAGGGCTATAGTTCCAGATATTGCAGCAGGTGCAGTCAGTCAGAATGCATCGCCTGGTGGTGCAAATCAAGTTTCCATTTTGACAATCCTTCTTTTTCTCTCAGTTTCATGCAGCGTATCTGAGAGGCAGTGCCCCTCTCAGATACTTATTCCGTGTTCTCTGGGGTCACACAGGAAGGTACTCTTGTCCAGTGAAGTTGCACACAGGAATACTGCTGACAGGTAGATGGAGAGGTACCAGTAGCTCACAAGCTACTCGCTAGGGCCTTGGTGCTATTTAAAGCTCCTTTTACCTCTGATCCTTGCCCAAGCTTGGCTTCCACAATAGGGACATCATTATTGGACCGCAATTATGTTTCAGGAGCAAACCCTGCAGTTCAAGTTTGTGCCCCTCCTTGACTATACCACACTACACGATGGTTTTGGTCAGACCCTGATTGTTATGGTGAATCAACATGACACATGGAGGCTTCTAGTAATTTTGGAACACATCACTGTAGCCAAAGGGCCTGATTCAAAATACTAGAGCCATATGTGGATATCTATGTCATTTGATTTGATTGACTTTATATTTATAAGGAGTAAGCTACTGCCTGAAGGCTTCTAGGCTCTACCAACAAAAGATCTGAAAGTATCTGAGGGTAGAAAATGAACTGAATTCATAAGCAACCCATATTTACAGAGTACGAAGCCAAATTTTGAAGGCTTTTCTAAATGAGAGCAGTTTAGACGCGTTCTTCAGATGAGTGGGTAGGGTGTTCTAAAGTTTGGAGGTGGAGGAGAGAAAACTCCTGCCACCCCACCTTGAGAGGTGAAATCTTGGAACTCTGACCAAGTTGGCTTTGGAGGAGAAGGGAATTCTTTGAGGATATACTAAGAGAACCATTGTTTAAAATATTCTGGTCCAGTATTATGTAGGGCCCTGAAGGCAATGCATAAGGCTTTAAAAGCCCTCCTCTTCTTCATGGGAAGCCAATGAAGAGAAAGGAGTGCCTGTCTCATGGACTTCTGACAGAGAATTTTTTACAGAAGTCGGGCCGTTGTGTACGTAACTTAATGCCCGACCATGGGCATGCATCTCTACCTAGTTGCAATTCAGAAATTCTGGGTTTTGATTTACATCTAGTAGAGCACATACAGCTTTAGCGTGTATTTTTCTCTGTTTGGGACAATATGCAGGGTGTTAAAATGTGTCCTGGAGCATGTGTAGAGTGGTGTTAGATATGAGATGAGTTGTATTTTTTTTATAATTCATTAACAATTTATATATGGTAATTTTTTAAGTAAATGCACTTTTTAAGTTTACATTTTTACATGAAGTTCTACATTACTTGTATTTATTTTATTTGTAAGGGCATGTGTGTGTGTAAAATGGAACTTTTCAAAGTTTTCGCAAATTACCATGAAGGTCAACTTCATGGTAATTTGCTCCCCTTATTTGCGAATGTGCAAATTTTTAGAGTTTGATGCATTGCATTTAAGGAATCTCAATTTGAGATTCCTTAAATGCAATCGCAATTTAAGAAATTGCAATTTTGCGAATTCTTAAATTGCGAAAATTACAAAAATGTTAATGCATCCCAAAAATGGGAAGTGCATTCGCAAACGACCGAATTTTCCGATTCGCACCATTTGCGAATGCAATTTCCTTTGATGCATGTGCCCCTAGATGTGTAAGTGTGGGTGTAATATTTAGTGAATTACAACTGACTTATCCTTCTGTAGGCATGCTCATGGATTTGCATGTTTTCTTTCCTCCTTCCACGCTCCAGTAGATATTCCCTTTTTACAGGTGAGCACACCTGCCACGCCCCCATTTACAGCTAAAATGTAGTATTGCGTGTGTAGATTCACCACTCCAGAGGCGAGTTAGCTGGGAGCTCTTTCGCTATTTTTAAAATACCTGATTTTAAAACTGCTTTTTAAAAACTGAATTGTACTTTAAATTTTTGCACTTTACCCTGAATACTCCCCCCACCTCACTTGATTAGAACTCCCCGCACTGCCGATTTCAGGGCTGCCGCGGGTCAGAGTTCTTGCCGCCATTATTCTCACGAGCACAGGCCACGCCCACGGACGTAGGCCACGCCTCCTCCGCAGACTTATTCAAAAGCAAGCTGAATACAAGCCGCAGACAGAGATTCACCACTCCTGAGGTGAGTTAGCCAGGAGCTCTTTCGTTATTTTTAAAATACCTTATTTTAAAACTGCTTTTTAAAAACTGAATTGTACTTTAAATTGTTGCACTTTACCCTGAATACTCCCCCCACCTCACTTGATTAGAACTCCTCGTGCTGCCGATTTCAGGGCTGCCGCGGGTCGGAGTTCTTGCCGCCATTATTCTCACGAGCACAGGCCACGCCCACGGACGTAGGCCACGCCCCCTCCGCAGACTTATTCAAAAGCAAGCTGAATACAAGCCCCAGACAGAGATTCACCACTCCTGAGGCGAGTTAGCCGGGAGCTCTTTCGCTATTTTTTAAATACCTGATTTTAAAACTGCTTTTTAAAAACTGAATTGTACTTTAAATTGTTGCACTTTACCCTGAATACTCCCCCCACCTCACTTGATTAGAACTCCCCGCGCTGCCGATTTCAGGGCTGCCTCGGGTCGGAGTTCTTGCTGCCATTATTCTCACAAGCACAGGCCACGCCCACGGACGTAGGTCACGCCCCCTCCGCAGACTTATTCAAAAGCAAGCTGAATACAAGCCGCAGACAGAGATTCACCACTCCTGAGGCGAGTTAGCCGGGAGCTATTTCGCTATTTTTAAAATACCTGATTTTAAAACTGCTTTTTAAAAACAGAATTGTACTTTAAATTGTTGCACTTTACCCTGAATACTCCCCCCACCTCATTTGATTAGAACTCCCCGTGCTGCCGATTTCAGGGGTGCCGCGGGTCGGAGTTCTTGACGCCATTATTCTCATGAGCACAGGCCACGCCCACGGATGTAGGCCACGCCCCCTTCCACCTCACTCAAAAATGTGTCCCCCTCAAACGCGCAGAGGGGGCGCGCCGAAGGCGCGCCAAAGGCAAGCCCGTCTGCGCCCGTCCGCGCCAAGACCGGGCTAAGGGCCATACCCCCTGTCCAAAGCTATCCCGATAAAGGACAACGGAAGTTCTCCAGTCAGGAGCCCCGAACTCTAAGACCTAGCGTCACATGCGCCCGGATAGAGCTACTCAAGGAAGGTAAAAAATGTCCGTCCTGCACATGCACTTTTGATTTCTCCCTTATTAAGATTCTGAACAAACCCAGGATACCAAAATGTAGAAACAGCAGCCTGAAGGCTGGCCTAATTAATGTCAGGTCTTTAGTCAAGCATAACATACATACAGCTGAATTAATCGAAAGCCAAAATATCGATATACTGTTCGTCACCGAAACATGGGCAGACGAAGCGTCAGATGCCGACCTGACCCTGACCATTCCGGAGGGTTACTCTATTTTTAGAGCTGACAGAAAAATGAAACGGGGGGAGGACTGGCAAAAATAGCAAAAGAAGAATTTAGGATTAAGAGTTCAGACAGAGGAAGCAACTCAGACTGCGAAACTTTGATCTTCCAAATAAAAATCACAGATAAATATGCGTTTAATGGACTGCTAATTTACAGACCACCTAGCACTAAAACACCCTTAATTGAGTTGCTAAGTCCATTTTTGGAATCTAGCGTGACAAGCCCAGATTATACTATTTTAGGAGATTTTAATCTACATCTTGAAAAAACCTCAGACCCAAAGATAGCTTCATTTATGGATGCAATGTCAAACTTCGATCTGGAACAAAAAGTACACCTAGATACCCATAATGCTGGCCACACACTGGACGGTATTTTCACCTCATGTCTAAGCCTAAATACAATTGATACTCTCCAGATCCCATGGTCGGACCACAAGTTAGTCCGATTTACTTTAGAAATTAAGGAGGATACGGGGAGACCTGTGGAACTTATTAAACAAGCAACTTATCCCGACTGGTCTAAAATTGACCATCAGGCATTTGTTGAAACACTCCGAACATCCCATCCTATATTTGATAAAACTGCAATATAGCCTGAAAACAATTCAACGAGTGGCTGGATACCGCAGTTAAACTGACAGTCCCACAAAAAAAAGTTACCCTGAAGAGAAAAACCCCCTCACAACCATGGTTCTCGGAAGCACTGAAAGTACAAAAACAGAAGTGCAGAAGAGCAGAGAAAAAGTGGAGAACCAACTATGATACCAACTTTAGACAAGAATATAAAGCTACCTTAGCCAATTACAAAAAATTAATAATAACAGAAAAAAGTAAATACTTCGTTCACAAAATTAATGAGTCAAAAAACTCTAGTAAAACCCTCTTTGATACTGTCAAAAAATTATCAAAATTTGAAAATAATAAATCAGAAGAACTGTCATCAGACTTCTGTAATATATTAGGCGAATTCTTTGTTAGCAAAGTATCATCAGTTTACGACTCCTTCAAAAATCACGGCACAGAAACGGCAGAAAAGGATACCTCACACCTAATGAACCCAGTGGAACAATCAGTTCAAACCACATCGTTCCACTTTACTCTTCCTACAGTAGAACAGATACGGAAAGAGGTTCTTACCACCAACTCAGGTAGCCCAATGGACCCATGTCCACCCAAAATTATGCAATTCTGCTCAGAACAGCTGAGCCTGGTGTTAGAAAAACTATTCTCCCAAATCATCAAAACCAACATCTTTCCAGATGATTGGAAAATGATATCAATCAGGCCGCTATTAAAAAAAACAAATCTAGACTGCGAAACTCCAAACAATTACAGGCCAATAGCCGGGATCCCTTTTGCCGCGCAAATTCTCGAGAAACTGTTAAAGAAACAGTTATCCCGATATCTGATGGATGGCGACTGGCTGGACCATTCTCAGTTTGGTTTTCGCGAGGGACATGGAATGGAGACTGCTTTGATTACAGCAGTGGAGGAACTTAGGCAAGTACTGGACAATGGATCAAAGGCCGCTACTCGACCTATCGGCGGCCTTCGATACAGTCAGCCATGAGATCCTTTCCTCATAACACGACTGAAAGCACCACAAATACATGACTCAGCTTGTACCCTCATTGCCTCTTACTTAGAGATCAGAACTTTCTCAGTAGAATCAGGAGAAGCGAAATCCAATTTATTTAACCTGCCATGCGGGGTCCAGCAGGGGTCCTCAATGAGCCCCACTCTTTTTAATCTATATGTGGCTTCCCTTGCTGAAATAATAAGGAACAGTGGATTCACTCCAATATCCTACGCCGACGATACTCAAATCGTGGTGTCAATCAGTAGGGATGTGGAGGACACTGCAGAAAAATTTCAACATTGCATGGTACAGATCAGTCAATGGATGAGAAGGAACTGCCTAAAACTTAACGGGGACAAGAGTGAGGTCATGATACTAGGAGGTGACACAAATATATGGTCCCTCTCATGGTGGCCAAGAAATTTGGGAAGATACCCCGAATCATCAGATAAGGTGAAAAACCTGGGAGTCACCTTAGACACCAACCTCTCATTCGACGCCCAAGCCAGCAAGCTGGCATCAACACTTTGGTACATCCTAAAAATGATTAAGAAAATACTACCTTACCTACCGCATGATTCGCGCAAGACAGTGGTGACAGCATTAGCCTTGTCAAGACTGGACTACGGGAATGGCCTCTATGCCGGAGCCAGGAAGAAGATCCTAGCCAAACTTCAACATCTGCAGAATGCAGCAGCCAGGCTGGTACTTGGCATACCTAAGTTTGAACCAATCAGCCACAAACTAAAACACCTACACTGGCTACCAATTGCAAAAAGGATATAATTCAAATCATTATGCCTGGCCTATAAGGCAATCAACGGAACTGGATAACAATTGTCACACCTAAAACATTATGAGACAAATAGACTTCTCAGATTCGGCCAAAACAAACTCATCAGGGTCCCGAGATTCAAAAGAGCCAACTGGGGAGGAAGAAGTTTCCTGGTACACACAGCAAGAACCTGGATTCAACTACCACTGGCTATAAAAATCAGCCCATCCTTGAAATCCTTTAGAAAGGAAGCTAAAACATGACTTTTCTCCGCCCAGCTCTAATCAACATCTTCAAGAGCCAATGGTATATCTCAGCGCCAAGACGCCTTCGGGCATTCGCGCGCTCTACAAATGGATAAATCAATCAATCAATCAATAGAAGTATAGACTCTTGGCATTGCTGTGGGCGTTCCACCACAACACCTACTGCTTTTTGACGCTGCCCCAGATTTACAAGGATCGGTAAATCAGAGGCAGTGTCAAAAACGAACCCCATGTAATTTCAGGCGTCAGAATGGTACAACAGGGAGAAATACTTTTATTCCTCCTCGTTTTGCTTTTTCTATCGGTGCTGCATTCTGCAGAACACATAGAAAGAGCAAAACATCATTAATGATTGTTTATGAGCAAGAAGGTTTCCCTTCCTACACATAAACAATCATTAAATTATGACGATTTGCTGCAAATCGCCATATTCTATTGTTTATGTGCAGGAAGCGCCATCTTCCTGCACAGAAACAGGCATACAAGTAACAATCATTTCCTGCAAAGCAGGCAGCCTTCCACTATGGTGCAAGGGTGCCTGCGTTGGTGCTAGGCAGCTATTTATAGCACCAGTGTTAGGGAAAAGACAGAGGTGCCCCTTATCATCTTAAATATGACGCATTACTGTGATTTGGAAATGGTGGAGAGTAGCACTGCGAAATTTGCAGCTGCAGTGCGCTCTGCCCTTTCCTTGTAAATATGCCCCTTAATGAGCCAGTAACGATGTTATTCCCTTCTCAAGTCAGCAGTTGCCAACATCTAAAAGGTGATGGGAAGTGCCTGGACCAATATGGACACGTGCAATTTATGCTCAGCTCTTCCTGGGCACTTGTGCTAAATTTGGCCAACGTGGCACTATGCTTTCCTGTGGGCCCTATTAACAAGTGTCCCTGTTCAATCCTACAGTTCCTAACCCAGCGACAGAAGCAGACTGAACATGTCACGACATTGCAAGTTCTTATCTAAGGGGCTTATTTATAAGCCCCCTGCGCCGCTAGTGCGTCACTTTCAACACGGAAAAAAGTTACCTACCTGCAGAGCAAGGTGCTTGTAAATAAGCCCCTAAGTGAGTGCCACTTGTTCCCCAATCTCAGCACCACAAAGATCTCTAGAGAGGGAACCCATTGCTACTTACATAGATCCAAGAAGTGATCCTTCTTTTCACTGCTTACCTACATCACTTCACCCAAAGCCATGGGGATCCTGTAGTCACGGAAACCAGCTCCTGGAGAGACAAGGCCTGCATCCTCACGTGAGCTGCGGACCAGGGGTTCAGCTCCTATCATGCAGAGGGCTTTGTTGTGTCCTGGTCAGGAGAAGCCACTACACCTGAGACTTGAACCTTCAGAGGCAAGGCCCACATCCTCATGTGAGCTCCTATCATGCAGAGGGCCTTGTTGTGCCCTTGTGGGGAGCAGCCACTACACCTGAGACTTGAACCTTCAGAGGCAAGGCCCACATCCTCAGGTGAGCTCCTATCATGCAGAGGGCTTTGTTGTGCCCTTGTGGGGAGCAGCCACTAGACCTGAGACTTGAACCTTCAGAGGCAAGGCCCACATCCTCACGTGAGCTCCTATCATGCAGAGGGCTTTGTTGTGCCCTTGTGGGGAGCAGCCACTACACCTGAGACTTGAACCTTCAGAGGCAAGGCCCACATCCTCACGTGAGCTCCTATCATGCAGAGGGCTTTGTTGTGCCCTTGTGGGGAGCAGCCACTACACCCGAGACTTGAACCTTCAGAGGCAAGGCCTACATCCTCACGTGAGCTCCTATCATGCAGAGGGCTTTGTTGTGTCCTTGTGGGGAGCAGCCACTACACTTGAGACTTGAACCTTCAGAGGCAAGGCCCACATCCTCACGTGAGCTCCTATCATGCAGAGGGCTTTGTTGTGCCCTTGTGGGGAGCAGTCACTACACTTGAGACTTGAACCTTCAGAGGCAAGGCCTACATCCTCACGTGAGCTCCTATCATGCAGAGGGCTTTGTTGTGTCCCTGTGGGGAGCAGCCACTAGACCTGAGACTTGAACCTTCAGAGGCAAGGCCTACATCCTCACGTGAGCTCCTATCATGCAGAGGGCTTTGTTGTGTCCCTGTGGGGAGCAGCCACTAGACCTGAGACTTGAACCTTCAGAGGCAAGGTCTACATCCTCACGTGAGCTCCTATCATGCAGAGGGCTTTGTTGTGCCCTTGTGGGGAGCAGCCACTACACTTGAGACTTGAACCTTCAGAGGCAAGGCCCACATCCTCACGTGAGCTCCTATCATGCAGAGGGCTTTGTTGTGCCCTTGTGGGGAGCAGCCACTAAACCTGAGACTTGAACCTTCAGAGGCAAGGCCCACATCCTCACGTGAGCTCCTATCATGCAGAGGGCTTTGTTGTGCCCTTGTGGGGAGCAGCCACTAGACCTGAGACTTGCACCTTCAGAGGCAAGGCCCACATCCGCGCGTGAGCTCCTATCATGCAGAGGGCTTTGTTGTGCCCTTGTGGGGAGCAGCCACTACACCTGAGACTTGAACCTTCAGAGGCAAGGCCTACATCCTCACGTGAGCTCCTATCATGCAGAGGGCTTTGTTGTGCCCTTGTGGGGAGCAGCCACTGCACCTGAGACTTGAACCTTCAGAGGCAAGGCCCACATCCTCACGTGAGCTCCTATCATGCAGAGGGCTTTGTTGTGCCCTTGTGGGGAGCAGCCACTACACCTGAGACTTGAACCTTCAGAGGCAAGGCCTACATCCTCACGTGAGCTCCTATCATGCAGAGGGCTTTGTTGTGCCCTTGTGGGGAGCAGCCACTACACTTGAGACTTGAACCTTCAGAGGCAAGGCCCACATCCTCACGTGAGCTCCTATCATGCAGAGGGCTTTGTTGTGCCCTTGTGGGGAGCAGCCACTACACTTGAGACTTGAACCTTCAGAGGCAAGGCCCACATCCTCACGTGAGCTCCTATCATGCAGAGGGCTTTGTTGTGCCCTTGTGGGGAGCAGCCACTACAGTTGAGACTTGAACCTTCAGAGGCAAGGCCTACATCCTCACGTGAGCTCCTATCATGCAGAGGGCTTTGTTGTGCCCTTGTGGGGAGCAGCCACTACACTTGAGACTTGAACCTTCAGAGGCAAGGCCTACATCCTCACGTGAGCTCCTATCATGCAGAGGGCTTTGTTGTGCCCTTGTAGGGAGCAGCCACTACACTTGAGACTTGAACCTTCAGAGGCAAGGCCCACATCCTCACGTGAGCTCCTATCATGCAGAGGGCTTTGTTGTGCCCTTGTGGGGAGCAGCCACTAGACCTGAGACTTGAACCTTCAGAGGCAAGGTTCCTGAAAGACCTTCAGACCTGGCTCTTTTGGAAGAGTTAGTAGATCTAGCGGGCTGTCGTAGTATGAAGTCCACAGGAGGCCAGGTAGTGGTTCCAAGTTGTAGTTTATTAGATGAATCGGTTACAGCGGTGATAAGGTAAGTTTCTAAGGTTGTAGGTAGGCCTTATCTGTTTTCGGACTTTCCTGACTACGATTGGTGCTACTAGCACGAGGACACTCTTTGGAGCAACCAGGTGCTCTACAAATCTCTCATTCATTCATTCATTCATCCAGCAAAGGAGGAGTTGTGCTTTTTGAAGAAGCTGTGCATATTCCTTGTATGAAAAGCAATGTTACATTTAAGGATAGACTCTCTAAAGGGGCTCCTTATTGACTATCCTCCGTCTCTAGTAGTGTCCATTGCACTGTCAGGGGTGTGAGAATGTGAGAAATGTCACAGCTTTTCAAAGTGCAAAGTTGGTGATGTCTTTTTGGTGGCGGGGGGAGGGTATACACCTGTTACAACGCAATTTTTACTCCGCACTACCACTACAACGCGACCATTACTCCGCATACCATTACAACGCATTGCGCTGGGGGGCGCTCTAGGATAGGGAATAAGTTTAATTTTCTATCCAACACCTTCCCTAGTGTCCACGGGGACTGGAGTTGGAATAGAAAATTATACTTACCACTATCCAGCACCTCTAAGCGCTATGCGTTGTAACGGTATTCGTTGTAAATACCGCGTTGTAATGGTATGCGGAGTAAAAGTATGCGTTGTAACGTCATACATCCGGGGGGAGGAACCCTATAGCAGGAAAACATTTCCAGTGCTTCTCAATTCGTCTGTCAGCTGCTGGAACTCCCACTGAAAGGGGCGGAACTTCCGGTGTCCACCAAAGCATAGCTGTGGAGCAGCAGCTGGGGAACCAACTCAGGGCTAAGAACAGTCCTGAGCGCCAGCTAGTAAAATCTCACGCTACTAGCCAATATCCCAGTTCCATGTGGCCTTTCCGGGGCAGAATATTTAGCTGGCCTGCAGTTACTCCATGCTGGCTGGCAGCCGAACGAAGCGGAACTTTGCCTACCTGTGCAAAGGGCGAAGTTTCTGCACTTAGCTCAGACTTTAGGGCAATGTTAGTAACTTTGCCTATCGTTATGTGGGACCACCCTCAGTTGTCCACACGCTTTAAGTTATTCTAAACCTGAATGAGGGTGCTCACTCTCTGCTTTCTGAAGGAGTTCTAGAGCCAGGTCCAAATTAAGCACTTAAATTTCCTCATTCAAAAAAATGTCGTGGTGGACAAATTTTGCACCGGTGGACACTTCCAGAGCCACAATGACCCTTCTGCCTCGCTGGCATTTCCCAAGGATGCTGCATGCTTACGGGGCTGATTTCAGAGCAGGATGGGCTAACATGACTATACCACTGTCCCTTAACCCCATCCAAGACGTGGCCTCCTTCTCTGTGAGACTGATTTGAACTTTTTAAAAATAGCTTTTTTTGGTTTCAAATTCACCACCAATTATTTAGATTTAACATTTTCTCCAGAAATGTGTTACATTTTTTTTTTTAATTTTCAAAAACTTTATTGAAGATTTAGACACAGCAGAATCATGGAGTTAGACCATGGCAAAATAATATGCATTACGATATGTTGTACAAAATAAAGGATCATCTGTTACAAGAACTGCAATCAATGCAATCAAGACATTAATTGGAAACCCACCAGCATCAGAGCAGAGAAATTTGTTTCCGCTGGCGGATGTCGTCAAGCAGTGGGGTATGACCATGGTGTCATACGCTGACGACACTCAGCTGGCGGTCACTCTCAGCGGGGATTCTGGTTTGGATGCCCCAAGATTCCAGAATAGACTTCGGGCGGTTGCCAGCTGGATGAATTCCAACTGTCTCCAGTTGAACGCAAAAAAAACGGAAATCATGATCATCGGCAAGCAAGCGGAACTCCGGGGTGATATGTGGTGGCCCTCAGAGCTTGGTCCTACCCCGACCCCGGTTTCGGAGATAAAAAACCTCGGGTGTGGTTAGATCCGGCCCTTAGCTTTGTCTGCCACACAAAGAGAACTGCTGCATGCTGTTTCGGTATCCTGCGTGGCCTAAGACCTGTGTTAAAATTCTTTGACGCATCGACCAGGCAACTCGTGGTGCAGGCGACGGTGATTTCTCGGCTTGACTATGCCAGCTCCATCTTGGTGGGGATTAACCAGGCCGAAATCACTCATCTACAACGTGTGCAGAACGCGGCCGCTAGAGCAGTGGTGGGCCTACCCAGGTTCTGTCCTACTGCCAATACTTTGCGCTCTCTCCATTGGCTGCCGATTAAGCAGAGGATCCACTTCAAAGTGCTATGTCTGGCATATAAGATCCTCAAGGGCTACCCCGCCCAGGTTCTTTTGAATCTTTTGTCTCCTTATGTTCCGGCCCGCCCTCTACGTTCGTCGGACCTTCAACTTGCAGTAGTCCCCCGGTTCAAGCTTAGCCGTGCCGGCGGCCGCTCATTTCGAGTACGTGCTGCGGCCCTGTGGAATTCCCTCCCTTCAAAGATTCGTGCCCTTGACGATCTTTTTTCGTTTCGTAGGGCCGTCTAGACCTTCTTATTTACTTAATTGCTGTACCTTTAGTCTTCCACTTTAGCTGTGTTATGTTGTTATCTTGTCGGGCGCAGGGACGCTCCTTCGCTGGAGCAGCTGTGCGCGTAATAAATGTACATAGCATAACATAACATAACATTTGATATGTGTGTTCTTAGTGACTTAGTAGTCCAGTGCTGAGGACGATTTTAAGAACCACGTAAAATTCGTAAGCAAAATGTAGAATTTGTAATATAAATGCAGACTCTTTATTCCCTTCTCTGTTTTTTTTTCAGTTGAACTTAAATTCAATTTGGATCAGTACGTGAGCAAGCGGTACCCGGGACTAGTGAAAATAGTTCGAAACACCAAGCGGGAAGGGCTGATCCGGGCCAGAATCCAGGGGTGGAAGGCGGCCACTGCCCCAATCGTGGGGTTCTTTGATGCTCATGTGGAGTTCAACACTGGCTGGTAAGGAAGCAATTTTCACAGTGTCCTCTAAAACCCTTTCAGACATTTTGGACATTTTTAAGACCCTAACAGCCCAGAAACACCTAAAAATAAACACTAGAATGTAAGCCCTCCTTAGATTTTAGTGAGCTTAAATGTCAGCTTCAGTTATGGAATGCAAGAAGTATTTTCACCCTTTCTCTGTTGATTTGTAGCTCATACAACTAGCTGATGGTCATTTTGTTTCCTTGAATGTCTTCTGATGCCCACATTGGTAATTGCAGAAATCTAATTGGCTGCTGTGCCTTCCATTTTGTTGTGAGAAACTTAGAACAGAAGGCATTCCATCAAACCCATGTCTGCTGTTTTTTTGGTCACTTAAAATGTTTAATCTTATGAAAGTATTTAAAAAGAGAAAATGGCTACCAAATTCTACCTAAATTCTATGATTTCCTACTTCAAAAGTTAACTGAAGTCTGGACCTCTGGTACTGTGGGTAGGATTTGTGAAAACTCGTGAAAAGAGTAATGTTACAAGAGACATGTTATCAGGCATGCAACACCCATTGGGCTCATTGGGCTTCAGCCCCCCCCTGTCATGTGTGCAGCCGCACCCGAGTACTTAACAGGTCTTTAAAAGACCATTAACTTCTAAATTAGGCTTTTGTTGTGTGTTCACCCCTTCTTACAGTCACTCTGTCTACGGTTGGAAGAATTAGCCCAGCCCCCCCCGCACCCCCCGAAATATTTTTCAGCCACCCCCCACCCCCGAAATTTGTGTCTAGTTCCCCGCCTGCGTGTTATTACATATTTATGGTTTGTGACTGTGGAATAAGGAATTCCGAGGAGTTATATAAGAACTGTGAAAGACTCCACAGAATTCCAACAATGGCAGGAAAATATGCATATTGTGCCGCTCGCCCTGCAGTTTAGTGCCAGTGGCACAAGCAGCGCTGAAAAATCTACGCAAACGGCATTATGCGGTGCGCAAGAGTGCACGGCCATTCAAGTTGATTTTGCTGCTATCTACTCGAGTGGCGGCAAATCTACTCAAGAAGCAGATTTCTGACCACAACATTAGAAAATCACGCTAGGGGACGCCAAATACCGCTCACGCTCACCAGCTCGCATCTCTGGAGCCTTGCGGGGAAAAAAATCCATTGCGGGGTGATTGGCAGAAATTGGTGTTACAACAGTAATGCAGAGTTGCAAAATTCCGCCAGTTCACATTCTGCCCACCCTCGCTGTGGCAGTCATCTAGTCATCTGGGTTACCACCGCTTTGCGGGAGTAGGTGATTTCTGTGTGACTGCAGCTACTTGACAACCCTACCAGTGAGATCTAAAAATAACCAATGACCCCATGGTGCCTCAAACAAGCATTCATTAACTGGTTTAGGTCTGAGGTGGTCTGGGAGAAAATTCTTTTAACAAGCGTTGGCAATGCCAATAGGCTTGTCCAATAAATGAATGTGAGGTTTGTGTCTCAGATAAGTTATACATGCAATTTGCCACTCATCTTTGTACTCCTGCATCCATTCATTCATGCACCGACTCATTCTTGTATTTATCCTTTAAAACAATTGCAATAAAACACACATCAACCCAACAGCATAGGAAAGATAAATTAAAAGAATACAAGTAGAAAAAAGAAAACGTGCTGCTGTCTAAACATGCAGGTTTTGTTTGCAATAACAAAATTAAATATGGCAGTGGCTCCTTCTTGGAGAGGTGTTGTACATAGTTTATCATTGTTTTAATGTTCCAGCATGGCGGCCACATTTAAAATCAATGTGTTGACGATCTCGGAATGTTAAAACAATTATAATGGTTGCCTGGTTTAGAGGGAATGGCGACGATGGATGTTGAGCACTGCAGATTAAATTAACGGCAAGGACAGGAACCGTTAGCACTGCACAGAGGCTGTAGAATCCTCTTAAGAAAATGTAAAATAAAAGGAATAAAAGCAAAGAAATAGAATGGAAACTATAAAAGGAGAAAACTGAAAAATAATGGTCTGGCCAACTATCTTTGACACTGATGGGCATATGTGATCAGAAAACGCTGTCATTCACAGGGCAAGAGAGCCAGTGACTGGTGTGAAACATTACCCCATGCAGTTCGCTCTCATGGATGGAAGCGGAGTGCAATTGGCACTCACAGAGACCAATGGCAAAAGTATATATTATTTATATATGTATTTATTATTTAACAATTTTTTATTACAAGATCCTGGCTGACAGATTATTCTCTCAGGCCTTCAGAAGAGATTCTAGCACTATCTATTTCAATTCAAATCTTGTATCACTCGTGTTTGTCCGACAGGGTAAACAACATCGAAATCCTTCCCTATAAAGGTAACCTGTGAGTTTTCATATAACAAAATACCCATCTATAGGCGTTAATACAGAGTACTAACAATCCGCTGGTAGATGCCTATTGACTTTAACTTATGCTTTTCACAATCAGTATGTCAGACCTACCGCCTTTATCATAACTTTTCATTATAAACGATCAAGCCTATAACCTTTGTCATTTGGATTGTTACCATAACCAACTCAGACCTACTGTGTGGGTCATACGCTTTTCCACAAGTCAATCATCAGATATACCCTAATAAAATGACAAATATGAGTAAAATTACAAATGTGAAAGCAATATAAAATCCCTACTAATAGAGGCTAAGAAGGATTTGCATAGTGCAAATCTTCTGTCCCCACACCCATGCCTACTATGGTAATCTGTGAGATGCATGCACCAAAATAACTTTTAAGTGCCTATAAAACAATATGACAGCAGTTCACTGTCTAAAGTCTGTTGGCTTTAACAAATGCTTTTCAAACAAAAACCAGGCCTACTGCCTTTGTCATAATTTATCATAATAAACAGGTCAGACCTATGGCTTCCGGCCTACCTTTTCCTAGTTCACCAATCTGGCGTATAGCTGTTATTGTTGACTTGTCGCCTACTGAACTGAGTCTAAACTTTCCCACAAGGCAATCATCAGGCGCACAGTCACGAAATTACAAATGTACAAAAAATTACGGTTGGCAAAGCAAAATACTGTCTTAAGAGTGCCAAATAAAGATTATAATAGTGCACATCTTCTATCACCATGGTTTGTTCAGGTGGGTCACCAATGCCAAAACCCTTGCCTTCCACTGTAATTTATTAGATTCCATATAATAAAGTACCTGTCATTAGCACAGTGTAATAACAATCCATCCTTAAAAACCCATAGCCTTTAACACATGATTTTCACAATTAGTAGGTCAGGTCTACCGGCTTTGTCATAATGTTTCATAATAAACAGATCAAACCTACGGAATCTCACATTACTTTTCCCGAAGCAGCAAAAAGGCCTACAGCCTTTACCCCTTGACCAAGGGAGGCCTGTTCAAGTACTCATAAACTGGCAACCTTGATGTATACAGTTACAACTTACAAATATGTATAAAAATACTGATTGCAGAACAATATACAACCTCTCTTAATAGGTCCTATCTAGAATAATCATAGTGAAAAAAAACACGGTTTCTCAAAATGGGTGGCTAAATCAAAAACCCTGGCCTACTATGAAAATCTGTAAGATTACATGTAAAAAAAATGCCTGTCTATCGCCTGTAAAACAATGTGACAACAATTAACTGTTAAAGGCATACTGGCTTTAACAAATGCTTTTCAAAATAAATAAACGTTGGCCTACTGCCTTTGTCATACATTTTCAAAATAAACAGATCAGACATATTACATTGAGCTTCCCAGTGCACCAATCAGGCCTATATCTTTTCACCATCTCAGTCCTACTTATTGACTGGAAGCTTTACCACAAGCCAAAAAGTGCAATACAAGTACTTTCTATTTGTAAAACACAACTTCGGTCCAATCAAATCGCCTACTCAGATAAACCAACATGTAGGTGAAGCCTAAGCGCTTCTCTCAGTAGTATCCTGAAAGTTCTTTGTGTTGACCACGGAAGGACAATAAAACTGCCCTGTCAGTGCAGATCTAAAATAGCATATAGCTTATTAGAACATTAGAATGTGGAGCACTCCATTGAAGACAATGGAGTGCTCCGTGCTTTTACGGGCCGGTAAAGGTCCACAAAGCAACATTCCAATGTTTTCACAAAGGCCTCTCGGAGCCCGAGGAGATTTAAACCCCCTCTGGCTCCGAGAGTCATTTGTTTTATTTGTTAGAACATTCTGCCCTCCTAGTGGCAGAATGTTCTATTAGCCTTATAGCCCTTCGTAAGTGGGCTATACAGGCTATTAAAGGACTTTAATAGCCAGTATAGACCGCTACGGCGGGCTATAAGGCTATACTAGAACAATGGAATATTAGGAGCTCCATTGAAAACAATGGAGTGCTCCACGCTTCTAATGGCCAGAAAAGGCCCGGAGCTCCAATATTCCAATGTTTGTTCACAGCTGCTGCTGTTAACAATTGCCTCTCGGAGCCTGAGAGGATTTCAACCCCTTCGGGTCTGTGAGGCTTTTGTTTTACAAATTAGAACATTCTACCCTCTAGGGGTGGACTGTTCTAATATCCTTAGAGCCCTCCCTAGTGGGCTCTACCGGCCACTAAAGGCCCGCTCCCTTGTTAACGCTGGAGTGGGCTATTAAGGACCAGTAGAGCCCACTACAGTGGGCTCTAAGGCTATAGTGTAGCCCTGGTTGTGAGAAGTTAGCCAGGCATATGATGTCCACTATTCTAGTGGGCACCTTGAAACCAGTCTAAACGACCCTTATTGATGGTGGTTGTAAAGTCAACCTTATAGACAAGCTATCCTAGTGGTAGCATGGACCAGAAGTCTTAGGCTAAAACTTCAGAGAACATGTAAAGCAAGCTGTTTTACCAAGTATAATCCCTTGAGTACCAAATGAAAGGACACCACACAAGGTATATATCAAATATATATGAATTTATTTCTAACACAACCCCTCTGAACTCTTTATGAGGTCAGAGATCGAAATACATCACAAGTTACTCATTAAGCATACTATAAGTTGCACAAATACAGTTCTGTCCTTGGGGCCTCACAAACCATATACTAAGTAAGTGGTATAAGAACCACTTCTAGGATAGTGAATCGGCCTAGGGAATAGCTGGGGCTAAACTAGACAACCAAAGGTTAGGAAGTAGGAGACCCACGGGAAACGCATGCAGTGTCTAAACACAGCCGCGAGTTACCATTGACTTATAATGGAGAACGAAGAAGTTACAAAGTTACTGATTAAGGACACTTCTGGATGGACTACGGTAAAACCCCTTTAAACTGGACACTTCGAGAGTCAACACTCACGGGAGCACCGGAGTACTCGAGTTACCTCACCCAGGGAAGCCGGGTGCATAGGTGTCTTTTCGTGTCGGGTTTCGTCGATGTTTCTTATGGAGATCTGCAAAGAAGTGCTTCAGGCGACTAGAGTAAAAGTGTCCGGGTGGATCCAAGGGTGGATCGGAAACGAGAAGAACCTGAAAGCAGAGGGGACAGAGTCTGGGTCACTAGCCAGTGACCAGGAAGGAACCAGGAAGGAACCAGGCGATGTCGAGGGGATTTCAGGTGAATAGGTGAAACTTGTCTCTGCAGCCACGAGGACCAGGAGGCGTCGACGACAACCTGGATTCAAGCTGTCCCACAAAGGATCTAGTTGACTGCGGTGTCGGTATCCGGACTGGACCCAAAAAGCCTTAGTAACTGCAATCCATGCAGGAAGTGAAAATGGGCTTCAGATCAGATCAGCAAGGTCTAGGGAGCTTCTCCTTTGGAGGGAAGCTGGAGCAAGCCTGGAGCAACCAGGCAAGCAGTGTAGATTCAAAGGTTCGTCTTCGGAGGGCTCACTAGCCAACGGGCTAGGAACCGGGAAGACGCGTCAAGCTGAAATGCAGGAGCAGGCCCTACGCGGCACTCGTGGAGTGTGGAGGGCTGAGCTTTGGTGCAAATGGCGCTCGGGTCTGGGGCTTCTCAAACCCCAATGCACAATTGCGGGGGTACCTCAGTAGTTGCACTGTTAGCAAAGTGCAGGTAGTCCAGGGTGTCCGGTCCCATGTCTCTCGTGTTCACCACGGGTCTCAGCTTTGCTGTGGATGTGGATCGGAGTCGGAGAAGTCTGGAAGTCCAGTTTCTGAGTCGCTGAGTCTTCGGGTTCCGGCAGGAGTGTCGACAAAGCAAACTGGCAAGTTACTGATGGTGCCTGTTTGCACAGGGTGGTCACTGCTTGACCACAAGGGAGATGTCTTCAGTCTTCTAGTCGATATAGAATGTCAAAGGTCAATGAGTTTCATTTCAGAGTTTCAGTCCAGGATAATCTAAAGTCTCTGGACACAGCTCCTATCTTCATACTGATTTTAGGGGCTGGATTACCTGCTAGGTCCCTCCTATGAGTGGACCTGAGAAGGGGGTGGGTGCACCCCATTCCCTTTGTCTAGTTTCACGCTCGAGCGGGGCTGGAGTGCCCCAGCAACTGGTTTGAACCGGGCTATGCATGGAGCACCTTGTGTGCCCCAGGCAGTGTCTGGAAAAGCATCTTTCCATTCAGCCCACCCTGCCCCAATACACTACAGGCTGTCTGGGGAGGTGCTAGCACCTCCCTCGACAGGAAACCTATCGTCCAGGCCTCCCTTGCTGGAGTTTCGTCCGGCTGCAGGAGGTCAGACTCGTGTCTGTGGCAGCAGCATCCATTTTGTGATGCTGAGGCTCTGTTTAACTTTAACAGGGTAAAGCAGTAACTATATGTCTTCTCCCTCTAGAAGGGTGGAATGCTACCCCCGCCACCAGAACTGGCAGGGGGTAGTATTCCAAAGTGTTTGACACCTTACACGACATGTTTTGACAAAGCCAAACCAAAGTTAGCATTAACCGTGAGGGTTATAATGCACTTAACAGTATATGGTATGGCTATATCATAGAACAGCTATAAGGAGATGGTTCCGAAAGCTGCAGAAGGGCCCAGCTCATGCTAGAGCACCCTCTCACATAAAACCAAGCACTCTGCCTCCAGGATTGTTAAGGCCTGCCATAGGAGTGACTTATAGGTATATATGTGTCTATATATAAGGGTAGATATAGCTATGCTATATCTAAGTAAGGGGTGATTACACCACCTTACCCAAGCTGAGTGATCAGCCTTTGGTGTCAGTTTGGATGGCCAGCCAGGGGTGGCATAATACATGCTACAGCCCCTGGTAGGCCTTGGATGCACCAATGCCCTGGGTACCTATGGTACACTACACAGGGGCTCACAAAGGTGACCAAATCCCAATTAGGTATGTACCTAAAGTACATGGTATCAATATAGAGAGAGAATGGCTGGGCTGTGGGTCTGATTAGCAGGCCCACAGACACACTAAAGTCGAAAAAACTGAAAATCACAGCAAAAAGTGGGGGTGACCATAGGAAGCAGACCCTACTCTCCTACACTGGTCACCCCATTCTACTGTCAAACACACAACTGCACACTTAAGTCTATGGTTAACATGGAAACGGAAAAGGATCTGTGCTGCTGCCAGAGAACACAGACCATAAATGATCCACTGTCTATGACACTAACAACATTAAAGTGCCATGTGTGAGTGTGTGCCCCCGAAATAAAAATCTTCTCTGGGCAGCCATACTGCTGCTGGATCAGGCAACTAGTTAAATAAATATCCCAGGTTAAATGGATTCAACCCAGATCTGTGACTGGGGGTGAGTGTCTGAAATGTTTTAGCGCCCCGTCCATCATTTCCTTGTGTTTTCTTTATATGCCCTAAGTTGGCAGGGTATGCCCAGACGTGGGTCCCTTGCTCACTTTGCCACTGGATTCAAGGTATCCTGGCTGATGAGGACTGATAGCCTGAAACCGGTCCCAGAATGTTTCTTTCTGGTCCAGGGAAGACATGGCTTGGCAGTTCGGGCTAGACTGTTCCCATGAGGCACAGGGTCAAGACCGATTTGCATATAGCTGGGTCTGAACTGAGGTGGCGAAGTGAGCTAAAGAACGATGATGGATTCAACCCAGTTCTGTGACTGGCGGTGAGTGTCTTAAAAGTTTCAGCGCTCCGTCCATCATCTCCTTGTGTTATCTTTGTTCACCCTAAGTTGGCAGGGTATACCCAAACATGGGTCCTTTGCTCACTTTGCCACTGGATTCAAGCTAGTCTGGCTGATGAGGGCTGATACTCCGAAACCAGGCCCAAGATGCTTGTTTCCGGTGCAGGGAAGACCTGGCTTGGCAGATCCGGCTGGACTGTTCCCATGAGGCACAGGGTCAAGACTGATTTGCAAATAGCTGGGTCTGAACTGAGGTGGTGAAATGATGATGGATTCAACCCAGATCTACAACTGAGGGTGAGTGTCTTTAAAGTTTCAGCGCTTGCTGTGTACAGTTTATTGAAAGGTATTTAGGTTTTGTTGTGTGTTACCACAAAATGACACCCCCCACCTTTCACACTCCCTGCACCCCATCAAGATTGTCCCATAATTCACTTTACTTTTCTTTCTCTGACTGCAAGGTGAGAGGAGTTTGTAAACACCAAACCCCATGTTAAAAAAGCAGAAATCTGTCAGAAGGCATAGCCTGACGTTTGATGCCTATCTTTGAAGCATAGCATATGTGACAAGAAAAATACAGAATATAAAGGCCTTTTATGTATTGTTTGGACTTTCGTGACCCAGTTATGCTGTCAAGCCAGACCTAGAAAGTGGCAGTGCTTCATTGCAAACAATAAAAAATAATGTTTTATCATATTATTACGTAGGTTTTTTAATGGTATTTGATAGTACCTCGAAGTTCCATTCTGTTTGACTTTATTGCGCTTTGCAAATCTGTTTAAGCTTCCTGTGTGATTGCATCTGTTTCCAGTACTATGATGTTGGGGTGTGTGAAATTGTAAAGTTTCAGCTATGTGTAATTGTTTGTAGGGCTCACCACAAACTTTCCGGGGCTAGCAAAATGTTCATTGATTCCATTGGCTGGCTTGGTTGTCACTCTCATTTGCTTGCTTTTTTCTGATGGTTTACCGTTTTCTTCATGTGTTTGCCTCTCCCTTGGAGCATAGCCTCTTTGCCATGACTTTGATTGGCTAACATATCTTTCTACTGCTAATTTTAGCAACTTATAGATTCATTTTTGGTTAAACACTCCATGAGAGTGCATGTGTTTTACAGCTCTCTCCCTCCTGTGGTTCTCCCCCGCTGCCACCTAATGACGTTCCCCCGGTGTCCCAGCTTGCTCTCTCCCTTATATGCTGCTGTTCCCCACCTCCCTCCACCTGTCTTTATTTTTATTTTATATCCCTCCTCACCCAATCCTTAATTGTCCCCGCCACACCTGTGGTACCTTTTTTTAAATATTTTACATTTTTTGAAGGGCCAGGCAGCATATTGCTGCCAGCCCCTCCATGCTAGTGACATTTAATTATTCAAGCGTTTGCCTATCCATATTGAACAAGTAAAATGAAAAGAAATATAGAACCAGCATCAGTTTGTGTGCACTTGCGTAATGATGCATGCATGTGCATTTGTCACCACGCATGTATGCGCCTATGAAATAATGTACAGCTGCACCATCATGCCTTTCTTTCATTTTGCCAATGCTGCACAGCAGGGCTTTAAGTGCGTATTTTAGAATCAACATTGAAACGGGTTCCCATCGGACCCTATATTCATGTCCTTAACATCAACATATATATATGAAGTCAACCGCACAATCAGTATTCACAAATGTTAGTCCAATCTTCTCATCTGTCGTCCAAGGTCTTCTTTATTTTTCTTAGACATTGAACAGAACAGCCAATGGGTTTCGGTCACTACATGTGAACTTCATCAGGGCTTCAATTTTAACTGAGAGATGCTGGTTTTTGCTGGATTTTGAAAACTACACGTATCAAGGTGTCTTATTTCCTCTTTGTACAACTATGATGATGAAACACACTCGCCCTCAAATATATGAGGATCCGATGAATTGAAGTCTATTATATATACTGGAATATCACACTGATAACAGATATATCTTGAAAGTCAACATTCAAGCCCTGATGAAGTTCACTTTTACTGAACGAAACACGTTGGCTGTTCTGTTCCATTTCTAAGAAAAATAAAGATTACCTTGGACGACTTATGACAAGATTGGACTAGCATTAATGTATATATGATAAACTTTTCTGACCTTTTTGGGGCGTACCTTTTGAACAGGTGCAGTGGATGTGCATGCTACATTTCTTTCTACGTTATAGATCCAAATGACTTAAGGAGCGAGGTGCGATTGGTGCGTTGGCTCGCTGTTTTATTGTTTTGCATTCATGTCCTTTACATTACTGGGAAAACACTTACAATTTCTGAACAATTAATGCAATAAGTATCCAGGTGATCCATTCCAGTGATTCAGTTCCCGTTTTTATTTCACATCTTTTACTGAATCTTTCACTCTATTAGTTTTAGCTGTTCCCAGGATGTTGTTTTTTAGTATTTTTATTTTGTAGAGCATATTATTCTTGTATAGTGCTTGCTTAGAATTGAGTTGCCTCAAGGTGCTTATAACAGACAAGGAGTTGAGGCTGAAGGTAGTGCGAGTTTCTCACAGGGCCTGTCAGTGGGTCAAAAAGGTGTTCAGAATACATAATCATCCAATCATTGGCCTCTTTGCAGAGCACACAAAGAGAACCATGACAAAGTGTGTAGTCCTGGCTGGTTTTAGGTGTATGTCAGTTGTTGTGATATTATATCTGGATGCAATAACAGAAAGCTCAGAGAGACACCGAAATACAGGTCAGGTGGTCCCCTATGAGAATCACAGAAATTTAGTTTGCATTTTTAAGCTGCGGCTTTAAATACATAGGACACACCCCTTTAAGAGACCCTTTACTCTTTTCATCCTACTTAAAGCCCTGCTGCAGATTGGTAAACAGCGGTGAGGCCTATTGGCTTTGCAAGTGCTTATTCCCATTTCTGCTCAAGCCTGCTCAAGGCACTGGGGGGCATATTACCAACGATGAGCGATATTTATCGCTAACGATGCTTAGCAACTAATTTTTTAACGCTAAGCATCGCAGGAAATTATCGCAGTGATAACTTGCTATTAGCAAGGTTTATCTTAGAAGTGATAAAAATCCTCGCGCTAACTGCCAAATGAGAGATTATCGCTGGAAAAACCAACAATAATCTCTCGAAGTTTGATGTTAGCTTGATGATAGGGGCTCACAAACTTAGCCATGATATCCACCTTCCATAGGATATCATGGCTAAGTCAGGAAAATACCAGGTGTAAAAAAAGCGGTGCTAACCGTGGTTAGCGCTGCTTTTTTTTATCACTAACAGGGTTAGCGAAATCCTTGATAATAGGAGAAATGTCGCTTAACAACATTTCTCCTATTATTTTTCTCTGGAACGCCCCCTTTGCATCTCATTAGAGATGCAAGGGGAAGCGTAGAGAAAAAGGGTGCTAACATGCAAATTTGCGTGTTAGCACCCTGTTGCTGATAGGGAGATAATTTTATCTCCGCTTTCTTGGCTTTTAAAGCCAAAAAAGCGGAGATAAATCGATTGATAATATACCCCTGGGTGCTCTGCAGCCACATCCTTGCAGGCTCCATCTTAATTTCCTACTATAGGATTTTCAGCCCGTGGGACATCATGTGACAGAAAATGTCATCCGCAGTGAAGATTCACTGCAGGCCGAGCCGGCCAAAGTTAGGAAACTTAGACGGTCTTTCCAAAATGTGAAGTTCTATGGCTTGTCCAGACTTCACGAAGGAGCTTTGGAACTTTGCACTACTCTACCATACTAATGTACCTTGCTGCAGTCTGTCACATTTGGTCTTACACCTTGTGTGATACGATAAAGAGACACACTACAGTGAAAATTTACTGCAAAGCAGTGGCGGCTGGCATCTACCGTGAAGGGAGCGGGTCCTGGGCTGCTCTCATGCTCTCGTCCTGATTGGAGGGAGTGGCCTCTCTCCGTGCTCCACACCGCTCTGGAGTCCTGCACTTGCACTTGTTAGAGATGTTTAAAGTGCGCATGTGTGGCTGGCCGTCACAAGACGGCCGGCAAAAAAGACATACACACTTTAAACAGTGCATAGACAGCCCGCCCTGTCCCGTCCTGATGCTGTTTGGGACAAGGGGATAAAAAATAAAATGATAATAAATTATATAGATATATATTTTTTTACCGTCTCTGAGACTTTGGGGGTATTTTAAGTGGGGACGAAACACCTCCGTTCCAATGGAGGAACCACCCCTGTACTAAGTGGGAGATTTGGACCCAATGAAGAGATTGTGCGGGAAGGCGTCTGTTTAACAATTGAAGCAATTTTTTTGCCTTTTTTCCTGCCCTTAGTTTTCATTTCCTGAGATGAATTTATTTCTCCATCCTATTCTTCTCACGCTACTCTTTATTCTCTTGCCTTTTTTTCTGTTTCTTTTATTCTATTTCCTTTTGTTTTCCTCTGCACTCCCTACTTCGTTTGTTTCCCCATGTCTTCATTTATCATGCTTTCTTTTCTCTCCTTGTTCTGTTTCTTCTTCTTTTCTCTACCTTCCTATTTCAGTCTTCAGCTTTCGGACTCTTTCTTTCCTTCCTTCTTTCTTTCCTCTTACTGTTTCTTCTCCTGATCTGTGCCTCTTTATTTCCTCCTTCAGCTTCCTGTAATTCTGTGTCTTTTGCTTTATGTCCTACTACTGTTTTTTTTTTCACTTTCTGAGGCTCCCTATTTACTGCACTCTCTCCTCTCACTTTTTTTTCTCCTTTCTGTGTTCTTCTTATTTTATTCTTAAGTTTCCCATGTCGTCATGTCTTTTGCGTTCTTTCCTCTCCGTTTCCTCCTCGCTTTTTTCGCTTTCCTTGGATCGAAGCCTTTCCCTTTCTCTACTCTCCCAATGTCATCTTCTTTTCTGTGTCTCTCTCCCTATTTCATTCTTTATCTTCCTTTATTCTCTGTGTCGTGTACTTTTTCTATTTTCACAGTTTGTTCTCCTTTTGTGTACCATCCCCACATCATAACTTCGCTTTCCCCGTCTTTGTGTCTCTTGCTTCCGTTTCTCTTCTATGTCCTTGCCTCTCCCTCTCTCGCCCCTCTCCTCCTCACACACCTCCTCATGACAGGCAGCCGCTGTGCGTGAAATGGAAAGGCCCGCACCGAGAGCGGGCACTCTTTCCGGATGGCCGACCTCCGTCTGCCGAGTGCTGACGAGCTGTGACTCTAATGAGTAACAGCGCCGGGTCACTGGCGGGAACCCTGTCGGCTCCACATATGCCTCTTCGTCTGCTCGCCTTCAGGGGAAGCGCGAGGCTGCTGTCTGCTGCTCAGAAACTTCCAAGTGGCTTTAGAGTTCACCTCTAAAACACTCATCACGACTTTGCCAAGTGCAGGCCGTTCTCCGGCGTTCGCAGCCCTGAAACAGCTCCAAGTTTGGGGAGTTAACACCTTCGCTGTGGCGGCTATTCCGCTGCAGTGCTAAGGGGGCGGGGGAGGGGCACGCGGCGCGCCCATGCTGGTGACGGAACCGCTCCGTCACCAGCCTCGGTTGAGCTGTGCTCATGACGGAGCGGTTCCGTCATTGCCCCGCCCGTTCAATAGAACGCTCCGCACAGGCGCGAAATCAGCGCCGCGCAGGTCCGTCGAGCGGGCCATTACGGAACCACTCCGTCATCAGCACAGCGCTACCGCGGCTGATGACGGAGCGGTTCCATCATCAGCACGGAAGAGTTTAAGAACCAAGTTCAAGACACGATGTCATGTGGTCATGAATTGGGCCACTGCAATCATGCGGCTGGGGAGGACCAAATTATGTGGCACAGTTGACTACATTTTGCAGCAAGAAATGGCATATTATGGGTTTTAATGTAGTACATTTTGTAAAAAAAAAAAGTAACACATTATTTTGACATTTTACACATGTGAACACTATCTGGGCAAAGGGTTCACCTCATTGGTAACTGCAACAAATGATGTACGGAATGCGGAATGATTCAAACATTCTCCCCCAGTCAAGAGATCTAGGTTAAATCCATCGTTCTTTTGCCCACTACGCCACCCCAGTTTGGACCCAGCCATATGCAAATCAGTCTTGACCCTGTGCCTCATGGGAACAGTCCAGCCCGAACTGCCAAGCCAGGTTCTACCTGGACCGGAAACACGCATCCTGGGACCGGTTTCAGGGTTGTCACCCTTCATCAGCCAGGCTAGTTGGAATCCAGTGGCACAGTGAGCAAGAGACCCAAGTCTGGGCATACCCATCCCACTTAGGGCAAAAAGTGTCACTGCAACAAATGATGGACAGAATGCTGAATGATTCAAACATTCTCCCCAGTCAAGAGATCTGGGTTAAATCCATCGTTCACCTCATTGGTACCATTTTGACACTCAAGTAACAGAAAGGTGACCAATCAACCTTTGTGAAGGGCCTTTCACTGCACCGCAACGCGAAGCACCACGTTTTTAGTAACTTTTGATCCATTTGAACTAGAAAGAATTGTTTTTGTTAAAATATGCAGATTATACTGCAGATGATGGGTTATGTGGCAAATTTGGAAAATCCATGTTTATGCAGAAAATGCCACGACTGCAGAATCACGTAATTTCATGCGAAAATATAGCACCAAATGCCAGGATTGCATTACATGCTATTTTCATGTTATTTTCAAGAAATGTTAAACAATTACACAAATGCAAATCGCGTGAATTTGCCTCCCCTATATATGTCTCCTTTATCCACAAATGTTCTTGGCGTGTGCCTGGATCTCTCTGTAGTACTCTGACCACTCTGCGTTCTCCCTCAAGCTACGAATGGCTATCGATCCCCAATAGTATCAATACCTGAATACAAAGGGTACCTCCAGTTTGGCGGGCCAGCTCATCACAGGTGTTGCTAGGTGGGCTGGAGGATTGTTGCAAACAGCATTTCTCAAAAAATATCCGGGGAAAAGGGGTCTGAAATGCAGTCAAAATAAAATCACCCAAATCACACCTTATCAAGTCAGAAGTCAACCCCACACAAGGGCGAAATCAACAACACATCTCCCACAGCATTTAACACAAACTACAACTCTGCCTCTAAGAGTGGGAAAGGAAGGGCGGTCAGGGCAAGTGAAAGAAGACGAAAACGGGGGATCATTGAATCATAAATCTCTGGTCTCAAATCCAGAATATAATATTAGCCCTGGCATTCCCCCTCACCACGCAACACGGAAGTACCTTCAGTCACCCCTCAGCTGCAGTGTCATGCTGCCACCTTCTTCTATGCTACGTCTAGAACAGATTCATCTACTTCCACATGCATGAAGATATTAGGCCCGGGCAGTGAACTCTGCTCTGTTCGCAGAGTTTTCCACACTCTGAGGATTTCATGGAGTTCTAAAAAACTCCAGTCCGCAGAGTGGTGTTTTTTCCTAGCTTGCACTTGCCAACTTCAAGTTAGGGAGCGCCAGCAAGAGAAATCCACCTCCCAACAAGATTTCTCAACGTGGGCGGTCAGATTACTCAACGCGGGTGGTCACGGATCATCGTGAATGCTCTTGTTGAGAAACCTTTCCTTCACGTTGAGAACGCTCGGATAGAAAATCTACTTGAGCAGCAAGAAAAGAACCAGTGCTCTCTTGCGCTGTGCATGGTGTATTTCGTACTGAGTGTACAGAATGTGACGAACACCTAACACTGAAAATCAATGCAAACGGCATGACCAAACGCACTCCACCGCTTGAGGTCTGCGTAGCGCAGCAGTTTTTTGGTCACTTTGCGGAGTTCCACTTAGCAGAATTCTGCGAACTCTGCCAAGGCCCAGAAGATATGCTCCATCTGTCCAAAGGTGACCATCATCTTCATAGGACACCACAGGGGACATCTTTAACCTCAGCAATGTCTATTTAATGTTAAAAGTTATCTCCATATCTTCACCCACTTGCTGTACTCACGATAAGTTAACACTTTTCTGATTCATAGTGACATCTCAGCATTAAGAAGTTGCACGTAGGACCAATTCCCTTTCCGTTGAGTCACCCAACTCTGCAGTCACAGTTCCTCTCGAAGCTGCACCCTTTTTCACCTTCTAGTGGCAGTGGGTAATCGACTTATCAGCGCAACAAGAACCATAGAGGGGGGCAACAGGAAGAATCTGTGGTACCAGGAAGTCCTAGATGACAGAAATCAGGTTTATGCCCTCCTGATGGATCAAAACCCCCAGAAGTTGATTGTTAGCTGAGCGTAGTGTGCCCCTCAGGAACCCCCAGACGTTCCTCTAGCATCAAGGAAGAGATTACACAGCCCTCCAACTACTTCTAAATGTCCTCCTTAGCTTGCAAACCCTTCGACATGGACTGCAGGAGGGACACTTTTGTTGACCTGGACTAAAAAGGTGTTTTCCCATTTCAAAACATTGGTTGGTGGATTCCATTGCCTTTCCATTGCCATCTTTGCTCCCTGCCCCATTTGCTATTACACTACTCCCACTCTTCACACACTGTGTCCTCTACTTCCAGCCTCTTCTGCTCACACACTGCCCGCTCTGTTACCTGGAAGTCACCTTTTTCAGACGATGTGATTCCAGCACCTATGATCTGCATGTAGGTGCTGGAATGACACACCCTGCCAGATATCTTGGGTCCACACATCCATGTAGGTGCAGCCAGCTCACATAAGCAACTGAACCATGCTTACTGCTGCCAGTGCTTAATTTGAGCCGGTGTTTGATGTTGTGGCCCACTGGGACTTGTTTCTCATCATCAGACTTTCACCCAGAGCAAAAGGGGAGATGAAGGAGCAAGAAAAAACAAAAATAAAGAAAGAATCTATGAAAAAGACCTTAGAAGAATGAGCTACATGGGCAGGTGGTGGATAAAAGGTACAAGGTGAAGAAGCAAGACTGTGGAGCTTTCATATACAGCCTCCCCGATATTGGTAGAGCTGACAGCGGGCCCATGCTGCCATATTGTTATACTCTGCAGCATACAGGGAGGTGCAAATTCAAATCCACTGGCATTACCAAGGCCGAATATATGACGTTACTTTGCATGCGTTTATAGCGCCTGCCTTTGCAACGTGGTCAGTACAGCGACTGACTTGTCACCACGCGTACCATTACAACGCAAGTCATTACAATGACTTGCTGTAGGGGGGCGCTGGAGTTTGGAATAGTATAATTTATTGTTCCAACTCCATTCTGTGCAACAGTAGGGAAGGTGTTGAATTTAAAATCCAACACCTAAAGCCCCCTACAGCAAGTCGTTGTAATGGTATGTGTGGTAACAACGCGTTCATTGTACTGACTGCAATTTAATGGCACTGCGTTGAACCGACAACGTTGTAAATGTTGTTTCTCCCAGGTCGTGTGTGCGCCACTCTGTCCACTCTATATGAGCAGAATTGCCCCCCACCCCACCATCATCATCCCGGGAATACTCACCACTGCTCTTCCACCGCTGGAGGCCTGGCAGATGAAGCTGCCACTCTGAGGACATATGGGAGGTGGCATGTGGGGACCATTCTCTCGATGCACCCAGCGATGCTGAAGCACCATCATGCTAGGCTTGTCATCATGGGACCCAGCAGAGCTGGCCTCCGCTCAGGGAGCACCCTAGGTGAAACCAAATTTGACCCCCTCCTCCAATTCAACCTCTTTAATTGTCTATGTATTGACAATTTGTGAGGAGGAGTAGGTATGTGAGGAGGGCAAGATTGAGCAGCGCCCTGAAAAGTAAACAAACAAAAGTGAGACAAGGGTGTCACAACACATTTTTCTGTGGATCAAAGTTGTAGAAAGACTGCTGCAGGGAGCTCCCAAGCCCTTCTGGAGGTCAGCTCTAGCGGAGGGCATAACTCGCATAATTCTATGTGGGTTGCTCATGCGGAATTATCCTGCAAGAAATGTGATTCAGCGATTAGCTGTACTTCTTAATGCACAAATGCCCCCTCACTTGCAAAAGGGACGCAATGATGCAATTTGCACTAAGAAACAGCACTAAATGCAACAGAACACGAATAGCAAGCACGAGCAGCTGCTCACGCTTTGTATATGTGCTCTTGAGGTAGGATTTTTCCCAACTTACTACCGGCATTTAGTTATACTTTCTTAGCGCAACATGCATCCTCTCACCCCAAATTAACTCACAGATGCATTTTGTGCTAAGAAACAGTGCTAAATGCAGCAGGACATGAATAGCACGCGTGAACAGCTGCTCACACTAACTAAGGGGCATATCATGAAGGGGTGACGATAATATTATCGCTGCTTTAGAGCCCGTTTGCGGGCAAAAAGCGCGATAATATTATTGCATTATCATCAAGGAAACGCTAGCGCGTGATTCCTTGACTTATCCCCCGTTTTTCCCATGCTCCGCATCGATAATGAGATGCAAAGGAGGCGTGGCTGTGAAAACAACATGGGATAATATCGAGAAGGCAGCTCCGCGATATTATCAAGGAAGGTTAGCGATATATAAAATGGCGTTAAGCATGCCTTAACGCAGGAATTTAACGTCTGTTAAATTCCTGACTAAGGTATACCTAACATGGGGGGTGGATTGTGTGACTAAGACCACAGGCCCTATCATCTAGGATATCGCCATTTTCCACCATGGAAATGGCAATATCCCCACTATCTCTGGAATTTTTATCGCCACGGCGATGCGTGTTGTTGATAACGTGCTAACCGGGTGATAGATTCCAGAGATAGCTGGCGATAAATATGCAAGCACTAAGCGCGCTTTGCAATATTTATCTCCGGCCCTTGATATTATGCCCCTAAATGTGCTCTCACAATATTTCCGCCAAATTACTCATAATTAAACAAGCAGGACAACCTCTATCACAGCTGCAAGTTGCATGTTATCACTTTGGCAGCAGTGAACGTATCACTTTTGGCTTCTTATGTTTATGTCTCTTGTCTTGGAAATTGAAAATAAAATATTAACAAAAAAAAAGCAGGTGTAGTCGCATAATTATTGGTAATTCCAGGTCAAAGAGTAACACGGAATTACCAAAATTACTCCAATTACTGCGGCATAATTGAAATTCCGTCCAAGCGTAGCCAGCATCCCGGACGTTGGCCCAGCTCACACATGCTAAAGGCCACCCTGGGACCCGGGATCACAATTCTATTAGGGGAACCCGGGTCAGACTAAATGGGAAAAGCTCTGCAGTTGGGACAGGAGGGTGGTGGGCATGTCAATTTGCGGATGGGATGCAGTGATTCATTTCAAGATCAGAGAATGCAGTTCATGTCATTGCCAACACATTTTTCTGAGTTCTATTAATGCTCATGCAATGCCCCCTCTGCTCCTGTCCCCTACAGTTGCACACTGCCACGCCTACTGCCATCCCCTTCGCACACTCACTGCCGTCTCTGCTCACTGTCCTGTGTACTATGACACCCCGACTCTCTTCACACACTTGTACTCTAGTTCCTGCCTCTTCTCCTCACACACTGCCCACTCTACACACTGTCCTCTCTTCTCCCTACCCTTTTACGCACACACTGCCCACTCTACACACTGTCCTCTCTTCTCCCTACCCTTTTACGCACACACTGCCCACTCTACACACTGTCCTCTCTTCTCCCTACCCTTTTACGCGCACATTGCCCACTTCTGTTCCCTGACCATTCTGTTCACACACTGTTGCCTCTTCTTCCTACCTTTTACACGCACACTGCCCTTTCTACTCCCTGGGCCTTATGCTCACACCCTGCCCTCTCTGCCCCTTCTGTTCTTTCAATAACCTCGCTGTCCATACACTGCCCTCTCTTTACCTTGTCTCTCTGCTCACACATGGTTCTCTCTACTCCTTGTCCCTGTGCTCACACACTGCCCCACTGCCCCTGTCCCTTCTGCACACATCCAGCCACATTCACATGGGGCACACTGTCCTCTTTATTTCTGTTCATTCTGCCACGCACTGTCCCCTGTCCATCGAGCCTTTTCTGAAAACACTCTGCCCTGCCCCTTTTGCTCACTTACCAGCTTCTCTGCACTATACTTACTCTCCTCATACACTGCCCTCTCTGCACTATACCCACTCACCTCATACACTGCCCTCTCCGCACTATACCCACTCACCTCATACACTGCCCTCTCCGCACTATACCCACTCACCTCATACACTGCCCTCTCCGCACTATACCCACTCACCTCATACACTGCCCTCTCCGCACTATACCCACTCACCTCATACACTGCCCTCTCCGCACTATACCCACTCACCTCATACACTGCCCTCTCTGCACTATACCCACTCACCTCATACACAGCCCTCTCCGCACTATACTTGCTCTCCTCATATCAATCAATCAATCATGGGTTGGTTGAAGCGCGACTACTCACCCGTAAGGGTCTCAAGGCGCTAGGGGTGGGGGGGTGCAGGTTCCAGTCCCTCAAGGAGGGGGTCTGTCGAAGAGCCAGGTTTTGAGGTTTCTAGCAAAGATGGAGAGCGAAGTTGTCTGTCTGAGGTGGAGCGGAAGGGCATTCCATGCGTTGGCCGCGAGGAAGGAGAAGGAGCGGCCTCCCGATCTGGTTTTTCTGATGCGGGGTACCACGGAGTAGGAGAGCTGGGCTGATCGCAGGGTCCTTTGGGGTGTGTGGAATTTGAGTCGGCTGAGTCCTCGTGCACTGCCCTCTTTGCTCCACTACTGCCCTCTCTGTCCCTCTGCTTCTACATACACCAATCTCTCTGCCTCCTTTGTACACTCAATGCTCTTGGTTCTCTGGTACCTCAGCTCATGCTGTAAATGTGGGGCCCCTTGAATGAACAGTTGGGGTCTGAGCCCAATGGCCACATGCTCGTTGTTCCCCATTCTCGTAGTTCTTGATGGCCCTGTGTGCTCAGAGCTCAAGAAAACAATCAAAGATCAGGATTATTGTGAAAGAGACTGAAGAAAGACTGCAATTCAAAGATGGCTGACCAGAGCACTTCCTGGAGGAAAGGTCGCCTGGAAGTGAGGTCAGCGCCGGGTTGTCGGATCTGGCTGGCTTCTCAGATCAGGGCGCAGTGAGATCCCGGGTTGTGCCTCTAGGACCCTGACTGCTCCACCTCTTTACGTCCTTCTCCGACATTTGGATGGGGACCACCCTTCGGCCACCCCCAGCGTGGCCCAGTAGATGAAGTGAATGCTGCAGTGTCCTAAATTGTTCCTTGAATCCCAACACATTTGGAGTTATTGCAGGACTGTGAGCATTAAACTTTGTCCTGCACTTGGCCAAGCAGTGTAGGCTTTAGAGGGGAATTCTAAACCCATGTGTGAGTTTCTGGGTGGAAGAGGCAGCCTTGGGCAACCGAAGGTCACCAGATGTAGAGACATATGCATTAGCCGCAAGGGGTCCATCAGTGACCCCGCGCTGCCCCCCAGAGCAGTCAGAGGTCCTCAGCCTTGCTTGACCACCAGGAGGAGATGCAATGAGGAGGTAGCTTTTGTAGGCCTCTTGGACTGGGACCATCGTGTGCTTTTAGAAGATCAAACACTCGCCGCTGGCCTCTGCAGTCCCTGCGCCTCTTAGATTCATTTGCAGTGATCAGCTTGCCAACCGTGCCTTGCCACAGGGGTTGGGACGCTTAAAGCCCTCTGTGATCCCCCCCCCCAGATTCTGATGCCTAAGAGCCAACCCTATGGTGAGCACGAGGACTGGACACTTCTTGGGTCATTAAGCAGCGAGATGGTATTTAAAGTCAGCAGTATGATAGCTGTCTTTTGTTCTCACTTTGCAGGGATCCCTTTTTGCTGCCACCCTTACTTGATTGAGGCTGCCACATCCTGGCAAGCTGCACACACTCACATTGTAGGTGTGGGTGCTATGCCAGCTCTGGGAGTCTGCCTGCTCCGAACACAGCAGCATGGCATAGCCCTGGGGCATCTTACAGCCTAGGTGCTAGCCACATCTTGGGCACATGCTACAGCCTGGTATGTCACAGCTTCGATTGATGCTGCACCCGTGGCATCGACCCACACATGGCACATGCCACCCGTTTAACAGTGTCGGCATGTTTTGTAGCCCTGGCTCAGCCGTGACCATGGCCCAGCCTTGACAAATGGATTATTCTTTTCACCTGGTGCAGCCCTGCACAGGAGCACGTCCTTACCTTGCCACTGTGCGTCAAGAGTGGCACATGTCAAAGGTTTAACAGATGGCATGTGCTATAGCCCTGGCTCAGGGTGCAGTCTTGGCCCTGACACTGCCTTGCTAGGTGGCACAGCCTTGGCGCATGCATCGTTCTATACACCTGGCACAGCTTAGTACAGGAGCACAGCCTTACCTTGCCACAGTCCTTCAGGGGTGGCACATGTCAAAGGTTTAACAGTGTTGGCATGTGTTGTAGCCCTGGCTAAGGGTGCAGCTGTGGCCCTGACCCATCTTTGAGAGGTGGCATGGCCTTGGCACATGGAGCATTCTATGCACCTGCACTGCTCAGCACAGGAGCTCGTCCTTACCTTGCCACAGTGCTTCAGACGTGGCACATGCCACATGTTTAACAGTGTTGGCATGTGTTCTATCCCTGGTTCAGGGTGCAGCCTTGGCCCTGCCGCAGCCTTGAGAGGTGGCACGGCCATGGCACATTGAGCATGCTATGCCCCTGGCACAGTCCTGCGCAGGAGCGTGTCCTTACCTTGCCACAGAGCTTCAGACTTGCTCCACGCCCCTCCCCTGCCCCCACCGAAGCTCTCCTGGTGGCGGCCTCTCCATCGCAGTCAGCGGGTTTGCTTTAAGCCACTTAGGCAGGCAGTGAACTCGGAGTCCGTAGCTGTGACTTCTGCACAGGGTTCTTTATTACAGGCGCATTCATCACAGACACATTACCATTCCGAGCTTCCTACTGCCGGAAGGACTCGCCTGGTGCCCGCAGAGCCCCGTATACTGGCATCGGCCAGTCCTTCATCACCGTTATGTTCACTCGGGTGCCCACCTAATGATGGCGTCAGCAGCCGGCACGGGGCTCGGGAGCGCAGCTTCCGCCCGGACGCAGTAACCCTGAGGCAGGAGGCGGCCTCTGCTCACATCCATCACTTTTATCGGCGCCTTATGGCTCCCGGCGCTGGGAGCGTCGGACTATAACCTGGCAGCAGACATTAGCTGCGCCCACTGGGCACTGGATGACGAGGGGACGGGCAGCGCTTTACAGTACAGGATAAGGATGCTATGACTTCGGTGGGGGGACCATCGTATCCCCAACACACCGACCACGATTTTAAGACACCATACAGAGGCCAGCAATATTAAAATGAGTGGGACATCTGTAATGGATTTTTAACTCACTTTCCCTTTTTTCTGGGCCCCCACTTAGTTTAGAAGTGCATCCCTGTCGTCAGGTGCATGCCCGCCCTCTATCAAACCAAGTTGTTAGAGGGCGAGGACTGGTCAATGATGAAGCATGGCACCAGGTGGTGTGTGAGGCCCGTCCTTCACATTTTGTGAGATGCCTGCACTCACTAACTGGAAATCATTGCACCTAGTCAATTAGCACTGGGAGCAGCTCTGCTGTGTTATAATAAGGATGCTATATAGATTTCACAGTATGGACCCCCACCTCTGCAATTCTATCACCCCACAACTTCATCTGTTTGTTCTTTTACAGTCACCTGAGGACAAGATGCTTTCCCTGGTGCAACACAGCCAGGGAGGTGGCATCAGAGCGGATACTGGTACCCAGATATAAGGTGATATAATTGCGTTATCCCACGTGCCTTGTAAGCACATACCCAAGGACTTCACCCCTTACCAGAACCCCAGGGACTGCATTCTAACTGGAGAAGAAGTAAGGTTCATCCAAGTTCATCCAATATTCTGCATCACATCTTGCTATTGGCCAAGTCTTACGTATGAGCTCATTGGTCAGCTCGCGTGCCTCACATTTCAAGCCGCTCTGTGCATTTTCTCTGCTCCATTGGGTTGATCGCTGTAGCACATACTGTGTACAGAATTACTAATGAGGCCACGCGCAGGTTTGTAAAAGGAGCCTCGTGGAGAGAGACAGAAGCAGAGGTTGTCTCAGCCGTGAGAGCTTCAACACACAGCCCACTATTCTGCATAGCTGGATGGAAGAGTAGATCATATTCCAATCCCATTAACCCTAAGTCTTTGCAGTGGACACAGGGCAGATGTCCCATAGCCAGGCACTGACATACCTAATACGCTAGATAAATGCATGCAGCGAAAAAACACTATCAATTAACAGAAACCTCGTCAGTTTTGTTAGGAGAACATCATGCTTCAGGTTTATTTTGGAAGGTAATGGGTTAACTTACGGGCGACTCAAGGGCAGGCATAGATGGTCTGACCTAAGCTGACTGCCCACCTGATTAGCCAATGAGGACCAGGAATACACAACCTCTGATGCTGAAACGTTGGGGTTCAGCAACATCTGGTCCAGAAAACCGAACTCACCTGCAGAGGTGGAACGTCACCAGGTAAGCCCCCAGTGGCTTAGGTTTACAGCTGTCCTTGGAAATAATGAGGCACCGTTGTCTTCATCCAGGGCTCTGCTGTAAGGTCTCTGAAGGACTGGGCATGAAGCTTCTTGGGTTGCTTCCACACCAACATCCTTTAGATCTCCCAGTAACTCTGCCTGCAACGTAGAACCATAGGACGTAAACATCACCACATCTGCATTACATGCTAGCAGGGCCGTTGCTTGGTTAGTAAGATTAGGAGGGGCTTCAGATTTACCAGCAACCACACTGGCATGTCATGTTAAAATACATTATTCAACTAGCAGGGTACATGAGAGGCAGTGGAAAGGAGAGGAATGGGGATTAGTAGGAATACTTCTTTGCAGAATAGAAAATATTTTGTAAAATAACCAGCACAGAGAGGGAGAAAGTGTGTGTGAGTTTGTGTCTGTGTGTGTAAAAAGTCCTGGTGAAATCCGACAGACAGCTTCCCATACCCAACTGACAGCACCTGTATCCAGCTATTTATCAGAAAATACATTTATTAGAGGTGTGTAGCACCCCTAACCCCCCCTCCCCTGACGCTGCGCTCCTGAAAACAAGCATTAATGTGGAAGTCCCTTGCAGTGAATATAGATAGATGTGTTGAACAGGTACAAAACCCATCATTCGATTTGTTTTCTGGACTTGTTGCTGGAAGAAAGGGGACAACCAAAGAAAAAAAAATCTTTGCTTGGGTCTTCAAAAATCCTCAGACCAGAGCTTCTCCCAATACTCCCATAAGGCCTTCGTTCCCTGAGTATAAAGTAATTTCAGTCACAAAAGATAGGAAACAAAGGGGCATATTATCAACACTGCGATAATTATCGCAAATCGCGCATAGCGAGTATTTTCTTATCGTGTCTATCACTGGATTACATCGCTGTGTTAGCGACGTATTGGCAACGCTTTGCTCAGAGGCAATGTAAAATCCAGAGATAGAGGTGAAAACCAGCAATAGCGTAAGAAATCCAGCGATAATTTTACTGCGCTAATGAAAAGCTTGCTAATAGGCAAGTGTGGACTTAACCTAACAATCCACCTCCCATTGACAAGATGGTTAAGTCAAGTTTTTATCAGGTGTTAAATTCCAGCGATAACCGCGGTTAGCGCCACTTTTTTTTTCTCGCTTCGCGGGTTCGGGGCCGCATTGATAATAGAAGGAACTTGTGTTTGCGACTATTTCCATGTACTTTTAGTGAGGACGCCTACTTTGCATGTCATTAGCGATAAATGTCGCTGACATGCAAAGCAGCAAAAAAACGGCTGCTATCTCAAGACAAGAAGCACTAAACCATGTTAGCGAGTCCTTGTAAATAGTGCAATAACAAAAATCGCTGCTTCATCGCAGAAAAGCGCACCTAAACTAGCGAACATTCGCTTGATAATATGCCCCAAAGTTCTAAGGCAGAAGCAGGACTTGAAAGTCAGCTTAAGCAGAGGTTAAAGCGCCTGGCTCAGCCAGCTGCCTGCTGTATGTGGACACAGCGCCCATGCTGATAGAAGCTGAGTTCAGCGCTAATAAAAGCAACATGAATGGCTCAGAAAATGCACTCTCTGCAGATCGCACAGAAAATGGGCCCTTTTCCCAGAGAACACCAGAAGGCACGATTTCTGTCAGCACTTCTTGCTTTCTGAGCCATCTCCATCTGTAATGGGGTGCTCACCCCACAAGGTACCCCTGGCTGAGCGCAGCTGAATGTGCCATTCTGCTGGTGTCCCCACCTCTTTGATTACCGGGTGAGGCAGTAGAAGTGATTAGGCCTGGGAACGATTCAATTTATGCTGGTATAGTTTGTGTATTTCGGGGGAATTTCACGTAACCCTTGCTCTTAGAAAATCTCACATTTATGCTGATATGCCACGTTGCAAATTTACCATGAACGCACAGGAACAGAAACGCACATGATTGTTGGTCGCCATGCTTATGTTTTTTGCACATTTATTTGCATGAAATGCATCCTTGCATAAAAGATTGATGTGAGGTTGCATTTCTTGCTAAAAAGTAGAACAAAATGGGAGATTTGCATTTCATCTAATTTTGCATATTTACACAAAAGCAACTGACACTGATTTAGAACTCGGTGGACAGGTTACTCCATCACAATAGTGACAGATATCCCGTCCACCGAAATATAGATCCCATAGGATATAATGGGATTTATATTTCGGCGGACGGGATATCTGTCACCATTGGGACGGAGTATCCCATCCACCAAGATCTAAATCAGGCCCTAAATCAGTATGGGAAATATTTCCATTTTTATTTTTCTCACATTTGAAAGCATTCAGAAACATAATTTTGTTCTCACACTCCAGTATTGAGTTGACTAGGACTTTAATTTAAGAGTTAAATACCTCAGAGCATCAGTTCTTCACTTCTGTGCCCCAGGATGGGTCACACATCTGACTGAGCACTTGTCATTATCAGGCCCTGAGCTCTGCTCATTATCAGGCCCTGCTTTCTGCAGCCTGATGATAATAAAGTAAAATAAACCCATTAACTCTTAAAGGAAAATGTGACCCTGTTCCTATTTAAAAATGAACTCAAGGCTGCAAGCTACTCTGAAGGTGTTTGCAAGCTACTGATAGCTTGCCATGACTGGTTGGAGACACCTGTCTTAACCCCTTCGCCGCTGGGCTAATTCTACCACGGCGCTGGGGGGAGGGGTGGCGCACACAGCGCCACGGTGCTTGTGACGAGCTTGGCTTGTCGCGCTGCATGGTAGCGCTGTGCTCATGACGAGCTGAGCTCGTCATGACCACACCTGTTTCCGTGGAACACTCAACACAGCAGGGGAATTATCCCCACGTGTGAGCGCTGCCCAGGTCATGACGAGCTCTGCTCGTCATGAGTACAGCGCCACAGTGCCTCATGACGAGCTGAGCTCGTCATGAGCACGAAAGGGGTGAAAGGCTCCAGTCCACCAGGAAATGCCCAATGAGTTATAAGGCCAGTCCGGTGCTGCTATAGATACAAGGGTTCAATCCTAGCCTCTATGACCAATTGGCCAGAGGTCGTATGCGTACTCAGTACAGATCATAGTTGACGAGTGTATCTGTTTGTGTTATTACTGAACCCCCATTGGTAAGAAAGGCCCCATCAATTCTGTTCTGGTACAAAAATGAATCTCTGTAAAGAAGCTACCAAATCTGGAGTGGCAGAGCAGGTTCTGCTTTTTCCCTTGAAAGAAATTCCCTCAGACTTAGCAAACAATGACAACCAAAGTAAGGGTGTCAAAATCTGCCAACCTCCCTATTTCGTCAGGAGACTGCCGATATTCCAAAAGAAATGTTATTTCAGCTTTCTCCAGCCTAGAATTCTGTCACTCCATTGTAGGTCAATGGGGAAATTAAATTCCAAAATATATTTCAATCTCTTGTATGTCCCACCAAATTGGAATGTATGGAGGTCACATGTTACTGTCACTACGCATGTTACTTCCTATGAGTAGGGTTGGGTGAAATATTCAGTTGAAGTTCCAAACATAATTTTCCCAATTTTTCTATCTGTGGAGTGGAATCCTGTTTGCTGTGTAGATGGAAAAGGAAAGCCCAATACAGATGCTTGTAGGAGCACTGTGCAGTACCTTGCTTTGTTGTGCTGTCAGGGAAGGCATGTATTTAGCTAAAAGCAATTATCTTCAAGGTAATTACATTGTCAATACCCTGACAACTCTAGATGGCCCAAGAATTCCTCATTCCGTGCATTCCTCACTGTGCAGAATGAGGAATTCTTGTGCTGCATTTCTCATTTCTATTAAATTAGAGCAGGGGATTCAAAACCAGCAAAATGGCTGGAACTGCCCCAAGTTTTGCATCCACCAACCTTACTGCATATTGAAAAAAGAGAATTTGCCCACAGGACATGTCAGCCAGTGATAGAGGTGAAATGAGTTGTGCCTTTAGCTTTAGAGCTGTGTAGGATATTGGGCTGTTGGTTGACTGGAGTATGAGTCTCGGTCATGCAGCAAGCACACTCTTTGCCAGGGTGAAGTCACAAGCAAACCCCAAATTAACCTGTGCTCAACCCTCTGGTAGCTTGGCACAGAGCAGTCAGGCCCAACCCGGAGGCAATGGGTTAAGTAATTGTCCAACACTTCAAACAGTAACACAGTGAAAACACATTACGAAAGGATCCCATAACAGGTTTAGAACAATAAAGTAATATTTTTTATAAATAAAACAAGACCTAAATACCAAAAATCCAATCAGTAGTACCGGATTTATGGATCTTTAAAGATCTTAGGGTAAAATGGCATCAAAAAGCATAAAGCACCAACCGCAGCTATCTTGTCGTGCGAGACCAGGCGAAAGTTGCAAGTTCAGGCCAACCATGATGGAGCATGGATGGCTCGAAGGACCAGGTTAGTTCAGCTGAAAAGTTATCTTCTCATTCCAGCACCAAGAGCCCCATTTGCGGTGGAGAGTGCCGGAGGAGCAGGGGGCATTGCAAACAGTCATCGATGTAGTGCAAAGAGTAGGCCGGGTGTTGCGGGAAGTTGATACTGTAGCACAAAGATCCTTTTGTCATCACATTCGGTCAATCCGGTCCTTCACAGTATCACTCCACGCGAGCAGTCATTGCTGTAGCTCGGAGGGGTGGGTTGACAAAACTTCACGTTTCCAGGTTTTGCGAGTGACAAGGATTCGGTGTCACCTGGCCCGTTTGAGATCGCGAAGAGCCCAAAGACTTCAAATTAGCCACTCTGAGGTCATACCAAGGTTCTAGGATCTGAGAAGCACTACTTGAGGGTCAGGGGTGTGCTCCTGGGGGATTTCGGTGATGGTGCCGATGATTGGGAGCCTGTTATGTCTCCGTGGCGCAGAACAGAAGGCCAGCAGACTGTCCCTTGCATTCACTCTGGGAGTCCTGGGTTCAAGAGGTGCAGGTCAAGTTCTTCTCACCCAGGCAAGAGGGAGCAAGAAGCAGGTCCGTAGTTCCTTCAGAGCAAGCAGTCCAGCAGAGTGGCAGTCCTTTCAGCAACAGAGCAGGCCTTCTTTCTGGCAGAGTATCTTCTGGCCAAGAAGTGCATGGAAGAGGCGGTGTCCTTGGTCCAATATTTATACGTGGTGCCCTTTCTCTGGAAGGTAGAGAAGCTTTTGAAAAATCCCTTTGAAGTCCCAAGGCTTCCTGCCTTCCTTGTCCTGGCTCCAGACTAATGGAGGAATACACAAAGCCCATCTGTCAGCTACATCCAGTCATGTGACCTAGGGACAGGCTGCAGGCACTCAATGGCTAAGGCAAGAGCATGCCAACTTTCCAAAAGTGGAATTTTCAAATTGTAACTTAAAATCCACCTTCACCATCAGTTACGATTTTTCATTACAATTTCAAAGACACCAAACATGAATAGATTACCTATTCCCAAATAACAGCCTTTTAAATGTGATAAGATAACTCTTTGTTATAGTATGGGAGAGGTAGGCGTGTAGTAGTGAACAAATGTAATAGTTTTTCACTACCAGAACATATAAAGCTTAAAGGTACATGTCCTATCTTTTAAATACATTGCACCCTGCCCTCTGGGCTATTCAGCTCCTACCCTAGGGGTGATCTTTATGTATTAAAAAGGAAGGTTTGGGCCTGGCAAATGTTTACTATGCCAGGTCAACATTGCAGTTTAAAACTGCACATACAGGCTAAATGGCAGGCCCAAAACCTGTTAAAAGAGCTTCCTGAGTGGGTAGTACAATCAGTGCTGCAGGCCGACTATCAGCATTTAAAATGGGTACATGTAGTACCACTTAACTAGGAACTTACAAGTAAATTCAATATGCCAATTAGGGATAAGTCGGCGTTACCATCTTTCAAGGAGCGAGGACATGCACTGTAGCACTGATTACATTTGGTGACGTAAACAAAGTTCTAATGCCAGCAAAAACAAGGTCAGAAAAAGTATACAAAGGCAAAGAGTTTAGGGCAAATACCACCCTAAGGCTGATAAGTCTAACAAACCATTTCCTGTTTCAGTAGCAAAAGAGTGAGAGAGAGAGAGAGAGAGAGAGAGAGAGAGAGAGAGAGAGGTGAAAAGTGCTTTGTATGTGGCATTGGGGGATCTGTGTATCTGACCTGTTAACCCTTTCCCAATTGTCCCTGCAGATGATCCATAGCCCTGCAGATCCACACATCTTTGATTTGTACCCCTGCAATACAGGAAATTGTAAATTATGTCTGTCAGCTTAGGAAAGAGATTGTGAGGCCTTTCCAAGGCTCAGGGCTGTGTTTCACAGCATAAGACAACTAGGCTGATCATCGGCGTAGGTACTTAGGGGCCAAACTGGCCATATGGGACCAATGCATAAGAAACTGAGTAACCCTGGGGAGCAATTTGAAGTGGTGATTGATCAAGTGTTGCACATATCTATTGGTTATGTACAGGCACATGTTGTGATGTCTTCTATAGAGTTGTTTAACACACCCACCACCATGCGTGCAATCACAGATAGAACCACACACAGACTGGTGTTAGATAAGCTTGTACAGTTGATGTACACACTCTGTCTGTTACTGTAGCTGTTCTATGTATGAGAGTTGTGCCAGTTCAGTGAGTGAAGCTTGCACTACTCCTGATCCACATACCACACCTAGTCTGTGAGGGAGTGCACCTTGCTCTGCTGCTGATACTCTTGCTTTTACTGGTCTGTGTGAGTGAAGCATACACTGCTGTTGCTGTCCCTGTTTCATGCGTGTGTGGAAGCCTGACCTGATGCAATTACTGTGGTGCACAGGAGAAGGCCTTGCTTTGCTGCTGCTGCACCTGGTGTGTATTTCTGGGATAAACCTTGCACTATTCATGCTGCCAGCTGTCCTATAACCTTTCTTTGCGATGGCAAGCATTGCTGATGCCTGTCCTGTACCTGTGATGTGTGGTGGTAAAGCCCAATAATTGCCTTTGGCTGTGCTTGTATAAATTACATCCTTGAAAGTGGCCTGTAGGGAAAGTGGCGTAACAAGGGGTCCCACACCCCCTGGGGTGCGGGGGTATGGCCCTCAGCAAAAGTGGTAGCTGGTGGGCCAGTCAGGAGGGCCACCTTCATGTGCTTTGCAGGGGGCCCCCTCAAGTTTCGTTACGCCACTGTGTAGGCAGGGGCAGGCTTTTCACTATGTTTATGATGTGTCTGGCCGTCCACATCCAGGTACAGACATATTATTGTGTAAAGTGTCAACTCACTTATTCGCTGACTCACTCATTCACTAAGATGTGCTCTCAGTCCTCTGTAACTCTGTCAGTATCATGTCAAGATGTGTTTGGACCTAAACTTGTGCTTCAGAGCCTCGTCATGAAATGGGGAATCACTCTATTGCATGTTATATATTGCAATATATATGTGATATACTGAATCCAATATATTGCATCCAATACATCGACCAGCATTATACCATCAACATATGTAGAAATGAAGTCAAGAATAGAAAATACACATTTACCTTTGCATGGTAGATGATAAGGTAGATGTGATATATTTGTAGATCCATATTGTTTGCCTCTACATAGAGTATACAACCCATCAGAGGTAGGAAGCACTTTATAAATTAGGGGTTAAATAAAAACTCAGCGAGATTCTGTGGAGTTCCGCCAATGGGCAGAAAATACGCAAGTCTTGCTGCAATGTGGCGCCGTTAGCGTGAACAGCGCTGAAATATCAGCACGAACAGAACCGTGCGATGCACAAGAGCAAGCGGCCATTCGAGTTGATTTTGCTGCCATTTGAGTAGAAAAGCTACTCGTGCTGTAGCAGCAAATCTACTGGAGAAGCAGCCCTATAACCGCGACAGCCCACGACCGCCTGCGTTAGGAAACTGTACTAGGGGACATCAAATCTCGCTCACGCTCACCAGCTCACATTTTTAGAGCCTTGTGAGAGTAAAATTCCACCATGCAGCGATTAGTGGTGTCCCTTTCTGGCCAAAAACAATCCTGGCTGTAACACAGGTACACTTAAACCATGGTGCACAGGTGCCTGCATTGGCGCTCGGCAGTCACAAGTGCATCAGGGATGTATGACGTTACAATGCATGCTATTACAACGCTTGCCTTTACAACGCAAGTTTTACAACGCAACTCTTACAACGACTTGCGTTGGGGGGCGCTGGATAGTGAATAGTTTAATTTACTATTCCAACTCCAGTCCCCGTGGATAGTAGGGAAGGTGTTGGACTCTATTCCTTATCCTAGAGCGCCCCCAGCGCAAGTCGTTGTAAAAGTTGCGTTGTAATGGTTGCGTCGTAAAGGCACTTCGTTGTAACAGTTGCGTTGTAAAGGATGTTCCCCCATTTGATGCAGCTCAACGCAGCAAGTTGTCAAATTTTGATGAATCTGGGCCTTGGTGTATAATGCTTCATGCATTTGTTTTGGGGACTGAAGGGTAGGGTCAAGGGATGGCGTTGTCACACCTGAGCGATTTGTGGCACGAAAAAAAGGCTGATATTTGTTTTCGTGTCATATTGGTCCATGTTTTAATCTGTTCTTGTAAAAATGTCACTCTTACAGCTGTTTGTGATAAAAGTATAAATTAAATTATGAATAAATACAATACAATTCCAACAGTTTCAGTGATTCAGCAATAGACTCTATCTTCTGTTTAACAAACTCTATGCTCTTCTTCAGGGTGGAGCCAGCAATGACGCGCATCAAGGAAGACCGGCGACGCATTGTCCTACCCGCCATCGACAACATCAAGTTCAACACGTTTGAAGTCCAGCAGTACGCCAACGCCGCACACGGGTACAACTGGGGGCTGTGGTGCATGTATATCATCCCTCCCCAAGACTGGCTGGACAAAGGCGACGAGTCGGCCCCCATCAGGTACGCGCAGTAGTTCCATTATCTCCTGAAGCCGCGTCTCTTATGGTGCCTGTGACGTGGTATATGAAGACTAATGAGATGCCGCATGCTCCATTATGGCCTAAGCCGTCGGTCATTAATATCTGTTAAGCAAATACCTGAAACCTGCTTTTTCTTGTTTTTGCTTCTGTGGGTAATTTTCCACAGTGTCAAAGACCTTCACCCTGTTATGTTGTGTTAAGTTGACATATATTAAAACCACAAGTTCACCTGAAAACATTTTGCTTGACTATTTAGAGTGCAGCAGTCTGCCTGTCCCCTGGGGTGGTGGAGGCCCAACCTCCACTGGCTGGCAGCAAACACCTGCCATATGCTAAATCCTTAGTCCTCAGTAGCTGAGCATTTTTGCTGAAAGCAGAGGGGCATCAGTGCTTAATTTGTGAAAGAATAGGTGACGTGGCCCTCATCAGGAGGCCACTGCAGCTTGCACCAAGCCATTGCGCCCATCAGCTCCATCTATGACAGAATCAACGCAACTAATAATCGTGAAACCCTACAAGTGTGACAATTCAGACTAATCCAGGTGCCCAAAGCTGTAGGAATGGCTTGGAAGGCAGGAAATAGCCACTTTAATGTATATTGAATTAATAACTAACTGTTTATGTGCTTGTCTCTATATTAGACAAACAGCGCCACCATGTGGCAGACTGTCATAAGCGCTAGTATTGGCAATTAAGTGCCGGCGCTGAGGACCTGAAAACACCGGCTCAAATTAAGCAATGGTGGCAGGACTTTCATTAATATGTAATATTTGGGAGAGGTAGAACATGTCATGGCGGGACCCTAAAGCTGGAGTTTGCTTCTGAAAAACTAAACACAAATATCAATCACATGAAGGAACATTTTTCCCTATGCAACAGGTTCAACCACCTCAGGTTACAAGGAAGTTGTTAAAAGGAAAAAGAAAGTATTGAAAGGATACCTCTTCTGATGCAGTGCTCTGTGCCAGAAGACCATGGCAAATTGGTCACTGGTTTGAGATGTTGCCATATTGTTTATGGTTCCTCCATTACTTCTCTGCCCCTGCACAGAAATTGGAAGGTGGGGGCAGATGATTTTGGGCGCAGTACATATAATAAATCATCAAAGGGCAATATGAGCATAACGGGGATCTTTTTCTCCTTGATGCCTTGCTTTTGTTGTCTATTTGATCCCACTCAGAACCACTTGGAGAAAAACATCTGATATTTGATAAACTTTTAGAATACAAGAAGGTGCTGCACACTGAACCATGGGCGGTGAAAGCCACATGACGGGGGGCTGCTACTGGAGGGCAGAGAAAACAGTGATGAGTGATGGGTGTATGCATGAGTGCCATGAGTCACTAGGGTGACTGTAAGAGCGTCAGTGAGAGAATGAGTGAGTGAACAAAAGTGTTAACATCCCAGTGTTATTAAGATAACATTAGAATGTTGCCAGTTCCATTGAAGTCAATGCTGTGGCTCAGGGCCAATAATGGCTGCTCCAACATTCCAATGTTTGTCTATCCGTTTCTCCATTTCTAATTTAGAACACTGTACTTGCAATGTGTGGAATATTCTAATAGCCTTATAGCCCTTCTGCCTCGGGCTACAATGGTTGTTAAAGGCCCTCAACCTCATTATAGGCCCAAACCAAGCTTCTTAGACCAGTCAGGATCCCTCTGTGAGCAGCAATGCCCCCAGCTTGGCGGGTATTTACTGTTGCATCTTTCCTGTGTGCCTGGCATCCACAAACACCCCGAACACTGTGGGCTGGCACACACCACTGGCCCCCCTCGGAGAGGGAGATTGGCATTCCGCGGCTGCAGCTGTGCCTGTGAGTGATTAAATAAATATTGGAAGTGAACTCCATTCTTCGTCGCTGCTTCTTCAGCCAGCACTGCTGTGCCTTTGTAATTACAATGTTTTTGTGTGTTTTTTCTGCCAGTCTGTTTCTGTTTTATAAGCAGCATCACACCCTTTATGCACTTGATAAAAAGCCTGATCATTCCATGTGCGCAAACAAAGAACAAAAAGAGCCTTTAACTCTGGGCACATCATAGGCAGGGCTCCAAGCAGCTCATAGCAGTCAAAATTACATCATTTATATTCGGTCAAAAGCAGAGGATTAAGGTACTGGAATGACATGGGGTTTTCAACTGTGGGGGTGGGGTCTCCTGTTGTGGGGCTGCCAGGTCACACCTCCACATGCTACCTCTTGATACTGAGGGGCATATGCACTCAAATTACTTTCATATTTCACCATACTAAGGGGCCGATTATGATGGTGGACGGACTTGAGTCCGTCCGCCACCATAGAGTAGGAGGGACCGTCCGCAGGGGCAGTGGCGGTCCCTCCATACAGATTAGGATGTGACCGCCAGGGTGGCGGTCACATCCTCTATTTTTAACATTGCGGCGGGTGGAGCTTCAAGCTGCACCCGCCGCAATGTTAAAAATGCATGCACAGCATTTGCGTGCACAAAGCGGCAGCCACCGCGCGGTGCCTGCCGCTTTGTGCACACAAATGCAGGGGGGTACCATAGGTACCCCCCATGTGCACCCCCCACCCCCCCTTCACCCAGGGGGCCCGCAACGGGCCCCCGAAGCGAAGGTCCGTATGCTTTTCCACGGCGGAAAAGCCGCCGTGGAAAAGCATACTTTGTACTCCATCCTAATATGGAGAAGTGTGGCTCACTGGTTAGAGGAGGCAGACCTGGCAGCAGAGGTCAGCCCGGGACCAGGGTTCAATTCCCGGCTCGGCGGGGTCTTGAGTCCTAAAATGTCCGTGGACTCGACAATTCTCGCTCCGGTGCCTAATCGATTCATGGGTTCACACTCTGCGACTCTGGGCAATAGATTGCTTAATCTCCACAACGGCCCCTCGCGGCGGGATGCCTGGCTTTCACCTTGCGGATACCCTGCCGGGGTATCTCACAGGGGAATACCAGGACGGGTTCCCTAAGCAAGCGCTTAGAAACCAGTGGTGATTTGCGCTATACAAATCCATGTACATTTACATTTACATATGGCTGGCGGCGTCTGATAGACACCGCCAGCCATGTTACAGCTTATCCGCCGCGGTTGTAAGTCAACCGCGGCGGAAAAGTGGCGGACTGAAACCAGGACCCACCAGCCATCCTAATGTGGCGGTGGGTCTTTGGTGGGTCCGCAGAGGATTTTCCGCATCCTCCGGGCCAGTGGTGGCTTCCGCCGGCCCGGAGGATGTTGAAAATCCTCATTCATAATGAGCCCCTAAATCACCACTTATCCTTTATGGGTTTCCGGAGTAGTGTGCTACTCACCATAAAAAGTGCTTCAACACCCCATCAGGGGTAAGAAGCACTATATAAATACAAACCTTTTTTCCTCTTCTATCCTTCTGCTATCCATCCAAATCCAAATAACTAACTAACAAATCCACCACTTAAAATGTACTTGCATGTTTCACTATACTAATTCAACACTTATCCTCTATGGGTCCCGAAGTAGCGTGCTACTCGCCGAAAAGCGCTTCAATGCCTCGTCAGGGGTAGTAAGCAATATGCAGATGCAATTACAATACAATTACAATACAATGTACAAGGGAAGTGGTGGAGCGTGTCGTTAGCGTCCTTGGCTTAACAACACATTCCACCACTTCTGAAACGCACGGCTGCACCATATTTGCTAGAATATGGTGCAGCCCTGCGTTTCCCCCTGTGCTCACGCTAAGTTTAGCAGCTTAGTACCAACACAGGCCCCCGTGCACCATAATGCAAGGCTATCTGCATGTAGGTGAAGATGGTTTATGTACAGGGAGGCCCCCTTCCTGCACATAAACAATCTTAAAATGCAGTTTTGTAACTTCTCAGAAGTTGCAAAGCTGCATTTTAATAAATTATTGTTTATGTGCAGGAAGGGGGACCTTCCTGTATATGAACAATCATTGTCCTTTTGCTGTTTTCATGTGTGCTGCACAAAGCACCACACATGAAAACAGCAAAAACGAGGAGAAATTAAACATTTCTCCTCACTTCGTCAGGTTAAGACCAAGTTTTCCCTGGTCTTAATTCTGGCACTGCATTCTATTTACGTCTCACTTGTAAATAGGAGGCAGCGTCAGAATCAATGGGTGTTGCGGTGGAACGGCCACCTCAACACCAATTACCTACCCCTTTCATGGTAAGCATAGCGTGAAAAGGGGCCTTATTTACTAGGCAGCGTTAAGCCATGTTAAGTGGCTTACCGCTGCCTTGCAAATAAGGCGAAGCCCCTATTGCCACAGGAACGTCGCAAAAAGTAACGTTCCCTTGGCGATAGAAGCTTGTACGTATGCCCCTGAGAGGTTTAATGAGATAAGTAGGTGTGGGGCCGGGGAAACAGGCCAGGATTTAAACTGGTAAATCTAGTACGAGGGTGGAGAGGCCTGCAAAGATACCCAGGTATACTTCCTCCCTGTCCGCAGTGGCACATTGAATGGGGGCACACAGAGAAACCTTTATCAAGCCAATGCAAGAAGCACAGGTGTCTTGCATTCTGATTGGATAACATATTATCCGGTCCCTCCCACGGCGCTTCCTTTAACCCCTTGGCTGCGGTGGCTATTTCGCCGCAGTGCTAAGGGAGCGGGGGGGGGCCGTGCGGCGCTCACACGCTGGTGACGGAACCGCTCCGTCACCAGCCTCGGGTGAGCTGTGCTGATGACGGAGCGGTTCCGTCATGGCCCCGCCCGCTCAATAGAACGCGCCGCGCAGGCATGTCGGGCGGGCCATGACGGAACCGCTCCGTCATCAGCACAGCGCCAATGCGGCTGATGACGGAGCGGTTCCGTCATCAGCATCGATGCGGTTAAAAGGTCTCTGGCAAGTAATGTTCTCAAAGAAGTCCGAAACTGGAGGGACTCGAGGTGGCTGGTAACAGAAATCCCTCCCATTGGAGAAACCAAATGCAAAATAAGCAGCAGAATCAACGGGTGGAAATTTCTCCAACGTACCAGTGTTTAATTTGAGCCGGTGGATGGACCGGAGGGTGGGGGCCGATAGGCACTCATTTTTGGCGAATTGCACTTATTTCTCCTCATCAGACTTTGAGCCATAGCAAGAGAAAGACAACTACAAAGGGAGAAGAGACAGACTTTAAAAACTTTGACAAAGAGAGAAAGCAGGGATAAAAAAAAAAACTTGAGGTTGAGATAAATGTCAGGGAGTATCTGTTGATGGATGCAAGGGCATGAGGTGGAATCTGGGCAAGCAGCCTTGGTTTTGGGCATCCACAACTTTTTATAGTGGCAGCCAAGGGATTTGGGGCAAAACTTTCGGTCCGGCACTTAATCTTGAATTATTTCAGCACTGGACCATATTATATTAAAGGATGTTCTACCTGTTGTCTCTCTACTGCATTCAGTATCTTCCTCAGAAATCAGTGGAGTTCCTCATGCCGTCCATTCCTTTATCACGCCAGGTACGGCTCTAGGATCATCACGGCCCTGTGCAGGGAGCGTAGGTAGGGGGCCTCGGAAGAGGGGGTCCGGGCGGGGGCCCCAAATCCCTGCCAGCAGGGGCTTCTCTAGGCTCATGGTGGCCCTGGGCAGGGAGCGTAGGTAGGGGACCCCAGAAGAGGGGGTCCTGGTGGGTGCCCCAAATCCCTGCCAGGGGCCGCCACGCAAATATGTATCCATCCACAGAGGATTATTATATTAAGGATATTTATTGGCCTGGTGGCCCCTGCGGTTTGGTGGCCCTGTGCTGGTGCACAGCTTGCACATGCCTAAGGCTCCCCTGATCACGCCTGTAGTCCTTCTTTTCCGTCAATGCTTTAGTTTTGATGCATTTCTGTACTCATGACTGGTGAGTTTGCCACGGGCTAGCACCTCTGACCAACAAGATGAAGAAGGGTCTATGTCACAGCATAGTTTACAAAACACTCACAGTGGAGAAATATTTACTATGCTGTAACCACAAAGCATCGTTTACAATGGACTACCCCTCAGCAGTGTTTATAATGGACTAAGCCTACAGCAGGGCTTGCAATGTGCTCACCCCACAACAGGGTTAACAATGGACTAACCCACAGCAGTGTTTCCTATGGACTAACCCCACTGCACGTCTTACAATGGGCTAGCCCCATACCAGGGTTAATGATGGACTAACTATATCAGGGTTTGCAAGGGACAAACCCCAGAGCAAAATGTACAATGGACTACCCCATAGCAGTGTCTACACGCGACTAACCCCACTATGGGGTTAACAATGGACTAACCCCAGAGTTGGGTTCACAAAAGACTGACTGCACAGAAATGTTTACAGTTAACTAGCTTCATGTAAAGTTTACAATAGTTAACCCCACGGCGTGGTTTACAGTAGACTAACCCTACAGCAGGGCTTGAAATCTGCTTAGACCGCAACAGAGTTATGATGGACTAAACCCACAGCAGTGTTTTCAATGGACTAACCCCAAATTAATGGGCTGGCCCCACAACAGGGTTCACGATGATCTAACCCCACATCAGGGTTTACAATAAACTAACTCGACTGTAGGGCTATCACTGGGTTAGCCCCAAAAGGGGGTTAATGATAAACTAACTCCACAGCAGGGTTTACAAAGAAATAACTCGACAGCAGGGCTATCACTGGGCTAGCCCCAAAAGAGGGTTAATGATAAACTAACTCCACAGCAGGGTTTACAAAGAAATAACTCGACAGCAGGGCTATCACTGGGCTAGCCCCAAAAGAGGGTTAATGATAAACTAACTCCACAGCAGGGTTTAACAAGCATTTGCAATGCAATAGGTCTTGCATTTGCGAGAGTTTGAGCTATTGCCATTGTAAATGGCTATGCCTTTTATTTATTTGTTTTGAAAACCCGCAAGGGGTATGTAAACACGAACTTTGTACTTATAGTCATTGCTTTTGAGAAGCAAGGCTGGTAGTAAAGGGGGTGCAGTTACTGACAACAGTGGTTTTTATAAGCAACGACTATATGTACAAAGTTTGTGTTTACATATCCCTTGCAGGTTTTCAAAACAAATAAAGGCATTATCATATACAATGCCAATAGCTCAAACTCTTGCAAATGCGAGACCTATTGCATTCAGTTCTCCGTGCCAGGGTCTCTTGTGACTTCCAGTGGTCTTTAGAGAACACAATGCACGCTGGAGACTAGCCTATGACCCTCATTCAGAACCTGGTGGAGTTTGGAGTAAGGGAGAACCTAAGTTGTGATGAAATAGAGCCTTGTGGCTAAGTTGCTGAATGTAAACAAGAGAGACATGGGCTTTAATTCAGAGTCAGCATGTTATATAGTTCTGTAACAGTGAATACAAGAGAGACCTGCACTGCGAAGGTTGTAGTTCAAAATAAAACGTAACTTTTATACCATTTTTATGTATATTTTCTTGTGAAAACGAAACCGATTGCCAGTCTGTGCAGTATTGTTAAGAACATGCCCTTTACAGGAATCTGAAGGACGCATTTAACCCTCAGTCACTGTCAATCTGAACCAGGCGATAATCTTAGAAAATAATATGGGGGCATATTAGCAAGCTGAATTATCGCCGCTTTTTCGGCTAATTGTGCCGAGAAAGCGGCGATACTTCCAGCGCCCTATTAACAAGGGCATGCTAACGCCTGCCTCAAGCCCACTTTGCATGTCAGCGAGAAACATCGCTAATGACATGCAAAGTGGGCGTTCCCACGCAGGCGTTGGGAGAAGAAGACCTGCGATAAACTTGTTTATCGCAAGTCTCCCAACGCCTGCTCTGACCAGGTGTTAAGGCATTGATAACATGGGTGTGTGGATCATAACGCTGAATCCACCCCCCCATATTATCAAGGCACACATTAGCGCGTGGAAACAACGTTTGTTTTCATGCGCTAATGTTCCATATCGCCGACTATCGCCGGATTTAATTTCGCCTACGTGTTGCGCATTGATAATTACGCGCTAACACGGCGAAAAAATCCGGGGATAGCCGGCGATATGGAAATGTGCGATGTGCGTTATATAACGCACATCTAGATAATATGCCGCAATATGATTTCTGTAGCAGAAAAGGGCAAAATAAACACCTAGCTTAGTTTAATGAGAAACTGTAATGACGAAAAATAGCCAAAATGCAGCTGCACTACAGATAAAGTGAGTGTCACAATTTCAGACAAAATATCTGCCGGCTGTTTCACTCGCAACATTACATAGGGTTTTTAAAAGAGCATTTTAGACCTAGAAATCGAAAACGTTTTTAGGAGCAGGAGATCAAAGTTGTTAATTTCACTTAGGGAAGATAGTTGTAGCCCATTAGCAAAAAAATGAATTGACAAGCTCCCAGCAGATTTCCTAGCGCCTGGGGACAGGTGTCAGACAGGGATGGCTCACGGACGTGCTCTGGGAAAGGCCAGCACCGGGTGATAGTATGTATTATATTTTAAGAATAGCATAGCGCACTAACCCATACTGTGGGGATCGATATGTTAATTAATAATGAAATATTCACATCCCTTTCATAGGTCACACTAATAATCCTCATTTAAAAGGTCACTGCAGGGAGCAAGATCGGCGGTCTGAGTGGTAGAGAGTCACTGAGCGAGTCTGCTCTCCCCTGTTAGAACGCGTCCAGGCTCAGCATTCTGCCTCAACGCGCTTCACAAAACCTAAAAGTGTTGCTATATTCCAGGCATCACCCGACGGGCTGGTTATGGCTGTGGGATACACCGTTCTACACAATAAGAGCTCTCTCCGGGCCCGATTCACAGAATTAACTTAAGACTAAATCCTAAACTTGCTACTTTTGGTATTCACAGAATGCACTTACTACTTTTGGTATTCACAGAATGGATTTACGACTACTAACTTTACGTCCACACTCGGGCCGTAAATTCTGGCCAGGGGGCGGAACTTCCGGCTCGGAGGTGGGGATTTAGCCATGGCTGAAATCTCCACCTCTGGGCCGGAAGCTCCACCTCTGGGCTGGAAGCTCCGCCTCCGTGCAGGAAGCTCCGCCCCGGGCCGGAATTTACGGCCCGAATGTGGACATAAAGTTAGTAGTCGTAAATCCATTCTGTGAATACCAAAAGTAGTAAGTGCATTTTGTGAATACCAATAGTAGTAAGTTTAGGATTTAGGGCCAGATGTAGGTCGCCCAATACCGGTCGGTAACGGCCGATTTCGGCCGTTACCGACCGGTATTTGGCTTTTGACATGTAGGTGGGCCGGATTTTACAGAATCGGTATATTTACCGATTCGGTAAATTTACCGCCTCGGTATTTTTCCGAATTGGTAAATATACCGATTCTGTAAATCCATATGTAGGTGGCACAGTTTGCAGTGCCACAGGCCCTTAGGAGTTCTTAATTTACCACCCAATCCTATTGGGTGGTAAAATACCGTATTCCAGTGTACACCTCTGCCATGTGACACACAGACATGCCCTTAGGGCATGTCTGTGTGCCACATGGCACAAAAGCTTGCAATTGGGGTGCTACAGGGTGTCAAAGTGACACCCCGTTCCCCCTGCCAGGATTCGGTATTTACTGATTCGGTAGATACCGAATCGGTATTTCCCATTGATTCCTATGGGCTTCAAGGTTACCGAATCGGTAAATACCGAATCTTACAGAATCGGTAATTGTAAAATGAAAATTACCTACATCTGCCCACTTCCTATTTACCTACTCTTAAATACCGATTCGGTATGATTCGGTATTTAAGAGTAGGTAAATCGGAATTACCTACATCTGGCCCCAAGTCTTAAGTTAGTTCTGTGAATTGAGCCCTCCGAGAGTGGGTGTATCCCACAGCCATAACCTCACTGACGAGTTACCTGCCCGACGGGTGTTCATAAGGAATGTTAATAACAGAGGAGGGATACAAAGAAGGTAGGGGAGAACAGTGTGGGGGTTCTGAAGCAAGTGGGAAGAAAGCAAGCGGAGAGACATCACAAAACCCCATAGCAGGTACACAAACAGGCGCATGGGTGGACATAGGAGGAAATCACGGGCAAACAAACAGGAAAACCAGGAGCTTTGACAGAAAGGCAAGCACATACAGACAGGCACACTTGTTAACACACGCAGACGAGCAGGCACGCTGACACACAAGCAAATAGTTACACAGATACACGGACAGACAGCAAACTTCAACTGATACAGATATAGAGAATCGCATGCATACCACAGTCCACAACAGAGTCAATTACACTCAAACAGAAAGACAATCATACGAACACCTGGAAGCACGGTTTGTGCACACACCATAACAAGGAGCAATGCAGCCCAACATGCTCTAAAAAATAAACGAAGAAATTAAATGGCACATGTAGCCAGACAGGAAGTGATAAACCGACAAACAAGATTAATAGACCCGCGAACACCACAACTCTTTCACACGATAGAGACACACAAAATTACAGCACACAATTATTGCGCCCATTAGAAGATAGGCAAATAAGTATCCTAGTACACAGGCGCAAAGGTCAACAGGCCAACCAGCACATTGCTAAGCACAACTATTGGCTCAGGGAAATACTTAATGACAGACAGGCACCGACAGAAACCGGCACAGAGACACGCAATCGGACAGGCACACAAAAACTGGCAAAGGCACAAAGTCAAGCATAGACAGGCACAGAGAAACGCCAACAAACGGACACAGAAATATGAAATCAAGCAGGCACAATCCACAAAAAACTGGCACATAGAGACACATTCAAACAGTCATACAAATAAAAAGACAGACACATAGAGACACTGCCACAGAGACACATATAGAGGTAAATACACAAAGATGGAGAAAGACTTGAGCACAGCGGCAAGAACAAACTCTCAGGCCATCGAAAGTCCCAGTGCACAAACACAGAAACTCAAATGGATGCCAACGGATATACCCCAGTGAAAATAAAATAACACATTTATGCAAGCACACAAGCATGGGAGAGGTTTTAAAGGGAACGAGCGACATTCAGCTACTTCGGGATGAGTTTTGAGGAAAGACTATTCATTGAAAAACACGTTGTGTAACCAACCGATATTCGCGTAAAGGCCATTTTGTCCGCAGTTCTGATGAGAAACTGGTGAAATGTTCCAATACGTCACATTAAGGCCCTGTGAGGCCGCACGAATAGGAGTCACAGCACTAGACAAATGGTGCTGGCATAACAATGAGTCTGCGTCGGTAAGATAGTGCCTCGACTTTCCACCGGCTGGCGAAGCGAGGGTTCGCGATTACCCTAGCCAAACAGGCAGAAACACGCGCGCCTCATGCGGTGGGGGGGAGAGGAGGGAGGCGGGCGAGATTCACTCACGGGAGCGATAATTGCTGCCAGATAGTGGCGTGCACTCCCGTGAGTGAATCTCCTGACGTGCACGTGTTGCCATTGATGGCAATGGAACGCGTGCACGTGCTTGGCTGAAAAGCCAAAGCGACGGGAAAAGGTATTTTTGCCCTGCAGCGCATGCGCGCTGTGAAGGCAAGACCTAAAAAGGTCTAAGGGCCAGATCCAGATGTACAAAGCTTTTTTTTTAGCATTTTTAATGTATAAAGCGATCCAGTAAGCTATTACCGAATCACAAATTGGGTTTGCGATTTGGTATTAGGAAGGGGCCTCAAAGGGTGTCCCTCCCTAATAGCGATTCACAGTGGTATGTATGAATGTTTTGCGACCGGGAATGCGGTTGCAAAACATTTGCATTTACCACCAGCTTCAAGGTGGTGGTACCCCATTTGCAAATGGGAAGAGGTCTCTAAGAGACCCCTTCCCCTTTGTGAATGTGGGCAGCAACATTTTATAAGAGCAGGGATCACTGCCTACTCTTAAAAAATGAAAAGTTTCTTTTTTAAATGCATCCCGTTTTCCTTTAAAGAAAACAGGCTGCATTTCAAAATAAACAACTGCTTTACTGAAAAAGCACTCACAGACATGGTGATCTAAATATTAATGAGGCTGGCCCCTTGCGACCCATTGGGAATCACAAACAGTGTAAAACACACTGGGAAATCGCAAACGTAAGTCTATGTGCACTGGCCCCTAAACCCATTGCAAAATTTAGAATGGACTACCCCACAACAGTGTTCACAATGGACTAACCCCACTATAGCATTAACGATGGACGAACTCCACAGATGAGTTTACAAGAGACTAGCTGCGCAGAAATATTTACAAAAACTAACCCCACAGCAAGGTTTACAATGGTTAACCAAACAGTAGGGATTACAATATGCTTACCCTGCAGCAGGGTTAAAAATGGGCTAGGGTTAACGACAGACTTATCCTATATCAGTCTCTTCAGTGAACCACAGGGTATGCAATGCACTAAACCACTGAAAGCATTCCAATGCAGTAACCCCACAGGAAGGTTTACAATGCAATGACCCCACAGCAGGGTTTACGACGCACTAACTGAAACACAACAAAGTTTATAAAGCAATGATGTCAGAGCAAGATGTACAACACAGTGAGCCCACTGCAGCATTTACAATGCAATATCCCCACTACAGGGTATACAATGCAATACCATCACTGAATACTTTACAATACAATACCCCCACAGCAAGGTTTACAATGCAATAACACCACTGAATACTTTACAATACAATACCCCACAGCAAGGTTCACAATGCAATGACACTGCTGAATACTTTACAGGGTATACAGTGCAATAACACCACTGAATACTTTACAACACAATACCCCCACAGAAAGGTTTACAATACAATAACACCACTGAATACTTTACAATACAATATCCCCACAGCAAAGTTTACAGTGAAATGACACCACTGAATACTTTACAATACAATACCCCCACAGCAAGGGATACAATGTAATAACACAGCTGAATACTTTACAACACAATACTAAGTATGGGCGCAAAATCCGCTCGCGAAATTTGCGAATTTTCTGCAATTTCGCGATCCGCGAATCTCGCAAAATTGCCCAAAAATTTGCGAATTCGCGAGCGGGCGGATTTTTTTTTTGGGGCCCACAGGAAGCACAGTTAAGGCAGGTGCTCGAGTTGAAGCTAACTTTGTAACCTTTTTAGAATGGTGCCGGAAAGCTGCCAGAGTGCTTGCTGGCGCCATTCTAAAATGGTTACAAAGTTAGCTTTAACTCGGGCACCTACCTTAACTCTGTAAGTCCTGTGGGCCAAAAATTAAACCTCAACAGGAAGCACTTACAGATATAAATAAAGTTGGTGCCTGAGTTGACGCTCAAATTCAGTAACGTTTTAATCAGTCCAAAACATTAGTGAGCACGGTCGAGGCTGGGCAAGTGTGCTTTAAGCCCATATCTGCCATCGAAAATTATCTGTAATACCCGAGGGAGGTCTTTGCATCCCTGAGTTTCTCGAGCGCAATCCCCGTTCCTGTGACCAGGAGGCTGCTTTCTCCTCACCTGCTGCCCTGCTCGCTCTCTGACCCTTTATACACGCGGCATGTTGACACGCATAGAAGCCCCGCACCACACACTAGCGGTATCAAATGTCTTCCCGCCCTTTCCCAACTATGATGGACAGCTCACTCAAGGGACCTCGGCGCCTTTTGGCGTGCTGGCAAAGTTACAGGTTTATAAAAAAGAAGGGAGGTCTCCTCACGTTTCCGATTAAGGGACGAGGAGTGATAAGCAGAAGAAAAAGACAAATCCCTAATAGTACCACACAATGGATTGTTATTTATATACCACCATAACTCAAGAGACCCTTACAAGCGCAAACCACATTATAAATTCAACATATGTAAAAGAAAAAAATGGTCTTATGAAATTTATACAATTTATTCCATCTCATGTAAAATCTCATTTACAAATCACAGTGCCACAAGAAAAAATTAAAAAATTAAAAAATGTGTAAATACACACCAATTATAATATAATACTGTTTATAAAGAGACAATGAAAAACACGTTCTCAAGAGACAAATAAAAATAAGTTGTCAAGAGACAATTAAAAACAAGTTGTCGACGCAGCGTTTCTGTTTTTGTAATTACACCTTCATCAGGACAAGGTTCTTATCAATTAAAAGATTTCTTTAAATTTGAAATATGTTCCTCTTTTCTCAATTCGCGAGGCTTTTCATAAACTTTCAGGGTACCTCCTTATAGTTTAGATGTATATATTCCGACACTGATACCTTAGATTTTTCGGTATGTTCCTTTGATTTGAGGGCAAGGGAGCCACCGTAATTGGGGGTTTTTTGTTTCAACGTTCTCCTTAAAAGCAGGGATTCAGCCTAGGGGACTGCGCGTGACTGGATTTGTCAATACTAGCGTCGTATCCCTCTAGTGTTCTTGTGAGCGATCTTTATCAATTCACCATCTCTTTGTATCGATATTCGGCCTCCCTGCTCCTCTTGCGCCTCGTATTATCGGCCTTTCTTTGTAAATGAGATTTTACATGAGATGGAATAAATTGTATAAATTTCATAAGACCATTTTTTTCTTTTACATATGTTGAATTTATAATGTGGTTTGCGCTTGTAAGGGTCTCTTGAGTTATGGTGGTATATAAATAACAATCCATTGTGTGGTATTATTAGGGCAAAGTTACAGGCACACATGTCAGTGGAGACAAATCTTCTGGCCCTTTTTACGCAGCTGCAGTGTAGGAAAAGCACTATACATTTACCCTACGAGGTAGCACTTACTGATTAGCCAGTAGAAAGTACTCCAGTTGAGTAGATTGAAATCGCAATAAAATCAGCGATTTCGCTGGAAAATCTGCGAATTCACGGACTTTTTGGTGATTTCGCGTGAATTCGCGGACCGCAGATCCGCAAAATTCGCCCATACTTATACAATACCCCGACAGCAAGGTTTACAATGAAATGACACCACTGAATACTTTACAATACAATACCCCCACAGCAAGGTTTACAATGTAATAACACCACTGAATACTTTACAATACAATACCCCCACAGCAAGGATTACAATGCAATACCCCCACAGCAAGGTTTACAATGCAATAACCCCACTACAGGGTATACAATGCAATACCATCACTGAATACTTTACAATACAATACCCCCACAGCAAGGTTTACAATGCAATAACACCACTGAATACTTTACAATACAATAACCCCACAGCAAGGTTTGCAATGAAATGACACCGCTGAATACTATACAATACAATACCCCCACAGCAAGGTTTACAATGTAATAACACAGCTGAATACTTTACAATACTGTACCCCCTCAGCAAGGTTTACAATGCAATTACACCGCTGAATACTTTACAAGACAGTACCCCCACAGCAAGGTTTACAAAGTAATAACACCGCTGAATACTTTACAATACAATACCCCAGCAGCAAGGTTTACAATACAACGACACCACTGAATACTTTACAATACAGTACCCCCACAGCAAGGTTTATAATGCAATGACACCACTGAATACTTTACAATACCCAAACAGCAAAGTTTACAATGCAATAACACTTCTGAATACTTTACAATACAATACCCCCACAGCAAGGTTTACAATGCAATGACACCACTGAATACTTTACAATACAATACCCCGGCAGCAAGGTTTACAATACAATTACACCACTGAATACTTTACAATACAGTACCCCCACAGCAAGGTTTACAATGCAATGACACCACTGAATACTTTACAATACCCCCACAGCAACGTTTACAATGCAATAACACTTCTGAATACGTTACAATACAATACCAGCACAGCAAGGTTTACAATGCAATGACACCACTGAATACTTTACAATACAATACCCCCCAGCAAGATTTACAATGCAATAACACCACTGAATACTTTACAATTCAACAACCCCACAGCAAGGGTTACAATACAATACCCCCCAGCAATATTTGTCTGCGGCATGTTAGTCCCTAGAGAGCAAGGGTACAATAATTATAGAGGTGTGTTTGTGTACATGGATACTGTTTATGAGCGCAGCTTTGCACCCACCCACCTGGCTGTTCACCGTTTTACGACTCCTCGGTCCAGCCATCATGTTCTCCCAGGTGACTAGCAGCAAGTAAGATTGCAGTGTATGCTCATCATGGCAAATTCATTCCCACACAGTAGCTCTGTTACGTAGCGACTTCACGACCCCTGCAGCCCCCACGCCCACCCCCTTCCCGATCAGTCGTTCTTCAGGATTTATTTTTCATAAACTACCCCGGGGTTAAAGTAAACAGCATCACTTAGCAAGCGCTAGATAGATTTGTATTCATCGTGATGCTCATTTCATGGCGTTGAGCTTCGCTGTTCTTTATTTGCATGCCATCCGCATTTCTTATGGATTCAAAAGAAGAGTGAGTGACAGCACCTTCAGAGCAAGACAATAAGTGGGAAGGTTTTACTAATGTTATAAAAAAAATGGTGAATGTTCCTTAGATGTCTAGGGGATGTTATTACATAAAGCAGATGTTGAAACACATATATATTACCTACTGACAGTGGCCGGTAGGTAGTTATAGTTAGGACCAAAGTTTCCATAGCAAAAGCGTTTTTGTTTTGCCAATAACTTTGACGCCACTTGACGAATCTTCCGGAAATTTCCATAAATCGTCCCCTTGTTGGTTCAGCTGCTGTGTTGAAAGTTTTGGGATGATCCGTCAAACGGGGACTGAGACAAAAGGGAAGAACCCAAAATGCATTTTCCCCATGTTATGTCTGTGAAGATGTTTCAGTTTTTTTAACACGACTATAGCCCAAAACGCTGAACGGAATTATACCAAATTTGACAGAAAGCTGGATGTTGGGCAAGAAAACATGGTTTTTGTGATTTGGTGTAAATCCGTTCAGTAGTTTCAGAGATATTGAAGTTTTAAAATGTAGATATCTGGGAACAGTGGTGGCAGTATTTATTAATTATGCAGGGGGTGCACACGCAGCACCCCTGTACCCTGGGGACCTCCACCGACCCGAGGCAAGCAATAAAATTAGGGTGAGGGAGGCCGTATGGCCACCCCCTCAGCACTGGGGAGCACCACCTCCCCAGGGCTTTAACTTTAATTAATTAGGGTTCCTGCGCGGACCCTGCCAGCCTCGAGGACCGCCACCTCCAGGGCTCAAATAGTATAATGAGGGGTATCTGTTGTGGTCCCTCTGTCCTGGAAACCCCACATCCCCGGGGCTTAATGAAATAAAGGAGGGGAGCCGTGCAGCTCCCCTCCTCGAGCCATACATAGCCCTATGGACCACCACCCCTGAAGGCCGGCTCCCGCTATTTCCCGCAGTGCCCACCACCAGAACATAGCTGTTTGTAAAGGCGTAGCAGGAGCTTTACCGCTCTCGCCAAACCATTGCAAAGGGTGCTCCGCTTTGAGCAACTGAGAGCATTTTTCTCTTGTTTGCTCAAAGCAGACCACAATTGCTGTGACACAAAGGGAGCTGCAGGTTAGCAGCTCTCTCTGTGTCAAAGAAATTCCAGCTTGCACAGGAGACGGGCAGCCGGCAGGGACCAGTGGGGCCTTGAGGCTCCCCCATGATCCCCAACACTACAAAGTGGGTGATCTGGGTGGGACCTAGGCATCCACAACAGAAGCCGGGCCCCGGGGGATGGTGTCCCCGGGGCCAAAAACACCCCAGAAGGGGGACCAGAGTGGCCCCTCCAATAAAAATGTTCTTTCTTTTTTTTCCACAAAAAAGGCCACGCCCCAGGCCAGGGGATGGGGTCCCCAGAGCTTAGATCAGCCTGATATGGGGGCCATGCAGCCACTCTCCCATCATTAACTTTTGTTTTTTTTTATTTAAAAAAGAGGCTGGGCCCTGGGGAATGGGGTCCCCGTCTGAAATCAGCCTGGAGAGGGGGCTGCTCGACCCCCTCCCCTTTTCAAAATAGACCTGGCCCTGGAGTATGGGTTCCCCGGGGCCAAAATTGGCCCAGGGAAAAGAGGCCATGCAGCCCCACCCCCAAATATATAAAAAAACTAAAAAAGTCCAGCAAGTCACCGGAGGCTCCACCCCCTTCTTCACCATTGTTCAAACTGCCTCCTAGCACACTGTTGGTTGGAGATGAAGTCCCCTTGGCTGCTGGAGATCCTTGGAGGCCAACAAGACCTCCTGTTTCCTCCAGTAAGTCCCACACAGTGGGAATGCTGTGAGGTCTTCAGAGGCCACGCCACCTTTCTCCACCACTCTGCAAACACATCTCCTGGTGCACTACTTGTTGGGGGATGAAGTCCCCTTGCCTCATGAGGGTCCTTGGGGGCCAGAAACTTCTCCTGTTTCCTCCAGTAAGTCCCACACAGTGGGATTGCTGAAATGTCTTTGGAGGACATGCTCCCTTTTCCCGCCACTCTTCAAACTCGCCTTCTGGCGCACTACGAGATGGGGGATAAAATATTTATGACTCCTGAGGGTCCTTTGGGGCCACAAGCCCTCCTGCTACCTCCAGTATGTCCCAAACAGTGGGACTGCTGAGAGGACTTATGAGGCCATGCCCCTTTTCTCCACACTCTGCAAACACACCTCCTGGCTCACTGCTGGTTGGGGAATGACATTCCCTTGGCTCCAGAGGGCCCTTGGGGCCAGCTACCTCTCCTGTTACTTCCAGTAAGTCCGAAACTGCGGGATTGCAGAGAGGTCTTTGGAGGCCTCACCCCCTTTCTCCACCATTCTGCAAATGCACCTCCTGGCGCATTGCTAGTTGGGGATGAAGACCCCTTGGATGCTAAGGGTCCTTGAAGGCTAGGATCCCCTTCTGTTACCTCCAATAAGTCCCAGACAGCGGGATTCCCGAGAGATGGTTGGAGGCGTGCCCTCTTTCTCCACCATTCTGCAAACATGACTAATAGTTTAAAAAACATAGAAATTCACTGAAAAAATAAAGGTTACAAGGAAGTTATAGTTAGGAATTAGCATTTAAAAAACCTTAGAAATTCACTGAAAAAGCAAAGGTTATGGGGATGTTATAGTTAGGATTTTTTTGTTTTAACCTTAGAAATTCACTGAAAAAACCAAAGGTTACAGGGACATTATAGTTCGACTCAGGTTTCACTCTGATATGGTCAGTAACATCATTGATGACATCCGCAGAATCACTATGGCACCTACTCACACCCCAATAGAGCCTTTCTTATGCCCACGCCCACGCAACCATTCACAAACCCATTCACAGACCTATGCCAGTACTAACACACCCACTTACTGATTCATCAATCTACACACACATCCACTCACTCCCCATACAGCCACTCATACGCCCACTAACTCACTAATACAGTCGCTCACACAGCCATTTACTCATACAAACAGATACACACACATACCCACTCATTTACTCATATAGTTACTAACACATACTCACTCACCTATACAGCCACTGAAACTAGCACACTCTCACCCATACAGCCACTCTCACATTCACTTACTCGCCCATACAGTCACTCATATACATTATCACTCACCTATACTGCCTATCACAAACCCACTTACTCGAACATATACCACTGGCACATCCACACAGCCAGATGCACACTCACTCACCCATATAGCCCCTCACACATGTACTCACTAACCCATATAACCACTGACTCACCCACTCACTCATCCATACAGGCAGTCAACCACCCCCTGACCCACCCATACAAACACTCAGACACCCATACAGGTACTCAGACAGCCAATCACTCACCCATACAGCCACTCACATACCTACTCACACACCCATACAGCCATTTAGACACCCACTGACAGACTGTTACAGACATTCACACAACCAGTAACTCATACATTCAATGACACATCTAATCACTCACTTAAACAGTCACTCAGGCATCCACTGAATCATATATGCAGGCACTCCTATACCCAATGATTCACCAATACACTTTGGTATATATATGTAACACTTATAAATGTTTAAAAAAACATTCACAGTCACTGGATGATGTTTTTAGTGATTATGCAGCCACTCCTAGTCCCACTCAGGCACTCACACACCCACTCACGCACCCTCTGAAACACTCATGCACTCACTCACTCACTCACTCTCAAAGTTTACAGGTTACAATTAGGAACCAAAATAAAAAAAAACTTAGAAATTCACTTAAAAAAACAAATGTTACATGAATGTTACAGTTAGGAAATAGAATTAAAAGAACCTTAAAAATTCACATAAAAACTAAGAACACAGGGATATTATAGTTAGGAAATAGATTTTTTTTATACAGAAATTCGTGGAAAAAACAGAGGTTACAGGAACGTTATAGTTAGGCTCACATTTCACTCATACAAAATCACAGAAATTCAGCACTTATAGTTACCTGAGCTAACTATAACTTACGCACTGCAATGCACTGGTTGTGTCCTTAGATATTACATTACTCATGACATGGTCTGTGACATCACTGACGACATCACTCATGACATCTTAAATGACATCACTGATGATATCATTCACAGAACCACTCACACTCCATAGAACCTCTCATACACCCACTCCCAGTCCCACACAACACCTCCCATACCCCTTCAAAGACCCATACCAGTACTCACACAACTAATCACTCATCCATAGAGCCACTCACACATCCACTCACTCATACTGCCACTTCCACTCCCACTAATTCACCCACACAACAACTCATGTGCGCTCTCACTCACCAATACAGGCACTCACACATCCAGTCATACAGACATACAGAAATGTACACACCCACTCATACACCATTACATACACTTACACATTCCCTCTCTAATGCAGCCACTCACAGCCACTCATTTAGCTATACACACATTCAAACTACTACTCACTCACCCACACAGCCACTTACAACCCCATTACTACACCCATACAGCCACTTAGTCATCCATACAGCCACTCACATACCCACTCATTCAATGATGCAGCCACTCACACAGCCACTAACTCACCCATACAGCCACTCACACACCAACTCACTCTCCAATACAGCCACTCAGTCATCCATACAGCTATTCACATACCCACTCGCACATTCATACAGTCACTCACACACCCAAACAACCACTTGGATCCCCACTTACACACAGATACTGACAGTCACACAGCCACTTAGATGGGATATGTTAGAAATAGTATGGCTAATTACTAGTACAAAAAGAAGAGGAATTTAGCATATGCTGTAGCGTAGTATATATAAGTCTCAGAAATGTTTACTAAACACACTCATGGGATGATGTTATCAGTGACTCACTGAAAAAAACAAAGGGGTCGATTATGATTGCGGTGATTCCGCATCCTCCGGGCCGGTGGAAGCCACCACTGGCCCGGAGGATGCGGAATCACCGCTGCGGACCTTCAAAACACCCACCGCCAGATTATGATGGCGGTGGTATCAGCGGCGGACGGCAGGTCCGTCCGCCGCTGATCCACGGGGTGTTGGACGCAATTTGGTGGCGGTGTCTGCAAGACACCGCCAGCCAAATTACGATGGGTTAGTAAACATGCTTTTCCGCGGCGGATTTACCGCCGTGGAAAAGCATGTGGACAATAGCTTCTGGGGGGCTCTTGCGGGCCCCCAGGGTGTCGGGGGTGCACATTGGGGGTACCTATGATACCCCCCTGCATTTGCATGCACAAAGCGGCAGGCAAACTGGCTGTTGTTTGTAATTAAATGGGATATTATACCAGAGACTAGCCCGTGTGTAGGTGGTTACTAAGACGGACGATCTCCAGGTACCTCGACCAACAGCTTAGCAACAAAACTTATCACCATATGTGAAGGCCTGGTTTGCAGTTAAACAGTATAAATAAATCCATCACCTGGTGGAGGAATGATCAAATCCAGAGAAGAATCCACCGATAGACAGTCCTTTACCATCCTTTCCATAAGATGGAGATAATTCTGCCAGCAGATTCCCCCCTGAATTTAGTACTTCATCTGGAAATAAAAGGCCTTTTAAGACCATCCAACCCTCACCCAGACCTGAGTGGGATTTGAACTCTAGAAAGATTGAGTTGGATGAACTTGTGAATTTGTTTTTTAGCAGCTGTCTTGCTTTTATGAAAGACCTGCTTGTATGTGAATATGTGGTCTCCAGTTCCATTCATCAAAAAGATGCTCATATATTTCCTGACCTTTGCTAACAGCATTCAAGCTATGCCTGAGTCTGTTCCCTCAACACAGGCATCAATTCGCTTTGCAGCATTCATTTTGTTAAAATCTCTTATGGTTCTATTCCCGAGGGTAGCATCAACTACTTTATTATTACCATTTTGTGATTGAGTAGTTATAATTTTTCCAGTTGAGTGGATCTTTCAATGTGGTCAGAATATAGGGGCCCATTAGTATATCGGGGGGATCGCCACTGCCCGCATAGTGGTGGTGATCCGCCCGACATTTCCTCCTCCCCACATGTAAATTCCCCCCCGCCATATTACTATGGCGGGGGGACCCGGAGGATGGAAAGACCGTCTGCCGGTTTTCCGCCCGGTCGATTAATCGAACGGGCGGAAAAGCTGTTAATATGGTTGCGGGTGTCTGGTAGACACCGCCATCTATATTAAGATACATGCCGGGTTTTGCCGTTCTGAATGCGGTCTTCAACATTGGGGGCCCCCAGGGATTCTGGGGTGTGGGGGATGCACATGGGGTGTACCTATGGTACCCCCCTGAATTTCAATGTTCAACGTGGCAGGCACCGCGCGGTGCCTGTCACGTTGTGCATTGAAATGCACAACTTGCATTTCCGGCATTGTGGCGGGCGGTGCTTTCAGCACCGTCCGCGCAATGTTAGAAATGCAGGATGCGCCCACAAGTGTGGCGAGCACATCCTAATAGTATGTGCGGGAGCACCGCATGCATTGCGGGCAGTTCCATTTCCCGGGGGTATGGTGGGCGGACAAAGTCCGCCCGCCATGCTAATAACCCCAATAGTCTTTCGTTGAGGCTCGTGTCCGTAGCACTGCGGTCAACTGTGATTCTCCCACTTATCTATAATCCAAGCATGTAATGTTGCCAATATTAGATGCTTTTGAGTCAGTATACATAGTCTGGGTTTTGAAGCTGTAGATTAGCTTAGTTATTTTTTTCTTTTAAAGGCTTGTAACAAGTCTCTGAGTCCCCTATTTCAGTTTTTGTTGGAGATTCCTAAAAACACCCCTTGTGGGGTTGGGGGGCTGTATTCAAGACCCTCTCCATTTGATCCAAGATCACAATATTCAGATGACTGCCAACAACAATCATGCTTTCTCCAAACTGAGATAATTCGGTAACTGTTTAATTTAATGTCCTGCCGTCCTTCTGTCCGTGAAGGTTATTAACAAACCAAAAAAGGTAAATTATGAAAATCAACCTTAAGGAGAGAGTGTAATTGAGAAACGTTTTATTACAAAATGAGTCATAAACCGTATATAAAAATTCTGCAACCTTATTTTGATCCCACCATTCAACCCTACCAGAAACTAAATCAAACAAGCATAGAATGAACACATGTACAAAAGACAAAGTGGGAACCAACATTCACATAAAGAGGAACCAACAGTAATTTTCCCACAGAGTGTCAACGCCTTAACAGCGGGGGCAAGTCCGCTGCAGTGCGGGCATTCTAAAGGGTGGGCGGGGCTGCGACGGCCAACGGTCGTTCGCAGCACCAGGGAGGGAGTGCTCCCGGTGTTAAAAGGGGAAAAAACAGGAATAATATTCCCCAAACCATTCGACCTCTCTGGTTTGAAGTATAGTTGATGTTTTGGTCTCTCTTACAAGTTATACTGGGACTTCATCAGGACTGGAAACAACCTTTACAACGCAGTCATTACATTGCACTACCTTTACATAGCAGTCATTACATCGCAGCATCCTTTACATCGCATGACATTACAATGCAGCCATTACATTGCATGTCACTACAACGCATGTCATTACAATGCATGTCACTACAACGCAGGCATTACATCGCAAGTCATTACAACGCATACCATTACAATGCATAGTACCCTCACACTATCCAACACTTACCCTACTGTTGCACTCACTGGAGTTAGAATAGTAATTATTACCCCTATACTATCCAACACTTACCTTAAATGCAAAGTAATGGTATGCGTTGTAAAGGTATAATGCAATGTAATGGAATGCGCTGTAAAGGTAGTTTCTGAAAATGCGATGTAAAGGCATGCTATGTAAAAGATGTTGTGATGTAAAAACTGCGTTGTAGAGGCATGCGCTGTAAATGTATGCGTTGTAACTTCATACATTCATCAGGACTAGGCGAGGGGCGTTGCATATTTTACTGAAGGTGGCTCCAGTTGTCATTCATTCATACTATGACCAGCGTTCTATAGAAACGGCCTTCGATTTGAGTATCAACAAGGTGCAGTCCAGAGCCCATGGATACCAGCACAGTGTAATCATCGAGCAGTCTATAGCATCCGATATCAACAATGTTTAATTATTTTGAAATTGGCAGATAGGGGTACAATCACCAGCCCACAACCAATAGCCCACAAGGGTCTATCTTTCAACTGAATGGCCCATACTTCGGCAGCTCTCTCTCTTCAGCAGAGACTTGAGCCACCAACACCTGTCAAAAATCAACGCCTTGTGATATATCCCCATCATGTTCTTGAAGTGTATACATTCAATCCACATTTCATTAGCATAATTTCAAGCTTATTATTTATGACACTCTTTTTTAAGTACCCTGCTTAGTGCTGTTCACCAATAAAATGGCATCAAGGCAGTCAAGGTTAGCAAAACAAGCATTTGCAAAGTACTGAATCCGCTAATCCCAGGCAGATAATATTTCTGCTCCTTTGATGCTGAAATTATAAGGATAATATTACAAATGAGCTCCAATCAGTTGTGAACAGGTGGCAGCAAAATATGCTACTGGGAAAGATGATTGCATTAAGGGAGTACTTTACTTTCTCAGAGGTTTGCAGCTCTGCAGCTTGAAGTAGACATAATGAGCATTATGATATCACTTGAAAAATTGGGGCAATTGACTAGAATTGCCATTGAAATTGCAAAAAAACTAAGAACGAGAGATGCTTTCTGGGAAAATATAATGATGCAAAGTGTGGATTCTGTCCTCACCATTCTTGGCACACATTTCACATTCTTTCATGCCCTTTTTATGTCTGAGAGGGGATTTCAAGCCTCCATAGCACTTTTTGCTGAGTTATGCATTGGCCATGTCTAGTTTCCCGCCTGCAGGCAAAAAGAAACAAACACTGGCAAAGCCAGCAGGCTTGTCATAAATGTGTCAATGCATACAAACAGCAATTGTCCATCCGCCCTTTTGCATTGATTACTACATTAAAACAAGTATTGGCCTTGCCAATGCTTTTTTCTGATGGTGGGATGCATTGGCAATAACAGAAGAAAAAACGAGACCGCTGTTGCCGGTCATCTCATTCTGTAGGTGCACGCACGCGTCACCAAGCACGCGCATGTCTACAGAATGACGCAGGCACTGTTTTTTTTTACTGACTGATATAAAATGTCAATGCCTCTTAGATCAGTAATTGCAAAACAAGAAATGTTAAATGCGCAAAAGTACTTTTTATTTTGGAGTGGAAACCCAGGCAGCAAATGGGGAGAGGAGTTGGCGCTAGGGCAGTCGTCATCGAATCTGGGGAACTGGGTTTGAGTCTCGGCAACGACGCTGAACATCCTTTGATTCTGGGCAAATCACTTAATCTCCCCGTGCATAAAAAAAAAAGTAATAATAATAATTAGTGTGTCCTCATGGAACGCAACTGGTGCTACGTAAAGCACTCTGATACCCGATTCGGGTCAAGTTTGCGCTATATAAAACTCTAAAAAAATAAAAATGGCAGCAGTAGGACCCTCAGAAATGGAGGAACAAAAATGTCAATCACAGAGAAGAGTGGGGAAACACTGCATCATAGTGCAAGTGTGCCTGCTTGCGGTGAAAAGATTCTTTATGTACAGGAAGGTCCCCCATAAACAATCCTGAAATGCAATTTTTCATGTGTGCTGCTTGATGCAGCACACATGGAAGTAACAAAATGTCATTTTTTTTAAAAAAGATTGTTTATGTACAGGAAGGAGGACCTTCCTGTAAAGAATCTTCCATAAAGAATCTAGGGCATTTTGCTTTTTCCATGTGTGCTGCACAAGGCAACACACATGGAAAAAGCAAAAACGAGGAGAAATAAAGCATTTCTCCTTGTTTCACCAAGTTAAGAACAGGTTTTACCTGGTCTTAATTTTGGCGCTGCCTCCTATTTACGCTGCCCTTGTAAATAGAGAGCAGCGTCAAAATCAATGGGTGGTGTTGTAGTGTAGTTCCTATATTTCCAATAGGTTCTGCGCATTGGAATAATATATCCTATAGATATGACGTAGGACTTATAGTCAACTAGGTCTCTATCGAAACTACTAAACTTAATTGTGAGTGCCAGCTAGCTCAGAAGTCACTAGAAACTTTCTCGAATATACAAGAAGGGATTAGTTTCTGCAACCACATAAACATGACATCTTTGTTTCCCTAGGACTGGAAAATATCTTCAGAGTCATAGAAACAATAATATTTCACTCAGTCAATCGTGCATGCTTCGTTTCAACAGAGTTGCAGAGAAATACAGAGACGGGCGTTTTCAATAAAAAGGGTTTATTGAACAGTCTTCTTTCTCATGCAAGAGAGGTGAACTGCTACAATCGTTATGCAGAATGCAAAGTATAATGCGTACAGCGAGAATAGTATTATAAAATAATACTGTAAAAGCATTGTATGGTTTCTGAGCCATAAAATACATACATAAATAACAGAGACGAAAATACTCAACTGGTGTTTCTAAAATACGCCTACCCAATGTACCTAACCTAAGTCTAATACGAGGGAAGAAGTAAGTGTTGTTTAGCATAGGTTTCGTTTTTTGCCAGGAATCTATCAAAGGTTTCTCTAGGTTCTAATCAGCTCCATACCTTGTTAGAATGAAGGAGGTCTGGTATCTCTGTCTCGGGGATTCGATTTCCCAACACCCTGCAAGGGGAGCCGGAAACACTGGATCTGGATTTCTCATCAGAGGAGGGCAGTTTCCTGATCAGTGCGTCAGCTGGAGAGTCGGCTTCCTTCGGCACTTGCTGTAGCGAGCTGCGTCGGGCAAGTAGGTTGTTGAACAGCTCCGAACCACCGTGCTTTGCCATAGCAAGTGAAGGTATATTTATACCTTGAAGGTGTTTAGGAATGCCACGTTTGACGTAAAGTCGGGCATTTGAACGTCATAAATAAACCCTGGGGGAATAGTTGTTTCTGAACTGAACTGAGTTCTAGGAAAAATCAATATTCATGCAAGGGGAAGTCCCTAACGGCTTGTGAGGTTTGGTGAATGGATGGAAGTAGCCATGCCTGTATTTAGGTTGCATGGGCTATGCCTAAATAAGGGTTTAATTTCTATCCCTATATAAGGGAAATGATAATTGTACCTATATAAGGGCATGAATTGGAAAAATTAAATCGGAGCCTAAAATGCCACACAACAGTGTGGTGGAATGCCCACCGCAACACCCACCGTCCACCCCTTTCACGCTAAATATTGCTGAAAGGGGGATTTATTTACAAGGCAGTGTTCAGCCACGTTAAGTGGCTTACGGCTGCCTTGTAAATAAGGCAAAGCCCCTATTGCCACCACAATGTTGTAAAAAGTGATGTTGTGGTGGCGATGGGGGCTTGTACATATGCCCCATAGAATCTCATGGAGCACTGAAGGAAAAGGGAAAAAGTAGTTCCCTAAAAGTGAGCAGTGAAAAAATGCAAGTCAGCCAATCACAAGGATGGTAAAGAAGATTTCCAGGGGAGGGACAAACACGGTGGACAAAGCAAGCCATTGAATAGGAAGCAAGCAAAAAAGAGTGACAAAAAAGGCAACAACTGGTAAGCAATTGGTGGGTTTAAGCACACATTAAGATTTTGGTAAGCCCACCATATATTTTTTGCAACTAGACAGTTTGCGCTATCTATTAAGTTAAACCTAATAAGTCAATTATGTTCATGCTTATCATCTAGTTTTCAAATCTTCACATTCACAAGTGGCAAGCGGCCAAAGAGCAATGGTGAAGAGATGAGGAATAGTGCATTGGGCCTTTAAAAATCACGAAAACATCAGATATTATACAGTTTGGGCCTGATTCAAAATGGTAACCTGAGACAAAAGTCTTACTTTACTACTCCTTAAGTTAGACTTTTGTCTCTGTTAAACTTAAGATCAAAATTGAAGTTTAACTGAAATAAACGTCTAACTTTACGACTCATAAATGCCCTTTGTGAATACCGAAAGTTGTAGAGTCAGACTTTCGTTTCAGTTTACCTCCGTGAATCGGACCCTATGTGTTTCCTCTTGAATAAAATCAGTTGTACAAACAGGCTTGCAGTTACAGATCATTTTATCCAAAGTCCATCCCGTGGCTAAAAAATAAAAAAAATCTTTGTCTAAGGTTTTTCTGACCTCTGATCTTTAAATCAGATGTTGTTTTACTTCTGAAGTGCAATGTGTTGATTAATTAGCCAAATATAATCAGACCCATATTCAGTTTTGCTCAGTCTAATGTGATCTAGTGGCCTACAAATTGTGCACTTTTAGATCAGTTTTTGAATTTATGTGTGAGAATTGCATAGCCAGTTTATGATTTTTTTGTGAAAATAGTTAATTGGGAGATTCAACATGATCTTTGTTAATATCTACCTGCCAAACATGAAATTTGGAAAATTGCTCATTATTATAGAAAAATGTATTGTTTTAATGGGAAAATGTAGCCGTCAATGGGACTGTCAACTAAACGTTATTGCCATTATTAGATAAATAGTTTGCTAATAGGACCATGCACACATTGACTAAAAGCTGCTGCCAATTCTTTGTCAGCCAATTACTTGTAGACTTATTGATGTTTTTGAATATCACCAACATGAGCCAAGTATGTCTTTCTGCCAAATATAAATATTAGCATTGAATTTCAGCTATTCTCAGTAGGCAGTTAATTGACTGACATTTTTATTAATTATCAATATTGATTGATTATGTATATCTGACCATGCCTCGGTTTCTCTTGGGGAATCCATTGATTCTGAAACTTACATTTAATTTGTCTGGATGTCCCACACGTATTCTGTAGGTGAGAACAGTACTAATTCTAACTGATGAAATTTAACAATGATTGTGTATACATTTTGACAGTAAGGAAGATTATTTATAAAAGTCACTTTTATCTCTAAATCTTCGCTATAGAGAAACAGTGACCAGCGTCTCCTAATAAATAATGTAAATAATTTGGAAAGAAAGGCAGCATCTAATAGTGAGGAAAATATTTTTGGGAGAGAAGTTGAATCCACCAAATAACACTACATTAATAAACATCAAGCAAAAAAGGCAGAGCATACAATATTTAAACTTCAATACAAAAAATATTGGAAATGTGGTGAGAAAAGTGAAAAGATATGTGTTTTCAGACTAAGGCAAATGATAATTAGCAAATATATGTTTTCAATAATGAATTGCAATGGTGCACATCTTAAAGGGAAGTAAAGAATCAATACAATATTCAAACATGTTTAAAGGATGCTCTATAACTCTAAACAGATCAGAAAGACTCAGTGTTTATATCATTTTTAGGTATCTGAATAAGCAACAAATCCAATGGGAAAACCCATTTTCAGAAATTAAAGTTAAAAGAAGCAAAGCTATATCTAAAATATGGAAATTCATTTGGACACATTTCTACACAGCTGAGTTCTTTACAAAATGTTTATGATGTTATCTCTTTATTAACCCATAAGCACAAAATTAACATCAAAAGGCACTGGTTTTACAAATACTCAAAAAACAAAATTTGAACAAATATAAACTTTTAGGCACCACCTGCTAAACTTCCATGGGCTTGTAATCAGAAGGAGGCAGGTTCAGTTGAGGCAAGAGGTGAATTAGGACAGGGTCATAAAAGTAGATTTTAATCCATTTCCTAAAATAGCTCCTGAAGGATTGTTCTCCTGTGTACACCGCAGCGATCTGTCCAACTCATTGTTTCCCATTACACCTCAAGTTTGCATGACTCCGGGGTATAGACAATGGTCCTGATTCAGAAAGGTAAACTAAGACGAAAGTCTAACTTTCCGATTTTCTGTATCCACAAGGGGCATATACGAGTAGTAAAGTTAGACTTTTGTCTCAGTTAAACTAACGTTTTGGTCATAAGTTTAACTGAGATCAAAAGTCTTTAGACTTTTTAGTTTAAACTTAAGCTTAACTGAGGCAAAAGTCTAACTTTGCTACTCATAAGTGCCCTTTGTGAATACAGAAAGTCCTAAAGTTAGACTGTCACCTCAGTTTACTTTTGTGAATTGGGCCCAATGTTTCTTGCATCATGTAGCCCGGAATGCATGCCTCTTTCCAAAGACCCGGACATGCTAAGTGGCATGTTATGCTGTCTATGTATGGACCTCTAAAAAGGAGTCTTGTGTTGGAGTCCCTTAAACCACACTGAGGCCACCAAATATCACGCAGCCTCAATTATACCAACCTAAACAACTAGAACATACTGCAAAAGTTACAACAAAAGTGTACTCAAATCCAGCCATAAGCATCAGTAAAAAAGACCTTCTTCAAACAAAGCTCCAAATTTAAATGAACAAACCTCTACCTGAAAAAGCAAAGTTGCAATAGAAGGATAGAGGGGGGATCAATATTATACTGAGTGGCCTTGTGGTTCTTTGTATTTTAACTTATTGTATTGAAGTTTTTCTGCTGCAAGTGGAAATAAGGGAAATGCATGTATGATGTTTGCCTCTGTGCCATGACATCATGGCGCCGATGCTTGAAAATATATAACCACACCTGTGCTTATCTGCAGCAGCATTTTCAAATCCTGGAGATTCCAACATTTGGGACTGTGATCGGGAAACAGGGCAAGACCCGTGCTTGAAATCATGAGTTGGCCTTGCAGAGTCAACCCAGACATCCATGCCTACTAGAGAAGTGGAAAATCGCCTACTTTTCTGCTATGCCTTTACTTTCATCAGCTATGTTGCTATAGGCATGTGGGACTGCTGATGTCACTGTAAGGATGCCCAGGGGCCCAGGAGAAGTGTGAGTCTTCCATGAAAGATTTTTCACAACCAACTCTTTCCAGTTTGGCTGTTGTGAAGAAAACCCTCAAAGTGGGACAATTGGACATCTTCGTTTGGAGCCAAAGGACCGACAATTGGTCTATGCAGTAGATACTCAATAGCTATCAATCAGACCTGCGATTCATGGAATGCCCTATGATTGCCCCCCGCAACAGCAGGATAGATCACCACTTAGGTGTTAAGGACCAGCTCATCCAATAACATGCCTTTTTAACACTTTCATGGCTAGCACTCTGGACAGTCTAGCAGTTTGAGCATCCTAAGAACAGAAAGAATGACTACCTCTTCTGTCCAGTTTCCAAATTCCAAACTCTAGATTGGATGAAGGGTGTAGCTTGCACATGAATAAGGTATAACACAAAAAGATGATGGATGGAACGCTGAACATTGTCAAATATTCTCCCCCAGTCACAGATCTGGGTTTAATCCATCGTTATTTTGCACACCACGCCACCCCAGTTCAGACATAGCCATATGCAAACCAGTCTTGACCCTGTACCTCATGGGAACAGTCCAGACCGAACTGCCAGGCCATGTCTTCCCTGGATTGGAATCAAAGCATCCTAGGACCGGTTTCGGGCTTTCAGCTCTCATCAGCCAGGATAGGCTGACTCCAGTGGCATAGTGAGCACGGAACCCACGTTTGGGCATACCCATACTTGATTAAGGTATATACATTTCAGCTGTGAGTGGACTCAAAAAAATCTAGATGAACTAAAAGAGGTTAAGTGGCTACACGTAAGGCACTAACTTGCATCACTGATTCTTAGGAATTCTCACTGACCACTCTTAAATGCCTGTAACTCACCACACTGCACTCTTCTCTATGGACATTAACCCACCGCATGACGTTATAGTGAGGGTAGCCAGAAGTGGGTGTGCCACTGAGGGCTTATACCAGAAGCTTGGCTCTGGCTTAAGGTTGTCTTGGAACCTCGAGCCCGAGATGAGTCAAATTTCCACAGGAAGTTATGTGGTCCTGTGGCTACAGCTATTAAGCATGCAACATGTGAATCTGGTTTGAATCTGGGAAAATATCCCCGTGCGGAAAAAAGGTATACGTAGTCTGTGTCACCTTTGAAGCGGTCTTATGTCCTTGGGCAAGTTAAGCACTATGTAAAACTGTCAATAAAAAATGTGGATTCTGTCCGTCAGTGACCCACTAGTCTCCTCCTCCAAGAATTAAGGACAAAGCATCAACCTTTGCTGTCAGAAAGAGATACCCATCTAGTGGCTGAATTGCACAGTGTTGAACTCGAAACTCTGAGCTCAATCCAAGCTTCCCTGCTTGACCCAATTGTGCCAAACTAGGCAACTACTTCTGTTTGTTCTTCATCACATATGAGAACACCTTTGAATACAGGTGTTCAGGATGTGCACTGTACAAAAACATCTCTTGTGTTAGATTTAATAGCCTCTAACGTTGCTCCATATATAGTAAGAATCTAAGCCACATGTAGGGTACGCAGGACAACTGACTTGCCTCTTAGTTTACTACACTTCTGCGTGTCAAATAAATACTTTTTTTAAATTATGAAGACACCTTATCGTAGTCTAATATGTTTGTTGCATGATTTACATGCCAAATATTTTCAAGGCTCATCTCATGAGCGGGCTCCTAGAGCCAGAGTCGACCATTAGCTCGACTGTGGCTCGGCTCTCCGTGTTAATTTGTTGGCTCACCCACTTCTAATAGTAACACACATCTGCAACCTATGAACATTACCCCACCACACTGCTGTGAATCTTACACATGCCTACCAATCACACAGCATCCTAGTGGTGCTTGTGCACTGCATTGTGACACTAGCAAACCACATTGTAAAATTGGGATGCAAGCCTGCCAGACTACACTGCATCCTAAGGGCACTCATTATCGATGCAGCATTGTAGGCATGCGACCATTCATTCTACTACACACCACAGTACCCCTAAGGACATTAACCCACTCAGTCACACTACATGCTAGCACACTGCAGTAGACTAAACTAAACTGCACTGCATCCTAGGATAACTATCCCAAGACACTACATTGCATCCTTGACACAATTACCAAAAACACTGCATCCTAGGGACATTAACCCACCAGCCTGCACCATAGCAACATTAAACAATCCCACTTCACCTTAGGGAAACCAATGCTCCCCACTGCACTTCATCCTTGGGACACTGTCAAGCTACAGGGTGTGCAGGAATTAACCCAAGATGCTTTCTGACTAGACCCCAGCCTGACCGATTACATACCATAGAGCAGATGGAATTGGAGAGGGTCAGAAAGACTGCACCCCCACTGCGGTACACCCAGCAGAGGCAACCAAGAGGCTGGTCAGCAGGACGCAAGGTCCCACCATCTGATTGGACAACAAACCACTGGTAAGCCAACCATTCAACACAACACTCTCCATACTAGCTATAGTCAGCCAGCAAACAACCCCCGTGGATGGCCCTTAGCGAACAAACCTGTAGTCACAGAGAAAAACACCTTGGCTCACAAATAGGATGCTTAGTACAAAAGCTCTGAACTTCCTCTCATACCCTCTGTGACACTGTGCTTGGTCTAACCTATCACAATATCCCTTAGGGACACCAGCCTACAACCTTGCACTACAACCACACCAATGATTCATAGAAACCATCACACTGCAACCAAGAAACAACAGAATCCATCCCACATCATCTTTGTGAGTTCTAGGAGGATTAACCAATCAATAAATAATAGATCTGAAATACTGATTGTATCTGCCACCCTATTTGAGCTCAGGCTACATAAACGTATAGGGCTCGATTCACAAAGTTAAACCAATACGAAAGTCTAACTTTACGAATTTCGATATTCACAAAGGGCACTTATGAGTCATAAAGTTAGACTTTTGTCGCTGTTGAACGTAAGTTTTGATCTTAAGTTTAACTGAGACCAAAAGTCCTGGTCTCAGTTAAACTTAAGACCAAAACTTAAGTTTAACTGAGAAAAATAAATGCCCTTTGTAAATATCTAAAGTTGTACAGTTAGACTTTTGTCTCAGATTACCTATTGTAAATTGGCCCATAATCTGGTAGCTAATCGAAATGCACAGAACTCTGCAGTCTTTCCCTTTCGAATGGAATCACGACAGCTTCACGTTCATTCACTTATTTCTCTGAAAAAAACACGAAAACGTAAAAAAGACTTGCACAGTAAAGTTTAAACAAGAATATCTAGATTTCCTGATTCTGATACATTAATGACAGTAACCAGAAATATACACAACACCATGAAAAACACAAGGTCTTACTAGAATCTATACCTCGCTCACTCGTGTGCACTTGGTATATTTTATGTGGTAAATTACTTTGGAAAAAATGTATAAGTAGATTAACATAATACTTTCCAACTCCTAGGCCATTGCTTCAAAGAAAAATAAACTTTGTAATGTAGATTAGTAATAAATGCAGTATTTGTTGTGACATTTAAAATTAAAAGTCAAATATTTTCTTAAAGTCCATTTCTTAGTATTATTTTCTCTCCTTAAAATACATCTTAACACAATTTGTATTTCTTTATTTATATACTTTGTTGGAATCAATGACAGTAAACTAGTGTTCCAAAGTGTGCCCTGCTGCTAGCCATCTAGGGCTGCCATGTGTTTATCACTCGACAGCCCTAGACAGGGATTCAGTGCTTAATTTGAGCCTGTGGTTTCTGGGACTCTGCACCAGCACTTATTCATCAACACCAGCGCTTTTCATGATTACCAGTTAAGGACACAATAATATATGGGGCGATTAAGTGATTTGCCCAGAATCACAGGATGTTGAGCCCCTGTGGAGACTCGACCCTGGTTCTCCAGTTCTGAAGTCCGTAGCTCTGGCTATTATGCCACATCTTCTCCCCACTTTCATGTTTAGTAGTTGGTTCTGTTTTAGGCGGTGCTAACAGGAGAAATGGGCTGGTGCAAGCTGCCTCCTGACGAGAGCCCTAACACTATTTTTTTTTACAAATTAAACCATGCAAGGATCACTGAAGTTTTGTTACACCACAGACTTGGGAAAGCTAATATAATCTGCAAAGCATGTTTCAGCTTTTTTGTAGAGGTCTCTGATTCCACACCTTGAATGCACCTTCGAAAAAATAATTGTGAAAATTGATGCCTCGTGTTATACCAAGATCCTCTCTTGTTCGCAGCAAGCGGGATACCTTCAAATTCTTAAAATGTGACTGGTGTCTGCGTGTGCCTTGGCTGAACTTGCCAATTTAGTAGCTACTGAGGAGACTTTGTGATGAGTAATTAAACGTTGACAATGCATGTTTTATTACAAATTACAGAGTTTTTTCAGCTTTTTTTATTTTATTATCCATAATATTACATTTTGGTTGTTTGGTAGTACTTGTTCTAATGAAATTCCAGACTGACGTCACAGGTTTTTCATTCAAACAAGTTTGTGAGGGGGCTTGTGTGTGGGGGGAGGGGCTTCTGGAAGGCATCATCGTGGCATCAATATCCAAATATTGTTTGGAGTTGTCTTTAATCTCAATGGTTCCTCACAAAGGTTTTTGCGCCATCCACTGCTTGCTGGAAGGAGAATCAAATCCTATGACGTGTGAGGTCTTTTCTCAACAGCTGTTTCAGGGGACACAGCAGTGCTCTTCTGGTAACGGAGATAACCATCCTTAAGAGCATACCGACTTACTAGAGAGAAAGCAATCAGAAAAATAAAATCTTCTGTGCGCGATTTGACCGTTCGATAGCCTATGTTATGAGGGTGGTACATTCATTTACAAGAAGTGAATTGGCTGTGATGTGCAGCAATATCAGGCCATTTTCACAGAAGCTTCGCCTGACTACTTTTTGCTCTGCCTCTGACAAAGAGGTGGGCAAAAACAATGAAAACAATGCATCCCACAGTCATTTAGGGTCCTCGATAGATGTTCTTGGCTAACAGCGACTGTCGTGTTCAATTACCGAGGTGAGGCTTCAGCGAGCCCATCCTCGACAGCCTTGCGGCCTCGTTATGTACTGTGATGCTGAAACGTTGAACGGAGAGCGGGAGTCCTAACTGAGAGACTAACAGCACAGTCCATTAGCGGTAAGTAATAGCACTCAGCTCTGCGAAGGCCCTTTCCAAGGGCATGCGTGGTTCCCTCCATAGGTCACGCTGTCTCTTCCAATCCTGCTTGCTTCCTAGCATAGTCTTGTCTGCCCGCACTCTGTCTGCCCACACTTGGCTTTGTCAAAGCCTTGCTACTTACCTTTTACTTCACTGACTGTGATGAGAAAATGCAGAAGGTGTTTTACCCAAATGCAATATGTTGGGTACCTAGCAACCTTGTGCCTGCAACCCTGTGTCTCATCTTCTGCAGCTGCTAGTAAATGGGATAATCTCACACTACTGAGGAGAAGTGCCTGATTTCGGGTGGGTGGGTGTTTATCCAATTGACTTCCAACTTAATTAAGTGTGGAATTGCTATTATCACCTCTACAATATGTGTGCGTGTGTGTGTCTGTGTATGTGTGTTATTCATTGGAAAAAAATATTGTTGAAGTGGGTCATAGTTGATTACTAGATCAGTAGCTTACCCAGGTAATAAAACAATTTTTAAAAATTCTATAAAACATTCTGCTGATTACTTATTATAGTTACAATTCAAAGCCTTAACACCACCAATACTTCACAGTTATGATTACCTAAGCACCCCTCAATGCACGTTGCTTGACCTCACACATGACATTACAAATGACATCACAAAAGACATAATCAATGGCTTCTGATGTAACAAAACATGACATATTGCAAGGGAAAGAAAGGCTGCTGTAACTTCCTGACAGATGTTAAAGCCGCTGTACAGCTGCAGCAGTAAAACTTTCAAAACCAAATGTCCTTACAGATTACTTATGTAGTGGACAATAGCTCCTCTGATTTGACTCACAATTCATAATGCCTTTACATATGACTGCTGTGATTGCATTCACAATGCATAATGCATTCCCATGTGGCTGCTGTGGCTGCACTCACAATGCATAGAGCATTTACATACGGCTGCTGTGATTGCAAAGTGGGTTATTAATAGTGGTAAATGTGCATCTACCACGGGCTATACGGCCACTAACACAGTCTCGGGCTCAGTACAGGTCTCAATAAATTATTCCAATGCTCAACCCTGGGTAGCTTGGATATGAGCAGGAAGGCTTAACTTACATAACATAACATAACATAACATAACATAACATAACATAACTTAGGATACAGGTATGTAAAGCATTTAAAAATACAAATTCAGTAAATAATTAAGACACAACACACAAAGTCAATTACATACTAATTCATAAAAATAGGAAATATGGGTATCTTTAAAATGAATCTAAAAATGACAAAAATCCAATGTCGGGAACAGGAGATATGGATTTTTAAAGATTTAACACTTTCCAGCACTTAGAAACCTATAGCGCCACTCTGGGAAATCTGTTCACGCTTGACTGGGACAAAGTCAAAGTATGAGGCCGACTGGGATGGAGCCCTGCGCGAATACCCCTTGCGGTAGGCCTTGGTCAAAATGTTACCTTCTGACTTAGAGACTTTTCTGGAGCTTTTTCTGCTGTTGTCCCTCGATGCTCTTCTCCATGCTGATTTGGTGAGGGTTCACCGGCTTTCTTTTCAGGGAGCTCCAGGTGAAACACTGGAAGTCGAACCTTTGCAGCTTTTCAGGGGGATGAACCGGTAGGTCAGGCCAGCTCGCAGTTAAAGGTGGTCGACTTGATTCTCGTGGTTCATTCGGCTCCTTTGTGGAGCTTTTTTACAAAGTTGATCCAAACTTCTGGAACTTCTTCCTGAAGTTCCAAAGTGTACAAAACACAATCCAAGTATCTGAAAGCTCCAAGATGGTCCTTGAAAGTTTGGTACCATAATTCCCACAATGCACCTGGACAAAACCCTTACAAATCTATCAAACGCACTCCAGGCAGGATTTTCTTGGTAGTGATCTTCCAGGTGAGCTCTGTTAACCTATAGCTTGCAGAGAGTCCACTCTTTAATCCTTTTGAAGCAAGGTACATCCACTGGGCTGTAGTACCAGATAATGCAGCAGGCGCAATCAGTCAGAATGCAGGGCCTGATGCTGCAAATCAAGTTTCCAGCTTGGCAATCCTTCTTCTCGTGGTTTCATGCAGCAGATCTTAGAGGCTCTGCACCTCTCACATATTTATTTAGTGTTCTTTAGGGTCAACCAGGAGAGCACTCCTGTCCAATGAGGTGCAGGGCAATACCCCAGAGCATGAGCACTTCCTCTAAAGTGTGGCCTAATCTTCTCCCAGAAAGCACTATTCTTTCAACATTCAGTATGGCTGAAATCTCAGCAGAGGAGCAAGAACTAGTTAAACCAACCGCCAGTACGGCTCATTTCCATAGCTCTCCTCCCCCTACCACCTGCAAAGTCCTGCCTTTAGTCTCCATCTGGCTGGGTCAGAGGGGCTGGTGGGTAGATGGGCCTAGCATTCTCTCCCTTTCCTATTCCCCCTTTGTAGCATCATGCTTTGCAACCCCTCCCCCTGCTCTGGCATTCCTGTGTAGCAGAGCTCTCTCCAGCAGATAGCCTCTCCCTGGGTGAGCCACTTCTCATTTCATCAAAGCACCCTGCCAAATTCTGTTAAGTCTGACCAATCAGAGAATAGGGCAGGAAGGCAGAAGTTTGGCTTACAGGCAAGAAAGTCTTATAACTTCTTTTCTGTGGACTTTATGGTAAATGCAACTATGGTATATTGTTGGATTTATCAATACCATTCTCCTAACTCCTTAAATAGAATGTAATTTAATGCCTAGCAATATTTATGCATTTATGAACTATTCCCATGTCATCCTATGAGGCTAAGCATCTACAATGGGGAAACTCCAATGGGCAATTTCTCCATCATCAGGACATATAAAACATCTTTTATTAGGCCCTTGCTAATAGTTTCATGACACCCCACCCCTGGGACACCTAGGGGAGGCTGTAGGGGTCCTGAATGTGCAAACATAGTGTAGAACCTCCCTCCACAGTGCTCCTGGCACCAACGTCAATATCAGGAGGCACTTTACTGCAATGTGGAAAGTGAAATGTGCAATTTCTCTATCCCCATGCCATGTCAAATATATTTTATTAGGCCCCTCCTTATCATTACAAGACTCTCCATCGCTAGGAAACCTACGGGAGACCCTAGGTGTACCTAAAATGCCAAAATATTGCAGTTTATCATTTTTTAATTGCCCCTACCATTAAATACGAGTTTGGGAACAATTTACATTTAAAATCAGTGCTGCAAGGCAGGGCTGCTTTTAAAATGACCTCAGGCTCCCAGCAGTGCACACATGAAAGTGCAACAGAGGCCTCTAAACTGCCATGCCCTATTATATACTAGGGACTTTTTACACTGAGCCATTTGGATAAGTCCACCCTAATTTGTGCTGAGCCCAGCAAGAATAAGGGATTCCCGGGCTCTTGGTCTATGCTGCAAGCGCTTAGAGACCTCTTGGTGATTTGGCGTTCTACAAATATAAATTAACATTAACATTAACTTAAAGGTAGTTGTAATTCCCCATGCCCTCTTATCTACTAGGGACATATAGGGTTAGTCATGCCAATCATAGGGGCACCCTAACACATAGTGCACCCTAATGCATGTGTGTGTTTTCACTGTATGTTCAACATAGCAGTGGGTGTTTTCAACATAGCACTGGCCCTCGGCCTGCCCGGAGCAAATGCCAGGACCCTCGCAGAGTTAGAAACCCAGCTTCCAGGGGTCTCAAATGGGGCAAAAAGTGGGGGGATATTGTCAACAGGTCCTGATTTCCAACACACTGGGAACAAGGTTATGGTCCCACTGACTCATGTAGGTATACCCTATAGCCCACTGTGGGGGCAGGTCTAGGGGGTTTGTTAGTTTACAATTCCACTGGCAAAGTTGCAATGTAATGAAATTGTGACTTTTTTCTAAATTCAGGCTACGTTACTTGCATTTAAATTGGCTGAAAAACATCTTTCCTGGAAACTTATGCTACAAAAAGTAGGTTGGTATCAAATAGGGGGATAGGGGGTGGACGATATTTTGACTGGGGTCCAATGTACTTGTCCTGAGAAGCAGCAAACAATAGAATTGTACAGAGTTCCCCAGAGGGAGCTAAATAGTTTTAGCTCAGCCTCTCTTCTCTCTCACTAGATAAAAAAGTGGGGGGTTGAGTGCATGGTGTAGACCCTTTTCAGAATGTAAGGATACCTCACACAGGCTAACGGCAGGACCACAACTGTTGTCCCAGCCGATGACCGTCCAGCGTCATCATTGGTATCCTGCTCCTACGACAGGCTGGCGGTGCAATGCCCGTCGGGCAGCAAGATAAGCTGCACTTTGGCGGAGATCTTTTATTCCGAGCCAGCGGGTGTGTGGGTGTGAGGGGCCTATATAAGGTGCAATAGTGAGCGTGGTGGTGTGTGTTAAAAAAAGTCAGTAGAGTCCTAAAAAGAGAAGCTTTTTATTGGTCAGGCTCACTGCTTTATTAAAAAAATATAAAGGGGTAACAAGGAGTGGTAAACAATGAGACCAAACCTTTATTCAACCCTTGTTTGTGGAAACGGTCAACATGTTTCTCGCCCTAAGGGCGATTCTTCAGGACCTTGTGCTCATATGATTGCTAACATCCCCCGAATAGCGGAGGACACTGGTATACGACCTGTATAGTGTCGTTCGGAGTTGATTCCTTATGATGGACCTCCCATAGGAAATCCTGCTTACTGCCTCACAGGCTGCCCAGGTGGGGCCAGCAGCGATGGAGGAATTCCTCAGGTATCGCTGGTGGCAGGCTTGTCTGCACCTACCCCTCCCACTGGAACTCCGGTGACTGGACAGCCGGCTGGCTCGGAATAAAAGATCTCCGCCAAAGTGCAGCTTATCTTGCTGCCCGACGGGCATTGCACCGCCAGCCTGTCGTAGGAGCAGGATACCAATGATGACGCTGGACGGTCATCGGCTGGGACAACAGTTGTGGTCCTGCCGTTAGCCTGTGTGAGGTATCCTTACATTCTGAAAAGGGTCTACACCATGCACTCAACCCCCCACTTTTTTATCTAGTGAGAGAGAAGAGAGGCTGAGCTAAAACTATTTAGCTCCCTCTGGGGAACTCTGTACAATTCTATTGTTTGCTACAAAAAGTAGGTTTACAGTTTTTTTCTCCTGCAAAATGTGTGTTTTGTGTGATTTGTCACATATTTATTTTTAAGAGTCTTCAACTTGAGGAACTAAAAAACTGACAAGGTGTAACTACACCAGCTTCACACAACTGTATTCCTAGGGGAGCAAAGACAAAGCATTGCTTAGTGGAAGGCCGCAGGTAGGCTGGGTTAAATTTTTATATTTTTATTTAATGCGATTTTATATAGCGTGAACATTACCCAAAGCTGTCAGAGCACTTTACAAAAAACAGTTGCATTACATAAGGACTTTGGATTACATGAGTTACATAAGAGATACAAACAGAAAAAAAAAGAAAAAAAATGTTGCAAATGTACAAGTGGAGTTAAAGGAGCAAAAAATTGCAAATGTAAAAGTTGTAAAGTCACTCAAGGAAGAGCTAGAAACAGATAAACGCTAAAAAACACATAGGAGTAGTAGTAAGTACAAAGGTCTACCACATAAACTAGTGGTTAGAGTTATATATACAAGTAGAGAGAAAGGGGGAAAAATTGCAAATGTAAGAGTTGTAAAGTCACTCAAGGAACAGATATAAACAGATAAACTCTAAAATCACATAGGAATGGTAGTAAGTACAAAGGCCTACTACATATACTAGTGGTTATATATATATATTACCTACTGGCAGTCGCCAGTAGGTATATATAGTTAGGATTTTTTTGAATAGGGATTTCTGAAAATTCTATGTTGAATAACTTTGGCATTGATGGACGGAATTGGCTGAAATTTTCAGGGAAATGGCACCTTTTGTTTCTGAGCGTCCCCTGAAAGTTTGGGGGGGTTTCGTCAAGCGGGGGCCGAGAAAAAAGGGGGGTCCCAAAACGTGTTTTTAACATTGAGTTTTCCATAGGGCGGTTGGACTCACTTTTAGCTCGAACGGCTGAATGAATTTCCACAAAACTTGGCAAAATTGTAGGGACTGGTAGCCCGATGTGCCTTTGCTATGTCTCAGGATATATGCTCCAGTGGTTTTTACGAAAATTAACTTTGAAAAATATATATTGGGCTACATTGGGCTATATATATGTTAGAGCCCAAATGTAGCCCAATGTAGCCCAATGTAGCCCAAAGATGGCCACCAGAGACAAAAAAAAACAAATGTAGCCTAAATATCAGCCAGATGTAGCCCAACTATAGCCCAGTGACAGAATGTCCCAGAGTGTTCTAAAGAACAACTAGAGCGCTAACAGTCTTACTTATGACAAAAGTATGGCACACCTGAAGTCATCTTGATTGGAATAAAGTGTTAACACTTAAAACATTTAATTTGCAAAGGAACAAAATGAGGGGGTTCATTTTGCCATAGAAATTATGATTAGTGCTGAAGAAAGAAAAATTAGGGCACATTTTGAGTGACTTCTCAAATCCTCTTATATTTCATTAAAAAAATTCTGATATGCAGTCTCCCAAGATGGCCACCAGAGACAAAAGAGCCCAAATGTAGCCCAAATATCAGCCAGATGTAGCCCAACTATAGCCCAATGACAGAATGTCCCAGAGTGTTCTAAAGAACAACTAGAACGCTAACAGTCTTACTTATGACAAAAGTATGGCACACCTGAAGTCATCTTGATTGGAATAAAGTGGTAACACTTAATACATTTAATTTGAAAAGGAAAAAAATGAGGGGTTTCATTTTGCCATAGAAATGTTATATGTATATATATATATATATATATATATATATATATATATATATATATATATATATATATATATATATATATATATATATATATATATATATATATATATATATATATATATATATATATATATATATATATTACCTGCTGGCGGTCACCAGTAGGTATATATAGTTAGGATTTTTTTGAATAGGGATTTCTGAAAATTCTATGTTGAATAACTTTGGCGTTGATGGACGGAATTGGCTGAAATTTTCAGGAAAATGGCACATTTTGTTTCTGAGCGTCCCCTGAAAGTTTGGGGGGGTTTCGTCAAGCGGGGGCCAAGAAAAAAGGGGGGTCCAAAACGTGTTTTTAACATTGAGTTTTCTATAGGGCGGTTGGACTCACTTTTAGCTCGAACGGCTGAATGGATTTCTATGAAACTTGGCAAAATTGTAGAGACTGTTTGCCCGATGTGCCTTTGCTAGGTCTCAAGATATGTGCTCCAGTGGATTTTGAGAAATTAACGTAAAAAAAAATATATATATCTGTGACAGCGTCCCGGTTAGCGCCCCGGTTCACGTACGAACTTCGCGAGGAGAAGCGGATTGGCTCTCCGGTGACTGTCAACATTCTAAACAGTCCGGAGCAGCCGCCATCTTGTCTCTCGGTAGGATCGAGAGACAAGAGGTGGAAATAAACGAAGGGGGAAATGAATGAAAGGGGGCAAGGTAGACCCCTCCTGACACCCTAGGATTGATGTGGGGGCTATTAAAGGGCCCCGCGGGGCAAAAAAATAAAATAATTTTTTTTTCGATTTTTCGTGGTGGAAGCGCTACCCGGTACGCGAACCGGGTAGCTCACCGGTAGCGTAACGGGAGTCCGCCATCTTGTGTTTCGGACGAATTTAGTCACAAGATGGAGGATAAACAATGTTGGGAATAGGTATAAGGGGGCACGGAAGACATATCCTGACCCCCTAGGTTTTCTGAGGGTGGCTGAGGTTAGCGCCCGGTCCGCGCACCGGGTAGCGTTCCAGAAAGCGTAACAAGGGGAAAACCAAGGGAAATATTAAAATAATATTTTAGAGTGCTTTGAGGTAGGGTAGCTCTGAATAGAGCTGTTGTGTTGTGTGGGTGATGTAAATACCAGCATGTAGGTACAAATGAAATTCAATGTACACCGTCTCCTCTGTAGATATTTTGTATATTCTAATATGGGTTATTTAAATGTAAATGTGTGGAAAAGCACTTCATGCTTTAAAGCAATTGTATTTTTGAACTGATTGTTCTTTCCTCTTAGTCCTCCTCTTTGTTTTTTTTTCCCCACACTCTTCTTCAGCATGATAGTTGATAAATTCGTTCCCTCAAAAAATGTATATACATAAAAAAATTATATTAAATACATATAAAATATATTTTTCCTTTAAAAGAAGAATACATTTTACAGCTTTTGATATTTGCTATTAAAAAACCATTGAAATTCACTGAAAAAACCATAGGTTATAGACCATATATAGTTAGGAATTAGCATTTACAAAACCTTGAAAATTCACTGAAAAAACCATAGGTTATAGACCATATATAGTTAGGAATTAGCATTTACAAAACCTTATTTTACTCACACAAAACCATTGAAATTCGCATATATAGTTAGTTGCACTAACTATATACCGCGCACCCGCAATCCACTGCTGATCATGTCACATATTACATCATTCATGACATGGTCAGTGACATCACTGATGACATCTCAAATGATGTCACTGATGACATCACTGATGACAACATCCAGTGACTGTATGTTTCTGTAAAGTTAAAATATGTCTTACATATTGAAGAATGAGTGGATGTATAAGTGTCTGGATGAAGGATTTAGTAGGTGCATGACTGACTGTATGAGTGAGTGATTAAATGTGTCTCACTGAGTGCGTGGGTTAGTGACTAAACTGTCTTAATTTGTGCATCATTATGTCTGTTGTTCTGTAAACTGCTGCATGTGTTGATCAGTAGCTATATGAGTAACTATATGGGTTATTGATTGGTTGCCCAAGTATTTGTATGGGAGACTGAGTGTGTGTGTGGGTGGCTGGGAGGTGTATGACTCTGTGCGTAGATGTGTGAGCAGTTGATTCACTAGATGTATGGGTTCAAAAGTGCATGTGGAAACAGCTGTATGGGCGGTTGACTGTGTGCATGAGTGTATTGGTGAGTGAATGGATATCTCAGTGCTACATGTCAAAGTAAGTACATATGTAAAACACAGTACATGTGAGAGTTGACATATATAAATAACTGTGCATAAGAGCCAGTGAATGTGTGAGTGGCTGTATGGATCATTGTGAACTTGTATCAGGGATTGTATAAGAGAGTAAATATGTGTTAGTATATGTTTGAATAAGTAAGGTGTGTATAACTGTATAGTTGAGGAAATTGAGGTGTGATTGATTCTTTGCATGACTGACTAGGTGTGTGAGTAACTCCATGGATGAGTGACAGTCTGTGAGTGTCTGTTTACACTGAGTGTATCTAAGGTTATATTAGAGTCTGAAGAGGTTCATCGTATTATCACATGAATGATGTCATCAGTGATGTGATCAGTAATGTCAAATGAGATGTCATCAGTGATGTCATCAGTGATGTCATTTGAGATGTCATCAGTGATGTCATCATTGTTGTCATCAGTGATGTCATTTGAGATGTCATCAGTGATGTCATCAGTGATGTCATTTGAGATGTCATCAGTGATGTCATCAGTGATGTCATTTGAGATGTCATCAGTGATGTCATCAGTGATGTCACTGACCATGTCATGAATGATGTAATATGTGACATGATCAGCAGTGGATTGCGGGTGCGCGATATATAGTTAGTGCAACTAACTATATATGCGAATTTCAATGGTTTTGTGTGAGTAAAATAAGGTTTTGTAAATGCTAATTCCTAACTATATATGGTCTATAACCTATGGTTTTTTCAGTGAATATATATATATATATATATATATATATATATATATATATATATATAGCAAATTCACTCAGAATTACATTTTAACTGTGATTAGGCTTGGACATTTATATATTACATATTTACAGACCAGGAAATTCTTGCCATTGTTCAACCAGGTGTTCAGGTGGTGTTGCACTCAGAGGTGGTGGTCTTGGGAATGGAGGGATCCCCGAGTTAAAGATGGCCATAGGGGCAGATGTCAAGCCTGGCCGGAGGTCATAGGTCCAAACCCCGCCAGTCACTAGTGAGGCTCCCTTCATGGCCAGCATTAGATCTGTTGGGTGGAAAGCCATGTCATGTTTTGTTATGTATGTCCAGGGTACACAGGGCATGAGCCTTAGAACTGCTGAGGGAAGGCCTGACTCTGCTGTAGGGCCAGGCTCCAGTGTGGGCTAGTGTAGGCTCCTATCAGGAAAGACCTAGAGATGTTGAGTGGAAAGACGTGGTCAGGTCATTTCAGGGACACTGGTGGGCACTCTAGGCTCTTTAGCTGGCAAGACTGGGAGATACCAGGTGGAGACCAAATGCCTTCTGGGCAACATAGGTCGAAGCCCTACTGATTGTCTGGACTATGGGAGGCGCAACTCGGCCAACTTAATTTAAAAAAACTGGTCTGGAAAAACATAAAACTATCCTCTCTACTTGAGGACAAGGCAGCCTTCTCGAAAAGAGCTCACGCTTGCATGACCGTTACTCCTACAAATCGCTCACCCCACAAACATATTTCAATCAGCCCTACCCTAGGGTGACAAAAATGAATTTCCAAGGTACAGACTGGGGATGCTTCCATGTACCCAACATTTACCATCATGGTTGAGGACCAAAGGCCAAGCTGCCTGCAGACTGTGTAACAACAAGAATGGTGACATTCTGCACGTAATTTGCCTATGTGAAGAACTGCATCAAGCACGGTCTCAACTTTTAAAAGACTCATTTAACCAGAAAGGGATCCTCACCAGAAGGCAAGCAGTGCTGGCCTGCTTTAACCCGGCGAACATTCAATTAAATTGCAGACTGGTAAAATATCTGAGGACGGCCGAACAAAAAAACACAGCTAAAGTTTGCTCTCAAAGCCCGACTGTGTGAAACAGCCACTGGAAGTAGACAAGGAGCAATGGCGGGAACTTAATTGTAACAAGTAGAGACAATCTTGCCAGGATATCTGAGCATGCGTGATCCATTGAGAGTTCTAAATACCGTAATTCGATCATGTTTTATTACAATGTAGTTTTTATTCTAATTCTTAAAATGTTTTTAACCACGTTATACGAATTTTGTAGTGCTACTTTTGCAATGGTTTTAATTAACTATGCTAACAAACTTAAACTTGTTATGCAAACTTACTGATGGCGAATCTAGACCGATTGGATGTTGCACCTTGAAGTTCCAGGGTGGAGATTGAACTGTGCTACATTGTTCTAGTGTCTATTGGTGCACACAAGATTCACTAGCTGGGAGGACTAGGGTTTACTGGTTGGAAGCTTTTAAGCATGCTGTTGAATATAGACTTGACTCCCACTGGTAGCTCATTGAACAGCATTTCTAGGGTTTGCTGGGTGGAAGGCCTGGGTTCTGATGTGGACTTAGACCCAGACCATACTGGCATTATATAGAGTTATTGGGCAGAAAGCTATGGCCATGTAAGCCCAGGCACCGCTGTTAGACCCCCAAGGGTCATTGGCTGTCAAGACTAGGGGTTACTGGGTAGACCCCCATGGCACTGGGGGTAACAAAGTTTCATGCCCCACTGGCAGCAAGGCTAGGATCACTGAATGACAAGGCTTGGAGCAGTAAGAGCCATGGCCATGTAAGTCTAGGTGCCACTGGTGTACACTCTGGGCTCTTGAGGTGGCAATGCTAGAGCCTATAGAGTAGACCTTCATAGACTGACTAGGCAGCCCAGGTTCAAGTCCTACTAGAGGCAAGACGAGGATGTAGCCTTATGGCTAGAACGGTCAAAGTCGAAGCTGGGGAACCGGGGTTGAGTCTCAGCAATGACGCTCAACATCCTGTGATTCTGGGCAAATCACTTTACCTCCCCGTGCCTAACAAAAATTAATGTGTTCTTGTGTAACGAAACTGGTGCTATGTAAAGTGCTCTGATAGCCAGTATCTTCGGGTCTAGTTCGCACTATATAAAACTCTAAAACAAAAAAAAATTGTGCTTTGGCGGCTACGTACGTCCAGTTTCCATTATTGCTTCATTTTATTAGGTTTTTGTTTGGTCCACCTCTCTCGATGCCTCTCGTTCCTCCTTCTCCTACGCTACAGTCTCAATACCAAGAAATCTGGTGTCTTCCTGAAAGTAGCATCACCTTGCCGACATAATGTTCCTTTCTTCCCCTTAGGACGCCCGCGATGATTGGCTGCTCCTTCATAGTGGACCGACAGTACTTTGGGGACATTGGGCTGCTAGACCCAGGCATGGAGGTGTATGGGGGAGAGAACATCGAGCTGGGCATGAGGGTAAGTGGCACATTCATGATGTGATGAAATGGCGACTGGTGAGGGCATCTGTCACTTTATATACATGACACGTGTGACGGGCAGACGGATACCATAGATTGTGTTGCCTGGTTTTATTATCGTGGAACAGAAATGTGTTGGAAGAGAATCGAAAATTCTTCCTAAATATTTTTAATTTGTTGCATACGTATGATGTATAAGTGCAAGCCTGAGATTCTGCACACCGCCCTGCCTATGTGCCCTTGGTCTTTGGACTAAAAGATGTCATCAAATTGAAAGCATCTCTCCAGTTCCAACTTTGCTTGTCTTTGACCTCTCAGCTGAGACTTTAATTAGAAGGGTTCAGGTTGGTGTCACATGTGATATGTTTATATGTATGTATGTTTGTATGTATGCATGTAGAGTTGAGTGCTTGTATAGTGTCATCCAGCCATAAAGCAATGTCAGGCTGTGCATGAAGGGTACACATCGTTGTTGTGGGGTAAATGCATGATGGTAGTTCTATCTTGTTCTACTTCCTGAAGTCGATGAGTGACAGCTATTGGTTTGTGCTGGCAAAAGTAAACATCTTCTCTTTGTGAATGGGTTTGAGGCCACCAGACCCATTTGCCTGATTCCACTGAATAGGCACAGAGTGGTAATGACCTGCGCTCCAGTGACCTCGACCAGTGACCTTGAGGTTAGAGCTCTGATGGTGTGACGTCACCTCGAGCCAGCCAAACCAGCTCTTGCTTGAAGGCTGTATTCATCAGCTCCCACAATGGTGTGTCGAACCTACTTTTCAGGGATACTCTTATAATGTCTAAGGGATGGCTCTGTATGCACTGAGTCGACTTTTGTTTACATCTAGACAAACTGACGAGTTCATAATATCGTTTTTGCAGGTGTAGTTTTTGCATGTATAGGGAATACAAATATCTATCAGTCAAAAATTGCTTTAACGCCAACCTGAAAAAAAGTCTAACCTGAAAATATGTAAATAAATGCCGAATAAGGCTATATATTGGCCAGCCCAGACCCCATTGCTCAAGGAAGAGATGGTTAAAAACCCCACAGGCTTTTTTGATTAGGGTGTGAGATAATTACTGGGGTTCAGAATCAGCTTCTCTCAAAAAAGGATCGCCCTGCCCAAAGCATGCCTAAGGGATGAGATAGGGCGTGGCCAATCTTGTAATGCAACAGAGCTGCAACTTACGCAGAGGAAGTGTGTCACAAAAAAGTTGTGTTGTGAGGATACACATGTGTTATGACATCACACAATAATCCAAGTGGGCTTATCCAGTGGGATATAATTTTGCTGCTGGGTATGCAACACTCCCGAATGATCAACTTTCAGAAAGAGTGATTTTCCAGCTTTGATCTGTCTTCTGTATGTATATAAATATGCTATTGATAGTATTGCTTGACTTTAAGAATGACATAGTACAGTGGTTCTTAACCTGTGGACTTCTTTGGGCCACAACTGAATCATTACTGTAACCCAAGGCCCCCCCTGAATCATTAGTCGAATCCAGGGGCCCCCAATGAGTCCTTACTGCAAGCTGGTGACCCCTAATGAGTCTTTACTGTAAGCCGGTGACCCCTAATGAGTCTTCACTGCAAGCCGGTGACCCCTAATGAGTCTTTACTATAACCCAATGACCTCTAATGAGTCTTTACTATAACCCAATGACCCCTAATGAGTCTTAACTGCAAGCCGGTGACCCCTAATGAATCTTTACTTTAAACCAGTGATCCCTAATGAGTCTTTACTGTAAGCCGGTGATCCCTAATGAGTCTTAACTGCAAGCCGGGGACCCCTAATGAGTCTTTACTTTAAGCCGGTGATCCCTAATGAGTCTTTACTGTAAGCCGGTGACCCCTAATGAGTCTTTACTTTAAGCCGGTGACCCCTAATGAGTCTTTACTTTAATCCGGTGACCCCTAATGAGTCTTTACTTTAAGCCGGTGATCCCTAATGAGTCTTTACTTTAAGACGGTGATCCCTAATGAGTCTTAACTGCAAGCCGGTGACCCCTAATGAGTCTTTACTGTAAGCCGGTGACCCCTAATGAGTCTTTACTTTAAGCCGGTGACCCCTAATGAGTCTTTACTTTAAGCCGGTGACCCCTAATGAGTCTTTGCTATAACCCAATGACCCCTAATGAGTCTTTACTTTAAGCTGGTGATCCCTAATGAGTCTTAACTGCAAGCCGGTGACCCCTAATGAGTCTTTACTTTAAGCCGGTGACCCCTAATGAGTCTTTACTTTAAGCCGGTGACCCCTAATGAGTCTTTACTTTAAGCCGGTGATCCCTAATGAGTCTTTACTGCAAGCCGGTGACCCCTAATGAGTCTTTACTATTACCCAATGACCCCTAATGAGTCTGTACTTTAAGCCGGTGACCCCTAAAGAGTCTTTATTTTAAGCCGGTGATCCCTAATGAGTCTTTACTGTAAGCCAGTTACCTTTAATGAGTCTTTACTATAACCCAATGACCCCTAATGAGTCTTTACTTTAAGCAGGTGATCCCTAATGAGTCTTTACTGCAAGCCGGTGACCCCTAATGAGTCTTTACTATAACCCAATGACCCCTAATGAGTCTTTACTATAACCCAATGACCCCTAATGAGTCTTTACTGTAAGCCGGTGATCCCTAATGAGTCTTAACTGCAAGCCGGTGACCCCTAATGAGTCTTTACTTTAAGCAGGTGATCCCTAATGAGTCTTTACTGCAAGCCGGTGACCCCTAATGAGTCTTTACTATAACCCAATGAACCCTAATGAGTCTTTACTATAACCCAATGACCCCTAATGAGTCTTTACTGTAAGCTGGTGATCTCTAATGAGTCTTAACTGCAAGCCGGTGACCCCTAATGAGTCTTTACTTTAAGCCGGTGATCCCTAATGAGTCTTTACTGTAAGCCGGTGACCGCTAATGAGTCTTTACTTTAAGCCGGTGACCCCTAATGAGTCTTTACTTTAAGCCGGTGACCCCTAATGAGTCTTTACTTTAAGTCTTTACTTTAAGCCGGTGACCCCTAATGAGTCTTTACTTTAAGCCGGTGATCCCTAATGAGTCTTTACTTTAAGCCGGTGATCCCTAATGAGTCTTTACTGCAAGCCGGTGACCCCTAATGAGTCTTTACTATTACCCAATGACCCCTAATGAGTGTTTACTGTAATGAGTCTTTACTTTAAGCCGGTAATCCATAATGAGTCTTTACTTTAAGCCGGTGATCCCTAATGAGTCTTAACTGCAAGCCGGTGATCCCTAATGAGTCTTTACTATAACCAATGACCCCTACTGAGTCTTTACTGTAAGCCGATGACCCCTAACAAGATTTTACTGTAAGCTGTGGACCCTAATGAGTCTTTACTGTAAGCCGATGACCCCTAATGAGTCTTTACTGTAAGCTGATGACCCCTAATGAGTCTTTATTGCAAGCCAGTGACTCCTAATGAGTCTTTAATGCGAGCTGGTGACCCCTAATGAGTCTTTACAGTAAGCTGGTGACCCCTAATGAGTCATTATTAGAAGCTGGGGACCCCTAATGAGTCATTATTAGAAGCTGGGGACCCCTGCCTAAGCATTTCAATGATTTGAAACTTAAAACAACACATACAAATTACAGAAACAAGCATTCATCAAAAAAATACATAAATGATGAAATAGTCACAATCAAATATATAAAAAGAACAAACAATTTTAATGGGAAGATTGGAGCTTTTCTAAACTTAATTGAGGGCACTCATCGTCCATACTAAATTCTGGTTCACACACTTAGACCACTCCCACAAATCAGTCTGAAGATACTAACGTCATTTTTACTCTCCAATTTCAAATTCCTTCGCATTTACAGAGCGTTTAAAATTTTTCATTTTTACATTTTACTTCTTTGTATACACTTTATCAATTTGTTAGTATTATTTATTTTTCTTAGTAGTAGCCAATCCCTTGAGTAGGCTTTGTGGACCCCCAACGATCGCCGGATCACAGGATAAGAACCACTGGCATGATATAACAATGATTGTGGAATGAATCACATTGTATAATGAACAAATGACTGAATACTTTAATGATAATTATGGCTTGATAACATGATGGAGAATCATTCACAGGCACAGTAGGCTAAAGTGAGAATCATTCACAGGCACAGTAGGATAAAGTGAGAATCATTAACATGCTTAGTAGGCTAAAGTGAGAATCATTCACAGGCACAGTAGGCTAATGTGAGAATCATTCACAGGCACAGTAGGCTAATGTGAGAATCATTCACATGCTTAGTAGGCTAAAGTGAGAATCATTCACAGGCACAGTAGGCTAATGTGAGAATCATTCACAGGCACAGTATGCTAATGTGAGAATCATTCACAGGCACAGTAGGCTAAAGTGAGAATCATTCACAGGCTTAGTAGGCTAAAGTGAGAATCATTCACAGGCACAGTAGGCTAAAGTGAGAATCATTCACAGGCTTAGTAGGCTAAAGTGAGAATCATTCACAGGCACAGTAGGCTAAAGTGAGAATCATTCACAGGCTTAGTAGGTTAAAGTGAAAGAACCAGTCATAGTCGGTAAGGAGAAAGTACTTTTCCATTGTAATAGGGATTTTATGACACATTTGGGATTTTTTCTTACCTATCCTGTCTTCCGTACCAATGTCATTATGTTCCAACCTGTTAAAGTGATCTGCTTTGGTGGCCTTCTTCAGGGCAACACATATTACAGCACTGTTCAAAGTACAATATCTCCTTGAAATGTGGTGAATTTCTTTGAGTGTGGTCTTCCAAATGAAATTCCTGGAGATAAAAAAATGGGTCATCGTAACAAATGTTTATCATCTGTGAGCGTAGGTGTTGGGTTTTGCTTCGACATGTTTCAGTTCATGCTTTCAAAGTGAAGGATTCTTGGGGCATATTACCAACGATTAGCGATATTTAACGCTAACGAGGCTTAGCAACGAATTTTTTAACGCTAAGCATCGCCGGAAATTATCGCAGAGATAACTTGCTATTAGCAAGGTTTATCTCAGAAGTGATAAAAATCCTCGCGCTAACTGCCAAATGAGAGATTATCACTGGAAAACCAACGATAATCTCTCGAAGTTTTGAGTTAGCTTGATGATAGGGGCTCACAAACTTAGCCATGATATCCACCTTCCATTGGATATCATGGCTAAGTCAGGAAAATAGCAGGTGTAAAAAAAGCAGTGCTAACCGCGGTTAGCACTGCTTTTTTTATCACTAACCGGGTTAGCGAAATCCTTGATAATAGAAGAAATGTCGCTTAACAACATTTCTCCTATTATTTTTCTCTGGAACGCCCCCTTTGCATCTCATTAGAGATGCAAGGGGAAGCGAAGAGAAAAAGGGTGCTAACATGCGAATTTGCGTGTTAGCACCCTGTTGCTGATAGGGAGATCATTTTATCTCCGCTTTCTTGGCTTTTAAAGCCAAAAAAGCGGAGATAAATCCCTTGATAATATGCCCCAAGATGTGTTGAGATGTGTTTTTTCTGTGCCTGGTGCTACCAGCCAGGTATGTGTGACTGTGAAGGTCAGTCAGAGGAGGAGAAGGCGGAGCAGGACGCTACCCTGCTTCTGATGTGGCATCTAGACATCAATGTACCGTCCTCTGTATGTTATTACTATGAAAGGAGCTACCTGCTTGAACACCGGAGTCCAGCATGTGCGTGTCGTGCGACCTTACAGTACTATGGAAACTATAACATGATGGAATGCTGGGGCTCTCTTAACCTTTTACGGTGGCAGAAGAACAGTCTGCACTAGAGATAGGATGCACATGAGGAATCCATGGGTACTGCATGTGAAAATGGAAAGAAATAAAAGTGCAGGTTGCCTTTACACAAGGAACCACTGGATGTAGAAGAATTATGGGTGGGACAGGAAGTGCCTTCATGACAGTTGTGTCGTCAGAATGGGAACATGTGTTGTGACATCACATAATAATGGGGCGGGTGCTTGGCGCTTTGAGAAGAGGAGCACCGCCTGCATTATGACGTCACACAATCATTGGCTCAGAGAAGTGACATCACAGTCGACTTGAATACTGAAATTGTATCTTATTGAATCCACTGAGGGGAGTGAACGTTAAGCAGAGGGAAAGAATCGTTGGGAAAGTAAGTCGTCGAGTGAGGAAATGTTAGCAGGGAGTGTGAAAAAATTTACATTAAAGTAGCATAGCACACACGCATATATATATATATAGGGCAATTTGTTTTCCATAAAATTCACGGCGGCCCGTGCCGTGGGGATTGAGCACCATTTTCATAAAGGAATGAAAAGGCTGTGGGATGGAACTTTTGCCAAAACCACGAGGCACGTCGCTCCCATGCACAAAGAGGAAGCCTGCATCTCTGCATCCCGTCCTACTAAGGATTTAAATGGACTTAAATTTGACTCTTGAAATATTGTACCCACTAAAGGTCAGTCACTTGTACTCACCATAGGACTATAAGTCCCAGCATGCAATCGGGCTGAATGTTGCCACGCCCACTAATTAATGCGAGAAAAGTAATAAAGAAAATACAATGGTGAGCCCACAGTGTTTCAGAGTCTGCCTAAGAAGAAGAGGCGTGATGCCTCGAAACGCGTCGGCTTTGTCACAGAATTAAGGGGCACAGAGAGGCGAGCTGCAGCGAGGCTGACACAACAGAGAGCGCCGTTGAGTGCCCTCCCGTTGCTGAAGGGCAATTTGTTTTCCATAAAATTCACGGCGGCCCGTGCCGTGGGGATTGAGCACCATTTTCATAAAGGAATGAAAAGGCTGTGGGATGGAACTTTTGCCAAAACCACGAGGCACGTCGCTCCCATGCACAAAGAGGAAGCCTGCATCTCTGCATCCCGTCCTACTAAGGATTTAAATGGACTTAAATTTGACTCTTGAAATATTGTACCCACTAAAGGTCAGTCACTTGTACTCACCATAGGACTATAAGTCCCAGCATGCAATCGGGCTGAATGTTGCCACGCCCACTAATTAATGCGAGAAAAGTAATAAAGAAAATACAATGGTGAGCCCACAGTGTTTCAGAGTCTGCCTAAGAAGAAGAGGCGTGATGCCTCGAAACGCGTCGGCTTTGTCACAGAATTAAGGGGCACAGAGAGGCGAGCTGCAGCGAGGCTGACACAACAGAGAGCGCCGTTGAGTGCCCTCCCGTTGCTGAAGGGCAATTTGTTTTCCATATATATATATATATATATATATACAATCTCATGAAATACTGTCACCTGTGACCTCAGACCAGGCAGTCACAATGTTCCCTCGTGCCATAAAAAAATAGTGCAACGTCTTACTTCATCTGTTATACACTGTTGCTTACCGCTTACATAGGCCAACCCGGGAGGATGAAATGCTGAGTCTTTAAATCTGTGATCCCTCTGCAAGGGGCACTCGACCTACCGAGCTACATTACTTAAAAGGGTCACCTAAGTCTTTAGATTCTTGGAAAATCGCCCCTCTGCCATTCCTGAGCTATCTCTGGCGCCTTAAAATCTTTGATGCTTCAGGCTGGTGCAAACACAGGTGCCTCGAAGTATCTGCCCGCCTTCAGTGCGCTGCGGAGATCAGGCACCGAGGACTTGGCTGCATCAAATGAAATTGAATGTTCCTTCCCAGGGGCAGCTCGTTGAGGTTACTTCCAAAAGTGCTAGATTGCAAATCACTGGTTACTTGGCAACGCAACAAAGCCTTATTCCTGAAATACAAGTCATCCTGAATGCATTACGGATAATTGCAAACTACCCTAAAGTAATTATATCATTCTCAGAGAACTCCTAAGAGAAATATTATGTCACGTGATTCGATATTGTACAAAAAACAATGCTGCAAGTCTTTATGGAGGGAAAACGTTTATTAAAACCCTAGAATCATATTTTAATTCAGGATGTAATATTTGCCTAGCTAGCAGCAGGATACCTACTCGGCGCACCGAGTGAAACATAAGCGATATGTTTAATACTCCAATCCTGTCAGGTTTTAATATTTTTAACATGCTTAAAACTAAGCCTGGGCGGTAAATTTCGGTCTGCTCGTGGAATTTGCGGAATTTGGGTAACTTCGTGTTCCACGGAGAACGCAAAATTGCCCAAAATTCTACGTTCTGCAACTTTGCAAAATCTTTTGTTTGTTCGCGATCTCAAAATGCGTGTTTGCGAGATATTTCCCCCCAGCACGCAAACAGTAATTGCGAACAGGAAAAAAGCATCGCGAACAAGCAATTCCGCGTGTTCACGGAATTTCTGCGTGTTATCGGAGATTTTTTACCGTTTTGCAGAGATTTGCGTAACGCGATTACGCAAATTACGCCCACCCCTACTTAAAACGATTGCCAGATCCGTAACAGATTTTCCAGGTAACAACATGACATAATATTTCCTTGATTATATCAAAATTAGAAATATTTCAAAAGTCAGTGACCATTCTGAAAGTCTGGTAGAATTGAGACCCTTGAATGTTGGTGTATGATGTAATTAGCATACTACGTTTTGGGAAAAATCATGAATTGGATTACTGTTGCCTTAAGCAATGGAATCATTTGCATTAAGAGAAACTGAAGAAAGACTGGGCTGGTCTAAGGCAAATGAATCTCAGTTTCTGTATCGACCTGTGTGATTTATCTACCACTCGTTGAGGCGCTGGCGGCTTTACAGGCCTCAAACATCTCTATGAATGTCAACGACCAACAAGCCACTTGCTTTGCAAATGGATGACTTAAACGTTAAAGCCCGGTTTATAGCCCGGCCTCCTAATGCAGCGGTTTATAGCGCGTCTTTCCTATCTGGTCGATGCTGTTTATCATGAGAGGAGTCATTTTGTCTCACACAGGCAGGCGTTTGAGACTATTGGTTGGGTTTTCTCAGATAATGCTTTGAGATAGAAGATCAGTAAGTATGTAAAATTTGGGTAAAGCCTACCAGTTAGGGTGGTGGCCAAGATACTGACTGCTGGAAAAACCAAGAACCCTGTCGCGACGTAACTGTGGGTGGATCATTTTGCATCCTGTGGTACCAGTAAAACCGAGTGTGAAATTATAGGGGTTTATATGTTATACCAGACAAACCACCTACGGAATGGGGAGTAACATGCGCACAACCGGTGTTACCGCTATGATTTCAATATTGCACACCATAATTCTGGGTCTTTTTTGGAGAGGACGAACCTAAACTTGCTTCTTTCTAGTTGGGGGAAGTAGTAACCCCAGTACTAGTATCTGGAGTGGTCTGTTTGAACCCTGGAGACCTTCTCTTGTCCAATGACGGATGTGGTCTTGGCATGTGACGATATTTGTCTCAGTCCTCATTCTATTGGAACGTGGAATTGGCGTGCCATTGGCTTGCATTTGGAAGTGCACCTAGTAGTCTTGCACCACTTATACCTATGGGAGAGAGAGGTGTCTGTCGAGTTTATCAAGTGTGTAGATAGTGTTGGGAAGGGACTCTTCCTGCAGAGAGCTAAACCAACACTGGCGGATTTGACACTGATCTTGTAATCTGCTCATTCATTGGTTTAAAGGCAGAGAAGTCAACCCAAGCAGTGGAGGAAGGATAAAGTAAAGTCCACATTTGTAAAGCGCACAATCACCCGTAAGGGTCTCTAGGCGCTGGGGGCCGTCGGGAAGATTAAGCGAGCTATTGCCCAGAGTCACATGGTGCTGGGCTAACCTGCCGCCGGAGCCGGGGATCGAACCGTGGTCCCCAGATTCCAGCGTCAGTCGCCCTGGCCGCGGCGCCACACCTCTCCCACCCAATGATGGTTGATTATGGCAACGTTTTTGAGTTCAAATACACAAAAAGTGATTGAAAGAACGCTTGGAAAAAGCCTAACCACCACCAGTCCCTCAGAGTAACATTCCAATCCATCGTTTTTTGCTCACCATGCAATCTCAGATTAGAACCAACCAAACGCAACTCAGTCCAAACTGCCAAGCCAGGTCCTCTCCGAATTATATTACAAGCAACCCAGAACGAGTGTTGGCATAATTAAACTTCTTCAGCTGGGTGCAGCTTGGTTCCAGTGGTACAGTGAGCACAGGGCACACATCTGGGCATAGCCATGGCCACTCAGGCCATTACATCAAACACACAAAAAGGTAATGACACGTATGTTTATAAATTCTCTAATCGCTAAGGGTAGAATTCTAATGCATAGTTTTGTTGCCCACCATGCCACCTCTAATTAGACCCAACCATATGCAAATACGCCTTGGCCTTCTTAATGGCAACACATAGTACAACACTGTTTGAAGTACAATATCTACTTTAAATGTTGTCAATGTCTTTGAGTGTGGTCTTTTTATTTAAATTAGTGGAGAGAAAAAAATGGGTAATTGTAACAAATGCTTATCACCTGTGGTCCTGTTCCAATAAGAATTATTTAGAATGGTTTTGTCGAGTTTGGTAATATTCTATAATAAGACTAGTATTACATATTTACAGTATTGATGAGTGTAAAGGTGTTCACCAACCTTTTGGGTTTGTAAGGACAATGTAATTTGACCTGTTTAGAAAGTTGGCAATGAGTCCATTGAGGTGGGCTCTGTACGCCCCTCCGATGGCGGACATCTCTTCCTACATCTCTTGCGCACAGCCTTATCAGTCTAAAATTATGATCCATGTTACGGTAATTCACTGTTTCTATAAGTCTTTCCATAGCTTGCTGTTGAGGTCCCCATGAATGCTTTGGGCACACAATTTGGTTGTCTTGTTTTGCAGGGGACTTGCATGCCCAGCTGAATTTAGATGTTGGGTTAGATAGCTAGTACATTCTGGTTTTCATTGTCAGGCCGGTTGTATTATAAATTACCCAAAAATCTGCCTGGCTGTCTCACCCGGGTGTGCTTTATGTCAGGTCTGCAGGAGATGCAACAATTGTTTTTGACAGGTAGGACGATGGTTGAATGGTTGCACCAGGCAGTTGTATCTCTGTGTGTGATTGAATAGAAGGGTCAGGAGTATGGTGTGTTATGTATGTTTGGCTGCTAAGAGTTTGTCCAACCTTAGTGTGTTAATTTTTCAAAGAGTATATTTGTAGTCCGTGTTGTGTATGCCCGTGTTGGAATCGCCAAGTACAAGAGTTTTTCCCGGTAAATGTTGACCAAGATCTGGGATTCGATCCATTAATCTGATCGTTGCATCCCGGGGTTGGTCTAAAGACGGGACTGCATGTCTCAGAGTCAGCCCGCAGGCATTGTTTATGGGGGGACACTGTGTGATCTGGTGGATGTTGGGGGACAGAGGGGCTTTGGTTGGAACAACCCTCTTCTTGCACCTTTTGACTTGGTGTAAGACCACTTTGAGTGAGGGCAACTTGTCGTTGATGGTTTGTTTCATGTTAGTTGTGTGGTTTCTGTGTCCATGGGGGATACCTGTTCTGCAGAGTTTGCGCCCCAATTATCTCAGAAGATCTTCCAATGGAGGGATCGGTTCATAAGGGTGTGGGTGAAAAAGAGGAAGCAAATATTGGATTTACTGTAAGAACTCTACTTGTAGGCTTGAGCCACTGTGAGCCACCCCATTTCCCACCACCCCTGGCCAATGGTCGCTGCCCGCACGGGCACACACAGCTCACGCCCCGCTAGAGTGCTACCAGCCCCTCTATTACGCTCTTCCTTGCTATCAATAGGGCTTTTGGGCTGAAAAGACAGCATCAGAGCTCAGTTGGTTGAAGCACTTGCTGCAAACGACAGAGTATAAACTACAGATGGCAGATTGGATCCCCAACACTGCCTTTCGGTATCTCAAGCAGGGCACAAGTACTAAAAAAAAGAAGTGGGGGGACGCTGACGTCACGACAGGAAGTGATGTCACAAAAGGTGGCTTGCACTCAGTTGCAGTTTATAGTTATCGAGCTAGCGGTAAAATAAGCGGGGGGACGCCGTCCACCTGCGTGGTACCCCGACTCAAGCCCTTAAATACATTTTATTCAAGGTTGATACATTTCGTCTGATTGACTTGTGAAGTGCTTTTTGTACATGCACTTTGATATTGTATCAATGAATATAGCTATAAGACTAAGGATAATGAAATATACTTATAATGAGAACAGCATTATTTCGTTATTTCAGGCAATAAAGAAAAACGCGAAAAGTCGCTTGGCATAATTTACAATCAGCGATTACTGACGTCACGCTTAATGCGCACCCAGGGAGCCATCTTACCTGTTTCAGCTGTCAAATGAAAATAGCTAGGCGTGAAAATGTATATTCTTTGCCGCTGAATAAAACAAGTTCAAAGGTTAATTGCAGGGAGACAGTGAGAATAATTTCAACACAGAAGCGCCCTTCACTGCCGTGCCAAAGGACGTCTTAGCAGCAACGATACCTCCGCTCTGACAAGGACGGAAGTATCTGCTAAAACTCCTTCCGGCATTTGAAAAAGAAATGCTTTCTTTTAATGCCAGCCCACAACGCAATTTCTTTTTCCCACTACATTCTAGGGGACAAGGAGTTTAACAAAACAGCATGAGTTTCATTCAAGGCTTTTTTCAAGGCGCTGCATTGTGAGTAGATTCAAAAGGCGACGCATTCAGCAGATATGTTTTAAATGAAAGATGCTATTAAACATCTTAGTTGTGTGTGAAAGAAAAACGACTGCAGTATTTTTTTATAACATTGAAACTTGGATGGTTTGTTTAAAGGAAGTCTTTTTAATCGCAAGAGATGGAGAAGCTTCTGGATATTACATCAAGGTCTTACTGGCATCCTTTGTGTTTTATCATGTGTTATAAATACATGAAAGCGCTATGGAGCTTGCTGCCGCTGTACTTGGGAGGGTAGGACACTATCCTGTCTTTCTTTTATATTGTATGTAAGACCTGACTTCCTTGGTGTGGTATCAATCTTAATAAAAACACCAAATGTATTCTTAGTATTATATGAGATAAAGTACACCCTACTGCATATTATAAGGCTATATTGGAAGTCAACTTGGAGTCAGATCTGCAGCTTCTGACGTCCATGTGTGCTGAAATGCAGCCTGCGCCTTCATTTCAGTGTCGTGATCTGAAGCCGAGCGCATGGCAGGCGAGGAGTGCCCGATTTCCACTTGAATGAGATATATCGTCTGCCTGCTTTCTTCCCCTCCTTGAGAAGGCAGGGGCTTCTGTGACTAATTGCTCTGGTGATTCTGTTCTACAAACACAGCGAAATGAGATCAGCTGAGTGCTACAGTAAAATATCCCCCTGCTAAGGGGAAATGGATGTTGTGCTGACACAGGCGCTTTCAATCCATCTCTGAGAAAAGGCGCCCTTGGAACAGGGTTGGGTTTTTGGCTGCCAGGGAGGCAGGACATTCCTGGGACAAAAAGCATCGCTGTCTGGGCAGCCAGACGGGGTTTGGCCTATAGCATGACTATGAGATTACTGAAAAAATCAATCCTGCTAAAAGGCTGGAGGAGTTGGAGCAGAATCAGTCATATGCAGGGCCACTGGAATAATGTGATTGTGCGCCCGCTGCAAATTTCATATAATCATTGATTTACCGCATTTGCCACATAACCCATCGTCTGCTGCATAATCTGCAGTTTTTAACAAGAAACATGTTTTCTAGCTTTGGCGGTTCAAAAGTTACTAAAAACACAGCGACACTTGTTGCAGCGCAGTGGAAGGCACTTTGCTAAGGTTGACTGGTCACCTTTCTGTTGCTTATTGTTAAATGTGTTTACTAAACTGGCACTAATGAGGTGCAACCAATGCCCAGACAGTGTTAATAAGTGTAAAAAGGACAAAATAAAGAAGAAATTCTATCAAAAAATATGCCGCATTACATCACATAATTTGCCTTTTCTTGCTTCATAATCTGCTCTACCCTACCGCTTAATTTGACACTTCCTTGCCACTTAATTCGGGAAATAACCTTTACAACGCAACTTTTACAACGCACTACCATTACCACAAAACTTTTACAAAGCAACATCCATTACATAGCATGCAATTACAATGCAACCATTACAACACATGACACTACAACGCATACCATTACAACGCATGTCATTACAACGCAGTCATTACAATGCATACCATTACAACACATACCATTACCATCCAACACTTACCCTACTGTTGCACCCCCTAGAGTTAGAATAGTAATTTTTACCCCTACGCTATCCCATACTTACCATACATGCAATGTAATGTTATGCGTTGTAATGGTATGCGTTGTAAAGGTAGTATGCGTTGTAATGGGATGCTTTGTAAAGGTAGTTTTAAAAAAAATTGTTGTAATGGCATGCGTTGTAATAGAATGCGTTGTAATGGATGTTGCGTTGTAATAGAATGCGTTGTAATGGATGTTGAGTTGTAAAAAATGCATTGTAAAGTGTGCGTTGTAAAAGTATGCGTTGTAACGTCATACAACCTTTTAATGACACTGGCTCCTGGGATAGTCTTACAGTTTTTTTTATAGGCCACCCCCTCCAAAACTCGACTGGTTCCCTAGTACTCCCAAGAATTACTCAGAGAACAAAGTAGTGCTTGCTTGCTCAGGGCGCTATGCAGAAAGAGGATAAAGACAGCATTAAAAGCTTTCATTGTATGCAGCAGAAAGATTGAAACCTCAGCTCATGGAGGCCAGTTGCTGTTTTAGGTGAGCTTGTCCGTCCGTGGTTGTCGCGTTCTGTTTAAAAACTCCACAGGTGTTGTTGTTCCTTAAGGTATGTGGGTCAATCCAGATGTATCAGAAAAAGAAATGCATGTTCCACTAAGCTGTGTCTCTGCACAATAAAAACGATATAAAAAGAAAGCGCTGCAAGAATTGCATTCTGGATACTGGGTTATCAAAGTCTGCTGAATCTGCAGCTAGCGCCTGGATAACCTCTCGGGTGACAAGCAGCACTCTACAAATGCAACTTCATGGGTTGATTGAACGCTTCTTAATGACTGCACAGGCCCAGTGAGGTGAGAACAATGGGCTCCTGTGAGGAATGCCGCAAGGAATGAGCTTAGACAGCGCAAAATGTCTTCGGTGGAAAGCTTGAATTTATCTCAGCCACAAGCAATTGTTCTGGGTCACATTCCAATCTGTCGTTTTTAGCTTTTCTGTGATATTAGATCCAGAGAGCGGCCATATGCAAATCAGCCCTGGTCCTGCTTGAATAAGAGCAGTTCAGCCATAACTGCCAGGCCCAATCTGGACATGAGCAGAGTCGTTAGTGGGCTACATCTTGAGTCCTGTGGCACAACAAGCACCTGGCCCACGTCTAGGCAGACCAGGAGCACATCTGGAGAGCAATTAACAGCAGGAATGAGATGTTACCAGAAAGCACTGAGCACTGCTGCAGCCAGGCTGCAGAAAGTACAGTTCAACGCACTGAATGCATTAATAGACACCTTGCAGTATGTGTTTCAGAACTTAAACAATGAAACTCTCCCTGCCAAGAAGGATTGTGTTAACGAGACTTCAGTTATTCAAGTTTTACCAAGTTACCTCACAGTCCCAAGGCGCACCCAATAGGCTCAGTGCTTCCTCTGTTCCGGGTTTGCAACCAATCAGTAGTAACATCATTGATAAGACTAGTTCCTCTTATACCACCACTAAATTCAATGTGATACCACAGGGAACATGGGCAAACCCCCTTGAAAATCAATGAAACACAGGAAAGGTAAAGTCGCTGAGAAATAAGGAAGAAAATAGTATAGGCAACAAAGAGAAACAGATGCAGGTGACAGAGGTGACTTTTTAATGTCTAGATTCAAAAGGCGTGCCCCACTTGAATATCAAAAGTCATAATAGTGATAGGACTCAATGTCGAGGAAAGAATATCAAAAATAAAATATTTGCAGTCATGTGAGTCTAGATTTTCTTTACCGAACTCCACATATATGCACCTACAAGGTACGTATATCTTCATGGTTCAATGATGTGAAGTTAGGAACAGTAAATCTATCATTCTCTTAAACAGATTAATGATAGAGAGGAGCAGACGAAGAGGCTGTGACTGGTTTTGAGCGATCATTATAAATTGTTAGATGCTCTGAGTGATGAGAATGAAGACCTTGAAAACAAGACAACATTGAATAATTTAGGAATGTTTGGCACATCAGAAGGAAAAGAGGAGAAGACAGCACAACGTTTCTATGTGAGCTGTTTCCTAATTACGAGTTGATCAGACATATATCAAGGATGCACCAGATCAGGTTGTTTTATTTTGATAATAATAGAACACAGGCAGAAAAGGAGACGGGGAGTAGAGAGTGGTTATTCCAGTGGATTTTACACATTAGTCTCTTTGATGACAGAGATGATTTGAAGGGTAAATAAATGGTCACTATATGCAAAAAAGGAAGTATATGATGTTTTATGTATCTATCTCTGGCTCGAGAAACACTTAATTTATGACCTGCACATTGTTATCATCTTTTTTCTGGACAGAGTCCTGATTTCTCAATGTTAAAGAATTGTTGCCATGTGTTGGTTGCACAACTGGCCCATAGGGACCTCTACCTACCAGATGACCAACTTACCTGAAGTGACAGGCCAGCTCACCCATGTATTATGTGCCACACACAGGCATGAAGGGCAGTCCTGCTGAAGGGCTCACATTTTTAAGTCCCACTTGGCAGTCGACTGGCACATCCCATCCCCACATACCGCTTACGGGACACAGGCCCACGGCGTAACAGAAGTGCTGCTCATGCTTTCATCTCCCGACCGCTGTATAGCTCAAGGTTATGGAGCACTCTGGAATATGAGCAAATGTCAGCACACTCAGCTCGACCATCCATCTCTGCCATTTGATTACCGTCGGAACCTATGAATAAATTAGCCCTGGCAGGTGCTGTAAATTGTGCCACGTACTAAATCCGAACAGCAAATGTTAGAGAAGGACATGTCGGTGTTCGGACAACAGTATTGCACGCGTTTCCGATTCTGGAACCCATGTGGAGTACACAACATCCTTCTATACTCCTGAAACAGGAGGGTGATTCATACCAATGATCAGGGCTGCTCTGGTTGGTTTAAGGCCAAGGCTGCAATTTAGGACAATGGCCCTTGTTAGACAGACTAAAAGGATGACATAAGAAGCATAAATAGAGTGGGGTGATGAAAGGCCATATTTTTCAGCACACTGTTGCAGAGAGAATGGGGTGAGGGAACAAGAGGGGAAAAGAAGATAAAAAGAAAGAATGCATGAGAAAAGGGTATAAAATGTGAGACACAAGTGAATAGAGATAAAAACAAAAGAAGACACAAGGAAGAAGAGATGTTAAGAGCAGTCAGAGATTCTGAAAGTACAAGAGAAAAGTTAGAGAAAGAGGAAGAACTTGGGGAACAAAGAATTATTGAGTAAAAATATGTCGAGAGATAAGTGGAAGTAACAGTCAGAACAGTGGGGAAAGAGGGGAATGAAGAATTTGAGGCACCACAGCAATAGGTAACGTCATAGGAAGAAAAAGATGAGGATGAATAGGAAAAGGAAAAGGAAAAAAAGAAAGGGCGAGAGGCTGGTATAGAAAAAGATAAAGCAGTAAAGGCATCCCAAAAAAGAGGAGGGGGAAACGAAGATCAAAGAAAAATCTTAGGAAAAAAAAAGAGAGCAACAAAGTGACCTGACAGAAGGAGCCATTAGATAGGGAAGCCTACTTGCCAGAAATGGCTCCATTTTCTATTTGCATGTGACAGCCTCCGATTTGTAAATAGATGATTCTGCTGGGATTCACTGCGACTCCCTGTGGCGGTGCCTGCGCTTGCTGCTTCTCGCTGAACATTGCAGCAGCTTGTGATTGATGGTGTAGGGTATATAGAAGAGCAAAGCAGTGCCGTAGAGTCCTTCTTTGGAAGCGTCTCTTGTGCCAGTCCAAGGAGGTTCCAAGGGATGCCTGGTCAGCCTCGCCGCGGCCTAGGGTTATGGGTAAAGGGCCTTTCTAGTCTGAGCAAGGACCTGGTGCAGTGAAATTGTACAGACTGTACATAGGGTCTCATTAGACCTGGTGCTGGTACTAACACTGGCATGGGACATGTGTGCCACTTTAACCCCTTGTGTGCTGGTGACGGAACCACTCCATCACCAGCCACGGACGCGCTGTGCTGGTTACGGAGTGGTTCTGTCATGGCGCGCCGCCCTGCCCACGGTTACGTCATGAGCATGGCAGCGCCACGCAGCCCCCCTCCCCCCCAGCGCCGCGGCGGAATTACCGCAACGGCCAAGGGGTTAATGTCCAGTCCTGATTTAGAACTGAGGGCAAATTATTGTGGCTGTCAGCCAGGTTAGTCCTAACTAAGCACAAATTGGGAAAACACAGAAATTACTCTTGCAAATATATTCATATAGTAAACCTACACTTTTGTGTACGTTTTGGATTTTTTGCAATTCACAAAGGAATTTTACGAGTAGCATCTTTACGACTGCCTATCTTTTTATGTGCGGAGTCTCCGCGGCGTGTGCGGAGACTTCATAGTCTCAAAGATACTACTCGTAAAATTGCTTTGTGAATTGCAAAAAATCAGAAACTTACACAAAAGTAGGCTGTGAAACCACAATTGACTTTGCACTAACGTCACCCACTAAACCCAACTTTATAACTTTTTGGGAGATTGGGGACGACCCAATGAGCGATCATTATCCTATTATTTAATGGGGTAATGATCGCAGAGGAGAAAGCAAAGGAATCTAGCGGGCCTCTATATTCACTTGAGGTCACTTTAACAAAGATAAACGGCTATGTGATAAAGTGGGAGAAATTGAATCCCTTAATCTTCTTTCACAACCTCATATCATCTTGCTTTACAGACATATTTGTCTGTCTAGAAGAAGATATTGATCCAAAGGCGATCATGGCAGCCTTTGCTAATATTCAGCTTTACATTAAAGACATGCTAACTAGGAGCCACAAAAAGAATGGGAAACACACACGTGGGTGGTTCGACTCCAGGTGTACAGCTGCCCTAAAGAATTTGAAGAAAGTTTTAAATGCTATTCCCAAAGATAGGGTGCAAATTTCCAAGGCCAGACGAGAGTATAAGAGGGAAATTAACCATCGGAAGGCAATAATGAAAAGGGAGGCCTGGGAAGCTTTGGGGGAAGCTGCCAGGAATAAGGACACTAACCTCTTTTGGAAAGTTATAAGATCGGTATATAACACAAAAGTTAGTGACAATTGCATAGACGTAGCAATTACGGCAGAGCTCTGGGTAGAACACTACGGCAAACTTTATACCAATAGCCAGGGGGACACCCAGAACCAACAAAAGGAAGCCTCATCCTTGAATAATTTAATTCAGGATTACCAGTCAAGTGACCCCCCAGTATCCCCCTATCCAATTGATCTGGTTTTTACCTCTCTAGAAGTGGAAAATGCCATCAGGGAAAGCCCATCAGGGAAAGCTCCTGGCCCCGACCACACCCCTGTGGACGTTTACAAAACAAACCTCGAATTCTGGGCTCCCCTCTTAACTAACGTTTTAAATATGGGAAACAAATGTGGCTTAATTAACACCTGGTCAGATGCAATTGTAGTGCCCATCTTTAAAAAGGGGAATAGGGACGATCCTGCTTGCTACCGTCCTATATCTCTAATGGACGGCCTCATGAAAATTGCAGGAAGGATCGTCCTTAAGAGAATCCAACATTGGGAGACAGAGAAAAAGGTCATCTCCGAACTCCAATACGGGTTCCGAAAGGGAATGGGTACCCAGGAACAATGTTTAAACCTGTCCCTATTGATCTCCAAATACACCGAGGCCAAAAAAGGGGACCTGTTTGTTACCTTTGTTGACCTCAGCTCAGCATTTGATTGTGTGGAACATCTTCAGCTCTGGTCAACATTGGAACATATCGGGGTGGATCCCACCATCATCATATTCATAAAAGAACTATATAGAGATGCCGGGGCTAGAGTGAGGTTCGGGTCCCAGGGTCAATGCACACAGAAATTTGCCATAAATAGAGGGGTTAGGCAAGGCTGTATACTTGCGCCCCTCTTATTTAGTTTTTATATAAATTCTATCGTAGAGCATTTAATAAATCTGCCAAGTGACTACCCAGCTGTCAATGGTAGGCCTGTACCCATTCTTTTATATGCCGATGACGCGGCAATCATGTCTAGGACTAAGGTAGGGCTGCAGAGAGCAGTAACTGAATTCTCATCCTACATGGGGAAACGAAATCTGAAAGTGAACATCTCCAAAACTTTCTCCATGTCATGCACCCAAAAGAACAAAAGGCCACAATGTTCGATATATCTTGACGAGCAAAGAATTGAGTGCACGGACACCTTTTGCTATCTGGGTGTTGTTTTTGAGAGGAAAGGAGGTTGGAAACACGCAGTATCTGCTAGGAAACTTGCCTTTAGTCGTGCCATTGGGGCTCTGCGAACTTTCGCAGCAAAAATCGGGGGCAAACCGACTGCTGAAATGTTACAGATCTATCAAGCCAAGTGTATAGCGACAGTCACTTATGGAGCAGGCCTATGGGGCTTTGAAAATGTGTCCTCGCTACAAACCTGTGAGAACCTTTTTATCCGTTATTTACTAGGTGTGAGTAAATCTACTTCGACTTTTATTACCCATATTGAGACTGGCCTCAAATACCTTAGCGACACTATAAAGTTATCACCGTGTTTGCTGTGGCACAAAATCTGGACCACTATGGAATGCCAATTTAACAGAGAACTCATCATGGACTGTAAGAACTTGGATGGTGCATCCAAAATCAAATGGCTACGATACGTCCAGCTGATGTTCTCTAAAATTGGACACCCCGAATTTTATGATGCTCCAGAGTCCCTAGAAAACTTGTCTAGGCCAGTTCTCAAAAAACTCTTAATCACACAATTGGAAAGCGCCAGATGGAACATTGAGAAACTTAAGAGTTCTACCGTGAGATATCAAAAAATTACCCCTATTGAAGGTTTACAAATGTATCTCAGGATCGAAACTGCACCTTACCCTCGTATGCTTCTTACAAGGCTGCGTTTAGGTACCTTTTTCCGTATGGTCACCCTCCCAAAACACAATGATTGGACTTTGGCGAATTTAATTTGCCCATGCGATTACCATTCTTCGCAAAGTAACATTCATATTATGTTCTTCTGTAATCTCTACTCTGCCCCGAGGAAATTATTCCTCTTACCTCTTCTTAAATCCTGGGGCATAAGAACATGTAAAACTGCTTATCTGAAGTTACTTTTGTTAGATGAGGTGTATGTTATCTTTGTTGTTTCTCGTTTTTTAATGTCAGTGATGAAATACAGAAACTCTATGGTGTAAGCCTTACATGTTTAAATTCTCTAGAAGTTCTAACATGAGACTTTTCGGTTATATGTTTATCGCTGACTTTTTATATATGGAAAAATGTTTTACAGATTCCTTATAAATTTTTTCAATGTGGAAATCTTTTTAAATTCATGGTATAAACTGTACCTGTATGCTTTTATGATTTCTCAGATAAATCGAATAAAGCCAAATTTGAACATTTGTACACAAAAGTGTACATTTACTTTTATGAAGCAGGCCCATCATGGGCACACAATGTTCCCCATTTTGTACAGATGTATAAATCTGACACAGAACTGAGAAAAAAGTCTGGTCCAAAAATTATGTGAGCCAGGGAATTTTTGTTAGTGGTTTGTACTTCGTATTCTAAATGACTCCCTTAGTGCCAGCTTTACCCACTGTTTTTGCCCAACCCCTTCCTTGAGTCACTCTGACCCGGTGTATAATCATCGTGTCTGTTGGCGCGTGAGTGTCGATGGCTTTCATTTTATCTTCAATGGAAACATGAAATGCGGAGTCGATTCCACCAGGGTACAAATACTTACCTTCAGATTAGGGAGGTGTGTTTGTAGTCCCGATTCTGGCAATATTCTTGGTAGGTGCAAAGCTGTTGGTTTTTTTTTGTGCAGATTTATATAGTGCGAACTCGACCCGAAGGTATTGGAGCGCTCTACGTGAGCACCAGTTACGTTACACAAGGACACATTCATTTACTTTTTTTATTTTTTTGGTAGGCACGGGGAGATTGAGTGATTTGCCCAGAATCACAGGATATGGAGTCGACCCCGAGGCTCGAACCCTAGTTTCCCAGCTCCAAATTCAGCAGTCTTGCCGTGAGACCATATCATCTCCCCAATTTTTATACTGGCGAAGTTGTATACATTTTCTTATTCTCATAGGTTTTTTAATGTTTGCCTTCTTGATTTCGAGATATGTGGTACTATCACACTCTTGGGGTGTTTCTTTTTTTTATTCATACATAGCCGAACTCGACCTGAAGGTATTGGAGTGCTTTACATGAACACCAGTTACATTACACAAGGTCACATTTTTTTTTTAGGCACCGGGAGATTTCCCTGTTCCTTGTTCGGGGAGAGGAGCTGCGGCTGTGCAGTCATTCCACATCTCAGGAATCAGGACACAGTGTTCTGGGCTTCTAATCAAAGCCACCCAAGCTGGAAAACACATGCCGAATTAATTGTTCTCTGTAGCTTTGCCTTTGGCAGAACTTTTCTATGCACAGTGGAACTGCACAGGAGAACACACTCGTTTGGGTGAATACACCTTATGCAGAACCATTTATATCACTAAGTCTCCTATCACCCGTTGACCTTATGCTTTTCTCTGATCCTGTACAGTGCTCCACTTACTTTATTAGGTTTGAGCTATAGAAATACCTCATACAAAAATGCAAAAAAATATTTTCAGCTTCATACACCCCTAGTTAATGGCAGGCCGCAAAGTTAATCCTTTGACGTCATGGGGGGATGCCACTTCCGCTTCCTGTTGTGTTGTAGTGAGTTGGGGCCCATGAAAAGATAGTGCTTGAAAGTAGGGGTGGGCGGAATTTGCGTAATTGCATTACGCAAATCTCCGCGAAACGGTAAAAAATCTCTGCGAACACGCAGAAATTCCGCGAACATTCAAATTGCTTGTTCGTGGTGCTTTTTTACTGTTCGCAATCGCTGTTTGCCTGCTCGAGGAGAAATATCTCCCGAACACGCATTTGAGAACACGAACGAGCAGAAAGCTGCACGAAGTCGTGGAACATAGAATTTTGGGCAATTTCGCATCCCCGCAGAACGCGAAATTACCCAAATTCCACGAGCGGAACGGAATTTACCACCCAGGCCTACTTGAAAACTTGCCCATTGTTGCAGCACGTCCTTCACCGTTAGCGGGGTGTGTTTTCACCCTCCTGTTGTGGCATTTTCACACTCCTGTGGATCGAAAGACTGAGGCGTCTCACAAGCTGTGGATTCAGGCCACGCCTCTATGCATCACCTGGTCTCTGCCTACCTGTGCTGCAGCTCGAGGCATAGGGTCAGCTCCACCTGTCCAGTCCATCGAGGAGCACATGTCATGGGGCTATAATCATTTCTATAGCCAACCACCCAATGTGCTGCCTGCGGTCCGCCACCTGTGGCCTTCCTCCAATCACAAGCCTCTGGCCTCAGGCTGTGGAATGAAAACATATATATCACCACGAAACATGTGGTGTGTCAGACATGATAGATGAAATCAGCACAACCACAGATTCATAACCAGGGGTGTCCAACGCTGGTCCTGGAAGGTGATTGAATATCACACTTTCAAGATTGCCCTGCTAGGTGCACTGACAATAAATTAGCTCATTTATATTTTCCGTGGTTCTCCTGAACATATGGCATGGATCTGGCCCTCCTGGACCTACGTGGTACTTGCCTCCTGAAACATAAATGCTCAACTAACTTGTTGCAAACCAGAGCAGGATTGAACAGCGCTTTGGGGCCACACCAGTGGTAACAAGGCGCCATATGAATGCTAAATTGGATACAATGTATATATAATCCATGGACCTTATTTCTGTGCTGGTGTCCTCGAGGCTCTCTCCTGTTTGACAAAAATGGCTTTGTAGCGTTATTTCCAGTGCATTAAATGGGCCAGTGTTGTCCGGTACGGTATTTATTTTGAGAGGGAGAGTACCTGCACTTCTCAAGCGAAACGTAATACTTTTAATTGGAGAGTGTTGGCACTTCTCAGAAACGAGCAGGTACTCTTGTACAGGGTACCTGCACTCAGGGCTTTAAGTGGGCCGAAAAAACTGCGGGGTCTCTCAAAGGGGCGTGGCAAATGTAATTAATGGTGTGGCATAAAATCACGTAAGCTAAAAATCTGTGTTTAGCATAGTGTGCCGCCCGACTTGTATTTTGCTGTTTCTGTCATCCAGATATATACTACAACAAGTAACATCATACCTACAACAAGTCAGGACTATTGGCTTTGTCAGTGATTGTTAGTTGCATAAGATAAATAGGCAGCAACTATGGGTGATTGTATATAATATTGAAAAAGCTTCCACTTAAAGCCCTGGTGACACCACCACAATGTTGCTACTCCTGAGTTTCAAAAAGAGAAGGGAAATCCAGAGAGGAAAGGACTCTTTAACCCCTTCGCTGTGGCGACAATTCCACCGCAGCGCTAGGGGGGAGGGGAGCCAAGCGGCGCTCGCATGCTCGTGACGGAGCGGCTCCGTCACGAGCCTCGGTTGAGCTGTGCTCATGACGGAGCGGCTCCGTCATGGCCCCGCCCGGTCAATGGAACGTCCAGCGCAGGCGCGGAATTCGCGCCGCGCAGGGCGCGCCGAGCGGGCCATGACGGAACTGCTCCGTCATGAGCACAGCTCAACCGAGGCTCATGACGGAGCGTCTCCGTCATGAGCATAGAAGCAGTTAAAGGATTTCCATTCCACTACAACACTCACGTGACGTCATGCCATAACCTCCACTAGTGAGAAGTGAGCAGTGTGAGCACGCGCACATCATGTGCCTGCTGTCACTGCAGTCCGGGAAAAAATAAACGGACCGCCTGTGCCAGGGCACGAAACAGAGCCCGATAGAGACCCGTTTCAAGCCCCCCTTTAAAAAACTGTCAGTGCTCAGCACCGGTGAGACCCGGGCCACTTAAAGCCCTGCCTGCACTTCTGTTTTTTCCATTTCACGTAGTGATTATTCCTGGGCCTTTGTAAATAACATTTGCCATTTTTGTAGCAAGCGCAGGAGCACTGCAAACAGACGGGTCTGTCTCCGCCCCTGAAAGCCTGCCAGCGTCCCAGGGGGCCGTTTAAACAGCAAGAACCTCATTAAAATCCATTTCAGCGCCAATCGAATTACTGTGCGTTGGCGCTGCGCGGCGCGGCGTGGCGTTGCGCCTTCGCGAGAAAGCTCCCAGTGGCGTAGAGTGGGTGCCCCGAGGCGCTGCGCGGCCGAGGAAGCGATGTGCTCAATAGCCCGAAATGTCAGAATCTATCACCGGGCCGCCTTCACTTGCTCGCTGCTTTATCGGGTTTAAATACATTCAAGGAAAAATTCAATTACCTCCCAGGGGAGCGGGGCACCCCCTGTCTTCATGAACACAGGGGGACTCTATCAGATGTCTGATTGAAATGCAGAGCAGGTGATGCTGTGGCATTGATTGTGGCCTACAGACTACAGAGCGGAGACTAGAGGGGCGAAAGCAGAGATCCGGGCGGGAGGAGCACCGGAGGAGCGGTAGCGCCTTGAAGCCAGCAGGGCGGCGCGCTTCCAGCAGCTCTTGTTTGATTGCTGCTGGAGATGTCTCATACGAGTGACGCCTGCAGCTCTGTGCTGCTGAGTTTTAATGAATAATGCATGCATGTGAGCTGTGAACACCGCTCGGGCTGCTTCAATGTTTGAAGCGCAGAGGCTCGTCCGTCTGCATTCACTTACACTCGAAGGGAAGCTGGTCTCTCCGTCTCTCTCTTTTTTCACCTCTAAGGGAGCACCACAGACTAGAGACCACCTGACAGTCATGAAATGCAGGTTCTTCGGTTTGAGGCAGAGCTTAATTTGAGCCGGTGTTTTCCGGTGCAGCACGTCACTTAATTGTCAACACCAGGGCTTGTACCCTACCACATGGTGGTGCTGTTAAAAATGACTATTGATTGCCACCCAAGCCTTTCTCATAGCTTGGGGGGCTAGAGTAGGCTGAATTGTCACACGTTTAAGATTGTGATGATTAGTAATTGTGTTGGTAGTGCCACTGGCTGAGCTGGCGGGGGCAATGTGTGGAGCAAGCTGCAGGGGCATCCTAACAAGGGCACGGCACTTCTTTTCTTTTACAAAGTAAGCACAGGGTATGGTCAAACCTCTCCTCCACACAGGGCCACGCTCGCTTGCCGGGAGGCTATGTTAGAAGTCCCGGATAGCGAGACGGGGGTCCATCTCCTGCTGATCTGCGTGCGCACCAATGCAGGTCATCAAGCGCATATGGCAAGCTCCTAGAAGCCGAGACACCGGCGCACTCCCTTTGATTATCTGACAGTGCCTTCAACGCGCGCGCTCTCTCTTGCAGCGTCAAGTTCGCTCCTTCAGCTTGCAACGCGTGCTCCCTTGGAACGTTTCTGATCAATTCAGCGCAATTAAAGGAGTAATTTGGTAATTTTAAGGGCAATTTACCCTTTAGTGATTGCAAGATCACTGGCAGGGAAACTGGTAATGAGCGGGCGCTTCAGAGGCAGTTAAGTGAAAATGATTCCTTGACGCCTATTAGTGCTTCAGAAAGGTCAACAGGTAACAAGGCTGGCACTTCCGGGAGACAGCAGGGAGCGCGTCTCTGGCAGGTGCGCTCTAGATCCTTGAAACCCACCGCGACCTCAGGGACGCTACATGAAGGGGACCGCGCTAGCACCAGACCCGAATATGTCTATGAGATTAGGGAGAGCGATATAGGGGCAGATTTACAAGTTCTGGCGCATCTCTGCAAATCAACAGGGATGCGCCTGCGCCAGAACAGATGCAACGCGCAATTCCCTCCCTGCGTCACCACAAATGCATCGCATTTACAATGTGGCGGACCATGGCGCAAGGATAGGGCGATGCATGTCGCATCCTGTGGTGTAAGGGTGGCGGATTGCTGGAGTCGAGTCGCAAGCGCGACACGCAGCTCCAGCAATGATCAGGGGCGCCCTATGCCTAACATGCTGCGTCACTCCTTACTGCTTCAAGCAGGCGCAGGGTTTTGACGTAGCATAGATGTAAAAGTGACTCAGTGAAATCTTGTGCGTCACTTTTACGAGGCGTTCCTGTGACGGAACGCCCACCCTGCGCCGGAACGCCCAGATGAAACCTAACGCAGGTTTCATGTGGCGCAGGGCTTTACAACGTGACGCATCTCCCTCGATGTGTCACATTGTAAAAAAGGCGCAATGTGGCGCATGGTTTACGCCGCCGCTGAGTCACAGAAGTGACACAACAGCGGCATAAATGTGGCGCATGGGGCTTGTAAATCTGGCCCATAGTGCATCTCTGAAACGACTGCGCTAAATTCCCTCAGCAGCGGGGTCCCCCGGAGTTTCTCCAGCACGCTTCTGAGCAGCGCTGCTCTGCATGGCTTCTAAGCACTTTTCCCCTGCAGTTTCTAGACAATGGACAATAGAACCATGGTAGGGCAGGTCTCAAGTTGTCCCAAGTGAGGTGTAAATAACTCATCTGAGTTCTGTTTTTCTCAGATGGCTACATCAATATTCTCAAATTCAATTTGTTTAATGGTATTTTTGTACCACACCCAGAGACCAAGACATGGGCGTAGGAAGTGTGGGGGATGCGGGGGACATATCCCCCCCAGATTTTGTAGTGGGGGGGACGCGGGGGACAAGGGTGGGGGGGACGAGGGGACGAAAGTATTTCCCCTCTCTCTTCTGTCTGTGGCAGGGCCATTGGTATGTCAACGCGTGAGTGCTTTGACGTGCTAATGGCCCTGTACTTGACCTGTGACCTTCCCTTTTGTTCTGCTGCAAAAGCTACAGGAACGTTTTCACACCTCTCCCTCACCACAGCCACTGTCTGCAGTCTGCATTTCCAGTTCAAGGAAGAGGTAGTTTGTTGATTGCTGACTCTGCAGGGCCGGCTTTCGAGTTGGTGGCACCCAGGGTGATCATCTCCGAGGGCGCCCAAACAAACTTTTTAATTTTGAGTTATGCTGGAAAACAATGCTGGTGTAATGTTTGTTAAGGGACTGTACGGCGCTCTGAGCACATGAGAAGTAAATGTGCTATTTACTGCATTCCTGAAAACAAGGGAGGTATTTGGACTAGAGGCACACAAAGTAAAGGAATAGAAAGAGGTGCCCAAAATGCAATAGGCGCACACTACTGAAAGGCATTGTGCGGCACACGCAGTGACAGATGCAAGGCTACGTGAAGCACAGCTACTGTACGGTGTTTAAACCAATGAGACTTCTAGAATGAAATGCAAAAAAATGACATCTGATGCTCTATAAGACACGAAGACAAAGTATTAGCCGGCTAGGCCAGGGTGTCCATCCACCATTTTATCCACTTTTGTAGTTTTCATATTGTGCAAACTTGGCCGGAGGGGATCACAGTGCTTCATGTGAACACTAGATTATAGTACACAAGTCAGATTCATGTTTTTTCCAGGTATGGGGAAATTAAATACTTTGCCCAGATTCACAGTATAGTGAGCCAACACCAGGACTTTAGCTTAAGTGCCCAGTTGCAAAGTCAGAAGCTCTATCCGTTAGGCCACGTCTGGTATCCTAGCCACTTGAATTCGTCGAATGAAAGACTGTATATGCATGGAAAGCAGTGTAAAAAAAAGTCCATACCAGCCTGTACACACCTTGATAGAAGCGGAAAACTGGTATGGGGCAGACTGTACACACCAGAGCAGTACAAGCCACAGCAGTGTAAAGAGGGTAAAAAAATAGACTGCATATAAGGGATAGCAGTTTAGACACACAAGTAGGCTGTACACCAGAGGAGTAGCGTAAAGAGAGATGAAGGCATACTATACACAGCACACAGGGTTGCTGGGACCCACTGGCCTGAAGGGCCCATTTTCTTTCTGGCACTGGGGTCCATGACACACTAATAGGCCTCTGGTAGAAGGAGAGCAGTGTAAAGAAGCACAGGCAGACTGTCCACCTCTGTAAAGTAAGACAGTGTGGATCATAACAGCAGTGTAAAAGGGGCAGGATGTAAAGTAAAAACATTGACAAGCAGACTGTTCACAATGAAACGTCAAGGCATGAAAAACGGCGAGACAAGGAAGGCTTGTAAATACCAAAAGACAAGAGCTGTGTTTTCAGCCACAGTGCTTTGCCTCAATTTCCTGTAATGGATGCTCGGGTGAAGGCCAATGCTGTTCCTCTCCTGTATCTGAGGGTTGCTCCTGCGAGGGCCCTCGGGCTTGTTGTCAGAAGCCCATGGGTGCACAGCTGCTTAGACTAGCTGTTGTTGCACAGCACAAGCACTGGTACAGTGGTGGACTCGGGGCCCAGCAGCAGCGCTTGCTGCATGTGCAGCGGCAGAGGAGGCATCCTCAGAGGGTCATACTTATTGTCCGTCTACATCCAGCTGCAACCACGTGAGCACATTTGTCCATCTTCTACTTTCACAATGTTGTGGAAATGGAAGAGGACAGTGCATGCATTTTGGTCAGAGGCAAATTACGCCACCCAAGCTTGGTGCCTGGTGCAGTGGCATCGGTCGCACCACCCTAACGTCGGCCCTGGCTGACTGCATACTGTCCCTCCTCAGCCCAGACCCTACCTCATTTGACTGTTCCACACTGCGCAATTCAGCAACTCAAAGCCTAATGTTTTGTTGGAATGTTTATTTTGAGCAGTTGAACCTTGCCCTGGAACATGAGAACAATTAGCATCAAACATAGTCTAAGCTATTTTACATTATGTTGTGTCAGATGTGTTGGTCTGTCCTAATATTTACACAAATAACTATTTAAATACACTAATCCAGGCTGTTGGAGCGCTTTAAATCACACATACACATTATACATTCACAATAAACCATATTTGTGTAAATCAATTTTCAGGATGTGTTACATAAGATAGTGAGGGTTACAAGGTGTAGGAGTCACATGTCCTTTCCTTTATAATTAGTTGTGCTATATTATAAGGATTACAATTCATGAACTGCAAGTAAATAAAAGATCTCCGTGTTAAAAATAATAACCCATAAAATAAATATTTGTCATCTGTATATCACATGATGTGCTTTGCGTGAGACATATTAACCCTCTATGCTACATTGATTCAAAACTGGGACTAGACAAAACAACTGTCTCTCCAGTAAGAGCATTCACCTCCAGACCTATCTTACCATTATTATCATTATTTCCTAAGATTTACTGGGTACATAAAGATCACTGCACCAGGTGCCTTAACCCCATAAGATATTTTAAAATGCAGAATTTCTAACCAATTAAGCAGAACAGATATACAGCCATGTTTCTCCTTGTTGCCAATTTCTTTCTGGCAGAGTTTTAATATATAAATATATAAGTGGAGGCCTAGTCCTTGCACCAGGGTTGCATCAATTTTTGGTACAACTTTGACGCAAACTCTAATTTGTTCAATATTGTAATGCGCTCGTATGTACTCATGATAGATCTGCTTAACATATGCGAGGTCTTAGAATCTGATGTGATTTTTTTGTGATATCATTTCCAGTGAGGTCATGTGTTGTGATGTCACGTGCGATGTCATGCTCTGTGATGTCACTTACATACTGCCTAACTTGGTTAGTGCCCCACTTCTTTTTTTTTTAGGACTTGTGCCCTGTTGGGAGAAGTATATTAAAAAAGTGGTGTTGGCGGTTGTGGGAGGCTGGCTTAGGATATGGTGCACATGCACATCCTCAGGCGTGATGCACCTTGCACTAATACAGGCAACCCGTATGGTGATTATAGTGGTCTTTGATAACCATATAAAGCTCTCAAAGTGGTAGCTGTGGAGAGAAGCCTTCAGGATTATCTTGAAGGAGTATAAAGCAGCATGTTTTACCACATTTAATCAACAGTGTAGATTAGATGAAAAAGAACCACACAATGTTTATAAAAAAAGGCTTTTTATTATGTAACACAATCACTAACACATTGGTATATCTCCTACCCAGAGATATCAATAATACACACAAGAATACTTCAAAATAATTAGGTAAGTAGCACAAATATACACTGCTGTCCATGGGAACACCAAACCATATGCAAAGAAAGTGCAATGCAAACTTCAAGGAGAATGAGACTTGGACCAGAAAACTCATAGGAGACGGGAACACAAGGAACTACCCATGGTAAGTACCCAGGAACCCCAAGGGGCTATGTGCAGAGTAGAAACACAGCCACATGCCCAATGGAAATCAATGGAGAAGTTGCGGTTGCAGTTTTACAGAAGAAGGACCCTTCCTAGAGGACCCGGAAGAAACCGTTTGGAAGTTCGGGAGGTTGGAGAGTAATCCCACCCATGGATGCCCTAGGAACCAGGTTACCTGCACCAAGGATCCCGGTGCATAGGGGTGAATTGACCTGCCATAGACTACAAAGGAATTCTTCAAAGAAGATGCCTCTGAAGAAGCATGTGAAGGTGTCCGGTGGAATCCAAGAATGGATTCTTGAAGAAAAGAACCTGCAAGCAGGTCTATGCCACTTAGAAGTGGCCAGGAGGCACAGAAGCACATTCCCCACCAATGTTGGGAAGTTCAAGAGGGAAGACGGTGACCGTGTTGCTGCTGCTGCGAGGACCAGGAGATGCTGCGGCAGACCAGGAGCCATGCACAAGCTGTCCCATATCGGGTGACGGTGTTCAGGTGGTCGGTGTCTAGCAGGAGGACCAACAAGCCTTGGTAGCCGCAAATGGTGTGGAAAGTAAACAGATGCAAACATTGGGACCAGTAAGATCCAAGCGACTCACCAAGTGCAGGAGAGTCAGAGCAGGACCTGAGCAAGCAGGGGAGCCCACTGAAGCAAAAGAAGACCCTCAAGAGGACCCACATGCTGAAGGGACAGGAGTCACAAGAGGACTTCAGGCAGTTCATAAAAGATGGAGGCCCACAGTGCAGAGGATGCAGTGAGGATGCTGATCTTCGAGGGACGAGGTTCTGAAGGGTCTTGTAGCCCAAATATCTCTGTAGTGCAGAGCCACCAAGCCTTGGCAACAGCAATTCATTGCAGTGCTCATGAGTTTGGTCCCAGCTGCTTCGATGAGCTATACTGTCCTCAAAATTGCAGAGAAGACAGGTCAGGCCTCTAGGGGCTGCAGGACCAGAACCTGTGTTGCTGGGCCAAGTGAAGTCCGTTGGGTTACAGGAGCAGCAGACCGGTCAGCTTTGTTGCGGTGCCTCCTGATGCAGGGGAGTGACTCCTTCATGGCAAGGGAGATTACTTCGGATGTCCTTGATGCCCACAGGCCTCCTGGGGAACATTAGTGATGCACAGACACAGGCGACGCAGAAGACTTGAAGAACAGCGAGACCAGGAACAGCAGGAGCCTTCCTTGATGCAGTCTCGGGTCCAGTCAAAGTCCGACGAAGTCCAAGTGCCCAAACAGTAGAAGAGTGTCTTGGTTTCAAAGGTGAGTCTTGTTCCACGAAGAATCTGAGGACCTACCCATGGGGGAGCCCTTAAGTACCCTAGGGAAAGGGTTGGAACAACTTTGGGGTCCCTCCCAGAGGAGGGGCTTGACAGAGGGGAGGATACTCCCCTTTTCTTTGTCCATTTTTGTGCCAGAGTGGAAACCAGGGGTTTCTGAACTGTCTCAAACAGAAATATGCAAGGCAGGCACAAATTTGGCCCTTCAAAGTAGTCTGGTATCACTGGCAAGCACCCCCAACCCAGTCCAATATAATAAGTCCTGTCTGGTCGGTGGTCACACCTCCCTGTGACAGGAAACCTATTGTTCTACCATCCCTTGCTCAAGTTGAGCTCAGCAGCAGGAGGGCAGAATCGTGTCTGTGGTCGGCAGCACTAGGTTGCTGGCAGACCCTAAAAGGCTGTTACTTGGAGTACAGGGGGGGTCATCTGAGGAGCCCCCAGTACTTGGGATCATTCTTCTAGCACCAGAGTCAGTGTTGGGGTATGATTCCAACACGTTTGATACAAAACATGACCAGGTCCAGTGCAGCCATTATTTAGTTAGACATCTCATAATAACTGATGTCCACTTTATACCTTAAAATGACTTATCACTCTTACAAAGCCTGGAGAATCAACTCCGGGGCCGTAAGGGGTGTCCTGCTCATGCAGGGGCACCCTCACATTTGTAACCAAGCATCCTGCCTACCATAGGATATACATAGTTTTTAAGTGCAGTGACCTCAGATATAAGGAACTTAAAGCTGTTGTGAGAGGTGCAAGCACCATCTCACACAGGCTTTAATGGCAGGCCTGTAGTCCAGTTTATGTGGACTCCCACCGGGGGCAAAATACATGCTGCATACCTTTTTAGCATGTACTAGCGACGTATAATGTTGCACCAGTAACCAATTGTGAATGTACCAAAGTACTTACCAGAGCCAATTTAGGGCATAGAGCACAGTTGCTGGCGTACTGATTAGTAGGATCCCATCAGACTACAGTCAAAACACACTGACCCCAGGAAAAAAGTGGGGGTAACCAAGAAAGCAGATCCTACTTTCCTACACCCCGCCCCAAATGTAAAGATGAGGCTAACCTTGCCCATTTGAGGCTTCTTTGTCTTAGTTGAAATATCTGGAAAGTCCATCTTTGTTGGCATGGTTACTCCCAAGTCTATGTTCCACTGAAAAGTCCATCCCCTGTAGGGAAATGGACCACCCCAAAAGTTTGAGTTTTTCACCCTTCATCTGTTTAAGCCATAAGAGGGGCTTAAGGTCGGTCTGAACAATGATGTGAGTGCCAAACAGGTATGGCCTCACCTTCTTCAAGGTCCAGACCACAGCAAAGGCTTCTCTCTCAGAAGCTGATCAACGCTTCTCCCTCGGGTCATATTTCTGCTTATAAAAGCTACTGGTTGACCCTGGCCCTCTGCATTAAACAGTGACAATACTGCACCTATTCCTATCTCAGAGGCATCAATATGGACAATGAATGGTTTGGAGTAGTCTAGACTTTGCAGAAGTGGAGCAGAGCACAGTGCTTGCTTCGGGTTATCAAATGCCTTCTGACAGCTAAATGCTAGATATGCTGCACTATAAGCTTCCAGACCTGATAAGACTTTGTTCACCAGCCTCTGAAATGTGGTAGGTGCATTTTGAAACCAAAATTCATCACAATAAATTGATAATGTCCGCTGGTGGTTGAAGATGCTGTTTTAGGTTTGACATCCTCATTGAGTCTGATTTTGTCAGGTCAAACGTACTGAGATATTTGGCAGGGGCCAAAGTATCAATCAGTTCATTTGCCCTTGGAATTGGATGGGCATTAGCCCTAGTGACTGCATTGAGGCCTCTATAGTCATCACAAAAACTAATTTCTTTCTTACCATCCTAGCTGTGAGATTTGGGTACAAGGACTACAAGGCTAGCCAAAGGGCTGTCTGAAGCCTCAATGGCTCCCAACTCTGGAATCTTTTGGACCTCTGTCCTGATGCAGTCTCTGACATGGTCAGGCTGTCTGTACATTTTACTCTTCACAGGCATGCTGTCACCTGTGTCCACTTCATGGGTACACCAGGTGGTTTGACTGGGTGTCAGAGAAAAGAGACCAGAAAACTGAGAACCTGTCTACAATTATCTTGCTGTTGATCAGTGATTCTGTCAGCCAAGGCTACTCCTTCAACTGAGCCATTGCCAGGGTCCTGAGAGAGGAGATTAGGGAGAAGATCACTCTCTTCCTCCTGTGCCTCATCAGTGGCCATGAGCAAGCTCATGTCAGGCTTGTATACAAAATGTTTTGAGCGAATCACATGAAGTACCCTGTTTGGACTTCTTGGAGTACCTAGGTCAACTTTCGGCCACTCCACTTGTCTTAGAGAGCTGCTGGGGCCACAGGCCCCAACACCCACACTTTCTGTCCTGGCCAGTGAACAGTAAGTACAGCATTTTGGCCATGTCAAGCTTTCTGAAGCTCCTGGCTGGCCCCAAGGTTTTTGCTGGCCGCCTTCATATGCTCAGCCATGTGAGAACGCATGCGTAGAACATAGTCTACTATGTCCTGTTTAGGAGGCTTGAGAGGTTGCTCCCATCCTTCTTTGACCATACATAATGGACCCCAAACTGTATGTCCAATCAGAAGTTCAAATGGGATGTAGCCCACCCCTTCTGAGGAACCTCTCTGTAGGGAAAGAGAAGGCACCATAGTAGGACATCCCATTTTCCAATCAGCTTTCTAGGAATCCCATGATCATACCTTTGAGGGTCTTGTTGAACCTTTCAACAACCCCATTGCCATGTGGATGGTAGGGTGTGGCAAACTTATAGTTTACACAGCACTCTTTCAACATAGCAGTGATGTAGCTAGACATGAAGTTAGTACTTCTGTCTGACAATACCTCCTTAGGGAACCCAACTCTGAAAAAGATTCCCAGGAGAGCCCTGGCCACTACAGGAGCTGTAGTGGTCCTAAGGGGAATAGCCTCTGGATATCTAGTGACATGGTCTACCACCACTAAGATAAAACTATGTCCAGATGCTGTTGGAGGGTTTAAGGGACCTGCAACATATCTCTCTACCCTCTTAAAGGGAACCCTAACCACTGGCAGAGGGATTAAGGGGGCCTTTGTAGTGCCACCTGACTTACCACTGGCTTGGCAGGTGACACAGGACTGACAAAACTCCCTGGTGTCCTCAGACATGTGGGGCCAATGAAAGTAAGGGGCAAGCCTGTACCATGTCTTGCTTTGCCCAAGATGTTCTGCAGAGGGAATGTTGTGTGCCAGGGTCAATAAGAACCCCCTGAACTTTATAGGTATGACCAACATCCTGGTAGCACCAGGCTTGGGGTCTCTACTTTCAGAAAACAGGAGCTCTTCTTCCTGATAAGTCCTGTGGGACCTACTGAAATGTCCTGCTTCCTCAGCAGCAGCTTGATGTCTGAGTTGTTCAAGAGAGGGGCAGGCCGTCTGCTCCGGACTGAAGTCTTCCCTTGAAGGACCCCTGACCCCAGTTACTCTGCCTTGTCGGGCCCAAGCTCCTCTAGTACAGCTCCTTCACAAGTACTGAGATCATCTCCCTGAGGAGGCTGATTCTCATTGTAAGCCTGAGAGGAGGATACATCTTTATCCTTCGTGCTCATTCTCGTGGGAGCTGGTTGGTCTATTTCATCAGGATCCAGGGCTCCTTCAGTGCCTAGCTTCTTGGCCTCAGCCCTAGAGACAGCAAAGACACTGGCTGAAATTCCCATAATTTCTACATGAGTGCTGAACTCCACTTCAGACCAGTCTGAAGTTTCCAAATGATTGCCCAGTAGACAGTCCACAGGTAGGTTGGGGGATGACACAACTCTCTTTGGGCCAGTTACCCCTCCCCAGGTGAGATTGACATCTGCCATGGAATAATCTGTCCTGGTATTGTTAGGCTTGGTCACTTGGTAAATCTGTCCAAGTAGAATCTGCTCAGTACACACAAGTGTTTCTGTCACCATAGTGACACTGGCCCCTGTATGCCACAGCTTCCTGACCATTGATGAGAGGCTGTTGTCTGTATTTGCCCAAGTTAGTGGGACTTACAATAAGGATTGTGAGCTCAGTGCCACCATCACAGACTAAAACAGCCTGAGTGGGTGTCCTGACTAGGCCAGAACCCACTTTAGTACACAAGGTTAACCCAGCTAAACTCTTGGGGGCCCTACTACTACCAGTGCTATTGCTAGGGGCACTAGGAGGTTTAGGAGTAGTAGTTGCAGTATTGGTGCTAGATTTAAAGCAATCAGCATCCTTTGTCCTTTTATGTTTTTCCTTACACAAATAGCACCAAGGTTCTTGTTAGAGTAGGAAAAGGAATAGGACCTACCCCAGAGAAAGATTTTTTGAGGACCTTCAGAAGACTCTTTTCTTTAGATTTCTCCCCACCTTTCTGTTGGGCCTTAGAATAATCTTGCTTCTTCTGGTCAGCACCACCATGAGACCTTTGTTGCATTAGTGTACAGACCCACTTGTCTGCCTTCTATACCAATACTTGGGGAGATATCAGATCCGAGTCCACCATATACTGGTGCAGTTGCTGATTTTGACAGTTGTTAAAGATGTGCTTCCTCACAAGTAAATTGTACAGTCTCTCACAATCATGCACATGTCGCAAAGAGCATTCAGTTTATTCTTCCTTTTTAGTCCCATCTTTGTTTGCTTTGTGCATGAAAATGTAAGATTCAAAAACATGTTTTTTCACATTTGGTCTAATTACTTTGTGAATCGAAGCATACTTGCAAACTGTGATTACATGCCTGCCTTTATCAATGTTTCACTACAAAACGATGCGATTGTATTCTTTTAACGGAGTGCACGGTTCCAGACAATGGTCGATTTGTATCTGGACACTGGAAAGACCAAACGGTTGTCCCTGTCCCCCCCCCAGAAATCTAGTGTCTCCTACGCCCCTGGACCAAGAGCCTTATTAAGATCTGGGCGGATGGAATACTCTGTCACAAACGTGATAAGCATCCTGTCCCCCATATTTACGATCTACCTCCTACGTCAGTCACTGTGTGCTTTTTTTGAATGTATTTACTTGGCTGAAACAGCAGCATTGAGTGTATCTCTTTGTTTAGGAAGTGCTGGCTGGCTGGATGCCTTAGCCTGTTACAATGACACAGTGATATCACTGACCCTCATCAGCGACAGCCTGTGTAGAGTGTTCCACCAGGTGGTGACGTGGAGCGGGGGAGGGGCACGGTGGGGGGGGTGTAATATATGGGAAACAGACGATTACAGGTAAGTAATATAAAAATAAATAAAATGAATTTTGTTACGCGCGCTGCATCTCATTTGGCGTTGCAGTGCGTGCAACGTAATTTGTTTTATTTATTTTTTACGTTACTTACCTGTAACCGTCCGTTTCCCGTATTTTACATCCTCCCCCGCCCCACGTCACCGCCCGGTGGAACGCCCTACACGGGCCGTCGCTGATCCTCATGCATGTCCGTTTGTGTTACTTTGCTAACCATGACAACAGGTTGTCAGATTTACAGCTTTTTTGTTCCCAAAGCAAAGGTGTGTGTGCACATGGGCAGGCCTAACGATGCAACAGAATTACTTGCCCTTCAACAAAAATATCTGCTACGCAATATTGTACTGTGTTTGCCTTTTACGTACACCATTTACAACACAAAGGTCACCTCTAATTCATTTTCACAACTCCCTTTGAGGGTTAAGCAATTGCTTCATTAAGGGTTTTTGTTTCTAGGACACCTGGGGCAACACACACAAAGTCAACAAACAAGTATCTAGCACTTCCCCTTAAAAAAAAACAGATTCATTGACTTTGCCAAAGCTTCTTTTATCATATTGTTATTAAAATTATAGTAGAAAGTGCCCAAAATGGAGCACAGTTTACCACACAGTCTGCTTACGATAGTTATGTCCAGCAGTGGTCCAGAAAGGCTGGATTCATGCCATATTTTAGAATGTCCACATCAGATACATTTAAATACAATCAGGCAGATTTACAAGCCCCCTGCGCCACCACTACGTCACTTTTCGTGACATACTGGTGGCGCATGGGGCTTCTCCATATTTACAAGGGGAGGAAAAGCCACCCTGCATGACTTTTCCTCTCCTTGTAAATACGGCCCCTTCACCCGCTGCACTGTGCGTGGAAGGGGCATTCCATGGGTGTTGTTGTGGGTGTTCCCAGCCAACACCCACAGAACAAGACACATCTCCAGATTTACGAGAAATCGTGAATCTGGAGATGTGTGTGAATGCTACGCCAACCTAGAGGTGGCGTAGTGAGGTGCAACGAGGAGAATTTTTTTTATTTCTCCCAGTTTTTTCCTCTTTCAATGCATGCTGCATTCTACAGCATGCATTGAAAGAGGAAAAAGCCTCTTGTGATTGTTTTTGTGCAGGAAGGTGTGGATTGAGCCAGTCCTGACTGATAGAGGGATGTCACCAGTGGCGGCTACTCCATTATGGCGGAAGACCGTCGCCCTACTGATGGAGCCAGCAAATCAAAACATATAAAATGAGATAAAGCAATGATTACAACTGCTTTATTATCATATTATTTTACACTGGGGCCACAGCCGAGTCTTGAGGGCGGGTGTCATCCTCTGAGGGACAGCACGAAGAGGAGTGGTGGGTACAGGGCACTGCAAGTGCACATGTTGGTTTGGCCGGTCGTCTTAGGACCGCCAAACCGATATTCTGCTGCACTTGTATATCTCCAGGATGTTGCTTGGAGATATCAGCAGGGCTCAGGTACACAGACACCCAGTCCCTGCTGGAGCATGAAACCAGCCTGCTCCGCCCAATCCATGCGATTCTCTCATGCTGGGTGATACCAGCATGAGAGCAGTGTGTGGATTGGTGCTGGGAACTCTGGCAGCCTGTGTGCAGCGGGATTCAGGAGCTGCAGAGCTTGGCGAGGTGGCAGGTAAGTTTTTTTTTTTTTTTTTTTTTAACCCCTGCTCTGCCCATCATTTTTCCTTGCTAGTGGCCAACCCAGGATGTCGCTACAGATTCTGGGTGCACAGATGTAAAAGGCCCATTGCCTAGTTTTTTCTTTTTCGTACTTCTTCATCTCCAGCCGGATGGTGGCTGTAGGTGTGCCAAAAGCCACTGGAAAAGGTTGGCTTATCAGCCAGACAGGGGCTAACATCATATGACTTTGTAGCTGACCCATCTGGTTTTGAAAATGGTGCTGAACAGCAGGGAGAGCTAGTGGAAAGTCCGACAGGGTGGGAGTAATGTGTCCATGGGCCATATGTATCAAGCAAATTCGCATTCGCAAAGGCCGAAATTTGCGAACTTGCTAAATGGTATGTATTAAGCAAAATGTGGTGCAAAATAAGGAATCGCAAAATTTGCAATTCCTTATTTTGAAATTGCATTTAAGGAATCGCAAATTTTGCGATTCCTTAAATGCAATGTATGAAGCAAAAAAAATTGCAAAATGCCCATAAGGAATCGCAAATTACCACCAACTTCTAGTTGGTGGTAAGTTGCGAATTCCTTGAAAAATGCAAATTTTTGCATTTTTCAAAGTGCCATGTGACGCACATACATGCCCTTAGGGCATTTATGTGCGCCACATGTGCACCCATGCATATTTGGACACCCCTGCACCCTTGAAATTATTCTCAATTTGCGATTAGCAAATTGCGAATCGCAAATTGAGAATAACTTCCCATTCATTCCTATGGGACTCCTGGCCCATAGAAATGAATGGGAAAGTATTCCTTAATTGCGATTAGCAATTTGCTAGTCGCAATTAAGAAATTTTAAGAAATCGCTAAAAAATGCGATTTTGTACATACATACGTATTTGCGATTCTCAAATAGCGATTTCTTCAAAATCGCTATTTGAGAATCGTAAATGGGCATCTTGATACATATGGCCCCATATTTCTTCAGGCCATTGGTGAGCTCTTTCGTGGCATGTCTGATGCCCTTAAGGAGGGAGGCCAGTGTGGATTATAGGAAACTGGGCAGCAGGTTGGTGGCTTCTATGACGGCACAAGGATCACGGCAGCACTGGGGTGAGCTCTTCATTTGGCGGGTGACAGCCTGGTTGGGGTAGAAACCACCATCCTGAGGGACAACGGGCTGCCTACCAGGGTGTATATCAGGTAGGGTGACCAGATGTCCTAATTTTCCCGGAGTGTCCCGGTTTTTGGTAGACTGTCCCCTGGCGCATTTGCAGAGTGGGAAATAATTCCCCTTGAATACTGGGGGTCCCTGGGGGCCAAGTAGCCCACCAGGAACCTCCAGTATGCACCAGGGGGCTGCCTTGCCCCTTTTTACACTTTTCTGCAACGCAGCCCCCCTGCGCATACTGGAGGTTCCTGGTGGGCTAGTTGGCCCCCAAGGACCCCCAGTATGCAAAGGGAATTAGTTCCCCCTCTGCAAACGCGCCAGGGGGCTGCATTGCAGAGAGGTGTAAAAAGGGGCGTAGCCTCATTACACCTCTCTGCAATACAGCCCACTGGCGCATACTAGAGGTTCCTGGTGGGCTAGTTGGCCCCCAGGGACCCCCAGTATGCATGGGGAATTAGTTCCCCCTCTGCAAACGCGCCAGGGCGCTGAGTTGCAGAGCGGTGTAATGAGGTCATGCCCCTTTTTACACCTCTCTGCAACGCAGCCCCCTGGCACATACTGGAGGTTCCTGGTGGGCTAGTTGGTCCCCAGGGACCCCCAGTATGCAAGGGTAATTAGTTCCCCCTCTGCAAACGTGCCAGGGGGCTCCGTTGCAGAGAGGTGTAAAAAGGGGCATGGCCTCATTACACCTCTCTCCAGCGCAGCCCCCTGGTGCATACTTGAGGTTCCTGGTGGGCTAGTTGGCCCCAGGGACCCCCAGTATGCAAGGGAAATTAGTTCCCCCTCTGCAAACACGTCAGGGGGCTGCGTTGCAGAGAGGTGTAATGAGGCCACGCCCCTTTTTACACCTCTCTGCAACGCAGCCCCCTGGCACATACTGGAGATCCTGGCGGGCTAATTGGCCTCCAGGGACCCCCACTATGCAAGGGGACTTAATCCCCCAACTTAGAACGTGCTACGGGCGCGTTTTGCACAGTGGAGAATGTAGAGGGTGGGGCTTGAGGTGATATGTGTGCAAACATGCCCTGTGGCGCGTTTTTAGTTGGGGAATTAATTCCTCTTCAATCCGGAGGTCCCCTAGGGGCCAACTGGTCCAACAGGTACCTCCAGTAAGCGCCACGGAGCTGCGTTGCAGAGTGTTGTAAAAAGGGGGCGTGCCCTCTGAACACCTCTCTGCAACGCAGCTCCCTGGCGCATACTGGAGGTACCTCAGGATTGTAGAGGAATTAATTCCCCAACCTAAAATGCACCACAAGGCGTGTTTGCACACATGTCACCCCAGGCCCCGCCCCCTTCCTTCACTATTGAGCACAATATTCCTCTAGTAACTTGTATTTCCTTCCATAGGAATCTATTGTGTGGTTTTCACCAGAAAAGTTTCTAAGTGTCTATTTTTGAAACGTACAAATATTCCAGTAAAATCAGCCGAACTACGAATTCCGATTTACTCACCTGTTATCAGGATAGATCTCAGTGCTGCATCTTTCAGCCCACTACTGATCTTGAAAAAAAATTCTAACCATACTTACAGTAACTTGAATTTCCTTCCGTAGGCTAACATTGACTGGTTTCACTTGGAAATGTGTGGAGTTTTAGAACTTTAAAAAATTCCTTTTAAATCAGTCGAACTACGAATTCCGATTTACTCACCTGTTATCAGGAGAGACATCAGTGCTGCATCTTTCAGCTCACTACTGTCCCTGAAAAGTAATTTTAACCATACTTTCCAGTTACTTGAATTTCCTTCCTTAGGATATCATTGTATATAAAATATATAAATTAAAAAAATATAAAATAAAATAAAAATATTACAATTTCAATATTTTTAAAAACATTTTTTTCAATTTATATTAAAAATATGTAATCTAATTTAAAAAATAAAATATCTAAAAATAAATAGTTTAAAACAATGTAGTAAATCAGTATAAAAAAATATAACAATTAATACATTAACAAAACCTTTAAAACTCACTGAAAAAATGTCATGTGATGTCATGAGTGATGTCACTGACCATGTCATGAGTGATGTAATATGTGACGTCATCAGCAGTGCATTGCGGGCGCGCGAGTTATAGTTAGCTGAACTAACTATAACGGGAGAATTTCAATGGTTTTGTATGCGTGAAATGTCCAGCATGTGTGAAACCAATGGTTTTTTCAGTGAATTTCTAAGGATTTTTAAATTCTAATTCCTAACTAAAACGTGGCTGTCAGTATATATATATATATAAATATATATGCTGCGGTGATATATTACCTACTGGCAGTCGCCAGTAGGTATATATAGTTAGGATTTTTTTGAATAGGGATTTCTGAAAATTCTATGTTGAATAACTTTGGCGTTGATGGACAGAATTGGCCGAAATTTTCAGGAAAATGGCACATTTTGCTTCTGAGCGTTCCCTGAAAGTTTGGGGGGGTTTCGTCAAGCGGCGACCGAGAAAAAAGGGGGGTCCCAAAACGTGTTTTTAACATTGAGTTTTCCATAGGGCGGTTGGACTCACTTTTAGCTCGAACGGCTGAATAGATTTCCACAAAACTTGGCAAAATTGTAGGGACTGGTAGCCCGATGTGCCTTTGCTACTATGTCTCAAGATATATGCTCCAGTGGTTTTTATGAAAATTAACTTTGAAAAATATATATTGGGCTACATTGGGCTATATATATGTTAGAGCCCAAATGTAGCCCAATGTAGCCCAATGTAGCCCAATGTAGCCCAAAGATGGCCACCAGAGACAAAAAAAAACAAATGTAGCCCAAATATCAGCCAGATGTAGCCCTACTATAGCCCAGTGACAGAATGTCCCAGAGTGTTCTAAAGAACAACTAGAGCGCTAACAGTCTTACTTATGACAAGAGTATGGCACACCTGAAGTCATCTTGATTGGAATAAAGTGTTAACACTTAAAACATTTAATTTGCAAAGGAACAAAATGAGGGGGTTCATTTTGCCATAGAAATTATGATTAGTGCTGAAGAAAGAAAAATTAGGGCACATTTTGAGTGACTTCTCAAATCCTCTTATATTTCATTAAAAAAATTCTGATATGCAGTCTCCCAAGATGGCCACCAGAGACAAAAGAGCCCAAATGTAGCCCAAATATCAGCCAGATGTAGCCCAACTATAGCCCAATGACAGAATGTCCCAGAGTGTTCTAAAGAACAACTAGAACGCTAACAGTCTTACTTATGACAAAAGTATGGCACACCTGAAGTCATCTTGATTGGAATAAAGTGGTAACACTTAATACATTTAATTTGAAAAGGAACAAAATGAGGGGTTTCATTTTGCCATAGAAATGTTATATATATATATATATATATATATATATATATATATATATATATATATATATATATATATATATATATATATATATATATTACCTACTGGCGGTCGCCAGTAGGTATATATAGTTAGGATTTTTTTGAATAGGGATTTCTGAAAATCCTATGTTGAATAACTTTGGCGTTGATGGACGGAATTGGCTGAAATTTTCAGGAAAATGGCACATTTTGTTTCTGAGCGTCCCCTGAAAGATTGGGGGGGGTTTCGTCAAGCGAGGGCCGAGAAAAAAGGGGGGTCCCAAAACGTGTTTTTAACATTGAGTTTTCCATAGGGCGGTTGGACTCACTTTTAGCTCGAACGGCTGAATAGATTTCTATGAAACTTGGCAAAATTGTAGAGACTGTTTGCCCGATATGCCTTTGCTATGTCTCAAGATATGTGCTCCAGTGGATTTTGAGAAATTAACGTTCAAAAAAATATATATATCTGTGACAGCGTCCCGGTTAGCGCCCCGGTTCGCGTACCAGACGCTACTATGTCTCAAGATATATGCTCCAGTGGTTTTTATGAAAATTAACTTTGAAAAATATATATTGGGCTACATTGGGCTATATATATGTTAGAGCCCAAATGTAGCCCAATGTAGCCCAATGTAGCCCAATGTAGCCCAAAGATGGCCACCAGAGACAAAAAAAAACAAATGTAGCCCAAATATCAGCCAGATGTAGCCCTACTATAGCCCAGTGACAGAATGTCCCAGAGTGTTCTAAAGAACAACTAGAGCGCTAACAGTCTTACTTATGACAAGAGTATGGCACACCTGAAGTCATCTTGATTGGAATAAAGTGTTAACACTTAAAACATTTAATTTGCAAAGGAACAAAATGAGGGGGTTCATTTTGCCATAGAAATTATGATTAGTGCTGAAGAAAGAAAAATTAGGGCACATTTTGAGTGACTTCTCAAATCCTCTTATATTTCATTAAAAAAATTCTGATATGCAGTCTCCCAAGATGGCCACCAGAGACAAAAGAGCCCAAATGTAGCCCAAATATCAGCCAGATGTAGCCCAACTATAGCCCAATGACAGAATGTCCCAGAGTGTTCTAAAGAACAACTAGAACGCTAACAGTCTTACTTATGACAAAAGTATGGCACACCTGAAGTCATCTTGATTGGAATAAAGTGGTAACACTTAATACATTTAATTTGAAAAGGAACAAAATGAGGGGTTTCATTTTGCCATAGAAATGTTATATATATATATATATATATATATATATATATATATATATATATATATATATATATATATATATATATTACCTACTGGCGGTCGCCAGTAGGTATATATAGTTAGGATTTTTTTGAATAGGGATTTCTGAAAATCCTATGTTGAATAACTTTGGCGTTGATGGACGGAATTGGCTGAAATTTTCAGGAAAATGGCACATTTTGTTTCTGAGCGTCCCCTGAAAGTTTGGGGGGGGTTTCGTCAAGCGAGGGTCGAGAAAAAAGGGGGGTCCCAAAACGTGTTTTTAACATTGAGTTTTCCATAGGGCGGTTGGACTCACTTTTAGCTCGAACGGCTGAATAGATTTCTATGAAACTTGGCAAAATTGTAGAGACTGTTTGCCCGATATGCCTTTGCTATGTCTCAAGATATGTGCTCCAGTGGATTTTGAGAAATTAACGTTCAAAAAAATATATATATCTGTGACAGCGTCCCGGTTAGCGCCCCGGTTCGCGTACCAGACGCGTAACGGAACTTCGCGAGGAGAAGCGGATTGGCTCTCCGGTGACTGTCAACATTCTAAACAGTCCGGAGCGGCCGCCATCTTGTCCCTCGGTAGGATCGAGAGACAAGAGGTGGAAATAAACGAAGGGGTAAATGAATGAAAGGGGGCAAGGTAGACCCCTCCTGACCCCCTAGGATTGATGTGGGGGCTATTAAAGGGCCCCGCGGGGCAAAAAAATAAAATTCATTTTTTTTCGATTTTTCGCGGTGGAAGCGCTACCCGGTACGCGAACCGGGTAGCTCACCGGTAGCGTAACGGGAGTCCGCCATCTTGTGTTTCGGACGAATTTAGTCACAAGATGGAGGATAAACAATGTTGGGAATGGGTATAAGGGGGCACGGGAGACATATCCTGACCGCATAGGTTTTCTGAGGGTGGCTGAGGAGGCCCATATATGTAAAAAAACTTTTCGCGCGGTTAGCGCTCGGTCCGCGCACCGGGTAGCGTTCCGGAAAGCGTAACAAGGGGAAAACCAAGGGAAATATTAAAATAATATTTTAGAGTGCTTTGAGGTAGGGTAGCTCTGAATAGAGCTCTTGTGTTGTGTGGGTGATGTAAGTACCAACATGTAGGTACCAATGAAGAGTCTAAAATTCAATGTACACCATATTGTAGATATTTTGTATGTTCTAATATGGGTTATTTAAATGTAAATGTGTGGAAAAGCACTTCATGCTTTAAAGCAATTGTATTTTTGAACTGATTGATCTTTCCTCTTAGTCCTCCTCTTTGGTTTTTTTCCCCACACTCTTCTTCAGCATGATAGTTGATAAATTCGTTCCCTCAAAATATTTATATACATAAAAAAATTATATTAAATACATATAAAATATATTTTTCCTTTAAAAGAAGAATACATTTTACAGCTTTTGATATTTGCTATTAAAAAACCATTGAAATTCACTGAAAAAAAACATAGGTTATAGACCATATATAGTTAGGAATTAGCATTTACAAAACCTTGAAAATTCACTGAACAAAATCATAGGTTATAGACCATATATATTTAGGAATTAGCATTTACAAAACCTTATTTTACTCACACAAAACCATTGAAATTCGCATATATAGTTAGTTGCACTAACTATATATCGCGCACCCGTAATCCACTGCTGATCATGTCACATATTACATCATTCATGACATGGTCAGTGACATCACTGATGACATCACTGATGACATCTCAAATGACATCACTGATGACATCACTGATGACAACATCCAGTGACTGTATGTTTCTGTAAAGTTAAAATATGTCTTACATATTGAAGAATGAGTGGATGTATAAGTGTCTGGATGAAGGATTTAGTAGGTGACTGACTGTATGAGTGAGTGATTAAATGTGTCTCACTGAGTGCATGGGTTAGTGACTAAACTGTCTTAATTTGTGCATCATTATGTCTGTTGTTCTGTAAACTGCTGCATGTGTTGATCAGTAGCTATATGAGTAACTATATGGGTTATTGAATGGTTGCCCAAGTATTTGTATGGGAGACTGAGTGTGTGTGTGGGTGGCTGGGAGGTGTATGACTCTGTGCATAGATGTGTGAGCAGTTGATTCACTAGATGTATGGGTTCAAAAGTGCATGTGGAAACAGCTGTATGGGCGGTTGACTGTGTGCATGAGTGTATTGGTGAGTGAATGGATATCTCAGTGCTACATGTCAAAGTAAGTACATATGTAAAACACAGTACATGTGAGAGTTGACATATATAAATAACTGTGCATAAGAGCCAGTGAATGTGTGAGTGGCTGTATGGATCATTGTGAACTTGTATCAGGGATTGTATAAGAGAGTAAATATGTGTTAGTATATGTTTGAATAAGTAAGGTGTGTATAACTGTATAGTTGAGGAAATGGAGGTGTGATTGATTCTTTGCATGACTGACTAGGTGTGTGAGTAACTCCATGGATGAGTGACAGTCTGTGAGTGTCTGTTGACACTGAGTGTATCTAAGGTTATATTAGAGTCTGAAGAGGTTCATCGTATTATCACATGAATGATGTCATCAGTGATGTGATCAGTAATGTCAAATGAGATGTCATCAGTGATGTCATCAGTGATGTCATTTGAGATGTCATCAGTGATGTCATCAGTGATGTCATTTGAGATGCCATCAGTGATGTCATCAGTGATGTCATTTGAGATGTCATCAGTGATGTCATCAGTGATGTCATTTGAGATGTCATCAATGATGTCATCAGTGATGTCATTTTAGATGTCATCAGTGATGTCATCAGTGATGTCACTGACCATGTCATGAATGATGTAATATGTGACATGATCAGCAGTGGATTACGGGTGCACGATATATAGTTAGTGCAAGTAACTATATATGCGAATTTTAATGGTTTTGTGTGAGTAAAATAAGGTTTTGTAAATGCTAATTCCTAACTATATATGGTCTATAACCTATGTTTTTTTCAGTGAATATATATATATCAGTGATGTGGAATTCCTATAGCCCAACGGCCAGGACATATTGTATGGGGTCAAGGACAACAAGTTTTCATGTGTATTTTGCCCTTAGGACAAGTAGCCTCCCAGCAGCACAAACCCTTTGGCTGCCAGTTTGCAGTACCACGTTATGGATCAGTGAAAGGCACTGTCTGCAGTTAAGATAATATTTATGTCCATATGTAAGTGCTATTCAAACTTGTATTTATGGTTCATTAATTGAAAGCCTTTATTATTAGAGTGAGCGCACCAAGTAAATGTGAGTTCCGACTGCACTACTGACAGTGGTTTCAGCATAAAAATGTGTACTTATGTTTTCAAAGTTTAGTGATATGATGCTATGTATAATGCTCCCAGAGTGCTCTCTGTTTGATGCAACTATTTGCAGAAGCATGAAAGCAAGATTGATGATTCTTTGCTTTCAAAATAAAATGTTAATAGAAATAGAAGTAGAAAAAAAACATTTCGCTAAACTACTGAAACATTTCGGGTACCATTTCATTGCAGCATCATTTAGTAACACGCGTTGCTGCATGCTAGTGTTTCCAAGAAATATTCATAATGGAAAATCAGTGTAACCGGTTCCAATAAGATTATGGGAAACAAAAATTAACAAGCAATGGCAAAGCCAGTAGGTTTGAAATTGGTGGTCAGTTTTTTAGTTTTGTCAATGTGTGACTTGTTTTGGCATGGTTTATGTAAAACCCTGTTGGTGTGTGAGCTGCTGGGACCTCACCATTCTAACAAACATTGGCAAAAGTAAAAATTGTTTGTAGTCGCAAAAAGCACACATTGCCGGGAAACGGCCACTACAACGTAGAGTGTTAGGAAAGGGGGCACTGTGGCGTTTGTACCCTTGTTTCCTCCCTATTGAACTCTGCTGAGCGCAAGGTTCAGAAACCAAGAAGACAGGGGCTCACAAAATGGCCGACTCTTAATTTCCAACTCTCTCCTAAGCCAACGTTTCCCATTCCCAGAAGGTTGGGCAGCAGATGTAGAACGGTGCGGGCAGGTGGAAGAGAGGACTGAAGTTCCAGCTGGAATGATTTATAAACTGAGATAAAAAAATAAAAAAAACACAGTACAACAGAAAACAGATGGCGAAGGGCCGCTGCTGGCGACTCATCGAAGAGTTGGGAAAATAACAGCTTCTTCAAACCATTTTCATAATTCCGGCTCCGGCTCCATTGCATCCGCCCCTTTCCGATATTGTGTCATTTTACCAGCTGATTGGCAGAGAGGGTTTTCCCACATCCAACAATTTACCCTGTACCCGTACACACAAGCCTCCAAAATTGTAATCCAAAGTTAATTGTCGCTAACAGCCGAGCCTCAGCACATTCCATTTAATTTCCAATTAGACAACTGTGGCGGACGTTTCCCGCTCGATGGCGATTGGCTCCCCCTTTCATGTGAAACGCGCCAGCAACAATGTAATTAGCATATTTTAATTAAGTCCTTTTAGATGTGGGACGGATTGAGTAATTTGGTGGGAGGGAGCGTTTATGGCTGATGCTAGGTCCGCTTTTGGGAAGGTTGTGCGTACTGAGGTCACTTGTGCAATTGGAGGTGGGGGAGGGGCAAGGAGGAGGTGGGTCTGCTTGGGTGGAGGGGTTGTTCCGAACAAGATCTGATCATGTTAGGGCCTGCTTAATTTATTCGGATTATTTCACATGATTTGTTTCACAATCTTTTTAATTGAGTTTTAAGATAAGCTCAAAATTAGTTCACATTTTACAAACATTATAATAAAACATATAATCATATACTTACGTCCGTCGAGTTCATGATTAGATCTACTATATTACAATATTTCTTAAACATTCTCCAGGTTCAAAATCGTTATAAGTTTTGATTGAAAATGCTCCCTCCCATGATTTCCTGGCCAGAACAATCCATTTTCATCATTGTAAATGCTAAATGTAGGTAAAAGATACAGGACCACATATACAAAGCATTTTTGAGGTCTGACCGCAAAACTGCTTTTATATATGTGCAAAACACACATTCCAATTCGGTTACACGTTACCGAATCGCAATTTGTGTTTGGGAATCTGTATTTTGAAGGAGAGTGTTTAAGGTGTCCCTCTTAACACTGAATGGAATGGTATGTACAAATGCTTTGCAACCGAAATGTGGTCACAAAACAGTCTCACTTTACCACTAACTCAAAGTTGGTGGTAACCCTCCCGAAGGAATCAGTTAGAAACTTGGGGGTTAGATGGGACACCACCCTTTCTTTTAAAAATCAAGTTCAATCAGTGTCCTTCTCCTGCTTTTTGAAGATTAGGATGATCAAGAAATGTATTAATTTTCTCCCCTCCAACACCAGGAAAACGATAGTTCAGGCCCTTATCACCTCTCATTTGGATTATGCGAATGGTCTTTACCTGGGGCTGGCTTCTGGCCTCTTAGATAGGCTTCAGATAGTCCAAAACGCAGCAGTTCGGTTAGTTTGTGGTATCTCCCTGCGAGAACACATTTCTCCCCACCGACGGGCACTGCATTGGCTACCGATCCACAGAAGAGCCGAATTTAAGGCTCTTACCCTAGCCCATCGGTCACTCAGGGGTAAAGGATGCGTCTATCTGTCCTTCTGTCTCCAGCCCTATAGCAATGCTAGGAGTCTCCGTTGTAGCTCTCAACAATTGCTGTCTACTCCTAGATACAAAAGAGCTCGTTCAGGGGGCAAAACTTTTCAGGTCAACGCTTCTGCCCTATGGAACAAACTGCCTGTTTCTGTTCGTATAATAAAAGATGAAATACTCTTCCGTAGAGCTCTAAAAACTCTCCTCTTCTGTTAACGTTCCCCTCAGTCGAGTAAGATCCTGCACAGCTGCTGAAGCGCCGGGACACCCCGTTGGGGTAGCTGCGCGCTATAGAAAACACACTAAATAAATAAATAAATGAATGTGCAAACAGGAATGAATTCACAAGGGACCCCTTCTCCTTTGAAAATGGTTAAAAAAATATTTTTTAAGAGCAGGCACTGGTCCCACGGACCACTGCCTTCTCTCAAAAATGGAATAGAAAACTTTTAATTTTTCTGTTTCTTAAACTCATCTAGGGAACACGGGCTACATTTAAAAAAAGAAAACATTGCTTTATTTAAAAGCAGTCACAGACATGGTGGTCTGCTGATCCCAGCAGGCCTCCATCCCTGTGATTTTTCAATTCCCAATGGGTCACAAACTGAGACCTACCTCATTAGTATTCATGAGGTGGGTCTATTTGCAACCCACTGGGAATCGCAAAAAGTGTAAAAGACACTTAGGACATTAGTGTTTGCGATTACCAAATATCAAATCGCAAAATATCGCTACTTGGTAATCACAAACACTAATGTTCGTACATGGGGCCCAGAGTTCTAAGAAAATCTTGGTCCACTAAATAAAACGTTCAGCCAGTATTAGGCGTATCCAAAAGATCCTTAATTTTCTTTTGCATAATTACACAAAATTTTATAAAAATTGCATTATATTATGCGAAATGCAAATCTGACATTTTTTGTGCGAAATGTGAGGACTCACATCATTCTAAAAAAATTGCACAGAAAACACAAGTGTTGTGAACAAAAACTGCTCACGTTCTGTCAGTTCCTGTTGCTACAGTGCCCCCATAATTATATTTTTTTAGTTGAGGAGATCCCAGTTATCCCATTTGGGGTAAAGGCATAATTTTGCAAAAATTTGGATGTAAAAAGCATAACATGAAATCTTGAAAATTACACAGATCATACTACATAAATGGAAATTTTGACTGGTTTTAGCTCATATCTGTTCGACCAACTCCTAAATTCCACACACTTTTCAGGTGTTAAACAGTGCTTAATTTTAGAAGAATAAGTGCTGAAGCCTAAAGCTCTGCTCAAAAGTCCGCAGCCAGCGCTATTACATGTTGGCACAGCAGATACCAAGACTGCATAGTCTGGAATCCACCTCATGCCTCTGTAACCAGCTACCAGACACCCCCAGCCCCTTTATCTCACACTTGCAGACCCCTGCTTTCTCACTTTGTGATGGTTTTTCCGTCTTTCTCTTTCTTCAGCATTTTGTGCTTTTCCCTGTCTTGCTCTCAGGAAATGTCTCATGAGGAAAAATAAGTGCTGGTCCCCAAAAATGGTGCCATTGTGCCCGACCGGCAACCCCGGCTCAAATTAAGCACCGGGCTAAGTCTGTTTATCATTTCATCTGTGTAGTTAAATAAGTCCCCCAATCTATTTTCCCATTTCTTTAACTATCCCATTCTTGCATGATAACACTGCTCCAAGGTAGCTCTTGATTTCGGGGCACTTACGAAACCTTTGCTTCTATGGGACAATATGGATCTTGCATCACCGGGAAGGTAAGGCTGAAGGAAGAACATAGAAATGAGGAGAAAGATAGAGAGAGAGAGAAAAAGGGAGAGAGAGAAAGAGAGAGTGAGGGGAAAAAGAGGCTACAAAAGGAAAGGGGAGAAGAGAGAGAGAGATGAGATATATTAAGGGAGACAGAGACATGGGTGAACTGAGGAAGAGAGTATAAAGGTAGGAGGGGAAAATGGAAAGAAAACCAGAAGGTGGCAAAGATACTCAAGATCAACAGAAGTAACAGGGTAATAAGGAAAGCAGAAAGAGGGTGAGAGATGAGCAGAAGAGAAAGAACACTAGTCATCTATTAATGAAGAAGTATTAACTACTCCTGTATTAAACGACTGCTGTTAAAGTGCTGGCCCGCGGGGCCTTTGCATTGTGCTGATAGACGATCTGTTAGGTTCGTGGCTAACTCAGGATTTTCCTCCATAGACTCGATATCCTTGAGCCCGCTGGAGGTGGTCCATGTCTTTCTGTAGTTCACCCCTAAAAAAAAAGGTTCTTTTGGAATGGGGGTGCCCTTTAAAGTGCCCTCACTTATAGTAAGGACTGGTCACTGTCCTCTCTCCAGGCTATGAAGGGACTTGTAGATCATTGCAGCTCCGACGCTGGTGAGGGGCACAAGCATCCACCTGTACCCAGTGGAGAAGTGTGGCTCAATGGTTAGAGCGGCAGACCCTGATTCAGAAGTTTGGCTCAGGACCTGGGTTTAATTCCCGCCTCGGCAGGTCTTGGGCTCAATTTCCTCGGACCTGATAATTCTCGCCTCGGTGCCTATTCTAATCATGGGTCCCACTCTGCAACTCTGGGCAATAGCTTGCTTAATCTCCACAACGGCCCCAACAACGCTAGGATGCCTGGCTTCACCTTGGGGGTGCCCAGGAGTGGGCACTTCACAGGAAAAAGCCAGGAAGGGTTCCTCAGCGGTATTCGTACAAGCGTCGAGATGCCTCCGGGTAGTCGTGCGCTATACAAGTACCTCTACATTTACATTTACATTTAACCCCAGAAGAAGAGTCTACAAACTATCTCCAGTTAAATCTGTTCAGCATCCTACAAATGGGGTAATCTCTTCCCCATGGCCATGGGGTGTATGTTTGGGCTCACATGTCGTGTTCATAGAGACCAAGGGGGCAGGCTGCATTCTTCGCAAGATGATGTTCCCACGGTAACAGCATTCCCCCCTTCTTTATCCTTTGAGTACCTCCTAGGACCGCGCCACATCGATCAATGGCGCTCCTTGTCTGCAATATGAACTTAGCCTAAGCCTTACCTCAACACAAAAACTGGCAAACATGGGGTCCTCCTGTTGGCAACTCTGCCTGCAAAATACCCAGAAGATAAGCCGTTTTTAGCACAGGATGCCACACCTAGTTGTATATATTCGTTGTCTGCCCCTAGATGCTTTCCCAAGGGCTAGCAGTAAAGAGACCCACTGAGGGAGGCCGTGTGGGAATTTATGTTTTCTTTGCTAGACGGGATATGCATTTGTGTAAATCTTGAAGGAAAACTTATAAAAATGATCCCTATTGATTCGCTGGGGTTATCATCTCCTAATCTGGCACCCCAATTTAATTGGCCCTCGTTATTGACTTCTTTTAGCCACTATATCCAGCAGGTTGCATTTGTCTGGACATCTGGAGAAGCTCTGTGGCACAAGGACAGAGAAACCACTGCGTAGGAACAAGACAGGGGTAGTGTTGTTTTCCCTATGAAATTGCAAGGAAGATCCCTTGCTCTGGTTGCCCTTGAAGTACTTTCCCCCCAAAGGCTGGGTAAAAGCATCGAACTCTGAAGGACGCTCTGCTCTTGGGCCCTGCCATGGATGGAGAGGAGAGCTCATTGCTTTCCCAGAAGTACAAAAACCAGTTCGGTGTTGTTGCCCCTCCTCTGGTTTTCTCTTTTGAGCCGATAGCTTTGACGCTCCTGATTTGGGTCCATGTTTTTCTCTCTTTCCAGAAGCTTGGGCACTGGTCGGGAAACATCCTTTACAACAAAACTTTTTCCACGCAGTACCTTTACAGCGCAGGAATTACAACGCAAGTCGTTACAACGACTTGCGCTGGAGGGCGCTGGAGAATAGGGAATAGTTTAATTTACTATCCAAAACCTTCCCTACTATCCACAGGGACTGGAGTTGGAATAGTAAATTAAACTATTCACTATCCAGCGCCCCCCAACGCAAGTCGTTGTAACGACTTGCGTTGTAAAACCTGCGTTGTAAAGGCATGCGTGGAAAAAGCATGCGTTGTAACGACACACATCCCACTAGTCTGGCTTCTGCTGGCTTGTGAGCATCAGTGCTGACTGTACTTGTAAGATAAAGGGTCAGTTCCTTGCTCATCACCTGCTGCTCAGTAATGCCTCACCTGAAGCTCCTGGCCCACCCTGGTTGGTTCCACCCAGTGGAGCTGGACTTGAAATCACTTTATAGAGGGGTGGTGCTAACTTGTGGCATAACACTATGTAGGATGCTATTGCAAGTGAGAATCTTTCTTTCGATAAGTAATTTCAATGAAAGCGTCCACTTTGTCGCTATTGGACCGGGATGCCCTTTCTTGAAGAAGGCATAGACCAACCTCTTACACTTGACTCTGGATTGCAATCACATTGTGTACCCCTATAACTAGATTTCTTACCCATCTTTGAAATGAGACAGCCATCAAAGGGAGGTCGCCATTGGCGATCAGGTACATCATAATAACTTGAATGCACGTGATGTCTTAGGGCTTCTAAATCTTTAACATCAATAACCCCAAGACGTTCACTGAACTCTGGCACTGGGTTCCTATGGAGTCTAATCAGGACATCTGCTTGTTCTAGTATAACTTGTAGAACAAACAAACCAAAGTCTTTCAATATGCTTTTAATGCTCACTTCCCTAGTAATGTTCCCACATGGTGTTTCAGAGCTCCATTCTTCCAACCACACTATCCACCATTTACTTGCGGTGTTTCTCCCCCAGCTCTTGCTCCACGGAAGCCTTGTGCTCGCTGCCTGCCTTGACTGCTGCCTGCATTGTCCTGCTGACTGCCGCCCTGCGAGAGCGCATAGACCACTTGACTGCGCTGGGTATCGTTTCTACTCGCACTGCCTGCCTACGAATTTGCATAACGCCGAGCGCTTGTTATTGTCTGCGCTCGCACTGCATTGACCTGTATGTAGTGGCATATGTTTTTATAAGCGTAGCGTGCATTCATTTGCTCATTAACTCTGTGCCTGTGTCTTGGACTGAAGCTCCGGCAGTGCCCCACTTTCGTTTCCTTTCTGGGCGGCCATTTGGTTTTGCTTGTAGTCCCACCCGTGTCTCCTCCTCCCAGACCCCGCCTCCCACCTGACCCTCCCACACACTGATACACAACAGTAGCCCCGTCCTCTCTTTCCCTGTGACCGTCTGGACTCCCTCCACCACGGTCGCTCCCCCAGCTCTTGCTCCACGGAAGCCTTGTGCTCGCTGCCTGCCTTGACTGCTGCCTGCATTGTCCTGCTGACTGCCGCCCTGCGAGAGCGCATAGACCACTTGACTGCGCTGGGTATCGTTTCTACTCGCACTGCCTGCCTACGAATTTGCATAACGCCGAGCGCTTGTTATTGTCTGCGCTCGCACTGCATTGACCTGTATGTAGTGGCATATGTTTTTATAAGCGTAGCGTGCATTCATTTGCTCATTAACTCTGTGCCTGTGTCTTGGACTGAAGCTCCGGCAGTGCCCCACTTTCGTTTCCTTTCTGGGCGGCCATTTGGTTTTGCTTGTAGTCCCACCCGTGTCTCCTCCTCCCAGACCCCGCCTCCCACCTGACCCTCCCACGCTCCGCCCCCTCCACTCTCCATTTATGGCCACATGCCCCCACGCGCAGCGTCCACGCGCTTCGGCCTCGCCGAAGGTGCGCCAAAGGTAAGCCCGTCTACGCCCGTCCGCGCCTGGACCGCGCCCAGCGCCAGACCCCCTGCCCCTCGCGCTGCCCAGCCCCCCCGCGTTACCTACGATGCCGCCACCCTCCTAGCCCTTAACCCCGGTCGCGCCCCCAACTGCGTCCAAGCCGCTCCTGGACGCACCCATGGACCGTTCTCTTGCTTCTCCTGCAAATTTAGCGGCACCGACAACATCTCCGCTACGACCACACCACAGATTCCCGACCCCAACCACCTAGAATGCATCCTTCTCAACACCCGCTCGGTCCACAGGCACGCCATTGACCTTTGGAACCTACTAGACACCATCTCTCCTGACGTCGCCTTCCTAACGGAAACATGGATGAACGCTTCCTCCGCCCCTGACATCGCCATCGCTATCCCTGATGACTATAAGATCACACGCAAGGACCGCACCGACCATACAGGAGGTGGAATCGCTATCGTCCATAAGAAATCAATCCGCATCTCAACCAGCTCTGACGTCAATCTCGCCAACTCCGAACACCTTCACTTCCAGATCCACATCGACCCCAAGACCACACTCAGAGGCACCCTCCTCTACAGACCACCTGGACCACGCACAAAATTCAGTTAAGACATCACAGACTTCATCACCCCACACGCGCTCCCCTCCAAAGACTACATCCTTCTGGGAGACCTCAACTTCCACCTTGAAAAGATCAACGACCACAACACCGCCACCCTCTTAGACAACCTCGCCAACCTCGGACTTAAACAACTGGTCACTTCCCCCACCCACATCGCAGGTCACACTCTCGACCCCATCTTCACCTCCAGCAACCATGTCTCCTTCAGCCACACTACGGATCTCCTCTGGACTGACCACAGCTGCGTTCACTTCACCTACAACAAGCCGAAACCCAGCATCCACCTCCAACCAACTCTACAAAGAAACTGGAACAAAATCACCACAGAGCAGATCTCCACATCACTCCTTCAAACCTCCCCAGCCCCCTCTTCTAACGCCAACGAAGCCGCCTCCAACCTCACCCTTTGGCTATCCAACACCGCCGACACCTTAGCACCACTGAAAAAACGTCAACACAAACTTGGCATCAAGAAGGCCTCATGGTTCAACGACGACCTCAAGAAATCCAAGAAACTGTGCCGCTCCCTTGAAAAGGCCTGGAAAAAAGACCCATCCACCAGCAACAAGGACGCCTTCAAAAGCGCCATCCGTACTCACCACCAACTGATCCGAAAAGCCAAGAAAACAGCATTCAAAGATCGACTTGACAACAACGCCCACAACAGCAAGGAACTTTTCAACATCGTCAAGGAATTTTCCAACCCCTCGGCCAACTCCAACGACATCACCCCCTCTCAATCCCTCTGCGATTCCCTAGCCTCTTTTTTCCACAACAAGATTGCTGACATCCACAACAGCTTTGACAACCAACCCGGAAGCCAACCCACCCTACCATCAGCTGACCACCTTCCCCCCGTTAACACCCTTAACGCCTGGAACCCAATCTCCACTGAGGACACCATCCGCCTGATGAATTCCATCCACTCTGGATCCCCCACAGACCCATGCCCCCACCACATCTTCAACAAAGCAGACTCCGTCATAGCTCCGCACCTCCGAGACGTCATCAACTGCTCCTTCAACTCCGCTACCTTCCCAGAAGATTGGAAACACGCTGAACTCACCGCCCTTCTGAAAAAACCAACAGCAGACCCCACCGAACTCAAAAACTACCGCCCCATCTCGCTTCTTCCATTCCCGGCCAAAGTCATCGAGAAAGCTGTCAACAACCAGCTCGCCGCCTTCCTCGAAGCCAACAAATCACTCGACCCCTCACAATCTGGCTTCCGAGCCAAACACAGCACTGAGACCGCCCTCATCGCAGCAACAGACGACATTCGAACTCTACTGGACAATGGAGACACAGTCGCCCTCATCCTCCTCGACCTCTCTGCAGCCTTCGACACAGTCTGCCACAGCACCCTTTTACAACGCCTCAGAAACATCGGAATCCAAGGAAAGGCACTGGAATGGATCACCTCGTTCCTCACCGGAAGAACCCAGAGAGTCCGCCTCCCACCATTCAAGTCCGAGGCCTCTGAAATCATCTGCGGCGTACCACAAGGATCCTCACTCAGTCCCACCCTCTTCAACGTATACATGAGCCCCCTCGCGGCCATCGCCCGCCAACACAACCTCAACATCATCTCTTACGCGGATGACACTCAACTGATCCTATCTCTCACCAAGGACCCCAGCACCGCTAAAACTAACCTACACGAAGGAATGAAAGAAGTCGCCGAATGGATGAAACAAAGCCGTCTGAAACTGAACTCAGACAAAACAGAAGTCCTCATCTTAGGTAAATCCCCCTCTGCATGGGACGACTCCTGGTGGCCGGAAGCCCTCGGAAATGCACCCATCCCGACAGACCACACACGGAACCTCGGCGTCATCCTGGATTCTTCACTCTCAATGAACAGACAAGTCAGCGCCGTATCCTCTTCCTGCTTTAACATTCTTCGCATGCTCAGAAAAACATTTCGCTGGATCCCCTCCGAAACAAGGAAAACAGTCACCCACGCTCTGGTCACGAGCCGACTGGACTACGGAAACACCCTCTACGCAGGTACCACCGCTAAACTCCAGAAGAAACTACAACGAATCCAAAACGCCTCAGCCAGGCTCATATTAGACATCCCACGCAACGAACACATCTCTGGTCACCTTAAAGACCTCCACTGGCTACCCGTCAATAAGAGGATCACTTTCCGACTGCTTACCCACGCACACAAATCACTCTACGACATCGGACCAGATTGCCTCAACTCTCGACTATCCTTCTACACCCCCTCCCGCCAACTTCGCTCTTCCAGCCAAGCCTTCGCCACTGTACCTCGCATCAACAAGACCACCATGGGAGGCAGATCCTTCTCATACCTGGCTGCCAAAACATGGAACTCACTCCCCGCTTACCTTCGCCTCACCCAGAATCACCTAGCGTTCAGAAAGCAGCTTAAAACGTGGATATTTGACAAATAATCCACCTCCCCTTCCTAAGCGCCTTGAAACCCTCTGGGTATGTAGTGCGCTATATAAATGTTATGACTTGACTTGACTTGACTTGACTTTAAGAGACCTCAGAACCTCTCACACTGAGTTTGCAACACGCTCCATGGAGAACCAGCATTGTAACAATTTCCAATGCAATAGCATTAAAAAGCTCAAATACTGCCCTGACATGAATGAATGAAGCATGTAATGCCCCAGCATTTCCACAACTGAATTGCTAACCCTGCATCTCCGAGAACCATGCCACAATTCAAATCTTAGGGGCCAATTATGATGGCGGACGGACCTGAGTCCGTCCGCCACCATAGAGTAGGAGGGACCGTCCGCAGGGGCAACAGCGGTCCCTCCGTGCAAATTAGGATGTGACCGCCACCCTGGCGGTCACATCCTGTATTTTTATCATTGCGGTGGGTGCTGCTTGAAGCAGCATCCGCCGCAATGATAAAAATGTAAGTTGTGCATTTGCATGCACAAAGCGGCAGGCACCGCGCGGTGCCTGCCGCTTTGTGCAGGCAAATTCAGGGGGGTACCATAGGTACCCCCCATGTGCACTCCCCACCCCCCCTTCACCCCTGGGGGCCCGCAACGGGCCCCCAAACAAAAATCCGTATGCCTTTGCACGGCGGAAATGCCGCCGTGTAAAGGCATGTTCCTCCAGACATCCTAATATGGCTGGTGGTGTCTGATAGACACCGCCAGCCATGTTAGTGCTTTTCCGCCGCGGACGGGAGGCGACCGCGGCGGAAAAGTTGCGGACTGAAAAACGATCCCCCAGCCATCCTAATCTGGCGGGGGGTCTTTTTCAGTCCGCTGCGGTTTTCCCGCATCCTCCGGGCCGGCGGTGGCTTCCGCCGGCCCGGAGGATGCGGGAAAACTGCCATCATAATGAGCCCCTTAGTCTTCAAACTCCCTTATACTGGGAAAGAACATTATCAAAGCCATGAAAGTCTTTCACTTCAACACAGCGTCAACTCCCTAGTCTTTTTATTTATAAATTCTTTTTATTGAAAACACTCAAACGAAATCATAAATACATACAATAATACACTGGGTCACATCATGGCTCGCAATACAATAATGGACGTCTTCCATCTATAAAATCACTACACAAATTGCAACATGGGTGTTCAAGGGTCCTCCGACATTACCGGATCAGCCGGCTCCACAGGAGGAGCACAAATGTCCTCCCTATATGCATTCCAGGGCCCCCAGATTTTACCCCACTTCTTAGGTCTCCCTCTGGCAACATACACCGCCCGCTCCCTGAACATACACCAGTCCAAGTCCTCCATCCATTTCCCAATAGTAGGCGGTCTATTAGCCCCCCATAATTGTGCTATATTACGTTTGGCAATACCACATGCCAGCTCCCTAATCTTAGTTGACTCACAAGTTAATTCAGCTGTTTTCTCAGGAAAATGCGTCCTTCAAGGGCTACATAAATTGAAGCAACTCCTTCCAAATCTAATATGAGGAAATCAATACACAATCTGATAACACAAAGCTTGAAACAGTGTAATGTCCTCTTTGAAGGTATACATTCTGTGAACACAAACAGAGGGCTGAGTCTTCAGAACTATTGTGCTTCCAGGTTAATCTCAAAAGCCTACAGTCCAATCCTGTGCACACGTATTCGTGTAGTTTGAAAGTAATCTCAAATCCCATCAACACAGACCACATAAAACAACATGGAAGGACCTCAATGATCCTCTTTAACACAATGTCGCAAAGTCTTTGTTCTGGTCCACAGAGCCCTTTATAATAAAGAACATCAAAAATATGCTTAATCACATTGTGTCACATACCACGCCAAGACTCTTCTGCTGTTCTTCATCTATGTACCCAGTCGAATCCTGAACTATGGATGCCATTTTTCGAAGTCTGAGGTACTGGAATATGGAGCTCTTTCTCTCATCATCTTAGAGACACCAGGATCCTCATTCAAAAAGCAACTAAAATCCTTGATGGTCATCTAAGCATCAGACGAATCAGCTTCCAACTTTGTCTTTAGTGATCCTGAAACATACCTTGAGGTTCAGGTGATATGTTGTGCACCACTAATTCCACTAACAAATGAGTAAGTACCATTTAGGTTTTGGGTTGTGGACACAGAAAGATCTAAATAATCCCCTGGATCTATGTTTTTGGTTTTCTTTACTGTCAAAGATGAGTTAATTAACTTTCAACGTTTTTTGGGAAGACTGGAATGGCACCTTTTGGGTCATTTCTTTAGCTCAGTGTCTCATTTCAAATCAACAGGAGTATGACCCATAGACCAGGTTGACATCTGGGTAAGTATATATAATAGACAACAATGTCTCAACAGGATTCAGTAAGGAAGACAGATATATATGCATGTACAAGACATTACAAGGAGAAAGCAAGAGGGCGAGACTCCCAGTATGGCAACCTGGTACTGAAGAAGATCCTGACTAAATAGAATCGAAACGCGTCAACCAAATATACAGCGCATTTAACGGCGTGTGTTCAACCTTGGTTCATAAATAGTTACATATTTTCAAATCATTGAAGAGAACCATTTATTCTTGTACATATTTATTGTTTCACCTTGTCACTTTGCATCCCTCGCTTTTGTTCCACTTGTCACTTGCGCCGTCACTCTTTTTATCACGAGCACAACGTGCACAAAGTTCCTTTGGCTTGCCTTCCAACTTTGGCCCGCGGTTCTGTAATAACTGTCTTGTCTAAAACTGTGATTTTAAATATATGATCCCATGAGCACATTTGAAAAAATACTGGTAGTCTCGCCCTCTTGCTTTCACCTCATAATGTTGTGTACATGCATATATATCTGTCTTCCTTACTGAATCCGGTTGAGACATTGTTGTCTATTACATATCATTTCAATTCCTGCCAGAGCATCCAAGCCTGGACACTTCCCACTTAAAAAACCCCAGAGGGAGTTGGAGAGCAGGTTGTGAAGGGCCTCTACTTCCCATGCAGAAATTACCAAGCAAAGGAAGTGTGACTTAGACTGAGGACCAGATCAAGAACCTGGTGGATAGTGCTTCATCCATCAAGGTGGTGGCGGACATTACGCCTACCACCCTGTTCACCATCCTCCAAATTTGGGGGTCGCCGCTGGCCCAGCAGTGATCACAATACCTTCACGGGAACCATCACCATGGTACAAAAAGGTTGGTGGACAAACACCATCAATTTTATAAACTTTTTGTTTTTCAAAAACAAACTACCAAATTGGGAGGTTGCTTATGGAAACCAAAAACGAACGAAAGCTGATGGTCCCCCTGACCCCATATAGGGCAGGCAGACCGTCAGTTTATGCTAACACATGCGTAGTTCGGTGCAGTGACCACTAAATTCTCCATGTAATGCCTCATTGGAAACTGTATATTGGAATAGGAGGTCTTTGCTGCACCGAGTGAATACCTTACCCCGCGGTGTCAGTTTTCACCAGGTTCTGTAAATACCTCATCTTCATCCTCATCCTCCCCACTTGGGCCAAATATGAGCGAACATCATTAAATCGGCCGTAATACATTTAGATGTATTTCTTTGTTCAATACTCATCTCCTCGCTTTCTGGGTCCGTATTACAGATAGGGCACACTCTCCCTGTTTGCGCCACGGAGCACCTTTCAGATGCAGTCCGTGAAATATGGAGTGACTGCTGCGCTGCCGCTCCGCGTTTCACCATGTTGACGGCACGCTGTCTGCAATTTAAAAAAGGGAGAGTGATTCCCTTGCACTGAATGGCTGCACCTGCCTGCAGGGGGATGTGGGGGGGGGGGTCCCCTCCAAAGGGCTGGTTTACGGAGATGCACTGACAGTGTGCCACCTTTTTTGTGTCACACGGTCAATGTGCCTCCTAATGGCCTGTTTGCCTCTGTGCCCACATAGATAATATGGCATGGGTGCAAAGGCAACGCGATTCTCTCATTTGCATGGGGGGGCCCATTCCCATGCAAATAAGGGAACACCCTCACATGTGCAACAGCACTATCAGAATTACAGAAGAGGACGCACAAGCGTCTGCGGCCCCTTCTGTAATACCAGAGTGCCCAGGGGCACACAAAGCTAGCACCATATATAATACAGACCCCATTATGGATCTTGAAGTGATGTATATCTTTAGCAACACAGAAGTGTGAAAAGATGGTGTTCTGCATATCCAGTTCAGGCTGTAAAGGCATTAGTAATTGGGTGAAACTGTAGGGTGTTCGTCTCCATCCACCTCGTCCAGCTTCATGCATCTCGTCAGGAGGCCACTGCAGCTTGCGCCATACATTGCTCCTGCTATGCTGCCAATAATAGTAAAAACACAACTAATAACTATCACATTCCTGCAAGTTTGACAATAAAGTAAAGTAAAGTCCACATTTGTAAAGCTCACAATCACCCGTAAGGGTCTCTAGGCGCTGGGGGCCGTCGGGAAGATTAAGCAAGCTATTGCCCAGAGTCACATGGTGCTGGGCTAACCTGCCGCCGGAGCCGGGGATCGAACCGTGGTCCCCAGATTCCAGCGTCAGTCGCCCTGGCCGCGGCGCCACACCTCTCCCACGCAATCCGAACTAATTCAGGCCCCCAAAGTTATAAGAACGGCTTGGATGGCAGATAATAGTTATTTTTCATGGATATTTAATTAATAATTAACTGCTGTGGTCTTCTGTAAATTAGCCAGACAGCGCCACTTTGTGGCAGCATTTTTGGCAAGCTCCAATGCTGGCAATTAATTGCTGGTGCTGAGCACCAGCAGTCACCGGCTCAAATTAAGCACTGCCAAGCAGAGACTACTCTGTTGTCAAAATGGCAGTCTTCGGTTCAGAAAGCCACCTTTAAAGTGACATTGCCTTCATCTCTTGAAATGATTTTGAGCTTCAGCTTGTAATGCTTGCTGAGCTGGGTGACATTTCCATTGCTTCAACCTGTGCCTTGATGCCGAAGTAAAAACCCTCTAAAAGGGCTGGAGGATGGCAGTGCAATGTGCAGATTTTTCATGCATAATATTCTTTTTATAACCTGCCCCCAGGGACAATAGCAGCCAGTTCTTCACACGAAATAAGAACATGTACAATTCGCGTGCAGAGAAATGAGATTCCTATAAGGTGTGCGTGCAGCTCGTAAGCTGAGCGTTGTGATTAAAGGCACATCTTATTTGATTTGCAAATCCCTGGGATGGGATGGAAATTTCAAGCACCAGCAGATTCCTGAAATACAGGGAATGCAATTTCAGAAATTGTTCCCATTCCATTTCCAACTCTGCTCTGGACTGCTGGATTTTAAGCTGGGGGAAATTAAAAAATAAAAGAGTTTAGGAAGGAATGTCGGCTACATAGCTCACAGGCGTGATCCTCTGCCCTGAGTGCCCGACTGATTGTCTATCTGGTACCTTGACATTTGTTTTGTTCCTCCAATCACAGTAATCTAGAATGTGTGCAGCGGCCTAGGTCTGTACCTCACTTTGTGACGTCCTGTACCTCAGTGATTAATTTGAGTCGGTGTTTTCTGGTGCTTAGCACTGGCATTTAATTATTTTCCGGTGCTTCAAACCGGCACTTAATTGTCAACACCACACTTCTGACAGTCTGCCACATGGTGGCGCTGCTCATCTAATTTAGAGATGAACAGAACAACCGTTGTTTATGAATACAATATAGATTAAAAATGACTAATACCTGCCTCCCCAGCCATTCATTTATCTTTGGAGACCTGGAATAATCTGACCGGTCGCACTTGCCGGCTAGAGAGATAGTTAGTAGTTGGTTTGGCAGTGATGACAGGGGCGATGGGGGGTGGAAACTGCAGTGGCCTCCTGGTCAGAGCCCTGGCACTTATCATTTTACAAATTAAGCACTTCTGTCCCTGTTCTTTGACCTGGTGGGGCTCACCAAACATGACCTCATTATGGACAGAGGAATCCAGTCCCCCTCCTGGGCCTAGCACGCACTGTGTCTTGATAGATATCAGTAGTGTCACCACACCTTCTTATGTGCGCCACTGGTAGTTAAGCGTTCTGGCACACGTGTGTAATGCTTACTTTTATGTGTGTAGCATGTAACACGTGTTGTCATGAACTGTTTGTGACTGAGCCTCAGTAATGGAGGCCAAAGGGATCCCATGGGATGGGGCCTGGCACAGCCCAAGACAGAGGGTGCCGACTGTGCTCCCGGGCCGTGGCAGTGTATTGCCTGCATTCCCATGGCTGGATGGTGGCGGTCCAGACTCTTGAAGTGATGAGGATGAAGAGAGAGCTACCTTTAGAAATTACATGAGGTCCTTTGTTAGCAAGGAGCTGCAGTCTCCACTGTGAGAGGTTAGGGAGTTACTAGGTGAGGCCTGTCCTTATGTTTGTCCATGATTACTCCTTCTGTGGGACTGATGGCAGCTGCGTGCAGAAACCTCACACCGCATTGTGTTGTGGGTGTCCCAGGTTGGAGACCACCCCAGTGCTACTTGCTGTGAGAAGCAACACTCTTCACAAAGGCTGTGTTTGGAGAGAATCCTGAGGAAAACACTTCAAGCAAGAACCTCCCCAAACTGGTTCTACATTTTAAGATAATAAATCCCCATCTCCTGTCTAGATGCTGTGTATGAAAGTGAATTTCATTCTCCGCACTTTGTTCCAGTTCCAAGTCTTTTATGATGAGTGAAGGGAGCTGACTGCTCTGCCAGCAGGGTTGATGTCTGCCTAGCAGCCAGAGTCCCAGAGGTGAGGGGACATCACCTGAAGTTTGCACTTTCTGCTGGATGAGTGTGGATCTGCTCTGAAGCCTGTCTGCTTGCTGAAAAGGGGAGGCTTCTGCCTGGCTCTGCAGGACAAAAGGCTCTCCAGGAAGAGAGGTCCAGTGATTCATCTGCAGCCGTGGGCCACCCAGAAGGAGATAATAGCCCAGGAGTGAGCTCGGAAAGACCTATGTGGGCCCTCCTACTCTCTCCTGGTGGGTACCACAACTGCAGTGATCATCAGAAGCCCAGCAAGGGCTGCAACTGTGCAATCATCACAAACCTGAAGAAGGACTGCAACTGGGTGATCACCATAAGTCCGGACTAGATGTGCCGCTGTGTTATCATCGTAGACTCAGATGGGTGTTGTAACTGCTGTGATCATTCTAGTCCTGGGTGGGGGCAGCAACTTCCATGATCATCATAGGTCTGGTCAATGGTCTCGGCTACCTCTGGTCCAATTAGGACCGCAATTGTTGTGACCACAGTTGTCCTGAATCAGACTGGGACTGTCCACAGCCATGGCAGAGAACACACATCTAACAGAAATCCTTCCACCAGGTATGTACTTTGCTGGCACCGCAGAATCAAAGGACTGACACTGAGCAGGTGCCCAGACAGGTGCAGCTATCTTGTGGCTCTCTGCGGCTCCCACAGAAGAGAAGAGGGGTGAGCTCGGTGGTTCGACCGCAGCATTACAAGTTGGGTGGATCTGCTTTGCAAAGACCATTGCTGGACCATCAAGACTGCCGGCAAACCTCCTACCACAGGTTTACGATCTGGGAAAGGCAGTCACCATAGGACGGTATAGGGGAGCTGAACCGCTGTGCGTATTACGAGTTGCCTGTTCCATGAGCGGACCATAGCGGTCAGAGTGCATACTTCAAGGTGGCGGTGATGAAGGATTTGGGGTGCATACTCACCCCTTTCTTCTTCTTACAGGCAGATTCCAAAGTGGATCCCTTTCTCCAGGTGCCCCTTCACAGCAGCAACTTCACCTCGAGGATTACAACCCTGTGTGTGGCGATCTGCAGGTGTTTACAGGTATACCATACATCCATTGCAAGGACTGGCCACATATTGGCTGGTCCCAGGTAATGGGTATATGGTATTATCCCCCATATATCATGCATATGTGTGCATCCAACACATATACAGTCAGAACGCGCACACAGACATCAACATACTTGGTGGTAGGACTCACCACCGCTGCAAGATCCCTGCCTCCACACCGCAGGCTTGACTCGTTATATGGGGAACATCCTTTACAACGCAACTGTTACAACGAAGTACCTTTACGACGCAACCATTACAACGCAACTTTTACAACAACTTGCGCTGGGGGGCGCTCTAGGATAGGGAATCGTTTCCAACACCTTCCCTACTATCCACGGGGCCTGGAGTTGGAATAGTAAATTAAACTATTCACTATCCAGCGCCCCCCAACGCAAGTTGTTGTAAAAGTTGCGTTGTAAAACTTGTGTCGTAAAGGCATGCGTTGTAATAGCATGCGTTGTAACGTCATACATCCCGTTATATGGCGGTCTTTGGTCCGTCAGCACCGTGGGTTTCTGGAGGGGGCAGACACGGTCCTACGGTGGTCTGACCGCCAAACTCGTAATAAGGCTTATTGTCACGTCAGGTAAGCATGTGTGCCTTCCTTTCCTCTGCCCCATGCTTATTTTCTATTTTACAGCTTCTTTCCTAAGTTTATTTTTAGAATTTATATTGATCTGGGCACTACATATGAGGGAAAGTGGTCAATGTGCTATATGTGCCTACAATTTCAGTTGCTTTTGAAGTGATGTAATTGTGGGATCTTTGTATAGCTTATATTGAAATTGTGTTGTTATTTTAGCCATGTTTCACTAAATCCAGGACTTGTATTCACTCTTTGTGATCTCACTTCCTGTGACATCACTTCCTGTGATTTCATTGTGTATAAGATTATGTGAGGCGCCTTGGGCGCCCCTTGTGGTTTTGGTGTGTCGGTGCCAGTGTCGTCAAGTGTCACTTCAACCAAGCGATTGCTGCTCTGAATTTAAAATGAGATCAGAGTCGGCTTGCTAATCTTCTCTTTATATTCAGACAAAAAAATTGGAAGGCGTAAGGAATTCTAAATGAGGTATTAAAGTGAATCTTTTTGCAATGTCAATGTGCTTCGGCCTGGCCACATTTCCGGTCCCCAGTGGCTTCCGTTCCAAGAAAGGCGGTCTGTCTCATGCGTTTCATAGACCTTGCAAATACCCTGATTTCATTATACCAGGAAACCCTTCATTAGCCAGCGCCTAATGTGCAAATGACAGCGACAGTTTCAAGCGGCGGCCATTTCGTGGCCCTTGTAAATGGGAGATGACAGCCGCGCAGGTGGCGGAGCTCTTAGGCAGACCTGTGAAATTGAATTTTAATTGTCAGCTGAAACAGACAAACAAGGGCATAAAACAAGGATGAAAGGAAATTAGATGGAGCCGAGGAGCTGGTCAGGAAAACAGAGCCTCATCACCCCACCCATGCCGCTTGGCCAATAGCATCGCTCCGTGCCCGCTGCGGCCACTTCAGTTCATTTTATACACAGCCCAATTCTCACACCACCCAGAGAGGTAACCCTAAGCCTATCCCTAACCTTTACTATAATCCTAAGCATACCACCAACTCTTTACCATATTCTAAACTAAAACCCAGCCTTTATCTGTATTCCAACACAAACTTTAGCCATATGTCTAATATAAACCTAGCTGTACCCCTAACCAAATCCTCAACCCATACCCTAAATTTTAACACAACTCTGTCTCTCCTTTAAACCTTCAAACATCACTAACCTTCACCCAATCCCTAAACCAGTTTCAACCCTAGTCCAAAATGTTAACATAACCCCAACTCTATCCTAACCCTTCAAACACTCTTAATCCTTAACCCATCCTTAACCAAATCCTCACAACTAACTCTGCACTTTAACATAAATCTAACTCATCAAACACATCTTAAACCCTAACCCTATCCAATGAAACATGTTTCACTCTTACCCATTCACAGCCCAACACTCAAAGGTAACCCTGCATTTTAGCAGAACCCTAATTCTGCATTAACCCCTCAAATAATTTTCTCCCATACTCCATCAACAGTCCAACCCCCAAAGGTAGTCTGACATTTTAAGATAACCGTAACTAAACCCTAACCTGGCAAATACTTTTTTTACCATTAGCCGATACACAGCCCAATCCTCAATGCTGGCCCTCCAACCCATGAAACACTCTTCACCCATACCCTGTTCTCAACACACTACTCAAAGACAACCTCACATTTTAACATAACCATAACTGAACCCTGACCCGTCAAACACTTCAACCTTAACACATGCACAACCCAACCCTCAATTCTAACTTCACATTTTAACCCCTTGGCTGCGGCGGTAATTCCGCCGCAGCGGTAGGGGGGAGAGGGGGCTGCGCGGCGCTGCCATGCTCGTGACGGAACCACTCCGTCACGAGCCTCGGGCGCTCTGTGCTTGTGACGGAGTGGTTCCGTCACGGCCCCGCCCGCTCAATAGAACAATCAGCGCAGGCGCGAAATCGCTGCTGTGCAGGCGTGGCGGCGGGGCCATGACGGAACCACTCCGTCATTAGCACAGCCCGTCCGTGGCTGGTGACGGAGTGGTTCTGTACCCAGCACCCAAAGGGTTAAAATTACCCTAACTCTGTCATTGCCCATCAAATATTACTAGCCTTGAGTTTATCTCTACTAACTCAATCTTCAACCTTAACCTTACATTTTAGCATAATTCAAGATGTTACCCAACCCACCAAACATGACTAAACCTAAACATATCCCCAACCTCAACTCCAACTCAACAGCACTGAAATATCGCTAAAGAAAAGGAATGTTTGCGATGTGGAGTGGATGATCATGATTATACTCAAAATAAACATTCTTATTTTGTTTTCATAATTACATTTTGTTTACAATGGTTTTCTACATGATGGTTTCTTCGTTTTCGCATAAAAAATTCTGTGTTTTTCAAAATTCTGACGTCTATACGACCAAAGACATTGTGGGGCAAAGGAATTCAATTTGAGTATGTGGGCAGACCACAATGAAAGCTTCTGTTTCCTCTTGGGATAGTTGAACATATACTCACTAAGTGATCATGCCTCTTAAACATAATATGGCATTGTCTTAAGGGATAAATCACAGAGAACTGCTAACCTGATGTGTTTTCCAGTTACTCCAACACATGCCCATAGTCTGACCTGGAAAGTTGTGCCATTTCTGTGGTGTTCCTAAAATTGTAAGACTCTTTGGGTAGTTCCAAAAAAAACAGGCATTTTTCGTAAAAGAAATGCAGTGCTAGGGACATTCTTCGACATTAGTAGAGAATAACTGCACACATTTCAAATTCAAAAGGTTTCCTGAAATTCCAATACAGACCTATTCTGCTCACAGTGGGGATTAAAGGGAACATGATAAAAAAGAAGGAAGTTGATTGCTCAGATATTTTAGTGGGAAACAATGTCAAGGATACACAGGCACCAAGAAAAATATTGCCAGTTAAAAGGATCATTTTGTACTGGCCCACAAAAGCAGAATCCGTGCCAGATTTTTAGGGTTGCAACAGTGAGATAATTTTACAGGCAATGTATCTAGATGGTGAACAATCACATAATCAATGGATCCAATGAAAACCTGGCATGGATCCAGGAATTTGGGCCTCCGAATCTATCATAAAACAGAAAGATACGGTAGCAGGTTTTGCAGCAATATAAAACCAAGGGGCTAGTGCTGATTAATTAATTGCATTTACCAGCATAAGAAATGGAATAAGGAAGAACTGAGGCACTTTGTTCCAAAGAGCAGATTTTAACAAGCTCTGAACATCTGCGCACAGTGTCCCAGGGGATAAGAGTCTTAAAGGAATGGAAGACTGGGGGATTTTATGAGGACACAATCAAAGCTCTGCAAAACAAATCCAAGTCCATTCCACTAAGAAAGAGAAAATGAAAAAGCAGATATTCAATTTGCCCGCATGCAACATTAAATAAAGACGTAGCTCAGAGAGGGCATGGTATTCCAAGTAAAGAAAACAGAAAAGGAGCATATGGGGAGAGACAATTCAAATTGGAGGGCTACATTGTTAGAGACAAAAAAGACTGGTAGGGTAAAATCACAAAGGTTTGCAAACACATTTTTTACTGCAATATTGTGCCCCTTTATCTTTCTAATCTCCGCCCCCTTCGTAGATACTTTGATAGGCGCAGTGGATTTTGCAGGTGGGGATGGTGGGCAAAGCAAAGCGCTGTTGCACACCCAACCCGCAAATTCCTGTGCGGTAGCAGGGGGGCTTCTAACTACACACAGCATATTAACCACCACCTGAATGATGTTGAGTTTGAATTGATAGAGATCACACAATGTGCCTGAGATCACACAATGTGCCTGGGATCACACAATGTGCCTGAGATCACACAATGTGCCTGAGATCACACAATGGGCCCAATTCACAGAACCAACTTACTTAAGACAAAATCCTAAACTTACTACTTTTGGTATTCACAGAAGTTAGGATTTTGTCTTAAGACAGACTTAAGACAAAATTCTAACTTAAGTCTGTCTTAAGTCTGTCTTAAGTCTCTCTTAAGTCTGTCTTAAGACAAACTTAAGACAAAATCCTAACTTCTGTGAATACCAAAAGTAGTAAGTTTAGGATTTTGTCTTAAGTTGGTTCTGTGAATTGGGCCCAATGTGCCTGATATCACACAATGTGTCTGAGATCACACAATGTGTCTGAGATCACACAATGTGCCTGAGATCACACAATGTGACAAGCATTCTGTACTGAAGTTGAACCCACCACCCTCACAATCTGAACTTGTATTGCAAAGAAGCAGAAGCAGTGAGGCAAAGGGGGCACGTACAGTTGGTGTGTGGGGTGAGGACTTTGGGGGTGCCTGGGAAGTGTCATTGGTATAGGACAGGGTAGGATGAGGAAACCCTTCTGGCATGTATTAGTGTATCCTCTCTGTAACGAGCAGTGGTGACAGGGTGCACAGAACTCAGTTTATGTGCACAGCAATGGAGAACGTTACCAGAATCCTACAAATCCCCCCATAACAGAACTTTTGTTAGTTTTCATCCACTGTAATTATGCATCCGCACTGCTGCAGAATCCCTCAGAAAAAGCCGCCCATTCTACCCTCCAGCAAATCGACTCAAGAAATATATGAAAGTGGCAAATCTCCTTCACTTCAGAAAAGAAAGGCGAGATTTAATAAGCTGCGGGAAAGAGCAGAGCTATCAGAAATTATGGAAATAATTTGTGGCTGGGCTCAGCCTCGCTGTATTTCCCATTTTCCTCTGGTGGGAAGTAAAGTGGAGAAGTGTGGCTCAATGGTTAGAGCGGCAGACCTTGATGCAGAACGCTGGCCAGGGACCAGGGTTCGATTCCCGCCTCGGCGGGATCGGGCTTAAATTCCTCTGACCGGATATTCTCGCCTCAGTGCCGAATCTAAGCATGGGCCCCACGCTGCAACTCTGGGCAATAGCTTGCTTAGTCTCCACAACAGCCCCCGATGCACAAGGGATGCCTGGTTTCACCATGGGATGCCCAGGAGTGGACACCTCACATGGAAAAGCCAGGAGGGGTTCCCTTGTGGTAGGAGTACAAGCGCCGGGATGCCTCCGGGTTACTGTTCGCGCTATACAAATACAACACATTTACATTTACATTTACATTAAAGCAGCTTCAGGCAATGTCTGGAAAGAGTGGGAAGTGATTCAGCACTGAGGCATGCCATGAAAATACAGGAGGTTGGGGCATAGGGGGGAGGGGTAGAGCTGCTTCTCAAACACAGCACACACTCGAGAGACCATCACCCAGCGAGAGAAAGAGCTTCGCTGAAATCATTCAATATCTACCCCCAACCTTCCTGCAAGGAACCATGCACACCCTGGCAGGAATCCCCCATGAGCTATAATGATGTCACCGGGGTCATAGGACACTTCCACAGAGTCTGAGGCCATCCTGTGAATCCTAACGCATCCACAGATATGTCTGTGAATCCTAGGAACCTTCCGTAAGTCACATGGATCTTCTTTGCATTGTCAAAGCCTTATTTAAAATCTAGGTTGGTCCTGTAAATCCTAGGATTGTTTCTATTCTAAGGCACCTTCCTAAGTCCTAAGGTTTTTCTGCGAAATCTAAGGCCGCCTGAAGATTGCTGACGTCATTTACTGAACAATGATGTCTTTCCATGAATTATAAGGCCCATTCAACGAATGCTATGGTTATTCTGTGAATCCTAAAAGCTATCGAAGGTCTAAGGCAAACCCGTCTGCGCCCATCCTCCTCCGGTTCCCATCCAACGGCAGACATGCTGCCCGTTTCCGCACACACGTCCATCAGGTGAGGTCTTATCCAAGGGAGGTCCTTTTGTACCAGAGAAGTGGCAGCTGCCTCCCTCCGTAGCTTTTTATTCCTGAATGTGTCCTCTCCAAGTGTTGTGCCTGCGAGGCCTGCGGGAGGATATCGAATGGCATACAGGCCGATACTTTAGTCGAACCCGATACTCATGGTCCTCTGTTTGAGTTGCCAGTGGCCTCTTCTCCATATGACTCCATGGCCCAGCCTGTCTACAGGGCTTGCCTTATTCATCGTAGGTCACTCCCTAAGCACTCTTCAGACATTTCCATTTTATTATCTGGCAATGACTGGTATTTCACATTTTTAACTGATACCTAGCTGAACGAAACATCAGCACCAGATTTAGCAGCACTTGTCCTCCCACCTGGATATCAGATCTTACGCGCTAACGAGGAAGGAAATTAAAAGGGAGGTGTTTTTGATACTATTTTTAGGGAATCCTTTGAGGTATTCACCACATAGCTGAGGCAAATTGAAATTTGCCTCAGCTATTTATAAACTGGCTCCCACTTTCTCCTTATCAGGACTACTGTTGTATTGACCACCTGCTTGCCTCAATAGTTTCTTTTTTCAGCTATATGATACTATGTCTCTGCATACTCCAACTAATTGTTCCCTTGCCGCCCAACTCACTCATTCCTTGGCAGACCGTGGCCCTCATCCTTCTGGACCTCTCCGCCGCCTTTGACACAGTCTGCCACCGCACACTACGCACACGCCTCCACGACGCAGGGATCAGAGACAAGGCCCTGGAATGGACCACCTCCTTCCTCTCCTGCAGAACCCAGAATGTCCGCCTCCCATCATTCCGATCCGAAGCCTCCAAGATCATCTGCGGCGTACCCCAGGGATCATCACTCAGCCCGACACTGTTCAACATCTACATGGCCCTGCTCACACAAGTCGCCTGACAGCACGACCTCAACATAATCTCCTACGCCGACGGCACTCAAATGATCCTCTCCCTCACTAAGGCCCCCCTCACCATCAAATCCAACCTCCACAATAGAATGAAGGCCGTCGCCGACTGGATGAAGATCAGCCGACTGAAGCTGAACACGGACAAGACGGAAGTCCTCATCCTCGGCTCCAACCCTTCAGCCTGGGAGGATTCCTGGTGGCCTACGGCACTGGGAGCAGCCCCGACACCCACCGACCACGCACGCAACCTGGGAGTCATCCTCGACTCAACACTCTCCATGACCAAGCAAGTCAACGCAGTCTCCTCCTCCTGACTCAACACCCTCAGCATGCTCCTCAAGATCTACTGGTGGTTCCCGACAGATACAAGAAGAGCAGTCACCCAGGCCCTCGTCAGTAGCAGACTTGACTATGAAAACGCCTTTACGCGGGAGCCCCGGTCAAGCTCATCAAACGACTGCAACACATTCAAAACGCATCTGCATGCCTGATCCTCGATGTACCACGCCACAGCCACATCAGCCCCCACCTGAGAAACCTGCACTGAATCCCCGTCAACAAGAGGATTTCCTTCAAGCTCCTCATCCACGCACACAAGGCACTCCACAAGACCGGCCCAGCCTACCTCAGCAGACGACTCTTCTTCTACACCCCCAACCGCCAGCTGCGTTCCGCCGACCTCACCCTCACCACCGTCCCTCGCATCCAAAGAACAACCACCGGTGGCAGATCCTTCTCCCACCTCGCCGCCAAGACCTGGAACACCCTCCCACTGAGCCTCTGACAGACCCAAGACCTGCTGACCTTCATGAGGCTTCTCAAGACCTGGCTGTTCGACCAGTAGCGCCCCCCCTTTTTTCCCCCAGCACCATGAGACCCTCACGGGTAAGTAGTGCGCTCTACAAATTCTTGCTTGATTGATTGATTGATTGATTTAATCTTTCTCAGTTGGTCCAGTCCCCCACACATAAGGCAGGACATACTTTTGACCTGAACTTTTCCAACACCGCCAATCTGCATGTCGCTCCTTCTTGTCTGGTCGGATCATTTTCTTATTCCTTTCACCTTTTATGGAATTCTGTCTGGACCAGAAGAAGTTAGATACACCCCCAGAATTTGTGAAGGAACTGGAACAATATCTCTGAGGAATCTTCTTCTCAGATCTTCTGCTCCACACTTACCTTTCTAAAGGCAACTAAGGCACAGATGTGGCATGGATCTCTCATGCCCGAGATCATTTAGCAGCCTTGAAAGTACACGTGGCAAAAAGAACTAAGCCCTCGGCTCCCTGGTTCTCCCCTACATTAAGGACAGAGAGGAGCCATTGCGCAAAAATGGAACACAAATGGGGAGAGTTTTATGACTCTGAAGAAAGATTGTGTATAAAGCGGCACTCAGTAAATTTCGTAAATCATCCCGCAGAGCGATGAGGGAGTATTTTTCGTACTGTATAGCTGCAGCCTCTACTAACTACCCCGTGTGAAGTTTCAAACATAGTTAAGTAATTTCTTTCTCCTGTAGCTGCACAAAGCCCTTTAGCCCTTCATCCAAACTCTGTCATGTTATCAGCTTTTTTCCATGAGAAAATCCAAAAGTTGTGCTTTAGAATCCATATGTCCTCTGCTTTTAGAACACAGACTGCACACTCAAAAGCCTCTTTCTACCAATTTTTGCAGGATTTCGGAGAAAGCTTCTTTTAAATGAATTGGAGAAATGTGAATCTGTCTCTCCTGCAGATCCCTGCCCACCCCGAATGCCTAGGGTGATAGACAATTCTGTTAACCCGGTGCTTCATTAAACCCGGAACACTCTCCTAGAAGCGAGTGTATTTCCCGCTGAGTGGAAACAAGTGTTTCTTTTGCCACGCCTTAAGAAAGTGGATGCAGACTCGACTACTTTAGTAATTTCAGGCCTATTTCCATTTTACCTGCACCGGTGAAAATCCTAGAGAAACTGGGGAATTAACAGGGATATGCAGAAAGTTATTATCGTCATCACTAAATCATGATAGGATTGGCACTGTATTAGAAACATGTTAAGGTTAGCCAATAGACACCATGTACCTATCAATGTATTGGACTTTCTGCGTATTGTACATAATGTAAATACAATTATTATTAAAGTTTTAATATTTTATGTAATAAAATACGGCCGGGGTTACTACAACCCCTAATCCAAACAGTCGTGGTGTTTGCATTGTTTTGCCTTGGGGGAAAGTGGGGGTCGGTGAGTCTCCCAGGGAAGTGTGGAGGGTCCCTCTTTTCACCAAGGGTGGTTGTTATAGGAAGGGGAGGGGTTATTAGGCAGTACCAGACCATATTGCCAGTTATCTTCTTTTGTGGAAACAAATGGCCTTCTTCGTGACTCACACTCGAGCTTTCGGACAGGCTTCAGCCTCGAATGCATTACAGGAGGTTTCGGAGTTTATCAAAGAGAACTTAGATATCGTGATACTGTTGGCCTCATTCAATATGGTTTTGCATGTTACTCTTTTGAACAAACTAAAACATGATGGCATTCAAGGCAAGGGTCTCTCGTGAATAACATCTTTTTGGAAGGCAGATTTCAATGGGTTCATATCCATCCTTTTTCATCCCCCCCAAACCTTTATTATATGGAGTTCCACGGGGCTCAGCTTTGAGCCCAACTTTGTTCAATTTGTATCTGGGTCCATTGGGGGGCCTGATTGGATTCTGGGGCGTGAAGTTGATATCGTACGCAGATGACACCCAGCTTTTACTATCCTTTCAGGATCACTCGGAGGTCGATCTTCATAAATTCAAGGAGTGTCTTAAGGGAGTTGCCGGCTGGATGGAGGCGAGCTTCCTTAATCTAACCTCCAAGAAAACAGAAGCTCCTTTTTAGGTCCCAGGGGTCCTCCCCCCTCGAGTCGTTGGTGGCATGAAGATCTCAACCCCGCCTCCGGCTCCTATTGCCTCTGCCAGAAATATAATCTTTGACCCAGTCCTCTCTTTTTCTGTTCAAATCGAGCAGTTTTCAGCAGCTCGCTTCTCCAAACTGAAATCCTGAAGGTAGCTGCTGCACTGGGTGCCTGAGGATAGACGGAAAACAATGGTTCATACAATGGTAACCTCCCGCCTGGACAATGCCAATGCCAGTCTTCATTTAGGCCTTACTGTCTTCCTTATTCAAAGACTCCAGATTATTCAGAATGCAGCGTCTAGACGTATTTGGTGAGTTCCTTTTCGACAGTCTGTCTCCGTCTAGAGGAAGTAGCTACACCGGCTGCTGGTCACTGAGGTCTTTAAATTCAAAACCCTCACGTTGGCGTGTAGAGCGTTTGTAGGGAAAGGCCCACTCCATCTGAGAATCAGACTTTGTCCGTTTAAGCAACGCAGAATTTCTCAGGTCAAATAATTTATGCCTGATGAAGGTTCCAAAATGCTGTAAAGTCAGACGAGGAAGCAGCTCCTTAAGGTCCTAACTGCAAAACCGTGGCACGCTATGCCCGTCAACCTCCGTAGGCACCGTCGGTTCCTATTTTCAAAAGAGAATTAAAAACCTTTCTATTTCACGGTGGTTAGCCCATCATGATAGATGCCGCCTGTTATGTCTTCTTAAAGCCATATGGTCCGGGACGCTTCTGATGAAGCGGCTGTGCGCTACATGATCAGAAATGCTTTTTGATTGATTGATTCTTGGAATCCTAATGTTTTCTGTGAATATTAAGGTCCGTCTGTGAATCCCACAGTTCTTACCCAAAGCTCAAAGTCCTTCTGTGTATCTGAACATGTTTTCAGAATCATATGGGTTTTCTGTGTATAAAAGAGTTCTTCTTGGAATCCTAAAATCATTTCCAAATTCTGAAAAACATTCTGTAAACCCAGAGCTTCTTCTCTATGTCCAGCATCCTTTTGAATCTTATGGCTTCTCTGGTAGTTTATTTATGTATTTAGGAGCTTTGTATAGCACCACATGTCGTTATTAGGTTACTTCTGAGAACTGAGTTTAAGGTTTTTTTCTAATAGCAAAGACAAGGAGATGATGAACAGAGCGCTGCAACTTTCTCCCCCACTCACAGATCTGGGTTGAATCCATCATCGTTCTTTAGCTCACTTCACCACCCGAGTTCAGACCCAGCCATATGCAAATCAGCCTTGACCCTGTGCCTCATGGGAACAGTCCAGCCCAAACTGCCAAGCCAGATATTCCCTGGACTGGAAACAAGCATCATGAGACCAGTTACGGGGTAACACCCCTCGTCAGCCAGGCTAGCTTGAATCCAGTGGCAAAGTGAGCAAAGGGCCCACGTCTGGGCACACCCTGCAAACTTAGGGTGAACAGAGCAAACCCAAGGAAATGATGAACGGAGTGCTGAAACTTTTCAAACACTCACCCCGTCACAGATCCAGGTTCAATCCATCATTGTTCTTTGGCTCACTTCTCCACTCCAGTTCAGACCCAGCCATAAGCAAATCAGTCTTGACCCTGTTCCTCATGGGAACACAGTTCAGCCCGAATTGCCAAGCTAGGTCTTCCCTGGACTGGAAACAAGCATCCTGGGACAGGTTTTGGGGTAACACCCCTCATCAGCCAGGCTAGCTTGAATCCAATGGCAAAGTGAGCAAGGGACCAAACTCTGGGCATACCATGCCAACTTAGGGCAAGCAAAGTAAACACAAAGAGATGGTGGACGGAGTTCTGAAACTTTTCAAACACTCACCCTCAGTCACAGACCTGGGTTGAATCCATCATTGTTCTTTAGCTCACTTCACCACCCCAGTTCTTCTAATTGCTACACTCATTCTGTCAATCCTAAAATCTGTCTAGCAATCCCAGCCACAAGCACCCCACAGTCTCTGACAGAACAAGATGGCTCTTGCTCAAACTGGTAACAGAATTACTTTTAGGCACCCTGCAGACTGAAGAGATGAGACTGGAGGCAAGTGCGCATTAGGATGAAAAGGAAGATGAACGAAAGAATGATGAAGGACTAAAATGGGGAGACGTAAAAGTAGAGGGGCAATAGGACCGAAGTGACAAGGCGGGTGAGAGTGGGGGTCAGAGAAGGAGATGGTACGAGGAAGAAGGAGAAACGATAGAATAAAGGATAGTGCAGAAAAGAGAATGACTGAAGGGACCACATAGACACAAAGAAGCAGACAAAGAGGATGGGTGGCTGGGAAAAAAGGTGGAAAGGAAACAAGGACATACAGGCTAGACACGAAATAGAGAACTGGAGGAGAGGAAGGTAGGTAGTCATCTAGACTAGAGGGGGAAGAGGAGAGTTAGAGATGGGGAGGTAGGTTGTTATCTAGACTAGAGGGGGGGGAGGAGAGGGAGGCATGTGTTGGTTGGTGGTCATCTAGACTAGTGGACTAGAGAGGTTAAAGAGGCGACAGTGAGATGAAGAGGTAGGTAGTCACCTACACTAGAGAGAAAAGATAAGGGGGCAGATGGGTAGGTAGGTAGGTAGACAAAAAGACTTTAGGGGAAAGAGGAGAGGGAGAGATGGATATGTGTGTAGTCACCTAGACTAGAGGGGAAAGAGGAGAGGGAGAGATGAAGAGGTGGGTAGTCACCTAGTCTAGAAAGGGAAGAGGAGAGGAGAGGGGGAGATGGAGAAGTAGGTAGTCACCTAGACTAGAGGGGGTAGAGAAGATTTAAATATTAAGAGGTAGGTAGTCACCTAGACTAGAAGGGAAGGAGGAGAGGGAGGCATGTGCAGGTAGGTGGTCATCTAGACTAGTGGACTAGAGCGGTTCAAGAGGAGACAGAGAGATGGAGAGGTAGGTAGACACCTACACTAGAGAGAAAAGAGAAGGGGGCAGATGGATAGGTAGGTAGTCAAAAAGACTGGAGTGGAAAGAGGAGAGGGAGAGATGGGTATGTGTGTAGTCACCTAGACTAGAGTGGGAAGAGGCAAGGGAGAGATGAAAAGGTGGGTAGGTACCTAGACTAGAGGGGGGAGAGGAGAGAGAGAGATGGAGAGGTGGGTAGTCACTGAGACTAGAACGGAAGGAGATGGAGAGGTAGGTAGTCACCTAGACTAAAGAGGGAAGATGAGAGGTAGGGATGGAGAAGTAGGTAGTCACCTATACTACAGAGGGAAAAGGAGAGGGAGAGATAGAAAGCTGGGTAGTCACCTAGACTAGCGGGGGAAGAGGGGAGGGAGGCACAGGTAGTCATCTAGACTAGAGAGGTTAAAGAGAAGAGTTAGAGCTGGAGAGGTAGGCAGTCACCTAGACTAGAGGGGAAGAGCAGTGTTAGAGATGGAGGGGTAGGTAGTCACCTAGATTAGAGGGGGGAGAGGAGAGGGAGAGGAAGGTAGTCAACTAGACTAGAGTGGATGAACAGTGTTAGAGATGGAGAGGTAGGTAGTCACCTAGACTAGAGGTGAGGAGGAGGTGGAAATATGGATAGGTAGATAGTCACCTAGACTAGAGAGGAGTGGGAGAGATGGAGAGGTAGGTAGTTACCTAGACTACAGAGGAATGAGAAGAGGGAGAGGTGGATAGGCAGCTAGTCACCTAGACCAGACGGGATTGAGGAGAGGGAGAGATAGAGAGGTGGGTAGTCACCTAGACTAGAGATGAAAGAGGAGGTAGAGAAATGGATAGGTAGATAGTCACCTTGAGTAGAGAGGAGAGATGGAGAGGTAGGTTGTTAGCTAGACTCGAGGAGTAAGAGGAGTGGGAGAGATGGATAGGCAGCTAGCAACCTAGAATAGACGGTATTGAGGAGAGGGAGAGATAGTGAGGTAGGTAGTCACCTAGATTAAATGGAACAGTTCACAGAGCTAAAAATAATTAAATGGAATGCAGCCACATTACCTCTTTGACATTACCATTGAACCCAGAATTTCCATCCATCACTTGGGTCCTCCCAAAGTGGGTATCTCTGTGTGGGTCTGCTCAGACGCCAGTCCTGAGTACACTGCAAGATCTTTTGCTGCAACTCAATGAAGAAGCAATCATTCCTAAACAAAGTTGTACTTCCTGGTGCTCGTCTTCAGCAGGGACATGCACAAACATGTCAGGCGGAAGTACCCTTTTTTTTGTCCTGGCCAGACTGATGTTCTTACTGATAACCCATGTATATAATAGCAGCAACAACGGTATGAAATGTGCCCGGAGCAGCCCCAGTCGTGCAGTGGTTTCTATCATTGTCATAGATTACTTTTGTGTCAAGCCGGTCACCCTACGTTTATGTTTATGTTTATTTGAGTTTTATATAGTGCTGGCTAGACCTAGAGGTATCAGAGCGCTTTACACAAGGTTCCACAAAATTACAAACTTACATCAGTTGCAAGTTACATCAGTTACAAGAAAACATTTCAAGAGCATCAGAAGATAAAATAAATGGAGCTTAGAAGGGTAAGGGGTGGGATAAAGGTGTAGGAGTATGAAAGGATGGAGATAGTATGGACGGGGAGAGTCTGCCCAAAGTCCGGCTGGGTAGGTGACAGCCGAAGGGGAAGTCCACAGCCCATCTCCTCTATAGCTATCATGTGGCTACGGATCACTGAAATAATATCGACTACCAAAATATCGACTACCCAAAATATCGAGGAAAAAATATCTACAACCAAAATATCGAGTTTGTATGTACAAACAGGTAAGTACAAAAATATCGAGTACAAAATATCGTTTACAAAAATATAGTTGTAAAAAATATCGACTTTAATAAAAACAATGTTTAATTACATTAATATAAAAAATTAATTACTAAAATATAATTAACAATACTTAAAATAACTTTTAATAATTAAATAATTAATGAAAGTAAAAAAATAATATTTTTTTAATCATATTTCTTAAAACATATATATATATAGTAACAAAATTTAATTAAATAATAGCCAATATTATTAACGTACAAATACAAAAGAGTAAAAATTACTATTCCCACTGCAAAGAGTGCAACAGTGGATATATGACGTTACAACGCAACTTTTACAACGCACTACCATTACAACGTAAGTATTGGTAAGTATATAATAATTTTTTTAATTTAAATTATTTAAAATTATTTAAATATAATTTAATTTCATTTCATTTCATTAAATTAAATTAATGTAAATTTAATTTTAGTTTATTTTTACACTGTACCCCTGTACCCCAAAAACCCAAAACTGACCCTGAACCCTAAAAAAACCCTTTACCCAAAAACCCAAAACTGACCCTGAACCCTAAAAATACCCCTTTACCCAAAAACTAAAAACTGACCCTGAACCCTAAAAATACCCCTTTACCCAAAAACCCAAAACTGACCCTGAACCCTAAAAATACCCCTTTACCCAAAAACTAAAAACTGACCCTGAACCCTAAAATTACCCTTTTACCCAAAAACTAAAAACTGACCCTGAACCCTAAAAATACCCCTTTACCCAAAAACTAAAAACTGACCCTGAACCCTAAAAATACCCCTTTACCCAAAAACTAAAAACTGACCCTGAACCCTAAAAATACCCCTTTATCCAAAAACTAAAAACTGACCCTGAACCCTAAAAATACCCCTTTACCCAAAAACTAAAAACTGACCCTGAACCCTAAAAATACCCCTTTAATTAAACATAATTAGCAATTAATCAATTAAATTAAATTAATTACCACTTACATTTTAAATAATTAACAAATATTATTTAATTACCAATTAATTAAATATTACTACCAATTAATACATTTACATATTTAATAAATAATAATTAAATTACTTCCCACCCTATTCCCCTATAAACCCACAACCCGCTACAGGAAATACATTATTTTAATTTACATAATTAGCAATTAATAAATTAAATTAAATTAATTACCAATTAAATTTTAATTAATTAACATATATTATTTAATTACCAATTAATTAATTATTACTACCAATTAATAAATTTACATATTTAATTAATTATAATTAAATTACTTCCCACCCTATTCCCCTATAAACCCACAACCCGCTACAGAATAAAATTACACAATAATGTAAAAAAAATCATTAATTAAAAATAATTATAACATAAAATGACACTTTTCACACATATTATAACATAAAAACACTATAAATAATTACATATTATTTAAAAAACGATATTTTTTACTATCTAGATTATATACTTGGATATTTTCACTTTCTATATTATTTACAGTCGATATTACTTCACTTACCTTAAAAACGATATTTTGACTGTCGATATTCTGTCCTGTCGATATTTTCTCCAAACGATATTTAAAACTCGATATTCTGTCCAAACGATATTTTGGAGTCGATATTATGTCTGTGCACCGTGGCTACACCGTGCATCAGTCAAGCGGCTTGGTCTCAATGAGAAAACAATTAGAGAACAAAGAGGAGGGATAAATGGAGCATAAAGGGGAAAGTGGGTGGAGTAAAGGGGTAGGAGGGAGAGTATGACGGAGCGACGAAGTAAGGTCTGCCCGATAGCCGGCTTGGTAGGTGACAGCCGAAGGGGTAGTCCACAGCCCGTCTCCTCTGTAGCTATCAAGTAGCTCCACAAGGCATCGGCCAAAAAGCTGGGTCTCCACGGTCAGCGGTAGGTTCACAGATTCAGTATCCTGAAGGGTAGGCCGGATGGGGTATGTGTTCGAGGTCTGGTCGAAGTCTGTTGCATGGGTATGCCCTGACGCGGGTCTTCGGGCAGTGGTGTCTTAGGGACACAAGCTGCATCTCACTGGCGAGGCCCATTCAAGCTGAAAGTGTTATCTGTGGTCCTTTGAGAGTAGACATGGCTAGCTGACCAGGGTGGGTGGCCCCTTTCGGGAGGAGCCAAGAGTGACTTGCATTTGTTTGGTTCCTGTCTGTAGTGGCTGAATGCAATGAAGGCCTGAACCCTGATCAGCTGCCAGGGTTTTCACTTGAGTCATGCATGGCCATCCAATCATTCTGTGCTGTCTATGTTAGTCACACTAAGTGATACAGGGATGCCACTGGAGTTTGAGATAGGGTTGTGTGAGATGCTACGGCACCCCCATAAAACTTGAGCGCGTGTTGAGAATGAACAATCACTGGGCCCTTTAAAGCTTCTGGCAGCATGTTTGTGGTTTAAAATAAAGATTGTAAATTCCTCCTAGTCTTTAGTGAGGTGCCATTATTGGACAGCATCTTTGCTCTAAAAATCGTTCCAGCACCACTGGGCAGCACCATTTGCAGGTTTCAAGCTCTGGATACCAGTGGGACTCAATCTGCACCTAACTGTCGAGCCCTACAGGGAATGGACTGGCCCTATGGGGGCGGGGCCATGATTTCCTTGCACCGGATTGGTCCTTGTCTGTAATGGATGAGACCAATGATGGTGTGCGCCTCCCAGCCTAACTACCAGTGGCGCGGATTGATTCAGGCACTTCCATCCATCACTTATGAACTGTCTGGAAAGGGCAGACTGGGGCCGGGAAATGTTATGTTGTTATGTTATGTTATGTTATGTTATGTTATTATCATTTTTAATGCGCACAGATGCTCCAGCGAAGGAGCGTCCTGGCGCAGGGAAAGGTGGACACAACACAACACTAAAACCAGGAGGAAAGGAAGAAACAGGAACTTTTAAAACAAAAAGGTTTTCAGAGCCCTACGAAATGCTAGTAGATCCTCTAAGAGGCGGATTTCTAGAGGGAGAGCGTTCCAGAGAGTCGCAGCTCTCACTCGAAAGGAACGTCCGCCCATCCGGCTGAATCTGAACCGTGGGACAACCGCAAGGGATTGACCGAGAGATCTGAGTGGGCGAGTTGGAACGTAGGGAGATACCAGATTGTTAAGTATCTCAGGTGCCGACCTTTTTAAAATTTTAAAGGCCAGGCTAAGGGCTTTAAAGTGAATTCTACTTTTAATCGGTAGCCAGTGTAAGGACCGCAGAGTATTAGAGGTAGAACAGGTCTGAGGCAAACCGACCACCGCCCTTGCCGCTGCATTCTGTACCCGTTGTAAACGAAGAATCTCAGCTTGGTTTGCTCCAAGAAGAAGTGAACTAGCGTAGTCCAACCGGGAGATAATCATCTCTTGGATGACCAGCTGTCTTGTCGGGGCATCAAAAAATTTGAGCACCGGTCTTAACCCGCGTAGTACACCAAAACAGCTTGCCGCCACTCTCTTGGTATGGGTCGTAAAACAGAGTGTATGGTCAAGCCACACTCCCAGGTTCCTGAGTTCCAAGACTGGTATAGGGGCCGGCCCCATCTCAGGCGGCCACCAACTGTCCCCCCAACGGTCCGCATCTCTTCCAACGATCATCCAACGAAATCTCCAGCAGCCACGTAACCCTTAGTGGACTGTGCCAGGCTTCCTTCCTGTGGCTGCGTCGGGGGTCAGAACCCTCCTGAAGGTGCTGAGATGTCTTCCTCGGGGCTCACTCTCCGCTGAACCCCTCGAGGCCTGAGAGCTGCTAGATACAGATTGGCGCAGTACATCAGGACCCAGCGTCTAATGGAAAATCTTACTTTCACAATAGACTCTCATAAGTCACTTGGGGCTGAGCCATGAGTTATAGGGCATTCAGTCGCGAGAAATAACCGCTGTAACTCACTGCGGCCAGCTCTGCATCCTCTGAGTATCCTGCAGTCTGCTGAGCCTCAGGCAGAGATCCTGAGCAGAGAACTGCAGAGTTGGACCGGCGCGATCAGGCGTGGCTGGCACAGGTAAGAGCAGTGGGGTGGAGCGGAGGGGGGTGCGACAGACGATGGGATAGGTAAAATTAAATAAAAAACATCAATAATAACACTTACCTTGCACTTACCTTACCTTCGACATTCTGTCTCCATCTGGGAAACGTCGTTTACAACGCGGTCGTTACATCACGATGCCATTACATCACGGTTTTTAGAACGCAAGTCGTTACAACGACTTGCGCTGGATGGCGCTCTAGGACAGGGAATAGTATAATTTACTATCCAACACCTTCCCTACTGTATGTAGACTGGAGTTGGAATAGTAAATTATACTACTCCTAAGTCCAGCGCCCTCCAACGCAAGTCATTGTAACGAATTGCATTGTAAAAACCGCGATGTAATGGCATGCGATGTATTAGCATGCGTTGTAATGCCATACAACCTCTCCGTCTATCGGAAGCAGCTACACTGGCTGCCGGTCACCAAGCCCTTTAAATTCAAAGCCCTCACGTTGGCGTGTAGAGCGTTTGTAGGGAAAGGCCCACTCCATCTGAGAATCAGACTTTGCCCGTTTAAGCAACGCAGATTGCGCAGGTCAAATAATTTATGCCTGATGAAGGGAGGGCCGGACTGGCCACCGGGCGTTTTGGTGTGCTGCCAAGCTGGTGGCTGATTTCACTGCAGTGGGGGCTGATTTAGTTGATGGGGACCTGCGTGTGCTTCTAACTAAACAAAGCAAAATGAATGGTTTTAAGCACACGCAGGACCCATCAACGAAATCAGCCCCCAGCTTGGCAGCACACCAAAATGCCCGGTAGTCAGTCCGGCCCTGGATGAAGGTTCCAAAATGTTGTAAAGTCAGACGGGGAAGCAGCTCCTTAAGGTCCTAACTGCAAAACCGTGGCCCGCTCTGCCCGTCAACCTCCGTAGGCCCCGTTGGTTCCTATTTTCGAAAGAGAATTAAAAACGTTTCTATTTCACGGTGGTTAGCCCATCATGATAGATGCCACCTGTTATCAGTCTTCTTAAAGCCATATGGTCCGGGACTCTTCTGATGAAGCAGCTGTGCGCTACATGAGCAGAAATGCTTTTTGATTGATTCGTTGATTGGTTCTTGGAATCCTAAAGTTTTCTGTGAATCTTAAGTGGAAGAGGTGTGGCGCCGCGGCCAGGGCGACTGACTCCGGAAGCTGGGGATCACGGTTCGATCCCTGGCACCGGCGGCAGATTAGTCCAGCACCATGTGACTCTGGGCAATAGCTTGCTTAATCTTCCCGATGGCCCCCAGCGCCTAGAGACCCTAACGGGTGATTGTGCGCTTTACAAATGTGGATTATTATTATTATTATAAGGTCCGTCTGTGAATCCCACAGTTCTTACCCAAAGCTCAAAGTCCTTATGTGTATCTGAACAGCTTTTCAGAATCATATGGGTTTTCTGTGTTTTAAAGAGTTCTTCTTGGAATCCTAACTTCATTTCCAAATTCTGAAAAACATTCTGTAAACCCAGAGGTCATTATCTATGTACAGCATCCTTTTGAATCTTATGGATTCTCTGGACGTTTATTTATTTATTTAGGAGCTTTGTATAGCACCACATGTCCTTATTGGAATACTTCTGAGCACTGAATTTAAGGTGTTTTTCTAATAGCAAACACAAGGAGATGATGAACAGAGCACTGCAACTTTCTCCCCCACTCACAGATCTGGGTTGAATCCATCATCGTTCTTTAGCTCACTTCGCCACCCCAGTTCAGACCCAGCCATATGCAAATCAGCCTTGACCCTGTGCCTCATATGAACAGTCCAGCCCAAACTGCAAAGCCAGATCTTCCCTGGACTGGAAACACGCATCCTGGGACCAGTTACGGGGTAACACCCCTCGTCAGCCAGGCTAGCTTGAATCCAGTGGCAAAGTAAGCAAGTGGCCCACGTCTGGGCATACCCTGCGAACTTAGGGCGAACAAAGCAAACACAAGGAAATGATGGACGGAGGTCTTCCCTGGACTGGAAACAAGCATCCTGGGACAGGTTTTGGGGTAACCCCTCATCAGCCGGGCTAGCTTGAATCCAATGGCAAAGTGAGCAAGGGAACAAACTCTGGGCATACCCTGCCAACTTAGGGCAAGCAAAGTAAACACAAAGAGATGGTGGACGGAGTTCTAAAACTTTTCAAACACTCACCCCCAGTCACAGACCTGGGTTGAATCCATCATTGTTCTTTAGCTCACTTCACTAACCCAGTTCTTCCAATTGCTACACTCATTCGGTCAATCCTAAAATCTGTCTATCAATCCCAGCCACATGCACCCCACAGTCTCTGACAGAACAAGATGGCTCTTGCTCAAACTGGTAACAGAATTACTTTTGGGCACCCTGCAGACTGAAGAGATGAGACTTGAGAGAAGTGCGCATTAGGATGAAAAGGAAGATGAACGAAAGAGTGATGAGGGACTAAAATGGAGAGACGTAAAAGTATAGGGGCGATAGGACCGAAGTGACAAGGCGGGTGAGAGTGGGGGTCAGAGAAGGAGATAGTACATGGTACGAGGAAGAGGGAGAGACGATAGAATAAAGGATAGTGCAGAAAAGAAAATGACTGAAGGGACCACAAAGACACAAAGAAGCAGGTAAAGAGGATGGGTGGCTGGGAAAAAAGGTGGAAAGGAAACAAGGACATACAGGCTAGACACAAAATAGAGAAATAGAGAACAGGAGAGGAAGGTAGGTAGTCATATAGACTAGAGGGGGAGGAGGAGAGGGAGGCATGTGTAGGTAGGTAGTCACCTACACTAGAGAGAAAAGATAAGGTGGCAGATGGGTAGGTAGGTAGTCAAAAAGACTGGAGGGAACAGAGGAGAGGGAGAGATGGATATGTGTGTAGTCACCTAGACTAGAGGGGGAAGAGGAGAGGGATAGATGAAGAGGTGGGAACTAGTCACCTAGTCTAGAAGGGAAGAGGAGAGGAGAGGGGGAGATGGAGAAGTATGTAGTCACCTAGACTAGAGGGGGAAGAGGAGAGTTAAAGATGAAGAGGTAGGTAGTCACCTAGACTACAAGGGAAGGAGGAGAGGGAGGCATGTGTAGGTAGGTGGTCATCTAGGCTAGTGGACTAGAGAGGTTAAAGAGCAGACAGAGAGATGGAGAGGTAGGTTGAAACCTGCACTAGAGAGAAAAGAGAAGGGGGAAGATGGATAGGTAGGTAGTCAAAAAGAGTGGAAAGAGGAGAGGGAGAGATGGGTATGTGTGTAGTCACCTAGACTAGAGTGGGAAGAGGCAAGGGAGAGATGAAAAGGTGGGTAGGTACCTAGACTAGAGGGGGAAGAGGAGAGGGAGGGATGGAGAGGTGAGTAGTCATCTAGACTAGTGTGGAAGGATGAAGAGGTACGTAGTCACTGAGACTAGAATGGAAGGAGATGGAGAGGTAGGTAGTCACCTAGACTACAGGGGGGAGAGGAGAGGGAGAGATAGAAAGATGGGTAGTCACCTAGACTAGCAGGGGAAGAGGGGAGGGAGGCACAGGTAGTCATCTAGACTAGAGAGGTTAAAGAGGAGAGGGAAAGATGGAGAGGTAGGTAGTCAACTGCACTAGAGGGGGAAGAGAAGAGTTAGAGCTGGAGAGGTAGGCAATCACCTAGACTAGAGGGGAAGAGCAGTGTTAGAGATGGAGAGGTAGGTAGTCACCTAGACTAGAGGAGAAGGAGGAGGTAGAGATATGGATAGGTAGATAGTCACCTAGACTAGAGAAGAGTGGGAGAGATGGAGAGGTAGGTAGTCACTGAGACTAGAACGGAAGTAGATGGAGAGGTAGGTAGTCACCTAGACTAAAGAGGGAAGACGAGAGGGAGGGACGGAGAAGTAGGCAGTCCCCTAGACTACAGGGGGGAAAGGTGAGGGAGAGATAGAAAGCTGGGTAGTCACCTAGACTAGCGGGGGAAGAGGGGAGGGAGGCACAGGTAGTCATCTAGCCTAGAGAGGTTAAAGAGGAGAGGGAAAGATGGAGAGGTGGGTAGTCAACATATTTGGAAGGCAACGACCTAGGCAATTAGTATTCGGATAACAATAATAACAACATAAATGAACAACTGGCTATGGCTTACTGAAAAATTTGCAATATTTATTAAACGATTAACATAAAATAGCAATTCAAGTGCATGACATAATCATAGAAGTTAAAATTCATACATAACATGTAGTTTATTAAAAAATGTATTTTATACACAAACCAATAAGGTACAGATTAAAAACTATGGTTATCTATAATAGATAAGTGGCGAGAATGTGTCTCTACGCGCGTTTCGGCGGCCAGCGCCTTCTTCATGGAGTAGCCACACAATTTCTATAAAGTAAAAATACATAGGTTACATATTTATAAAATTAATTAAAAAACGACATAGTTATACAGTTTTATAAAACAAATCTAACATCAAAGCTTCTAATTTAGCAGCCAATTAGTCCAGTTTCTATTTTAGAAAACATAATTTGTTTCCCATGTTCTTTTTTATCTTTGTCATTTCCTTATATGATCCGTCTCAATCCATAAACACAATCGTTTGGAAGGGGATTAGAAGATAGGGTAATGATAGACTTAGAGAAAACCGGCTTGTTATGTATACATAGCGGTATTCATGAATTTTACCAATCCTGTATCATGCAGTTTTAAATAATCGTAGGATAATTTTATAATGGCTACAAAATGTGGACCAAAACAGGAGAAAGAGGAGAGGATTTTCCTAGAGTTCGCTATTCAAGATGTGCGATTGGAAAATAGATACCAGACAGGGTCAATACTTTGGTTTCCTAAAGAAATGGAGAATACAGTCTTTCACTTTTCTATTGAGGTTGTCTGACAGTTGCTACTCTCTTAGTTTTGTTTGTCTAGGATACTTACTCTAACGATCTATTTATAGCGACGGTTAGATCGATTTTTCTGTTTCTTTTGTGCTTCTTATGTAACCAAGTTTGTCAGAAGCTTAGATAAAAAGAGATTATAATTATTAATAGCTTTTGTTATTAATTTTAACACTTAAATACATATATTTATATTTGTTTTTTATACCTGGTTACTAGGAGGATGAGTCAGTAGTTCCCGCCGACCGGAACCCTTGGTGCGGAGAAGTGCTGAATAGAAATCAAAGAGTCGAGTTCTTCACAAGTGATTTCTAGGCATCTATTTGGTCGGGGGAGTATAAAACCAAAAGATATATATCTCTGCTTTTCTTGTACATAGTGATTTCAGCTAAGCGCGGTAGTTCGTTGGAGAACAGACTTATAATATATTAGTCGTGTTTACTAGACTAGATATGGTCTTACCTATGGATTCACTATTGTTATTTTCGATTTCTTGGCTCCAACTTGCGATCTTATGATGCGATCTGTTATAAGTTGAGCTCTTTTGGGTGGCTTCTTGGTGATCCACAGAGGGAAGGAAAGAACGCAAAGGATTAGATCCATGTATTGTAATTTCTCCTATAGCGAGTTTAAGTAAATGGTCATAAAACTCCTTGAATTCTTCAGCTCTTACCTATGGAAGCTGGATCTGGTGATTTTCAAACAATGTTGTTAGAAGGGGTAGGTAATGTTAAAAGATCTCCCTGCCTGTGGGTGTAAATAGGGATGATTATTAGACTCCGTTTAAGTACCATGAGGAAAGGAGTTTAGGTTTTGATGTAGGGCGATTTATTCAATCCAGTGTCTTACCTCAAGATAATGGGCAGGGCTCAGTACGTCCGGCGGCGGGATGGTCCGACTGGCGATTCAGGAGCGCACGAAATGCGGGAAATGATGATTAATGGCACGTTAAAGGATCACGTTTATATACTATTGTTAATTGGTGTGAATTATTCACACCTGTTTTATATATCCGATTGGTTTGTCTGGCATGACACTATCGTCACAGGGTTTCCGACATAAACATGCAATGGCGGCGTAATTAGGTACGTCTCACTGATTGGTAGTGGAACGCTCGCGTTGTTGTAGTTCGCACATGAAGACAGACTTCGTTTTGTAGTTTAGTTACTGGATTCTTTTTAGTCTGTCATCGTATGCGCTATCATGCTGGATACCAGGCGTTTGTATTGTTTGTGTGTTGTCACGCTTAAGTAACTGATACTCGCAAATGAGGAAAGACTACTTTTTCTAGTTTTAGCTGACGGAATCTTTTTATTCTGTCATTATGTGTATTATAATTAAGGAAATCGGGCTTTTTCAATATCTGAGGTGGGTAGTCAACTGCACTAGAGGGGGAAGAGAAGAGGTAGAGCTGGAGAGGTAGGCAGTCACCTAGACTAGAGGGGAGGAGCAGTGTTAGAGATGGAGGGGTAGGTAGTCACCTAGATCAGAGGGGGGAGAGGAAGGTAGTAAACTAGACTAGAGGGGATGAACAGTGTTAGAGATGGAGAGGTAGGTAGTCACCTAGACTAGAGGTGAAGGAGGAGGTGGAAATATGGATAGGTAGATAGTCACCTAGACTAGAGAGGAGTGGGAGAGATGAAGAGGTAGGTAGTTACCTAGACTACAGGGGAATGAGAAGAGGGAGAGGTGGATAGGCAGCTAGTCACCTAGAATAGACGGGATTGAGGAGAGGGAGAGATAGAGAGGTGGGTAGTCACCTAGACTAGTGATGAAAGAGGAGGTAGAGAAATGGATAAGTAGATAGTCATGTTGTCTAGAGAGGAGAGATGGAGAGGTAGGTAGTTACCTAGACTCGAGGAGTAAGAGGAGAGGGAGAGCTGGATAGGCAGGTAGTAGCCTAGACTAGACGGGATTGAGGAGAGGGCGAGAGAGAGAGGTAGGTAGTCACCTAGACTAGAGGGGGTGAGCAGTGTTAGAGATGGAGAGGTAGGTAGCCACCTAGACTAAATGGAAGAGCTCATAGAGCTAAAAATAATGGAATGGAATACAGCCACATTACCTCTTTGACATTACCATTGAACCCATCATTTGCAACCATCACTTGGGTACTCCCAGAGTGGGTCTCTCTGTGTGGGTCTGCTCAGACGCCAGTCCTGAGTACACTGCAAGATCTTTTGCTGCAACTCAATGAAGAAGCAATCATTCCTAAACAAAGTTGTACTTCCTGGTGCTCGTCTTCAGCAGGGACATGCACTAACATGTCAGGCGGAAGTACCCTTTTTTTTTGTTCTGGCCAGACTGATTTTCTTACTGATAACCCATGTTTATAATAGCAGCAACAATGGTATGGAATGTGCCCGGAGCAACCACAGTCGTGCAGTGGTTTCTATCATTGTCATTGATTACTTTTGTGTCAAGCCGGTCACCCTACGTTTATGTTTATGTTTATTTGAGTTTTATATAGTGCTGGCTAGACCTGGAAGTATCAGAGCGCTTTACAGAAGGTTCCACAAAATTACGAACTTAAATCAGTTGCAAGTTACATCAGTTACAAGAAAACATTTCAAGAGCATCAGAAGATAAAATAAATGGAGCTTAGAAGGGTAAGGGGCGGGGTAAAGGTGTAGGAGTGAGAAAGGATGGAAATTGGATGGAGAGATGAAGGAGAGTCTGCCCAAAGTCCGGCTGGGTAGGTGACAGCCGAAGGGGAAGTCCACAGCCCATCTCCTCTATAGCTATCATGTAGCTACACCGTGCATCAGTCAAGTGGCTAGGTCTCAATGAGAAAACAATTAGAGAACAAAGAGGAGGGTTAAATGGAGCATAAAGGGGAAAGTGGGTGGAGTAAAGGGGTAGGAGGGAGAGTACGACAGAGAGACCAAGTAAGGTCTGCCCAATGTCCGGCTTGGTAGGTGGCAGCTGAAGGGGTAGTCCACAGCCCATCTCCTCTTTAGCTATCAAGTAGCTCCACAAGGCATCGGCTAAAAAGCTGGGTCTCCACGGTCAGAGGTAGGTTCACAGATTCAGTATCCTGAAGGGTAGGCCGGATGGGGGATGTGTTCGAGGTCTGGTCGAAGTCTGTTGCATGGGTATGCCCTAACGCGGGTCTTCGGGCAGTGGTGTCTTAGGGACACAAGCTGCATCTCACTGGCGAGGCCCATTCAAGCTGAAAGTGTTATCTGTGGTCCTTTGAGAGTAGACATGGCTAGCTGGCCAGGGTGGGCGGCCCCTTTTGGGAGGAGCCAAGGGTGACTTGCATTTGTTTTGTTCCTGTCTGTAGTGGCTGAGTCCAATGAGGGCCTGACCCCTGATCAGCTACCTGGGGTTTCACTTGAGTCAAGCATGGCCATTCAATCATTCTGTGCTGTCTATGTTAGTCACACTAAGTGACACAGGGATGCCACTGGAGTTTGAGATAAGGTTGTGTGAGATGCTACGGCACCCCCATAAAACTTGAGCGCGTTTTGAGAATGAACGATCATTGGGCCCTTTAAAGCTTCTAGCAGCATTTTTGTGTTTTAAAATAAAGATTGTACATTTCTCTTAGTCTTTAGTGGGGTGCCATTATTGGACAGCATCCTTGCTCTAAAAATCGTTCCAGCACCACAAGGCGGCGCCATTTGCAGGTTCCAAGCTCTGGATACCAGTGGGACTCAATCTGCACTTCACTGTCGAGCCCTACAGGGAATGGACTGGCCCTATGGGGGCGGGGCCATGATTTTCTTGCACCGGATTGGTCCTTGTCTGTAATGGATGAGACCAATGATGATGTGCGCCTCCCAGCCTAACTCCCCGTGGCGCCGATTGATTCAGGCACTTCCATCCATCACTTCTGTGCTGTCTGGAAAGGGCAGGGAAATCTACAGCAGCCACTCAACCCTTAGTGGATGGTGCCAGGCTTCCCTCCTGCAGCTGCGTCAGGGGCAGAACCCTCCTGAAGGTGCCGAGATGTCTTCCTCGGGGCTCACTCTCCGCTGAACCCCCCCAGGCTTGCGAGCTGCTTGGAAAGACTCAGGGTGTCACAGCCAGATACAGATTGGCGCAGTACATCAGGACCCAGTGCCTAATGGAAAATGTTACTTTCACAATAGACTCTCATAAGTCACTTGGGGCTGAGCCATGAGTTATAGGGCATTCAGTCGCGAGAAATAACCGTCGTAACTCACTGCGGCCAGCACAGCGTCCTCTGAGCATCCTGCAGTCTGCTGTGCCTCAGGCAGAGATCCTGAGCAGAGAACTGCAGAGTTGGACCGGCGCGATCAGGCGCGGCTGGCACAGGTAAGAGCAGTGGGGTGGGGTGGAAGGGGGATTGCGACAGACGATGGGATAGGTAAAATTAAATAAAAAACATCAATAATAACACTTACCTTGCCCTCGCCGCTTCGCCGACTCAGTGATGAGGCGAGCGCAAGGTAAGGTGTTTTATGCATTTTTTATTACATTTTACCAATCCCATTGTTAGATCTGGGGGTCTCTAGTTGGCAGAGGTAGGTACCAATGTCCAAATAGGGACCCTTGCGTCCAGTCAGGGTAGGGGGATACACTCTTTAGATAACCCCTGCTCACCCCCTTGGTAGCTTGGCACGAGCAGACAGGCTTATCCCGGAGACAATGTGTAAATTATTTGTACCAACACTCACAGTAACACCACAAATGGACTCCACACCAGTTTAGAAAAATAAAGTATCTTTATCTAAACTACACAAGACCAAAACGACAAAAACCCAACATACATAGTTCAAGAATATGATTTTAAAAGAGATCTAGGGTTTTCGTCAAAATAGTCCACAGTTGTGTCACCTTTAGCTAATAAGACCTTTAGATGCCTCAAAAGTTCCAAATGGAAGCTGCAGCGTTGAAAAACAAGCGATGCATCTCTCCTGAGAACCTGGGGAGGTGATGCGACAGCTCGTTGGATGCAGCGAGTGTGTTGCGATGAATCCGGTCTGTATGGGGAGGGAGGTGATACCTTGTATGGATTCCGGTGCGCCTGTTCGGTAGGAAGCGTCTCGCAAAGGTTTGATGCGACGATCTTCAGGACAGCGACTGTTAGACCTGGCATCTTTGGCGTGGTTTCCCCTGTCTTTTTGCCTCTGCCTCCTGTATTTTTGACGCTGTGCTGGATTTCGTTTTTGCTGGTTTAGATGCTTTGGGCACTTTGCCACTGCTGATCAGTGTCAAAGTGCAAGTGCTCCCTGTGTAAATCGCTATTGTGATTGGTTATCCATGATTAGCATATTTGTATTACCAAGAAGTCCCTAGTAAAGTGCACTGAGTGTGCCAGGGCTGGTGATACAAAGTCTACTAGCGGGCCTGCAGCACTGATTGTGCCTCCCACATGAGTAGCCCTAAAATGGTGTCACAGGCCTGCCACTGCAGTGCCATTGTGCAGTCTGTGAACTACCATATCCTCCTGGTCAGTGTCCCCACTGACCAGGCCTAACCCATTCCTTTCTGTACACATTGGTCACCCCTATGGAAGGCCCAATGTACTCCCTTGGGCAGGGTGCAGTGTAAGGTAGTGTGAAAAGTAGAGCATGTACTAGTGTAGGTGACATGCTCTGGTAGTGAATGACAGCCATTTTCGTGTTTCACTATTGTAAAGCTACCTTGCCCATAGGCTATCATGGGGAATGCTGGCTACAGTGGCTACCAGCATATCTTCCCATAGGAGCAAGGTAGGACATACAAGTCTGGTATCACTGAACTCAGAATTTAATAACACATCTTTTAGGAAAGGTGGTTTTTAAATCCTGTTTTTGAGAACAGCACTTTTAGAAAGTTGCTGTTCTCTTGTCTGACCTTCCTGTGTGCCTTGGCCTGTTTGTGAATTGACTGTCTGGTTTGAGAGTGACAGGGGCTGGGGAGCCCCCAGGAGGTTGGCTGAGTCAGCCCTAGGCTCAATGACTGCATCTGCATCTTGAGTGGTGGGAGGGGATAGCACCTGGGTCTGAATAGGGCTATGCCTGCCTTCCCCAATGCTGGCTCCACCTCCTGCTGGACGGCTGACGACCCTGCCCCTCTCTCTGAAAGCAGAGGAGAAGACAGAAAAACAAAGTGCGCAGGAACTGACCTGAACTGGTTCTGACCATGCCAAGGCCTCTCTGCCTCTAGAGAACAAATGAAAGACTGATATAAAAAGGGCTACCTAGACTACAGAAAATGAAATCATCCTGGAATCAAGAAGGAACCTCTGCCAAGGAGTTCCATAGCCATATAAAGGAACTCAGCCTTCGGGCTTGTTCATCAATGTTTAAGGAACGCCTCAGTGACGTGCAATTACCTTAAAATGAATGCAAGGGGGGATTTATCCCTTATGTAATATATGCTGTGGTATGCATTGTAATGTTACGATGTCATGTTATTTTTAGGTTATGTTATGTTACGTTCTTTTATAATATAAGCTAAAATATCATACAATATATCGTTATGCCCTCCGGTTTTTATATATCACGTTTGCCAATTTACTTAGCCTTTTTGCTAGGTGGATGCAGTAAAGTAAAATGGTGTGCAAAACAACGGTATCTACTGACCTGGCATGTTCATAGTAGCCTCACCACTACCCACCGTGCACTGATGAGACACTTGTGCACACAGCGCTAAAATTGGGGGATTTCAAACCAGAGTCAAGTCACAAACATACATCTTGGGTGTGCGCATGCCCATTAGAAATTTTCTTTTTACAGCTGAGCAAATCAAAGAAAAATATTGGAGTAAAGGCAGAAAATGGAAGAGTATTTGAGCTCTTGCTGCGGTGCCATAGGACACTAAGGCTGCACCATCTGCTCCGGCCCTATAAGGCTGAAACCAGTCTGGGGGTTCCTCTCCCGTCCAGAAAAGCTGTGGCCAGGCAGCACCAGGGCTGATTTTCATAAGGTTGGTACCTGTCTGTAGCGAGTACAAAGAAAAGATGCGGCCGGTGGCTGAGATGAACGCAAGCAGTCCACGTACCAAGTATTTTTTTCCCCAGTTTTGGTCGCGCTGGGTTTGTCCTCCCGCGAGTACCAACAAAGCTGATAGCACAGAATAATCCCCCAGATTCATCAAAGTCCCGTTTTGCGAGTCCTTAATAGCGATTATTAAGGAATCGCTATTAAGGACTCGCAAAACGGGATTCATGTAGAAATCGCAATATTATTTGTGATTTCTACAGCTTCCTTATTTGCGATAAGCAAATTGCTAATCGCAAATAAGGATGCGATTTCAAGGGTGCCAGGGGTGTCCAAAGGACACCCTGTAGCACCCCTGAAATGAAAATGTAGAGTGATGTTGCGCACACACATGTCCAAAGGACATGTGTGTGTGTAACATACAACTTAGAAAAAAGGAGCTAAAGTGCATTTTTCTAAGTTTTCGCTATTTACCACGAAGTCAGACTTCGCGGTAAATAGTGGCCAAAAATTGCGATTTCGCAATTCTAAAATGATTCATGAATTGCATTTAAGGAATCTCAAATAGAGATTCCTTAAATGCAATTCCTCGCAATTTAGCGATTTCGCAATTTGCGATTTTTGCATTTGGGATGATGAATCCCAAATGCAAAAATTGCGCTCGCAAAGGGCCAGATTCTCAGAATCTGGCCCTTTGCGAGCCGATTTTCCTTTGATGAATCTGGCTGCAAGACCTCAGAAGGAATTCTCTCAATGAAGGTCAGTGATCACAGACACCTTTTGCCCTGTGCCTATGTGCTAAACTTGGTATATGTTCAGGGTAAAAAGGCTGGAAGGATGGACAATATCAAGCAATATAAATGATATTACAGAGAAAAAAAAGAGTAACATTGGGGCATATTTACAAGGAAATGACAGACCGTGGTGCTGCGGCAGATTTTGCAGTGCCATGCTCTACCATTTACAAAACACAGTGATGCACTGTATTTACAACAATATGGGGCACCCCTGTGTTTTCCTAGTGCTGGAGTTAAAAATAGCTGCCTAGCGCCAATGCAGACAGCCTTGCACCATTATACAAAGGTGTCAGTTCCTGCACATAAACAATCAATAATGGCAATTTGTTAGTTTTATGTGTGCTGCATTCTGCAGCATACATAAAAGTAGGAAAAGTAGGAATTAGCCATTATTCAATGATTGTGTATGTGCAGGAAAAGACACCTTTCCTCACGTAAACAATCATTATAGCCATTCTTCAGAACACATAGAAAAGGCAAAAACGAGGGGAAATAAAAGTATTTCTCCTTGTTGCACCATTCTAACACTTTTATTGCATGGCATTAATTTTTGTCACTGCCTCAGATCTACAGATCCTTGCAAATTTGGGGCAGCGTAAAAAAAACAATGGGTGTAGCGATGGAACACCCACAACAACACCTATTGCACGCTCCTTTCATGCAGATACCTGAGTGAAAAGTACCATGCTTAGAAAGCGCCGCTAAACCACAAAAAGTGGGTTTACGCCACTTTGTAAATACAGTGCAGGGCATTGAACCACCAGAACGTGAAAAAAGTGGTGCACTCCTCTGTAAATATGCCCCATAATGTGTACAAATTAGCACAATTCAAACAACCTGTGGTTCATCACAATCTTTGCCCTACACGCCGTGTCTGCTGCCTTTTTTTCTAGACCAGAAATATGATGCAAGCAGAAGCTGTGATTGTGCATATTTTCACTGGGAAGTCTGGTGCCAGGATAATAACAATACTTGTGAGGTGCCTTGGAAACAAACCCCCCCCCCCAACCAGGTCAATAGAACAGAAAATGAAGTGTTACAGCCCCAATAGTTTTATTTAGGACCCAATTCACAAAGATTTTTTTGCACCGACGTGACACTTATGTTAATAGGAACATTTATCAGCACAAATCATAAGAAATAATTTACAGCCATATTTGGATTTATTCACATATAACCAATCAATTAAAGTTTTTACTTAAGGCATCAATCCATAAAACACACAATGCCACTAAAATAGATTTGCCTGATAAAAGCACAGAACTATAGAAATATCATGATATTAAAATAAGAAAATAAAAAGAGTGTAGTGATAGAAGAAAAACATTATACTTTCCTTCATAAGCAATCTCAAGCAACAGGTCATGCTGCCACCTGTCAGGATGATGGCCATGTAAATGCTAGTGCATGCTCCATTCAAGGTTTTCCAAAACCATTTACTTGAGAAATGACCTTTCTGCCATGTTAACGTAGAAAAGGGCACGAATGTCTACAGGAAATATATTTCTAAATTTGTGTGAATAAAAAGTGTTATAACCCAATACAGAACATTGATAAGTGGAGTAACTGAGGTTTGTCTTGGTACTGGAAAGGCCCTTTATTGAAAATAATTGTGCCTTCCCAGCTTCACTAGTTTTGGAGAGATTCATCCCATCTTTCCTTGGTGTGACTATATTCACAGTCGTGGTGTTATACGTATAAGAGCGGAGGATATAGTGGTAATGGGGACTCTTCAGGGAATGAGAATATCTGGCGCTGAGACTCTATATTCACAGTGGTGGTGTTATACGTATAAGAACGGGGTATATAGTGGTGGCGACTCTGCAGGACATAACAATATCTAGCGCTGTAACTCTATATTCACAGTAGTCTTGTTATACGTATAAGAGTGGGGGATATAGTGGTAATGGGGACTCTTCAGTGAATGACAATATCTGGCGCTGAGACTCTATATTCACAGTAGTGGTGTTATACGTATAAGAGCTGGGATATAGTGGTAACGGAAACTCTTCAGGGAATGACAATATCTGGCGCAGAGACTCTATATTCACAGTAAGAGACTTATCTTTCTGGAGAGAAGGGCAATTTGAGGAGGTGGGAAGGATGCAGGAGAGGGTAGGGATGGTTATGTAAAGTGCCGGTGAAGTAAAGAAGTAGTGATGGTTGGAACAACATCGAAGGGTGGCCAAATGGTTTGGGTATGAGATGAGAAGAAGGGTGTTGCATTATAGATAATTATCTTGTTTTGGGGGGGGAGGAGCAGTTGGATGGTATTGAAAAAAAGCTAGGGTTGGGAGTGAGTGAGAAAGGTCAATTTTTTGGAAGTAAGCGGTCCTGCCTTTAAAGTCGGGGTCAGAGCAAGTGGACGAGGGGCACTTTAATCGACTTTCCGGATTGGCGTAAAGGAACTTGGGCAACCTGACATCCCTCATAGTTGCTGATAGCGCACACGAAGGACGGGGGTGGGCAGGGGTGAAAGTCTCACGTTTTATTCTATTTTTCAGATGGATGCTGACATGAACAAGCATTTGAAATGCAATAGGTCTCGCAGTCACGCAAGTTTGAGCTATTAGCATTGTAAATGGCTCTACCTTGCATTTTGGTTTTGTTTTTTAAAACATAAATAAAAGACATCGTCATTTACAAAGGCAATTGCATAAACTCGCGTAAATGTGAGACCTATTGCATTGCAAATGCTTGTTTCAAATAGTGTGTAGGGTGATGTAATTTGCTGTCTACTCTCCTTTAAAAGGTTTCAAAATTGTGTTCAATAATAATTTAAAATATTTATGTATAAGACTGTAATGTTAAATACACAAAAGTCATAAAAGTGTCCATGAATGCCCGAATGAGCGCTTGTGAACACATATATTGTGTAGTTCCCTAGACAGTGAACTGCCTCCAAGTTTAATGGAACAAAAACCCAAAAACAATTGCCAATACTGCTATTGTTTGCTGCACTAAATCATAAATGATGTAAGAATTAGTCATCAATACATCATAAAGCTCATTAATCGCTTTTTATTTATTGTAATCTTATTTCATTTTTTAGAAAGGGACTTTGTCAATTTTTAAATATATACACAATACATATTACAAACCCCACAAATTTACTGTACACAATCCCACATAATACGACACAATCACATCAGACTCTCTTCTTCAAACATACTTCATTCATACACATGCACTATGATACATCATTGTACAATAAACCAAACAAAAAATTAGCATGAAAGAAAAACTTCTTCCTAAAAGATAAAGTTATATGCACTCATCACATTCAATGGACTTTGTCAAATTGCACAAATCCTTTTGCTACATATGATAGCCCTTAGTGAGCAGAGAATTGTTTGGTTTATCCTAAGGTCTATGCGTTTCAAACTCCTCTGTTTCACGGGGTTCTCATCAGGACCAAACCTCACTCTTCGGATTGTCTATTGAAAGATGCCACCTGATGGCACAAGTAGAAAATGATGGATGTGAGCCACTTCTTTTTGGCGAATATTCTAATGGTTAGAATTGGCCAATCGATGCGCATTGATTGGCCAAATCGTGCTGTGATTGCGGAAAGGCTTCCTGGTTCCCTCCGGAGACAGATAGCAATCAAGAAACAGGAGACAGCGATTGTTGAACAACAGATTTTTTTCAATCGACGAGCGAACAACCCACAATTCTAACCATTAGAATATTTTAGGAAGAAGTTTTTCTTTCATGCTAATTTTTGCGATTGTGTACAGAAAATGTGTGGGGTTTTGTAATATGTATTGTTTATATATTTAAAAATTGACAAAGTCCCTTTCTAAAAAATTAAATAAGATTACAATAAATAAAAAGCGATTAATGAGCTTTATGATTATTGATGGCCAGTTCTTACATCATTTATGATTTAGTGCAGCAAACAATAGCAGTATTGGCAATTGTTTTGGGGTTTTTGTTTATGAGTGCTCAGCCTTGCTGCTTGAGAGCCAGACCCTTCTTTGGTATACAAGTTTAATGGGGCACACATCTGCACTTGAAAATGTGACAACTTTGAGAGGTTGACATTGCTCTTTTGAATGTCTGAAATTATCCCCTTGATTACAGATGTTTTATTTAATTAGCATACTATAGGGACTGATGAGACTGACTAGATCATACAGAATGTTTAGAATTCTGGCACTTTCTTCTGCCATGTTAAAGGGCTTTAAAAAAGCTTAACGTCACATGCAGAGGGCAATACAGACTATTTATCTAAAGTAAATAATAGCCTTTTAATGCATGATCTTTCTTTCAACTTAAATTCGGATTATAAAGATTCCATCTGTAATAAGATGTATTATTAATTAACAATATTGATTACTTTCATACTGTCGCCCATCTTCTAATCATTTGAACCTATTACCCAGTCGTGAACACAAGCATTGTGGCAGTGAATACTCCCTCCACCCCCAAATATCTGTGTTCAAGAAAATAAAGTGCACTGTAGTTCAAAACAGAAGTCAATTCAACATAGAAACTAGTCTAGATTGAACTATTAGCCATAAACAAGTGACTACATTCTAGAACAAAATTATTATTCTTTGAAAAATAAGCTGCAATCTGTTTTATATTCCTTCCTTATGAGTATAAATTCATCAAAACAAATAAATACGTGAAAGACTGTAATTAAAGTTAAAGAAACGTTTACAGTCAGTGAAGTACTGAATACAGAAGGAGGCGGGCGTTTTATCTTCCTCTTATAGTACCACTCAAGCTTGAGAACCCCTATGCAGCAAGCCCTGGATAAGTGATGACCAAGCTCTTCTGACCTGCATCTCCCAGGATAGCACACACCATGACACCATCATCAGCGTTGTTAATTACTAATATTTGTAGCTAATGTTTGATATCGGGAGCTGTGGATTATTACCAACATTTTTGCCACTTTTTGACTTTGCAACTGTTCATCATTACTGACATTTGTCACAGATATTCGACATAAAGAATTGTTGAAGATTGCCAATATTTGTAACTAATATTTGATATTGGGAACTGTTAATCATTACAGAGATTTGTAACTAATCTTTGACTTTGGGAACTGTTGACTATTATAACACTTTTAACCAATCTTTGACATAGTGAATTGTTGATCATTACCAGCGTTTTTGGCCAATCTTTGTTCATCGGGAAGGAATGTATGACATTACAACGCATACATTTACAATGCATACTTTACACCGCGGTTTTTACATTGCAACATCCTTTACAACGCATTCTTTTACATAGCATGCCATTACATCGCATTTTCAGAAACTACCATTACAACGCATTCCATTACATCACATTATATCTTTACAACACATACCATTACAATGCATACCATTACATTGCATTTAAGGTAAGTGTTGGATAGTGTAGGGGTAGAAATTACTATTCTAACTTCAGTGAGTGCAACATTAGGGTAAGTGTTGGATAGTGTAGGGGTAAAAAATACTATTCTAACTCCAGTGAGTGTAAAAGTAGGGTAAGTGTCGGATAGTGCAAGGATACTATGCGTTGTAATGGTATGCATTGTAATGACTTGCGATGTAATGCCTGCGTTGTAGTGACATGCATTGTAATGACATGTATTGTAGTGACATGCAATGTAATGGCTGCGTTGTAATGACATGCGTTCTAAAGGATGTTGCGATTTAATGACTGCGTTGTAAATGTTGTTTCCCGTCGGGAAGTGTTGATGATTGGCCTCGTCTGATGAATCTTGGAACAGAGAGAAGCATTGGAGGATCTACAGGCCAGGATTGGCTTTTTCGCTTGATCCTGGCATAATGTTATGCCAGGCCCTGGCTCTCTGGGTATCTGTGGTGATGAAGGGGCTTCTATTAGGGGTGTGCAGAACTCACAGAGTTTCACTCCATGGAAATCCGTGGAGTTACATAAAAAGTCCACTGAGTTCTGACAATGGGCGGAAATATGCATGTTCCGCTGCAATTTAGCGCCAGTTGCACGAGCCGCACTTTGAAAAATCTAAACAAGCGGCACCATGCGGTGTGCAGGAGCGCTTGTTCGACTAGAAAATATAATCAAGAAGCAGCTATCTACTTGAGAAGCAGCCCTCTGATCATGACCACTCGTGACTGCCTGTGTTGGAGAATGCTGTCAGGGGATGCCAAATCTTACCCACACTTACATTTATGAATGCTCACGGGCAAAAATTCCTCCAGGCGGCCATTGGAGGAATTTGGCTTGAGCTACTTGTTAGAAGATTAATGCAGAGTCGCCAAATTCCACCAGTTCCACTGCAGAAAGAAACACTCCAGCCACCCCTAGCTTATATCTGACTCTGGCATGCACTGGTAGCCATTGAAGTAGCAGGCACCGGGCGTTTCCCTTATAGGCCGCCAGGATGGTGGCCGGTTTTGAGCCCCCGGGGACCTGTTTTTGTTACTGGGGGCTGGCAATATCAGCCCGCTCTAACAAAATCGTCCAAACCCAGCCCTGTCAAACAGCTTGTCCGGACTCCCTTTTCCCCCCCAGTGGGGCCGGCCAGGCAGTTTCCCAGGCAAGTTTCGGCTCCCAGTCCGGCCCTGGAAGTAATTTTAGGGCCTCAAATTGAAGAATAGCGTTGCCTTGTTTTAGGACATTTGACTTCTGGAAACTGAGAGCCTAGACATGGGTGACCCAAGAATTACAAGGCAGAAAAGGATGCAAGTTCCCAGCCAGGCTCACAATGTCGTAGTTGGATAGAGTCAAGTGTGTTTTTGAAAAAATCATTGAGAAATAGGTCAGTGTCAAACAAGACTGTACATTAAGCAGGCAGCTCTGATAGGTACACATTCCATGCTAAGGCTGTCCAACCTGATCAAGAGCAACATGGCCGCCTAGAAACAACATGGCCGCCTAGAAGCAACATGGCCGCCTAGAAGCAACATGGCCGCCTAGAAGCAACATGGCTGCCTAGAAGCAACATGGCTCGCTACCTTCAAGCAAGCCAGAACTTGTTCTACTGGCAAACTCTGGGCAAATAGTGCTCATATTAAGTTCAACTGACATTCGTTGCTGAAATGTCCTAACCCGCCCCTCCGCGCAGTCAGGACTGTCTTCTTATTCTATGGCTGCTTCATAAGTGCTGGCAAGATCACCAGAGTTCCAAGCTCTCCTGCGGCTTCTAACTGCTATTGTTTCTCCTCGCTGTGTTGGTCAATGGTGGTCTGCCGAAACAGTGGGCGCCAAGAGTGTTCAGTACCTCTAAACTGCCAGCGTTTCCCTGGGGTACTCCTGGAATTGAGTCCAATTCCAGGGGTACCTCAGGCTCGTAACCCTATTTCTGTAGAGTATCTTTCATTTTCTTCTATATTACATTATGGTTCTTGTGATACGGCATCTTTTTCCAGTGCTCCAAAGTCCTGCACCCTGAAGCAGATGCTGAAAGAGACAGAGGCTGCTCTACCAGGGCATGAGTTGATGGAGCACAGACAAATGGCAAGTGAGTAGAGTGAAAAACTAGCAGGAAATGACAAAAGGAGGGTGTCATAGGAATACAGCAGCGGGGATCAAGTGATGGGTGTGAGTCTCATGCCGTGAAGCACATCATTACTCACTGCTTGTACCTTCTCTTCTTGTGGGAAAGTCTTGCTCATTTGGCAGAAGCTAACACCTTGGTGCACTGTCTGACGCTGGGTGTCAGTCTCATCCCTTACTGCAAAGCCTCTCTGGGTGGATGCAAGTCCCACACCTTGGTGCACTGTCACTCATTGGGAGTGAGCCTCACTCCTTGCTGTAAAAGTATCACGCACTGGATGCAAGGGTTGGAGCACAGCCTGACTCACTGGGTGTGAGTCCCAGTACTTAGTTTACAGTATCATCCATTGGGTACAGTTCTCACACCTTGGTGTGCTATCTCTCATTGGGTGTGTCTCACACTTGCTGCAGTCCCACCCATTGGGTGCTCATGTCATACCTTAGAGCTCACTCATTGGGTGTGATTCTCATGACTCAAAGCACCTTCTTACTCATGAAGTGTGACCATCACCTCTTAGAGCGTGATTTCACTCGCTTGAATTTGAGTCTGGCGTTCTTACTTTACTATCTCTTTCACTGGGCCCTTCATCCAAGATGGCAGAGGGATCTCGTGGAGAGCGTAGCACTTCTCTCGTTTCCTTACTTTCCATATCAAAGACTCCCTTCTAGCCACTCTCAGGGTCAGCATTGACTGTGTAAGAGTTGGAAACAAAGAATTTTGATTAAAACCCTGAAATTAAAGCCTTGCTCAGGGAGTCGGACCAGGCAGACATGAGTATGGGATGGGAAGATATCCAAAAGGCGGGAAGAGTCATCAGCCTTATATTACTCTATTCAAATGGAACCAGAATAGAACTATAACACAGTAGCCCATAAGCCCAGAGGGTGCCAGCCCGGACCCGAGCCCAAGGCCCAAGGTTGTAAGGTGGACACAAAGGTGGTCCAAAGGCAGCCAAAGGACAGCAGATAAGGAGGCTCAGGAAGGTGTGGATGTGAGTGTGGGGGGGGGGGTAAATGGAGGGGACGGCAGTGAATGTGATGACACCCACCAAAAACAGAGAGGTAGGAAGGCAGATGGCATTCCCCAACCCACCAAGCAAAACCAAAGGGGATGATGGACGGAGTGTTGAACATTGCAAGCACTCGCCCCCAGTCAACTGATCCCCAACCCACCACCATGACGACAGGAGTGGTAAAAGAGGCATAGGAAAAATAGCATTGGCCAAGAGTCTAGTCTAGCCTTTATAATGCAAGTGCTAAGCTATTGGCTTTACCAATGCTTTATTGTAAAGCATTGCCTGAAAACGTTTTTTAAAAAGGAAAAATACTGGTGGATAAGCAAGTACATATCTCAAGTTAATCATTTTATATATGACATGGCATATTTTTCAAATACTTTTTAATCAGAAAACTCTGAACAGAATTTGGAAAGAATTTGGAAACCTCTTGCCAAGGAATAATTTACTTTCCACCGAACTACTCTGACCTGAAATATGTTCCAGCCATCTGAACCTCACAGTAGCCCCAGAAGCAGATTCCTGGGCCTTCAGAAGACCATACATTTCTTTTCCAGTCATGCTAATTAGACCTTCTGCCTCAAAAGTCAGCTGAGTGAAGGCAGCAGTAAAGCCCCTCTGCAGTGACATAAAAACATGTGTGTGCTAAGGTCTGACCTTTTGTCCAATATGTGGAATGCATCTATTCCTCTGCTTCAACAGACAAGCTGGAGAGGAAGGTGTCAACACAGAGCATAGGGGCAGGTATTTGAGGGGGAGGGATCACATGAGGAAGAGAGTGAGAAAGCACTTGCACTCTTGTGGAGTGCTAAATGAAAAAGAAAAAAGTAGTTCACTAAATGTGAGCAGTGGGATGATACAAGTCAGCTGATCAGAGGATTGGAAAGAGGCTATGCTCCAGGGGAGGGGCAAACACAAGAAGTGGAAGGGAAGCCATTGAATAAGAAGCAAGTGACAATAAACCAACCTATGGTACCCAATGGATACAATCTACGCCTTTGGGGTATTTTTACAAGGGGATATTGTCACCAGAACGTCACTTTTCGCGATGTTCTGATTACGATATCTCCTTTTCCTTATTTAAAAAATAGCGTTTAGCCACCTGATGTGGCTTAACGCTGCCTTGTAAATAAGACCCCTTTTCACGCTTCACTTAGCGTGAAAGGGGCGTGCATTGGGTTTTGCAGTGGGTGGTCTGATGCAACACCCATTGCTTTTTGACACTGCTCCATATTTACAAGGCTGGGGCAGCACCAAAAACTAGGACCAGGGAATACCTGGTCTTAGACTGGCAATACAAGGAGAAATTATTTATTTATCCTCGTTTTATGTTCTTTCCATGTTTTCTGTATTCTGCAGCACATATATAAAAAGCAAATCGCCTTTCAAGATTGTTTATGTGCACGAAGGTTTCCCTTCCTGCGCATAAACACTTGCCCCTGCAGCACAGGCACCCTTGCAACATGGCGCAAGGGTGCTTGCGCTGGCGCTAGTCAGCTTTATTAGTGCCGGGGATAGGGGAAACATAGGGGTGTGCCATATTTTTGTAAATACAGGGCATCCCTGCATGTTAATTATGTCAGAGCGCGGCAATTCCAATTTTTGTGTAAACACCACGCTCTGAAATTTTGTTGTAAATATCCCCCTATGTATGTTTCTGGTATGGTCTAAAAGAAGCTTTTATCTCTAGGCAGCTAAAAATTGTCAGGGAGACGAGACCTAAAAACAACCTGTGACGGCGGTCAAACATGGTGTTCTCAGTGCGTAGTTAGGGGCGAGAAAAACATATGTGCAGTGTGTGCGTTGGTAGAGACAGCCAAGTGGTGGTAGGAGAAGGGGGGACAGAATAAAATAGCACACGGCCACCAACACAATATGGCACTCAGTAAAATATCAAACAAAAGGCTGCAGCACACAAGGGGAGGAGAGAGAAGTGGACTATGGCAGGGGAAAAAGAGTGAGCTGCAGGTTGAAAATGGAAACAGTAGTCAGGAGTGGCATTATGGCGGCTTCTTCTTCAGGGCACGGGCTATATAGCAGTAAATTATTTTGAAATATGTACCCCTTCAACAGGCTCACACTGTATCTGACACTCACATGAGTGGGTTTCTAATTCTTATTCCCATGCTATCCACCTGCATGTAGAACCTGGCCATGGAGTGGGAGGGGTCTTTTGGGGCTTTTTGAAGGCCATTAGTATGGCTGCAGAGTCTACATGGGGCAGAGTATAACATCCTCGTCCATTCCCATTTATTGTGTTGTATTGTATTTCTTATATTGTATTTCTATAGCACTTTCTCACATCTTGTTGTGGCCACAAAGCACTTTCCAGGGTTTGGGTGAGAAATTACTGCATTTGTACTGCATGAATGTTGGTAGGAGTCACATCTATTAATGCTGAGTATTAATATTGTGTCTGAGGCCTGGACAGTGTCTTCCAGAGGTGTTGCAGAGCACGAATGATTAACTTATGTTTAAGGCTGTAAGCAAAGGATGGTGAGGATAGGCTCTCATTCAGCATATTCAAGCCACTCGATGCTTGTGGCAAGGGTTCGGATGGATCCAGGGTTTGGGAAAAGCCAGTTCTTTGTTCTCTTCTGGATTCTTGATGGTGGTTGATGGACCGTAATCTCGTTGGAAGTGTATTCCAAAGCTCGCATATCTGTACTGTGAAGGAGACTCTATCCAAGGGAGTTGTTTGATAAGGAGATTAGCAGGCTGGAGGCCACACTTATGTTTAAGAAAGACAAGGGAACCCGAAAGGTATGCCATAGGGACCTTGGGCAGTATCATGTTACAAAAAACAGTGGTCCCTACTCGTGGACACAATGGTATACTGAGCTAATAATCACACACCTGATAAGTGTTATGTCTTTTGTCCAGCCGGACAAGGAATTTATTTAACAATTTTCTTAATAAAAACTGAATGAACACATTAATGACAAGTGGGCACAGCCGTGACCCACAACATTCAGACAAAACAACGAACAGAATGGTAAAAGGAGCAAAGCAAAAATATGTCTGTGTACTTGTAGTCAGTGTTACAGACAGAGATTGTTATAACCACACCATTGCATTTCACAATATTTTAAATGTCATATTGCATACGGGGGTTTTTTGGTCGACCGGCTTACATTTATTAACAAAAATTTTTTTTGATACGAATTTCTTATTAAATGTAATTAAACTGTCCGGCTGGACATCAATATAGAACTATTCAGTCTATTTTGTATTGAATTCACTTAGTTACTTTAGGGACCATTGTCTCTGTGAAATGAGTTAAATGAGGGGCATCATCATCAGGACAAAAATATAGTCATTGTTGTCTTTAAATATTATACTGCCTTTTAACGCAATTGCGTATCACATCAGGCAATTCAACGGATCAGCAGATACATTGAACAATGGAGGAATCGGTACTGCCGTGTACAGCGTGGGAAGTCGTCTGCATTGGGAGCATAATAGCTCGATATGCAGAAGTCGGCGGCGCTGTGGCGGATGGTGGGGTTCTGGTGAGGCCACACTTAGCCATAGGTTCCTCCTTTGGTTTTAGGACATGTGTTTTGGTGGCACGAAGGTTGTTGAATTGCCTTGTATTCAAAGCAGGGCGCTTTGAAGGATATTCTGGCCACTGAAAACCAGCAGAGTGCTTTGAGAGGAGGACTACTGTGGCCCTGTCTCTTCAAGTTAAGAACTTTCTCACTGTTGTGTTCTGTATTTGTTTTAGAAATACAATATAGAGTCTATTTGCATAGTCATATCTCTAGAAGAAAGGATGCCCGAATCCTGTACAGAAGATCTAGTTAGCAGAATATATTTTTCAATATTCCCACAGTATAGAATGTGCTTCTTGTCACTTTGATGATCTGGAACTCAACTGACAAAATGAGTCTGGGATTAATTTAAGGTCTGAGTTCACTTGCCGACATTGGCAGCTCCCATTTCAATCCCTCGGGCGCGGCCGCGATTCTGCGCCTGTGCGGCCGTTTTTAAGAGTGGGCGGGTTCATGACGGCCCCCAGCCGTCATCAGCACACTAGCACCGTGATGCATGACGGCTGGGGGCCGTCATCAGCATGGTAGGGGTTAATAGGCCAGAAGGATGAAGGGTTATGATGTTGCCAGGTGATAAGTGTCAACAAACTTCTTGAGGTCGGCCCAGGTGGAGATTAGTGCTGATTCAGCGGTTCTCACTAGCCTGAAACCATTCTATCTGATGGAAGGCACAATTCTTACTTAACCGATTGTGGCTGTCTGAATATTTATTAGTTTGGCATTTCTGTATGCTTACAGTATCTCTCTTAGAGCACAGTGAAGGACCCGTAGGATTATAAATAGAGCTCTCGGTTTTATGGTATTTATTTTCTTGACAGTTCAGTCTGCATTTATTAATATTTATTTTTATGTTATTTTATATGAATTCATCAGTATTTATTTTATGTTTAGTGATAAAATATAGCTGTAATGGGTATATTTCCACATTTATTTAACCAATAAAGGTATACTCATGTTTGAATTTTCTGCGGGTTCTAGAAATTTCCATTAATGCAATCATCTGAAAACATTTATATTGGAGAATAGCTAAAAAATCTGTACATCTACAGGTAGTCAAAATTCATTAGGAAATCTTGTTACTTTTTTATATAACTGTCATACCTCCTAATCTGCACAGCCAGTGGCCTGCCACCCAGTGACTGACAGCAGTGAGAATTGGGCAGAGGAAGACATATTTTCTGTAGTTTTCAATATTTAAAAATAAATAGAGAAAGGTGAATAGATGGTTTTCTGTCAGTATTTATCTGTAAAAATCTGTAAACATGGAAATCTTTACATATGAATTATGAATAAGCACTGTATAAAACACATGGACAACTTAAGGGAACTTTAAGTGGCTCCTATAGCTGACTTCCATGCCCCAGACTCAGCAAATCACCCCGCCCCGGTACCTCTGCCAAGGATGCTCCTGTTGCCACTACACTGCCACCATAGAGGCTATTCGTCTTCAAGTGTCAGGATGAATGAAAAGCAAGGCAGAGAGGGATTATTTAATGGAACTGGTACAGCTCAGTGGAAGGAGTTCATGTTACACTCAGTAGGGAGGCTCAAGGGTGAAATTAAAAGAAATGAAAATGCAAGAAAGTGCCTCAATAAAAACAAGCACTTACAAAGCCAATATGTCTCACCTTTGGGACTCATTGGCCTTGCCAATGGGTTTTGACGATGCGGTATAGCAGCTCCGTACTCTGCTGCATGGGTAAGGAAGAATTTTTTTTAATCCTATGACGCGGCCGGCCATGTCATTGCGTAGGCACATGCATGTGCAAGAGTTTTTATTTTCTTTTTACTTACCAATCCATGTTGAATCAATAAATAAAAAGAAAAATATATGCACAAGTGTTTTAAAAAACAATCAGAACATGGCACAACACAAGAGCAGAGCTCAGCACGGGGGCATAGCGGGGAGGGTAGAAGCAGCATGGAGGATATGGGTGGGAAAGCAACACTGAGGGTGCGGGAAGGGGGCAAAAAACACAGGGTCACCAGTGGGGAATCAACGCGGTGGGCACGCACGCAAAGAGAGAACAATATGGAGCTCCACGGGGCAGAAAATTAAAGGAAAGAGAGAGAGCTTGGAAGGAAAAGCACATTAGCTGGAAAGCAAGGTGTGGGGAGAAAAACCACAGGCGGGTGAGCGCATCCAGGAGTGAGGTGGTCCCCCCCCCCACCCTGGTCACAGGTTCAATTTTTCATCCTTTCAAAACTGATAATAATGAATATCATTGAGTTGCGTAACAATAAACATCTACTATACAATGCATTAAAACTTCTCACATGATGTGAATTTCACAGAAGACACTTGTATTTTGTTCTATATTTGCACATACGTGTCTTGAAACTGGTGGTTTCAATATTTCCTTGTTCCAATACCTATGTTCCCTCTCTCTCTCTTTGGCCATGTTTGAATGCTTTGCTGATCCATGTTTCTGTCATTGGTAGAGCACCAAAGTCATAGTCAAGAATGAGGACATTTACTAATGCAGTGTTAGAAGCCTACAGTTTAGGAGAGCGGCACTCGTGTCTTATGTGGGTTTTGGCTTGTGTGTGTGAGTGAGTGTGATATTCCTGAGATCACTAGAGCATATAGATCACAGCTTTTTTTTGGTCATCTAGTTCTTGAGAAGGTGGAAATGTGATGTTGGGTGACATCAGGATTTTGCGAGTGTGCGAATGTGGAAAGGTGTTTCAATGAGTTGAGCGCTTACCTCTGTTGGAGGATAATCGGGCAACAGGGGCAGTGACGTCTGTAAGAGAGATTAAAGATGAGTGTATTACATGTGCAAATGAGGAACGGATCATAGGAGAAGTATTGGGAGGCCTTGAATTTGTTTGGTTAGATGATCCAGTTACAGTTTTATGATGTAAAAGTAATTGATAGTAAGGGTATTATGTGAAATTCACTGATAGGAAGGGTGTGTGGTTTTGTGTTTTGGTACATAGATGGAGGTGGTAATGTAATACCAGCTGCGACAGTGCAATTTTAATTGGAATCATGGATCTAGGGTGATCAAGACCCTTGATGTGGGATCCTTCTCTGTGCTGTTTTCTTGGTTTATCCCGGCTGGGCTGAGGGAAAGTTTACTAGAGGGGGAGGGGTAACAATGTCACTAACAGGAGGATAGTTTAGGAGAAAGTCAAATTGTAATCATATTTCTTAAATGTGAACATATTGGGTTCTCTTACCACATGGGTGGGAAATCTCTTTCAAATCTGCATGGCCTAGAAAGGGATCTACACTATTCCAACTTCCTTACCGGACAGAACTTCTTACTCAGGGGAACAGCTGAGCATTTCATGTTAAAGAGACAGAGTTCCTGGTAGGTGTATATGGCTGAAGTCTAGAAACTCAGACGAGAAGGCTTGTGTCCCCTAGAACTTTTTATGCCCCTTGCGGCCAAGACATGGAACTCCCTCCCCATCCACCTTCGGCTGACCCAGGACCATCTCGCCTTCAGGAGACAACTCAAGACCTGGCTGTTCGAACAGTAGCGGACCCTTTCCCCCAAGCGCCTTGAGACCCTTCCGGGTGAGTAGTGCGCTATACAAGTGTTATGATTGATTGATTGATTGATTGCGAAAAATCTTGAATCTGCATCCACTGGGACGAGGAGTGACTGAATGGGACACAGGTCTCTGAACAGAAGTACTGGTTCAAGAGGGCACAATTGGTGGACTGCTGTATTCTGGACCAAGTGCAACTAAGGTATAAGTTAGCAGAAAGTCCCAAGCAACAAGGTAATCACTGAAAATAGCAGTAAGATATAAAAACCTTTACAACAATTATTGAAAGAGGAAATAAAAAATAAGTGTATATAACATTTTAGCCTCCATTTTTAAAAATTAAATACCCTCACAACATTTAAAAGCTGGGGTAGAAAAGAGTGAGCAGAATCTATAAACTGCCTGAGGTTCCAAACTGTTTTTGAGGAAACCTTTCTTCCATATGTCCACCACATGCTGTGTAAGTGAGGTATTAGTTTTCAAGAGAACTGACGGCATTTGAGCCCCTTGGTATTGTCTGCCTTTTAAGTGCCAGATAGTTCAGCAAATAATTAAGTAGCCCTAGTGAGGGTCAATATTTGAATGAAAGATACCAATGCTGGGATTGCTTGTTACAATGAGAGGGGATAAAGCTGATCCCTGGAGGACACCACAAGTGACCGGCTGGGAGTTCACATTGAGTGATGTCATAAACTCCACCCGTCCTCCCAGAGAGGAAGGACAACACCCATTTCTGGAACGATGGGACAGTAGAAAGGTGGACCGGGTGAAGGGCAGTGACCAGATCTAACCAAAAGCCCAGTGATCCACAAAATAACACATTCCGACTCTGAACAGCCTCTTTCTGGATGCGCCCGATGTGTCATTATGTGTATTATACCAAGTACACCCCTTTCCTCTGCAGTGCTTCATTTGAGCCAATGGTTTCTGGTGCCCAGCACTGGTACTTAATCATCAACACTGGTGCTTTTCATGATCACCATTTAAGGACACATTCAGCTACGGGGAGATAACATGATTTGCCTAGAATCACAGGATGTTAATCGACGCCAAGACTCCGAAGTCTGCAGCTCTGTCCTTTATGACACATTCTATTCCCACTTTCATGGTTAGTGGTTGGTTCTGTTTTAGTCGGTGTTAACAGGAGACGTGCAGGTGCAAGCTGCCTCCAGCACCTATTTTTTTTACAAAGTAATTACTGTTGCTTTGTAAGGCACTCTGATACTCTAAGCTCTACAATAAAATGTATATTAAAACAGGAGAACCAGAGCTCGGCTGTTACTGCCCATCCTGATCCATACTTCATCAGAATGAGAGAGAGTCACTTGCCATGTCCTTCTTCCAGGCAGAGGGCCATCCTGAGTAGATAGAGATGTTCTTCTTCTTCAAAAAGCTGCTTTTTGGCTCCATCTCACACCAGGAGCTTGATCAGACCCAGGAGCTAAGACATGCAGCGAGCATTGGTGCTGTCTGGGGTACCCTGGGATGCTTTTCCAAATAGTGGTTTTACTTGCATGTTTAAAAGTATCAAGGTCCTAGCCATTATCTAGAGAGGAAGTAAGAATAAGTCCTGAATGAGTAAACCCCAAAATGTAAAAGATTTTGGAGGATGGGGCTCAGGGCAAGAGGCAGAAAATTTGCTTGTAGAGACCAATGAACTAAGGGGCCATGTTTATGACCCAGTTTGCATCACTCTTGCACCACACAACTTGGTGAAAGAGCGAGGCAATCCTTAAGTCATATTTTGAAGCCACGCAGAGCCACTTTGCGTGTCACCAAAATTATAGAGTAACGCAATGTGATGCGTTACTGTGCCCTACCCTGCCCTGCATAGGCGTTCCAGGGGCATTGTGTGGGACTCCAGTGGTTGTAGACACATTCCCAGATTTCCAAGACATTATAAACTTGGGAATGTGTCCAAACAATATGCCTCCCCAGGGGAAGTTTAATGAGGAGAACTATCTTTATGTCTCCTTGTTTTTTTCTTCTTTCTCTTGCATTCCACAGCACACATAGAAAGAGGAGGAAGCCTCTCAGGATTGCTTTTCTGTACGAAGGTGCCCCTTCCTGCACAAAAACAATCCTATCTACAACACAGGTACCCTAGCACCATGGTGCAAGGGTGCCTGCGTTGGAGCTAGGCTGCTGAAACAGCTCCAGCGCAACGGAAAAGTACAGGAATGTGCTGTATTGGATAAATACAGCGCATCCCTGCCCTGTCCCAGTGACGCAGGGCAGCACAGTAAGCTGCCCTGCCCTGTGTCACTGCCCTGCACCACTAAACTTGTAAATATGGCGCTTCTTAAGTAGAGTGAAACCATTCATAAAATCTGTGAGAACAGCTTTTGAAGGCTCATGGGTGTTTCCAGGACTAGGGTGTGTGTTGTTCCTTACCAATATCTCCCCATATATTCATATTTAACCACAAACTAAATAGCTTAGTCTTGCTGTGAGCTCAGAATCAGTTTCTGGCTGGGGATATCCCCCTCTTAACCTTCATCGAGTATTGTCTCAGATATTTTGTAGCTCTGCTCTAGCTGCTGGGTCACAGAGCTGTCTCCTTGACTTCCTGATTTGTATTTGAGAACTGAGGGGCATATTAGCAAGAACCCGGCATAAAATTATCGCAGTTTTATCGGCAGGAAACTGCCGGTAAAACGGTAATAATGGGCTTGCTAATATGCGTTATAGAATTCCAATAGAAGCCCAGGTTAGATGTGCAGGACATCTAACCTGGGCTTCTATTGGAATTCTATAATGCATATTAGCAAGCCCTTTATCGCCATTTTATCGTCAGTTTCCTGCCGATAAACCGGCGATAATTTTACGCAGGGTTCTTGCTAATATGCCCCTGAGTTTCTTCTCAGTCCTTTCTGAACTGTTGCTCGAAGCCTTGTAGAGACTGGTTTTTAAACACTTCCAAAGGCGCTAGGAATGGGGTGTGCATGGTTGCAAAGATGTTCCCGCCACATCGTTTTAAAACTTTTTTCGAAACCTCTCAGTCTTTCCGAACTAGCTGAAGTTTGTGAAGATTAAAAAGAAAAATAGGAAGAGAAAGCGTCTGCTAAAAGTAAAAAGGTAATAATTCTACATTTAAACGGACAAATCTCTTATTAAAATACTTTTCGTGGAATTTTTTTCTGCAAGTAAACATTTTCTGAAGCTTGTTAAATTTGCAAAAGTTTAATTTTGCCCAAACCTTGCTAGGATGCCTTGGGGCAGATTTACATGCCCCCAGCTCCACCAGTACGTCACATTTCGTGACGTACTGGTGGCGTATTACTGCTCCATAATTACAAGGACAGGAAATGCCACCCTGCATGGCTTTTCTTGTCCTAAATATGGCCCCTTTCCACGCAGCACTTTGCGTGAAAGGGGCATTCCATGGGTGTTGCTGTGGGTGTTCTCACGCAACACCTATGGAACCAGACACATTTCCAGACTTACGAGGAATCGTAAATCTGGAAATGCATGTGAATATTACGCCTCCCCAGGGGAAGCGTAGAGGGGCGCAACGAGGAGAAATGTTTTAATGTCTCCTTGTTTTTTTCTTCTTTCTGTACGTGCTGCATTCTACAGCATACAATAAAAGAGGAAAATGTCCGTAGTGATTGTTTTTGTGCAGGAAGGTGGGTTTGCCCGATGCAGAAGTCAATCAATATCTACAAGGGCTTCAAATATGTTTGTGTGAGAATTGTAAAAAACACAGTGGCTCTTGGTGCTTTGACAACCGGACCATGGGGGGAGCCCCAATTGGCTTTCCAACAGATCTAGAAGCAGTTTGACAAGGAAAAGGCAGATACCGGGTTCACAGGCAGTACTTGGCTGAGTAAAAGAAACACAGCTGGAGGTCTGTAGAAGAAGCCCAGTGGGACCAAGGTGATAACACTGCTCAAAGCAGTAGGTGGGAAAAAACAAACAATAAATTATGTACTAAAAATAAAAATTTAAAAATTAATAATAATGCAATCACCGATAGGATCACCATGGTCGGACCGATCCAAACACATCTATGCATCATTACTATATCTTTAGCATTTGATTTGTCAACAGAAACCCTATGTGCTGCACTAGCCAGTTCAGTGTTTTATTATCTAGTTCCTAGTCGGTTTCAGATTGACCCTTGCTTTGAGGAGGAACTCTAAATGAGTCCTGCAACGTAAGGACATGCAGCAGGCAGTAAGTTGACAATAGATTTGCTGGGCGCCGGTCCACGTCCTACAGAGCCATTGATCGGCTTGTAGGATGAAGCGGGCACACTATAATGGCCTGGGTCAGTGGTCACCATCTGACTATCACAGGTAACATGCATGGTAACCTCAAGTGGCCTGTTCTCCAGTTGAGTTAGAGTAGCCCATTTCCCGCGTGGAGCTCCTGGCTTGGACCCAGCCTGTGCACGCCTGCGTGTTGGGCTCCAACACGGGATCTTCTTGGTTGGCACACATGCACCTCCGCATCCTGAAGCTAGTAAGTGATGAGCGGGTAAATACGCACAGACACTAATGGGCCAGAACATACATAATGCGCCAATGTCAATTTAGGCCCACATGCATCAACATTGCCATTGCGATTCCTTATTAGCGAAAAATAAGGAATCGCTAATAAGGAATCGCAAATGGCTATGCATGAAGAAATTGCAAAATAAATTGCGATTTCTTAAAATTCCTTAATTGTGACTCACAAATTGCGAATCGCAATTAAGGAATAGCTCCCCATTCATTCATATGGGCCTAGTGGCCCATAGGAATAAATGGGAAGACATTCTCAATTTTCGATTCGCAATTAGCGAATCGCAAATTGAGAATGCGATTTCAAGGGTGCCGGAGTGTCCAAAGGACACCCTGTAGCACCCCTGAAATCAATCTGTGCACATATGTTGTGCACACACATGCTCTAAGGGCATGTGTGTGCACAACATGAAACTTTGAAAAATGTACAAAAGGGCATTTTTCAAAGTTTTCGCAAATTACCAAGAGGTTCAACCTCATGGTAATTTGTTCCCCCTAAGTGCGAATTCGCTATTTTCTAGTTTCATGCATTGCATTTAAGGAATCTCAATTTGAGATTCCTTACATGGAATCGCAATTTAAGTAATCGCAATTTTGCGATTTCTTAAATTGGGAAACAAATATTATAATGCATCCCAAAAATTCAAATTGCATTCGCAAACGGCCGATTTTTGCGAATCGCACCATTCGCGAATGCAATTTGAAATGATGCATGTGCCCCTTAGATTCCAGGGCATCCAATTGTAGCATCAGGGGAGAGAGTTCAGACTTCAGCCAGGACTTGACGCATTCGGAAAAGGTATAGACTGGGGGGACTCGGCCAAAGGTAATCAGTCTGTCAGGAAATTGACCGGAAGGCCTGGGCAGGAATAGTATCATTATGGCTCTGCTTTCGGGTTACCCGTTTGGATTTCCTTAGTGATACTGCTGCTACGGAGGTTGGCGGGCTTTCCAGCCTTGAAGAATGAGTGTTAGGTGGGGGATACACAGTGAAATGCAGGCTGTCCGGCTGCTGAGTCGGATAAATGTTCCTCCAAAGAAGAGATAGATTGGCTTGGACCAGAGCTACAATAGACACCGCTTGCTGTAAGCGAGTTTTCTCCACTGACAACATTAAAAGCCTGCTCAAGCATGAGGTCAATAGAGGTAAGTTTAGTAAGAGGAGTAGTAATAGAGCCAGGACCAGTAGACTTCTTTTTCCACATAATGGTAGAATCATGATATTGGACAGGAACCCCAGTATGAGATGGTCAACAAAGTCTCAAAAGCAGGCTCGACAGAAAATGATGACATGCCGGTTTATTGCCGCCAGAAGAATCCTGAAACTGTACCTGCTAGGGTGGTGAGCAAGAGACCAGGCCCAGCCCAGCCTCTTCTGGCCAATGGCGGGTGAAAATGAGCCCCCCATGGGCCCAGGCTATGCCTGGGTGCGGCTCACACACGTCCTGTGCTACGGAAGTGTAGCACACTTCTTATGATGATGAACAATACAGGTGTGTTGGAGTAGTGGATTATGGGATTGGAAGTCCCCAGCGGCAGTTGGAGACCGCAGCAACTCTCCCTGCCTTGTAGCGAAGCAGCTGGACAAAATTGGGCGATATGGATAGTGCAAGTAGCAGGTACCTGGCTCAAGACCCGGGCTAAGCTCCAACGCGATCCCCTGAGAAGTTATATGAAGATGGGTGGTTAGTCGGAGCAGTAAGGGATTCTGATGCGACTGACTTTCAGACTCACATCGCAGCTGTACTTTTAGTAATAGGGGCTGCTCCTTAAGGCTAGACAGTGGACCTGAAGAAGGTCTCCTCGTTTGGTCCAGGAAGCAGAGATCCTTCCTCAAAGTATCACCTTCTGTCTGAATGAGAGATCCAAGGGCCTCATGTATTTGCTGGAGAAAAGGGTATTCCAACAGAAGACAGGCAGATAAATCAATACATATGGGCCATATGGAGAGTGTGAGCATTCCCAATAAAAATGCTTGAAGAGCACACATACTCAAATCAAATCAAATATTCTTTATTCGGAAAAGAAACTTTCCATAAAACATACATAGATATAAAAACACAGTTCTATACATAAAATATTAAAATACAGTAAAAAAATATATACTAATACAGTCTTATTACAGGAATATGGCATGAAAAGATAGATGCAATATACTGATTATCCGAGCAATATACTGTGCACAAGGGGCATAAGCTTATTAATCTGACTCATAGTGCAATATTTCCAGATGAGCACACATTTTCCTTTGCTTCAGAAAACAAATGTTGATACTGTGGTTCATATTTCTGCTGTATTTAATTTACACAAATAATTCAGGGCATCCTTGCCATTTCTGAGCTAAAAATACTGGTTTTAAAATCGTTTCATGATGCCCTGATAACATTTACAAAACAAAATCAAATGTTCAGTTGACTGCACAGATATTTCATTAATGGGACATTTGGGTAAGTTCTTTTTCCACATCACCTATTTTTTGGGATGCAATCATGACATGAAAATGCCTAAGCGAAGCCTTGTAAGAGAAAACCCTTTCTGTGTATTATTTACATTTAATAGGTCACTTGGAATGTCATTACACAGTGCCTCTAATATATCTTTGTATTGTAACTTTATTTTTCTCCCTGTAATATCTCCTACCCTCCATAAAACCCATAAGCAGCATTTTCAGCTTTTTTTTATTGTAGAATAAATACTTGTGGGGTTGTCCAAGAAGAATTATTTGTCTATTACCATTAAGAGGCTCTTTATATGACCAAAACAAGAAATGTTGTCTCTACCATCGGATGTATGACGTTACAACGCATACTTTTACAACGAATGCCTTTACAACGCATTTTTTACAATGCAACATCCATTACAACACATTCCATTACAACGCATGCCATTACAACAAATTTTTTAAATCTACCTTTACAACGCATTCCATTACAACGCATACTACCTTTACAACGCATACCATTACAACACATAACATTACATTGCATGTATGGTAAGTATTGGATAGTGTAGGGGTAAAAATTACTATTCTAACTCCAGGGGGGTGCAACAGTAGGGTAAGTGTTGGATAGTGTAGCGGTAAAAATTATTATTCTAACTCCAGGGGGGGGCAACAGTAGGTAAGTGTTGGATAGTGTAAGGGTACTATGCGTTGTAATGTTATGAGTTTTAATGGTATGCGTTGTAATGATATGCAGTGTAGTGGAATGCGTTGTAGTATCATGCGTTGTAATGGTTGCATTGTAATGGCATGCGATGTAATGGATGTTGCGTTGTAAAAGTTTTGTTGTAATGGAGGTGCGTTGTAAAAGTTGTGTTGTAAAGGTTGCTTCCCCTACCATCCAGAGACAAGCAATCGTTAATTATTTCTTTTCTGAACTTGGTTCCCGATTTGGTCCAAATACTATGCCAGAACTAAAGTGCATTAACTTAAATGTTGTCTTCAATATGGGGGACTGCAAGTTCACTATAAACAATATAAGAAGGAGTTGAGTGGGGTACCGCCAACAGTGGGCGCAGGGATTTATTCTCCAGTGTTTGTAACAATGTGCTATTTTACTGTCCCCATTGCTCTGCCCTGTAAATGACGCTATTAATGCATTTGCTTTTATACAGAAGCAGCATCTCTTTTATGGGTGTATTTCCAATTTTGGATGCAAATCTAAATATTGCCTCTGATGAATTTCAATTTACCAATTTTTAAGTGAAGGCTCCAAGAGCCAGGTTTAGAAAACTGGTACCCAAGTAAGAAAAATGATCTACTTCCATTAATTCCTGTCCCTTAACAAAATGAGTTTTTTTCTTCATTTTACTTATTCACACACACATACTTGAAAAGTACCAAGAGCCTAGCTTTGTGCAGGAACGAGCCGGAAGCAGGTCGAATTATCTTTTACTCTTTACTGAAGAGATAATGGTAGGACTGTTATAATGTCCATAGCAACGGTATTGGAAGCTGCTAAGGATAAATATAGGGTATGTTTGATATAGCTGCTACTTTGAATTCAAAGAGGAATTCATTAATAGTTATACATTTTATTATGATACCATCTTCCTTCTCTTTTCAAATGATTAGGAAATTGTTGGTGTAACGAATCCTGTTGTAAGTCTTGTGATATGTTCGAGCAGAGGCGCTGTGGCTAACACATTTTCATCTTGCAGATAAAAGGGAAAGTGACATACTCAAATTTAAAGGTATACTGTAAAGGTCCTAGACTCCACTAAACAATAAAAGTGAATTGAAAGGAAATAAGAACAAACAATGTTGTACATGCGGACTAAAAAGAAAGATACAGAGAACAGAATTTGTTATATAAAGGTATGAATAATTGTTGGTGGCAAGCAAGGCAACAGTGATAGTACACCCTATGAGTATGTCACATAATTTATAAATTGTACGGTTCCGGGTGGGTCAGAATAAGAATGGCCAACATAGGCTAACCTGGGCGAAGGAGATGTCAGCATGTGAGCGGATCACGCGTGCTTTGTGCACACTCTTGTGCATTGGAAGAGTGGCACACACAATGGGCCCGATTCACAGAACTGACTTAAGACAAAATCCTAAACTTACTACTTTTGGTATTAACAGAAGTTAGGATTTTGTGTTACGTTTGTCTTAAGTTTGTCTTAAGACAGACTTAAGACAGAATCCTAACTTTAGTCTGTCTTAAGTCTGTCTTAAGACAAAACCCTAACTTCTGTGAATATCAAAAGTAATAAGTTTAGGATTTTGTCGTAAGTTAGTTCTGTGAATCGGGCCCTCACAGTTCAGCAGCAAGTGTTTTTCAGTAGAGGGAACCATTAAACATACAAAGGAGCATGTGGAGGACAGGGCACAGTAAAAGGAAGAAGATTGGTTGAGAGCAGAAGTTGTGGTGAGATGTGGCAAGGGAGCTTTGAGGGAAGGAGAGAGTGGGGGAACTGGCCAGAGTTCTAAAGAACTTGGTTGTGGATGTACTACAACTACGTGTCAACTTGTTTAGAAAAATATATTTGTTTATGTTCTTGCCATTTGGACTGATTTGAGTTATGGTGTACTTGGGCAATTAAAATATATTACTGACTTTTGTTGGTCAGTGGGTACTTTTTGTGGTGCTGTGCTCTGTTTTCGGTTTACTAGAGTTCTAAAGACCATGGCGAGGGCTTCGCAAAAGGGCCCTTTTTTTTGGGGCCCCTAGCCAGCTTGGTAATGGTAGTGGGAGGTGTCCCTGTGTCTGGGACATCTGAAGAGGGTTTATGTCCCCAGGTAGACCACTTTGCTCTGGAGTGTTGTATTATTGAATAAAAACACATACAAGGCGCTATAAGGCTAGCTGTCTTCTAGGCACTGCTCAGCAATTGCCTCATTTGCTGGTGGGCACTCAAGTTATTACAAAGAGGAAGGACTTCGAATTGCTGACGTGAACTGCACAAGGCGGTTTACCGTCTACCCTCTCAAGAAAAGTCGTGGCCATCCATGGAGGTTATTGTAGACCCCTTTGTTTCTAAGTTTCTTTTTCTGCAGAGCATACAATTTTAATAGAAGAAAACAGTCATTCAAGAACTGAGGCACTGAGCCATCCCTAGAACTTCATAATAGATATAAAATCTGAAACCCTTGGTTTCACTGAAAACCAGTGTGGTATCCAACAGGCCTCCAATACATGGTCCTTTTCAGGGATGCCTATGGCCAATCGGATACCCACATTCTGGACTCTTTAGGGTTTTCACCCATAGCTTTTTGGAGATGCCTAAAGATATACCGTTGGCACAGTCCACATGTAAATGGATTACAGGTCCAACGATGAGAATATGTAAGTGACAATATCGATAAGACATCTTCGGTGGTCCAACTGGGGAAAAAGGCTTTACCACTGCGTCTACCTGAGGACCCATAGATTAGGTTCTAACAATTATCACTCCTAGAATATCTCCTTGCCTTGACGAGGTATGTTGGTGGTTGAAAATATTGGCCGCGTGAGGCCTCCATTTTATTTTCCCAGTTATGTTACTGTACTACAGAGAATCACTTCCAGGTTAGACTTGGTGAACGATCCAGGGGTAGAGGGTGTGTGTCTGGGAGACTGTAACTGATGTCAAGACTGTTCATTGGGAGAGCATTAGCCAGGCTCCTGAAATTATGCAGCACGAGAGTTCCAAATTATGCAGCAGGGTTGAGTTAAATTATGTGGTGAGAAAAGCCAAATTATGCGGTGTAATGCAGCACTTTTTTTAGTATTACTTCATTATGTTGTTCTTTTTACACTTGTTAACACAGACTGAGCATTGGGTGCACTTCATTAGTACCAGTGTAATGCCTAAATTTAGCAATAGGCAACGGAAAGGTGACCAGTCAACCTTTGCAAAAGGCCTTTCACTGTGCGGTAACACATGCCGCTGTGTTAGTAACTTTTGAACCAATTATTTTCTAATTCTGCAAATTCTGCAAATGTTTTATATCCTGCAGATTATGCCGCAGATAATGGATTATGTTGCAAATGCAAATCTATAATTATGTGAAAAACGCTGAGGCCATTCAATCGCATAATTCCAGTGGCCCTGAGTATTAGTAAGGGACCTGGCTGTTTTGAAGGGAAGTTGTGGGCAGATATAAGCAGATACATTTAGAGATGTGGTGGTGAATATGAATAGCTGGTCTCTGTGCCAGTCTCGTAGGGTGACCACCTCTCTCCGTATCATTATGGACACTGTTTCCCATCCTAACCTTGGCTCCTACAGGTGTGATTGTCTAATGAGTTCAATGAAAACAAAACAAGACTACAGCATCCAGAATGCAATAGGCAATCACGCAAAAATCCAGGAGTCGAAAAAGTGTCCTTAATGACCTGGTTGTTACCATTCTTTCTCTCTCTCTCTCTCTCACGCTCTCTTTCTCTCTCGCTCTCTTACTCTCTCGCTCTCCCTCTCCTCTCTCTCTCGCTTTTTCGCTCTCTCTCTCCCTGTCTCTCGCTCTCTCTCTCTGTTTCTCGCTTTCGCGCTCGGTCTCTCTCCTCTCTCTCTCTCTCTCTCTCTTTCTCTCACGCTCTCTTTCTCTCTCGCTCTCTTACTCTCTCGCTCTCCCTCTCCTCTCTCTCTCGCTCTTTCGCTCTCTCTCTCTCTCTGTCTCTCTCTCTCTCTCTCTCTCTCTCTCTCTTTCGCTCTCGCTCTCTCTCTCTCTCTCTCTCTCTCGCTCTCTCTGTCTCTCGTTTTCGCACTCGTTCTCTCTCTCTCTCTCTCGCTCTTTTGCTCTCACTCTCTCTCTCTCGCTCTCTCTCTCTCCCTCTCGCTCTCTCTCTCTCTCTCGCTCTTTTGCTCTCTCTCTCTCGCTCTCTCTCTCTCTCTCCCTCTCTCTCTCTCTCTCGCTCTCTGTCTCTGTCTCTCGTTTTCGCACTCGGTCTCTCTCTCTCTCTCTCTCTCGCTCTTTCGCTCTCGCTCTCTCTCTCTCGCTCTTTCGCTCTTGCTCTCTCTCTCGCGCTCTCTCTCTCCCTCTCTCTCTCTCTCTCTCTCGTTCCCTCTCTGTCTCTCTCGCTCTCGCTTTCGCTCTCGGTCTCTCTCCTCTCTCTCTCTCTCTCCCAGAGCTCTATGACAGCGATTAAACTTTATGGCGTTGGCTTCATGTACCCTTCACACAGCACTTCTTTCTCCCCCCTCCTGGGAGATGATGGATTCACTAACTGCACATAGAAGTCTTCAATAAGTATTTGTTGTGAGGGTGTGCATGCCACATGGTTATAACCAAAGGCTTTTCTTCCATTCAATATCCCTTTGCAATGCAAATACCTGCATGGCGAGCACCTACCACAGCGACGTTCAAAACAGGTTTATTAAAGCCAGAGCTCCCTCTGAGGGGAATATTTGACTCTCTTTTGCACTGCATAGTCCAATCCGGGGACCCAACTGCGACATTCAAATTCGGCAGAGAGCCGCAGCTGCCGAAGCCAGGCAGCATTTATGACCTATCTGGGAAATGTAGATCAGCAGGTGGCAGGAAGCTACAGGTGCCACCCACCGCCGCGGCCGTAGTGGGAGTACCTGCCGGGCGGTGACGTGTCCATTGCATCACCAAATGCGATGCCGTGCGCGCAACAAAATTCGTTTTATTTATTTATATGTTTACTTACCTGTTAATGTCCGTAATCCATACATTACTACTCCCCACCCTGCTCCTCCCCCTTCCCACACCACCGTGCGCGGCTGGCCACCCACAAATGCACAAATGCACAGCTATGGTATACGGGGGGAGGTCAATGGGTGTGCATCCCTGATTCTTGTAGGGTTTGCAGCTGTTGTGCATCACTCCTGCATCGATGTATCACCTAAATGGGTCAGTCCTCATGGTTATAAAATAATATATAATATAGTATGACATAATATAATATGATATAACATAACACAAAAATACAATACAATATAACATAATAATATATAACATAACACAACATAATACAATACAATAAAACATAATATAATATATTTTGTGGTCTAATCAAGCCACAGATAGTAAAAGCCAGCCAGATTTTCAGCATGATCAACAAATATGTGACTAATCTCCACTGAAATCCATGCTATGTTACTCCTTATACAAAGTAGTTCTGGATGTAGTATAGCACAGACCGTTTTTTACTATATCATTCAATGTTCTCCTACAGTATGGGCTTACAATGCCATTGAAAGGTTTCAATGGCATAATGATAAAAGGGTGACAGGACATTAGAAGCTTCAATTAGCATTGTGGACTAACAATACCACTTGCCAATTTGTTTGGCTTTAATTGTATACATACGTGTATATATATATATATATATATATATATATTGTTTTTTGATTAGCGGGGCTGGTGAGGCTGCCTAATTATACAGCATGAGGTAGACGCTCCACCAAGCATGAGGAGGAGCACAGCTGGCACTTAGCACCTGCTGCCGGCACCTGCCTGGCACGCAGTCTGTTTTATGCGAGTGTTTCTTCTAACTACCTCAAAATCAAAATCATAAACTTTTATTCGATTATCAAAAATTTACATAATCATAAAAAGTACAGCTTTAAAAGGAACCATCATTTTTGTACTGGGGTTTACATTTTAGAGTTTACATCTTATAAAACAATTTTCGATCGAATTCTTGTTACTATTTTTAAAAAAGTCACTATCATTTTGGCTTCATGCGGGTTTGCCGGTGACTGTAGATAGGCAAGCGCCGGATATGTGTTTCTAAGGCCACTTAGTCGCAGAAGGGGAAGGATCCATTTTTTCCTGGCCACACTGTAGTATTTACAGAATAGTGTGACGTGGACCGTTGACTGCTTGGAAAGCCCATCGCAAGGACAACAGTTCATGATCCGTGACCAGTTATTCTGTTCTGGAAATGAGACCAGGCGAAAGAAGAGATCAAACCGGAGTCTAGTCAATAGGAACTTTTCGTGATTCGAAAGAAAGAACGTGAGGTAAGGCTGTATCAGCTTCTCTGATTGCAATTTAGAGATTTTTTCATTTAGTGTTTTCACTATCTCTGCTTGATTCCGGAGTTCTCTCAAGTGGCCTAGACACAGTTCTTTCAGCTGTTTCTTGGATATATCTTCAATCGAGGATGGATCAGAAAAGTATTGCTCACGTTTAAGATCTTGAAAAAATTTAAAAACGTAATTAAGCCAGGGAATTTTTCTCCAGTGAGTTAGGCTAAGACAGTCTGTGATGAGGGCGCGTGATACATGGCTTTCTGGGTTGCACCATATGCGATGCCATAAGATGAGAGGTTGACAGCGTATGGTGTCTGTAACGAATTCCATCCCTAGCTCTCGATGAGATGCTAATATCGGAGAGCTTTGGGGGAGAGCCAGTACGTATTTAATGAAGGCGTTTTCCGTAGCCTGTAGTTGCTTGATGCACCCATAACCCCAGATGCCTGCTCCGTAACTCGCCACGCTGTGGCATTTTGCGTAGTATAAAGTTATGAGTTCTGACGGAGCCGGTTTGCCTAGTTTTCTGGAGAAAGCGCAAAGTGCAGATGTTGCTCGACGAAAGTTAAGGTTTCTGGCTTCTATGGCTTTTCGCCAGGTCATTGAATCGTCAACAAGTATGCCCAAATATGGGTATACTGACGTTTTTTCCAGCTTGGTGTTGTTTATGTATATGGATTTTGTGTTCCCTGGTTTGGGTCCTATGGACATTGTAAATGTTTTCTTTGTATTTACTTTTAGTCCCAATGAGTCCATAAACGTCACATATTTGGCCAGCTGTCGTTGTAGTTGGTTGGCTGTTCGGGCCAGGATGACCGAGTCGTCGGCGTAGAGTAGAATGGGTATAGGGCGACGAGCTATTTGCGGGAGGTCCTGGCTCCCTGCCAACATTGCTTCTTCAATCCCGTTGGTGTATAGGTTGAATAGGAAGGGAGCCAATACACACCCCTGCCTGACTCCTCGCGTGATTTTGAAGGGGCGCGATATGTCGCCGCCAATGCCGTAACGCACTCGGCCTTCTGCGTTGGTGTATAGGCCCCTGAGAAAGGCCAGTATCTCTGGATCTACTCCGAGATTCAACATAATTTCCCACAATTTGGCGTGCTGAACACAGTCGAAAGCCGCGCTCAGGTCTACATAGACCAGATAGATCTTCCCTTCTTTTGCGTGGGCATATTTCCCAGCCAAGAGCGTCAGGTTTAGGGCTTGCTCCACCGTACCGAGTCCCTTCTGGAAGCCGTATTGCAGATCCGTAAAGATGTTGTTTACCTTGGCCCAAGTTTGTAAGCGGTCCAAAAGTAGTCGGCCTGCAATTTTGCCCGTAGAATCCAGAAGGGAGATCGGCCGGTAGCACGCTGGGTCGTTTCGGTCCCCTTTCTTAAATATTGGCAAAAGAGTGGATGACGACCACGAGGGAAGGAGACCGACTTGAGCGACTGCGGTCATTACCCGGGTTATTATTAATGACCAGTAGTCACTATTGTGCAAGAACAAGTCCATAGGTACCCCGTCCGGGCCGGGAGCCTTGCCAGTTTTTGATGCTCGAATTGCTTTTCTGACCTCAGTGACTGTAAAGCGTAAGTTGATTGGAAGAAGATGGGTTTCTGCCTCGGCCACGTGCTCTGTTTGGGGTGTGTCGGATGCCGGGCCGAAAATTTTTGTGTAGTGAAGGACCCATTCATTCTCTGACACTGCGACGTCGAGATGGTTTGGATCGGTGTCATTTTCCAAGAAGGGTGATCTAATGGTCTGCCAAAAAGTGGTGCTGTCCTTTTTTAATGCGCTCTCGTGCAATTGGCACCAAAGGTCTCTCTTGATCTGACGCCTACGTTCTTTCCTTGTTTCATTATACAGTTTCCTCCGGGATGAGATTAGTTGGGCGTCTCTTGGCTTCTGCCGAAGAGCTTCTTTTAAAGCTGAAAGGGCTTTTGTGCAGTCCGAGTTAAACCATCTGTTGGTTTGGGATGTAGGTTTGTTTGCCCTGTATTTAACTAGTTCGTCTCTTATGGCCCCTTGTATGTTATGGAAGGAGGCGATGATTAGTTCAGGAGAAGCTTCTGCGGACAGACAGTCCCTTTGCCAGGGGAGCGTTTTTTCGAGTATCCTTTGCGTAGTCGTCTCAGGGTCGACTTTGGCCCATTTAATTACAAAACCGTTCCTTTTCTTTAATGTTATTGTTTGCTGATCGAGGGAGCTCGTTCTCGTTATAGGAGGACCTGCTTTCTCCATTGTGATCTCCACGCTTAAGGGATAGTGGTCGCTGATCGGGGTCGACCCTACTTTATAGTTTGCTAACGTGTTTTTACACGTGTTTGAGGCTAGGATGAAGTCGATAGTAGATGTGCAACCTCTCCCATGGAAGGTGGGTTGAAATTCCTGTACCGGGTCCACTAGCTCATTTACAAAGTCTAAATCCAGGGTAAATAGAATTTCGTTCAGCTTATTTCCACTTTGTGAGTGTGCAAAATGAGGGACCGGATTGCCGAATACAGATAGTAGGCCACAGGTTCCGGTTTTGTGGTTTGGGCATATTGGCTGGTTAAAGTCTCCTCCCCAAATGAGTTTTATTGTTGCACTTGGATTCGAATTTTGCAGTGTGGATATATGGGCCACCATTTCTTCCAGGTTTATGCAGCGGTCCTGGGTACCTGTGTTATTGTAGTAATTAATAAGTATGTAGATATTCCTTGACGCAGTGGTGAGATATGTCATTTGGATGACCTGGAAGGCAGATGTTTCTTTTATTAATTTTACCGTGGCTGCTAGAATGTTAGAGAAGTAGATCATAAGACCACCTTTGGGTCTTCCCATTGTGCTTGGCGTTGCTTTGGTGAAAAATGTCTTGTATCCCGGTAGATGGAGGGGGGATAGACGCCAGGTCTCTTGTAAGCACAAGATTTGATGGCTTCGTGCTATTTCCAGCCACTGAGGACATGTTATTTTGCTGGCTAAGCCTGCAACATTCCAAAAAGCTATACCTACGGCAGTGGCCTCGTTAGTTGTTGAGATGGCAAAAGTGATTTTGCCACTGGTTGTGATTTCAGTGGTTACGGGTTGCTCAGTTAGTGGACTTGCGCTCGTGGCCGAGATCTCTGAGGGACAGGGGGTTAAGAGATTGTTTTGTTGAGTCATAGAGGACTCTGCTAGCTCGAGCTGTTCAGGTGTAGTTTTCTGGTACTTATTTGGGGCTAGGGAATGTGAGACATCAGCTAAGTAATGACCTAACTACCTACCTTCGTGAATGAAGTGAAGATGACTTGGATCACTAGGAGGCAAAGTAATTTCTGAAGACAAGGTGATCCCAGAGAATTGCATGTTAGTGGATCATCTCACCCGAGAGATGTGGGAACTTGAACTGCAAAAATAGCAAATAATTTTAGGTCAATTGTTTTGTGTTTTAAGATTGAAAGGATAAGACTTTCTATATATACCTTTCCTCCCAGCCTTCCCTAAGGTAACAACTAATCCCTACCTCGTAGAATTTTTTTTAAGTGCTCCTCTTTGTTGCTTTTGATTGCGGGACTCGCATCCACTTTTTTAATTATGTAGACAGCGCCATTGATACCTTTCCCTACAGTCTTTTCTTGGAACTGCCGAACAAAAACACAAATTTGCATTTTTGATGCAGATTTAAAAGAATTGTTTGTGTCAAAAATGTGCATGGAAAGCAAAAATTGCTTATTTTGGTTAGCAGACATTTTGCTTTCTTTCTACATGGGTTTTTGAGCATTTTAAGTGGATACACCTTTATTTTTGGAGGGGTCAGATTTTGTCCTGCTTGTACCATCCTTCATGTCCAACAAAGTGCTCAAAGCAACAATAAATATGGATCTGGAGTGTGGAATACTTGAACTGAGGTGACATGAAGAACTTCTTTGAGAAAACAAAGATCCACCGGTGATGTTTGAGATCTGACGCTGAAAGCTGAGATATTTCTTTTACAAACCAAGAACGAGAGTATCTGAGGGACCTATGATCCCCTAGCCCTCACTGACAACAAAGTCCCTCCTCAGCCCTATGGTTTGACAGTGGCCACATTTCTGGCACAGTCTTCCTATTGAATTCCAACAAGGTCTTCCAGTTGGCCTCTGTCAATTAACAAAAGAGAATGTTCCTTTCTTCTTCAACCAATAACTTATGAGGAAACAATCCAGGGAAGCTCTTATGCACATCAGTGCTCAAGCAGCCACAAGACTTCTAACTTCCTTTGCTATACTAGCCAACCCCGTTTAAGACCAACAGGTGCGGGTGTTTCTTTTTAAACTAAAATCCATGTAGGATTAACTATCTAGTCATCAGGCTTCAAGACTATGAAGATATTCCTCGGCTGCCCATTGCTTCCGCAAGGTCGAGAGGGATCTCCTCAAAATCTGGGTGCCCATGGTTTGAACTAGAACATATACCACATGATTCCAGTAAGGAGCATGCAGAGATTGATGACTAGTGTCTTTTCTAGGTGTATCTCCTCCAACCATACCACAAGAATACATCATGTTATTTTAGAAATAGAAAAAGGACTGTGTGGTAACAAATTGAAATGCTCATGGAAATTAAAATAGGACTGCATGTGTTTTGAACAATACATTCATGTTCAAAGTCATAGATATCATTTTCAAAAATGACATGGAGCCGCTTGGTCACTGGTTGTGCCCGGGTTGATTATAACATTTAAGTAAACAAGTATCTGGTGTTAAGCCCCCATCCCATCCATGCTTTTAACTAACAGAACCTTGCATTCTGGGGTTTGTAATTATGATTTATGTATAAAAAAGTGTGTCATTCAAAATGAACTGATGTGAAGTATTATTGTAAATATTAAACATGTTTTGCTTTTTCATTGCACTGGAAATTAAATGCACATGTTCTAAAATATACCTCAACTTATCAAATTTCTGTGATTTGTAAAATATTTTGTTGCAAGCATTGCAAGTGAGTTCTTTGGCTAGCGAGGCTAGTTCAACAGAGCGTAGAGAATTACTATATTCTTGTCTAAGCTCTGGCTCAGCACTACCGGTGAACTCTTCAACTTGTTTACCAGGCCGGATTGGGCATTCAACCACACTGGCATTCCCCAGTAGGCTACAAGCAAGGGTGCTGCTTTCAGAAGCTGGACTGTCATGACCCAACCATGCCTCTGTGGCCCGCTTCAACTCATGACATCCCACACTGTGGAACTGGCTTGAATTTATTGGCCCAGGCTAATTTTGGTTTCCAGACGGGTCCTGCAGGTCAACTATGTACTAGGCATGTGATGTATTCCTATAGGTTCTGTATCGATCCCCCTATTCCTGACCCTGTTCTGGTTAATAATTAACTAGCAGCCATCCCACGGTACAAAAAACCGTTATCTGATTAAGCCACGGCACAGGAACGCGTTATCTGATTAGGTCATAACGCTTGCCATCTAATTAGGCCAGCACTATTCCTCCAGCCCCTGATAAGGCATACGGAGTTCTCAAAACAAATCAAACCTATGACAACCTGGGAAAATCCCTGCGGCCATTGTTTTGATTTCACCGAGAACTTCAGCAAAATAATGTGCGAACAAGCCCGTTCGTATGACATCCTTATTGACGTATCCATGTCCATCCTTACGTCAATCTCGGCACCTTACAGGTATAAATATTACCGACATTGCCTTAAGCAAACACACGCGGTGGTGACGAGATCGGAGCAGCGAGACGTGCTGAGGAGCCCAGCAGAGAGCGAAGCCCACATGCGCTGCCCCGCCTTCCTGACGCGCTGAGAACGAGACGCTGCTTTTCTCCTACCGAGAAATCCAGCTCCGGCGCTTCCAAGCAGCCCTCGCAGGCAGCTGGAATATCAAGACCAGAGACGAGAGATACCAGCCCTCAATCATTCTAGATCTCAGGTACAGAACTGAATAACCCCTTGCAGAGAATTCTTGAGTCAGTCACTTGGCAAGACAAACTTAACTTAAACTGCTACTTATCTACTCCCGCCCACGTATTAGGCTTAGGTCAGGTACACTGGGGTAGGCGTGGTTAGAAGCACCAGTTGAGTACGATTAGTCAAATGTATATATGTATGTATCTATTTTATCAGTTTTAAATATCATATGGCTTAGAAACCATATCAATGCTTCTGCAGTATTATTTTATACTTCTGCTTTTATTGTATGCACTTTACTTAACCATAAGTATCGCAGTAATATCGATTCATTTCTCTTGTACGAGAAAAGAGACTGATCAATAAATACCATCTTTTATTGAACACGCCCGTCTCTTCCTTTTCTCTACAATCTGGTGAAACTAAGACTGCACGTACTGACTGAGTAAAATAAGTTGTCTTTTGTTTTCACACGACTCTAGAGATACACTCTTGATTAGGGGAGAGCAAAGTTGTCATGTTCTATGGTTGTCAGAAACTAAATCCCTTCTTGTCTATCCAGGGAGGTTAAACTCCTCCTTGCCTATTCGAGAAAGTTTCTAGTGAACTCTGAGCTAGCTGGCAAAACCAAAAACTTTAAGTCTAATATCGTCAGTAGAAGACCTAGTTAACCTCTGCCCTAGGTCTATACTATTGAAGATATTATTCCAATGCGCAGAGCCTATTGGGATAATAGGAACTACACTACATGGCGCCCAAACGTTTGGATAGGCGATAAAACTAACGCAAGACATTAGAGTAACTCAGTCGTGCTTTTTCACACAGAACCCCTTTTTTCCCATAATACTCCAAAGACGTCTGGAGTGGGTGAAAGGCCATATCCGCCAAACCTCGCAGGAGGAGACTCCTATGTATGGTTCTTGGTTTAGTCAACGTTGAAGGATACACTGTTCCAAAATATTGTGCATCTACTCTTTGTTTCCATAGAAACCTGATCTGCAAATAAATAAAATAATCTTCTTGACAATAGTATGTCAGAAACTGAAGAAGAAAGGGAGACAGCTAGAATAGCAGCTGAACTCCTAGTAGCAGACAATACTCTGCTGGAAAATGACCCAAATGCAATACTCATCCCGGTCAACATAAGGAAATCTATAACCTTAAAACTTATAGAAAATGGACTGACACCAAGAGGTTGTACAGTCATATTCGTAATTGAGGCACACGAATATCGGCAGACAGAGGTATTCTATTCATGGATAAACTTTCCAGCAGCAAACGCTGTAACAAAAGAGTTCCACTATTATAAAATAGAGGAACCACCGGATATCTACACTCCTTTCGAGGAGGTGGAAATACCACTCAAATTCCAAGAGCACCTGCTCTTGTTTCATGGCGCCCTAAAACATAATAATCACATCACCAGGCTCGGTCCACTAGGTAGACCAGGAGCAACGTGGCCGGTCCTAGCCGGATATACACCACATCCAGACATTGAAGAAATGCCTGCAGCAGAGCTTTTAATACAGCTAAAACAACTAATCAAAATACATAGACAATTAGTCCAATATGTAATGCGGACTTCAACAGTCCAACCAGCAGTTAAAATTCCACAGCTGAACCCTCATCAGGGTAACACAAATAAAATTACACCACAGAACATACAGTCCTGTCTGGGTAAAGTACCCGCAAAACGGGAACAAATGCCCTTCTGGCTAGCACAAAAAATCACTCAAATAGAGGCGGTGTTTCCAGACACCACCCCGGTAGAAAAACACAGGATTCTGACTATCTGTCTTCCAATGGGAATCGCACCACACGTGGAAGACTGTGACACTTGGGGTACAGTCTTTGCTTCCATATACACAAAAACACATGGTGTACCATCCATGTCAGTAATACCAGATGTGCTAAAACAAATTCAAGATGAATACGGTCCAGAACCCGCTTTAACTCTCGGTATGAAATTACTGAAGGACTTCAAGCAGGTCTCGGCTATATTATTAGCCAACATAAAGGGAGAAGCAGCAAATGTGGCGATCCGCCAAAGGTTAAAAGAGACAGATATAGCAGACCAACCAACTGAAATTGCCAGAATCATAGAGAAATCCTATGAAGAACTAGGAAGAGATAGTCTGGGTGGAATACCGGTAAAACCTCAACTGATTGAAAGTCCTGAAAAGATATTTATTAAAAATAATTTAAACACTCAAAAAAAGAGCTGGGATGGAAACAAACAATCCAATCCTAAAGAAAAAAGATTCCAGTCCAGAGGAAGGTCTCCTCGGCGGAGAGAAAGATCTCCGAACCAAGGACGCAGGTCTCCCCAAAGTGAGCCCTCTGGGAAAAAATACAACCTTAGAAATAGGGATAATCTGAAGAAACCTGATAGATATCAAGATAATGATACACGTCCCTCTCAATCTTTTCAGACTTCCTCGCAGAAATCGGAAAGAAGAGGACGATCAGAACACAGGGAAGAGCACGTCAAGTCCAAAGACAAGGAACCTGCTCATCCAAATAAAAAGTTACAATTTCCAAAAAAGAAGGTAGCCAGTATTAAAGTAATCAAAGATGCCGAGTATACTGAGAACACAGCTGAAAAATTGAGAATGGGCTCAGACAATGCTAGACAGCGCAGCAGAAGTGAGCATAGCTCGCAAAGTCCTTATGAATCATCTGGAGAAAGTGGACACGAATGAATACATTCAGGTGGAAACTGTAGACACCAGAGTTAGCAAACCTCACAAAATATATGAAATAACATTACGTATAGAGGGGGATAAGACTAGAAAAATAAGGGGACTATTTTAGGATAATCTCTCCCAGGGCTATGACATCCTTCTAGCTGAGAAAGACTGGCCACCAGAGTTTGTCAGGGAGTGTCCTCATGGCGAAGAAATAATTATGCCTGCCTTCTCAAATCATATTCCAATTCATAAAAAATATACACTTGCTAGAAAGTGGGCAGTAGCTCAAGCTCCTGCTTTATATAAAAATCATGTAGGATGGGATGAGGACTCTCCTCCTCACAAAATCCAGTTAAAATCACAACCTACTGCACAGAGGCAGTACCCAATTAAGCAAGAAGCTAAAAAACAGGTAAAAGAGATCCTAGATCAACTTGAATACCAGGGGGTGATTGAAACTTGCACCTCACAAATGAACAATCCTTTGTTTCCTGTCTCCAAACCAGACAAATCATATCGTCTAGTTTTGGATTACAGACACCTTAACTCATGTTGCAAAACATTTGCAGTACAAAACTCGCATAGTGCTGCACTAATGAATAACATAGTGCGCAAAAAATACAAAACAACATTAGACATCTCTAATGGATTCTTTTGTCAAAATATAGCACCAGAGAGCAGATATTTGACTGCGTTCTCGGTAAATGGCTCGCAAAAAAGCTTCTGCCGTTTACCCCAGGGGCACAAGAACAGCCCAGGATTATTCTCAAAGAGAGTAACAGAATTACTACAAACATACAATGACGAGGCATTATCATATGTCGACGACATTTACCTAACAGATGATGACTTGGATACTCACTTGAAGAGAGTGAACACCATAATACTTGGGTTCGCAGCAGAGGGTTACAAATTCAACTTTAAAAAATCAAGAATTGCCCATCTAACAGTCCTGTTTTTAGGATATGAATTATCAAGTGAAGGCAAAAGCCTGGCTGACAATTTCCTAGAGAAATGTGCTGTACTCCAAGCTCCTAGAACACTAAAAAATGTACAATCAATTCTAGGCTTCCTAAATTTCGGAAGAACATACATTGCAAATTACGCAGAAAGGATTAAACCCCTTTATGATCTAATAAAACCAGATTTTAAAAGAATCAATTGGACTCAAAAACACACAGAAATTTTGAGATCTTTACAAACAGACATGTTAATTAAAACAAAATTAGAAACACGTGACAACACACGCAATCTTGTGATTCGAGTCATCCCAGGAAGATGCGGATTCACATACCTGACCTCTAATGAGGGAGAAAAGGTACCAATTGCATACAAATCACACTTGTACACAGAAGCTGAAAAGAAATTCAGTATTAAAGAAAACATTGTTCATGCAGTTCAAACGGCTATAGCAAGAGAAAAAGACAACGCTGATGGTAGACGTATCACAGTCAGAACAGCGGAGTCAGCCTTTGAGGCATTAACAACCCCATGTAATTTACCAACAACAACGTTGAATCCAGAATGGATACAATGGGTGAATTCAATTACAACGGACAGAGTAAAATACTACTTTGATCCAGAATTAAAGGAATTAAGATATCTAGAATATGAAATGACATACCCTCTGCCAATCGACATTCTGCCTTTACGACAGTACGCCTGTGTAATACATACAGACGGGCATGCTCAACCCTCAGTTTGGGGAGAGCTGGCTTACAAGGCCACATGCGAAATTATAAAAGAAGTGTGGCGCGGAGGTAAATTAAGACCTCTACTTACAAAAACACACTCAGTGGAAAATAATTCAGAACAACAAACTGAAATAATAGCGTTAAAAATGGCGCTAGATAATGCCGATCGCGAATTCCCGACACTTATTGTGTGCGATTCGTATTACTGCGTCAAATCATACAATAACGATTTACAGAAATGGATTCAAAACGGTTACAAAGATGACACAGGTGCGACAATAAAGCATAAAATGCTTTGGGAACAAGTAGTTCATTTGCAAAAAGAACTACCAAAAACTCACGTGATACACTCACTGAGTCATCAGCGTGATGGCGTTCACGTTGCAGGGAATTCATTGGCTGAGAAAGCCACAACGGCAGCAACTGAATCGGCTTCCGTAGTCAAGAAAAAGCATACAGTAAAACACATTGACGGTGAAACTTTGCTGGCGGTGAAAACGTCATCAAAAGGCGACTGCTCAGCACTACCGATCAACTATCCACTCAATTATACATACATAATCGATGCAAACTCAGTCCCTTTTGCTCGAATTCCTGGAGTGGGGGATAGAGTTATTCCAAACACGGACAGGAGAGGCTTGTTAATAGCAGACGCACATATGGGTGAGGGTCTCAGACACCTCAAACTAAAAGATTCTCTGGAAGAATTACAATCAGTGTACTGGTGGCCAGGTATGAGCCTGCATCATCACATCTTTGTAAAGAACTGCCCAGACTGCAATAGAGATCGCAGTGGCGAGAGAAACGGTATATTACCATGGCGTTTCACTCCAGAATGGATCAACAATAAAAATTAATGCGTCCAATTAACATATAAAGACTAGTTTCCACTTGTGATGTAGACCCCAGCACTCGGCTGACGTCTGGACTGTTATAAAAAGATTTGCGAGTCTATAATGGCATATACGCTCGAAGCATGCTACGTTTGGCTGAATGTTTTTTCTTCTTGCCCTAAAGCGTATGAAAAACATGGCCAAATGAGCATAGCATAGCGGGACTCTTCTCACTTCCTACCTGAGGGAACGGGATGGTGTAAAGAAAAAACCAAAGGCATAAAGCAATCTATAACAGCAAAAGTATTAGGTTCGGGAGCTGGGTGGGTCAAACATCTAATAAGTGTCCAACGTAGTCTAAATAACCTGCCAAGAAATTCTCTGAGGGGATTCAGTCCGTACGAATTATTGTTTGGAACTAGAATGATGATCTTAGATCTTGACAGTCAGACTTCAGTGGTTAAAGAAAAAAGCTTTGACATCAAAGATCGTTTGGCTATTTTACAGGACTTAAACGAAACAAGGAAAGACCTGAGCAACATAAAGTTGAAACAACAGCCAACGACCACTGAAGAAAAACCACCTGTCCCAGAAAGACCTGTCTGGATTCCAAAAGTCGGGGATCTAGTCAGAGAAAAGATCGCGGTAAAGAAGGAATTTGGGCCTTCTTACAGAAAAGCAGTTCCTGTCTTGTCTATCAACGGGACAAGATCAGTAGTACTACCGCCCCTTGCTGGTAAAAAGGAGAACAGGGTTGTATCAATCGACCTGATAAAACCACAATCATGTGGCCGATAACAAACAGTAGGCCAAGTGGACTCCCGATAAGTAGTAGAACACCAAGATTTGCTACAAACACAGAGGTTCAATCTAAGAGGCTACTCACATTTGAAATGCCAACAGAACAACAACAAGGACTATGCAACAATGCTATGGAACTTAAACCTCTAAAAACCCAAATAAAACATTTAGCAGAGACACGCCAATCTACAATGAAGTAACAAATGACTATGCTGCTGCAACAAAACACACTAATAAAGCAAACAGCAATCCTGAAGCAATAGGAACTATAGACAGAACGGCATCCGGTTACTTCATCAACTTCAGTGATTCATCTGAAGACCTGAGTGAATCAAAGGAACAAACATCAACAAAAACCTTTAAAGATAAAGCTAAGGAACTTTTTCAACATCTGAAAGAAACCTATCTGATTTCTCCATGGATTGAATTCTGGGTGGCCTTAGGTGCAATAATCCTCATACTTTGGCTCATCATGGTACTATGTTTGGGACACTTCATTGAGGGAAAATATGCTAAAATGGACACAGCAAGCCAGAAAATCAACTTGGTCCTCAAACCACACACGTCTTCACACGTCGAGAAAAGAGAACTTTCTTCAGTCAACTTCACAGCCAATCCTATATCCGGTGGGGTAGCATGGGACAATACTGATGATGAAATCTGTGGTCCGGTTGAAATCCTGAAGTATCCACATCAAATCAAGATCTCATTGAGTGACTTTGTAAAACCAAGCTCAGTTGCTGATGATTGGGACGTTGAAAGCATTAATAATATGATGTCTGACCTAGTGATGTCTGCTAAATTTACAAAACATGATTATTTGCAGGGTTCGTCTAATTACGATAAAATGTTCTGCTATAATCACTATAATAATCATTATCTGCATAAATCTGCACAACCTAGAAATGTTTTAAATTATAATCAATGGGAACACTGTGCAACCCCTCCAAAAGGTAGCTCAAGAACTTTTTATGACAAATATTCATATTTTTCAGGGTTCAACACAAGCAATGCAGAAACATTTTATTTCAAATTATCAAATAAGACAGGTACAAAGACCATGCTTACAAACACTAAATTGATATATTCAGACTCGTTTTTTGAGCAAATGAGTACATTTGGTTTTTATTACTGGGACAAAAATGTTGAAGTAAAAAGTGTTTGGGGTACAAAGGAATGGCAAGTACAAGGTATAGAATCATTGTTTAGAGCCTGCATGATCCCAGAACAAATTATATTTTTGAATGACACTGTTCAACAAACTACCTGTCTTGGCCTAGCCAAAATCAAAGACTTAAACAAACCGTCTATTCCAAAGCCATCAATGAACAGTAATAGCTCTATAGATGTTGAGATAGACGTAAACCATATATTAAGCCAAAACAGAACACATCCTGATTGGAAAAAGTGGTTGATCTGGCCCACAGATACAAATAACTGTCAAGACAGATTCCTGAACAAAATCCAAGGGTTCACATTGACCAGGCCAGACCCTAGATATTCCCAAAGACAACACCCAGGGATAATTACCACGTACAGTGTGGGCAAGCTCTGCCTTCAATGGCTACAAACATCCACACTGGCAGAAATTAAGCAACACCTGACTTTACTTACTGATGGTGCTGACTTGCGTGATTTCATTATGGGACCGCGCAAACAGCGTCAAAAACGCTTCATAGCAGCCTCTGTATATGCAGCTTATAACGAAGCCTGGAAAATAACTCAAATTGAAACATCAGAGAGAATACGGGAAATTGACCGTATTAATTTGGAAAAATCACTTTCTGTAGTGGACAATGGGTTAATGACTCTGTCCTCCAGAATATACTCTTTGGACAGCATTGTGTCTTCAGCAATCGACATAATATCGCAAGACTTACTGTTGTTACAACACGGTCAGTCTCAATTGCGTTCTATTGTACAACTTGGCTGGACGTTACAAAATCTGCGTTCAGGCTATGTGCCTTGGCGTTTAATCAACACAACGTCACTGTTCAATATCTTTAACCTTACTGATAAACAAATCAGTATGGCACAGAAGGGTGCTGATTATACAATCCTGAGCATTGAGAAACTCGAGAGATTACCATTGACAATGTCAGAACGACCTGTCAGTGAATGGATAATACATGGAATAATTCATATTCCAATATCTACTTTCAGGTTTCAATATTGCCAAAAATATATACAGGCTGGCATGTACGAAAAATTGGGTAAAGGGTACATTAAGTCAACATGGAACTTGCCCTATTCACATGCTTGTGTCAGTAATAAAGGCCGGAAAGTGTTTCTTAGTGGCAATAATTGTGCCATGTCACTAAGCGGTACACTTCTGTGTAATGGTATTAGTTTACACGGAGCCTGTGAAGGGTCCTCGAATAACCTTTCATGTCACCAGCTAGGCACACCTGCGACACAAATAGAACCATTCTTTAGGAGACTATCGAACGGGAGTTACATTATAATTGTAGACCGCAGATGTTGTAGCTTGGTGCCCGGAATACCTTATCTCATAAGTACGACTGCGAAGGTCATGTGCTGTGAACGAGTATTGTTCCCCAGCGCAATGCCAGACAGGGAGGCAAGGTTATGGCCGAATTTGAAAATTGCTTCCATTCGAGTTGATACTTTATCAGAATGAAAACAGTGCTCCTTCAGACGCCGACCAGGCTCACGTCATCAAAAGAAACGTGTGATCTCCAAGTTGCAAGGACAACGGCAGAGATTCATTCATTGTTATCAACTAATTCCCCCATACATTTCGCAGAAATCCTGAACGAAATCTTAAATATTTCTGATACCAGTGGAGTCTCAAATTTATTTAAGACAGTGTTTTCAGGGGCTTTAACACCATTTAAAGCCATTCTGGGTATTTTTCCGGACTTTGTCCATTCCATCTTTGGTGGACTTCCTCTCCTTTTGGGACTAGTGGCAGGAATCCTATTTTTGATTCTGTTATTTCGCTATGGCAAACCGTGTCACAGACAAAACACCTGCGACAAGGGAAGAAACAATCCTAGCCATTGGATACCGGGACCGGATATCTAAAATCCTTGGACTGTCCCGGCTTAGAGACCTAAACATGACTTGGTTTCTTTCATTTAGACCAATGTGGCAAAGCTGTGTTTTACCTGTATTAAGGTGCTTGCTATGCGGAGAAGAATGCGTGTTGGACACCTGTCTGACGCTTCAATCGGATGCGCCAATGGATGCAGAAACTTTGTTGGGTCCGGTCACGGCTCATGCATTGTGCTGTCCCCTGCGGCTACCAATCCTGATGACGGCATTCGTGGAGACTTCACCACTACGATTGAGGGGTAGTAAAGTTCAAGATGAAAGCAGCATCGATCAGGTACGACCTTCTGTCAGCTATGCTGATCGAAACATCAATGAAGGCAATCATGCTCATGAATGCATGGTAACATCTTTTTCCGAGTTAATGGAACTTTCACAGGAAGCTGTTGACAGTTTTTTCGAGAGTCTAAATGATATGATGTTCTCACCAGAGCAGAAATAATGACTTTTGAGCAGGCTAGCACACGGCGTTCCCAACACCCTGAATTTGGCCTTCAACTCTGATAATAAAGTATCATGAACAATTTTTTCCAGTTTACGGACAGCGGAACATAATTCTTTCAGCGGCCCCAAAATATTTTGCAGTTTTTCGGGACACTTATCTTCTGCTTAAAGTAGAAACTATTCTTAGAGAACTAAATTTCTATTTTAGGAACTTTAGAGACATTAGCTGCCCTCTGGCATGTTCATAAATATTTTATTTTGTGATGAAATGGTCTCGCATTTTTTCTTTTCTCTTCTGTATTAAGAACCATTTCATGTGTTAATTTTCATATTTTATTAATAATGATGTATGAATATGCGTAATTTATTTAGCATTGTTATACTGCTTGAGTGCATATAATGCATATATATATCTTTTCGTATATTTCATGGTTTCAAAATGCATATGGATGTATTTTGGGGTGGTACGGTATACACGTGCTCTACTAGTATATTTACTATGCCTAGATCTTGTAAATATGGACATAGTCTGCGTGGAGTGAGTGTGATGTATTCCTATAGGTTCTGTATCGATCCCCCTATTCCTGACCCTGTTCTGGTTAATAATTAACTAGCAGCCATCCCACGGTACAAAAAACCGTTATCTGATTAAGCCACACCACGGCACAGGAACGCGTTATCTGATTAGGTCATAACGCTTGCCATCTAATTAGGCAAGCACTATTCCTCCAGCCACTGATAAGGCATACGGAGTTCTCAAAACAAATCAAACCTATGACAACCTGGGAAAATCCCTGCGGCCATTGTTTTGATTTCACCGAGAACTTCAGCAAAAGAATGTGCGAACAAGCCCGTTCGTATGACATCCTTATTGACGTATCCATGTCCATCCTTACGTCAATCTCGGCACCTTACAGGTATAAATATTACCGACATTGCCTTAAGCAAACACACGCGGTGGTGACGAGATCGGAGCAGCGAGACGTGCTGAGGAGCCCAGCAGAGAGTGAAGCCCACACGCGTTGCCCCGCCTTCCTGACGCGCTGAGAACGAGACGCTGCTTTTCTCCTACCGAGAAATCCAGCTCCGGCGCTTCCAAGCAGCCCTCGCAGGCAGCTGGAATATCAAGACCAGAGACGAGAGATACCAGCCCTCAATCATTCTAGATCTCAGGTACAGAACTGAATAACCCCTTGCAGAGAATTCTTGAGTCAGTCACTTGGCAAGACAAACTTAACTTAAACTGCTACTTATCTACTCCCGCCCACGTATTAGGCTTAGGTCAGGTACACTGGGGTAGGCGTGGTTAGAAGCACCAGTTGAGTACGATTAGTCAAATGTATATATGTATGTATCTATTTTATCAGTTTTAAATATCATATGGCTTAGAAACCATATCAATGCTTCTGCAGTATTATTTTATACTTCTGCTTTTATTGTATGCACTTTACTTAACCATAAGTATCGCAATAATAACGATTCATTTCTCTTGTACGAGAAAAGAGACTGATCAATAAATACCATCTTTTATTGAACACGCCCGTCTCTTCCTTTTCTCTACAATCTGGTGAAACTAAGAATGCACGTACTGACTGAGTAAAATAAGTTGTCTTTTGTTTTCACACGACTCTAGAGATACACTCTTGATTAGGGGAGAGCAAAGTTGTCATGTTCTATGGTTGTCAGAAACTAAATCCCTTCTTGTCTATCCAGGGAGGTTAAACTCCTCCTTGCCTATTCGAGAAAGTTTCTAGTGAACTCTGAGCTAGCTGGCAAAACCAAAAACTTTAAGTCTAATATCGTCAGTAGAAGACCTAGTTAACCTCTGCCCTAGGTCTATACTATTGAAGATATTATTCCAATGCGCAGAGCCTATTGGGATAATAGGAACTACACTACAGGCAAAGACACTGAGAGGGCTTTGGGACATTGAGTAGGAAGCAAATTAGGCCAATTTGGGTGATGTGAATGACCAGGGCAGCAATAAGAGAACTATGCTTATGCACCTGTAGATTGAAATACTCCAACAATGTCAGATCTCTTTGCCAACAATTTTCAATCACTATATTTCCAAATTGAATATTGTCAAGTTGTCAAGGGGGTCATCAGATTTCTTTGGCTACTAATTTCAATTGACGTACATTATTGGACGCTTAAGCTCTTTGCAGAAGAATCTTTCTTATCCTATGATCTTTCCTTTTTCACCAGGTGTGGCAGTGCGGCGGGAGCATGGAAGTCCTCCCGTGTTCCAGAGTCGCCCACATTGAACGCACCAAGAAGCCCTACAACAATGACATTGACTACTATGCAAAACGCAATGCCCTGCGAGCGGCTGAGGTGTGGATGGATGATTACAAATCCCACGTGTACATGGCATGGAATATTCCAATGATGGTAAGTGTGGGAGGAGGGATTTTGCTTCTACCAAATCTGGTATCCACCTTTTCTCCCATAGGAAAGTTGCTTCTCATAAATGGTTACAAAATAACGAATGAATAGGTGTGGTACCACACTATCATAGTAAGAACATCGCTTCACGTAAATACGGTGTGTTAAATATCGTTTACAAAAATATCACCACATTTGCGTTAATAAAGAAAATTTATGGCCAATTCTTGTAAACAATATTTAGGGCATTATATTTATGTCTGACAACGTTCTAACTATTATATTCCAACATACAATCACAAACAAATGTTTGAGCGTAGGCATGTTAGAAGATAGGTATTTCAATTTTCTAACACATTTAGTAGATAGCATAGTTTTCCATTAGAAATGTGTTGTTGTTTGTTTTCCTTCATTTGAAACTTGAAAATTTTGTGGAGTTAGTTCCAAACAATTTTGCACCTACTTCTTTAAAAGATAACTATTTGCACTTCAAACTGATGTTTGCACCATTGTAAAACTGATTTTGTAGTAATTAGAAAAACAACCCAGAATATTAAGTGTATTGTTGTTTTAGAAAGTTTGTAATTGTGTATAGTTGTTGTTTTAGAAAGTTTGTGAACTACGTTTCAACAAGACACAAACAGAAAAAACCTCGAAATCATCACTGTAAATATCATGGTGTTTTAATAAATTTGTCATATCTTGTGAAGTGATAGCCAGAACAATGGCAGGAAGAAAATACTTTGCAAAAAGACAGCAAATTCTGACTTTTTAATTTTTTTCTCTGGAACATTTGTGCAGTATAACATCTGCAGTTGTGTAAAGTTAATAACTTCAGGAATTGTAGAAAAGAAAAGTTATATCAGATCTTTTCTTTCAGTATTAAAAGCTTGACATTGATTCAGTGTTTCTCAGTCTGCTCATGGGGTTCAAATTAGGCTTGAGCTGGATGTTTGATTGAGGAACACTTCTTTCCTACCCCTTAAGGCGATGGAGGTGGAGAGCATGAAGCCTCTTCCTAGCAGGGAATGGATCAAAGTCTTTGGGCCTGTGGAGATTTTACTGCTGCTAATATGTACATTTCTGAAAGCCTGCTTCCTAGGGCCTGATTACGAGTTTGGTGGTGCAGCACCAGTTCCACCCTGCTGCTGCACTGCCAAACCCATGGTCGGGCCGCCTGCCAGATCACAAGTGTTTCCTGCGTCTTGCAGGATTTTGTTTTTGACGGACTCACAGTGGTTTCTTGAAAATGGGCAGTGCAATGGGAATGCCAAAAACAGTTCCTGCACAGAATGCACTGTAAAGTCCATCTCATGCAGGAACTGGGGTGCATGCACACAAGGGGCACATGTTGTGCCCCTCTGCTTGTACCCCATGGCCCAGAGACAACAGGAGGCCCTGTAGGGCCCCCTTTGTTTCCACTCCGTCAGGGTTTTCATGGAGGGGAACCGTCATAAAAACCGTGGAGGAGAGGAAACTTGTAATAGGCTTGGCAGAACCGCAGCAGTCCCACCAAGCATACGCCCACCAGATCACGTGTGCTTCCTGTGCCTTGCAGGCTTTCTTTTTGATGGTCCCACCGTGGTGCCTTTGAAAATGGGTACTGCAATGGGAACGCCAAAAACTGTTCCTGCACGCCATGGCCTGTCAAGTCCATACCGTGCAGGAACTGGGGTGCATTCACACAGGGGGGCAAATGTTGTGCCCCCCTGCATGCACCCCATGGCCCAGAGGCAACAGTGGGCCCTCTAGGGCCCCCTTTTGGTTCCTCTCTGTCACGGTTTTCATCGAGCAGGAACTGCCATGAAAACCGTGGAGGAGAGGAAACTTGTAATATGCTTTGCAGGACAGCGGCAGTCCCGCCAAGCATACTGCTGCCTCTACACCACCGCATCACGGCCAGGAAACGGCGGCTTCCTGACGGCTGCAGTGTGGCAAAGGCAGTCTGACCACCCTAATTGGCAGTCCGTGGACTTGTATTTGAACCCTTAGCACAAACAGTGATACAGCCAGGTGGAGCAATCAAAATTAAATTTGACAAAGTGCCAAATAGAGATTTTGATCCTATGCAATTGTTTTAAATGAAAAGGCAAAGGCAGGCCTAGGGGCCAAGTGCGAAGGCTGAAAATATAAGCCAAGGCTCAAATATGATCAAGGAAATCCACATATACGTCTTCATCGGTTTTGAGATTATCTTGAGTAATCACACCATTGTTAATTCATAATGAGACATAAAATGTCTGTCTCCTGCATGCCCCTGGAGTCCCAGGGCATACCTATGTCTATTTTGAATACAATATGCACCCCGAAGATAGCTGTATTCCCCATCCTCTCTGAGATGCTTCATGAACACACTCCTGCGCATTAGGAACTTGTCAAGCTTTGATGTACTGACTCCCATCAGTTAAGAGGTTGATGGAGACTTGTCTCAGCCTGTGTAGGAGTAGTTCCAATGTTTAGGGAACTTGACCTTGTATCTGAGGAACTCTGAACTGTCTGCAAGGAACTTGTCTAGGATTCTTAAGTTCCTTCACTGGTCTTTATTGAATTTTATCTTGTCTGGGAGGAATTTTCTTTAGCTTTTAAGGAATCTGACCTTGAGGAATTTACTAAAGTCTTTTGAGAACTTGCCCCAGCTTCAAGGAGCTCGGTGGTACTAGGCCTGCAAGACACAAATAAGCACTCATTCTTACAGGAAAGAACCCAGCCAATTGCCAGAATGGAATTTATTGCACCTGTAAGGGACATACCCCAGCCTCTACATATCCTGCCTGTCATTGAAAGAACTTGCCTAGATAGTACAGACCTGACCCGGCCATTAAAGAATTCCCCCCCCCAGCCTCCAATGAACCTATCTCAATCTGATAGGACCTTAACAGGGCTGGAAAATTTTGTTGGCTCCTAGTCCCCGTGCCTTCTTTCCCTTCTCCTATAAGTGGAGGTCTACATCCTCCATATTGGGTTGGGGGCTAGAAGTGTCTGGATTTCTCCCTGCAACACCTCTGTCCAGAGAGAGCGAGACCCCATCACGCTCCAAGTGAATGCTGCACTTTGTGGTCTCAGTAAATTGAGCTCCACGCTGAGCTGACACTGCGCATTCAAATCACGGTTTTGACAGAAAAGCACCATTTGTCTTAATGTGCGATAGATTACCATTGAATGCCGCTTACTGTATCGAACAACACGAAAGGAGCCTGTAAAAGATGTCAGATGGAAGAATGAGCGGTCCATTGAGTGCAATAAACATGGCCGCCGCAGGAAGCGCGGAGGCAACAACAGTCAAAGAGGCTAAAGTCTTTACGTATGCAGCTGGAGTACACAAACACACACTGCCTCTACCCTTAGCATGATGTAGGAGCACATACACATCCCATGCTTCCGCCACTACTGTACTGCTGGAGTACACAAACACACCCTGCCTGTACATGTAGCATTATGTAGGAGTACATAGACATCCCATGCTTCCGCCACTACTGTACTGCTGGAGTACACAGACACACTCAGCCTCCACTCATACTGTACAGCTAGAGTAGTGCATACTCACCCTGCCTCTACTCCCAGTGTGCAGCCGAAATACTTATGCATGCTCCACTCCTAGTGTAGTGTCAAAGTACATACACACATCCTGTCTCCACTCCTTGTCTACATCTGAAGTAAGTACACACACCTGGCCTCTTCTGCTACTAATGTACAACTGGAGTATGTACACATGTCCAATCAAACAGTCAAGCAACCAATCAGTCACGACATTTGTAGAGCCGTGAGGGTCTCAAGGCACTAGGGGTGGGGGAGCAGCTACTGGTCAAACAGCCAGGTCTTGAAGAGTCTCCAGAAGGTCAGCAGGTCTTGGGTCTGCCATAGGTGGGCGGGGCGGGTGTTCCAAGTTTTGGCAGCAAGGTGGGAGAATGGTCTGCTGCCGGTCGTCGTTCGACGGATGCGTGGGACGGTGGCGAAGGCGAGATCGGCAGAGCGAAGCTGGCGGTTCGACGTGTAGAAAGATAGTGGTTTGTTGAAGTATGCTGATCCGGCGTTGTGGAGTGCTTTGTGGGCGTGGGTGAGGAGCCTGAAGGTGATCCTCTTGTTGACCAGGAGCCAGTGCAAGTCTCTCAGGTGGTTGGGGATGTGGCCGTGGCGAGGTAGTCCGAGGATGAGGCGTGCAGAGGCGTTTTGTATGTGTTGGAGTCTCCTCTGGAGTGTGGCCGTGGTTCCTGCTTACAGGGGGTTGCCATAATCCAGCCTGCTGCTGACGAGTGCTTCTGGTTTCGGTGGGATCCACCTGTAGATCTTTCGGAGCATGCGGAGGGTGTTGAAGCAGGAGGAGGAGACGGCGTTAACTTGCCGGGTCATAGAGAGCGTGGGGTCCAGGATGAAGCCCAGGTTGCGTGCATGGTTGGTTGGAGTCGGGGCAGTTCCCAGCATGAGCGGCCACCAGGAGGCGTCCCATGTGGCGGGGATGGATCTGAGGATGAGGACCTCTGTCTTGTCCGAGTGCAACTTCAGCCGGCTAGTCTCCATCCAGTCTACGACGGCCTTCATTCCCTCGTGGAGGTTGGATTTGGCGGACGCCTGGTCCTTGGTGAGGGAAGAGGATCAGCTGGGTATCGTCGGCGTAGGAGACGATGCTGATGCGCTCGGACGATGTTGGCGAGCGGTGCCATGTAGATGTTAAAAAGGGTCGGGCTGAGGGATGATCCTTGGGGTACGCGCAGGTGATCGTGGTGGCTTCGGATCAAAAAGGGGGGAGGCGGACTCTCTAGGTTCTGCCGGGGAGGAAGGAGGTGATCCAGTCCAGGGCTTAGTTGTGGATCCCTGCATCGCGGAGGCTTGTGCTCAGGGTGTGATGGCAGACGGTGTTCCACCCCTAGTTTTGATTCAGAGTACATGCACAGAGCCTGGTTTTGCTCCTACAGTGCAGTTGGAGTGCATACACACACCCTGCCTCTGCTGCTAGTGTACATCTAAAGTTCATACACACCCTGCCCTGCTCCTAGTGTAAAGCTGGTGTCGTGTGTGGAATATAGTACATACAGTTTACATACAAGCCAGAGCTAATTAGATGTAAACATTGAAACACTAACTCTTTTAGAGTATGCATGAGGAAGGCTAGGGCATACAAAATTATTATTTTACAATGAAATACTATTATGTGTGTTGGAAATAGCCCTTTTTGCAGGGTTATCCCCAAACTTTTTGATTCTTCCTCCTTTATTTTTCCTGACCTGTGGTTGTTGGCAATAGGACTCTGGGCACTTTACCACTGCTGATCAGTGTTAAAGTGCATATGCTCTCTGTGTAAATTGTTATTGTAATTGGTTATCCATGATTGGCATATTTGTAACACCAAGAAGTCCCTAGTAAAGTGCACTGAGTGCACCAGGGCTGGTGATTCAAATGCTACTAGTAGGCCTGCTGCACTGATTGTGCCACCCGCATGAGTAGCCCTAAACTGGTGTCTCAGGCCTGCCACCGCATTGCCTGTGTGCAGTCTGTGGACTTCCATGTCAACCTGGCCAGTGTCCCCACTGACCAGGCCTAACCCTTCCCTTTCTGTACACATTGGACTCCCCTATGGAAGGCCCAAGGTACCCCCTGGGAAGGGTGCAGGGTATGTGAAAGGTAGAGCATGTACTAGTGCAGGTGACATGCTCTGGTAGTGAATTACAGCAATTTTCGTTTTTCAATATTGTAAGGCTGTGTTGCCCATAGGCAATAATGGGGAATGCTGTGTACAGTGGTTACCTGCATATCTTCCCATAGGATCAAGATAGGACATAAAAGTCTGGTATCCCTGAACTCAGAATTTAATAACACATCTTTTAGGAAAGGTGTTTTTTAAATCCTGTGTTTGAGAACAGCACTTTTTAGAAAGTGGCTGTTCTCTTGTCTGACTTGTGGTTTGGCTGTTTGTGAATTGACTGCCTGGTTTGTGAGTGACGGCTGGGGGATTCCAGTAGACAGAATGAGTCCGCCCAGTGGTGAATAGAGAGATCTGCATCTAGATGGGAGGGAGGAGTTGTACCTAGGACCTGAATAGGACTGTGCCTGCCCCCCACAGTGCTGGCTCCACCCACTGTGGTGCGTCTGATGTCTCTGCCCTGCACTGTGAAAGGAGAGAAGGAATCATGTCAACAAAGTGCTCCAGGGCTTTGCTTTCCCTCCACAAGGCTGGATCCACCTCCGGCTGTGCAGCTGACGACCCTGCCCCTCTCTCTGAATGGAAAGGAGAGGCCAAGAAAGCAAAGTGCTCAAGGAACACCCAGAACTGGTTCAGATCGGGCTCAGAGCCCTCCTGCACAAAGGGAACAAAGACTTTTAGGCGTATAAGTACAGGACCCCAGACTACAGAAAATTAGATCATCCTGGAATCAAAAAGGAACCTCTGCTAAGGAGCAAGCTGGAAGACTGAAGAAGGAAGTCCTGCTGTTGCTTTGCTGGACTGACCTGCAGTTGCTTTGCTGCCAAGGAGAGGGGAAGGACTTTGCTTTGTGCTGTGTCCCCTTGCTTAAAGGAATCTCCAAGGGCCTGAAGAAGAGCTCCCTGTTAAGAAGTCCCAGGAACAAAAGGACTTCACTCCCAGCTTCCCTGAACTCTCCTGAGAGAGTTATGTCCTTCCTAGAGTTCTTGGGCCTGTTGTGGTGCCTCTGGAAGTTGTACCTGTGTTGGGAAGATGGAAACCAAGAGTTTAAAGACTTTTGGCAAGTTTTAACGCATCACTCGCTTGCGGACCGCATCCCCGTCAGTGTATGGAAATTCCCGCCGCCGCGAAGGCCGAGAGCGTCGTAGCGCCTGTTGCCGCTGCCAGAGTCGTCGCATCCTTTGCTTGTGGGACGCACCAGTCCGTTGCGGGAAGACTACCATCACTGCGAGAATCGCCGCAGAGCCTGTCTTCACTGGGTGAGATCGTCGCACCGCTTGCTTGCGGACTGCATCATGTCGCAGCGAGAGTCGTCGCAGAGCCATCGCATCGAGGTGCCGCGAGAGGAGATCGCCGCTGAGCCGCGCATCGTCACCGCACCGGAGATCGTCGCCGCCCCGAAGATCGTCGCATTCTACCTTTTACGAGCCGCTTCCACAGAAACCGGTGCACCGGAATCCACGCAGGATATCGCATCCCTTCCCATTCAGACCGGAGTCACTGCAACAAGCCCGCTAAGTCCAGTGGGCTTGTCGCATCGCCTCCCCAGGGTCTCAAGAGTGATGCATCGCTTTCTTTTGAATGCTACAGCTTTCACTTGGAACTTTTGTTGCATCTAAAGGTACTGTTAGCTAAAACGTGACGCAACTGTGGATTATTTTAACACAACCTTAAGAACTCATTTTTAACCATATTCGTGAACTGTGTATGTTGGATATTTGTCGTTTTGGTCTTGTGTAGTTTAGATTAAATACCTTTATTTTTCTAAACTGTTGTGGAGTCAGTTTGTGGTGTTTTAACTGTGTTACTGTGAGTGTCTCAGCTGAGGAAGAAACATGGGTAGCTCTAGAGGTGAGCTTTGCTGAGTTGGAGTTGGAGTCCAGCTCAGATGGTGGCAGCAAGATTATAGTTTCTAGTGCTGAGATAAAGGTACAAACACCCAGAGAAGTGGCGCCTAACATGAGGGAGGGGGTTGACATACACCAAGGGGTTCAGGTTTATGAGGTAGTTCCATTGGTGTGCAGAGTCCCTGAAGTAGCTTGGGACTCTGACACAGGGGACCATATTCCTAGTGGTGGGAGGGACACTCTACTAACTCTAAATGAGAGGTACAGGGAGAGGGGTTTCCCCATGGTAGAACCCTTGGTGTGTTAGTGTGAAGACCAGCCAGAAGAGTGTGGGTTGTGTGACAGAGACAGTAGTACACTGTCTTGCCAATCTCAGGAGAGTGGTGTGGGGTACTTGTGTGAGGCACTAGAGGGTGAGGCAAAGGGTAGCTTGGTTAACAACTGTGGGGGGCTGTGCGATTCATTTGTTGGAGAGCACTTTTTAAGTCCCTGTTTTCCAGAGCTATGCCAACACCCGGTGGGGTGTGAGTTCTCTGATGCCAGGGAGCTTGCGCAGGAGACAGAGCTCTTGGTGGAGTCCAGAGAGTCTGAAGAGGCATTGTAGAGTGATCCCAAAAAGAAGGGCCCAGATATCTTACAGACCTGTGAGGTGGAAGAGGTTCATTGTATCCCAGTTAGGTCACAGTGTAGTGGGAGGGGTGTAGGGGCTCACGTCCTGTCTCAGTGGAGAGGGAGTGAGTGTGGGACTGCGTGTCCTAAGGTACCTGAAACCCAGTCTCAGGGCCTGGAGGGGTCCTTAAGGGAACACCAGGTTGGGGGCCTAGAGGGTGCTAGTAGGCCATTTGAGGAGGATCTCCTAGTGTCTGGTGAACGGGGATAGCCTGTAACCAGGCCTCCATCAGTTCTGGTGTCTGGCAGTACCACTCCAGTTAGGAGGGTGCAGAAGTCCAGACTGAGGGGTGAGAGGGGGAAGGAGTCCCCAGTGGGAGAACCAATGGGACAGGGGCCAGCCAGAAGGGCTGAGTCACCAGTGAGTGACCATGGTGACCTCACTTCTGTCCTGGGGGATCTTCCTGCGCTGTCAGATGGACAGGGGTTGGGAGATCTGTGCCAAGCAGACTGTCGCATGACACCTGAGTTGTGTGTCGCCCTCGGGGGGCATGTGTGCTCCCAATGAAGTCCTGTTGCGCCGGGCAAGTGCACAACCGCGGGTACTGGTCCCTGGGTTGGGAGGCCAGGTTCAGGATCTGCCTCACGTGGAAGGAAGGACATCTGTAACCAGTGTTCTGACCAGTTTGGCTTCCAGGGGTACCCCTCCAGCAGGGAGGGTGCAGCGCTCTGGAAGGGGGTACAGAGGGAGGGAGTTCTTGCCTCTGACCCCGGTGAAACCCAAGGGTTTAGACCCTAGGTTGGGAGACCAGTTGCTGGAGAGAGGTCCTGAACTGGTGGGAGATTTTCGTTCTGTGGGTGACTCTCCTGGGAGGAGAGGGCAGGACCCCTGAAGGAGAGGTAGGGGAGGAGAGCCTCGCCTGTGACCTCTGGGCTACGGCCCTCCACTCTCTGACGCCACAGAGGTTAGAGAGGCCTGAAAGGCATGCAGCCTGGCTCTCATCACTGACAGCTGTCAGTGGTCCCTGGGGCTGGTTGTCCTGGTGGACAGGGTTGCCCCTGGAAGGGGGGCAGGAGTCACACCCAGGGGGTGGACTGGGCCACACTGTTGTGTTGGCCAGGTGGGTACTGTGTGAGTCCCCAGAAGTCCTGGTTTGAAAGGCAAGTGTTCAACCACAGGGGATGGTCCCTGGGTGGGGAAGCCAGGTTCAGGTGTTGCCTGACATGGAGGCTTTGGAGCCTAGGTTTGAGGACCAGGTCCGGGGTGTCCCCCCTGACCTGGGATACCAGTTGCAGGATAGAACCCCTGAACTGGTGGGTGATTGGTGCAGGATACCTCCCACAGGTGCCCTGACTACTCTAGAAGGGAGTACCGCTCCAGGTGGGAGGGTACAGAGCACCAAGGAAGAGGAGGACCGGGTGTGGGGAAGCCCACCCCAGCCTCCTGTCCAGCCGCCGGTTACAGGTCCGGGACTGTAGACCTGGCTGAGGGGGGAGCAGGGGTTATCTGAAGAGTGTTTCCTTCTTACCCTGACTAGAAGCAAGGGTCCTTATTTGGACAGTGGTACCTACCTCTGCCAACTAGAAACCCCCAGTTCTAACAATGTGTGTGTGCGAGATTGCCATATGAATATCAACCTTATTGTCAGAGCCATTTGTGACAACAAAACACAGTGATGAGATGAGTGGACTTGCAAGGAGCAACCCCACCTCACTCCAGGGAGAATCCCTGAAGGGATAGTTGCCTAGATGCATCAAACAGAATTGCATTCGCAAACGGTGCGAATCGCAATTTTCGGCCGTTTGCGAATGCAATTGACTAATTTGGAATGCATCATTCATTTCGCAATTTTAGGAAACGCAGCCATGTTGCGATTTCTAAAATTGCGATTGCATTTAAGAAATCGCAATTTGAGATTTCTTAAATGCAATGCATGATTATTTTTGAATTGCGAATTCGCAATTTGGAAGGGGTAAAATAGCATGAAATTGAACTTCATGCTAATTTACAGAAAACTATCAAATATGCACAAATTGCATTTTTGGAAGTTTAAATTTACACACACACATGCCCTTGGGGCATGTGTGTGTGTAAATTGCATTTAAAGTTACATTTCAGGGGTGCAGGGAGGGGTTCTTTGGACCCCTCCCGCACCCTTGAAATTGCATTCACATTTTGCGAATCGCAATTTGAAATTCGCAAAATGTGATTGCCTTCCTATTCATTCCTATGGGCCTTTTGGCCCATAGGAATCAATGGGAAGGCTTTTCCTTAATTGCGATTCGCAAATTGTGAATCGCAATTAAGGAAAAATACCGAATCGCAAAAATAAATGCAAATTGTTCATGCATTACCGTTTGCGATTTCTAAATTGCGATTCCTTAATTTTCGCAATTTAGGAATCGCAAATGGCAACAATGATGCATCTACCCAAGTATGTATATATATATTATATATATATATATATATGTATATATATCTATGGATATATATATATATATATATATATTACCTACTGGCGATAGCCAGTAGGTATATATAGTTAGGATTTTTTTCCTATGGGATTTTTGAAAATTCTATGTCGAATAACTTTGGCGTTTGAGGACAGAATTGGCTGAAATTTTCAGGAAAATGGAACATTTTGTTTCTGAGCAGCCCCTGAAAATTTGGGGGGGTTTCGTCAAGGGGGGGCCGAGAAAAACTTTTAGCCTGAACGGCTTAATGGATTTACACCAAACTTGGCAAAATTGTAGGGACTGGTAGCCCGATGTGCCTTTGCTATGTCTCAAGATATAGGCTCCAGTGGTTTTTACGAAAATTAACTTTGAAAAATATATATTGGGCTACATTGGGCTATATATATGTTGGAGCCCAAATGTAGCCCAATGTAGCCCAATGTAGCCCAATGTAGCCCAAAGATGGCCACCAGAGACAAAAAAAAACAAATGTAGCCCAAATATAAGCCAGATGTAGCCCAACTATAGCCCAATGACAGAATGTCCCAGAGTGTTCTAAAGAACAACTAGAGTGCTAACAGTCCTACTTATTACAAAGGTATGGCACACCTGAAGCCATCTTGATTGGAATAAAGTGGTAACTCTTAAAACATTTAATTTAAAAAGGAACAAAATGAGGGGGTTCATTTTGCCATAGAAAGTATGATTAGCGAATATATGACGAAATCCCGCATGTACTATTAGGCCGCAAATTAAAATAACGAAAACTTTTAGAACGAATATGCCTTTAGCATACACTAAACAACTAAACTACCCTAAACCCTAAAACACTACCCCCAGCATGACCCTACACTACACAAACAGTACAACACTACCCTAAACCCTAAAACACTACCCCCAGCATGACCCTACACTACACAAACACTACAACACTACCCTAAACCCTAAAACACTACCCCCAGCATGACCCTACACTACGCAAACACTACAACACTACCCAAAACCCTAAAACACTACACCCCAGCATGACCCTACACTACGCAAACACTACAACACTACCCTAAACCCTAAAACACTACCCCCAGCATGACCCTACACTACGCAAACACTACCACACTACCCAAAACCCTAAAACACTACACCCCAGCATGACCCTACACTACGCAAACACTACAACACTACCCTAAACCCTAAAACACTACCCCCAGCATGACCCTACACTACGCAAACACTACAACACTACCCAAAACCCTAAAACACTACACCCCAGCATGACCCTACACTACGCAAACACTACAACACTACCCTAAACCCTAAAACACTACCCCCAGCATGATCCTACACTACGCAAACACTACAACACTACCCTAAACCCTAAAACACTACCCCCAGCATGACCCTACACTACGCAAACACTACAACACTACCCTAAACCCTAAAACACTACCCCCAGCATGACCCTACACTACGCAAACACTACAACACTACCCTAAACCCTAAAACACTACCCCCAGCATGACCCTACACTACGCAAACACTACAACACTACCCAAAACCCTAAAACACTACCCCCAGCATGACCCTACACTACGCAAACACTACAACACTACCCAAAACCCTAAAACACTACACCCCAGCATGACCCTACACTACGCAAACACTACAACACTAACCAAAACCCTAAAACACTACACCCCAGCATGACCCTACACTATGCAAACACTACAACACTACCCAAAACCCTAAAACACTACCCCCAGCATGACCCTACACTACGCAAACACTACAACACTACCCAAAACCCTAAAACACTACCCCCAGCATGACCCTACACTACGCAAACACTACAACACTACCCTAAACCCTAAAATACTACACCCCAGCATGACCCTACACTACGCAAACACTACAACACTATCCTAAACCCTAAAACACTACGCCCAGCATGACCCTACACTACGCAAACACTACAACACTACCCTAAACCCTAAAACACTACCCCCAGCATGACCCTACACTACGCAAACACTACAACACTACCCTAAACCCTAAAACACTACCCCCAGCATGACCCTACACTACGCAAACACTACAACACTACCCAAAACCCTAAAACACTACCCCCAGCATGACCCTACACTACGCAAACACTACAACACTACCCAAAACCCTAAAACACTACCCCCAGCATGACCCTACACTACGCAAACACTACAACACTACCCAAAACCCTAAAACACTACCCCCAGCATGACCCTACACTACGCAAACACTACAACACTACCCAAAACCCTAAAACACTACCCCCAGCATGACCCTACACTACGCAAACACTACAACACTACCCAAAACCCTAAAACACTACACCCCAGCATGACCCTACACTATGCAAACACTACAACACTACCCAAAACCCTAAAACACTACCCCCAGCATGACCCTACACTACGCAAACACTACAACACTACCCAAAACCCTAAAACACTACCCCCAGCATGACCCTACACTACGCAAACACTACAACACTACCCTAAACCCTAAAATACTACACCCCAGCATGACCCTACGCTACGCAAACACTACAACACTACCCAAAACCCTAAAACACTACCCCCAGCATGACCCTACACTACGCAAACACTACAACACTATCCTAAACCCTAAAACACTACGCCCAGCATGACCCTACACTACGCAAACACTACAACACTACCCTAAACCCTAAAAAACTAGCCTCAGCATGACCCTACACTACGCAAACACTACAACACAACCCTAAACCCTAAAACACTACCCCCAGCATGACCCTACACTACGCAAACACTACAACACTACCCTAAACCCTAAAACACTACCCCCAGCATGACCCCACACTACGCAAACACTACAACACAACCCTAAACCCTAAAACACTACCCCCAGCATGACCATACACTAAACAACCACCACAACTCTACACTACACTAACACAACACTACACTACACAACACTACACTACACTACACAATCACTAACCCACGAAAAAATTAACACAAACCCACTTACCTCTCTCGTCATCGTGGTTTTCACAACGCAAATGCATTTACCATACATGCCTTTAAAACGTAATTCTTTGTAAAGGCATGCGCGATAAATGCACATGCGTTTTGAAACAATGCGGGATAATGGTATGCGAGGTCAATGACCTTGCGGGATAATGGTATGCGGACTGAAAGTCTGCGGGATAAAAAATGCGGGAAAATGGCTGCAAACCATGATTAGCAGCAGACTTCCCTGGTGAGCACTAGCTTTACTACAGTGATCTAATGAGCAACTAGAGTGCTAACATTCAGAATTTATGGCAAATGTGTGACACATCTGAATGCCTTCTTGGTAGAACCAAAGTAAACAAGCATTGAAAATGCAATAGATCTCGCCCTCGTTTAAGTTAAAGCCATTCTGTTTGTAATGAGGTGGCTTTTTAGCTTTGCTTTTATTAGTGTTTTTAAAACTTTCATGTAAATAACATGCATATGTATGCATATATGTATATGTATGCATGCATTTATATTTCTATAGATATGCAGATTATATATGTTTATATATGTATATTACCTACTGGCGATAGCCAGTGGGTATATATAGTTAGGATTTTTTCTCTATGGGATTTCTGAAAATTCTATGTCTAATAACTTTGGCGTTTGTGGACGGAATTGGCTGAAATTTTCAGGAAAATGGCACATTTTGTTTCTGAGCAGCCCCTGAAAATTTGGGGGGGGTTTCGTCAAGGGGGGCCGAGAAAAAAGGGGGGTCCCAAAACACGTTTTTCCCATTCATTTTTCCATAGGGCGGTTGGACTCACTTTTAGCTCGAACGGCTGAATAGATTTACATGAAACTTGGCAAAATTGTAGATATGGTTTGCCCGACGTGCCTTTGCTATGTCTCAATATATGTGCTCCAGTGGATTTTGAGAAATTAACGTTTAAAAAAATATATATATCTGTGACAGCGCTCCGGTTAGCGCCCCGGTTCGCGTACCTGACGCGTAACGGAACTTCGCGAAGCGAAGCTGATTGGCTCTCCGGTGTCTGTCAACATTCTAAACAGTCCGGAGCGGCCGCCATCTTGTCTCTCGGTACGATCGAGAGACAAGATGTGGTGAAAAACGAAGGGGGAAATGAAGGAAAGGGGGCAAGGTAGACCACTCCTGACCCCCTAGGATTGATGAGGGGGATATTAAAGTGCCCCGCGGGGCAAAAAATAAAAACAAAATTTTTTTGGCGATTTTACGCCGTAGAGGCGCGTCCCGGTACGCGAACCGGGCAGCTCACCGGGCAGCTCACCGGGCAGCTAACCGGGCAGCTAACCGGCAGCGTAGCTGTCAACATTGTAAACAGTCCGGAGCGGCCGCCATCTTGTCTCTCGGTAGGTTCGAGAGACAAGATGTGGTGAAAAAAGAAGGGGGAAATGAAGGAAAGGGGGCAAGGTAAACCCCTCCTGACCCCCTAGGATTGATGAGGGGGATATTAAAGTCCCCCGCGATTTTTCGCGGTAGAGGCGCTTCCCGGTACGCGAACCGGGCACCTAACCGGCAGCGTAACGGGAGTCCGCCATCTTGTGTTTTTGGAGTGTCCGGTTCGCGTACCGGGTAGCGTCCCGGTAAGCGTAACAAGGGGAAAACCAAGAGAAACAGCAACAAAAAAAATGAAGGGAATAGATTTCCAGCAAACTTGGCAAAATTGTAGGGACTGTTTGTTTGATGTGCCTTTGCAAGGCCTCAAGATATGTGCACGTGTGGATTTTGTCTAATTAAGGTTAAAAAATATATATATATCTGTAAGCGTGCTCCGGCACGCTTACGTTACGGGTTTTGTTTGCGCTGCAGAGCCGATACGTCACGGTTATGCGACGCGCCATGAGGCGTCTTACGTGGCTACGTGATACGTCACGTAATAAAGAATATATTTTACAGCTATAGATATTAGATTTTAAAAAACCAATGAAATTCACTGAAAAAACCATAGGTTATAGACCATATATAGTTAGGAATTTGCATTTACAAAACCTTGAAAATTCACTGAAAAAACCATAGGTTAGAGACCATATATAGTTAGCTGGACATTTTATTGACATAAAACCAATGAAATTCCATATATAGTTAGTTGCACTAACTATATATCGCGCACCCGCAATCCACTGCTGATGATGTCACATATTACATCATTCATGACATGGTCAGTGACATCACTGATGACATCACTGATGACATCTCAAATGACATCACTGATGACATCACTGATGACATCTCAAATGACATCACTGATGACATCATGGCACACCAATACCAGTTACTACATACGCACTCACTGATTCCTACGTCTACACACACATTCACTCATTCACCCATACAATCACTCATACATACAGTCACTCATTATTTCAACACTATCATATGCACTCATACACCTATGCAGACACTCACACACTGCCACTCATCCATGGAGTTACTCACACACCTAGTCAGTCCTGTAAATAATCAATCACACTTCCATTTCCTCATCTATACAGTTAAACACAGAACACCATACTTCAGTGACATCACTGATGACATCACTGATGACATCTCAAATGACATCACTGATGACATCTCAAATGACATCACTGATGACATTATGACACACCAATACCAGTTACTACATACGCACTCACTGATTCCTACGTCTACACACACATTCACTCATTCACCCATACAATCACTCATACATACAGTCACTCATTATTACAACACTATCATATGCACTCATACACCTAGTCAGTCCTGTGAAGAATCAATCACACTTCGATTTCCTCATCTATACAGTTAAACACAGAACACCATACTTTTCACACATATACTAACACATACTTACTCTCTTATACAATCACTGATACAAGTACACATTGATATGCACAGAGTCACACACCTCCCAGCCAGCCACACACACACTCAGTCTTCCATAGATCCACTCATTCTTCAATATGTAAAACATATTTAAACTTTACAAAAACACACAGACACTAGATGATGTCATCAGTGATGTCATTTGAGATGTCATCAGTGATGTCATCAGTGATGTCATTTGAGATGTCATCAGTGATGTCATCAGTGATGTCACTGACCATGTCATGAATGATGTAATATGTGACATCATCAGCAGTGGATTGCGGGTGCGCGATATATAGTTAGTGCAACTAACTATATATGGAATTTCATTGGTTTTATGTCAATAAAATGTTCAGCTAACTATATATGGTCTCTAACCTATGGTTTTTTCAGTGAATTTTCAAGGTTTTGTAAATGCAAATTCCTAACTATATATGGTCTATAACCTATGGTTTTTTCAGTGAATATATATATACATATAATTATTCACAATGCCAAATGATAAAAATCTAATAACAGTATAATACATTGTTAGCCTGTTGTGGAGTCAGACAGATCCCTGTATGATTTGATTATATGTTAGTTGTCCTATTCCCCATTGGTCAGAATATTCATTTAATAAAAGCTTAAATGCAGCTAAAAATTCCTGGGCCCAATGGGTCCATTAAAATTTATTGCAAGTAGGCACATATTTTAATATATATAAAAAAAGTGTATTGTGATGCCCCCAAAGTAAAATGTGTAAAAAAGTTCAAAAATAGTAAAACTGTGATATGATTACCTTATTCATAACGTGCTGTGTGCTCTATCTTTTCGTACATCATTTTCTTTTCTATGTAATACATTAATCCTTGGATTCCATTATGATGTACTGCATCACCTAATGCAATAAATAACTTCCTAAGTATGTAGTAAAATTACTAGATACTTGTTGATGCAAAGGGTGTTGATGGCTTGATTATGATATGTAAACAATGGGGCAGATCTAGATCCAACAACATGGGGTATCTCACTTAAAATAACACCATAGTTTCCAGTTTTGATGTTATTAATCTTAAGGGTTCGCAGGAAGACTCTTGTTGTTACATACAATAAATATGTTAATAAAATACAGTACAATATAAAACTATATATAAATATATAAGTATAAAAAGTTAAATAAGCATAAATATATATGTAAACATTTGAAGATTCCCAATTTATAGTTTCTATATAACCCTTGTATGAAGTCAAAACTTTAAGGTTATTGCTCTTAAGATAAAGTGATAAGGATTTCGTGCAATCTGTATATATCAAATTTAACTTACTTCGGAAGGAATTCAATGTTAAAACCATCAAAAAATTCATGGAAATTCCTACAATAAAAATCATTTAAAAATCCATTTCAATTGATAGTATAAAACAATTAAAACAAGTCCCAATTTTTCAGTGTGCTATTCCTACTATACAGACATAAGTTCATAAATAAGTGAGCAGATCCTCTGTAGTATTGAGACCTCTAGGATGCTTACAGTCAAATTCTAAAATGCACCTTGCTTCAAGGCATCTTAATTTGCCTTCTCGATCCCCACCTCTCTTGTGGGGCGGAACTGACTCAATAGCATAATATTTAAAATGTTTGAGGTCACTATTATGAAACTCTTTAAAATGTCTGGCCACCGCGTATGTAGCATCATTATTAGTTATGGCCCTCATATGTTGCAACACCCTTTTGTGTACCGCCAGCTTGGTGCTGCCTATGTATTTTAAGGTGCAGCTGCACTCTAACACATATATCGAATATTCTGTCTTGCATGGGAGGTGCTGATTAATGTTATGTACTTTGTCATCAAATGCAGTGCGATAAGTGCTAGTATTTACTCCATGCTCGCATGCTTTGCATGTTGCACATTTGAAAAACCCTTTTCTTTCTGTCAGCCAAGTACTTTTACTTTGGTCCTCCGGGCTGCTTTTTACCAATGTGTTACCTAAACTAGTAGTTTTTCTGAAGGGAACAGAAGGATTGTTCGGCATTAGTTTATTTATAACGGGATCATCCCGTATGATTGGCCAATTACGTTTAATGACACTCCGTAATTGTTTCTCTTGTTTTGAAAACCCCAATATAAGTCTGATAGGTTCCAATTTATTACTGTTAACATCAGACTTTTCTTAGGTTGTAACAGGTCTGATCTTGCCCTTTATTGAGATTTTGCTCTGGCTGTCTCAATAATTTTGCTCTTATAGCCTCTAGCTAAAAAGCGGTTACGGCTTTCCTCTTGCATGTTATCTGCATCCACCTCATTACTACATATGCGCCGTATTCTTAAAATTTCCCTGTAAGTAAACATATGTATCTTTATACATCTATATATATATATATATATATTTTATATATACATATAGATATAGATATAGATCTATGAAATAGATAGATATATATAGATAGTAAGATAGATAGCTATATATAAATATATATATAGATATATATATATATATATATATATATATATTGCACACACAGGTTTAGCGTGCTTAAGCCTCTTTTAACGGCGGGCTCACGACGGGGTACGCCAGCCCCTCATATTCCACACACTCCTGGTCACGTTTCCTTTTGTGAAAAACCAGAGTCGGAGCCCAAATGTGTCACGATGCTGTCAGTTTATTAGCAGAGCAAACCCAACGCGTTTCGAGATCCACCGATCTCTTGCTCACGGGTGGGGCTATGCAGGTACTGACAGTCATTTAAAGGAACATAGTGTTTACAAATTGTGCACGTGTGTATAAACATAAAGAAAATACCATTATACGCTAAGTCTGTCCATTGTGAACATTGTTTCATGTAAACAATTGTAACAATTCCAAACGTGATTGGGAATTAATAAGAAGCCACATTATCTGACTTGATGCTCAAAATTATACAAACAATCTTGTATTTAATACACAGACGAATTATTTGTACTGTCTGTTTAACCTGCGCCCTTACGCCAACCATGTTATGCAATACTGTGTTAATTCACACAATTCCCAGAAACATTGTTCATGTGTTATATTGCCCCAGTGGGCAAAGGTCCATCAAATTAATCAGAATTGACTTCCAATAATGCCCATGTGGGCGGTGGTATCTCCCATATCCTGTAGTGGAAAAAAGAAAACAAGACTGTAGCTATACTTATGGATATTTACATTTTTTGATCAGTGCAAAACATCTGTATTGTTAAAATCTATTAAAATTAAACTTCAGATACCAAAAAAGCAGCAGCATATTCTACATCGCAGAAAAAACCATACTTTATGTTTGGAGGTGAATGGCTAACTCTTCACCCAAATTGTGTCCTGTGGGCTGCAAGGTATTGTACATTATAATGTACCTTGATTCGAGTTTCCGTAACTCTAGCCACCTGTTACCTCCCCTCTCATTAAGCTCAACGCTGTCCAAAACACAAAATTTCATCAGGTTAGGATTTTTGTTATGTACCAGCGCAAAATGCCTCGCTACAGGATATTGCTGATTCTCGTTTCTTATTGCTCTCTGGTGCTCCAAAATTCTTAATTTTGCTTGTTTCGTTGTGCAGCCTATATAAAATTTCTTACAAGGACACTCAAGAGCGTAAACCACATACTGCGTTGTACAACTAAGATGCTTAGTAATTTTGTGAGCACCTCTGTCTTTAGACAGTTCAATTGATTTCCGAGTACAACTATATTTACAGGCTTTACATCTGAAACATGGAAAAAAACCTTGAATTGAATTGGCCTCTCCACTCTCTTTTATCAGTGTACTGCTCAAAGTGTCCTTAAGAGATTTCGCTTTCCTGTAAGTCAGTGAGGGAATTTCATGGATTACCTCTTTGACATCATTGTCCAATTTCAGTGTCTCCCAATATTTAGTTAGGCATTTACGCAGTTTCCATGATTGGCTGTTATAGGTAGTAATGAAACGTACCTTATCATCTTCCTTACGCTCCTTGGGGATTAATAGATCTCCCCTGTCCATTGCATTGACCTTTGTTAGTGCCTGCTGTGTTATTTTTTCACTGTACCCCCTCTCAGTGAATCGCTGCATCATAAGTTTGCTTTCTTCAAGAAAACCCTCTGCAGAGCTGCAATTTCTCTTGGCCCTTATTAGTTCACCCAAGGGAATACTGCGTATCAGGCTTTGGGGATGACTGCTCCCTGCATGTAGCAGGCTATTTCCAGCCGTCAATTTACGAAACAAGGTGCTTGTTAGATTACCACCCTCGACTGCAAGTTTGATGTCCAAGAATTCCAATTGATCTTTACTGATTACACTCGTGAATTTTAGATTAAGAGAGTTGTCATTCAAAATAGCTTCAAATTCTTGTATTTGGTCAAAGGTACCATCCCAAACACAGAAAATGTCATCTATGTACCTTTTCCAGAGGATGACGTGGGCACTATAGTGGGCGATCTTCTTCACCACTAGTTCCTCCCACCAGCCTAGATATAAACAGGCCAGGCTGGGGGAAAAACAAGTGCCCATCGCCACCCCCCGGATTTGTTTAAACATGGCTTTGTTGAAAATGAAATAGTTATTATTCATACACTCCCACACTACACTGAAGAAGATCGCCCACTATAGTGCCCACGTCATCCTCTGGAAAAGGTACATAGATGACATTTTCTGTGTTTGGGAAGGTACCTTTGACCAAATACAAGAATTTGAAGCTATTTTGAATGACAACTCTCTTAATCTAAAATTCACGAGTGTAATCAGTAAAGATCAATTGGAATTCTTGGACATCAAACTTGCAGTCGAGGGTGGTAATCTAACAAGCACCTTGTTTCGTAAATTGACGGCTGGAAATAGCCTGCTACATGCAGGGAGCAGTCATCCCCAAAGCCTGATACGCAGTATTCCCTTGGGTGAACTAATAAGGGCCAAGAGAAATTGCAGCTCTGCAGAGGGTTTTCTTGAAGAAAGCAAACTTATGATGCAGCGATTCACTGAGAGGGGGTACAGTGAAAAAATAACACAGCAGGCACTAACAAAGGTCAATGCAATGGACAGGGGAGATCTATTAATCCCCAAGGAGCGTAAGGAAGATGATAAGGTACGTTTCATTACTACCTATAACAGCCAATCATGGAAACTGCGTAAATGCCTAACTAAATATTGGGAGACACTGAAATTGGACAATGATGTCAAAGAGGTAATCCATGAAATTCCCTCACTGACTTACAGGAAAGCGAAATCTCTTAAGGACACTTTGAGCAGTACACTGATAAAAGAGAGTGGAAAGGCCAATTCAATTCAAGGTTTTTTTCCATGTTTCAGATGTAAAGCCTGTAAATATAGTTGTACTCGGAAATCAATTGAACTGTCTAAAGACAGAGGTGCTCACAAAATTACTAAGCATCTTAGTTGTACAACGCAGTATGTGGTTTACGCTCTTGAGTGTCCTTGTAAGAAATTTTATATAGGCTGCACAACGAAACAAGCAAAATTAAGAATTTTGGAGCACCAGAGAGCAATAAGAAACGAGAATCAGCAATATCCTGTAGCGAGGCATTTTGCGCTGGTACATAACAAAAATCCTAACCTGATGAAATTTTGTGTTTTGGACAGCGTTGAGCTTAATGAGAGGGGAGGTAACAGGTGGCTAGAGTTACGGAAACTCGAATCAAGGTACATTATAATGTACAATACCTTGCAGCCCACAGGACACAATTTGGGTGAAGAGTTAGCCATTCACCTCCAAACATAAAGTATGGTTTTTTCTGCGATGTAGAATATGCTGCTGCTTTTTTGGTATCTGAAGTTTAATTTTAATAGATTTTAACAATACAGATGTTTTGCACTGATCAAAAAATGTAAATATCCATAAGTATAGCTACAGTCTTGTTTTCTTTTTTCCACTACAGGATATGGGAGATACCACCGCCCACATGGGCATTATTGGAAGTCAATTCTGATTAATTTGATGGACCTTTGCCCACTGGGGCAATATAACACATGAACAATGTTTCTGGGAATTGTGTGAATTAACACAGTATTGCATAACATGGTTGGCGTAAGGGCGCAGGTTAAACAGACAGTACAAATAATTCGTCTGTGTATTAAATACAAGATTGTTTGTATAATTTTGAGCATCAAGTCAGATAATGTGGCTTCTTATTAATTCCCAATCACGTTTGGAATTGTTACAATTGTTTACATGAAACAATGTTCACAATGGACAGACTTAGCGTATAATGGTATTTTCTTTATGTTTATACACACGTGCACAATTTGTAAACACTATGTTCCTTTAAATGACTGTCAGTACCTGCATAGCCCCACCCGTGAGCAAGAGATCGGTGGATCTCGAAACGCGTTGGGTTTGCTCTGCTAATAAACTGACAGCATCGTGACACATTTGGGCTCCGACTCTGGTTTTTCACAAAAGGAAACGTGACCAGGAGTGTGTGGAATATATATATATATATATATATATATATATAGTTAGATATATATCTATATATTTATATCTCTATATACATATATATACCAAGAGCACAGACGTGGTCGATACGCATCCTCTTTTGTCCAATTAAAAATAAACCAACTATACCTTATCGTGTGGGCTCGTTGATCTGTTGTATCCAGTATCCAGTTTTCGAGTGGAATATATATATATATATATATATATATATATATATATATATATATATATATATATATATACTAGCAGCCCGTCCCGACGTTGTCCGGGAGCAATTAGGCTTCAGGCCCCCCGCCGCCCCGACGTTGTCCGTGGGTCCCCCGGAGCCTTCCTCCATATATTGCAGTATTATACCTCTATGTTTACTTTGTATGCTTTTGTAACCTGCACACGTCAATTTTTCCTCCTGTAATGCACCGTTTGCTACGCACACGATTGTTACTTTTGTAATGCACCGTTTCCTAGCTCTTGTATTTTTTGGGCTCACAATTGTCATTTTTGCTTTTGCTTCATTTAATGTAACGTTTGCTTTTGTTTTTTTGCTCACTTGTAATGTTCTCATGTTCTCATCCGCCGCTCCCCGCTCCTTAATAAATAAATAAATAACCTACCTCATCCGCTTGCTTCATTTAATGTAACGTTTGCTTTTGTTTTTTGCTCACTTGTAATGTTCTCATGTTCTCATCCGCAGCTCCCCGCTCCTTAATAAATAAATAAATAACCTACCTCATCCGCCGCTCACCTCTGCTCCCCGCAGGCTCCTCGCTGCTCCTCACCGCCTGTCCACCGCTCCTCACCGCTCCTCCCCGCCTGTCCGCCGCTCCTCACCTCTCCTTCCAGCCTGTCCGCTGCTCCTCCCCGTGCTGATGTCCGCCGCTCCTCTTCCGCTCCTGCACGCCGCTCCTCCCCGCGCTCCTGATGTCACCACGCAGGTCGTGGCCGGCGCTACTTGCAAGAGACTACTTTTTTTATCGTCAATGTTTTAAATAACGTACATTTTTTTTATTTATATAGCCTATGTCCATCTGCACACCCTGACGATTACAATGATGTATCGGGAGTGTGGATTGGCCCTGTGGTTCCCGAGTTTACCCGCCACAAAGGTCCAAAGTTCTTGCTTAAAATAGTAGTATAGAGAGAGAGAGAGAGAGAGAGAGAGAGAGAGAGCGAGAGAGAGAGAGAGAGAGAGAGAGAGAGAGAGAGAGAGAGAGAGAGAGAGAGAGAGAGAGAGAGAGAGAGAGCGAGAGAGAGAGATAGATAGATAGATAGATAGATAGATAGATAGATAGATAGATAGATAGATAGATAGATAGATAGATAGATAGATAGATAGATAGATAGATAGATAGATAGATAGATAGATAGATAGAAAGAAAGATAGAAAGAGGGACGTGAAGATTCAGCAAGGCTGACAATCAGATTTTGATTGCTGAGAGGGTATTTGCCAGGGAGCTGTTACCCGACTGAAGGCCAACAGCTCTCTAAGGTACGCAAGGATGGAAACATGACTTGGCACACATATATTCCAGAGATTACTAACTGCTGTCATAAAATAAAATTTATGAGATAGCAATATATACTTAAATATTTATAGGAGTCAGGTAAGAACTAGACTAATCTATTAGAGGAAGTAGAGTGTATGAAATAAAATGCTTTTGGTATTTTTAAGCTTCATTTGTTTTGAGATTATTATGATATTACCATAATTCTAGTGCACACGTTTTATGAGCTAATTGTTCATAATAAATAGGTTTGTGTTGCAAAATATCAACTTCTGGGTGTGCCTAGCGTTTCCAGGGGACAGGAAGTGGGTCCTCAACACACATATATATATCTGTGTATGCATTCTTCCTGCTAATAGTCCCTTTGAAAAGGTTGGGAATGTATGCCCCTATGCCTACAATAAACCTTGTTAGTGGTACATTTTCAGATAAGGATTGGTAGCAGTAGGCTTTGATTACTGTCAGAAGTGATTCAGGAGTCCCAGGGAACGCAGGGGTCATTATGCACCAGCTATGGGCATTGTGGCTTTTTATGTCCAATGTCCATGGGCTGCAATACTAATAGACTCAGATCTGAGCCCCAACTACACCCCATTAGCACTGGATCCATAGGATAGCAAGGGAGAGGGACACAAGTCCTACTCAAGGAGGTGGTGTGGTGTTAGACACTTAGGGCTCAGCCTAATGGAAATACAGCACAATAAATCAATGTCCAAATCAGTGCTTTATCCTGAAAAAGAGAAAGTGCTTTATTCTAGGTAGAATAGAAAACGACACCAATAACTGGAATGAGGAATCTTCTCAATATCCAGCGGCAACCAAAGTCTGTGGCTAACAAAAGCTGTGGCTCTCAATGGTCTTCTGGAATCTCCCAACTTTGGTGACCAGGTTCTGCCTCTCACGGCCTCTTTGTTCTTGTTAAATAGGCCGCACGGCCAACCACCGCATCAGTTGTCCATGAATCATTCTCCATTTATGGACATGCTTCTCACCTGCCATGGTACTCCATACTGTTAGAACTATCCCTGACAAGATAGTTCTCATCAACTGTTTGGACCTTGGTTCAGTGCCTCATCCTTTCATACCAGGCCCCCATGCCAGATGCACGCGCAGGTTTCAGCTAGGGTTGTGCGAGGTGGCCTGCGCTGGAGGTAGGAAGTTAGTGCAACCCTTGGAGGTTCTTACTAAATGTTGGCTTGGGTGGTTTTACTCCCTACGATTCCAGATGGTACAATCTTTGGTATGTGGCCTCTGCGGAGGTCTTGCAGACCCAATAACCTGCCGCCCAGAGGGTCGACGAGCTCGTACTAACAAGTCAGGGTCCAAGTCAGGTTTAAGTGGGAAGATTCTCAGGTAAAAAGGGGGGTGATCCAAGGTCACCACAGGAACTCTGCCATGTTGTTGTGTTACATAGCTGGAGCAATGCATTTACGAGAGCTGCAATTTATTCTTTGCTACAAGAAACCTCAATTCTGGGCCAAGTGTCCTCAATAATATCTGCTTCCATCAACCTTTCTCCCTAGTTTTTTAATCAGGACTGTGGCATGAGATTTATATCTGTCCTTCTGAATGTGGAAAGCTGCCTAACACACCAACCGAGGAACTCAGTAATTACTCCCACTCCAATGCTGAAGACCTCGTGGCACTGACCAGTGAGACATCTCTGCAGCACTGATCTGGGATTCCATCCTGTATTAAAACTGGGATAGCACACTAAAAGATGGTTGTATGTCATTACAACGCGGGCTTTTACCCCGCATGCCATTACAACGCGGGATTGCAATGAAAGTCGTTGCAACGACTTTCGCTGGAGGGCGCTGGATAGTGGAATAGTTTAATTTTCTATTCCAACTCCAGCCCACATTGACAGTATGGAAGGTGTTGGATAGAAAATTAAACTATTCCCTATCCAACAGCGCCCTCCAGTGAAAGTCGTTGTAACGACTTTCGTTGTAATTCCCGTGTTGTAATGGTAGTGCGGGGTAATCCCCGCATTGTAATGGCTGTTCTCCCTAAAAGATGGACCCTAAAGCCCCTCTCTGTTCTAGGCTACTTCTGGTTACAGCGGAGTGGATTGTCCTTCGCCCTGTCTACTCCACTACTTGCCTTTGTTTAGCAGATTTAGCTGGGGAGATCTTGGTGTTACCTGACAAGTGCTAGTGGGACAAGTGGCACAAATGGAGCAGTTTCACTCATCTGGCTAAAGCACAGAGACGATGCACATCTTTGGAGAAGAGTGGAGTAGGAAGTGAGCAATGGCTCTACGTGCCTTTCAAATGATCTTCCATCTCCCTACTTCCTTTCACAAGAGCCTGGTCCATTTCAGAGGGCTCTCAGGAATGTTCTAATGGCTACCTACAATTAATATGTCTGTCTGGCAGGCTCTGTCTATCTTCTATTTGGTGAACATTGGAGATCCAAGCACCCTCCTTTGATCTTGCAGTCACACTCAGCCACCCACCCAATGCTCATCCTGCCACACAGTCACAGAGCATGCATACAATGCTGTGCCCATCCCTCACATAAAGTGAATGGCCCTTGTAAAAGAGCTTGAAGGAACCTTTTATGACAGAGAGGACAATGTTGTATTCTATCCATGTGGCTTATAGGAGAAAAGGCATGTTCCTACGTCTGTAATCAATGGCTGACCACTGCATTCATTTCTCACCCTGGTCAGTGGACAGTAGTCACTCTCAACAAAAGAGGAGTTAACTTGGTGTGCCCTTCCAGACCACAGAGAAGGGGGGCTCCTCCACTAGGGCGGAGGAGCGTTGCCCAACTGCTTTCTCGAAGCAGCAACATAAATGGTAATAACTTTCAGTTATTACCATTTTATGTTTGGTTCTGCTCTGAGAGCAGGGGAGGAGTGGTGTGCCTGTCCACTCCAGAATGCGCAAAGACTGTTTGGTCGGCCCCCTAGGGTGTCCCAAACCAGTCATGCACCCTCTGCCCTTCTCAATGCAGGCTCTAATGCAGCCTACATGGAGAAAATGGCCTCCCCATAAGCCCCTGGCTGGGCGGCTTCCCGACCAATCACAATGCTGCTTGCAGCGTTGTGATTGGCTTAGGGGAGGGAGGGAGCCTGGCTGCCTGCTTCTGCTTCCTGTACCTGGAGAGCAGGAGAGCAGAGGAAGCTGCAGGACCCAGCTGGCAAAATGCTAAGTTTAAATATATATTTTTTTAAATATTAAATGAAACTTTTCACCCCCGCGTGACCTCCCCACTCGATACCCGTGAGTCATGCCAGATGTGACTGCCACAGAGCCCTGCTCTACGTCACAATCCAACCCATAAGCTGCAGCATACAAGCAGGGGGAATCTTGTGGGTGCTGAGGTGAAACATCAACAAGAAGGTAAACAATTGACAACTTCTTGGAGCGCACAGCAAATTAAGGACAGTTTTTGACAAACAAAGTAAGTTCGGTGCTCCAGGTAGATGTGAGCCTGTTGCCTTGACTCCAAACAAAACCACAAAGTGATCCGACAAGTCACAAAATAATCCACCGAGCACTCTAAAATCAAATTCAGTCCACAGAAAGTATTTTCCTTCTTCAGTCTTTTCTTTATTCAAAAGCTCTTCTTCATCCAAATTAAATTTCAGCAGACAGCCTACACGTGTTTCGTCTTAGTCCGTCTCGGACAAGAGACTTCTTCAGGGCTGTAAGATTACAATATTTACAACTTAGGTATGATCATTTTCATATACAGAAATAGGTTGTTCTCATTTTAAAGAGAAAACCACCGAGTTAGTGTATAGTATAGGAAAGACATCTCATATAGACCCTAATGCCAAGCATAAAACAAAAAGTCACCAAGTGCAAAAGTAGAAAAAGTCAGTATAAACTAAGGATGACCAGTAAAAAAAATCCTTAAGAATTTTATAAAAACAAACTTATGATGTGTTATCGTTATTAAACATACCAGTTCAGATCCGAATTATCAATGAGAGATCTATCCACCAGTTCGGTCTAGCGTTAAGGCTGTAACAACATATAAACAACATTTTTCCTGTCACGAGCCACATCCCATGTCTTTAGTATCATCTTGTGACCTAATGATTGTCACCATGGTTCCTAAAGCTCACCTCATTAAGCTCACCTCGTATTCAGAAGTAGTAATTCTGTAGCACGATATCATAAATATATGTAGGTTTCCCTTTTCCCTTTTCAGTATTCGTTCTGCTACAATAGTAATTAATGATGACAGTATAAGTAACCATTTAGTTGTTATTGTTTGCACAGTACACAATCTCTCATTATTAAACAGTAGGGAGCCCCTATTTAGTAATTAGGTCAATGGCTCACCTCATTAAGTTCTCCTCGTATTTGGAAGTAGTAAATCTGTAGCATATAGGTTTCCCTTTTCCTTTTCAGTATTCAATCTGCTACAATAGTAATTTATAACAACAGTATAAGTATCCTTTAAATTTATATAGTTTGCACAGTACAATACTTCTTTATTAAACAGTAAAGTACCCCTATGTAGTACTTTGGTCAATAGCGGTAAAGGGGTATAGTTATTAATGCGCTATCATACTAAATTATTTTTATCACGATTCTCAGTAGCAATCAATTAATATCTACAACAGAATGTATATATGATGAGATTAGTAATACAGCCCATACCGTAAAGCTGTAAGTATGCCGCTACGTTATCAGCATCCTCATCCTCGTTCTTGTAATCGATTATCCCAGTCTCTACTTCTACAAAATAAATTCAGTCTGGCTTAGTATCCCTGATTATTAATGCTTTAAACATTAATCGACAAGCTGCCCATAGTACTCACCGTAACTACTTCTGTCATCTCCGTATTTTCTCGCGTGCTACGCGAGCGCCATCTTGTAGTGGCCTTTTATAGGTACAAGTACAGATCAAGTACAGGCGCCATCTTTGCCTAGTCATTTTCGTTATTATATCTTATATTATAAAGTTCTTTACATTTCTTTTTATCAAATCGAAGTTATTTATTTAGCGTAATGTAAGCTAGACATATTATTATGTCCAGAAAGTTTACGAATAGTCATGTTTTTGCGAGCCGATTGCAGGCGCCATCTTTGCCTAGTCTCAGTTACTCTTGGATCTCGTTTCTATAGTTTGCAAAGATGTCCATATTATTATACTTCTAATTTTATAGGGCAGCTTATACCTCTATATATTTGTGAGCTAATATCTCATTAGCGAGCACAACCGATTATATAGCTGTTATTATTATTAAAACGGGGATTAAGGTACAAGCACAGTCTAAATCTAGTATATAGTCTACTAAATCACTGAAAATTGCCAAGGGACTTTAATTTTGGTGTATAAACACATCATAGTTGATCATTATCAACAGTCATCCTACTATCATAATTTATTTTAAACTCTACATTCACTATTCTTTGATGTATATATATTTTTTACTCAGGGATATATCGAGACCAGATTGAGCTATTTATATCGTGACAATTACCCCTTTACCTCATTCTTATCTCGTGTACCTCTACCATCATGGGATTGCAGTTCGTGACATGATCGTGTGTTCTGAGTTCTAAATTACATAGATTACAGTAAAAATGCAGATAGATTCAGGTAAAAAATGAGAAATAACATTGTAGTCTAGAATTCATAGGTTCTAGTTATCATAGAACACCGTAGTTAGGAAGATAGGTTCAGGCAGTATGAATAGGGAATAATATTGCATAGTTAAAATACAATCTTAGTAATGCACGGTTTCAACATACATAAAGGGGTATACTTCAATCTTGGCCTAAATAATATTCAAATTCATTATCTATATTTAGGCCGAGTTCTACCGCTTTAAGTTTCATTAGCCACATAACTTCTCTGCGTCGTAGTTGAATCGTTCTGTTGCCACCTCTAGGGTCTCTTTTAACATGATCAATACCATGGTAGCTAAATGTATGTTTCTCTTTATCACCATGGTTTCTAACCATATGCGAAGCTACCGGGTAACGTGTATCTCCTGTTTTTAGTGCCCTGAAATGCTCCACCATTCTTTCCTTCAGTTTTCTAATCGTGCTACCCACATAAATCTTTTTGCAGGTGCACGCAATTACATATACAACAAATGTTGTATCACAGTTAATAAAGTGATCAATGATATATTCACCAGTATCATTATAGTTAAATGACTTAACTTTCTTCATGGCCCATCTACAAGAGCTACATTTTCCACATTTGTGAAATCCTTTTCTGCTGGTAGTCAGCCAGTCAGGTTCTGATGTACTTATAGGGTAGCTCGGACTTACATAATTAGAGATTGTACGTCCTTTTCTAAATGTTACTCCTGGCGTCTCTCCTACATATTGGAGAAGATCTTTATCCAGGCTCAATAAGTGCCAGTGTCTCTTCAGTATACTAAACAGGTGTGCACTCTCAGAGCTGTAATTTGTAATCATTCTTACTCTAGTTTGTTTCGGGGTTTCAGTACTGGTTTTTATACCAAGTGTTTTATTCCTTGTCAGTTTCCTAGCCCTCTCGATAGATTTTGTTATAACTTTATTCGGATAACCTCGTTTCAAAAATCTATTAGAGAGGTCAACCAGATTATCCTCAAAATCAGTTTCATTTGTACAATTTCGCCTTGCTCTTACCATCTCCCCGTAAGGGATAGCATTCTTTTGACTATTGGGGTGGCAGCTTTTGGCATGCAGTACAGCATTGCAGCTAGTTGGCTTCCTGAACATACGACTGCATAATTTTCCATTACTTGTGAACAGCTCTATATCTAAAAATGTTATATTATTAACACTATAGTTAGTTGTAAATTCAAGATTCAAACCGTTGTCATTAATATACTCAAAGAATTCTTTCAATTTATTTTCAGAGCCTGTCCATATTAACAGACAATCGTCTATATACCTCCCCCAGTAATGGATGTACTGTATCCATTTTTCACCAGATGGGCCCCAGATTCTCTCCGCCTCGAACCTCCCCATGAAGAGGTTCGCAAAGGAAGGAGCGAATCTGGAACCCATCGCAGTACCAAGACGTTGTCTGAACCATTGTCCATCAAATAAAAAAACATTATTGTGTAATACAATCTCTGTCATTTTAAGGACCATCTGTGTATGATCGTATAGTTCTGCTGGTCTTCTACTTAAAAAATAGTCTAGAGCTTTTATTCCCAGATCATGGTCTATATTCGAGTACAGAGACACTACATCTAGTGTCACTAGAATCATCCTTTCATCCCACACCAGGTCTTGTAGTAGATTCAATACATGCTTGGTATCCTCAATAAAGGATGGTAAATTGCGGACATACATTTGTAAAAATGTATCCACATATTGGGATAGCCGTTCTGTAGGGCCCCCTATCCCTGAAATAATAGGCCTTCCTGGGGGGTTGTCTCTGCATTTATGTATCTTGGGTAGAGTATACATACATGGGGCCCTTGGTGCAGTGACCCTCAGGTATGTGTACTCATCATGATCTAATAACGTTAGATCATACCAGGTTTTAAGCTGATCATTAATTGCCTTTGTCAAAGATACTAAGGGATTACTAGTTATTTTCTCATAGTATTTAGCATCATTCAGTTGTAACATTACTCCCCTTTTGTAGTCAACAGTATTAAGTATGACTACGTTTCCTCCCTTATCGGCTCTGCGTATGGTTATCTCTGGATTGCAAGTAAGTTCCTTAAGTGCAGACCTTTCACCTTTTGTTAGATTATCCTTGTATTTTACATAGTGCTTACGATCAATCTCTTTGTCAATATCTGAGTTAACAGCTCTATAGAATGCTTCTATAGTACTACCAGATGTAATAGTTGGTGTCCACTTTGATTTTTCTTTCAGTCCACTCTTCTCACTGAGAAACCTATCTAATTCTAAGTCCTCCAGCAGTTTAATCATAGTAACGGGATCATCTTCTTTCTCAGTGATGGAGAGTAGTAATTGAGTCTCTTTCAATTCTTGGATTGTGATATTACTCAAAGGTTTTATTCTTACATCTTTTGGTTTTTCTTGTACATTAGCAAAATACTTCTTGAGTTTTAATTTTCTTACAAATCTGAACAGGTCTATTTTCGTCATATACCAATCAGAGTTAGCCATAGGACAGAAACCCATACCTTTGCTAAGTAAACAAATCATATCATCAGATAGTTCCATGGACGACAGATTAACAATCTCAATATCTCCAATATCTTTGACATCAGTTTGAATTATGGTTTCCACGATCTTGTTCTCATCCCTACTCTTTCTGCCTGATCTCCTACCACCCCTCCCACCTCTCCTTGTTTTTTTACATTTGTATCTCTGTTCCTCTCCAGGTCCCTGTTCCCTCGTCTCAGTCTGTGAACCTCGTCTAAAAAAGTTGTCTCTGGTGTGGAGGAAGTTGTTGGTTCTAAATTATCTTCATTCTCACTACTTGATACATTACTAGACTCTGGTTCCATCTCACTAGATGATGGGGTGCCGCTCTTTCGTTTGGTAGTAGATGCACTCTTCACTAAGTAGTCAAATCTTTTGGCGAAAGTATAAATGCGACCAGATGTATAATCTTTTTCGTCGCGTTTAAGCTTTCTAGCTTTCCTTTGTTTAATTTCATTCTGCAGCTCACTCAATATCTCATCTAAAATGGTATAGTTTTTTATTGTTGCTTCTGGAAGGTTTAATTCTTTGATCTCTTCTTCTATTTTAGAGATCTCAACGAGCAACTTCGCAATTTTTCTTTCCGCATTTTCAATCAAAATAGCAATAAGGTTTCTAGAATTAGAGTTTAATTCTTTCTCCCAGGCTATATATAGATCAGGTTCTAGATCTTCATATGTTGGTATGACTTGCGATCTTAATCCTCGAGGGATTCTATTCAGTTTTAAATACTGCTTCAAAGTTGCAGCATCCCACCATTTATTGAGTTCGGTTCGTTTTAGTGACTCCAGTTTAGTGAACTTAGCTCTAAGGCCTACCTTACTAGTCTGTTTAGATGGTCTCATGGCATTGCCTATAGATCTGCCTGAGACTAAGTTTTCAAAAAGTTGTTCTGCTTCCTTATCTCTATTCATATTCCTCTCCTAGGAGCAGCCGCAGAGGCTCGGTGGATTATTTTGTGTTTTATCAACAAGAAGGTGCCACAGAGGTGCATGGATAACTGAGCGATAGAGGGGATACCCCTGTCCCAACATTTACCTTACTCCTTACTGGCTCAGGGTGTTCTTTGAACTGTGTGGCAATGACTTGTATTTTGTAAAACGTAGAGGCATATGAACAAGGAAGTGGCGGAGTGAGGTGTTAGACGTCATGGCTTAACGCCTCAATCCACCACTTCAGAAATGCAAGGCTGCACCATATTTTCAATGGATATGGTGCAGCCTTGCATTTCCCACTGCGCTGGCGCTACACTTAGCAGTATAGCACCAATGCAGGCACCCTTGCACAGTAGTGCAAGGGTGTCTGCGTGCAGGGAACAATTGTTTATGTGTTGGAACATGACCCTTTCTGCACATAAACAATCCTGAAATGCCATTTTGTCACTCCTATATGTGCTGCTTAATGCACCACACATGGAAGTTACAAAGGAAGGGTCACATTCCTACACATGAACAATCAAAGGCGTTTTTACACATGGAAAAAGCAAAAACAAAAAAAGCATTTCTCCTCATTTTGCCAACTTAAGACCAGGTTTTTCCTTGCCTTAATTTTGGTGCTGCCTCCTATTTACGCTGCCCTCGTAAATAGGGGGCAGAGTAAAAAACAATAGGAGTTGCAGTGTAACACCCAGCACAACACCCACAGCCCACCCCTTTCATACTAAACATAGCGTGAAAGGATGCCTTATTTACAAGGTAGCGTGGAGCCACGTTAAGAGGCTTAATCCTGCCTTGTAAATAAGGTGAAGTGCCTAAAGGGACTTGTACATATGCCCCTTAGTTTATTCAACTAGATCAGGGTTCTCCAAAGTGAGTCCTGGAGGGCCGGATCCATGCCAGATTTTTAGCATATTCCCATTTAGATAAATGTAGTTATCTTACAAATGTGGCATGGATCAGGCCTTCCAGGACCAACTTTGGAGAACCCTGAACTAGATTATTCTTTGCCTGGAGGATATGAGAGTGAGCCTGTTGCTCAGATACATCTAGTGTAATGTAGCAATTTCACAGGCACTAAATTGCAGCTTTTCCCTTGAATTTGCAATGGTTTCCGGAGTCAAATGTGCCCAAAAAGTACAAGAACTAGAGGCTTATCAAAGGTCTTGCAGAAATCTGTGAGAATTCCTTCAGGGCCAGCAGTCCTGCTGTTCAGAAGTAGCAATATTTTCAGCTGCAAAATCTTTTTGAAGTGCTGCGGCTTGGTGTTCTTTTAATAAGCTCTGGTTATACATACTACATAGCCCTTAGAAACCATCTGAGCTCAGCATAACAAGAGGCTTGGATTGTGCTCCATCAGTTTCAAATAAAAGGCTGTTTGAGTGATCTTTTAAAGCCTTTTCCCAATTAGTATTGGTGCCCAAGATAGAACTTAGCAAGTTACAGTCTCACTACTCACCTACTATTTATCCAAGACTTTAAGTAGCATGCCACTACAACTGAACATGGAAAGAGATGCTGAGGAAGACACCTCTTGGAAATAAAGTCGGTTGTATGGATTCCTGGTTATTTTGTTTTACCTAATGGAGGGGCCGATTCCCAGAACTAATCTGAGACAAAATCCTAAACTTACTACTTTTGGTATTCACAGAAGACATTCAGTTGTAGTAAAGTTAGGATTTTGTCTTAAATTAGGATTTTGTCTTAAATTAAACTTAAGTTAAACCTAAGTTTTGGTTTTAAGACAAAATCCTAATTTAAGACAAAATCCTAATTTAAGACAAAATCCTAACTTAAGACAAAGTACTAACTTAAGACAAAGTACTAACTTAAGACACAATCCTAACTTTACTACTACTAAATTCCTTCTGTGATTACCAAAAGTAGTAAGTTTAGGTTTTTGTCTCAGATTAGTTCTGTGAATCGGCCCCCATGTATCTGGCCATTCTTGGCAAGCTCAATTACTATCTTTGCAACAAGCATTGCTGTCGTCTCTGGAACCATCGGAGCCAGGAACTACTGCAAGCTCACTGAACTGCTAAGAAGGACCTCACTAGCCCTCTGTGTTTCATGAGCAGCCAGAAGGAACTGCCAAAGCTTACGCCGAAACTGATGGGTCCAAGACCAAGAATGTTGATGTGTCTTCTGGCTTTCCATCAGAGGCAACTCTGTTGCATCCTCTGTTGAATTTCCTTCTGACAGTTTGCAGTTTCATGGTGTCCCCCAGATTCTGCTTCACTCTTAAAGTAAATCTGTGTCGTCTGTAGACTCACGAGAAACTATGTGCCAATTCTTTGAGTCACTGGAGCGTAAGCTCTGCTCTGGAAATTTCAAAGAAGCAGAACACATATTTTTAATAACACCTACTGTATCCCATGCCATACAACAGGACCTGCCCCCTCGTACAACGAGCTCTGCTTAGATGGGCTCCGAAGACATTGTGCAAGAGCCTATGCTCTTCTAGGTTCAACGGTGTGTCCAACCGAGTAAACGATCCCTTTAGGCGCTGTACTATGGCTGGTGCTACGGAGGAAGCGTGGTATCTGGAATGCTGACCTTTGCTTGGCCAATCAGATTGCTTACAATCCTGACCATGGAAGGGGTCAGCCAGTAAATGATGGCACAATAGGTTTTACAGTGCAAGTAAACATCAACAAATATAGGGTTAATCCCGAACCTTATTATTGGTGATGAGTGATGATGCAAGATTGGCGAGTGAACGACTGTTTTTGGCTACAAGTTTTGGAGGGATGTATGACGGTACAACGCGTACCGTTACAACGCGTCCCTTTACGACGCAGTTTTAACAACGCAAGTTGTTACAACGACTTGCGTTGGGGGGCGCTGATAGTGAATAGTTAAATTTACTATTCCAACACCAGTCCCCGTGGATAGTAGGGAAGGTGTTGGATAGTAAATTAAACTATCCCCTATCCTAGAGCGCCCTCCAGTGAAAGTCGTTGTAACGACTTTCGTTGTTACAACTGCGTCACAACGGTACCGCGTTGTAGCGGTTTCGTTGTAAAGGATGTTTCCCGTTTTGGAGCATGCTGAAGGATTATGATGTGGATATTTTGCAAGTTTGTCTGCTTGTAGGGGTGTATTGGTGGCGTAGATACTAATAGCCTTATTGCCCACATGCAGCGAGGCATTAACAGCTGTTAACAGCACTCGCTCTCAGCCGGAAGATCCTGCGCATTTTTGGAATCCACTCTACACAGTCTATCAGGTAGAGTTCACCGCTGTCCCTTAGAACCTGAAAGCCCAAACGCTCACTGTTCATTAGTAATATAATATAAATGCAATGTCTCTGCTTCATTATTTAATGTCTCAATGTCTCTGGGTTTCTCTCCTTCTTACAGAACCCAGGAGTAGACTTTGGCGATGTCTCGGAGAGGATTGCCCTTCGCCAACGCCTGGCATGCCGAAGTTTTAAGTGGTACTTGGATAATGTGTATCCGGAAATGAGAGTGTACAACACCACGGTCACTTACGGAGAGGTAAGCAGCCCAGACACTCAGTGCCACGGCACTGAAATATGCAACACGGCTACTCTACGCCATTGCTGCTCGCGAACTCAATGCGAGACCGCCTGGTAGCTCGCGCATGGCTATGTTTCAATACCGCTTTTAATCAATGCTGTCAGACATTCCCATTGAGAAGAATAACCCTCTTTGAGAGGGCTTCAGAATAGATGGGCTTCTGTGAGTGCTTGAGTGCACGTGGCAGGATTCCATTTAGCTGTAGACACTGAGTGTTAGAAATGGGTTACGGTGAGTAATGGTTCAACTGTGCAAAGTGATGGTTCCTTGGCATGGATTTAGAAAGACCTAATTTCTAAGCTACAGACTTTCTTCGCTCGCATAGAGATGTGAATACATACTATTTCTTTCCATTATCTTATATAATGGTGTATCCCAAAAGATATCAAGGTTGTTCTACGGGGGCCAGATCCATGCCAGATTTTCAGAATAATCTCTCGCTATAAAAATGTTTTTTTACTAAGAGTCATGTGCCTGATTCCCAAACCTAGGGGCCTATTACGATTGCGGTTTTTCCGCATCCTCTGTGCCGGTGGAAGCCACCGCCGGCCCAGAGGATGCGGAAAAACCGCAGCGGACCCACCAAAGACCCACCACCACATTAGGATGGCTCGGGGATCCTGGTTTCCGTCTGCAGCTTTTCCGCCGCGGTTGGCTTACAACCGCGGCGGAAAAGCTCTAATATGGTTGCGGTGTCTCTCAGACTCCACAAGCCATATTAGGATGGGCTTTAAAAAATGCTTTTCCGCGGCGGGTTTTCCGCCGTGGAAAAGCATGTGGAACTTCACTGCGGGGGCCCGTTGTGAAGGGGGGTGCAAATGGGGGGTACCTATGGTACCCCCCTGCATTTGTATGCAGAAATCGGCAGGCACCGCACGGTGCCTGCCGCTTTCTGCATACAAATGCAATGTATGCATTTTTACCATTGCGGCGGGTGCAGTTTGAAGCCTCACCCGCCGCAATGGTAAAAATAGAGGATGTGACCGCCAGGGTGGCGGTCACATCCTAATTGGACAGGAGAGAACTCTGCAGGCCATGCGGAGGTTCCCTCCTCCTCTATGGTCGCGGTCGGACTCAAGTCCGTCCGCGATCATAATGGGCCCCCTAGTTGGGCGGAAGGTTGACTTCCACAAGCAAAGAGACTTTTTTTCACATGAACACAACACATTTTGCTATTCCCAAAAATCGGTGTTGCATTTGTAAGAGGATTTCCTCACGCATACGTTTCTGGGACAGCACCTCTATGAGCAGGCGGTGAGGGTTTGCAGAGGTGGCAATCAAATGGCATCAGTGTCCTATACGTTTCAGGGCATCCCTAAATATATCTTGAAACAACTTACCCCTGTCAAGGGGTAGGAGTAAATTCCTTTCCGTTTGTAAAGTAGACATGACCCCTCCCACCATTGACAGGATGGAGATGGAAGAAGAAGGGTTCCTACATATGAAAAATGTTTTCACTGTGGTGAAAAAAAAACGAAAAAGTTTGCAAGTGCACTGGTGCTGTCAAATTTTTTACGAAAATGTCTGCGTTTCTATTTCCACATGAGACTATGCAAATCACAAAGTACTGCAGGAGTATTCCTGCAATGCAAACATGCCACTGTCGTAGGTTTCTAGGCATAACCTGAAAGTCTTTTGTTAAATAATAAAAAAGTAAAATATCTTCACCCAAGCAGGAGAACATCGGGCCATTTGCATGCAAATATATCTCTTTAGAATAGCCCAACAGTTTGACTTTGTGCCCGATGTCATGGGCCAAAGTTGGACTCCCCTGGTAAAAAAGCAGTGCGGGTCCTGCCGTAGTTTGCAACTAAAAGGTGCCAGTTCCACTACAACCCTAATCACAATTGAAATGGGCATTTGGTCAATGCGCCAAATAACCTGGGTGCGAACAAGCCAGAGTTACACCTTAGAAATTGAGATGGTTCGCTGGAGAAGAACTGTAAGTCATTTAATGCAGTTTTCCTAAAAAAAATGTTTTAACTCAAAGGGCGGTTCTTCTAATCTGGGTACAGTTTTTGACATGACCCCAAACTATTCACAAAATCTATACGACTGCTTCCTCTTTCAACGTTCCATTTTCTTTCATTTGTCCATGCATCCTTCCAAGTAGATTATACGTAGGGCTCCCGGTTTTCCGTTTTTACAGATAAATACAGACAGAAAACTATATTTTTCCTATCTGTATTTATTTTTAAATACAGAAAAATGCGGAAAATATGTCTTCTTTAGATTATTTTTTTTACTGTCAATCATGAGTGCCAGGTCACTAGGTGTACAGAGTGAGAGGTAGGGGAGATGAAAAAAAAACCAATAGATTTCCTAATTAAGCTTAATTAAGTGCAGATCTACAGTTATTGATGCTATTCTACAATGCAAGTGTCTTCAGATAACACTATTGCACTGTATACTGCTGAAACCTTTTGGACATATTCAAAGGTGAGTTTACATTTATCAGTCAAATAAATGTGGAAAAATACCCAGGGCCGCTTCATTTATACAGAAAACACAAAATGGAAATGGATAAATATAGACAAAATTTGCCAAAAATAAATATGGATAAATACAGACGGAAATGTAGAAAAAATAAATACCAAAAAACCGGGAACCCTAATTATAAGTCATACAATAATACTGCTTATATGAAGTGACAGGATGAGAAAAAGGAAGGCTGTACAGATGTCTCACCCACAAGCCATATGCTACAGAATTATCCATCCTGCCAGAGAGATCTTACAGGCTGAGGCGGGAGAACTACAGTTTATGCTACAGAGACCTTACATGTCCAGATATTAGGCAAATTGCCCAGCTTTCACCAATTTTACAGACTTGCACTTCAAATTCCCAATAGTGCTCATGATGTCATAAAAAGCATGAATAATGAATTTGTAGAATTGAAGAGATAGCATCTCGTGCACAAAGAAAATACCATCAACAATGAGAGTCTTACACTTATCATGAAAATGGCTCAAATATTTGTTTTAATATTTGTTGGAAAAAAAACTGTTTTGATCCAAGTATCAGCTTCTAATTTCCTGAGAACATCATAATTATGTTTTAAAATACGAGTTTTTCATTGTTGGTGTATATATACTCATTTTTATCTGTTTAATTTTTTTGAAAATGCATACATTTTCTCCTCTGATACCACCTTTCAATTTCTGATAAATAAGCACACATATGCTTAATATCAGCTGCCATTTTCCAAAAGGATATCTATAGTATTCAGGTAGTAGCTTTTTATTTTTGATAAATGAACACATTTTCCTTCAAACATCAACTTGCAATTTCACTATCTCATCCCTAAAACAGCCATTCAACTTTCAAATTTTTGAGAACACGCTCTTTTTCTCCTCAAATACCAGCTTTTTGTTTTTAGTACTTGTTTGATGGACCTGTGAAATTATTAATTTTAAATACCAAAAATTATATTTGTATGTTATTTTGAATGACAATAAAACATTAAAAGGATGACATCCTTCAAGAGCTGTATACAGTCTACGTGTTAAATAAAAAAGAAATAAAAGTAAACCAGCTGTCATACATTTTGAAGAGCAAATTTTATACATAAAATTGTTCCAAGTAACACTGCAAACCAGTTCATTAAAACCATTTAAAGCTATTTGTTTTCATTTGCAAACAAAAAACCTGACGGCTTTATTAGCTCAAACGCAGGCTACTAAACACTAAAATGTCGAGGCTTTTCAAAGCGAGTTGCTACAGGCTACATTTTCAGTGGGTCACTGGCAGGAAAAGCTTACCAGAAAACACTGAGAGACAAATTACGATGTCCCGACACCGTATCAGTCCTGAGACCGACCGGCCCCTGGATGGCGGTGCCGACCACTAATTAGGATGTGACCGGACACTGTTTGGTCACATTCCTACATTTCCCTATAGGAGCATGCATTACATCAGTAAACCAGCCTTAATACATGCTCCCATAGGGAAATAGGAGGTGTTGTTCATCCCTGCACCCCTTGGCAGGCACGGGGTGCAAGGATCAACAGGGGTGCACCATAGGTGCCCCCTCACCCCCAACCAGAGGCTGCGCACCCCACGGGGCCTTGCTGGGGTCCCCCAAAAACGCTTTCTGACATGTTTTCCATGTCAGATAGGCCGGCATTAAAACCATGCTGTGCATCGTAATCCCAAGGATGGAAAGGCCCGCCCTTTGGAATTACGAGCCGGTTCCGACTGGCTGATGGGCTCCTTGAGCCCGTTGGAAGCTAGCCGGAATGACCAGCCAGTTTAGTTTCCGACTGTCAGCATTGTAATCCGGCGGTCGGAAAGTAAACCAAGGGGCCAATTACAATGCATCCCGGAAGGGTCCGACCGTTGGTCGGAGCCTTTACGGGCCACATTGTAATCGGCCCCTGAATGTAAAAACCCCACTATGAAAAAGAATTCTTGGAAATTGTAAAATGGACGCTCTCTGGAACTATGTAAATATGAATGCTAATACAATCCAAAGAAAACGTCAACTGTTCATAGCCCAGAATCTCTCTTACGAAGCAGCCTTTAGGTGTGTGACCTTGGTACTAAGGGCCGTTTATACGACATTTCCATTTTGCATTGCCTAAATAGTAAATTAAACAAATTGCTATTTAGGTAATGCAAAATAGAATGCACAAAAATAGAGATTTTCTGATAGTGATTTCTACAGTGTAAGAATCGCTATTGGGAAATCACTATTTAGGAAATGCTAAACTATTCGTTCCTATTAGCCTAATGAAAATTGTAAATTCGGTAACGCAACACTAAGGGGGGACATTAGGTTGACGGGCGGACTTTGTCCTCCCGCTATCCTATCGGACAACGGGACCGCCCGCCATAAGGGCGGGGGTCCCGTGGGGGGAATTAGGAAGCGCCCGCCACAGTGGTGGGCGCATCCAGCATTTTTAACATTGCGGCGGGCGGTGCAGAAAGCACCGCCCGCCGCAATGCTAAAAATGCACATTGTGCTTTTCAATGCACAACATGACAGGCACCGCGTGGTGCCTGTCATGTTGTGCATTGAAAAGCAGGGGAGTACCATAGGTACCCCCCATGTGCACCCCACACCCCCCCGGAGTCCATGGGTCCCGCAACGGGGCCCCGCATGTGTACTCCGCTTGCCTTTCGCCGCCACGGAAAGGCATTGACAAATGCCCATTGTAATATGGCTGTACAAAAGGGGGGTAGACACCGCCACCATATACAACCCTTTTCCGCCCTGGTCGCAAGGCGACTGGGGCGGAAAAGAAAGCGGACGGTCTTTCCGTCCGCCGCTGACATGTTAATATGGCGGGGGGTCTGTAAAGCAAGGATGGTGGGCGGATCACCCCCGCCAGGCTGGCGGGGGCAATCCGCCCGCCATCCTTATGGGCCCCTAAGACTTCCTATGGGCTAAGACCACCTTTGAAGCACCCAAAAAAAAAGTGGTGCACATGTAAAAAGCACAAATGCCCTAAGGGCATGTGCGCTACATGGCACTTCAAAAAATAGCATTTCCTAAACGCTCAATTGACATTTAGGAAATGCTTTGTACATGTGATTAGGGAATCAAAAATAGGAGATCCCTATATATGATGTCCTATTTAGGGAATCGCAAAATGCGATTTCTACTGGGTAGAAATCGTGTTTTGCAATTCTCTATCTGTCTTTGTACATAAGGAAGGAGAATTTAGCATTTCTCAACAGATCGAAATTGCGATTCGATCCATGAAGAAATGCTAAATTCTTTCGTACATATGGCCCCAAATGTAGTGTGCTATATTAAATGAAATGAACATAACATAAATGTAGACGCCAATAAACATTAGGGGCCTAATTACGATGTCGGCTGGAGTTTCCTCCAACCGATATCGCTGCAAATGTGGAACCAACTGACCTACAGTCGGCGGTCCCAGCACCGCAAAAAGGATGCGGCCACACATGGTGCTGTCGCAGACTTCCCTTTTTCAATGGGATCTTGTGCGGCGGGCCGAAACCGCCAGCAGCACAAGCTCCCATTGAAAAATGGAAGTTGTTACACATCACTGCACCGTGTAGGAGGCACCTTGTGGTTCCTGCCACACAGTGCAGCGATGTGAATGGGCACCGTAAGTGCCCCTCAGGTCCACATGCAGAGGGGCTAGAGGGGGAGGGGGCCCTGCTAGGGTCCCCAAAGTCACTTTCCGACAGCCTTTCCATGCCGGAAAGGCCGACAGGATCTGGCTGTTGGAAAGTACCATCATAATGCCGATGGCGCGAGTATTTAGGAACTGTATCTGCAATCTCAACCAAGGCTTCCAGTACCAGATCATCATTCTGGTAACAAGATTCATTGGCAGCCTGTACTATGCCTGAAAGCAGATCTGCAAAGTGTTTGAGATGAGGTACGTTTTGCTCGATGGCCGGCACAAAATTAGCTGCCACTCCCACAGCCGATGTCCTGTTCGTTGGACTTTCTTGATCCTGTATACACTGAACCAGCATCCGTCTGATGACCTCCATGTAAAGTTCTCGTTGATTTCCAAATGTGTAGGAAAGTTCTAAAAATTATGTGCAATGCAGCCTCTGGTAGTCCCACATTCTGGGAGTTGACTGAAACGAAGAGAAACGTAAGCGCTTCCATTCACTGGTTGTTACCATCTTCATCGATTAACTTTTTTTATGATAACCAATTTTATTGATTTTATGAAATCGCAGCAAAAATAACACCACCAGGTCACAGTATTTAAGACAAAATATAGACGGAAACACATCAAATCCACATGTGATATGGGGCACTTATTAGATTAAAAAACATCAGTGTTATTTTCATGATGTGCTTTCTGTTACTACTCAGATACTGCTCCATGTGATCTTGTATCAACATCACAGGCCAGGAACATCCAACTCTTCTCATTGTCCCTCATAAATGCACCAGTACCTTGTGGGTTCCATGACCAGTGGGTTTTGTTGGCCTAAATTAGAAAAGTCTGTGGACCACAGCTTGATTACAGGTGATCTGACAGATGCACTCAATAGCTACTCAGAGGTTGGCAGATCAACCCCCTTGAGGACTAAAAACATTCTGGAGGATTCATGATGCCATGACTAAGACAACTGTAATGAGTAGGGTATCCCTCTGTCACAATTACAGCAGATATCCACACAAGGGACCACCAGAGATAGTCCTTTTTACTGCAGAGGGGAATCAATCAATCAATCATGGACATTTGTATAGCGCGCTACTCACCCGGTGGGTCTCAAGGCGCTGGGGGGGGTGGGGTACGCTACTGTTCGAAGAGCCAGGTCTTGAGGAGATCATTCTTACCCTCCATAGTTTTAAACTATGAAGTGCTGGTAGGCGTACAAAATGCTTCGCCTTCTCGGACTGCAAACCTGTATGACCTCTTTGCCAGACGGACCGCGGCATACCCCATCACTGTTGCCTTGAAAAAGCTCCTGGGACTATATTCCTGCATAAAGCATGTGTTGAATGTCCTTTTTCTACATGAAAGAAATGTTGAATGAAGCCTGGAATATTCATTTCAATGTGTTCTTCTTATCAAGGGTGCAACTTTCCCATAGTTCATTCAATCCTTAGTGGTTTATTTCAGCCCTAACTATGCTCACAGAAGAGTTTCGACCCAGGCAATGCCTGAGTCAGGATGATAAGAGAGTGAAGATAATCCTTTTGTAACCATATTAAACCAGTGCACAATGTAACACATAGTGTCGGTATTATTAACACAGACAATAGGCAATCCTCCCATGGTCTTAAAAGTGAAACTAATGTGTACCTTTGCACATGACTATTTCTTGATATGTGAGTTGATAAAAATGCCACCTCTATCTAATGTGTCAGTTCAGTCCCAGTCAAAATTCCAACATGATTTTGACACATTGTATGAACATTTTGTTTTACTTATATCAAATTTATTCTCCAAGTGCTGCCAATTCGAGTATGTGTCATATAAATCTGAGTGAATACAGGTAGGGATCAACATTTAAATACATTTCAGAACATTGAAGTGATTGTGGAAAAGGCTGTGTGCCACCTTGTGTTTGCCTTACTATGCAGGGCATATCTCAGAAAGACACGCTAGCTTGTTAATTTCATTTTATCCTGTGTATCAAACACATTTTTATACTTCAGGATGAAAAATTATCACACAGTAGGCAGCACCATCATTTTTGTGTAGTTCCCAGGACACATTCTCATAAGTGTAAAATATGGTTGTCCAAAACAAAATTTTTATTGTGCTGTTGAAGAGTTACATAAGACATACAGCGTCCCGATCCCGGAGAGGCTGTGAGCATGAAAGTAATAATCACATAGCAAACAATTCAAACAGTCATTTAAATGTAAAAGATGACCCTAAGTCCCCCCTCCCATCACCCCCCCATTTATCCCACCCGGAACCCCCCTTTCTCCACCCCTTGCACAGCGTCGAAACAGTCCATAAGTAGAAATATAGCAAGGTATATGAAGTGTGTATCCCTCCTCACACGGGCTCAGTGTCCAAATGTCTTTCATCCGGTTCATCATGAGCCGGTGGCTCCAGCCATAACCCCCTGTACTCTGCCCACCTCTTCCAAATTTTGTAATGTTTCCGGGGGCAACCCCTGGCCTCAAAGATCGGGCGTTCCAGACCCATATAAAAGTCAAGTCCCCTCTTCCACACCCCCAACAGGGGGGCTCTGGGGTCTTTCCAGGCACGGGCCACGTCCCTCTTGGCCACCACGAGACCCAACAACAACAAGTGGCGTTTATAGACATTACCTCCCACCTGTTCTAGGACATGAAGGAGGCCTAATTGTGGCGTACGGGGAGGTCCCAGCCCAGCACCTCTGACAAGCAGTTCCACACTCCCGTCCAGAACTTCCGTAGACCATCACACGCCCAAACTGTATGCAGGAACGTGCCCGTCTCTCTGCCACACCTCAAACAATCAGGGGACGCAATCAAGCCTGCCTTCCATAGCCGTTCCCTTGTATAGTAGGCCCTGTGTAGGTATTTCAACTCAATAAAGCGCAGTCGTACCGCAATGGCCACCCCTCTGGGAGCCTCAAGTGCCTCTCTCCAATCTTCCTCCTCAAATGCACCCAGGTCGTGTTCCCACTTGGCCCGCAGCGTGTCTAGGGAAGTTGAGCAATGTGTAACCAGTGTTTGATAGATAGATGATATCTTTTTGCTCTCCAATTCCCCCATGAATACCTTCCCCTCCAGGGGGCTAAACTCGGGCAGCGAGTCGAGGCCCTCCAGGGCAGGGGCGATAGCGTGGCGGAGCTGCAGATATTTAAAAAATTGGGTCTGGGGAATGTCATATTCCTCACGTAACTCCTGGAACGACTTAAGGGTCGTGCCCTCGACCACATGACCCATGGCCGAGACGCCGATCGCGTCCCAGCCACGGAAGCCCTGCAGGGACAGCAACTCTGGCAACTGCCCATTCTGCCACAATGGGGTCTCCCTTGTCAGCCTATTCCACCATCCCATTCTACGGAGTGCGCCGCGCCATATTTGGAATACGGTTTGAGTGACCTCTGGAAGCCTCTTCCTCTTAACAGCCGAATATGGTATAGTGTGTAGCGTGTCGGGGTCCATCAGGAATCGCTCCAGGGCGTAGGCAGGGTCGCCTCGATCCCCATACCACCATTCCTTCAGTATTAACAGGTGGGTAGCCTGATAATAAGACAGGATATCTGACGTTGCCAGGCCGCCACAGTACGTGGACAGAAAGCACGTGCGGAGCGCCACTCTCGCCACTCCCCCAGCCCAAAGGAAATTACTAAGCGCCGAGTTCACCAGCCTGAACCACCGCGGTGATATAGGGTATGGGTGGTTTTGTAGTTGATATATGAGGCGCGGGAGGGCCACCATCTTAAAAATGGCCGAGCGGCCATATACGTTCAGGGGCATGCGGGACCACGTAGTCATATCTGAGCGGATACGCTCCCATACAGGCACTACATTGCGCGCCCAGGAGACTCCACGTACGTCTGTCAGAAATATCCCCAAGTACTTAAGTCCGCCTATCGCTTCCTGTAGCGCCCCGGCCCAGGACCCTAAGTCCCGCCCCTCCCCTAGCACCCACAGTATTGACTTGCGCAGGTTCAGGTGAAGGCCCGATACCTCTCCGAAAATGCGCATAATGCCAAGGACCCGCGGCCCAGATCTATTCAAGTCCGTAAGGAAAAAGAGGACATCATCTGCATATAGTGCAATTCTGTCGGAGTGTCCCGCAGTCCACTCAATGCCCCGCATCTGTGCATCTATTCGGACCCACGCCGCCAGTGGTTCCATGGCCAGGGCGAATAGATATGGTGAGAGGGGGCATCCCTGTCTGGTGCCTCTACCTATAGGAAAGGAAGCAGACACTGCCCCAGCCACTCTCACTGACGCCGTGATATCCGTGTACAGTAGTTGTAAATAGGATAAGAAACGGGGCCCCAGGTTTAATTGGGATAGAAGCGCACGGAGGTAGACCCAACTTACTGAGTCAAAGGCCCTGTCTATGTCGGCCAGTAGAAGGGCCGCAGGAATCCCTGCCGCTCGGGCCGCCTCTATCGCCACCTGCGCACGCCGAATATTGTGTCTTGTTGCCCTGTGGGGCATAAACCCGGCCTGGTCTGGATGTACGAGATCTGTGATGTATGGGAGAAGGCGATTGGCTAGCGCCTTTGCCAAGATTTTAGCCTCAGTATTCAATAATGAGATCGACCCATATGACTCGGGTTGGTCCGGAGGTCTTCCTGGTTTGCAGAAGACCACAATCTCGGCGTGCCGCCAGTCCCTCGGAAGTTGGCCACATTCTCTGGCTGCTTCTAACGCTCTGCCATAGTATGGACCCAATTGGAGGTGAAATTTCTTAAAGAATTCACAAGGGAATCCGTTGGGCCCGGGGGCTTTGTCTGTATTCAGTTCCCCGAGGGCCATACCCAGTTCCTCCGCTGACAAGGGAAGATCAAGCTTAGCCCGCTCCTCGTCCGAAATCGATCGTGGCGGAAGATCAGCCAGAAACTTATCCACGTCACTTGGCGAGAGGAGCTCCCGAGGGGCATATTGAGCCTCATAATATCGTGCAAATGTGGCCGCTAGGTCTGTCGGGGCAGTCATGGGCACTCCTGACTCGTCTCAAAGACATGGTAGGGACTGCGCGTGGAAAGTGCTCTGACAGAGTCTATATAGAATCGAGCTGGACTTATCGCCCCATTGGTAGATCCTACTCTGAGTCGCGAGCCACAACTGTCGAGCCTCGTCTAGCTGCAAGGAGGCATATGACTGTTGCATCAGCAGAAGACGTCTCACCTCTTCCTCACCCCCGCCAGCATTGCATCTATTTTCCTGATCCCTAAAATGGTCTGCCGCCTGAATTAGGTCTTCCCTACGCTTCCTGCGGGCGGCCGCGCACCAAGCAACATCTACCCCGCGAAGCGTGGGCTTCAGAGCCTCCCAGAGGGTCGTGGCATCCACGTCGGGGTGATCGTTATCACTCCAGTAGTGAGCAACAGCCTCCCTCATGTGGGACCGATAGCGTTCTTGCTGTAAGTGCCATGTGGAAAGGCGCCACCTGAACGGCTGCCTTCTCCTGTCCAGAAGGAGGTCTAGCACAACCGGGGAGTGATCCGACAGGCCTCGTGGTAGTATCTCTGTGGCATCCACCCTCCCGACCCAGGCATGGGGAACAAATAGGTAATCGATTCTAGAAAAGGACTTGTGCACCGGTGAGACGTATGTGTATTCGCGGTGTTGGGTATGTTGGTGCCGCCATGCCTCTACCCATCCCATTCCTCTCGCCATGCCATTCAGTTTAGTAGGTGTGTCAGATAGCACCTCACCCCCCAGCCTGTGCCGGTCCATCCGTGCATTCATCACATCATTCCAGTCCCCGCCAATGACTGCCATAACATTGGGGATCTCAGCCCATACTCCAAACAACTTTTCTATAAGGGCACCCTGCAGTGGGGGCGGAGCGTAAACACTCCCAAAGACAATCTGCTCCGTTCCTATCTTGCCCTGGATGAACACATATCTGCCCTGTGTATCAACCCACTGAGTTTCATGAGTGTAGGACAGCCTGCGATGCACCAGGATAGCTGCCCCCCGGGAACCTCTCACAAACCCCGCATGAAACACTTGCTAATAGCCATATCTCTGTAGGCTAAGGGTCTTGGAACCCATGAGGTGGGTCTCCTGCAATAGCAACACGTCAGCCCTGTCCCTTTTTCCTTGTCGCAGGACTGCCCCTCTTTTGATCCTATCTAGCATCCCCCGCACATTCCAGCTCATAACACGCATCGATGCCCTTTGCAGGCCCGCTTCAGAAGCCTCAACCGCCATCCATGGATAGGAAATCAGACAGTCCGTGCGTTAGAGGCCACACACACTCATCTTGCATTAATAGGACCCAAAAAAACACTGTGCTGTAAAACGCAATCCCCCTCCCTACACCCCCTTGTAGCACCCACCCAGCTGCCCCTTTGTCCCACACCCCTCCCACAACACTCCCACCCCTCCCGCACCTTCCACGCTGCCCACAACTCCCCCCCCACCCCCCTCCCTATACCTCAGTAACATTGAAGTACCTGTCGCTGTATAGACAGTCACCAGCCCCCAACGGGAGGCCAATGACCCACTATGCCAATGGATCCCAACCAACTGTCCACCCAATCCTAACTAACCCTTAACCCAACTAACTACTCTACTTTTCGGGGTGATGTCCGCCTTCTCACGAGCATCGCCCAACCTGCGTCCTGCCCCGACGCTGTGGGCGTGAGTCATACAGCTTGACGGTAAGCCACAAGGCCGAGTGGCGCGCCTGGCAGGTTCTGGAGTCATTCGTATCCGTCTAGGAATACGTACATAGAAGATCTAGGGCAGCGCATGTCTTCATGGCCCCGGCGCCGGAGCCTCATCTGCAATGTTGCCCCCCGACGCCCCATCCTTAGGTGGTCGGTTCCTCTGCGAACGTGCCCTCCAATTACTTCTGCTTCGTGACCTCCTAGGGGTCCTCGGGGGTCCCGTCGCTGAGGAGGAGTCAGAGTCTCTGCCCGGGGGGGTATGCACCTTGACCCTCACCGTCTCATCTGTCCATTCAAAGACCTCCTCCGGGGTGTTGAAGAACTGTGTCTTAGACTGGAACACCACCCGCAGGCGGGCCGAATAGAGCAGGGCATACTGGATTTTAAGTTCTCTCAAACGTGCCTTCGCCGCAGTAAAGGACTCGCGCTGTTGCTGTACCAGTTTAGTGTAATCTGGGAAGATCAGTACTTTGTGATTGTCATACATTACGGGTTCCTTATCCCTCGCCTGTCTCAGAATAGTGTCGCGGTCATGATAGTTGAGGAGTTTGGCAATGACCGGACGGGGGCGAGCTCCAACCGGCGGCTTCGGAAGAAGTGCACGATCTGCCCGTTCAATTATGAAGCATCTTGATAGAGAGTCCGGGGGGAGCCACCCCTCCAGCCACTGTGTTAGGAATGCCTCCATGTTGCCCTTCTCACAGTCCTCCGGTAAACCCACGAATCGCAGGTTGTTTCTCCGGGCCCGTCCTTCAGCGTCCTCGGCCCGGCATGCCAGGCCCTTCTGTATTCCCTCCATAGCCGCCACTTTTCTCTTTAGGATCACTACATCGTCCTCCACCTCCGTGATTCTGGCTTCAGTTTCCGTTATGCGGGCCACCGCATTGCGTAGATCTTGACGGAGCAGTGTGACGTCGGCCCCAACTGCCCCAATTTTTGCGTCCAGTGAGTCTCTTGACTGCGTTATAGCCGCCAATAGAGCCGCATTGTCCTCAGGAAGTCCCAGCCCCAGGCCTGATTGAGTATCTTTCCGCTGCCTTCGGCGTCGCTCCCGGACTCGGAGAGCTGGCCCAGGTCTTGCAGCCGCCCCCAGCGCCGCCGCACTTCCGGCCGGACCTCACTTAACTCGAGGTCCCGGCTCCGGCACGCGGCGTAGGCCTCACCGCTTCGGGATGTGTTCTGCCGGAATGCCCGCTCAGTGTGCGCTCAAAGTGCCACCGGAGCTCACTCCCCACTGTTGGCAAAGAAGGGCTTAGTCAGGGAGTCCGCAGGTCGGGGCGATGTAGGAGATTGTATAAGGATATTGTGTCGGCGGGACGGAGCTCACTTAAGCCGCGTCCGCCATGCTTGCCGCCTTGGCCACGCCCCCAAAATATGGTTTTCAACCCAAGTGGATGTCACATTATATATTAATATTGCTTACATCCTCTAGGAGGGAAAATATGATAAAATCCTAAGCCTTGTAACTCCCTCTCGTAATGTTTTTTATTGTGGTAGAAACCCATGATCTCTATATAAAACAATCCTGCTGTACTATGATCATATTTCTTTACTCTAACCATCATGATAACATTATTTGTAGCACTTGGAGCAGATGTATAAATATAGCATTTTGCGATTCCCTAATTGCGAATCACAAGGATACGCAATTAGGGAATCACAAAATACAATGTATGTAGTTGTATAGTACACCTTTTACGAGGCATAGGGGGGTCGCAAATGACTTACCTCATGAATATTAATGAGGTAGGTCGCAATTTGCAACCCCCGAGGAAGAGCAAAAATCATGGGGATGGTGGCCTACTGAGATCAGCAGACCACCATGTCCGTGATTGCTTTTAAATAAAGCAGTTTTTTTTTGTAAAGCAGCCCGTTTTCCTTAAAGGAAAACGAGATGCTTTTCAAAAAGAAAAAGAAAAAATTTTCGTTCCAGTATTTAAGAGCAGGTAGGGGTCCCTGGGATCATTGCCTGCTCTTAAAAATGGTTTTGCATATATTCACAAAGGAGAAGGGGTACCTTGGGGACCGCTTCCCATTTTCAAATGGGTTACCATGTACTAGAAGTAGGTGGTAAAATGCAAATGTTTTGCGACCGCAGTTGCGGTCACAAAACATTCATACATACCTATGTGATTCGGTATTAGGAGGGGACTCCCTAAACACGCCCCTACCTAATACCGAATCGCAAACCCATTTTGCCATTAGGCAACAGGTTACCGAATCGCAAAATTGGGTTTGCTACATCGGAAAAGCAAATTTTGCGTCGCAAATGGTCAGATTCTGCAAATTCGCCTGTTTGCAAACGCAAAAAGGCTTGATACATCTGGCCCCTAGTTCTGTTTGATTAGTCTATGGTTAATATTGAGTACCTTACACTCTACTTTTATCTTTTGTGTTCCATTTATCTTTTATCAATTTCTGCAGTTAGAAACATAACTTTCCCACATAGATATCCAAATATATTACAGAATTTGTCATCCAAAATGCATTGTATGCCTCATTGAATGGTAATATTAATTCCATGTTTTAGATATGTCTAGAAGTTGGATTGCCCTTCAAATATGCATCCATAATTCTTCATCAAAGTTTAGGCCACATGGAGGGATTTTCCAAGTCCACTATATATTTGGATTTTAATGTATTTAACATCCATTTTCTAGTTCCACCTCAGAAATTTCCCAACATGAACTAATGCAAAGATCGACAAAAAATGCAATTACCTTTGTGTGGTTCCTGAAAGTGCCTAAGACACTGTTTAAAAGCCAACTGTTGTTAAAAACTCGTTTTCACTGCAAAGATAGCACTCGCCTATGTATATGTTGGGGGCAAGGACTGTGTATTATGCACACTACAAGGTCAGTCCTTCAGAAACTCTATTTTATAGGTGATCTTTTCTTTTGGTGTATTCCCTTTCGCACATTTGTCCTGAACCAGGTCTTTGGTTTTTTTACCCTCTTCTTCTTACATCTTGGCACCAGCCATTCTTTTAATTATTTTGCATGTTTGCATATAATTTCAGGAATGGTTCTAATGATGGTTCTCGTAACATTGTCCATTTTTATGATGTCCTAATTTCTTTGTAGCATCTTTATGTTTTATTTAGGCTCCTCCTTATATAGCATGTGCATCTATGAAATCAACAATACAAGAGTTACAGACAAGTAGCATTTTTCCATTCTTTTATAAAATCATGCAAAACAATGTTGTACCTCTTCTCTGCCAGAAAACAGAAAAGGTATTTTGCATTTTTGATTTCAAAATAGCAATGGGTAACCATGAATTTTATGTTTCCTCCCAAAAGGAGTACAGAAACTTAACTACAGAACATTTCCACCATTTATGGTGGGATTACCATCTGATTGTTGCTGGTGGTATATCTAATCATCACATGTGTGTTGTAACCAGTTCCTCCACTTTACCCAAGCCATGCCGGCCTTTGGAGAGCACAGACCTTTAAAAGACTCTTCACTGTTTCACTATGGGCCAGGTGTCCACGGTGTCACTGGCACTGTGTGTGCAGGGCACTACATATATAACATTCCATAAAATTCAGAGAACCAGCTCCACCAGCAGAAAACATTTCTAGGTGAGTGTGATATGTTGACACAGCAATGTTTAGGAAGGACAGAAACCAACAGAGGCAGCAAACCTCCTTATCGAGCCTTCAGATCTATCAATTCCCTTTGCCCTACAGTTGGATGTATGGAAACGAGAGCTGACCTGGAAAGCCCAGTGCACAGTTTGTTTGTGGCTTGTGTGTGAAAATCATAAGTGCTGCAAACAGCAGCCGCTTGTATTCTGGTCACGCTTTGCTACTGTGTGCTTGGGCTAAACATTTACTGCAGACAGGGCACAAAAGCATAATTTTGAGAATTTTGCAGAACAAGCGTAACATGAAATTATGCACGATTACGCCAGTGTTGCGTAAGCGGCGACTTTGGTGTAGCTCTACAAGGTGTGCTTTCCCACTCACTGGTGACATGGGTGAAATTGGCTCAATGCACCAGCGATGAATGTGAAAAACAGGTTATCGTAGCCCGGCAAAGTACTACTCAATGTGCAATTGACATGGAAATATTGCTTTTGCTCAGAAAGGGAGCAGGGGTATCATGGTAACAGTAACAGACCTTATTTTGTTAGTCACAGTATCACACACACTGTACAAAGAAGAATGAAGACTATTAAATAAGAGTATTTACTACTATTTCTCAGTTAATCTAAAACAGCTACATAGATTATAAAAACAGCAAATAGAACTTTATAAATAACAGGAATAAAATAAACATTCTAACATGGGTAAAATGTCTTCTGGAACACCCTAATGCCTATTTCTATGCACTACACGAAGAGAGTATGGAAAGCAGAGCAGCTAGCAGTCTAGAGTTTCTGAGGGAGAAGAGGTGCACTGCATGCCTTGTTGACAGCAAAGGCTGTCCTTATCAGCTGAGGTGTGAAAACGGGCAAACATCCTCTGCGGTGGCGGTTTTCTTTCGGGATTCAGTTTTATCGGCCTCAGTCTTCAGGCAAGATGTAGCATCTGTGAAGTGTGCAGGCAGTATGTGTGTTTATGGAATAATCTCAGGCAAGTATCAGGGCAAAGGACTTCTCCTTACAAGTGTTCTAATTGCAGTCCTTCTATACCAAATCTTATCAGAAATTGGAATTTATGACATAAGTTTAGGAATGTCTGACACAGATTGTGTGCATCAAGGTGTCCATCCCAGACGTTTCCTTATGAACATGTAAGGTAAAAGGACTTCAGTTCAGGCTAAACAATTTCAGCTATATGTCTGCATTTGCTCCTTTTTAACAATGGCATGGTGAATAATTGACAATTGACCCAGACTAACATCTCATCAAGTGTTACATCTATGTCGTTAATCGAGTGACTTGATGCTCTCACTGTTCTTATAAAGATAAAGTTTGATGACATCTGCTTAGAAAGGCAAACATGACAATAATTCTGCATAAATCAGGACAAAATGGAGACATCCATTGTCTAAGATTTGGAAGATGGCGGGTGACTTCCATCATCTAACATGGAATCGGGTCCTACATAAGATAAGATGGAGTCAGACCATAGAGCTTTACATCACTAGAGCAATGGAAATTTTGCCCTGGTTTACTGACCCCTATAGCAGCATCTCCATGGAAAGGCCACATATCCACTAGTCCACCCACTGGTGGTCAGCGGTGAAGGCTCCCGCAAGCGCTTTCTTTACATTAGCAGAAGCTGCTGCCTGTAACTCCCTGATCGCATTAAGGGTGGTTGGCTGTTAGGTGGACCACCCTCCTGATGAGTCAAACTTCATAGATTTGTTATGAGGATCTGGATTTTTTTTTCTTCTTCATGTTGACTCTTACCACACTCAACTTTGTGGACATTGAATACATTAACTGAGATGGGTAATTGCTGGTAAGAAGCTAATAATGTATGATTTACGGGTTCAAAGGGTATGGCAGAAGGTGTCAGAATTGTTGTGAAGGACAGAGTGCAGTATTGTGTCGTAAACACATGCTTATTATTCTTGAATTTGTTAACGTTTGATAACCTAGACATTAAACTTGTTTAGAAATGTGAAATGTGTTTTTGAAAGTGTGACTTATTGCAAAAAAACTGAACCAATAAGGACTTAAAATAATAAGTATATACACATTAAAGTATATACTTAACAAACGTGAAATACTGTTCTAAAATTATTTCTCCTTCCAAAGAGAGAGCAAGTATGTTTTCCACCATATGTGTCACCTACAGAATACAAAATTGCCCTGTTCCCCACCATTTACTCTGCAGTCATATATATTGTGCAAAGTTGAGTTGCTCTGTTTATTCTATTGAATAATGCTCGTTCTGTGGAATAATGGACTGTGCATTAGCTCCTGAATAAGTATGGGGGTGGACGTGGAGAGGTTGAAAAATGATCTTCAATAAATCAGGTTTTGTCTGATTGATTACAGGTTCGCAACAGCAAAGCCAGCGGCTACTGCCTGGACCAAGGATCCGAAGACGACGACAAGGCCATCCTCTATCCCTGCCATGGGATGTCCTCTCAGGTAATTTTGATACCTGTTCACCACCCTCTGTTGGATCATCAGAGAAAATATACGAATTATAAACTAAACAATACCATGGTCTTAATGGACAACTTAGCAAGTAGTTGCAAAGTACGAAAAACATATAAAAGCCAGTGGTTTAAGAAGTCTGGCTCAAAGACCACACTGTCTTTGCATTCCTTATTATTTAACTTTTTTGAACAACAGGTGAATTAAGGGGTCGATTAGGGTGGCGGATGGACAAAGTCCGTCCGCCATCCTGTCTGGGGCAGGGACCGTCCACCACAAGGGCGGAGGTACCGTGCCCCGAATTAGGATGCACCCGCCACAGTGGCGGGTGCCTCCCGCATTTTTAACATTGCGGCCGACGGTGCTGAAAGCATGTTGTGCGTTTCACAGCACAACATGACAGGCACCGCGCGGTGCCTGCCATGTTGTACTGTGAAACGCAGGGGGGTACCATAGGTACCCCCCATGTGCACCCACCATCCCCTCCTTCACCCTGGGGGCTCGCGACGGGCCCCCAAAGCAAAGCCCGTACGCCTTTCGGTGGCGGCATTGCTGCCACGGAAAGGCATCTGCATCCGGCCATCGTAATATGGCTGGCGGTGTCTTCCAGACACCGCCAGCCATATGAACCCTTTTCCGCCCCGGCCACAAGGCGACCGGGGCGGAAAAGCGGTGGACGGTGTTTCTGTCCGCCGCGGTCCCCCCGCCATTGTAATATGACGGGGGGAAATTGGTGGAGGACGGGCACAGATGGCAGACGGATCGCCACCGCCTGCATGGCGGTGGTGATCCGTCCGCCATCCTAATCGGCCCCTAAGTTTTTACCAACAGCAAAAGCCGTCTGTACTTAGTCCTAAAACTTGTAGTGGGTGAAATAATCAGCTAAATGGATGTCTAGTAAGAGAAAAGCCACTCAAAACCTACTATTGTAATAATAAAATTCTCTCTCGAAATAGACTTGAGAAACATCTCTCCAAAAATATCCTCCATTTTCTATCCTGACTAAGGTTGTGAAAAATTTGAGGTCGCATTTGATAACTTTTTTTATCCCATCAGCGGACTTACCAGCACTAACAATATTGGTAACACTGGGGAGTGGCAAAATCAAGTCCATTTATCAGGCCACTTCAAATGAGTGCCTTTGTAGCAGAATGTGACCAAAAAATAACTTTTGATGAGAAAAAGCGTGTAGAAAAAACCTTTTTTTTTTAATAGGAAATTTTAAGAGAGCAAAAGTTTGAGATTATGTATTTTCTTGAAGGTGCAAAATTTGTTACCGTTATAAAAATTTAGCATTGAAATTATGATTTTCTGCATCATTAATTAGGAGTTTCAATGTCTTGGTTCATTGTTTGTGCCACATCACGCAGCTGTCTTGAGTTTCTATTCACTACAAGTGTTATTAATCTATTAGGGAGTTTTTATTTAGAAGCATTATCCATACTGGCCTGTGAATTTCACTGGAAGGCATTTTTTAATATTTTTTAGGGTGTAGAAAATTTGTGGTGAACTCTTACCAGAAATGTCTAGCTTATGATAAGGTACGGGGCCTAAATTTCCACACACATTTTAGAACAGGGGTGTCCACTGTCGGTCCTGGAACCATCCTAGCTTTTCTGGTAGAGAACTGTTTCCAGAAACCAGGGCACAAGTTGGGGATACAAGTTGGTACATGGCGTCCACCTACTTTTCACAGGGTGGACGCCGTCCCCCCTGCCAAGAAGTTGGACCCCACAGAAATATGCTGAACTTGACCCGATGTAATTTTCAGACACATGCCTGCACGTTGTCCTCTTTCCATTGCCAGCAGCAACGACAAAAGTTAAGAGTCTAATGGCAATTTAGAGACACCTAAAATTCATCATCCCATGTACAGAGAAGTCCCAAATCAAAAGCAGCACAGAGAAATCTAAATCTGTACATAAAACATATTAGTGACCATACCGATTGCCGGGTTTCTGCATGTCCTTCCCTCAGGCAGCGAGAGGGGGCTTTTTTATTTTCACCACCAGCTGGGCCAAAGATAAAGGGCAAAGTTAAGGGGCCATCAGACCTCCTTTTGATTGAGTATCCTGAATGGACACGACTTAGAACCTTAAACTTAAATACAAATGCCACAGAGGGGAAGCAAATGCTCACAGCTTGTTATCTCTTCACAGGTACTTAAGAGAGGCATATTTTGCCTTTGTTAACTCCCTGTATATAAGTGCATGCACTGCAAGATTGTCAGAGGTGTTGGTCTTTCCCAATATTTACACACAAAACAATTTAAATAGCACTTTTTTATTTCTTTTATAGCACTTCCCATCCCAATGCAGGGTGTCAGAGAGCTTTACGTAACATGCACATTATACATTGACAATTATTTATGTAAGTGTGTAAATCAATATACAGGATGTGTTACATGAGACAATGAGGGTTATGAGATGTAGGAGTCACATGTCCTTCATAGCTCACTGTGCTCTATTAGAAGGATTACAATTTATGAACTGCAGGAAACAAAAGGATCTCTGTGTTCAAAACAGTAACTCACTTAACTATCCAAATAAAATACAAAATCTGTCACCTGCATGTTACATGATGTGTTCTGCAGGAGTCACATTAACCTACTACTTTGATACAAATCTGCTACTACTTAGAACACAGATCCCCCTCAACAAATGCTTTAACCTCCAGAGTTATCTCACAATTATTATTTTCCCTGAGATTTACTGGGCATCTTTCCAGGAGATGCCTTAACCCCATAATGTTTTTTAGAATGTAGACTTTGCAACCAATTAAGCAGAAGATATCTACTACCATTTCTCTACTTGTTGCCAGTGTCCTTGTCGAAGGGTTTTAAAATAAATAAATGTATTAGTTGAGGCCATATTTTGCGTTTGGATTGTGCCACTTTTTGATACAACCCTGATGCAAAATCTCATTTCATAATGCACTTAAATTTACTCATGATACATGGGTGAGGTCCTAATATCTGATATCACTTCTTGTGAGGTCACTTCCAGTGATGCCACATGCGATGGTATGCATTGTGATATCATGTGCTGTGACATCACGCTCCATAATTTCACTTGCATACTGCCTAACTTGGTTAGTCCCCCTCACTTCTTTTTAGGTATCGCATTCGAGACCTCTTGTATATACTTTAGTATATACTTATATGTGTATGTACTTTGTGGGATCTGGAGATTAATACGTCTGGTTCAATTAAACGAAGGTGTGATGAAGTTCAATCAATGAATTGTAGAAGTGAGCTTTCACATTTTATTCATGGCTCAAAGGTGAAGTTCAAATAATATATCCATCATTGTTATTTTATCCAACGTTGGGTGTATTCAAATCAAAACAATCACACATCCCGATGCATTTTGGGCCACGCCCTTCTTCAGGGGAATACTCTACAAAAAAACAATCCACAAGGAAACCGTTCAATATGTTAACCAAATGAAACAAACTAAACTGCAAGAATTCTTGAGCAGTCTAACAGGGTGAGAATCAAGGTAATAATCATGCAAATCAGGGTGATACTCATGCCATGCTGAATAATTCAAAACAAAATGTGCACCCCCGTGAGTCGAAAATAAAAGAAAACATCTATATGTGTTGAAAATCCAGTGATTTCCTAAAAAATCGACAGGTATAGTGCAGTACATAGAAAGAACCTTGTGCAGCCCAAGTGTTAATATCAGAAAAACGCTAATGCCAAAGGTGCTCGAAAAGACGGTAAAAGTGAGATACAAAGCGCCAAAAACAAAAGTGACCAAACTTAACTAATTACTAGTCGGGTCCCAGAAGGGTACTTACATAGTGCAATCGTGCAACATGCTACGCGGGGTACCGCGGAGTAGGTAGTCAGTCAGTGAAAGTGTGGTGATCGCGTGTATGAAGACGCGAGTGCTCATGAACATAGACAAAGGACTGAAGGTATGAAAAGACTGTAGGGGAAGTTACCAAAGTGTGGGGGCCATATTGAAAAGGATAAATGAACAGTAAAATAAGCACCGAAGGGTCAAAGAGAGACAATAACACAAACGGAAACAAAGAAAAATAAACAATAAACAGATAGATGAGGGAACATGAGTAAAGCACAAATAAAGAGAGTGAAGCACATATAAAAAGAATCACAGATAACACAAAAATTCCATGCGGTCATTAAGACCGTGCGGCACCATAGTGGACATAAGCCGGATCCAAAAGTTTTCTCTCTTCAAGAGAGTGTTTTTATTGTTCCCAGCTTCACTCTCTTTATTTGTGCTTTACTCATGTTCCCTCATCTATCTGTTTATTGTTTATTTTTCTTTGTTTCCGTTTGTGTTATTGTCTCTCTTTGACCCTTCGGTGCTTATTTTACTGTTCATTTATCCTTTTCAATATGGCCCCCACACTTTGGTAACTTCCCCTACAGTCTTTTCATACCTTCAGTCCTTTGTCTATGTTCATGAGCACTCGCGTCTTCATACACGCGATCACCACACTTTCACTGACTGACTACCTACTCCGCGGTACCCCGCGTAGCATGTTGCACGATTGCACTATGTAAGTACCCTTCTGGGACCCGACTAGTAATTAGTTAAGTTTGGTCACTTTTGTTTTTGGCGCTTTGTATCTCACTTTTACCGTCTTTTCGAGCACCTTTGGCATTAGTGTTTTTCTGATATTAACACTTGGGCTGCACAAGGTTCTTTCTATGTACTGCACTATACCTGTCGATTTTTTAGGAAATCACTGGATTTTCAACACATATAGATGTTTTCTTTTATTTTCGACTCACGGGGGTGCACATTTTGTTTTGAATTATTCAGCATGGCATGAGTATCACCCTGATTTGCATGATTATTACCTTGATTCTCTCCCTGTTAGACTGCTCAAGAATTCTTGCAGTTTAGTTTGTTTCATTTGGTTAACATATTGAACGGTTTCCTTGTGGATTGTTTTTTTGTAGAGTATTCCCCTGAAGAAGGGCGTGGCCCGAAATGCATCGGGATGTGTGATTGTTTTGATTTGAATACACCCAACGTTGGATAAAATAACAATGATGGATATATTATTTGAACTTCACCTTTGAGCCATGAATAAAATGTGAAAGCTCACTTCTACAATTCATTGATTGAACTTCATCACACCTTCGTTTAATTGAACCAGACGTATTGGTCCCCGTTTATTGTGCGCAGAGGCGCTCTCTCAATTAAGTGAGCTCTGTATGAGTACCTGGGTTTACACACTGTTAGTGCAGACAGTGTTTCCTCTCGCAGCACACTCAACTCTTTAAAGGACATTACCTAGATCACGCTTAGCTGTGCGAGCTCCTTTCTTATTTTAGGATCTGGAGATTAGCCATAGGACTTGTCTGGTTCCGCTTAGGGACTTTTTTTTCTGCTCAACTGCCTCTATTTAACTGTCTTGATAGAAAACGACCAGTAGAGGTCAGTAAAGTACCAGAATTGCCTCTATTTAACTGTCTTGATAGAAAACGACCAGTAGAAGTCAGTAAAAGACCAGTATTGCTTTCTGCTGAGGGAATTCTTTTTCTATTTTTCTGGCAACTGCCTCTATTTAACTTTTTTGATAGAAATCGTCCAGCAGAGGTCAGTAGAATACCAGAATCACTTTAGCATTCTCTAGATTCCAGTCCATAGAAATTGTCTCCCACAAGCACCCGTAGACATTAATATTTTTTTCAAATCTTGTATTTTCTGTGATATGTCCACCGAAGGCCCTGATTTTATATTAAAAACAAAGCTTTGGACTCTACCATTTCCTGCTGAAAGGCAAAATTTCTCTCCATGTGTTCCCATGCCCGGCGTGTCACGCAGTTTGGTGCTAACTTTCCCTCCATGTTAAAGAACAGTAGATGTTTCAGCACCCAGACTAATGTGCTGCATGGCTAAACACATATAAGGTCCCACAGACGAGACCGATTGCATTACAAATGCTTGTTCTAGTACTTGTACACTGCCAGAATCTAATATCCCTCACAGCCCATGCGCCCAGCGCCTCTGAAGGACTGGCTGGTGTGTCTTCATGCCTAGGTGTTTGCTTCCTGTTGGCACCGTTCATTTGTATTCCACAAAGAGCAGCCCACGGGAGGACATGGGGGGGCTTTATCTCAGTTTCACATTCGGCCGAAAAGCAAAGTCTGCGATCGCATTGGCGCTGCACACTTAATTACTGATTACCCAGCAGGAAAGCTGGTATCATCTGAACCACAGATTGCAAAATTAATTCAGCTCTGAGAGGATGGAGGCAGCAGCCATAGGAAGGCAGGGACTGGGACGCCAGGCCATGCGTTTGGGAGCTGTTAACCTGCAGGTGCAGTGATTTTGCGGCATCCCACAGTTTTCTATTTGGGTTTACCGGTGACATCAATATATATATAAAAAAAGAAAGCTAATTATGGACTTTTAAATCAGACATATCTGCCAGACATTTGTTGTAGATCTCTCAGAAGCTCACCCTGGCTGTTTATATGTGATTTTGAATGTGCCTAAGTGCTGCCGTCGGCCGTTGGACGTCGCGAGCACTACCTTCCTAGTGCTGCGCACGTCCAACGCGGCCCCACCCATTTTGCAGAAGTGCCATACTGCTGCGAAATAGCGGCTGTGGCTAACGGATTAATATAGCAGAATAGCAGAATACACAGGGTGCCAGAGTTGCTAAATTATGTGGCCAGAAAAGGAAAATTATGCAGCATAATGCAGCTCATTTAGTCATGGTATTATTACCTCATTATTTTGTCATTTTCACACATTTTAACACTATCTGGGCAATGTTTTCACCACATCAGTACCAGTTGACACCCAAATTCAGAAGTAAGCAACTGAAAGATCTGTGGTCAAAATTTGCGAAGTACCTTTCACTGCACAGCAACGTGTTGCTTTACTTTTTAGTAACTCCTGATCCATTTACGCTAGAAATGTGCAGCAGTTGATGGAATAGGTCGCAAATGCGGCAAGTTGATAATTATGCAGAAAACGTCATGGCTGCAAAATCAAATCATTCTAGTGGCCCTGATTATAGCCCACTGCTGACCAGTGGCGGATCGCAGAGGGAGTGCTGCTGGGCGGTGAGGCGGGGAAGGGAAGGGCGGGGGGGGGGGGGGTAGCGGAGTCGGACGTACGACGGCCAGGAGTAAAGTAAGTAAATAAATAAATAAAACTGTTTACCTTGCGCTTACGCTTGTTGAATCACCAGCTTCGGATCTGTAAACTGTGCTTTGCCCATGCCGTTCACTAGAGTTGAGCGCTAGTGCCTACATGAAGGGAGAGGACGATCTTGGGTTAAGGAGCTTGACCTCTTGAAGGAGTAGGGACAAAAGGAGGCTGAGGAATCCTGTAAGGAAAGTCCAGCAGAGAGATTCCTAGCACAAAGAAGGCCAATTTTAGTGTATTGTACCCCTGGATAAACAGTGAAACGAGTGCTGCACTACTGGTTGGCGCTACAGTAATGTGGTGAAAAGGCCCAACAAAGAACCATGAGTCCTGAGACATCATCTATCTCGTGTCTGCGCCTCCCAGGTTTTACTGGTCTTCCAGATCTCAACAGCCTCAAGAGTTTGGATTTAATTTTTGTGAATCTTCACTTTCACCTCAAATGTATTCATTAATTAGTAAAGAGTTGGAGCACCCTGGGTTCGGCTTTGAAGCGTGAGGGCGCCATCGGGGTGAGCATCCCTACTCCATGCCCGATGAACTGCAGGATATCGAGGAAGGAAGGGGCACTTCTTCACTTCTCTCCTACTTTCTTCCACCTTCCTTTTCTAACTTTAACCTTCGATTACTATAACGGGGTACACTTAGGGCCAGGTGTAGGTGGCCAAATACTGAGCGGTAACGCAGACATTTGCAGACTTTCTGCGTTACCAACTGATATTTGGCTGAGAGCAATGTAGGTGAGTTTCAACCTACTTGCAAAATAAGGAATCGCAAAATTGCGATTCCTTATTTTCCTCTTGCATTAAAGGTATCGGAAATAGCGATTCCTTAAATGCAATGTAAGTAGCACTAAAGAAAATACACTTCAGCCTTAAGGAATCGCTAATTACCACCAACTTCAAGTTGGTGGTAAGTAGTGATTTCCTTTAAAAAAACACTTTTTTGCCTTTTTAAAAGTGTCATGTGGCACACATCCATGCCCTTAGGGCATGGATGTGCGCCATATGTGCACACATGCACATTTCAGGGGTGCAACAGGGTGTCCTTTGGACACCCTGGCACCCTTGAAATAGCTCCCGCTATTTGTGATTCTGTAATACCGAATCGCAAATAGTAAATATCTTCCCATTCATTCCTATGGGCCTCCTAGCCCTTAGGAATGAATGGCTAGGTATTCCTTATGAACAAATCTCAATTAGCAATTAGTTATTAAGGATTCTTAAGGAATCGCTAATATTTTAGCGATTCCTACCTACATTCAATTTAGCGAGTCCTTAATAGCAATTCGGTAAAAATCGCTATTAAGGACTCGCTAAATTGGGGGCGTGGCCACGGTGGCGTGCGGAATGGCAGCTCCGCAGTGAAGCTCGTCCGAGCGGGCGCCCTGTGACGGCACACGGAGATGCAGACCGGTGTTCTGAAACACCCCTCGAGCCTGCAAATGCCCTCGGATGGCACCGGACCACGGTAGAGCCGTTTCCGAGCCGCTGGAGCGGCCGGACGCAGAGAGCACGGCGGAGGGGTCCTGAAGCCTCCGGGCGCCGGCGCCATCTTCCCTCTGCGCTGGAGCACCGGGTGAGTCCCGCTCTGCCTTGAATGGCCGCGGCGTCCTCCCCCCTAGGTAGCGCTCCCTTGCTGGGTTGTTGTGGGTGCCGCCGCCGCTGCGCAGTCCCTGCTCCCCGGGGTCCCTGTTCTCTGGCTGAGGTCGAGGCCTTCGGCCCGGGCGTGCAGAGGAGCCGGGGCCTGGGGTTTGGGCTCGCGCGGCTTGGGGGTGGTGCCTGCGGGGCCTTGCCAGGGGTGGGGAGGGGGGGGTCGCACGGCTGCTGGTGGGCCGGTAACTTTATTCCTCGCGGCCCGGCGGACCCGCTGTGCCTCTGTGCTTCATACGACTGTGCTGCCTCGTGAATACTACTGTGCTGCCTCGTGAAGCTCCACCATATGTACCCTGAGCACGCCAACGACTAAGATGGGGACGCGCTGCACGTGGTGCCCACATAGAAGCGGTCCGTTGCCCTACCAGTGACTGACCTGTGCCTCCTTGTACTCTCTCTCCTGCTCTGGGCCCACACCACTTGCCTGCTGCAGTTGCCGGGTGGGGGTTATACCCGACCACCTGCACAACAATTGATCCCTGCTCTCCGCCATTGTCGCTGCGTTTGCGACCCCGACACACGACTGCTGCCATGGGGAAGAAATACCCGGCCCAGAGGACACTTACTTTTGATAAACCTCTACCGCCTGCTTCGGACCCCCCTCCGGGTGCGGTTTCGAGTGCACAGGAGGCACCAGCTATTGCCGACGCAACGTCCATGATGGCCGCCATGTTGGGGGAGATGCGCGCTGGCTTTAAGGCGCTGGACACTCGCTTTGATAGTTTGGAAAAGAAACTGGCTGACGTCGGCTCTACGGTGCAGGCTCACGACCGAAGACTGGACCTAGCAGAATCGAGGGTGTCTGATTTGGAGGACGGGTCATCCAAGGCTCTGAAGAGGCTAGAGCGGGTCGAGAAAATTCTCAAGGACGTGGCCATCAAGAATGAGGATTTGGAAGCCCGGAGCCGGCGCAATAATATCCGTATCCTTGGCGTGGCGGAGACGACAGCTACCGGCCGCTTCGATACCTTTGTGGAGAAGCTCCTCGTTGAACTGTTTGGCAGGGACACCTTCACGACTGGCTTCGTGGTAGAGAGGGCCCACAGGACTTTGGGGCCTAAGCCGATCCCAGGCCTGCCTCCTCGGCCCATCATCGCCAGGATGATGAACTTTCGCGACCGCGATGCCGCCCTCCGGGCTGCGCGGGAGATGGGTGAGGTGCAGTGGCAGGGGAGTAAGCTGTCTTTTTTCCCGGACTACACTTTGATGGTGCAGGAGGCACGTCGGAAGTACACCAGTGTTAAGGCGGCTCTCCGCAATCTCGGCCTGAAATACAGCATGCTGTACCCTGCCCGGCTAAAGGTGGACGTTCATGGCAGGTTCCGTATCTTTGACTCTCCGGCTGTCGCTCAAGAATTTTGCCGCTCCTACTCACAGGGGCAGGGTTCAGCCTCTGGATCTAGACCTACATCTCCGCAGCAGCCGGACACGCAAGCTAGTGCAGATTTATTTGCTGACTCTGCCCGGGGCTGATCACCTGGGTCACTCCTGCTGGGGTTCAATTGTCAACCGGGGTGTGGTGTTTTCTCCGGTTTACCATGCTTGCTAATATCTCCAATTTTGTGCTGTTGGGTTGCCCGCTCGGGGGATGGCGTTGCCTCCCCCCATGGCGTATGCCTATGTGTTTTGCTCTTCTTTCTGGGGCGTTTTACGCTTCTGTTTGCAGAAATGTTTTGAAGCTTTGTATTACTGTTCATTGTTCTTCTGCTCTGTTGCTCGAAACCTAGATGGGTTCTGCCTCTCTTGGGAAGCGGGGAGGCTGGGTGGCGGGTGGGGGGGGAATATGTGTGTTCTTTATGGTCCCCTTTTATTTTATTTTTCTTATTCTTATTGTCTTTTGCTTGCGAGGCACATATAGTTGGTTGGCTGCATCACTGTTTCTTGCTTGCACATTTTGATCTGATGCCATGGCCAGGGTAGGCTTACAGGTTGGACCATCGGGGCTGACAATGATGACTTAAAATGTTAGGGGGCTGAACTCCACCCGTAAAAGGAAACAGGTACTGCAATACGTGGAGAGGTATAAGACAGATGTCCTTTTAATACAAGAAACCCACATGACTCAGGCAGACACGTCCTCATTTGCTAAGGGCTGGGGTTCCGACAGAATATTTTCATGTTACAGCAGATATGCGCGCGGGGTGGCGATCTTGATACATAAGTGGATTCCTTTTGTTTTTCTCCATAGCAAAGCAGACTGCGAGGGAAGGTACGCTATATTATCTGGACAGCTGTATGGCCATAAAATTGCTTTTGTGGTAGTCTATGGTCCGAATGTGGACTCCCCGACATGTTTTGAGGACCTTTACCTCTCCCTTCTACACTCTGACGTAGACATGCTGGCGATGGGGGGTGACTTCAACATGCTCATGGACGCCGGCAGGGATAGTACGTCCCCCTCCCCTGATCGCAAACCACTTGTCCGCGCGGCGGTGGCGTCCATTTGCTCCCATTTCTCTCTTCTGGACATTGAAGCAAAACTACACTCTACCTCACCCGCTTTCACGCATCACTCTGGCTACCACAATACCAGCACCAGGATAGACTACTGGTTACTTTCACCGGGTTTGGCGGGTTGGGTCACCGACCATAACACTCTCCCCCGCACTTTTTCAGACCACTCCCCCGTTGTCCTGTCCCTGGCAGTTCCTCGATTGGGTGGCTATGAACGACAGTGGAGGTTTCCTGGGAGGGCTTTAACAGACCCGGTATTTACAGAGGAGGTGCGCACTGCGATTGCGGAATATTTCGAACTGAATACTGGATCGGTAACCACTTGGGCCACACTCTGGGAGGGGTTCAAAGCCACCATAAGGGGGGTGTGCATCACTAAACATGTTGGGGCGCTGCGAGACATCCGTGCTACTCTGTCCCGCCTGGAGAAGGAGTTGTTGGCTGTCGAACATGCGATCCTTACTAATCCCTCTCCGGACCACGAGGCACGTCGCCTCGAGCTGCTCCTGGAGTTCAGAGACACGGCAGACAGGGAACTGAAGTATGTCGGCAAATACCACACGGCACGTCAGTATGGTGAAGGCGATCGGCCGGGTAGATTGCTGGCTCAGCTATTGCGCCCTCCCCGTCAGGCGACGTACATTACTGAGATAATTGACGCGCAGGGTGATCGCCATTTCGGCACCCCTGCCGTTTGCGGCACCTTTTTGGCCTACTATCGGCAGCTTTACTCATCTGCCCTTTCGGTGGAGTGTCGCGATCCGGGGCCATACATTAATGAAATCGCTATGGTATACCTGGAGAAATATATGCAGGATTTTTTGGCTCATCCCATCACGCCGGAACTGATAACGGAGGCGATCGACTCCTTGAAAGGGTCCTCAGCGCCTGGCCTTGATGGCTTCACGGCAGATTTTTATCAGGAATACAAGGACGAACTGGTGCCCATTCTTATGGAAGTGTACGCCGAGGCCTTAGAATCTGGCATTCTTCCTCCGACTCTTCGCGAGGCGGTCATAGTTCTGTTGCCCAAACCAGGACGCGACCCCACGGTCTGCAGCTCCTATCGCCCACTTTCGCTTCTCAACCTGGACTATAAGATCTTGGCCAAGGCGTTGGCGATTCGGTTAGCGTTGCTGGTCAACACCATTATATCTCCGGCACAATCAGGCTTTGTTCCTCAGCGGTCAACCTCACTGAACTTGCGCACGATTTTTTCGGTTCTCCATAGAATCGATCCAGCTACCCCTGCTGCCGCGGTCTTTTTGGACACCGAAAAGGCTTTCGCTACGCTGGAATGGCCCTTTTTTCTAGATGTGATGCGCAGGATGGGCATGCCCGCGATGTTTGTCGCGACAGTGGAACTGCTGTACACTGCTCCCGCGGCCCGCATCCGCATCAACGGCACCATATCCGACAAATTTACTTTATCTAGAGGTACCCGTCAGGGATGCCCCTTGTCGCCCTTGCTTTTCATTTTGGCGATGGATCCGCTGGTGCGGCACTTACAGGAAAAGCATCTCCACAGAGGGCTGCCGTTTCGCACAGGCCCTCTATTGGTCTCGCTATATGCCGACGACATGGTCTTATATGTCCGCTCTCCGGAGGCCAATCTGCGACCCCTGTTATTTGAGGTTGAACGCTTTGGTGACTATTCTGGCCTTAGGGTCAATTGGCACAAGTCACAGTTATTTCCCCTCACCCCTGCCACCACACAATGGCCCTGCTCCCACCCACTGGAGTGGTGTGAAGACTCTGTTAAATATCTGGGGATTCACATACACCTTGATACTGTATCCATCATTTGCTTAAACTATGGCCGAGCTCTTGATTTTCTGGAGGATAACACTGACAGGTGGCTGCGTCTCCCTTTGTCAATGGCTGGGCGCATTGCCATTATAAAGATGATTGTTCTCCCCCGTTTTTTGTACCTATTCAACAATATCCCGATTCCTCTCACCAAGGTTTTTTTTACGCAATTACGCACTGCATTGCTGAGATTGGTATGGGGGGGCAGACGCCCACGGCTGGCTTGGCGCACGCTAACACTTCCGTACGAGAGGGGCGGCTTTGGGGTCCCGGATTTCCACCTTTACTACCTGGCCGCCCAGTGCTCCTACGCACACTCTTGGTATCATCCTGATGCCAGGATTCCACACCTGAGGCCTGAAGCTGACGCGGCGCTCCCGGTGAGCCTAGCGACGGTTCTTCCTAGAGGTCTCCCCCGTGAACATCAGGACATACTCCCACTCACCACAACGACCTGGGCCTGGGACAAACTTAAACGCTTGCTACGCATAGATACACTGTACTCCTCCGCCCTCCCGCTGCCCAACTCCCACTGGCTCCCCATAACGGGCGAAACGGTGGTCTGTAGAACACTGGCGAAATTCCAGTTACACACGATTGGTGACCTGTTCACCAATGGCCACGTATTCACGATCACTGAGGATTCCCGATTCGCAGACCGCACATTCATGGACACGTTCATTCTTACAAGAATACGAGCGATGCTGAGAGCTACATTCAACACGTTTCCTCTCCCGCCTGAAGATACTCCGGCCCTTGCGCACATCATACAGGACACATCAGGGGCCCACTTGGTGTCCAAACTTTACAAACTGTGCCTGCTTTCACTTCCCTCGTCAGACGAAACGGTCCGCACTGATTGGGAATTGGATCTAGGCACACACATCACGGACGATCAATGGGAAGCATGCTGCGCCATGACCAGGGAAGTCTCTATGAATGCCAGACACAAGCTTATTCACTTTAAATTTCTCCGTAGACTGTACCACACACCGGCACTTTCACATAGGATTGACCCCACCAGATCCCATACCTGTCCTAAATGTGGCGCCCCCCAGGCTGATTTTGCTCACCTTTCCTGGACCTGCCCGAAATTACACTCCTACTGGGTTGAGGTACACAGAACATTAGGTGAAATACTGACACTATCATTGACTGTCACGCCTGAGATTGCATTGCTGGGGTATGTGTCCGATTTCCCTCGTAAAACCCGCAGATTGGCGTCCATCTGCTTCCTGCTGGCCAAGAGAGAGGTGGCGCTGCTTTGGTGTTCACGGCGCGCTCCCACGGTGGCGTTGTGGCTTGGGAGCCTGGCATTCTGTAATATTAACAGCGTGGAATATTCAGAACAACTTCCGACCTCCTCCCGCCCCGTAGATATCTGGGGCCCTTATCGCCATTATATAACTGAAAAGGCGAAGATGGCGCCCTCTCAATCCCTACATCCTAATACTCCAACCGGGGTGGGCTAGTTCGTGAACTATCTCTACTTGCATCCGCTTCGAACATTCCCTCGGAGCGGCACACTTACCTTCCTGGTGTATGATGACCTGATTCAGCTGGGCCGGTGGTTCTTCTCTTCTCCTTGCACTGGAGCATGTTCTTGCTGGAGCAATGGGCGATGGAGCGGTTCTGATCCGCTCTGTGGTATGTTCCGTCCCCTGATACTTGTGATGGCACTTGCAGGTTGCTTGGGCCCTTGCAGGGTGGTGCCGGTCTTCATCGCTTTTTGTATTGCCCTAGGATGGTTGTCACCGATTGTATTGTGCATTGTCTTACAAGCTGACTTAAGGTGCTGTTCTCGCAAGATAGCCCGTATGATTTCTGTTTTTTTTATTCCCTGTTCTGTTCTGTACGTGCATTTTGATTTACAGTATATCCACACCTGTTGCCTTATCAGAAAAATAACACTATTGTATGCATGTTCTCCTACTACGCAATCTTACTGTACAGTTGCAGGTTAAATTTGTATTGTTGATACCACCACTTGCTATTCCAGGGTACGAGAAATGTATCAAATTGCTGTCACTGTAGATTGCTTTACTGACTTCAATAAAGTGTTTTAAAAAAAAAAAAAGGACTCGCTAAATTGAATTTACCTACATCTGGCCCATATACGTTATTTTGGGTCTGTTTCACAGGGGTACAGCACAACGCGGCACTCTGAGATTCCAACCCTGACTCTGACCCGAACGGACACCAGTTCTACATTAGGAACACTGAAAACAGCTGCCTCAGATCCACATCTCAAATGGCTACAAAAATGGCTTTGTTACTAAGGAAAGGGAAGTATCCAAATGGCAAAAATATAAATTTGCCTGGGCCTCTGAAAATCATTGCACTGGAACTGGAATGCTTGATTGCCTGCACAGAGATGGTGTTTTAAATCAGGAGGCAATAATAGAATACCGTTATCCGTCAAAGTGTGGCTACTTAAAATAATAGGGGATGGTTTTAAGAAACAGAAGTAGCTCCCTTTTTTTAAAACAAAAATTACACACAGTGATGTTCTGGAATAGATTAGTGTAATCTATGTTATGGGAATGAACTCTGAGCGAGCTCATTTCTAATGATGAGAGTTCCACATGTGGTTTGAAGATATTTCCTAAACAAACAGTCCAGGCTTTAGTAATCGTTCTTATGAATTAAAAGAAAGTCCAGAGTACATGAATATTTAAATAATTTATCAGCAACTGTCTACAAGTGGGACTAGGAGCTAAATACATGTCTTACTCTTGCAATATGCATATAACCCATTGCAATAACAAGCAAAATCAAAATATTCAGAATATCAAGCGGTCCATCCCATCACGGCCTATCCGCAGAGGGATCAGTTAGCTAATTCAGTAAGACAAAATATGAGATATTGGGAGGCAAAGGACCTCCTCCAGCATCAGGCATAGGAGCCCGTCGCCAGGCAACCGATCTATTCCAATGTTCTCCATAATGTTAACAAATTTAGGGCTGAAATAGATATGCCGGGAAACAACGTCTCCACTCCAGTTACAGTGCCAGGCAAAACGTTGCTTGATTGATTTTTGTACCAAATACCTATATACATGAATATTTATTTATGGGGAAAATTCGTGTTGAACATAATGCGGAAATGATGTGCATGGTTTATTATAAAACCATTTAGGAAATCTTGAGTTATCTGAGGCTTTCTAGCTCTTTGTATGAAATTCTGGTAGATCAACCTGGCCCCCCTGGGGATGCCCCATTTCTTAGACCCCATAGATTAATGAAATTCTGGACACCTCAATTTTACTATGCTGTAAACGTCCCCACCAAGTGCTGTGAAAGGTATCCCCATCCCCTCAGAGTAATTATAACAGCAATGCCCACATCCTGTAGTAACCAATGTTTAGGGTTTTGCTCGCCAGGTTTTCTGCCAGTTTTCAGCTCCCATCAGCAGGCATTGGACCAGTGTTCACTCCATCAGAAAAGTATTGTTTGTCAGTTGAAATGATTGTTACTGACTCTCACCTCAGGGCACACATTGTGGCAAAAATGGAAGTTTGATGGCTTACCGAAAGTTTCTGAAGCACTTTCACTCACATCATGTTGATGAAACTAAAATGTACTGAAACATTTAGGAAATGTGCCAAGGTTGTGAATTACCCCCTGGTTCAGGCGATGTTGACGTTCACTGCAATAGAACAGGATTTTCCTGACACCTGCTCTGACAATGGCTGCTGGTGGAACACAATCTTACATCGATTATGTGTAATCAACTAGTAGGTAATCAAAACAGATGAAGTGGGTTTCATTTATGGGTTAAAGCTCTGTGAATCAGGTATAAATTGAGGCTCAGTAACTAATGGCTTTTCCAGGGTTTGATACTAGAATATACTGCTTAAATATTCAGCCAGATTCATCAATGCAAATTGCACTTGCAAAGGGCCAAATTCTGAGAATCTGGCCCTTTGCGAGCGCAATTTTTGCATTTGGGATTCATCATCCCAAATGCAAAAATCGCTAATAGCAAAATCGCAAAATTGCGAGGAATTGCATTTAAGGAATCTCTATTTGAAATTCCTTAAATGCAATTCATTAACCATTTTTAAATTGCGAATTCGCAATTTTTGGCCGCTATTTACCGCGAAGTCTGACTTCGTGGTAAATAGCGAAAAATTTGGCCCATAGGAATGAATGGGGAGTTATTCCTTATTTGCGATTAGCAATTTGCTAATCGCAAATAAGGAAGATGTAGGAATCGCAATTTTTTTTGCTATTCCTACATGAATCCCGTTTTGCAAGTCCTTAACCCCTTCGACGCTGATGACGAGCTGGGCTCGTCATGAGGTAGCCTCCTGCCACGCTGATGACGAGCCCAGCTCGTCACGTAAAGTGCGCTTTCGCAAATCTCAGCGTACGGGCGGAATTCCGCCCGCACGCATGCAGTTAATAGCGATTCGTTAATAATCGCTATTAAGGACTCGCAAAACGGGACAATGATGAATCTGGCTCATTGTCTTACAAAGTTCTAAATATTCTTTGCAAAAAATCGCCCTACTGTATTTAATAATACAAATATACACCAAATCAAATGATTTTTACATTTTTTTTATTTGTGTCCTAATATTTATTTGACATGATATTTTTGTCTATGAAATTCGGACATACAATTGGGCATGGAATGGCTTTTACCTGGTCTCTCGGTTCTATGTTGCGGCAGCTCCTTTTCATGTTCAGAATGGGCTTCTTTGCTGCAAATTGTGTGATTCACAGCAAAATTGACACTTCAGTGTATGCCTCTTTAAAGGAAGATGATCTGAAAGTGGACTTATTTTGTACTGATCTTCTGAACCACTTAAGGTTCTCCAGTGTCTTACCTTCAAAACAGACATCAGAAGTTCCTTTTTCTTCTATCACCGCCCCCCCTCACCGCATCAAAGCCAGGAGAGCAGCCAGTAAGTGCCCCAGTGCTCTCTGCCCACCTCTGCTCCCCTGGCTCGCACCTTGTCAGCAGCAAGTGAAGTGAAGTCTGAGATAATGAAGTCTTCCAAGGAAGGCCCAGGGGGGATCTCTGGTGCCGCAGACTGTCAGCCATTGACGAGCCTAGCGTCGCGCGCTGTCGCCGGGCCCGCGGTCTAATGCGAGGCGCGCGGCCTCGTAGCCCCAGAGGAGGTCGCGTACACCTACTGAGCCGATCTGGCACCAGCAAAAATTATCTCACCACTCACAGGAGATACAGAGGGACCAAAAATAAACTATTATTTCGCACCTCCTGTGAGATGCTCCCAGTTCATATGTATGTGTTGTGTTCACTCAACGGCTTTATAGGAACGCGGTCCATTTTCAGCAGAAAATTGATGCTTTTAAGTCTCATAAAATCAGAAATACTTTAAAAAAGAGACAGGGAGGTACTCTTAAAATGCCTGGCTTTCTTTCTCTTGAGCCTTTCCATGAGCCGTCCCCACAGATGGCAGCAGACGACTCCTTTAGTGATTCACATGGATATGCTCAAGCAACAATTGCAAATTGCCTATTTTATGAGTGAAAAAACACATTCGCTATTCACAGACCTCGGTTTTACGCTTTGCACAATGTTACAAAAATGCCTTTGCATTAGGGTCAATGGGAATTCTCAAAGTGTTTTTGAGAAATATTTTTGGGAAACTGGGACTTGTTCTGACCTGTCCTCCTAAAAAACACTGAAGAATTTTAAAAAAGTAATTTTACTCCAAGCTTTGGAGGAAACCTACAGAAATAAATATCCTCTGTGCCATGGTTATATGTTTACACTGTATAGTTATGCGTTCAGCAGTGTCACATGTTTAGTATATTTGCAGTCGGTTACATTCTATAGGTGCAAAGACAGTATATAGCTGTGTACCACCGCCCACATGCTAATACAGGTACCTATTTTGCACATCATACTGGGGTAAAGACTGTAATTATTTACAATCTTATTTTCTTATCTAGCTTTTGGCTGCCCCCGCCTCTGCTCCTCTGTGAACTTGCCCCATCATTGTCACCCGCCACCTTCACAGCTGATCTGCCCCGCTCCCTCGTTCCGTGCATCTTGATACCTCACATCAATCAATCAATCAATCAGGAAATTTGTAGAGCGCGCTACACACCCACTAGGGTCTCAAGGCGCTGGGGGGGAGAGAAGCAGCTAGTGGTCGAAGAGCCAGGTCTTGAGCAGTCTTCTGAATGCCGGGAGGTCAGCAGTCTGGAGTAGGTGGAGGGGGAGGGCGTTCCAGGTCTTGGCGGCGCGGTGGGAGAAGGATCTGCCTCCGGAGGTGGTTCTGTGGATGCGTGGGACAGTGGCCATGGACAGGTCAGCGGAGCGGAGATTCCTGTTGGGTATGTAGAAGGATAGTCTGCTGTTGAGGTAGGCGGGCCGGTCTTGTGTAGTGCTTTGTGTGCGTGGATCATGAGTTTGAAGGTGATTCTTTGGTTAACGGGGAGCCAGTGTAGATATCTCAGGTAGGGGGTGATGTGGTTTCTGCGGGGGACGTCGTGGATCAGGCGAGCGGAGGCGTTCTGGATTCTCTGGAGTCTGTTGATGAGTTTGTTTGGGGCTCCGGCGTAGAGGGCGTTTCCGTAGTTTAGTCGGCTGCTGATTAGGGCATGGGTGACTGTTTTCCGAGTGTTCGTCGGGATCCATCTGTAGATCTTGCGGAGCATACGGGGGGTGTGGAAGCATGAGGAGGAGACGGCGTTGACTTGGTTGGTCATGCTGAGCGTAGAGCCGAGGATGATTCCTAGGTTGCGTGCGTGGTTGGTCGGTGTCGGGGGGGCTCTCAGGGAGGGGGGCCACCAGGAGTTGTCCCACGCCGAGGGGTTGGGACCCAGGATGAGGATCTCCGTCTTGTCTGTGTTCAGTTTCAGCCGGCTTGCTTCCATCCAGGCGACGACGGCCTTCATGCCCTGGTGCAGTTTGGATTTGGCGGTGAGGGGGTCCTTGGTGAGGGAGAGGATCAGCTGGGTGTCGTCGTCAGCGTAGGAGATTATGTTGAGGTCGTGTAGTCTGGCAATGCGTGCGAGGGGAGCCATGTAGACGTTGAATAGCGTCGGGCTAAGGGAGGACCCCTGAGGGACGCCACAGATGGTCTTGGTGGTTCCGGATTGGAACGGGGGGAGGAGGACTCTCTGGGTTCTGTCGGTGAGGAAGGAGGTGGTCAAGTCCAGGGCCTTATCTCGGATGCCTGCGTCGAAGAGGCGAGCACGGAGGGTGTGGTGGCAGACGGTGTTGAAGCAGTACTTCTATCTAGTTCAAACTCCCTCTGCCAGTTAGTTAGATATTTTTTTAGTATGTGATAGTCTTACACCAGATATGTTCTTCTACATATTGTCCTGCCCTTCATCATCAGGCCTATATGTGAAGAGATAGTTGTTTAGTATACCCCCAGAGTGAAGTAGTTTGAGATCGTGGGAAGGCTGTATTCAATTACCAGACGCTATAAGGTTTCACGAATCCTAAAATACCTCTCATCATCCAAACATTCCATTAAAAGAGTAATGTACTTGTTGTTCCAAATCCACAAAGAGTTTAGTTCTTTACTTTAGTTTCCTATTCCCTATATTCTTTCTGAGTCAGTAGCCCGTTATCTATTTCATCTTGTGCAGCTTCTTCGCTTTAATCAACAACTCCTCCTTTTTCATACCTGATGTATCTTTTCACATCATTTCCCTCCTTCCTCAGCACATATTCTATAGAATAATCTGGTTGAACATGAGTTTGGACCAGGAAGTAGCTTCTTCAGAAATTTATATCGTCTGACATACTATAGCCCCCCTTTTACTTCTGAGATGTGTAACCTTTGCATGAGGAACATTGATTTCTTACTTACACACAACAACATTTGAATCATGTTATCTATACTACTATTATAAAGGAAGAACTTTGAATCTTTGAGGAGGGTAAACTCGGGAACCACAGCGCCAATCCACACACCCGATACATCGTTGTAATTGTCAGGGTGTGCAGATGGACATAGGCTATATAAATTTATAAAATAGACGTTATTTAAACAATTAATGAGAAAAAAAATAGTCCCATGGAAGTAGCACCGGCCGCGACGTGCGTGCTGACATCAGGAGCGCGGGGAGGAGCGGCGTCCAGGACCGCGAGGAGGAGCGGCGACATGAGTGCGGGGAGGAGCGGCGGACATGAGCGCGGGGAGGAGCAGTGAGGAGCGGCGGACAGGCTGGGAGGAGCGGAGAGGAGCCGGGAACAGGCTGGGAGGAGCGGCGGACAGGCGGGGAGGAGCGCGAGGAGCGGCGAACCGGTGAACTGAGGAGCGCGGGGAGGTGCGGCGGATGAGGTAAGGCTCCGGGGGACCCACGGACAATGTCGGGGCGGGCGGGGGCCCTGAAGCCAAGGTCGGGACGGGCTGCTACTCCGGGGGACCCACGGAGTCAGGGCGGGCGGGGGCCAGGGCAGTCAGGGGCCCTGAAGCCTGATTGCTCCCGGACAAGGTCGGGACGGGCTGCTAGTCAATATTGATAACTGTTTTTGGTGTATAATGAGATGTATATTACATATGGAAATCTTGGATTGCTATTCAGTTGCACCATGTTCATTCTTCCCCATTCATATCCTCTCTATCTTAGTTAAAGAGCAATTTAAAGTTGAGCTCAACCAAGTCGGGCAATTTTCAAGACTATTCAGCATCTCTTAACTTCCATTCCACAGGTGTCTCTAGTAGGTTTAACCATGTATTCATTATTACTCATTATTTTAGATTAACGCCAATTAATTAGATATCATGCACAACTTCCAAAGTTATTGACAAGTTTTAATATCACCAGAATCAATAATTCAGGGTTTGTTACCAAAAGAAGCATATTGTCAGTGTACACATACATTACCTTATAAGCTCCTTAAAATAGATGCCCCAGTGTAAATCTTATCTTCACTTCGTACCCCTTTAATCAAGAATTCCGATGGCAGTGTTCCGTTTGAACGCTCTAACTTTAATACCTTCAAATCAAGCTAGATATATCTGCATGCTCAAGATCTCTTTACTTCATCATCACAAATACATAATCCCACAGGACAGCATCAATGTCTTTCTTTGTTCTTATCATTCCTAGACACAACAAACTCTGTGTTGTTCTGCCCTCTGCCAATTTATTGAAGCTAGATTGATCATTGTTAATTCATTTTATGGGCCAAACAGTCTTGTTTTTCAAGAATCTAGTACAATCTACATTGACTAATGAGATAGGATGAAAATTGCCACAATACATTAGGTCTTTCTCTAGTTTATGGATTAAAATAATGACAGATTTTTTCATGTCTTCTCTAAATTTGCTTTATTTCATACTGTCATTGTATACTCTTGTGATGGTTGGTAGTGATTCTCTGTTGATGGAATTTGCCGGGCTACGATTTTGAATATGATCCGGGGCATGTTTCGTAGCAGTTCGCCACTCTGCCAGGTTAGCGGAGGGATGTTCTCCCATGCCCTGACTGAATACAGCCTGTCATATTTATAGGTCTCCAGCTGCCTACTGCTGATTCAAAAGAGCTGTTGCCACATCAGGCCTTCTGAATGCACTGATTTTTTGCTGTAAGGCGCCATGTTTAATGTACCCACACATCAAAGTCTTTTGTTTTACGAAACAAACGCTCAAAGTGTAAAACAAAAAACATGTCCGTGACACGCTAGGATCCCCCACCTTCCCATCCAGCGTCTGTGTCAGGGACTGTCCGGGACTATGTAGGGAACACAGTCAGGGACTTGGACAAGGACTGGGAACTGGGTAGACGACGTACACAGGAAGGAGGAGTACAGTGCTGCCCAGGATCATACAGGGAGTCAGGAGAAAGAGGGATCCAAAGGGGAAGTCTGTACAAGTGAACAAGATGGGTAAGACTCAGAAAGGAAGGGCACTCACAAGGCAATTTAACATTCAGACTAACTACACCCAGGACGGACGTGCAAGACATATATAGAATGCAACATTAACAATAAAGGGGGGTGTGGGATAAAGCACTCAGGAGCTCCACATGGTAAGACTGAAGCTCAGTAAGTTTCTTACCCGCAATTGCTGTTACAGATACTGACTGCAAATACCCACATGTAGGATATGCATGCAAAGGCAGGGTCTGTGGAGCTTATACCTATAGTGATGTTATAAATGTAACTCAAAGACAAAACTCACAGTGAACAAGAAACACCACCTAGGTAGTCAGCTGTGCCCACGGATCCTGGCGATCAAACAGGGACGCGCAAGGCAGTAACAGCAAATGGGTAGAACTAAACACAAGCACAATAGACAAGGAGCTAGCAAGGAGGAGTGCTTAACCGGAAAGGAAGGAAATGACAGGGCACACTTGGCAGAAAGCAGGTAACAAACATACAAGGTAACAGAAGTAGGCCAGCAGAATAGAAATGCAGCAAACTAGAACTGGAACCACGGAAATGGGAAGCAAGGCAGGGACTGGAAACGGATATACAGAAGGGGAGGCTACAAGGGTATACTAGAATAGTGCAGGTTAAGGAATCAAGAAAACAAAGTAGCAGAGAAGGCAGTGCTGGGGCAGGAACAAGAAGTGAGCTAAGGCTCAGGAGTCAAGGCAGCACTGCAGACAGTGCTGGTTCAGGAACAGGGAATTACCAAAGCTTCAGGAGTCAAGGTAGCACTGCAGGCAATAATGGTTCAAGGAAACAGGACATAGCTACAGGTCAGGAAACAAGGAGTCAAGAGAGCACTGCAAGCAGTGCAAATCAGGAACAAGAAATAGCTAAGCCCAGGAACAAGAACAAAGAATAACTATAGCTCTGGAACTCAGGAAACAAGGTAGCACTGCAGGCAGTGCTAATTCAGGTACAAGGAAAAGCTATAGCTCAGGAACTCAGGAAACAAGGTAGCACTGTAGGCAGTGCTAATTCAGGCACAAGGATTAGCTATAGATCAGGAATCAAGGAACAAGGATTAACTATAAATCAGGAAACAAGGTAGCACTGGAAGCAGTGCTAATTCAGGAGAAGGGAAACTGCTGTAGTTCAGGAACAAGGAATACTAAGGCTCAGGGGTCAGGGTAGCACTGCAGGCAGTGCTAATTCAGGAACAGGGAAAACAGCAGCAGGTCAGGAACAAGGCATAATTAAAGCTCAGGAAACACTGGAAACAAGAATAGCAAAAGCTCAGGGAACTCTGGAAACAAGGATTGGTCTCACCAGTAAACAGCTACACTGACCAACCTTTGCCTGAACGGAGCTGGGGCTTAAAAGAGCTCACAGTAATCACATGCAGCTGGTGTGAGCAGGCTAGCAGCAGCCAGCCACAGGTGAGCTGAATTCCTCCACCCATCCTTGGCCTGCAGGGGTGGAGACAAAGCAGTGAGCAGGGAATTCTGGTAATGGAGTTTCAGGCATGAGTAGGCTGGCTTTAAGTCTAAGCAGGCTGGCTTTCACAAAACCCGGCATGGATTGGGAATGGATGTCAATTCCTAAATGATGTCCAAATGCCTGGAAGTCAGGATATGCATACAGGGGAGTGTCTGGAGGCATATTAGAACACTGGAAAGCCCCACAATTCAACCCCCTGGTGGTTGGCACGAGAGCACAGGGAGCGAATCGTGACAGTCTGGTGGTCATTTCTGATTTTCCATCCGCAGACCCACCAGCCTTTCCCTGGCATTCCTAAACAAAGAAAAAGTACATCAGAATGTCCACCCTAAATAGATCGGATGTTCCGAGATACTTAGACCGATGGCCCGATGTCAGAGGGGTCGTTCTGCCGGAGGAAACATGGAAGTTCTTTGGGCCAAAAACAATAGATTGGGATGCGGCATGAGCAATTGTCACTGGCTGATATTAATTCAAGCATTCCATCCATCACCTTGTTGTTGTAGTCTTTTCATGTGGAACTCTCCAAGATGTTAACCTCTTTCTTTTGTAGGAGGAGAGGCTACATTGGTTGAATCTTATATTTCTACATAGGCAGGACAGAGCAGCACTGAGTGTGTGAACAGCATTTTGCCAGGTTTGCTAGGACAAAAAATTGAAAGGTAGTCCCGAAATGCACCTTATAGATATGGGTTGTTCTTTGTATCGAGCAGTGCTATACTATGGCCGAAAAGGAAGAACCCCTTGAGGGACTTAGTGCTCAGCCCACCAGGGCGGACAGTGCAACTACGGCCCTGCCTAGAGCCATTCCAATTCAGGACAGCTGCCAAGCTGCTACATGTGCTTCTCTCCATACCTTCACCAGGTGCTACTGTATCGACTCTCAGGTCTACAAGGAGGGTCATTACAGCCACGCGATCCTATAGTTCTGGTATAAACTCCGTTCCCCGGACTGACCAATATTAAGAAGGGCGCTACGGGACACTACTTTGGCAGGTTAGGACCTCTGATTTCGAAGAGTGACATATATGGTCTTTCCTCAGTAGCTAATGGTTGACAGCTAGATGGTGACAAGTGATCACGACCACTTAAAAATTGAGACGGTTTCTGAACCGGTTGAAGCAGGTGTATAGCCTTTTATGAGCACGATGAGTGTGCGGTTGTGAACCTCTGGCTTCTGGTGTCTGAAAGATGTTTCACTCAGGTGGTGATTCGTTGAATGTTTTCACCTTACTATGGCATCTGCTACCTGGTTTAATGTACTGAGACTGGGGTTCGCATACCATCCCTTTTTATTGTGGTGCATTAGGGCCTTTTTTAACCCCTTCACTGTGGGGGTTTTCCCCCGCTGTGCTTGGGGGCGGAGGGGCGCGCACAGCGCCCCGGTGCTCATGACGAGCTCAGCTCGTTATGACCGTGCCCGTTTTATTGGAGCGCTCAGCACAGCAGGGGAATCAGCCCAGCATGAGAGCGTTCCATTAAACGGGCGTGGTCATGATGAGCTCAGCTCGTCATGGGCACCGGAGCGCCGTGGCTCATGACGAGCTGAGCTCGTCATGAGCACAAGAGGGGTTAACCCTACTAATTGTGCCTTCCTTCCCCACTTAGTCAATCTGTGAGCCGCTGACCCATAAGATAGGCTGTTAAACCCTCACTGTCACCATGAGACCCGGAAATCTTTTCATCCATTGAATCCAAATGTTTGTAAATAGAACAGTACATATGATCAAAAGAAAGCACTTTAATTGCTGCATTTTTTATTTTATATTCGCAAATATCTAAAGCAAAGAACTGAACAGATTTCCAACAAACTAAAAAAAGAATTAATGTTGGCACAAGCACTGTCTACATATGGAATTTGGAGTAAATGTGTTTACCGGGTGGGCTGCGGTGCAGAACAATGAACATGCAGGTTTTGTTGACCCACTGCCACAAGACTGATTTTGATTGATAACATTTGAGTCCAACATACATGACACACCCACACACAGCCACTCAACCCATGCACAAACATGTGATTTGTAAACATAGAGAGTTGATCAGGATTAATGCTCCTTTAAGAATCTTTCCCCGCTCTAGCACATAGACCTGCCTCCACCAGCGATTCATCTCTTGGGCTGTTTCGTCCCAGAGTGCCCGGGTGGTGCTCAGTTCTGACTCGAAATAACTGCTTGGTGTCTCCTTGCTCTGCTGAGACTACATGTTCTCAGGCTTGTTCAAGGGTCCAATACATTTGCCAAGAGCCCTCCTACCAGCGGCATCACATTCCTACCAGCATCAAATTCCTACCAGCATCATCACATTCCTACCCGCATCATCACATTCCAACCAGCATCATCACATTCCTACCAGCGTCATCACATTCCTACCAGCATCAAATTCCTACCAGCATCATCACATTCCTACCCGCATCATCACATTCCAACCAGCATCATCACATTCCTACCAGCATCATCACATTCCTACCCGCATCATCACATTCCAACCAGCATCATCACATTCCAACCAGCATCATCACATTCCAACCAGCATCATCACATTCCTACCAGCATCACATTCCAACCAGCATCATCACATACCTACCAGCATCATCATATTCCTACCAGCATTATCACATCACTATCCACATCATCACATTCCTAACAGCATCACATTCCTACCAGCATCATCACTTTTCTAACCTCATTATCACATTCCTATCCACATCATCACATTCCTACCAGCATCATCACATTCCTAACAGAATCCCCTTCATACCAGCATCATCACATTCCTACCAGCATTATCACATTCCTATCCACATCATCACATTCCTATTGGCATTATCACATTCCTATCCACATCATCACATTCCTACCAGTATCATCATATTCCTATCAGGGTCACCACATTCCTAACAGCATCATCACATTCCTACCAGCGTCACCACATTCCTACCAGCATCATCACATTCCTACCAGCGTCATCTCATTCCTACCAGCATCACATTCCTACCAGCATGATCACATTCTTACCAGCGTCATCACATCCCTACCAGCGTCATCTCATTCCTACCAGCATCATCACATTCCGACGAGCATTATCACATTCCTATCCACATCATCACATTCCAACCAGCATCATCACATTCCTACCAGGGTCATCAAATTCCTACCAGCATCATCACATTCCTACCAGCATCATCACATTCCTATCCACTTCATCACATTCCTACCAGCGTCATCACATTCCTACCAGCATCATCAAATTCCTATAAGCATCATCACATTCCTACCAGCCTTATCACATTCCTACCAGCATCATGACATTCCTACCAGTATCATCACATTCCTATCCACGTCATCACATTCCTACCAGCATCATCACATTCCTATCCACATCATCACATTCCTACCAGCGTCATCACATTCCTACCAGCGTCATCACATTCTTATCAGAATCATCACATTCCTACCAGCATCATCACATTCCTATCCACATCATCACATTCCTACCAGCGTCATCACATTCCTATCAGCATCATCACATTCCTACCAGCCTTATCACATTTCTACCAGCATCATCACATTCCTACCAGTATCATCACATTCCTATCCACATCATCACATTCCTACCAGCATCATCACATTCCTACCAGCATCATCACCTTCCTATCCACATCATCACAATCCTACCAGCATCATCACATTCCTACCAGCGTCATCACATTCCTATCAGCATCATCACATTCCTACCAGCCTTATCACATTTCTACCAGCATCATCACATTCCTACCAGTATCATCACATTCCTATCCACATCATCACATTCCTACCAGCATCATCACATTCCTACCAGCATCATCACCTTCCTATCCACATCATCACATTCCTACCAGCATCATCACATTCCTATCCAAATCATCACATTCCTACCAGCGTCATCACATTCCTACCAGCGTCATCACATTCTTATCAGCATCATCACATTCCTACCAGCATCATCACATTCCTATCCACATCATCACATTCCTACCAGCATCATCACATTCCTACCAGCGTCATCACATTCCTATCAGCATCATCACATTCCTACCAGCCTTATCACATTTCTACCAGCATCATCACATTCCTACCAGTATCATCACATTCCTATCCACATCATCACATTCCTACCAGCATCATCACATTCCTACCAGCATCATCACCTTCCTATCCACATCATCACATTCCTACCACCATCATCACATTCCTATCCACATCATCACATTCCTACCAGCATCATCACATTCCAGCCTCTTTCATTTAACGATAAGAACAATGTTTCCTAGTTTATTCTGAAATGTTATTCCACTTCCTCCACAATTTGCAACATGGCTTAGTCAGAGCAGTAGAAATCTCTGAATCCTTTCCAAGTGAGTGAGTTGGCGCGTGGCAGGTGGCACGGCGCCATTGGCAGCCCCATCACTGAGCACCGGGCTGGCACCACATCTACCTCTGCTAATCAGGTTCATTTCTGGAGGAGACATGAGGGGTCCAGAGATGATTAGTTGCAAAGTAAATGCCGGCAGGGTCCGTGGCACAGAGAAGCTTCACGCGGCTTGAAAGCGGGAGTAAGGCTGCCAACGCAGAGCAGCTATCGCTGCTCCAGATCCAACATTCCACAGACAAGCACACACTTCACAACTAAGGGGCCTATTAGGATGGCGGACGGACCTGCATCCGTCTGCCACCCCCGAGGTGGAGGGACCGTCCGCAGGGGCACCACCATCCTAATATGGCGGTGAGTGTTTCAAATGTCCACGGTGGTGAATCCACATCTTCCAGGCCGGCGGTGGCTTCCGCCGGCCCGGAGGATGCAGATTCACCACCATCCTAATCTGCCCCTTAGTGTCTTCAGCAGGGCACACAACCTCAGCATGATAAGATACCTCTGGATTGAAAAGAATGTTTAATCCTAATAAAATGAACATTGCTTTGATCAAACCTTTTAGCGTGGCGCGTCATTGTCCAGTTGTTTCCCTTCATCCTGTGACTGCCTTGTGTTGTGTTTCTGTTGCCTTACAATACCGTCTTCTTAGCTGTAAGTGCATCATGCTGCATTTTGTTTCTAGCCAATGTCTTCTACAGTGTGTTTATCCTATGACACCTCAGATGTTGCCTTCCTGTCCACCAGTATCTTGTGCCGCGTGTTGTGTCTCGCAACACCTTGGACAGTGCATCCTTTGCCACCAGTGGCTCGTGCTATGCCTTCTTGTCCACCAGTGCCTTGTGTAGTGTGTTGTGTCCTGCAACACCTCAGGCAGTGCCTATTTGGGCTCTAGTGAGTCGTTCTGTGCCTTCTTGTCCAACAACGTCTTGTGTGGTGTGTTGTGTCCAGCAACACCCAGTCAGCATATGCTTGGCTGCCAGTGCCACGTGCTCGCCTTCTTTACCACCAATGCATGATGTATTGTGTTTGTGTCCTGCAACACATCAGGCAACGCGTCCTTGGTCGCGAGCATCTCGTGCTGTGTCTTCTTACCCACCAATGACTTGTGTGTGTTTTGTCACCTGTGATGCCTCAGGCACCACAGCCTTGGGCACCAGCGCCTCATGCTATGCCTCCTTGCCCCCCAATGCCTTGCACATAGTGCTGTGTATTGACGTGGAGTGATTGGCTAGTACTCTGTGTCCTTGGCATTGCCATGACAACGGACTGATGAATTTCACAAGGGAGCATCTTCAGTAGTTGAAGCTGAAATATAAAAGAGCATGCACTCACCATCCCAAATCATCCTTTGGCTAAGGAGAAGTGCTGGTATGGTCACATTAAAAGTGCTTTGCCCCTGCTGAGAAGTACAGTTACTCCCCTTTCAAATAAAAGAAGTGCAGACACTCGGTACCCAACAGTACCTGCCCATTTAAATACTGACTCCCCAAAACAAGTGTTTTCGGTGTGAATTGATTTCACTAATCCAAGGCAGTACCTTGGGACCTTCTAGGATCCACCAGGGTGTGGTTTCCTCCCAGGGTTGGCAGTGATTTAGCTAATGAGGTCACCAAGATAAAAGTTAAATTCGTCAGAAATTGCATCCTTATCTAAAGAACACCAGCAGGTCCCAGAAACTACAGTTCCAAAAACTTTATCCAATTAAAGCCATTCTTGTCCAGGAAAAGGACAACCATGTTAACGCTTGTGAAGTCTGCACAGGTTAGAAATATTTCAAGTTGATAGATACATTTAAAACAAATGCTTAGTGGCTTTCAAGATAGCACTGCTACGATGTAGAATGGTTTACAGCAGTAGAATACAAGGCCATACATCCATATACATTCACTATTTAACACAGACAAGGGGTATACAAATGTAGACAATAACACACTGTTCATACAATGATGAGACAAAGGTGAAAAGGATGCACTCATAAATAAATAAAATATTGTAATTGTATTTATATAGTGCTTACTGCCCCTGATGAGGCGTCAAAAGTGCTTTTTGGTGAGTAGCATGCTACTCTGGAACCCAAAATGATTAGTGGTGGATTAGTATAGAGAATTTTCAGTTGATTTGAGCGGTGGGCATGAGAGTCTGTTAGCTGTATCGGATGTACGTTGTTACAACGCATGCTTTTACCACGCTTTTTTTTTACAACGCAGGTTTTTCAACGCAAATCGTTACAACGACTTACGTTGGGGGGTGCTGGATAGTGAATAGTTTAATTTACTATTCCAACTCCAGTCCCCGTGGATAGTAGGGAAGGTGTTAGATAGTAAATTAAACTATTACCTATCCTAGAGCGCCCCCCAGCGCAATTTGTTTTAATGACTTTCGTTGAAAAACCTGTGTTGTAAAGGCACTGCGTGGTAAAAGTTGCGTCGTAAAGGATGTTTCCCGCTGTATCGAATACGACAATGGAAGAAAAGAAGAGGGAAGAGTCTAGAAGGTGTTAGTTGGGTGATGATAGTAGTAAGATGAGGTTTGGCATCAATAAAAGGAGAGATGGAGGAGGGGAGAGCCTCTAGAAAGGGATACAGGGAGATCATAGAAGTAAATTGAAGTCTGGAATGAGCCAAAGGAGAGATACTGGAGAGAAGAATTTAGAAGGGTTGTTTGGGAGATCATAGTAACAAACTGAGATGTGGTGGAAGCCAAGAAAGGATAGAGTGGGAAAAGTTTAGAAATCTTTATTTTGGAGAACATAGTAGTAGAGTGAGGTTTGGAATGAGTCAAAGAGTGAAAGTGGAGGATATATTGAGAGAGGCATAGGGTGAGACAGAATAGCAGTTTGAAGAGTCAACTTTTTTTTTCCTTTCGTTCTACCGTAGGATTAAAGTAAATATATAGATACGTAACTACATAGAAAGGGTAATGTAAATGTGTGGGACTTGTATAGCGCACAGCTGCCCATAAGCGTCCCAGCGCTGAAGACCGCTGGGGAACCCGTCCTGGCTTTCCCTGTGAGATGGTCCCTTCTGGGTATTTCCAAGGTGAAACCAGGCATCCCCGGCGTCTGTGGGTGGCCGTTGTAGAGATGAGGCAAGCTTAATGCCCAGAGTTGCCGAGTGTGATCCCTGGTTAGAGTAGGCACCGAGGCAAGAATTATCGAGTCTGCTGACCCTGGTCCACGACCCTGCCGCGTCAGGAATTGAACCCTGGTCCCGGGCCGTTCTCTGCTTCCGGGTCTGCTGCCTCTAACCAGTGAACCACACAACTCCATACATGTATAACAAAGACAACATATTGACAGAAATTCTTTATTTAAAAACAAATATAATTGGGGAATAGTAATGTTATTTGCCACAGAATTGTACGTTTTATACCTTCAGTAGATAAAAAGGACCCCGGTCCTGGGGAGGGATGAAAATGTATCAGGCATCTTACGGACTTTTGTATAGTTGATGAACCTTCTGAGGAAGAGCCGAAAACCTAACACAATTTACTGATCTACCATCACTATTCTGTATTAAAAGGTATTTCACTTACTCACTAAAAATAAATCATTTGGGCCAGGCTATAGGCATCTCACAGACAGATGTTATATAAACCCACTCCAGGTGCTTTCTACAGCAGAGCAACCGTAGCTACGGAAGGTATTTAGCATTAACATTCCATGAGTATGTTATGTGTGTTTGTGTATGTTACCAGGGTAGTACATGCATTGCATGTGTTAGTGAAGGAGGCCCGTGGGTTTCTAATATCAGATGGAGCTTCAGTCCGGACAGTGAATAAGAGAACAGCACGTGCGCACCAATAGTGCAGATATAAAATAAGAATATTAAGTCAGCCACGTATAGTGCTAAGGTAATGTGAAATTATTTACAAACTCTGCCAGGTTCCCTTACACTTCCAGTGTGTGAAATAATGAGGTTGGTAAATTTCAGCTGGTTTAGCACCAAAGATGTATATTGTGATGTCTTCTGGGCTTTTTTATGTTAAGTGTCATTTTGAGTGTTGTTCTTGTTATATGGTGTGCTGTGTATGTAATGGCCTGCAGTGATTTGTAGTGTCATTTTATATTTGAAGTAGAATAAAATTCTTGGATGGAATGGCCTAGACGTGGAGGCGGCTGGCACAGATCGGAGGTGGTGAGGTGGGGTGGGGGGAAAAAAATATATATATCACACATACCACTTCACGGCTTCTGTCTCTCCTCCGTCGTCTCTACTCTGCTTCTCTTCCATCCTGAGGAGTCCCGGAAGCAGGAAGCACACAAGCTCCCCTAAGCCAATCACGACACTGCTGTCACCCCCATTACAGCAGCATTGTGATTGGTCTGAGTGCCGTGGTTCGGCACTCAGCTAGGGAGTGGGAGCCTGGGCATGTTCTCCATCAAGACTGTACCATACTGCTGGGTGGAGAAATGCTATGTGAGCATGACTGATTGGCTGGCCTAAGACGGCTGGCAAAATCACCATGCGCACTTAGAAAGTGCCCACCACTCCTACCCCTGCTCTGGGCAACCGAGCCCAGCCCACACCTAGAGCTAAGCCAGTACGGAAAAATAAAATGGTATTAACATTGCAATATTATCATTTTATTTTCAATATTTTGCACTACCGAAAAGCAGTGGGCCGATGCTCCTCCGCCTTACCACGGGAGACGCCGCTGCCTAGACTGCTTTGCTACTGCACACGTCTCCCACACCATGAGTTATCACGAGCCGGCAATACTTGTGTGGTGTGGAATGATATTGTACACTTGACACACAGTTGTTGTTATCTAGGATAGCTGCGGTAGTAAGCTGAGTGATATGTTGTTTATCCTATGTGAATTGAGGTGGGCGAGTCACTGAAAGCTCGAGCCAGGCTCAAGCCTGAAGCCTGCCTCTGGCACGGTTCGAGGTTCTGTTTGATCCTTGAACCAATAAGAGCCAAGCTTTCATGTGGCTTCTGCCTGCCTCCCTCCATCTAAGTAGGATGTGGTGTTGCGGTCACAGATGGCGATTGGGGAATAAGGTTCGACTCTTGGCTTGTAGTTTTGGGCAAATCACTGAACCTTGTGATGCCTACAAATAGCGCACGTGACCTTGTGTAATGTAACTGGTGCTCATTTAAAGCGCTCGGCCTTCGGTTCAAGTTTGCACTATATTAAAAACTGCACAAAAATGCACTACGGGCTTAACTTACGAGGTTTTTGCGCAGGGCAGTGCCACAAGGAATCTTGCTGCGCTGCTCTGCGTCAAAAGAAAAGGGCCTTATCTATGAGATACCTGTCCTTTCACCCTGCGCTGGCGCACAATGGACTCCCATGTGAAAACACAGCCACCCTTCCACCATGGTGCAAAGGTGGCTCCGTTGCAGGGAGGATTTATTTTGTGCAGGAAGGTATACCTTCCTGCACAAAATGTAAATGTAGAGTATTTATATAGCGCACTTCTACCCGGAGGCCTCGTAGCGCTGTATTCATACCGCTGTGGAACCCATACTGGCTTTCCTGTGAAATGTCCACTCCTGGGCACCCCGAAGGTGAAGCCCGGCGACCCAGCCCTGCTGTGGCCATTGAGGAGATTAAGCAAGCTATTGCCCAGAGTTGCAGAGTGGGACTCATGATTAGACTAGGCACCGAGGCGAGAATTATCAGGTCCGTGGAATTTTGAGCCCAAGACCCGCCGAGGTGGGAATTGAACTCTGGTCCCGGGCAATTGAACTCTGGTCCCGGGCCAGACCTCTGCATCAGGGTCTGCCGCTCTAACCATTGAGCCACGCTTCTCCACTGTCAAAAAAACCAATCACAAGATTCATTTTCTTCTTTCTATATGTGCTGCAGAAAGGAACAAATCAAGGAGAAATAAAGTTATTTCCTCTTGTTGCGTCTCCCTTATGCCTCCCCTAGGGAGGCATAGACTGTTGACACATTCCCAGGTGTACTAAATATTTTAAATCTGGGAAATTGTCAAATGCCATGAGTGTTACGTGGGAACACCCACCGCAACGCCCAGGGCACACCTCCCTATCGCAGGGTGAGGCAACGCAGTGACGTGTGTTGCTTTGCCTCAGTCCATATCTATAAGGCCATGAAGAGCCACGCAGTGTGTGCCACCCGACCGTCACTAAAAGGTACGTTCCAGCGGCGCACAGGGGCTTGTAAATAAGCCCCATAGAGGTTAAAAACAAAGCCTTGACATAGGGAAAGACAAAAAGATGCCCATTTATTGGCTGAGTTGTACAACGTGAAATCAGAAAATCTGGATAAATTGTGGCTGATCTTAGGTAAATATTTTATTTCACCAGAACTCTTTTTTCTTCATTATCATGTGGGACAGCACTTTCAAATATGTGAGTTGAGGCTGCCAGTTTTAGAAAACTATCAATTTTATTAAGTTTGAAGTGACTTTATCAAATTTTACGTGAGGTTTGTTTTTATCATTTACATAAAATATATTTTCTGGACTCTAAGGTCAGAGCCGGACCCTTGGCTCTGCCGTGGCTCTCTAATTTTTAGGCTAGCCCACTTCCATATGTGAGTGTTCACCAGTGCTTAATTTGTAAAGCAGTAGGAGCCAGGGCCCTTGTCAGGAGGCCACAGCAGCTTGCACCAGCCAGTGCTGTCAATGATGAAAGCAACCCAAGTACTAACTATCACACTCCTACAAGTGTGACAATGCAGACTATGTAAGCCCTCCCAAAGCTATACAATTGGCGTGGGCGGAAGGTATTTGACATTTTTTGTGTATATTGAATTAAAAAATAACTGTAGATGTGCTCATCTCTAAATGGGACAAACAGCGCCATCATGTGGCAGGCTGCCCTATGTGCCTGTGTTGACAATTAAGCACTGGTGCTGAGCACTGGAAACAATGGGCTCAAATTAAGCAATGGTGTTAGCAGAGCTAAAGGAGCGGGACCAGCCGAGTTTGAGTATCTACGCGCTGTTCTCCGATATGCAAGGTGATCGCAACTGCCCTCTGTTGCACTGTTTTGTTGAACTCTTTTGCGACTGCCAGTGATTCTTGGCATACAACTAGCGCCTTGAAGGCCAAAGCAAGCCCTTTTGTGCACATTGGTAGAGTATTCCAACAAAGATGTTTGTCTCACTTTCTGCCCCTCTCTGGCTGATCAGCCATATGGTCCAACATAAATAGCATATACATATATAGCGCTGCTGAACCAAAGGCATCCAAACGCTGGATAAGGCCTGAACCATTTAATTTAATCTGAACAAGTATGTTTACTGTTTTCCAAAAAAGCAGGATATGCTTTGTATTCAGAATGGATATGATAATAAGTTCCAGTGAGGCAGGGGTGACAAGAAGGATCTGAGCTCAGTCCAGCTTGGCAGTTTGGGCTGGACTGTTCCCATGAGGAGCAGGGTCAAGGCTGATTTGCATATGGCTGGGTCCAAACTGAAGTGGCATGGTGCGCAAAAAATTATGGATTGGGACGCGGCAAAGAGAGACTGCCAGTGGCTGAGATTATTTCAAGCATTCCATCCATCACCTTGTTGTTGTTGTGTGCAACTCAATTAGGCATACCTACTTTTAATTGCTTTGCTGCATTTTGCTTTCATATCCTGATCATTCAGATTTTTTTCATTTTTGGGGGAATCCAAATTCTACAATTCAGCAATGGCTCTACAACTACCCAGAATTGCTGGTAGCATGTAGCAAAATGCAATCTCAAAAACATCCCCCTTGGGTTTATGGGAAGGTTTTTGCTAAAAAAAATACCCACTTGTGTACTGCCAACATTGCTACCATACAAATGATTCTCCATAGAAAACAGTCTGACCTGCACCTACGCTTAGTATCAATCCCTTGATCACCTCAACACCCCAATGTATTGGGACTGTTGTCAGAATACTGAATGAAACCAGTCCTATAATGGATGGGAAGTGAGACTGGCTAGATTTAGGAATTTAAAACAGACTGACTTATTTACTAGTAAGAAGGTAGCTATGTTTGGTGTATATTTAGTTTAGTTTACGTTTTTTTCACCTATGGTCCTCATTCTGAATCCTGCATTCAAACTGACTTAAAAGTTCAAATGGAGAAATACAATTTTTTTGCAGTTAATACAGGTTAAAATGATGTCTTCTGTATACGAAATTAGGCCATAACGTCACACACAGCAGCACAACACACAGGACACTAGCCAGTGGATTAGCAATCTAGCCAGGCCAGTTTAGAGGGGGATTGACCCTAACCATGCAGCAATTCTTTCACTGTATAGGCTGAAATGAGAGCCTATGTTTTATATTGGATTAAACTACTGAGGTATCTCTCTCCTTTCTCTCCTCTCCTAATGCAGTGTCTATTATTTTAAAGTAATGTGTAATTATTGATCTTTTTCTGTTACATTGTTGATTCTCATGTAAAGCGCTCTGATACCTTCGGGTCTAGCCAGCGCTATATAAAACTCTTGAAATAAATAAATAAAATAAATAAAATAGACTGGATGAGGCAGGGATAATTTACACTGATGTGCCAGTGCTATCACCTTTAGAAAGAAGAAGTGCTTTATGTAACACACAACTAAATCCAAATAAAGATTTACAAATGAAAACCAGTCATCTCTACCCTACTCTTCCGCCCCTAAACTTGAGGTCTGTGTAAGACAGTCTTTTGGTGTTAAACAATGCAAAACCAATTTATAGTCTGTTTCTAACAGATGTACGTTGTTACCACGTGATGTATTACATCGCGGTACTTTACAACGCGTCTTTTACAACGCAAGTCGTTACCACGACTTTGCGCTGTAGGGGTGCTGGACTTAGGAATAGTTACATTTACTATTCCAACACCAGCCTACGTACAGCAGGGAAGGTGTTGGAATAGTAAATGTGCTATTCCTTAGCCTAGAGCACCCTCCAGCGCAAGTCGTGGTTACGACTTGCGTTGTAAAAGACGTGTCGTAACTGCACTGCGGGGTAACATCCGCGTTGTAAAGGATGTTCCCCGTTTCTAACAGAGTCCCCAAAGTAAACCCCTTTCCTATTGTGTTTGTCAAAGATTTTTCAATCTAAAACCTCTTCCAATTACACTTGTCAGAGTTCACAATGTAAAAACCCCTTCCTACTGTATTTGACGCAGTGTTAACAATGATGAGCAATGGCTCTACTTCACAGGCAGGCTAGCAGCTGCTCTCCATTGACGTCCCATAAAAAAAAGCAAAAAAAGAGGCGGAGCCAAACTCCTCTCTCTAGACCACTTGTAATTCATTTTTTCTGATTCGATGAACTCTAGCCTACATATAAAGCTGGCGCGAGCCAGCCCTAAAAAGACTGTAAGAGAGAGAAATGGCTAAACATATTGGAATTTTCTTTATGAATTACATTGGCGGCCGCTTTATTGAAAGAACATTTTCAGATTTATTAAATGCCCAAGCTGTGGCTTGTGTAGTTGCAAAATCTGGCAGTAATTGATTTTATGAATCGTATTAACTCGGTGTTTTGCGAGAACAAATGCTGCTATTCTCATGCTCACCAACATTTATGTATATTACATGTTTTTTTTTATTTTTCCAAGTCCTTGTCCCGTGAAATTTATTTCATACCTGTGGGAATTGTGTAATTCTGATAGAATGGATCGAAAACTTAGATAGTTTTGTGCGAGTAATTAAAATTATGCAGTGGCGGCTGGCACGGATCAGGGGTGGTGAGGGGGATTGAAATCAAAGCTTCTCTTTCTGATGAGTCCCGGAAGCAGGAATCACACAACCTCCCCTAAGCCAATCTGAGAGAGAGTGCAGAGTGACTGCAGAGTGCAGAGTGAGTGCAGAATGAGTGCAGAGTGAGAGTGAGTGAGTGCAGAGTGTGAGTGAGTGCAGAGTGCATGCAGAATGAGTGCAGAGTGAGAGTGAGTGCAGAGTGAGTGCAGAGTGCTGAGTGCAGAGTGAAGGCAGAGTGAGTGCAGAGGCAGAGTGAGTGCAGGTGCAGAGTGTGAGTGCAGAGTGTGAGTGCAGAGTGAGTGTCAGTGTGAGTGCAGAGTGAGTGTGAGTGCAGAGTGAGTGTGAGTGCAGAGTGAGGGTGAGTGCAGAGTGAGTGCAGAGTGAGTGCAGAGTAAGTGTGAGTGTAGAGTGCATGCAGAATGAGTGCAGAGTGAGAGTGCGTGTAGAGTGAGTGCAGAGTGCTGAGTGCAGAGTAAGTGCAGAGTGAGTGCAGGGGCAGAGTGAGTGCAGGGGCAGAGTGAGTGCAGGGGCAGAGTGAGTGCAGTTGCAGAGTGAGTGCAGAGAGTGCAGAGTGAGTGCAGGTGCAGAGTGCAGAGAGAGTGAGTGCAGAGTGAGTGCAGAGTGAGTGCAGGTGCAGTATGAGTGCAGGTGCAGAGTGAGTGCAGGTGCAGAGTGAGTGCAGAGTGAGTGCAGAGTGCAGAGTGGGTGCAGAGTGAGTGCAGAGTGAGTGCGAGTGCAGAGTGAGTGTAGAGTGAGTGCAGGTGCAGAGTGAGTGCAGAGTGAGTGTAGAGTGAGTGCAGGTGCAGAGTGAGTGCAGAGTGAGTGTAGGTGCAGAGTGAGTGCAGAGTGACTGCAGAGTGATTGTGACTGCTGAGTGACTGCAGAGTGAGTGTGACTGCAGAGTGAGTGTGACTGCAGAGTGACTGCAGACTGACTGCAGAGTGAGTATGAGGGAGAACACATCAGACCACACACACACCACAAACACACCACACACACACACACCACACACACATACCACACACACACACACACCACACACACACACCACTCTCTCACCACCACACACTCACGACCACACACACAACCACACACCACCAGCCGTCAGTACACGCTTTCACCAGGAACAAACACCACCAGCCATCAGTGCACGCTTTCACCGGGCACAAACACCACCAGGCGTCAGTGCAGGCTTCCACCAGGCACACAACACCAAACGTCACTGCACGCTTTCACCAAACACACACACACCACCAGCCGTCAGTGCACGTTTTTACCAGGCGCACTTACCACCAGCCGTCAGTGCACCCTTTTACCAGGCGCACTCACCACCAGCCGTCAGTGCACGCTTTCAACAGGCACACACACCACCAGCCATCTGTCCACGCTTTTACCAAGCACACACACCACCAGCCGTCAGTGCACGCTTCCACCAGGCACACACACCTCCAGCCGGCAGTGCACACTTCCACCAAGCACACACACCACCAGCTATCAGTGAACAATTTCTAAGGGCACACACACCAACAGCCATCAGTGCACACATCAATTGTTAACGCATCCACAATAAACTATTGTACCAATCGCAGTATGGTGCGCTTTACTTTTAAACATATCATCTAAAGCGCAGCATGACACCATAGATACAATTCCAATACAACCCACATATTTCTACTACATACCACATGCATACACTCCATAACACATGGCTAAAAGACATTGCCATTTACAATGCCATTAGCTCTAACTCAAACAAATCTGAGACCTATTGCATTTCCAATGCTTGTTCTGCTGTGCTTCTGTTATCTCTGCTGTGTTAGATGTTATCTCGACTTTGCAGGTATTGTCTTGTTTGTATCTGAGTTATCACTGCTTCTCTTTTATCTCTGATGTGGTTGTATTATTTCTGCAGCGCTTCTGTCATCTTTGCTGTGAATATGTTATATTTGCTGTGGTTGTGTACGCTCTGCTATCCTGGAGTTGATTCTGCTGGTGTTATCTCTGCTGTGCCTGTATTAGCCCCACTGTGTGTGTGTGTGTGTGTGTGTATTATCTTTACTGTGGTGTAGGTATAACTACTATGTTTGTGGTATCTCTGCTGTCCCAGTGTTGGACAGGCCTCGTAGCCGGGCCGTCCCCCCTCCGCACAACAGGGCCCGGACCCCGGCTCTCCCTGAATCCCCAGCAAGAGCCACCCCGGCAACCCACCGAGGTAATTCACAACCCGTCCACAACGGGACTCCAGCTCCTGAACCCTCCCGTACCGGCTGGCCCTGGTCCCCGTCAGCACCATGGCCCCGGCCCGGCAGCCATCTTTGGACACTACAGCACGAGGCCACGTGGCCTCGACTCGACCCCAACCCTGGGCCTGGCCAGGCCCCGACATCGAGGCACCAACCTCCACACAGGAGGTAAAGAGACCACTTGGCAGGTCAATGAAAGAAGAAGGCGTCAACGGCTCTCCTCCGCCAGGTGTCGATCACCCCCGGCCTCCCTGGGCGCTGGCTCCACCCCCCTGCTGGGTGTCGGGACTCCCTCATTCCGGACCCCCCGACCTCCAGGCGCGAGGGTCCGGACATCAAAGGGGACCAGACCTATAACTGGGGCAGCCCCAGACCAGGAAGGCAGTTGTATCCTGGAGTCGAGAGACACCGAGAAGAACTCATCCTTGACGGACTGCTGGCGCTGCCGCAGCCCTGCCCTGTGAACCCTTCGTCTTGGCCTGCTGGCGCTGCCGCGGCCCTCCGCCTCGTGAAACCATCATCTTGGCCTGCTGGCGCTGCCGCGGCCCTCTGCAACGTGAACTATCATCTTGGCCTGCTGGCGCTGCCGCGGCCCTCTGCAACGTGAACCATCATCTTGGCCTGCTGGCTCTGCCGCGGCCCTCTGCAACGTGAACCATCATCTTGGCCTGCTGGCGCTGGCGCGGCCCTCTGCAACGTGAACCATCATCTTGGCCTGCTGGCGCTGCCGCGGCCCTCTGCAACGTGAACCATCATCTTGGCCTGCTGGCGCTGCCGCGGCCCTCTGCCATTTGAACCATCGCCTCGGCCTGCTGGCGCTGCCGCGGCCCCTTCGTTGTAGACCTTCCTCCTAGCCGGCTGGCGCTGCCGCGGCCCGACCTTGCAGACTCCTAAGCTCGAGGATTGTGAGCTTCCCTCCTGCCGCCCCCTGTACCGATCCGGTACCAAGACTGTCCCGCTACCCCCTTTCCCTACAGAGACTAGAATTGAGAGGACCCTCGAGTCCTGAATCTCCTGTACCGCTGATAACCTTGCCGCAAGAACCCTATATAAAGAGTGTTGATCTCATCCTTGTGTGGTGTCTATCTGTGGGGAGGGAAGTGACTTGTCTGTACGATCACCGGAGACGGCCCTCATCGGAGGCCTCTCCCCCAGTATTCGGCCGACCCTCTGGGTCCCCGTCTAACACCCAGTATTGTCGTTGCTGTGTTGGTGTAATGTCTGGTATTTTTGTATTATCTCTGCTGTGGCTGAGTTATTTTGTGCTGTAGTGATCTCTACTATGATTGCATTATCTATGCTGTGCTTGTTTTATCCCTGCTGTGCTTGTAATATATCAGCCATTAAGATCAAAGTGGGTCACCATGATTTCCCTCAGAACCTGGGTTATTAGTTATAAAGCTACACGTGGTTCCGTTGGGTAAGTACCACGGGGTACTGGTTCAGAATCTGATTATTTCTTTCACAATCAATAGGGAATTTTAATAAATTTACCACACCTCGCTGCACTGTGCTTACTCTGTTGTTATTGTGTTTTCTCCCCTGTGCTGAAGTTATCTCTACTTTGCTTGTATTTATCTCTGTTGTGTTATCTCTGCTGTGTTGGTGTTATTTGTCTTGTTCTTGTGCTTTCTCTGTTCTTCTTGTGTTATCTCTGCTGTGTTGCAGTTATCTCTCCCCTGCTTGTTTTTTCTCTGTGGTGTTCTCTCTGCTAAGTTGGTGTTATTATTTCTCTTGTTCTTGTGCTCTCCCTGTTGTCCTTGTGTTATCTCTGCTGTGCTGCAATTATCTCTGCTGTGCTGCAGTTATCTCTGCTGTGCCGTAGTCATCTAGTCTGTGCTGGTGTCATTTCTGCTTTGTTCCTGCCAGCTCTGCTTTGATTATAATATTACATTAAGTAGTGATTAGGTTAAGTTTGAACTTTTCTCAAGAGATGTCTCTTGGGGCTTTCAGGAGTGCTCCAAGTTGGACCCAGGCATGATAGAAGAGTGAGCGATGACCGTGAAGCCAAGTTCTTGTGTCCTTGAGGGCTTCTGGCATGTTAATGAACCACAAGGCACAGGGGCCAGATATTTGTAAATGTCACCACAACCCTGAGGTTGAATTATTGGACTATAATATTCATCACCAGTTGCACATAATTTCAGCGGCTGCTTCTCCGTTAAGGCAGAGGAGCGTCACCCTACTGCTTTTCCGCAGTGCAAACAAGGAAATATAAAATGATAACAACACAATGCTATTATAAATTCATTTCTCCGTGCTGAAGCCATTTTTGGGGCAAGCGGGGCTTGACTGTCATAGCCAGCAGGGGGAGGAGTGGTGGGCACTCTCTTAAGTGCGCATGACGGTTTGGCCGGCCATATTGGGACCCGGCCAAACAGTCATGCGCACTTATCATGTTCTCCACCTGGCTGTATCGCACAGCGTGGGCGGAGAACATGCACAGGCTCCCAGCCCTTTCTGACCACCGAACCACGGCACCAGACCAATAAAGACGCTGCTCATGCTGGTGACAGATTTGCTCACTCTGCACTCATTCTGCACTCACTCCGCACTTACTCTCACTCTGCACTCACTCTCACTCTGCACTCACTCTCACTCTGCACTCACTCTCACTCACTCTCACTCTGCACTTATTCTGCACTCACTCTGCACTCACTCTGCACCTGCACTCATTCTACACTCACTCTGCACTCACTCTGCACCTGCACTCACTCTACACTCACTCTGCACTCACACTCACTCTGCACTCACTCTGCACTCACTCTGAACCTGCACTCACTCTGCACCTGCACTCACTCTGCACTCACTCTGTACTCTGCACTCACTCTCTCTGTACTCTGCACCTGCACTCACTCTGCACTCTCTGCACTCACTCTGCACTCACTCTGCAACTGCACTCACTCTGCCCCTGCACTCACTCTGCCCCTGCACTCACTCTGCACTGACTCTGCACTCAGCACTCTGCACTCACTCTACACGCACTCTCACTCTGCACTCATTCTGCACGCACTCTGCACTGACACTCACTCTGCACTCACTCTGCACTCTGCATGCACTCACACTCACTCTGCACTCACACTCACTCTGCACTCACACTCACTTTGCACTCACACTCTGCACTCACACTCTGCACTTGCACTCACTCTGCCCCTGCACTCACTCTGCACTCAGCACTCTGCACTCACTCTGCACTCACTCTCACTCTGCACTCATTCTGCATGCACTCTGCACTCACTCACACTCTGCACTCACTCACTCTCACTCTGCACTCACTCTGCACTCTGCACTCACTCTGCACTCTCTCTCATTCTGCACTCAGTCTCACTCTGTCTCACTCTGCACTCATTCTGCACTCACTCTGCACTCACTCTCACTCTGCACTCACTCTCACTCTGCACTCATTCTGGACTCACTTTAAACTCACTCTGCACTCACTCACACTCTGCACTCACTCTCACTCTGCACTCACTCTCACTCACTCTCACTCTGCACTTATTCTGCACTCACTCTGCAGTCACTCTGCACTCACACTCTGCACTCACTCTCACTCTGCACTCACTCTCACTCTGCTGGCCTCTCAACCTCTGCAAAGGGCTGCAACTAGTCACTGTGCTTTGGTAACCTTTGAACCGGTAGAAACAGTTTTAATTTTATCTAGAAGCTACTGATAATGCAGCAGATGACGGATGGATGGTGATAACATCAATAATTATGAGAAAAACGCTGCAGCCGCAGATTTGCGCCAGTGGCCATGGTTATACTTAAACTGTTCCATTGCCATTTAATCTCATATCAAGTTCCCTCACGTTACTTTACGTTATGGTATATTTTATGCTATTTTTTATGAAACCAAGGAAGGATTCAATATCGACTACAAACTCCTTGTTCTATATAACCCCAACAAACTAGGTACAACATGTGAAACAACTAAAAACCCATTATGTGGCAGGGTTGACTGCATTTTGTGAGACTATTAATACATTTTTTCCCCCTCATTTTCGCACTTGTTAAGAGTGTCTGGGTATAGGCTGCAACTCATTAGTACCAGTGTAACCCCCATGTGAAGCAAAAAGCAACAGAAAGTTGGCCTCTCAACCTCTGCAAAGGGCTGCAACTAGTCACTGCGCTTTGGTAACTTTTGAACCGGTAGAAACCGTTTTAATTTTATCTAGAAGCTACTGATAAGGCAGCAGATGAAGGATGGATGGTGATAACATCAATAATTATGAGAAAAACGCTGCAGCCACAGATTTGCGCCAGTGGCCATGGTTATACTTAAACTGTTCCATTGCCATTTAATCTTATATCAAGTTCCCTCACATTACTTTACGTTATGGTATATTTTATGCTATGTTTTATGAGACCAAGGAAGGATTCAATATCGACTACGAACTCCTTGTTGTATATAACCCCAACAAACTAGATACAACATGTGAAACAACTAAAAACCCATTAATTTGATTCTGAAGTGATCGAATGTGATCTCATTTACGTGGACCTACATCTCGTTTTTTTTAGTTTGACTGCGATGTTTTGAAAAGAACACAAGGCTGTGTGTTGAAAATGCATTCAAAACGTGGGCATTAAAACACGGAAACACCGTCTGGAAAGTTAAGCTCCCCATTTTGTGAAATATATGATCCTTCCAGAGTAGAGTGTCCCTCGGGCAATGGGAGAGCGTCAGCCTCGGCCAATCCCGACGTGGCTGCATCTGTGTCTGGAAAAAGTTTCTGCGAAGGGAAATGTGTGGTACCTTTCTGCAGAGGGGCGGCTTGTGGAGGGGAACACGCTGGATGCTGAGTGTTAGTGTATGGGGAACGGAGGAGAAACTCGCGATCCAGCTGGAAAGCGCTGACAATGGCAAGAGAAGGAGAGGAGTTGGCCTAACGGCTAAGGCGCGCGACCTCGGACCTGGGGATCTGGGTTTGAGTCTCGGTAACGACGCCAAAAAAACTCCTGTGATTCTGGGCAAATCACGTATTCTCCCCGTGCCTAAAATGAAAGTGTGTCCTCATGTAACGTAACTGGTGCTATGTAAAGCGCTCTGATACCTGATTCGGTTCGGGTCTAGTTCGCGCTATATAAAACTCTGCAAAAAAAAAAAAAAGAAACGCCGTAAACGGTGGCATGGCAGAGAAAGTTATTACTTTTTGTTCTGTTCACTGGAGAAGGAGATATATATGTATAAACTAAAAAGCCTGGAGGTAGGAGAGAGCCGGTGCTGTGGTTACCTGGCCTAGTTCTGCTGTCCCTGTCGTCCCAGCAAACAGTTTTTGCCCCTTGCCCTCTCCCCCATGTCCCCAAAACAGGCACCTATAATGCGAAAACGACAGCCCCTGGTGAAGGGGTCACGTTGAACATGTGCGCGTGACGAGATATAACCTCCTGCGTGTGAAAGCGTGAAAGGAAGGTGCGTGTGTGCATGTGCGGCCCATGTTCACTAGTTCTCCAGCATCGCTCTTAGCTGACAATACTCCAGAGATTATACGCTATACATCTCAACAGAAGCAGTGCGGGGAAGAGCGTGACACCAGGGCTCATGAGGACTTCCCCCACACAGGTGTGTGTGCACGCATGTGCACTTTGTGGAACTGCCGGTGTAGGAAAGTACACTAGAGCGCGAAAGGCCTTGGAGTCAGCTTTTAAGTCAGTCACCAACGGCTCCACGGAAACTAAGTGCGAGGAAACCCATCCTCGGAGTTATGCGCCTAACTCCGTGTTATAGGCTTTCTAAGCGCTGCATTGCGCCGCCAGGAGCAGTGGCCCTGAGTCGAGTTTAGATGCGGCAGCCAACTCACAACAAGGTTTCCGGGAGCCAGCGCGCACACACAGCTGAAATAAAACAAACTGGAGAGTGGTGCACGCGCGCCCAGCATCTGTCTTCAATTACCGCGGGCCCTGACAGCAGGTGATTGAAGAAATATGCCCTTCTGCTGTGCGTGTCCGCACGGAATATGCACTAGGCGGAGCAACTCTAACGCCTATGGCCTATTGCATGCTCTCTTGTAAAAACACACGCATGTGAGGGCCAATTGCCTTGCAGCTGGCAAAAAAACCCAGCAAAAATCACGAGCTTTCTGGAATTTGTTAGGTACGATTTTCGAAGCCCTCAGAAAAGGACTCTTAGGCCACGCCCACTTCGTGGGACGTAGGCCGAGCCCTAAAAACCACAGAAACTGCAGAAATAACTAAAGCCACACACATGGGACAGTTATAGCAGAAATAGAATAAACAGAGCAGAAAAAACGAAGCACGGCAGAGGTAACAAAGCATGGCAGAGAAAGCAAAAGCATGTCAGAAATAGAGCAACACCGCAGCAATAACACAGTTACAACAGAGATAGCTAAGCATAGCAGAGAAAGCACAAGCATAGAAGAAATAGAACAAACACAGCAGAAATAACTACTCACGGCGGAGAAAACACCAGCATAGCAGAAATAGAACAAATACAGCAGAAAGAGCACAGTTACAGTGGAGATAACTTACCAAAGCAGAGAAGGCACAAGCATAGCAGAAATAGAACAAACTGCAGAAAAAACACAGTTACAAGCACATCAGAGAAAGCGGAAGTATAGCAGAAATAAAGCAAACACAGCAGAAATAACTAAGCATGGCAGAGAAAACACAAGCAAAGCAGAAATAGAACAACCAACAGAGATAATACAGTCACAGCAGAGATAACTAAGCACAGCAGAGAAAGCAGAAGTATAGCAGAAATAGAGCAAACACAGCAGAAAAAAATAATACTGTCACAGCAGAGATAACAAGCACAGCAGAGAAAGCAGAAGTATAGCAGAAATAAAGCAAACACAGCAGAAATAACTAAGCATGGCAGAGAAAACACAAGCAAAGCAGAAATAGAACAACCAACAGAGATAATACAGTCACAGCAGAGATAACTAAGCACAGCAGAGAAAGCAGAAGTATAGCAGAAATAGAGCAAACACAGCAGAAATAAAAATAAGACTGTCACAGCAGAGATAACTAAGAACAGCAGAGAAAGCAGAAGTATAGCAGAAAGAGAGCAAACACAACAGAAATAAAAAGACTGTAACTAAGCTCTGCAGAGAAAGCACAAGCATTGAAGAAATAGAACACACACAGCAGAGATAACAAAAGTACTACAGAGAGAACACAGGCACAGCAGCCAGTGTGATTTAACGATGGCGGCAGCAATCACACAGCAGGGATAACACAATCATTGAGAAATAACAGAAACCCAGCAGGAGTTACAAGATCACTGCAGAGGTGGCACAGGGACAACAGCGACAACACAAAAACAGTAGACACAGTGAAAGCAGAGATAACCCCAGCACATCAGAGAAACCTCAGCTACACAGGTGAACATCATAAAACAACCGCCTTTGTTGCTGTATTAAGTCTTCAGACTTTGATTGGTGAGCAGGGAAGGACAGGGGTGAATGGAAAGTGAAAGGTGTTGCAGCCAACAGGCTGAAAGGCTAGTAAGACAGGGAGAAGGGATGGTGTCTACATAGCTCAGAAGGGTTTTAGGGTTGGAGAAGGGACGGTGTCCCCAGTGCATTAAGTGAGGCGGGTCCCTCTGGGACTGTGACTCAACAGTAATTAAAAACAGATTTTGTATTGGGGCCCTACTGGGACATCAATCAATCAATCAATCATGTACTGATGTCATTTTACAGTGAAAAACACCTGATCAATTTCTCAAAATCAGTATCGCAACAATGACTATAGAAAGCATTAGGGTAATTCATGTCAGTGAGGTAGTTCAATTTACAATCCACATTTTACTTAATTTACTACACTAATAGTATTTGATTTATTTTCATGGATTTTATTAAGCTTTTAGGGTGCATGCTGTGAACCGCCCTCTGCAGGAGTTGTGAGCGGGTGTATGTAAAGGGCCATGGTGGAGAGCTCTGGAGTTGAGGCTGAAGGCAGTGCAAGGTTCAGGAAGTGCCTGTCAGTGGGTCTTAAAGTGCTAATTTAAACCATGGCCCCTCAGCAGGAGTTGAGGGTGGGTGTTTGTAAAGGGCCATGATGGGGAGCTCTGGACTTGAGGTTGAAGGCAGTGCAAGGTTCAGGAAGTGCCTGTCAGTGGGTCTTAATGTGCTCATTTAAACCACAGCCCCTCAGCAGGAGTTGAGGGTGGGTGTTTGTAAAGGGCCATGATGGAAAGCTCTGGAGTTGAGGCTGAAGCCAGTGCAAAGTTCTGGAAGTGCCTGTCAGTGGGTCTTAAAGTGCTCATTTAAACCATGGCCCCTCAGCAGGAGTTGTGGGTGGGTGTTTGTAAAGGGCCATGATGGAGAGCTATGGAGTTGAGGCTGAAGGCAGTGCAAGGTACAGGAAGTGCCTGTCAGTGGGTCTTAAAGTGCTAATTTAAACCATGGCCCCTCAGCAGGAGTTGAGGGTGGGTGTTTGTAAAGGGCCATGATTGAGAGCTCTGGACTTGAGGTTGAAGGCAGTGCAAGGTTCAGGAAGTGCCTGTCAGTGGGTCTTAATGTGCTCATTTAAACCACAGCCCCTCAGCAGGAGTTGAGGGTGGGTGTTTGTAAAGGGCCATGATGGAAAGCTCTGGAGTTGAGGCTGAAGCCAGTGCAAAGTTCTGGAAGTGCCTGTCAGTGGGTCTTAAAGTGCTCATTTAAACCATGGCCCCTCAGCAGGAGTTGTGGGTGGGTGTTTGTAAAGGGCCATGATGGAGAGCTATGGAGTTGAGGCTGAAGGCAGTGCAAGGTACAGGAAGTGCCTGTCAGTGGGTCTTAAAGTGCTAATTTAAACCATGGCCCCTCAGCAGGAGTTGAGGGTGGGTGTTTGTAAAGGGCCATGATTGAGAGCTCTGGGCTTGAGGTTGAAGGCAGTGCAAGGTTCAGGAAGTGCCTGTCAGTGGGTCTTAATGTGCTCATTTAAACCACAGCCCCTCAGCAGGAGTTGAGGGTGGGTGTTTGTAAAGGGCCATGATGGAAAGCTCTGGAGTTGAGGCTGAAGCCAGTGCAAAGTTCTGGAAGTGCCTGTCAGTGGGTCTTAAAGTGCTCATTTAAACCATGGCCTCTCTGCAGGAGTTGTGGGTGGGTCTTTGTACAGGGCCATGATTGAGAGCTCTGGAATTGAGGCTGACGGCAATGCAAGGTTCAAGAAGTGCCTGTCAATGGGTCTTAAAGTGCTCATTTAAACCATGGCCCATCAGCAGGGCCCACCACTTGTAACTGTGTTATTATGCTGGAGCGGGTGAAGGAGTAAACAAGTTGTTGAAATATTGACAGGGTGAAACTGCTTGCAGGTGAATGGGTGCGTTGCATGTGCGCTGGTGGTGAATTGAAGGAGGTGCGAAGACGTATGTTCAGATGGAGAGTGTGAAGAAAAGGTGCAAAAGAAGAAATAGATCAGGTGTGAAATATGCAGAGGTAGGACTTCAAAAGGCGTGGAGAGAAGTGTCTTACAGAGAGGCTGCCGAGGAAAGGGGTGTGAAGTGGAGAACAGGAGTGGACTTTGAAGACCACTATCCCTTCCACAGGCCTCATTAATAATCTTGCTGGTTTATCTGGTACTGCTAACAAGCATTGGCAAAGCCAATAGTTTGTTTTGTTTAAGGTGCATGTCATTTACGGTGTAATATGTCTGGATGCAGCAACAGAAAATCACAATGGCTTCTGTGCTGCTGTTCTCTCTGTAGTACTGTTATCTCTGCGGTGCTTGTTCTATTTCTGCTATGCTTGGGCTTTTTCTGCCAAGCTTAGTTATCTCTGCTGTGACAGTCTTATTTTTATTTCGGCTAACAGAGACACACTCAAATACTAGGTATATGGCATGCGCAGTGAAGCACAGGATTTTAGTTTACATGTTTTAAGCCACACCCTAATTACATCAGCCATGTCTCCTGGACAGGATTCATATTAACGCTTCTCTGGCCACGCCACTTTCAGAGACCCCCCTCATCTCACAACTTTTTCATCCCACTTATCCACCAGGGTGCCCGCATATCGCACAAAGGCCTTTAGCGCTGGAAGCAAGGACGGTGTTCCAATAGCTTGGATTGGCATTTAGGGTGCAGAGCAGAGACTGTGTCCCCATTGCTGGTAAAGACATTTAAGGTTGGGAGCAGGGATGGCGTCCCCATAGCTGGAAAGGCCTCTAGGGTAAGCAAGAAGAGTGTCCCCATAGCTAGATTGACCTCCACCAGTGGCCCACGCATGTTCAGACAGGGCGGCTCTTGTATGAGTGCAATCATAGCATCAGGCCTCTCTCATAGAGGCACTGAGGGCTAGAGGCAATGATGGACTCCTTTTCAGAGGGCACATCAGCCGTGGTCTGTACAGGTAACAGCGGTGAGTCGGTGGGGGGATTTCGAGGAACGATGCAGAGAGAAAATTAAATAAATAATTAATTTTCCCTTGGCATCGTCCTTCGAAATACCCCCTAACCTACCTCCACCGCTGTTACCTACAGGGACCATGGCTGGGGCACATGTGTGGTAGGTCAAAGGGTAAAGATGAATGAATTCTCACCTCGTCTAGAGTTGACATGTTTTTCATAGTTTAGCAAGGGCAGCAAGAGTGTGTCAAAGACATACAATGATTGGTACTGCTGTTTGTAGTGAGAGTTTCATTGGTTTGTCTTTCTTACTTCTCCAAACACCAACAGAGCTCCCCAAATCTGATGCACCTCAATCTGCTGGTCTTCAGCTCTGATTACAGTCTTGTCCCTGCTGACTGCAGTACTGTCATACCATTATTCATAGAGCTGGGCACAGGAAGTTATCTTCTTGTGGGGTTTTATGGTGGTTGACATGACATGACAGAACGCGGCCGCCAGAGCCATTGTTGGCCTTCCCAGATCCTGCTCTGTTTCCGGCACTCTGAAAACACTGCACTGGCTGCCGGTCAGAGCAAGAATCCAATTCAAAGTGTTGTGCTTGGCCTTCAAGATCCTAAAGGGCATGGCCCCTCAAACTCTTACGGGTCTTCTGTCCTGGTATGTCCCCACCCGACATCTGAGATCCTTGGGCCAAGCTCTTTCCATTACTCCGCGATACAAGTTGTGTCGTATCGGTGGTCGTTCCTTCCGGGTTAAAGCGGCCGAACTCTGGAACTCGCTCCCAGTGGAGATTCGGTTGCTGGAAGACCTTTTTTCCTTCCGTAAGGCGATAAAAACTTTCCTGTTTTAAGCTTTAATTCCTTTTTTAGTTGTTGTGTTTCCTGTGGTTGTTGCGTGTTACCTTGACATGCGCCGGGACGCCCCTTGGCTGGGGCAGCTGTGCGCAGTACAAATCCACGTAACATAACATGGTGGGTCATGTCACAAGTTGGACCGGGGTCCTGGTCTTCATGGCACACTGCACTTGTTTGATTTGAAATCGATGCTCTGTGCCAACACCATTGTCAGACTTTAGTAGAAAGCAGAATGTGTTGAGTCTTCTGTGCACCTCTGCACTCAGGATGGACATAAATACGGCTTCTGAGAAGGTGTATGTCCCGAAAGCAATGACTCGACTTTCCTGTCCTGCGGGCCGTTTCTGGCCTCCTGTTCCATGATTCGCGTGGCGGGTACCTGCAGGGTGGTGTTCAGGGCTTGCCTCCCTCCTCTCATCCGAGTTGGATTTAGAGAGGCATGGCCACATGCTATGCTTCATCCTTCCCGCAGATGTAGGTAGCCTGTGTAGGGATGGATGTTGGACAGACAATCCCACAGAAAGGAAGCTGCAGGGGGTGTGGAGGGTAGGTCCTTAGGGGTCATCCATTGAGCCGAGCAGCCACAGCCCGTACTAATAGGTCAGGGGCCACACACCCTCAGCTTTTGCCCAACAAGAAGGGCGTCTGTCAGGCTGAGCAAGGATCAGCCTGACAGACACTGCTTATTTTCAAGTCAGCCAGCCAGGAGCTAGACATGCACTAAATGCGCAGGATCCTAGTTGCCTGAGCTGAACTTTGCTGGGCTGAAGATGCCAAAGCTCCTGCGGGTGTGACCCCTCCAGCCTGACAATGCACCTCAAGGCCCTCCCCCTTGCGGTGGGGAGGAGCGTCACTGATTGCCTCGGACCTCAGCGCTTCAATTTTAAGCCCTGAAATGCCAAGGGCCAGGTGTCAATCACTGACACCTCGTCACAGAGTGGGATGGTGTCGGCAACTCTCACTGACCCCACCCCACTCTGTGATGAGGTAGGGACTGCTGCCTCCCCTCATTGGCTTACCTTAGATAAGGCAGTAGTGCCAGTCCTCCTGGGACCTCAGAGGTAGAACTCTACAGGTAAGTGTGATATAAAAAACACATATTTGGTTCATGTGTCTATGTATGAATATTTGGGAGTGAGTGATGTGTGTGCGCACACATGTGTGAATGAATGGGTGTGAGTGAGTGTGTAAATATGTGTCTGTCTCCCATCTAACCTCCTAAGATCTCACATCACCGACCTTTGCCCCCTGGGACAGTGCAGAGAATCAGGAGCTAATTTACTGGTCCCACACACTGCAAACAGGAATGTTGTGTAATCTGCACCACTTATTGATCCCTGTATGAGTCCCTTCAAAAAGCATATAAGAGTTTGGGTCAGCAAGATTTGCTGTGATTCTACCCACTTGAGTGGGATTTGCAGTGATGGCATTTTGTTTGAGAGTTTTGATGTCACTGTATACTTTTATAAGTACACAGCACAGGAGGTTGAGTCTCTGTTGCGGATAACTTCTATTAAACTAATTTTATAGGTTCAAATCTGCTTTCTCTTATTCTTAATCTGTCTGATGCCATTAAAATGAGGATTACTTGCAGTGGGTAGTTAGAAGACATGACACAGAAAAATAGATGGACCAGCTGTGACTGTTGATCTAATAAAATAATGCACTCTAAGATTTGTGGTCTAACTACTCTTTATGCAGACTAAGGAAACACCAGATTACAATGGTTTCAGTGGTCATGAATTTATGTTTTTAATTTCTAAATATTAGTAAAACAACTTAATAGAACCCATTCTAATATTTTCTTTTCTTCTTTCTGGGGAGTATCAATTTGTGTTTAAATGCTGTTACCCTGACAATTTCTAATACTTATCAGACTATGTGGACATAACAGGTTTGTTCGCTTCACAGCCCATGTGTCATACATAAGCCAACAAAATGCCAAATATATGTACAGTGTTAGTTTGGAAATGATATAAAAAAGAACCTGAAAATATGGCAGCTATTCCCATCAACCTACCTGCCTGCTACAAGGGGGGCACTCCTTCAGCACCTTTATATTACCGTAGCTCTTTGTTTGTTTGTGAAATGCAGGCATCTCATTGGCCACTAGCGAACATTTTGTAAGAGTTCATACTTTTGCCCCGGCGACAGCCCTCTGCGTCCAGCTTTGTGTCTGTTTGTGATTTTCTGATGTGCGTTATATGTAAAGCTTCCTGTTTTCCAATTGTAGTAATTTTTGCAGATAAATGCAGACGGAAAGCCATTTATATTCCTGTTTGTATTTATTTTGAAATATGTATAAAAATGCTGTCTGTCGTGACTGCCAGGCCAATAGCTGCATGGATTGACAGGTACAAGTGTTAATCAAGTAATACAATTTATTAAAGAGGCTCAACCAGCAGTATATGTGCACAAGGTGGATGCTAAAGCATGCAGGTTCTCATATAGGTTATTCATAGAGGTATGAGTGTACATTTATTTAGGTATGAATGTGCATTTATTGGTCAAATAAATGTGGGACTATAAATATAGATAAATACAGATGAAATTAGCAAACCAACATGCATACAGATAGAAATGTAGTTGTACGCCCCCATCCAACCTACCAATTAGCCCTGACATGTCAGTGCAGCTGTCCTTCTTTTGAAATCACAAGGGAGGCACAGTGATCTACTTACTAATTGCTAGTAAGAAGGAGAAGCAAGTGTCAAGCCAAGCATTTGCATAATACAAGGGTATATCATGCGTATGTGGCAATGACACGCGTCACTGTGTAAACGCAGCACTGTGTCGTGTGATCGGCCTGTGGAATCGACTAGTATGCATTGTTACATACATGGGCTGTATGGCTTTCTTCGGTGGGGATATCATATATGCCAACATTTTAGAACAGGAAAGTAGGAACTTTTACAAAATAAATGTTGGTATGTATTCCTCTATTGACTTCTATTAAAGTAGAGGCAAATTCAGGCAGGAGACACCTAAAATAAAGCCATTTTTGACAGCACAAATCAAGAGTCTCCCATCTGAAACGAGTCCATTGGTCTGTATAGGATATGTACATTTTTATTTTTGCCAGCAAAGTTTTGCAAAGCTCCCGATCATTTGTACAAGGTTCTGAGAACGGTCAAATGACATCACTCCCGCCCTTCTCCTGCAGCCCATGTATTGCATTTTTAATTGGGTACACAGCCTTGCTTGTTTGATAAATTTCTGACTCACAACCCCTTTTATTCCTGACTTAGCAATGCCACTGACTTGTTGTATAAAACACCCACAAGGCTAGCTCCTCGTGGTACTTGCATGGGTGGCTACTCCGCAAAGGTGGAGGAGTGTCGCCCCACTGCTCTGAAATTAGAAAAAAATTAAAATAAAATGCTACAGGGCTGGGTTAGGGCAGGGCGGGGCTGAGGTCAGAGCCTGAAAGGAGTGGTGAGTGTACGCTCTCAAAGTGTGCAGGACTGCTTGGCCGGCCGTCTTGGCCCGGCCAAAGCGTCATGCGCACTTACTATATTCCCCACCAGGCTGCATTACACAGCCTGGTGGGGAACATGCCCAGGCCCCCAGTCCCTATCTGAGCACCGATCCACAGCTCTCAGACCAATCACAACTCTGCATTGCAATGTTGTGACAGGCTTAGGGGAGCACAGGTGCTTCCTGGTTCCGGACTTCCCAGGAAGAGAAGAAATGACAGAGAGACGGCAGCCGTGGAAAGGTAAGCGGTATTTTTTGCTGTTGTTTTTTTTCCAAACACACCTCCCCGACTCCCCACTCCCTTTCCCTGCCAGCCGCCACTGTGTACTTGTTCTGCTGGGGCTAAACCGCCCAAATTCTGGAGCTGACCCCAGCATGACCCTTTCTTTTCCATGCCTCCTTACTTTGAAGATTCCCTCCCCTTCTCCTCCTACATAAATTTGCTTTCATCTGGTTTCCAGGCGGTGAGGCCACCTCTGTGGGATTTTTCAATAATGTTTATTTTATGAAAACTAATTAGAGGCAGAGCTATCAATATGTTGCGTCACAGGCCCTGGGGAGGCGCGCGGCGCATTGATATTCTGTCTGGCGAGATCACTTCTTATGGAGTGTTGGGAAAGCGGCTAACATTTGCATACTGAAGGCTTCGTCATCATTGGGTCCTCGCGGACCGCAGCCTTTCCAGAGGGCATATTACTAAGGGGGGCGATAGGCAATTATCGCCGGTTTAGCGGCCGTTTTCGGCCGCTAAGCGGCGATAATTCTATTGCTCTATTAGCAAGGTGTCGCTAACTGATGTTAGCAGTTTGGGCCCGCTTTGCGTGTCAGCGATATTTATCGCTATTGACATGCAAAGTGGGCGTACCCAACCTGTTAGCGACTGAAAGCAGTCGCTAACGTCGCTATCGCCTATTAGCAAGGCAGGCATAGCGATGGAAATATTCCTGCTATCGCCAAAAACTAACGCCTGCTCAGACCAGTTCTTAGCCATGTTATCCAATGGGAGGTGGATAACATGGCTAAGAGCATTTTGTCGCTAATGCGTGAATATCGCTGTATTCTCAGCGATATTCACGCATTTCGCCGCTATCGCTGGATATTTTAGCACAATGGAGAAAAACGTTGCAAATAGCATGTTTTCTCCGCTAACATATCCAGCGATAGGCAGTGATAAAAAAATCGTTGCTAAGCCTATCTAACGATAATTATCGCTACTTGTTGCTAATATGCCCCAGATCTTGATTTTTTTCTTCCATTTCCGTCCCTGGCGAGCACTTCCTGTGGGCTTGTTGACACTCAGAATCTCATGGTACCTCTATGCTAAAAAGTATAAACATTTATAGTCTTTAACTACCTCTTGTAAAAGCGGTAAGGTGCTGCGGTCAGGGTTCCTGACTCCCAACCACAGGGTTTACGGTTTGATCCCTTGCTCGGGCGGTAGCTTAGTCCAGCACCAAGTGACTCTGGGCGATATCTTGCTTAATTTTCTCTATGGCCCCCAGTGCCAAGGACACCTCTCCGGAGGTAGCTGTGCACTTTACAAATGCTGGCATTTATTTTTTTCATTTTCATTTTGAGACTGTTCTTTCATGGTGTGCCATCGTTCTGCCTATTACCTCTTTTTTTTTACTAAACCTATGCACTTCATTCTGTGTTGTTGATAACCTGGTATGAAATCTCGATTGGATCTGTGGAAACTTGCTTGCCACCTGCCTGTTTTTTCACCGGCCTGGCCTGTTACTTTTTTTAAATCCAGACGATGCATTAAATAGGCCAGTAAAAATATAGGGAAAGGCCAGGAAATCCAGTGTTTTTCCCTTCTGATACAAAAATCTATATTCATCAAACACATAAAGGAAAACATGTAAAAAGTATTTATGAGCTGTCTAAATCGTTTCAGGATGATTTTTTTGTTGCTGTATATTTTTATATGCAAAAACAACAGTTGATGGACAGAATGCATAACAATGTCATACATTCACCCCAGTACAGAGATCTGGGCTTAAATCCATCGTTTTTTTTGCTCACCATGCCATTCCAGTTTGAACCCAGCCATGTGCAAATCACTCTTGACCCTGTGCCTCATGGGAACAGTCCAGCACAAACTGCCAAGCCAGGCCCTCCCTGGACACGAAACAAGCATCCTAGGACCGGGTTTGGGGTTTCACCCCTCTTCAGCCAGGATAGCTTGATTCCAGTGTCATGGAGAGCACAGTTTGTTTCCGGTTGTTTCTGGTCCAGGGAGGACCTGGCTTGGCAGTTCGGGCTGGACTGTTCCCACGAGGCACAGGGTCAAGACTGATTTGCATATGGCCAGGTCCAAACTGGGGTGGCATATTGAGCAAAAGAATGATGAATTTAACCCAGATCTCTTGACTGGGGGTGAATGTTTTGATTTGTTCTGCATTCCATCCATCAATTGTGAGTCTTTTGCTTTCTCGCCCTAAGTGCACCAGGTATGCCCAGATGTGGGTCCTGGGCTCACTGTGCCACTGGAATCAAGATATCCTGGCTGAAGAGGGGTGAAACCCCTAAACCGTTCTTAGGATGCTCGTTTCCGGTCAAGGGAGGACCTGGCTTGGTAGTTCAGGCTGGACTGTTCCCACGAGGCTCAGGGTCAAGACTGATTTGCATATGGCCAGGTCCAAACTGGGGTGGCATGGTGAGCAAAAGAATGATGGATTTAACCCAGATCTCTTGACTGGGGATAAATGTTTTGATTTGTTCTGCATTCTGTCCATCAATTGTGTGTCTTTTGCTTTCTCGCCCTAAGTGCACCAGGTATGCCCAATCGGGGGTCCTGGGCTCACTGTGCCACTGGAATCAAGCTATCATGGCTGAAGAGGGGTGAAACCCCAAAACTGGTCCTAGGATGCTTGTTTCCTGTCCAGGGATGACTTGGCTTGGCAGTTCGGGCTGGACTGTTCCCAAGAGGCACAGGGTCAAGATTGATTTGCATATGGCCAGGTCCAAACTGGGGTGGCATGGTGAGCAAAAGAATGATGGATTTAACCAAGATCTCTTGACTGGCGAGGAATGTTTTGATTTGTTCTGCATTCCGTCCATCAATTGTGTGTCTTTTGTATGTTTTTATATAGCAAGAACACTACCCAAAGGTATTGGAATGCTTTATATGAGCACCAGTTACATTACAGAACGACACATTCATGTTTGGCAGGCACAGGGAGAATAAATGATTTTCCCAGAGTCACAGGATGTAGAGCCGACGCCGCGACTTGAACCTGGATCTCCAGCTCCAAAGTAGGCAGCTCTGGTCGTTATGCCACATCCTCTTGAATTAGAGCAGAGGGAGTGATCACAGCCATGTTGCAAAAGAATTCTGACAATTTTTCACAAATTCAATTTCACTTATCAGCTTTCGGCTGATCTAGAAGAGCAAAGTGTACAGAAATGACTATGTGTTTTTTAAGAAAGGTGGCCAGCTTATTTGCGGATCATATGCATGAATACCTCTTCGCTCTAGGGTTGATTAACAAATAAAAGCCTTTACTTGCAAAATACACCATGCGGCGCTAGGGTTTCCACCTGGCCAGTTTTATATAAGTATAATCTGCGTTTTAATGTCCCTGCTAGGACAAAATGAGGGAAATCGCCTAAAGCCGGTATTTTTCGCACACTATCGGTGCATACTTTAAACAGTAAATATAAGAAAAAACACTTTGAAATGTTTTTTACAGCTTCCTTAATTACCCCTGGCTGATAATGAAAGTAAATAAAGACAGAAAGGCCATATTTAAATTTAATATGGAGGACTTCATATAAAGTTCAGAACTTCCCAGAACCTGAAACATGAACAGTTGGCTGGTACTTTTCCCTTAGAAAGTTTGCAAACTTAGACACACCTAATGTATGTATAGATATGCTCATACTTTTGAGTTCATGACTGAGTCTCAAACATTCCTGCATGCATAAATTATGCAAGTTGTAATGTTCATGTAAGTTATTGTAAATTACATGTATATACTGCTTGCTATCCCTGATAAGGTGTTGAAACGTTTTGCGGTGAGTAGTACGCTACTCTGTAAGCGCAGGTTAGAGGATGTAGATTAGTAATATTCGCTTCCTTTTCCTTGTAGGACTTGTTGTGTAAAGTTCATACTTTCAAGATCTCCTACAGTCACTCCAGTGTCCTGAAGAAGGATAGATGAACTGAAATGGATTGGTAAAGGAAAGATGTGAGATGTTATTGGGAGTGGTGAACGTGTGCCTGTTAGTTCCATGAGTCAGTAGATAGAGAGGAGTTTTAAAAAGCATGTAGAGGCCATGCCACCTGGCTACTCCCTCTCCAGATTGGATAGGAAGGAGGGCAGGGGGGGGGGATTGCAATCGCAATTAAAGCCCCTATGGAATGCTCCATATCTCCCCTGACGATCGATCACTGTGAAGCAGGCTCTTTCACTATTATAATAGGGCCTCAACACTCCCTCTCGGGTATTCTTATATATAGACCCCCAGGTAGGCTGTATGATTTCACGGCTAGCCTGGTGGAAGCTACAGCACATCTAGCCATAAGAAAGACCAGATTCATGGTTATTGGAGATATGAATGTTCATTTTGATGATCCCCTCGACAAAGATGCTAAGGACATCAGATCAGAACTTCACTCCCTACAGTTAGACCTTAAAAATCATGACCCCTCACATAGACTGGGACACTTGTTGGACCCTATCTTTGGAAACTGGACCGGAGTGCACGCTTTACCTCCGCAACCGGTACCATGGTCTGATCACTCCTTAATTCCGTTTCTCATGCGGGTAGCTGAGACTGATCCTAAAAAAGCTTGCGAACATCGCTACCGGTGTCGGAAATGGAAAAATTTCTCCCAAGACACTTTTATCAAAACACTCGAAACAGGAGGACCTCTAGGAGGTCTAGACTGTGAAACAGCATATAATCGACTACAGAACCGTATCTTAACTGCCCTAGAAAGCACTGCCCCTATTCATAACATGAAAAAATCTAAGAATGTGAGGAAATCCACCCCGTGGTTTACTCCTGAACTCCAGATAGCTAAATCCGCCTGTAAAAAACTAGAACGGGAATGGCGTACCAACTTCTGCCCGACTATTAAAACTCAATATAAAAAAGCGCAAAAGGATTATAATAAAAAGATACGCACTACTAAAGCCTTGCATTATAAAATCCGCATTGGGGAGGCAGAGAACTCTTCGAAAGAGCTTTTTAAAATCTTCAAAGAAATCTCTGTACTAACCACTGACAATACGTCCCACACTGACTCTGTGGAAACATGCAACAAAATTGCCAAATATTTTGCTGGTAAGATAACTGAAATCTATGCCAACTTTTCTGGAAATGTGATATCTGGTCATGATTTTACGGAAATTGAAGGAACTAGTCTCATAGAGTCATGTCTACAGTGTTTTTCGGTTCCCTCTCCTACAATACTCACGAACATCTGCAAAAGTATCAAATCAGGCTCCCCCCGTGATCCTGCTCCTCCTAAGGTACTAGGGGCAAGTTTAACAGTATTGGAACCATACTTTAGACATGTGCTCCAAGTCTCCTTTGCATCGGCCTGTCTTCCTGAAGAGTGGAAGAAGGCTATTGTACTCCCTATTAAAAAGAAACCCAATGTGAGCCAGGACACCCTGGAAAACTTGTGACCCATCTCTCTGCTGCCTTACCTAGCGAAAGTGGCGGAAAAAATAGCTAATAAACAACTTATGGCCCATCTGGAATCTAATAATGTTCTTCATAGCTCTCAATCTGGCTTTCGGACGGGCTACTCTACAGAGACAGCTCTTTTGAGAGCGACCGAAACTCTACGGGCAGGAGCAGATGAGGGTCATACCATGGCTCTTATTATGCTGGACCTCAGTGCCGCGTTTGACACTGTAGCACACTCCATCTTGCTACAGTGTCTAAACAAAGCCGGGGTCACCAAGGCGGCACTGGGTTGGCTGAGGGCGTTCCTCATAGACCGCTGCTTTCAGGTTCAGAGAGGTACCTACCTCTCAGATAGCATAGCCTTAGAACAGGGGGTGCCTCAGGGCTCTGCCCTGAGCCCCACCCTGTTCAATCTTTACATGGCTCCGTTGGCAGATGTGGTTCAATCGTACGGCATAGAATTAGTCTCCTACGCCGACGATACCCAACTGCTTATTTCCCTGTCCCAAGCGCCCACCATAGCAGCTGCCAACTTCAAAACCTGTATGCAGGATCTTGCAGGTTGGGTGAACCAACACTGCCTGAAGCTAAATGGCTCTAAAACAGAGGTTTTAGTGATAGGAGGAAAGGATGCTAGCTGGACTAAAGAATGGTGGCCACCCTGCCTTGGTCCTGTACCCACTCCTTGTAAGGAAGCAAAGAACTTGGGTATTTGGGTTGATCCAAAACTTTCTTTTGATGGTCATGTTCATAAAGTAGTAGGGAAATGCTTCGGGGTTCTGAAGACCCTTAACCGTACTCTAGACCTTCTTCCTCTAGAGGCCAGGCGAACCATGACCCAAGCCCTAGTGACCTCCCGGATAGACTATGGCAATGTGCTACTTTTAGGAACAACGGAAAAGAACATCAGGAGATTGCAGGTGCTCCAAAACATGGCAGCACGACTAGTCCTCAGATTACCCAAAAGAGCAGCCTCTAAACCTACCCTGGTGGCTCTACACTGGCTTCCAATAAAAAAGAGGATCTTATTCAAAGCGCTCTTAATGTGCTATAGGTTCACCTCGCACAAAGCCCCTCCTTACCTGACAGATCTAGCCATCACCTATGAGCCTAATAGATCTCTTCGCTCTAGGGGAACAGGTTTACTTAAAATCCCCCGGATAAAAAAAGCAAGAATAGGAGGCCGCTCCTTTCATGTGTTGGCAGCCAACAAATGGAACTCTCTTCCAATGAATATCAGGCTAGCGGACACTGAAACTAAATTTAGGAAACTCTTGAAGACCTACCTGTATACCCTCTAGTTTCCAGCCCCTCACTAGCATCTGCCTCTCTCTCCACAGCGCGGGGACACGCCGGGATGGCGTCACCATGCGCTTTATAAACCCCTTTATTATTATTATTATTATTATTAGTGGAGTTCATTGTAATTTCAAAGGTTTGGGATGAGGAGGAGAGAGTGAGGAAAAGGACATACAAAGAAGCATAAACTCATGTACATACACTCATATACATATATGTTATCAACATATTATGACATAGATATATATATAATTTCAAACATACATTTATTGTCATAGACATAACAGATTTTTTCATATGTGAATGTAAAATATATAATCTCATATACATAGGCTCATGCACATAGACATATATACATACCGAGACATGCGTGTCTATGTAATGCATAAAAATGCCTGCATTGTCCTGTACATACATTAAAAAAATATATATGTGTTCACACACACATCAGCATATATAGATGCATATTCATATATACACATGCATGCATATACATACAAACAACACATATATAGCTTCATCCCTATAAGAAGCCTAAACCCATATGGATGCACACATGCATAGACACACAACAACAGATACACATATATACGCAATGCATAATTATTCATATATTTCCATATACATAACATATTATTACAATGTAAACATTGATACATATGCATACACACATATATATGCATATGCATTTATTTTATTTATTGGTTTGTATAGCGCTGGAATCAACTCTCAGTGGAGTATCTCTGCGCTTTGACACCTGTAGAACACCAAGAAATAAATGTGGGAAGAAGCTAAATTTCATTTTTAAACAGTATTGTTTTCAATATGTGAATTGCATTCACATATACATACACATAACGATGCAGCACCATACAAATTATAGACCCATATACATATACATCCGTAAACACACATTACAAGGCATATATACGTAGATTTTTAAGGTATAAACATGCATGCATTGTTATATACATAAACATGCATGCATTGTTATATACATAGCAGAGGTTGATATATGTTTTTAAATCATCTGCACATTATTGCTTTAGAATATTGTGTTGTGAGTATTGTAATAATATAGGAAAGAGCCAGGTCTTGAGTAGTCTTCTGAAGTTGGAATGGTTCTCAGTAGACTTTATTTGTGATTATTTAAAAAAGCATTTTTTAGCCACGTGTACAGTGGAAGATGCCCCGCCCATGATTTGTTTTCCTTCTATGCTGGGATTTTGATATGGTGTGCCAGTCCAGAGCACAGGTTTCTTTCTTGGATGTATTTTGTCATTTTCTTTCTGATAAAAAGTTGTCCTTTGCCACTTGTTGACTTGTGGGTGATACAAAGCAGCTTGAAAGAGGATCTTTTGATAACTGGTAAGCAGTGGAGCGCTCTTAAGGTGGGGGAGGTATGGGCTTGTAGAATTACATGTAGTAGTAGTCTGGCAGCAAGGGTCTGAATTTTTTGTAATCTTCTCCTGGTTGATGAAGGTGCACTGAGATACATACCATTAGACTAATCTAGTGATGATAGAAAAAGACAGATTGTTGGTTGGACCTTGTGGGCAACGTCTAGATGTGTCATAGCGTTTTCATGGTAAGAAAGGTTGATCTGGATAGCTTATCCACTTGTGCATTCACGGAGAGCTTGGAGTCCATGGTAACTACAAGGTGTCTTACCTCCTTGGATATGTTTGCCGGTGGTCCCAGATTGTAAGGCCGGGCGCAGAGAAGGTCATGAGTTTTCCAGTCACTGCACATGAGTATTTCAATTTTAGATACGTTCAATTTGACGTGGCTCGATGTAATCCACTGGTCAATGGTCCTGAGGCAACTAAAGATTTTTGAGGTTCCAATGTTCTTGGGGCTTTCCAATTTCAGAAGTCTATGTGCATGTCTGGGTAGTTATAGTAGCTGAATTCAAAAACATTGATGAGTTTTGGTAAGAATTTCATGTCGATGTTGAAAAGGAGAGGAGAGATTATAGTGCCTTGAAGGACTCTTGCTTTAATGATGCAGTTTTCAGATACCTTAAGATATGTGTTTGCTTTTACTCAAAAATTATGATATATTTTGTTTCATTTAACAATGTTTTACAAACAAGCCCAACCAAAGCCATTTCCTTGGCATTCTAATTGTGAAGGTGTGCCCTGCTGGCTTTGCCAATTTGTGTCTTTTTGGACCAGGCTTTTTTTGTAGTATTTGTCCTGCAATTACAAGCTTCAATTCCTCAGACATAATCTGTAACTGCAGGCAGCACTTCCGACACTATGAACAGCATCACGCTTTCCCATAAAGACATTATTGTTTGCAGCCCTGCAGCTTGGGACATCTTAGCTGCTTAACCGCAGCGGCAATTCCGCTGTGGTGCCGCAGTTTAGCGCAGTGGGCAGGGCTGTGACGGACAACAGACGTGCACAGCACTGGGAAGGTAGTGCACGCAACGGCCATTGGCCGTCAGAAGCAGCGAAGGGGTTAATGATTTTGGGGGCCCTGGGCCAAAGGTATTTCGGGGAACCCCGTTAGGGACAGTTTTGAAGTTATGATCCAGTTTCAGCTCTTTCATGCTCTCTTTGCCAAGGCCACTGACAGGGCACAGGCACAATTCTAAATGTGTCTACATCTAATATTCAGGGATAGTGATGTGTGTTTTCAATATTGTAACACAGCAGCAGCTCACTAATATTACTGTAAATAATCTCTGTGACACTCTCCCACTTCTCATATGCAAGGTTCTGCTTTGATCTAAGAGAACATTTTTTTAATAGATGTTGCTTGAAACTTCTCTCTGCCAGATGTCTGTAATAGACTCTCGCACATCACCTGCATTAAACATAAATTAAGGGAATACTGGTATTCAAAACAATCTGTTTAAGAATTATTCAAGATCATCAGGGCAAGACTCTCTGCAGAACATAGCTGGCTCTATCAGGAGGCCCCCTGAAAGGCTGGGGCCCTGGGCTATGCCCACTATGCCCATGCCGTAAAATGTCTCTGCACAGAGCTCTAGACATATTGCAAAGGCAAGAGCTCTGTAGAGTTGTATTTCATAATAAATCTGCCACTGACTAGGATTCTCTCTCTGAATTCACTGCAATTCCTGATTCAAACACAAATTGCTGTTTACTTCTAAATCACGGTTCTGAGTTTTGTGGTGATTACGGCACCCCTGGGTGTTTCTCTGCACGATTTCCCCCCTGGGACAAATTGTGCATGCAAACTGAACAAATTCTGAGCTTCCCTACTTTGGAACTGTGAAGACATGCACTATTAGTGTATTATCCTCCATTCCAAGATCTGAAACTTAAGGGCAGATTTTCAAGCCCCTTGCACCACCCGTACGTCACTTTTCCCATGTTAAAAATGACACAAAAGTGGCGCACGGGCCTTATAAATAAGCCCCTTAGAACTTTGTCCAACATAGACTTTTATGACTGGTCATGCCTGCTTAGCCCTTTCATTCTGCCCACTTGCTACATGTTTCTGTCACCTTGACATGTAAATGTAAACACCCAGGATTTCATACAGTGCCTAAGACCAGAGTTATTGTGTTTCTTAGTGGCCCCTATTTTTTTCAGATGAAGGCATTCAGTCAACAGGAGTTATGTTCCCAATTCATAGCTGGTGCAGGAGCCAGACCTGCAGTTCCTACAGCTGACAACCTAACAGTGTCTCAGAAATCTGAAATAAGAGACTCTAGTGAGGTAGGAATGTTCAATCTTCAGGGCAGTTTGTCTTTACATTAGTCTGACCACAGGAGAGTACAAGGAAAACCACAGCACATACTTGTCCAGCTGTGGTAATTAATTATGCATTCATGAGGTCAGTGAATGTAGTTGTCAATGATTCCTTCAATGCCCCCCAACTTAAGTCAAACTAAGTGCATTTCATTACTTGACAGGCCACAACCGCTAAATTCCAGCCTCATGTTTGAAGAATCAAGTGAAGAGACATGAATTATCATGAGACGTCAGAAACGGATGTTATGTTATTGAAAAGCAGAGACTTTATTGTCTGGGCTGACTTTCCAAATGGTCCCAAATTTTCCATAGCTGTCCGGAGTCTATTTTGTTTGTGAAGATTTGTTATCAGTGGTGTGATTGGGTCTGTCCTTGTGTTAGATGCAGCTGTCAAGTAAATTGAGCTATGGGTACTGGAGGGGAGTGAGGAGAGAGAGTGAGAGGAAAGAGAGAGAGAGTAATCCACCTAAGCATTGACTCTAAAATAGCATCTGACCATAATATCAGTGTCTACAAAAATGTGGGTACAAATATCGATCATTTAATAGTATTGTTTAGTAGAATATATATGTTTTTATTTATTCTATTATGTTTTTTATTACATAGGTTTTTGTGAAATGCATTTGTAACATATTCAAAAATCTTGTAGTAATGTATTATTTTTTCTTCACTATTAGATTAAGTTGGGGATTGTGTGGTTAGCTGTTAAGAATAACATCTAAAGTGTTAATTATTTATTATGTTTTAATTACTATTTTTATTTTTACATTCTTAATACATTTAATAAATGTGAATTTCAGGTCAGGATGTGGATTTTTTGGGTGGGTTGTAGTTTATAAAAAATATATTTATAGATGGAGTAAAAGAATTAGCTGTGTACTATGCACATTGTTTAATTTGAAATGTCTTATTCTTTTAATTAATTTTAAAATATAAAACTGTGTATATTGCTTTAGAAAATAGTTTTATTATTTTGTATGTGTTTTGAGAAGTTTTGCGGTTTAGTTGTTAGTGTTTTTTAAGTGTATATTGATTATTTCAATTTCTTAATATTTTAAAAGTATAATATTTGATATTTCTGAATATTTGTTTGTGTTTTTCCTAATTTTACAATTATGTTCTTTTTTTGCGGGGATGTTAGATTTATTAGTGGATTGCATGGGTAGTCATTAAACAAGAATACATAATAATTCAATTAATTAACTTATATATACATAGAAAGCACAGCTGGCCCACAAAATTTAAATCTACCTCCAGCCGCCACACCATTCATTGTAATTTTGGCTAACGTTCTTCCTCCTTGCCCAGGGGAAAACGAATCCTGGGTCTTGTTGCGGAACAAAGGCTTACATTGGCTGGGGAGGAGGATAGGATTGGCCAATGTTATGTTTAAAGAATTTATGATGGTTATGAGAATCGGGTGGGCTGGAAACTGCAGGAAAACTTTCCAAGGAGACTGCGTTGTCCTTACATTTGGAACCCGATCCCAATTCTAAGTAGAGCCTGGGACAAAAATATCTCCCACACTGGTATTAATGTTCTACTGCTGGGCTTTTTTTTATCAGCCCAAGCACAGCACAAGGCAAATTGAAAATTATTCGTTTACACAGCGGTTTGATTACCCAACTTATAGTCTAGAGGTCTTGAATAGATTTGCGCCCCTTCAAACATTGGACGAGATTAATTGACTACCTAATGAATCAAAGCAGAGTGTGCTAAAAAGAGGAGTAAATACACAGATTACCTGTGACCCCCTACTTGATTGAGCAGGTTATTGTACCAATTATCGAACAGAGGGTACCTCACTGTAGTGGTCATCAAGTTTCTGGGTCAAGATGTACAACTAGTGGTACACTGGTCGGGAAAGTAAACTTAGTAGAGCTGCACAGGATATTTTAGAACCCATGTGCCAGACAGAATCTGTCCCGAGTCCAGCATTATCTAAGAGCGTCTCTTTGAGAATACTTTTTTTGGAATATCGCAGGTTTGCGTGATAAACAATAATTACGTCTGGGTGGATTTTATCGAAAAATGTAACATCTTGTGTGTACAAGAAACTTGGGCGCTAGATGAAATTCATATAAATGGATTTAAGACATACCATATTCCAGCAGTCCATTCTCATGGAAGACCTAATGGAGGAATTTGTATTTATGTTATTAATCTGGTTAAAGTACTTAAGGTTAAAATGATAACATCTGAAGTTTATTATCAAATAGTCCTGATTCACATAGATTGCAAATGTACTTTGATTAACTTCTACAATAAAGCACCAAAAGAGCAACTCAGGGTAATCTTGAAGATGCTTAATCAAGATATGGTGAAAATAAAGGATGTTAGGGACCGTGATGTGATTACCATCTGGGGAGGTGATTTTAATATAGGTTTATGTCCTCTAGGTGGGGCGGGCAAATGTGGACTAACATTAGAAGATAATGACCCTCTGATTCATTTTTTGCATTCTGACTGGGGGGACTTTATTCTCACATGACCTTGGTTTTGCTAACTGTCTATGTTCTCCTAGAGTGGACCTCGAGCATACTTTTATTGGTAGGGGACTAGAATCAACAATAGATTTTATAATCAGCCCTAATTGTTATGCTACTTATGTATTAAGTGATCATTTACCATTAAGCATAAGTATTACATTTCCAACTATGTTAGAGCAACAAAACAATCACCAAATAGCTTGGACCCAGAATATATCACTGGGAAAATTAAATGGATACACCTTGCGATGGTCTAGCTGTAACCTAAAGGAATTAAATAAACAAACTGTAACCAAGGCCTATAATCCAATCTTAACATGTTTGGAGGAAAATACCCCACATGAAGATACATTAGTAGCATTTTCTCAAATAACATCAGTTATTCAAAATCTGCTTAGGGTGGAAAGAAAAGGTACATGTACTTGTAGTCAGGGCTGGTTTGATACCAACTGTACTAGAGCTTAAATGAAGCTAAAGGTGGCTCTTCATGAAACAGTGAAGGACTAGGAGGAAATTAGAGAGAGCAGGAATGTATACAATCAAGCACGGAGAATACAAAGAAAGGAGTTAATAGAGAATGCATGGGTTAACCTTCATGAAGGCTCCCTGAGTAAAGATAGTACCTCTTTCTGGGGGGCAGTGAATGCACTGTTCTTTAGTAAGTCTAACAATCCGTTGGTAGAGGCTGCAATAGATGAGAAGAAATGGGTTGATTTTTTCTCTGATGTCTATAATTCACAGAAAGATACTGAAAGGGAAACAGTACCCATGCTTTTTCATTTATCAATCTCCAATTTACACATGAGGAGGTCATTGGGGCGATAATTGCAAGTAAGAGTGGAAAGGCCCCCGGTCCAGACGGGGTGGCAATCGATTTGTTTAAATCAAATTTTCCAATCTGGGCTCCTCTACTAACACGGGTTCTTCAAGCCTGTTGTGTGGAGGGCTTTATTAAGACGTGGTCGGAGTCAATAATCGTACCCATTTTTAAGAAGGGGGATCGGGAAAATCCTGCCAATATCTTTATTAGACGCTCTGATGAAGTTAGCAGGAAGGATTGTTTTAAACTGACTTCAAACTTGGGCAGAGGCAACTAATATTTTAACGGATGTGCAATATGGTTTCAGGCATGGACTGGGAACTACAGAGCAGGTTCTTAATCTTAGCATTTTAAAAGGGAAATTTACCCAGGCTAAAGTAGGGAAATTTTATTTGACTTTCGTAGACCTCACAACCGCTTTATACTGTGTTATACACAGTAAATTATGGGAAATTCTGGTGGAAGTGAAGGTGGATCCACTACTGGTTCAGTTTCTGCGACAATTGTATAGCGAAGTGACTGCTAAGGTTCGATATGGAACCAAAGGGAAATGTACTGCGTCATTTAAAGTCGAGAGGGGGTTAGACAGGGCTGTGTCCTGGCGCCATTCTTGTTTACCCTTTATGCAAACACCTTGGAACAAGAATTGGTTGAAAAGGCGAGGGACCCACTGTATATTCATAAGCGCCCAATAGTCTTCCTCCTCTACGCAAACAACGCAGTACTGATGGCCCGCACTCTGATGGGCCTACAAAAAGCCATCACTTCTTATACCATTTTTATGGAGAATTTGGGCCTAAAACTGAACGCTAAAAACATATGCCATAACTTGTGGCAAAGGGAGACAGAAATGTAGGAGCCTACCCCTTGGGGGAAGTAGGGTAGAATCCACTAAAATGTTCACGTATTTAGGTATTTTATTTGATTGCACTGGTTCTTGAGCCAGGCCGTCATCAATAGGCGTCTTCTTTTTATGAAGTCGACTGCTGCAGTGGCCAATTTTGCAAAAAAGTTGGGGAAAAGGCCCCCTGAGATACTCCTTAAGATCTACCAGGCAAAATGAGTGATTGTTGTATTGGAGCTATGGACGTTTTTTTAAAAAGTGGACATTGTGTGCCTGGAGCGGGTCCCCCTTCACACCGGGCCCTTTTCTTTGGGTGTGGAGGGGGGCGTTGGGGTCACCCGGTGATGAAGCATGACACCACTAGGGTGTGTGAGAGTAACTAAACAAATAGGAATTGCTTCCTTGCTCACCTACTGGTGAAGTAACACGAACTCCCTCACACTTCATTCTTCACGTCCTCCCTCTTAAGTGCTTTCTGAATGACCATCATCTGGTCAGTTGGAGTAATTAGTCGTGGTATTGTATAATTTAGTAGGAGGTGTTACTCCGACCCAATATCCTCTCTACCCTCTAGGCATGAAAATTGTTTTTTTCAGGAGCCTTTATTGTGAATACATAGTACATCTGTCCTCCATGCCCCAATCCCCAATGTTTGCATTTTCCAAAATGTTTGCTAGATTGGAGTTAGAAGAAGAAAATAACCACCACTCACTCGTAAAAATGTTCCCCAATGTGTGTTAAAATGGAATTAGAATGGTAAATATGCCCCCTCCCCAAATGTATACACTCCCAAGTATTTTGTTTTCCAAAAGCCACGCATGAGTGGTCTTCATCCTGCAGACTCTTTGTTTTGGGATCCATGGAGTCTTAACCATTCTGCTTCTTTCTCCCCAGCTTGTTCGCTACAGCTCGGAAGGCCTCCTGCAGTTAGGCCCCCTGGGATCAACAGCCTTCCTTCCAGACACTAAATGCCTCGTCGATGAAGGGAAAGGAAGGACCCCAACACTGAAAAAGTGTGAGGACGTCTTGAGACCTACCCAAAGGCTCTGGGATTTTACACAGGTAACGGGGTGTTGGTATACTGCACGAATTTTGATTCCTAATATCATGCAACAAAAATGTCATAGCAGGATAACGGCTACAAAAACAGGGAAGACAAGAATATAGAGTATAGTTTTACTATACTTCATGGTGCATAGTTGTAAAGTTTAGAACAGTAAATGTATGCTTACCTGTATGTACTTGCCTACACAATGTTTTGGTAACCAATATTCAGGCTACAATATTTTTGTAACACAATATGTTTGTGTGCAATAGTCTGACATACAACTAAGGTATCGAAGAAGCAGCAGATTGTCCACCATCATTCCTGTGCCAAGGCCAGAGAGGTGATAAGACCTTGATCTGGTCTGAAATAATGTATTTAGCACATCTGAGGACTCTGATTTTCCATAGTATAAATGTACAGGCCTGCAGTATTTAGAAGCACAGGAAACTATTTTATGGGTAAACCATTGCTTGCTGTAAGCCAGATTCACAAATATTTCCTCTGGTGCAATTTGGAAGACACTACAAGCATGACATAGTGACACCAGACATGCTTCTTGTACCGCATTCATTAATGTTTGCTTTGGGCCAAATCTGGAGATATCCAAATACCTTTAAGATGTTTATGCACAAAAACACCTGGTGACCTGGTTTTATTGGTCCCTGGCAGTGATGGTACATCTCCATTTACTGACTATGATGGGCTGATTGGAAAGAGTCTTGGAATGGGCACTATTAGACGCAGAATGGCAAAACATCCTAACCTCCCCCAGAAAGAACTCCAGAAATACCATGCTGAAATACACCTATTTAAATTCTATACACATGACCAACATGACTCTGCATAAACTCCAAGTGGTATAAGCAGTGGCAAGCCATGCTCCTTCCTTCCCTCAGTGTAGTCACTTAGACACTGATTTAGCCCACATGATATGGCATTGCCCCACAATACGATCCTATTGGACTGAAGTAGTAATGGTCCTGGAGACGGCGTTTGGCCGTTCTCTCACATGCACTCTGGAGGTGTGCATACTGGGCCTGTTCCCAGAACCGCTCCCCAAAAAGGGGCTCACAATTTATTTACCTGGCCTTAGTGCTGGCAAAAAGACAAATTGCTATGACCTGGAAGTCAACTGGAGGGCCTTGGATCCAAAAATGGAGGGAGGATGTTACCCAATGGGCGAGGGCATTGCCTAGAGAGGAGGCCATAGGGGTTGGTACTCTCCCTATAGCAGATCTTTGGACAGAAGTAGTGGTGGCATGGGAACACCCTGAGATTGGACAGGAGGTAGATCTTGAGGAAAGTAGTGACCCATTTGAAGATGAAATAGACAGGGAACTGGTAGACTAAGGAAGGGGAAAGTTATTGAGAAGATCCGGGATCCACCTACAATGACATAAGAGTTACACACTGTGCAGATGAGAAGCTGAGTGAGGATGAATTTGCCAGGCCTATTTCATAAAGGGTAATCTATGAGATATGTGGGACACTCGCTATGCCACCAAGAGGAAACCTTTCCACCTTCATCCCCCAGCACTCACACCCAGACGAACTGGTGATCCCCATCCACTGCAGTTCTGAGGTGGCGATTAGACGCTGATTGCTTTTAACCGACTGTTTAATGTCTATCTGTTCCACTACATTCTGGTTTGTTGGAAATATTGTTATTTTTTCTTTTCCTTTTTTTGTTTTATATTCCCTGTTATACCTCTGGCATCTTAATTTTACTTGAATGTGCATTCATTATATTGATGTGATGTTTGCATTCCTCCCCCTCTGTAAAAGAAAAGGGCTATTTATCGTGCCATATAGCTATATGAACTATTACCAATGTAAAGACCTGCTTGGAAAGGTCTATAGTCATTGGAAATTCAAATACTCACACTTTTTTCTTTTTAAGATGCGATATGACGTCATCTTTAGGAGATTAAAATGCCAATAACAAATTCTTTAAAGGAAAAAAAACAAGTTAATGCTCAAAACGAATTTGCTGACATATGCTCAAGTGCCTTCTGACGTTGTACCAAAAAATATCAAATTCTAAGGTATCTCCAGATTTTCTCCACTACGAGGCTATCTCTAGTCTATCACTCTGTCATACCTGGAGATGCGGCTTCCAGAACTGAACACAATACTCTAGATGTGGTCTTCAGAACAGAAACACATTTCCAAATAAGCACCATGACTCCACACAATACTCTAGACAGACAGTCTAAAGATGGTGTCAATAATCAGGTACAGTTCTGCAGCTATTACTGTCAGAAGAGGACACCATACTCCACATGAAGCCTCCAGAACTGTGCGCAATTCTCTTAATGGGACCCCCAGAATAAGACAATACTCTAGCCGTATGCCCAAATAATTTGATGCAATAACCTAGATGTAAACTCCAGAACATTACTTTTTAATTTAATTTTGGTATAGGATCAGGACATAGCACCTCAGATATGACTGTAATGAACACTATTCTCCAGAGGTAGCCTCCAGAGTGGGGCACGGTATACTTGATGAGGCCTCTGGAGCAGAACAAAATACTCAGTGGTTGGTTTCCAAAACAGGGTTCAATGTGCCAGATGATTCTCCTGAGAAGAGCTCAATACTCCGGAAGAGACATAAAAAAGGGATGATAGTCTCAAACTATAGATTTAACCTCTTGAACTGGATTTGGTACTTCTGATAACACCCCCAGAAGTGTACAGAATAATCCAGACAAGGCCTCATCAGCGATTTGCAGAGCAGGACATCGCCTCCTTTTGTTTCCTAGGTGTGCATATCCCTGCGGAATGTATGATGTTACAACGCATACATTTACAATGCATGCTTTACAACGCAGTTTTTACATCGCAACATCCTTTACAACACATTCTTTTACATAGCATGCCATTACATCGCATTTTCAGAAACTACCTTTACAACGCATTCCATTACATCGCATTATACCTTTACAACGCATACCATTACAATGCATACCTTTACATTGCATTTAAGGTAAGTGTTGGATAGTATAGGGGTAATAATTACTATTCTTACTCCAGTGAGTGCAATAGTAGGGTAAGTGTTGGATAGTGTAGGGTTAAAAATTACTATTATAACTCCAGTGAGTGCAACAGTAGGGTTTGTCTTGGATAGTGTAGTGGTACAAATGACTATTCTAACTCCAGTGAGTACAATAGTAGGGTAAGTGTTGGATTGTGTAAGTGTACTATGCGTTGTAATGGTATGCGTTGTAATGACTTGCGATGTAATGCCTGCGTTGTAGTTACATGCATTGTAATGACATTGTAATGACATGCGTTGTAGTGACATGCAATGTAATGGCTGCGTTGTAATGACATGCGATGTACAGGATGTTGCGATGTAATGACTGCTATGTAAAGGTAGTGCGATGTAATGACTGCATTGTAAAGGTTGTTTCCCATCCCTGCGCACCCAGACATCCCTTCTGCTCTGCTCGTGGCTTGTCATGTTGTGTAACCAAAGCAGTTATCAGATGCATTGACCACACTTTCCATGCCACCTTGCTCCTTAGTGTTTGTGGCACTATTTTGCTTTTGTCTGTTCTGTTTTGAGTATGATTTGTCTGAAGGCTCCCCTAATATATGCCTTGAAGCTAGAACACGACTGGCCACCGTTGGTGCAAAAGGGGTCAGAGCAATGATAGATTTTCAGGATGATCACATTCTGCATATTTGCTTCCTATTTAGATACTTATTGGCCAATTTCACAAAAGACAGCCTGGATTTGCTACTATAACTTTCACCTTGCTCTAGAGTTCATTTCCCACCACCAGTGAAATCACACAGATCCTATGACTCAGTTGCAACAGTTGCAAGTTCTCACGAGCAGTTCGTGAAATGTTTGCGGCATTGATTTTGTATGTGAAAGCACCTCACGTGTATAAATGCACCAACTGTATTTTTTATGAATGTGTAAATGTGCCACCAAAATATTTTCCACATGGAAAATATTTTTTCTAATAGAAAAGCCCTTCTCTTAAACCCCTAACCCTAATTTTGAGGCTGTTCATTGCCCAGATTCCCTGTATGGTTGTACTCCTGCCAATGACAGGAGTAGATCTCCCTCCCAATCCAGGATGCTCATGTGCCTACCAAACATTTGTGGATGCCGACAAACATTCAAGTTAGTGTGCGTTCACACCAACCCAGGCATGGTTGCCGTTAAATTCCCATAACGTGCTCCTGGAAAATTTGCTCATATGTAATATTACACCACAGTGGTATAATATTAATGTGGTCAAATTCATTCATGAGTGTAAATTCAAATTTGTAAACACTAAACATCAGTTTAGACCTGTTAGTAGCCTCCTAAGTGCATTCAGTACACTGCATTAAAGGCTTCTGCTTGGTTGAATTGGCCTCTGTGTTCCAGAATTGAGTGTGTGTATTCAAGACGAAAATGTGTGTATTTACATACCTCATATATTGATTTTTGGAGAAAAATGGCTGAATTTGCACAATACTCTTGATCAATTAAATATCAGCTTTAAATATCAAGTGTTGGTTAGACATATTTAAAATATTATTATCTTTGTGCTGGGCAAATTGCAGATATGGCTGTTCTGTATTACCCATGTAAAGGATTTTTTTCACATTCCTGCTGGCAACCTTGCCTGATGCACAAATTAGATCACTGCTGGTGATCATGCATGGAGTGCACTAATGTGATCTTATTTGATGCTGTCATTATTGCAATATTAATAATGTTATTAGCTTAGGGTGATTTATATTCGTCATACATAGCTCCTATTATGGAAAAGGGTAGAGACCCCTGGTTTACATTTATAAATGGAGTTATTTGTGCATGTTTTGTTTAAACAATACTTTTTAGTTCAATAGATTAAGGACCTTATTTAGTGCTTGGCGGATGGGATATTCTGTCACATATATAGAAGATGTCCAGTCCGGCGTATTATATATGGGATAAAGTATACCCTACCGTACATTATAAAGATATTGCGAGTCACAGAGTTCTATAATCATATAGAGAAACAAGGCTGAAGTCTGAGTTCCTTTGTAAGGTTACGAAACTCTGAGGTGACTTGCAAAATCCTTATCACGTACACCAGAAGGTATTTTGTACTATATAATTAGCCTGTGGGGTTTTAGGTTTAAACCTATAATAACTGATAAAACCCCACTGAAAGAAAAATAGCCCTCACCGGTGAAAACATATAAACACTGAAAAAACACCTGCACAACCACAAACTAAATGCCATTCAAACAAAGGAAAAAGAAAGTGAAAGAGTCATTTTGTTCTTACTGAAGGGGTCAATAAAATGTAACTTTGTTATACAAGCTAGCAGTAAGAAAGACTGGCTAACATTATTCTGCTTGAGTTTTGTTCTTTAGGGATGACACTAAAATATTGTTTCTTCTTCCTTTTACTTTTTTCAGTTTTATGGCCTTTGGTCTAAAGATGCAGGGTTTAGTTTCACGTTTTAGGTTTAGTTTAATTATTTTATAAACTGTAGAGAATCGGGACATATCAAACTCACATTTGATATTTTGCATTATATTCTTTCACTGATCGGTAAAATGGCTAGTTTCATAAAAAACCTTCCTAATATGTGTCATCACATTTGCCCACGGAGAATGGGTAAAAACCCCTAATACATCAGACCATAGTTTCTAGTGGGTCAGTATTGATAGTAGGTGAATTGCCAACACCTCAGGCTTTAAACATTAAATGCAAGGTATAGTGACAAGTATATATATCACCAAGCATCTGGGATAGTGGTGAAAACGTGACATCAGACTTTTGGAAAACATGGAACGCAGTGTCACTTGTTATGCTCTGCAAAAAAGGTTCTTTCCAAGTTCAACAAAGATTGGAGTAATATTGTTTGTATTTGTAGTGATTCAGCTATGTATATAAAAAATTTGTGTGATGACCTGTCAAAATTGATACCCGAGCTGAAGTGATTCCCTGTAGGATATCCTTGCCACTTGTTAGATGGTATGCTGAAAGCATCTTTACAATCTTCAGAATTAATGAGGGATACTATTGACTTTTTAGTCCATTCTGGTGCACTGTTTTCTTATGCCCAGGAACTAAAACGCAAATATTTATCATTTCGTGCTTTATGTGGCATCAAAGAAAGAGTCATCCCAACTGTACCCTTTAGCTGACGGTTCTCAGCCCAAGGGGCTATGAATGCTGAGAGGGCCTTTTCACTGAAGTTTACATGGGAAGGAAAGCGCGAGCGCACATGACCAAAGACTCACTGAAGAAGTATTGTATGGTGTACTATAATAAGATTAGTTTGCAAAATTCTCTTTGGACCTCATATACACTATACATACAATGTCTATATACCATGTTCTTTCAGTGCAGAAAGCAAACAATGATAAAAACAAAACGTTCCATAAACACTTTTTCTGTTGTTTTTAGTGGCGTGAAAATGTGTTACCACTGATAACAACTGTTTTTTAAGATATTGAAAACACTGAAAAAACCCCACCAGAATTTACCAAAAATAGAAACTGAAAACAGGACAGCCTATATATAATACATGGTCACACCATTACCTTTCCCACAAACAACTTAAAAATGTAGTGCGTAGCTCTTCCATATTAATAAGTGAGCATGTTTGCAAACATGAAGAATACAAATAAAGCCTCTAGTGCAAAATTTAACACATCAAGAACCTGTTAGATATTTATTGCAACGAAATTTTAAAAATACAAGTCAGTTTTAAAAAATAAAATAAAAGCTGCACCGGCTCAAAATGTATAGAAACATGCAGAAAGATTCTACCTTTTCTAAGGAGTTCAAAAAAGAAACATCTCTCATTGTAAGCTATTAAAATTGGGCAAAAGAAAGAAAAGCAATGTTCTGTTTTCAGTGCTTTAAACAGCTGCTTCAATTATGCTCAGTGACCTGACATGCCTTTCAACTTGGCTGCTAGCTCTGGTAGCAGACAGTGACATGAGAACGCGACTGTAATAGCTAATAATAGCCAGCGTTCTGACGTCTTCTCATTATAATCGGTGATCGGGTGCATCACAAGTTGTCGATTATAAAGAAATTAGAGACAGGCATTTTTACAGGGATCACAGAATCCCATGTATTATAAGTGCATTACTGACTGTGGCACAGGACAAGATATCTCCCCCCCTTTTCGCAGAGAATCTCATCCACCAAATGTTTAACCCTGTAAGCGCACCCGTCGGCCAACGGCCGTTGTGAGCACTACCTCGGTAGTGCTGCCCACGTCCTTTGGCTGACGCGGCCCCGCCCACTCAATGGAACGCCCCGCACCGTGGCGGAATTGCCGCTGCGGTAAACGGGTTAATATGCCCTTACATTGGGAAACAAAAACAATGTATTGATACATTTTCAGGAGGAGTGACAATAAACCTTCAAACTTGCTGCATCTCCTCACATTGCCAGCTTATTCATGTCTTTTAGCCAGTTGTCAATGTTCAAGGGGAAAGTCCAGTGTCCAGTGTCAAAGGGGCAATTTTCATGTTATTTCTAAACTCCTAAAGGCACACAACTTTTTATTTGAAGTCAAATGATTTCGACCAGGCATCACACAATTCCAGCTCCATGTACCAGGCACTATTTCAGTTCTAATCACACTTAGAATGTCAAAGATGTCCACCAAAATGAGTTAATCGATTACAAACCTATCACACAGTCTCCGGATCTTAAATTCTCTTATGATATCATTTTATATTGCCTCATTTTGAATTCCTAGGTGGAGACTGAAAGATCCATAGCGACTTTTGTTAATGTGTAAGTGGTAGGTTGAGCTCCACTGACAAGTATTCCAATTGTGATGTTACAGAGGCCTAGACATTTTTTCATGTTCAAACATTGTTCCGTTTCCCATACATCTTTGAGCGTGTTAATTGCATCATTTTTCATGCATTCCAAGACGTGTTTGATGGGCATTTGGGGACTGTCTCTTAAAAATGTAATATTCTGATTGTATTACCAAATTTTGACCAAATTCTCTATTCCCTTGATGTGCATCTAGGCTCAATTTAGGTGAACAAATACCTTTGTGTATCAGGCCCATTATAGGAAAATTTAGCTCATGTGGGTATTCGGAGATTATGCCATGGAAGTCAACCCTTGTTGGTCAACGTTAGACAATGCTGTGCTAGAACAAAATATCTTGTGGTGCTACAACACTTCTCTAATACTGTTTTCTTGTTGTTTTATCGAATACAGAATAGCCCGATTGTGAGCAGGGACACTGGGAGGTGTCTGGAAGTGGAGATGTCCAAGGATGCCAATTTCGGGCTGCGGCTGGTGGTGCAGAGGTGCTCAGGACAGAAGTGGATGATCAGAAACATGATCAAACCCACGCGGCACTGACTGTCGAGGACCACAGCACTGGATGCTTTGTCGTTGGACACAGGATCAGGGCCGCATTCCCTGCCCGTGGTGGCCCATTGGGTGCACGGCATGGGGAAAAGGACCACCCGGAGGCTATATGGGGACCACCAAGCTGACCTTCATATGAGCCACTGTGAGCAGGAAAAGTCAAAGAATGTTTGGTTGTTCTATTCATCCAAAAAGCATCCCTTTGGACATATGGGAGAGTTAGGGTAGTCAACCACAGGTGTACCAGAGGATGGAAACTCACTCTAGCCCTCTACAGCCTCCATGGACGAAATCCTCTCCCCGGCGTCTCTTACTTTACTCAGCTTTATAAAGTAATAATAACTGGTGTGCACTTGGCAGCAGGATGACGTAAAACGTGCCTTTATAATGTACTTCCTAAAGGAGACAACCACACACCCGTCTTTGTAGCATGTTGGACTGATTTTAGTCAACGCAGAGCTGTCAACGTGGCATATTGGTCCACGGTGTCTATCTGGTAATCAGCCTGGGTGTCTCTAAGGTTCCCGGGCATCATGAGACTATTTAGAATACGGCCATTTGAGGCAACATTCGCTGGACTCTGTGATTGCTTCTCGCTCGGTTGGGTGACACTAAACTTATGCATGAGCCAAGCTGACATGTTTGGCACAAAGTGGATTTTGTTTGACACTGTTCTTGTGGCAGAGACAAAGGCTCAGGAGTCGGTAGCCAGTAACGCACCATTGCGAGACATAGTGGATTGAGACGCTTAGGTGCTCCCTGCTAAGGTGTTCAACTCACGCGGAGACGTGCTGGTGTGCCCTCTTTAAACAATGACACTTACTGTTAATCACAACCCAACACTCCCTTCCAAGTGTTGAGTGAATTCACCACCAGAGGGTGCAGAGCGTGCTGAATCTCCACGCCCACCCTTGACTTTAAAAAAAAATCTCAAATAAGTTATTTTATTGATCTATATATTTATTTAATTATATATTTATTTATTTATTTAGTTTGTTATTTATAGGTTCTAGGAGGTGCTCTGAATTGTGAAGCTTCTTTAGGCCATAAGGATGAGAAAATATATTACAATTAAGGTTTTAAATATTGACCCGCAGGTATAAAATGAGACCACACTGGTGTAGGCACTTTGTCAATGTCAATGAAAAATAGAGGAGTAACTGGTTCATTGGTATGCATTCCTTGCCCCTCCCACTTTCTGTTCCTCCCTTTCGAATTGAACACTCCCCTGGCCCCCGCCATCAAACGGTGCCGGGTGAAGGCAGACGCGGAGATGTATAGAATACGGCTTTCGGTGCCAGAGCGGAATCTCACTTCCTGTTTCATTTTTATGTAATAAATATTTCATACCTGAGCAAGCAACGCAATATTATTGTCCCGCGTTTGGGTCTCATGAAATTCACACTGGGGCGAATGCAGTGCAGGTGAAAACAAATACAGAGGATGATATTATTTCATAAAGTATTTAAGTTTCATTTTCTTTTTAATTAAAAGAATACCAGACAATAGAACAATTTACTCTATTTTTTATGTGCTCTCACTTTTTTAATATAAATGTCTTTATGTCATGCCTCTTGTGTCTGTGTTGCCATAGATAAAACATGTTTAAACCTGAATTTAATTTGTTTAAGAAATGTGCTCAATTCAGCTATTTTTGTATTTGACTGAAAGGAGTTTTTAAGGGAAAACACTATAAAAAACAAGCACTGGAAAATCCAAAAGTTCTTACCATTGAAATATGATGGTCATTCTCTTGGCTTTGCCAATGCTTACTGCATGCTTAACAGCATCAGCAAAAATAAAAAAAGATTGAAATAGTTGGCAGCAGCTTTATGAATAGGGTTGCCACATGGCCGGTTTTCTACCGGCACCATCGGTATGTCCCAGCTGGTACAAAAATACGCAAAAAAACCAACTATAGCCTGTATTTTTAATAGTGGTAGGTGAAAAATTCCACTCTGCCGATGGATTTGGAGAAGGTTTGCTACTCAATGCTGTGTTCTGGCCAAATTCTGCCAACCATGTTTTTTTTCTGCACACCGCTTGTCAACAGTAAGTTGGCGAGCGAGAATTAGCGTCCCAGAGCGTGATTTTCAGGCTCTAGGAGGGCACCCAGCAAGATTTTCTGAATGCGGGTGGTCGCGGCCGTTCATGGTGAGAACGCTGCCATTCGAGTAGGAGATCTAGGGGCAGATGTAGGTAATTCCCATTTACAGACTCTTAAATACCGAATTTTACCGATTCGGTATTTAAGAGTCTGTAAATGGGAAGGGGGCAGATGTAGGTAATTCCGAAATCTGGAATACCGAATCTGTAAGATTCGGTATTTACCGATTCGGTAAATACCGAATCGGTATTGCCCATTGATTCCTATGGGCCTTGAAGCACATAGGAATCAATGGGCAATACCGATTTGGTATTTACCGAATCGGTAAATACTGAATCCTGCAAGGGTGCAGGGGGTGTCACTTTGACACCCTCTAGCACCCCAAGTACAGGCTTGTGTTACATGTGGCACACATACATGCCCTAAGGGCATGTCTGTGTGTCACATTACACAGGTGTGCATGCACAGATGTGCATGCACACCTGAATTCTGTATTTTACCACACAATAGGATTGTGTGGTAAAATTCCGACTCTTAAGGGCCTGTGGCACTGTAAACTGTGCCACCTACATTTGGAATTACAGAATCGGTATATTTACCGAATCTGTAATTTACCGAATCGGTAATTTTACCGATTCAGTAAATATACAGATTCTGTAATTTTCAGCCCCCTACATCTGAAAACCCAAATACCGGTCGGTAACGGCCGAAATCGGCCGTTACCGACCGGTATTTGGGCTCCTACATCTGGCCCTAAGTCTAGTGTCAGCAAAGGAGCAGTGCCCTTTGGAGAGCCGTCTTGTGTCATTCACGCTGTTGCAGCTTCGAACAAGTCTCACAGAGCGAAAAATCAGCAAGAGCGGTGCGACATGCGATTTCCGTCTGTTTGCGGAACTCCGTAGAATCTTGCAGAGTTTTCATTTAACTCTGCAGAATTCTGTGGAGTGAAACTCCGCGAGTTCCTTCTATCCTTAATTTTTAACCCTTATCTGTACATTCTTCAAACAGAAAATATAAATGGAAAACACCATTTGTTCAATAGCTGCGTAATGATCCTTGACTATTAAATAAAGTAAATACAGACAGAAAAGTGATGTGACAATTTAATACATTCAATTGTATTAATAGCACGATTTAGTATCATTACCAGGCCTATGCAGATTCTTAAAACTGCAACAAATTACCAGTATTTTTCTTTTGCAAAGGTGGCAACCATATTCATGGATTATGTGCACAAACACATCATTTTTATTATATGTCAAATTTACCACACCAAGATGGTGGGTGCTCATATTGAAGTAGTAAATCAAAAAAAAAAGCATTCCGCTGCATCAGCACAGTCTGGTAGCTAATATCGGAGGCCAGACCCTCCTAAAACAAGCATTGGCAAAGCCAACAGGTCTCGCCTGTGCGAGATTTGCTGGCTTTGCCAATGTCTATTAGCCATGTTTTACACAGGGTGGCTGCTGTTCAGCATGGCTAAAAGTTAGCAGTGTGGTGCACAGTAGAGTGCTGCACAGAACAGAGTGGCTCAGAATAGAGTGGTACAGGATAGAGTTGAGTAGAGGAGGGTACAGTAGAGTGCCATAGAATATAGTGGCGTGGTATGGAATGGCATTAAGCAGAGTGGCATAGAGTGGAGTGGCATATAGTGGAGTGGCATAGAGTGAAATGGAGTAGAGTGGAGTGGCATAGAGTGGAGTGGCATAGAGTGGAGTGGCATAGAGTGGAGTGGCATAGAGTGAAATGGAGTAGAGTGGAGTGGCATAGAGTGGAGTGGCATAGAGTGGAGTGGCATAGAGTAGAGTGGCATAGAGTGAAATGGAGTAGAGTGGAGTGGCATAGAGTGGAGTGGCATATAGTGGAGTGGCATAGAGTGGAGTGGCATAGAGTGAAATGGAGTAGAGTGGAGTGGCATAGAGTGGAGTGGCATAGAGTGGAGTGGCATAGAGTGGAGTGGCATAGAGTGAGTGGCATAGAGTGAAGTGGCATAGAGTGAAGTGGCATAAAGTGGAGTGCCTCAGATTGAGTGGCATAGAGTGCAGTGGCGTCGAGTGGAGTGGCGTAGAGAAGTACAGCTGTGGGTGTAAGTAACTAAAGCGTCAATAGAGACCGCAGATAGGATATAAGCAATATAAATAGGAAGCTGTATGCCTATGTTAAAAGTGGTAAAGAACATCGCACATCCAGGAATAATGACAAAACGCTTATAAAATAAAAGAAATAGTGTGTTGTAAAATGAAGGGGAAGAACAAAGACAGGGAAGAACACATGTACTTGGTCCATGCTCCAGAGAGAAGGTAACAAGAAAGGAAGGGAAGCCTACAGGGTCCAAGCAATTGAAAAATAGCAAGTGAGAGTAACACCCAGTGGTATGCTGTGGGTGGGATGTAAGCCCACTGAAATCCGTATTTGTAAAGCACAAACTTCTCACCCTTATGGGTCTCAAGGCACTGGGGGCTGTTGTGGAAATTAAGTGAGCTATTGCCCACAGTCACATGGTGCTGAGCTGAGCTGCAACCGGGGATCGAACAGTGAACCCTGTGCTCCAAAGTCAGCTGCCCTGGCCGCTGCACCACACCTCTCCACTGAACAGTAAACAATATGTCCCACAGCACATGTGCTGTGTGGGTAGACCTAAAAAGCTTGGATCTGTTCCTGGGAAAGAAAAACAAATCCAACCAGCGCCAGACTGTTTCTTCAAATGAAAGAATTTAGGGAGCGTCAACCGTAAAAGAAAAAAATATTTTGAAAGAATCTGGGACTTAAATGCAAGCCTACAGAGGACTGTAATGTTTATATATTTCAACCTCTATACCATTTTTATTACAGCATGAGGATATTGTTAAGTTAATGTACTTAAAGAGTATAGCCAATCTGTCATCTGGTAAGAGTTATGGCAAATGAGAAACCTGATCCCACAGAAAACATCTGGAAGGGCGAGATTTTGATCGATACCTTATCACTATTGATCTAAACCTCGATCTGGTCGACTGAACCTTTGTTGCCTGTCATTGAAGGAAGAAAGTGCCTCTCTTACCAAGTTAGTTCACCCAATAAAGGACTCCGCTCCAAAAGATCACAAACAACTTCTAGCTTTCAAAAGTTTATTGTAAGATTAGGATAAGCTGCAAATACAGGCATCTCAGAATGAGATTCACGAGATACACAGGTCCAACTACATACATGTGCTCTCTGAAAGCCCTCAGACGAGCAACGGAAATTACCAGCACAAGTTCTAAGAATAATAAAGCTATCAACATTGACGCATATTGAGATCTCTCCTTCATTTAAGTTGGAGGAAAACACACAGGTTAGGCTGTCCCTACCCTGCTCTAGATGGTATCCCTACTTAACCAAGTCTCAACCTAACAAAAGGTGTCAGCAGTGAATGACCCCCAAGGGAAGTCACTCACTCTTAGTCTCTTGGTGAAAACCTATAGTTCTCCAGTCATGACCCCTCTCTGCCTACCCATCCGCTCTCTAAAGGGTCCTCAGGCATCTGCTCTAACTCCACCCAGGGGTGCTGTCCCTAATACAAAACAGTCAACAACATTTGAGACGCCCCTCGTGAGACGCCCCTCACGTGGTGTAGCTTCTGGCTTTTTCCATGCTGCTTTGTATTGGGCCTCATACGTTGGAGTTGACCTTGCTTCTCAGACTCTTCTCCGGCCCGCTGATACCCCTTAAACATTCCGGAACCCTCCTCCATGTCTGGGCCGTCTACTGAACAGACCTCTATTCATATTATTTATAATCGGATCCTCCCTTCTCTCTTGCAGACAGACATCTGCAGCCAAGAACCCAACTCTCATAGACTTCCAAAAAGGTTCGCAACATTTCTCATAATGATTATAGCATTCAACTTCTTCATTTAATTAAAGCATGTTAATACTCTTATTCTATTATTCAGTAAACACATCCATAAATCATGGCCCATTAATGCAATGACCAAAACATTAGTTCAATCTATGTCGTGGAAAGAAACACCTTCCCCTTCCCTTCTAGCTCTGGCCCTGAGGCCTACCACGTTCTGCGTTTAACCACATGCCATCTTACATTTTAACAGCTACACGACATGGATTCAGGAATAATCACATCTAATAAAATCATATAGTCACACATTTCTGTATTAGTTCCACTTCTACTTAAATCTCTACTTTAGCTATACATTCAGAATATAATTGCAGATACTACTAGCACTCATGGCATTTCTCCTCATGATTTGTGCTTACTACGGGTAAGTGTGATGCACTCATACATTTAGGTCAGTTTGCGCTCTCTCAGTTCCCCCCTTTGATGACCTCTCGGGGTCATCACTAACATTTAAACTGCAGTTATTGCTAGCATAACTTGTCTCTGCGTTTCCAGAGCCCTCAGACTCCTGTACTGATTATCTTGTATGGCAGCCAATCTCTGCAGCTGCTCTCTTTGGGCCCTTTCTGACCTTCTTGCTCTGTACCATTTGAATACCCTCACCAATCCCCACAATATGATCCCACAGATCAATATTATGATGATAGGTTTTAGCATATACCACACAAAGCTTTTGCCTAAGGTGGAGATCCACCCTCCAACTTCACTCATTCCGTGGCCCACCTTTTCCCAGACATTTTCTCTACTCAAGTCTTCGATCTCCTTGTGAATATCAGTTATGTTCCTAATAACTTTCTCAAGGGGCTTTGAATTGTCTGGAATGTAAGTACAACATTCCTGGACCTTCAAAGCCTTACAGACTCCGCCCTCTTTTGCTAGTAGGACGTCTAACGCAAGACGGTTCTGAAGAACCATAGCCCTTATCGATTGCATCTCTCCTTCTACCAGCATTAAGGACTGAGCAGTGCTGGCAGACAACCTGTCGACGACTGTTGCCAGTCGTCTAATTTTAACATCATTAAGGATTAGTCCCAAAAGAGGGAACATAGCTCCAAAGACATCTCCAACCATTTCTGCATCTCCTATATCTCTCCTTCCCCTCGATGATGTCTTGCCCTCGATGATCTCTAAGTCTTGTGCATGATATATTTTGGGGAAGACAATTGCTAGGTAACATGATCCATACCAGTTGTCAGGTAGTCTCACGTAGGCATTTCTTCCACATACAAAATACACATTTGGAATCACTTGCATTCCCTTCAGGAAATCTTTAGTATAGTACTCTATATTGAAAGCATGTTCACAGCTGACTTCTCCCACGTATACATTCTCGTAATACGTTTTGGCTCGGTGAAGACATAGCTTTCCTTTCTGCGTCTTATCTAAAGCTATTGGACCACTACTACCCTTTCTCTTGTGTGCCTTCTCTTCCTCGGTCCAATCTGTTTTCCATTGTCCTGATTTTTTCAAAATCTTTTGTCTCCTGTAACGATCATCCACCTGCCCTATGAACTTCTTCTCGACTTCTGACACTTTGCATGTCAGGTTATTTCTACGGGCATGTGAAGTATCTAAGGTAATCCAAGGAATGAAGAACTTGGCCAGTCTGTCTTCACTCTTCCAGTAGTCCCATTTGTTCATCTGCTTATAATTTGGGACTTCTGGCAACACTGAATCATAGTTGGAGAAATAGTATTCAAAACTATCTCTCTCATAAAATATACTAAGCAATAAGCTACATGTAATGCCATATGTCAGCGGGAGGTGATGATATCTAATGCCTTCATCTACAGACGCCGGCAACTGCATGCAGACGTAACAGTCCTTAACCTCCATGGCATCCACGTATTCATATAAGAGTTTAGCATAAGCATTTGACCTAAAGTCTCCTTGGGACTCATCTACGTGTAACCTGCGGGCTTCTGCAGCTAATAACGCTTTCTCTTGAGTGTTTTCCCTTTTCTCACCAGCAACAGTGGGTGTAAGCGTTTCTACAGATTTCACATCAGTTACCTTCGCCTCTTCCTCATGTCCCTTTACATAAGAAATTGTTACCACTAAAGCTATTAATATTATCACTCCTACTATTAGTGTACCTATTATACATTTAGCTCTGCGGTTCTGGGTGCCGGCTTCCATTTCGTCAGACAATATAGCTCTCTCTTATCTTGGCACAAAGTTCTTTTCTTCTCGGTCCTTTACAGTCTCTTTTTAATCCTTTTGTCTTTAGAATCCACACAACTGGAAGCTGACAACCTTCTTCGCAAAAAAGTCCTTTAACAGTTCAATAAAGACAACCCTAGCCCTTCTCCATCAACTCAAGGGAAGTTCCCTAATATTCTCTGCTTCCTGGGCGCTAGGTAATCTTCTTTTTTCTCCTTGCTTTATTTACAAAGTCCTTTAAGCATCTACTATCAGGTTTGTGCCTGCAGCTTCGATAGCAAAGTTCAGTATTTCCAAACGAAGATTGTGCTCTTCATGGGCTGTTATCGTTGTACCAAAGTCGGGGAATTGCAATTCTGAGAGAAACATGTGTTTTAACTTGCTGAGGCGGGGAGGTCTGGGGAGCATGAATGTTAGTGACCCTTCTTGTTCGACTCCGGGTACCAACAGTCGTATTTCCACGGTGACGATGGGCTCAGAACTGGACACCACCACCGCTCGAATCCTCCCTGTCTCCTGTTTCAAAGACATTTGTCGCCAGATATGTCCACTCAGGGGTGGAGTATCTTCTGCTTGGCACACGCACTCTTCTTGACCTTCTTCGGTCCGGTGCTTCAGCGCCCTGAGCACCTTCTTCCGGGTCTGAGTCTTCTGATATTGGAGGAAGGGTTATCTCTGGAGTTGACCTCAGGCTAGAGCTCCTTCTTTGCGGCCAATTAGCTTCTCCACGTGCCCTTCTACTCCTTCTCCTTCTTGTCTGTTCTCGCTCTCTGTCAGACCTGTCAGTGTCTGACTCGTACTCCCAGCTACTTTCTCCTTCTGTAGCGTCGTCTGTTTCGCTGTTGTACTGACCGTCCTCAGCTTGGTCAGACTCGTTCCCTGCTTCCGCTGGCACCTCTACAGCTTGGCTAGCCCCCTCTATGGCTTCTCGGTCCTCTGCTGGACGTCTATCCGAGAGAGGAGCTGTTTCTTCCCGAGGTGCTGGAACCCTTCGCGTATGTGACGCGTGGATCCAATTGGGCAGGCCTCCCACCTTCACAGCCGTATTCGCGATCAGGATGATCTGGAAGGGCCCACGCCAACGAACATCCAAGCAGCTTCTTCTCACATGTTTTTTCACCAGGACCCAGTCCCCAGGGTACAGGTCATGGCACGGGCCCTGGCACGATGGAACCTCGGCAGCCTGCACCTGAAGGGACACAGAATGAATGGCGTCAGACAGCCCCTTACAATAGTCCAGGATCATATCATCTGTGATATTTAACAGTGCAGTAGTTGGGACAGATGGCAGCCTCATTGCTCTCCCCATTAACACCTCATGTGGTGACAACCCCGTTCTTCTGTCTGGGGTACTACGAAGGCTCATGAGGACCAATGGCAGGGCGTCAGGCCAACTCAGGGTCGTTGAGGAACACACTTTTGCAATTCTGGCTTTGATCGTGCCATTGATCTGCTCCACAATTCCTGAGGCTTCTGGTCGGTAACTGCAATGCAATTTCTGATCTATGTTCAGAGCCGCACAAATCATCTTCACAAGCTCGCTGTTGAAATGCGTTCCCCTATCTGATTCCAAAGAGGCCGGCACCCCGAAGCGCGGAATGAGTTCCCTAAGCAGTAACTTGGCCACTGTGAGGGTGTCGCACCTACGTGTAGGGTATGCCTCAACCCATCTGGAGAATACACAAACAACCACCAGGACATAGCGGAGGCGGTTGCACCTCGGCATTTCAATGAAATCTATCTGCATTCGATTGAATGGACCTCCAGACCTTCCTATGTGACTTAGTGCAACTGGTGTTCTTTTCCCTACGTTCAGCTGCTGACAGGTCACACAACGCTGGCACACTGCTTCTGCTGCTATTCTAAACTTAGGATTGTACCAGGTCTGTCTAAACACTCTCAGCATAGCGTCTCTCCCTAGGTGTACGGGACCATGTATGTGTCTGGCCATTGGGCTCACCATCTCATTGGGCAACACTGCTCTGCCGTCTGCTGAGACCCAAAAATGGGACTCACCCACTACACATCCTGCCTTTTCCCATGTTTCTTTTTCAAAATCAGGAGCATTTTCTTGCATGTTTGCCAGTTCGTCCCAAGTATCAACAGTTTCCAATATCATGGCTAATTCAGTCCTTACATTTATTCCACCCACTTCCACCTCTGTGAAAGAGTACCCTTGTTCTGCGCAATACCGCGCGACTTCGTCGGCATATCTATTGCCTTTCGAGACGAAGTCCTCATTTCTGGTATGTGCGGTGCACTTTACAACTGCGATACCTGCTGGACATTGCAACGCCTCTAACAACAGGCGCACAAACTCTCCATTGCGAATGGGAGAGCCTGAAGAGGTCATGAACCCTCTTTGAGACCATAACTGCCCGTAATCATGAACCACCCCATAACCATATTGGCTGTCGGTGTATATGGTGACTCGAATTTGATTGCTTGCCAAGCAAGCACGTGTCAAGGCAATAATCTCGGCTACCTGAGCGGAGTGTACTCCTTCCAGGCACCCAGCTTCCACCACTCCAGTAATTGTACAAACAGCGTAAGCTGCTCTCAACTGCCCAACTTCGTCTCTTACACATGAGCCATCGACAAAGAAAATTTCGTCTGGGTCGGTCAGTGGCTCATCTACGATGTCGGGTCTGGGTTTGGTGCATAGTTCAGTCACATCGAGGCAGTCATGGTCTGTACATTCATCATCATCCTCGATATCATTTGGGAGTGGCATCAAGGTGGCAGGGTTCAAAACAGAGCATCTCCTGAGGGTCACATTCTCTGCAGCAAGAATAACTTGCTCATAGCGCGTGAGCCTGCTGTTGGTCAGATGCTGTGTTTTGGTCCTGGTCATCAACAGTTCAACAGAATGGGGCACGCACACCTCTAACGGGTGCCCCATGACGATATTTTCACATCTCTCAATGCTGACACCCGTTGCAGCAACGGATTTGAGACATCCGGGCAACGCTGCGGCTACTGGGTCTAAAGTAGCCGAGAAATAAGCAACTGGTCTACGGGCATTCCCATGGATTTGGACTAACACAGACAACGCGCAACCTTCTCTCTCACGACAGTAAAGCAAAAATGGTTTATTGTAATCAGGCATTCCCAATGCCGGAGCACGACACAGGTCCTCTCGCAGCTGTAAGAATGCCATCAAACAGTCTTTGTCCCATGGTACCGGATCGCTCACCTCCTTATGCGTCAGTTTTTGCAAGGGCTTTGCTTTCAGTGAAAAGTTCGCGATCCACTGTCGGCAATAACCCACCATCCCTAGGAACATCCTGACCTCTCTCTGTGTCTTAGGCGCATTCATTTTCATGATCGCCTCTATCCTGTCTGGTGACACCTTTCGTTTGCCTTTCTCTATTCTGTGTCCCAAGTACTGCACTTCTGTCAGGCAGTACTGCAACTTTCCCGGGGACACCTTGTGCCCATTGGCAGCTAGGTGATTTAACAAAGCAATGGAGTCCTCCCTGCAAGCTTCTTCTGTTTCTGACGCCACGAGGAGGTCGTCTATGTACTGGACCAGAACTGACTTCTGGGGCAGCACTAGACTTTCAAGATTTTTCTTCAAAAGCTGGTTAAAGATCGATGGGCTCTCTGTATACCCCTGAGGAATACGACACCATGTTAGGACGCGACCTTCCAGCTTAAATGCGAAAAGAAAATGGCTTTCTTCGTCCAGAGGGATCGAAAAGAAAGCCTGACAAAGATCAATCACAGTGAACCACTCAGCTTGGAATGGAATCTGAAACAGTATCACTGATGGATTCGGTACCACTGGACAACATGAAACGACTATGTTATTAATCTTTCGGAGGTCCTGTACTATCCGGAATTTCCCATTTGGTTTCTGCAGACCCATAATCGGGGAGTTGCATGGACTACCCACGATTTCTTTCAGTATTCCCTGTTTAATCATGGACTCGATCACGGGTTTTATGCCTGCAATCGTTTCTGGAGTTAATTTATATTGGGGTGTTCTTGGGAACTCAGCATGCGGTTTCACTACAATTTTCACTGGGTCCACCCCTTTGACCAATCCAATCTCTTCCCCAGTGAAGTCCCATACTTCTGGTGCCACTGTCTCTCTCAAGTCCCAGGGGAGCTCATCTACTGTCAAAGTAGGGTACAGCTCCACGCATATTCTTGAGTTTGCAACTTTGAAGTCTGCGTCATCATCATTGGTCAATACCTCCACTCCCTGAGGTGTACAGTATATTGTACAATTCAATTTACACAACAGGTCTCTGCCTAGCAGACACACAGGACTTGAATCGCAAACCACAAACTGGTGCTCATCGCTGTACTTCCCTATTTTCACCTGTACCGGTTCTGTCAATTGGCTGGTTATTCTCCTGTTTGCGACCCCCACCACTTGTATGGTCTCTCCAGACATGGGCAGGTCTGGAACTGCAGCTGATCTGATCGTGGACCTAGTGGCTCCTGTGTCCACCAGAAATGTCGTGGGGCACCCTGCTACTTCTGCTTCGACATAGGGTCCCCTCTGGTCCACCTCCAAGGCTGCCCCGAGGGTGCAGTCTTCTCTTTCCACTCTCTGTCCGGTTAATGGGTCCACATAATAGCACTCTTCTCCTTCTACAAACAGGGGCATCTGTCTATAGGTCTTACCCATATTCCCTACTCGGGGAGGTTGCGGGAACTGGGCTCGGGGAGGAGCCCCCCCCCCTTTGAGCACCTTTCCCTGGTATGGCGTCACCCCTCTCGTAGGCGCTCTCTGGACCTCTTCCTCCTCTTCCTCTTGTTCTCCTATCTCTACATTGTAGGGACACTCGCGTTTCCAATGCCCCACCTCGTTACACTGGTGGCACCTTGTCGTTTTCTTCAAGGCAGCTATGTCTATTCTGGGTCTAAAGGTGGAACTCTCCTCATTGCCCTTGTTCTGACTATACTGCTTCTTTCCTCCTGTACCTGTTCCTTGCTGCTGTTGCTGCTGTCCCCCCTTCCCTGCTGCCTGCATCTGTACCACCATCAATTTTTCTTTTAGTTTCTTAGCCTTGGAGTCTATCTCATCACAGCAGTACCTGGCATATCTCAGTATTTCGTCTAAGGGTCTATTTTGCCAACAAATCAAGTGTTGCTGAATCATTAAACTAATATCCGGTCTCAGTCCCAGGACGAACTTGGACACAAATTGCCCTATGTCTTTTGGATCCATTACATCCAAGCCGCTATACTGTTTAAACGCCTTCAGCAATCTCTCATAATATTCGTGGACTGTCTCTTTGGGTTCCTGTCTGGTTCGGTCTATTTTGACCCAATCTATATCTTGCATTGGCACTTTCTCTTTCAGCCAAGTCATCACTCTCTCGAATTTTGCCATCACAATCTCGGACGGCCCATTAGTCTTAGCATCTCTCTCCGGCTCCGTTGTGGGCCACTCAGCGCTAACCTTGCATGCTGTCCACAGATCTCCTGGTACTACAATGTCAAACAGCGTGTTCAGATCTATCCATAGGACCTTTGAGATTTTTACAAATCTCTCAACTTGCTTGTACCACTCCACTGGGCTTTCCCGCAATTTGGGGAAGGAGGTGGTAAAAGCAGCTAAATCTCCCCTACTCCAAGGGACATGTACATAATTCCCATTTGCGACTTCACGCAAAGGGTATGCTTCTATTCCCTGCAGCCTTCCTGGTGTCGTACCAAGCGTGCTTCTCCTGATGGTCCCTTTCTTGGACCACCTCTCTTCCCACTTATCTAGTGCCCTCCATGTCCTTATTCCAGTGATCAGTTCCCTTATGTGCGTTTTCAGCCCGATCGTTCTCCTCTCATCTAGGTCTCGATCTGTATAATGTAGCCTGTGGTTACCCTGTAATGCTTTGGTTCTTGACAGGTCCACCATATATTTGCCTGCTAGTTCGACTAACTTCTCATGAATTGCTCTCGCTTTTCGAGTGATGTCCTTTGCCATATACAGTATTTCATCCTGCTCATACATTTCCATTCTTTCTAAAGGCAGGGTACCATCTACCATGTCATCCAGGTCTGACCTTAAGCTGGCGACATCGAGTCTCTTGGCTTTTATCTCAGCTCGCAATATGTCTTTCGAAGGGGGCTCACTGGTCTCCCTACCATCCCAACTCCGAGCTCTACGTTTGGGCTCGGGAGAGTTAATGAGTGCTCTCCCTTGCTCCCATCTCTCCAGGTCCCATGCTCGGCCATCCGATCTCGGAAGGTGATGGAACACGGGCCTGTTACCCCCACTCTTGCTCTGCCCACTCTCTCCTGCTTCTCTCCTTTCACCGTACTCCTCTCTGTTATTTTCCCTCTGGTCGCTACTCTCCCTTTGCCTAGTATCGCTCAGTATCCGATACGATCCTTCCTGGTTCCCCATATTCCCTGGGCTGCGCTCGTTTCCGTCATCACAGGGACTATGGTGCGACCTCTCACAACTCCCATTCAGTTCTCTGGTGCCGGGCACACAGTGGGTACACTTAAAGCTGTTTCTGTACTCTTGCGTTCTCCTCTCCCCTTCACTGAGTATTGGGCGCGCCACCCCTCCACTCCCGGGGCCCCCGTTTTCCAGGTCCGTTCTATCTCCACTCCGGGCCCAATGGGTGACTCCCCTACTATCTCTCTCTCTCCAGTCCCACTCCGGGCTGCTCTCCCCAGCCCCGCAGTGAGTCCGAGCTCTGCTGTCTTGACTTTCCCTTTCAGCTTCTGCAGCTATGATGCTCTTGTGAGCCTCCACTGCCTCATCCCACTTCTTCATGTACTCATTTAGCTCTTGAAAGGATTTTCGTCCAGATCCCCTCAGATCCACTGGCCATCTAGGGCCCCCAGGATCCCCTCCTGGATCCCCTGCTGTGTGCATCGGGGTGCTCCACTCTCTGGGTATCGGCATCTGACTTGGGGAATTGATCGTATCGTTCCTCCTTGCCGTCTCTGCTCTTTCTCCGTCCTTCCGTACCCGTTCTTCCCCTCTTGCTCTCTCTGGGTCATATATCGATACTATAGGACCTATGGTAACAGGTACCTGTAGTGCAGCTGGTAATCCGTAGGATGTGGCGCACTCCGTTTCCGGCGCTCTTTGTACCACAAACCTCCCGACTACCTGTTGCACCTGACTAGGCTGGGACAGCTCTTTCTTTGCCTCAGGATCCCACTCTGAACTGGGAAGCGGTCCATGCTCTCCTGCATTGCCCCCCTTTTCTCTTTCACTATGCTCGACCTCTCCCCCTGCTCTATTATACGGGGGTGGCCTGTCTGTCAATAATCTGTTTATCAGGCTGTCCTCTGTTTCGCTCTCATCATCTTCTTCTATGGGGCTTTTATTTCCGGGCACCTCTAACACTGGGTACAGTTTATTTACTTCCATGTTATGCACTCTCCATCTTTTAGCATCCGCATCCCACCTGGCATCCTGCACTGCCCTTACCGATCGTTTCACCCTTTCTTGTCGTCTGTTCATATTTTTTTCATGCGCTGCCCTAATCCATGCATCAAGGGCTTCAAACTGGGTCGGTCTAGGCAAGGGTCTCATTGAGGTCATGACTGATTTTAATCGATGTAACACCTCTAATCTGAACGTCCCGTACTTCGGGAACGTCAGTTCCTCATTTCCTTCCGTAATCTTACTCCACTCTGATATCCAAAGGATCGTATGCAGCCCAACATTCACTGCCATGTAACGAGCCGGCGTACCCTCCGGCGGGGCTTCTTCCCCTTCATCCGATCCCCGTTTCTCTTTTTTAAACGCCGCTCTCAGCCATTTAAAACACTTCATAATTATGCGCACAATATCCAGCCTCGCTACTCTGTTTACTTCCTGATGACAATCCACCAATCCTAACGCGGCTTTGCTAACTTGGCCTATCGCAGCGCGGTCTTTCTCCGGTCGGCCAATCCCAGCTCGACACTTTCTGACGTCTTTGCTAGCTGGCCTATCACAGCGCGGTCTTTCTCCGGTCAGCCAATCACTGCGCGACACTTCCTGACGTCACTTTTCTCCGCTTCGCAGCAGCACCCCTCCTTTCTCAACTCGTCTCCCGGTCATGCATGCGTCCCATTCATACACCGAAAAATGACTACTTCCGACCAAGCGGTCACTTCCCTCGACTGTACGTCCACAGTCTATATGTAATTGTCAACACAACTGACGAAATTTCTATCGTCTCTCTGATAGGTTGCTTACACACACAGTAACCTCCGACCAGCGTCCGTTACTCACGCACTCACTCTTACGTTCCCCCTATCTCGGTCTTTCGGGTGATCAATGGTACCTCATGACCCCCTTCACACTATTTGACAATTACTCTGGGTGTCCGATACACCCGAACCACTTAAGCTCTCCTTGCACTTAAGATTTCCACCGGTTGCGCGCGCTCACAACCTGTTCCACAGTCACTCTACAGACATTCAACTCCGCCAGACATTACAACATAGATACAATACAAAAACACCGCAATCTAACACGCATGACCCTTTATACTCACTCTCGACCGATACTGCTGCTTTTTCTGTCTCACGTCATCCGGATCTTCTTCGGCGGGCGGTTCTTCCGATCATCGATCTCTAGGGGCCTTGGGGTAAGCTAACCTGGCCTAGGTCACCGTCCTCAAGAAGGCAACCATCCTCTATAGCTACCAACTGGAAGGGCGAGATTTTGATCGATACCTTATCACTATTGATCTAAACCTCGATCTGGTCGACTGAACCTTTGTTGCCTGTCATTGAAGGAAGAAAGTGCCTCTCTTACCAAGTTAGTTCACCCAATAAAGGACTCCGCTCCAAAAGATCACAAACAACTTCTAGCTTTCAAAAGTTTATTGTAAGATTAGGATAAGCTGCAAATACAGGCATCTCAGAATGAGATTCACGAGATACACAGGTCCAACTACATACATGTGCTCTCTGAAAGCCCTCAGACGAGCAACGGAAATTACCAGCACAAGTTCTAAGAATAATAAAGCTATCAACATTGACGCATATTGAGATCTCTCCTTCATTTAAGTTGGAGGAAAACACACAGGTTAGGCTGTCCCTACCCTGCTCTAGATGGTATCCCTACTTAACCAAGTCTCAACCTAACAAAAGGTGTCAGCAGTGAATGACCCCCAAGGGAAGTCACTCACTCTTAGTCTCTTGGTGAAAACCTATAGTTCTCCAGTCATGACCCCTCTCTGCCTACCCATCCGCTCTCTAAAGGGTCCTCAGGCATCTGCTCTAACTCCACCCAGGGGTGCTGTCCCTAATACAAAACAGTCAACAACATTTGAGACGCCCCTCGTGAGACGCCCCTCACGTGGTGTAGCTTCTGGCTTTTTCCATGCTGCTTTGTATTGGGCCTCATACGTTGGAGTTGACCTTGCTTCTCAGACTCTTCTCCGGCCCGCTGATACCCCTTAAACATTCCGGAACCCTCCTCCATGTCTGGGCCGTCTACTGAACAGACCTCTATTCATATTATTTATAATCGGATCCTCCCTTCTCTCTTGCAGACAGACATCTGCAGCCAAGAACCCAACTCTCATAGACTTCCAAAAAGGTTCGCAACATTTCTCATAATGATTATAGCATTCAACTTCTTCATTTAATTAAAGCATGTTAATACTCTTATTCTATTATTCAGTAAACACATCCATAAATCATGGCCCATTAATGCAATGACCAAAACATTAGTTCAATCTATGTCGTGGAAAGAAACACCTTCCCCTTCCCTTCTAGCTCTGGCCCTGAGGCCTACCACGTTCTGCGTTTAACCACATGCCATCTTACATTTTAACAGCTACACGACATGGATTCAGGAATAATCACATCTAATAAAATCATATAGTCACACATTTCTGTATTAGTTCCACTTCTACTTAAATCTCTACTTTAGCTATACATTCAGAATATAATTGCAGATACTACTAGCACTCATGGCATTTCTCCTCATGATTTGTGCTTACTACGGGTAAGTGTGATGCACTCATACATTTAGGTCAGTTTGCGCTCTCTCACATCCAAGAACATCCGTCCTCCTTCAACAACTTTATTTCCAGGTAACATAATTTAAATTACAGAAAGTTTGTTGCTTCAGATCACGAGAATGAAATGGAGGTGCATTTTGAAGCTTCACCCCTTCAAGCATGGCAGCAACTGTTCACAATTGTGAAAAGTAGAAGGTAGATTTGGGAATAATTTCTCATCAGCAACACACAAACTGAGTGGCAGAGGATTCTAGGACTGAAGCAGCAAAAAATGTAAATATTCCCTTCTCGCAGCACAGAGTCATCAACAACACTGTTCTCAAAACTCTTCTGCAGACCTGGTGCCCAGCAGACATTCCTGCATGAACATGCATGAGAAGGGGGAGGGGCGGAGAAAACCCTTCCTTAAACATACCAAACCCCTCCCCCTCTTCAAGGGTGCCAATGCTGACAAAAAAAGAACACAACGGCCTGAGCACAGTGATTTCTGACCAACACCTTCCGCAGACACAACACACCCTGGCTCCAAAGGCCAGCTTCTTGCAGAGGTGTAAAGCAAAATGATGGGGCTCCCCTGCAGAATATAATGAGGGACCCCGGCCTCTCCCAGATCTCCCAGATATTCATTGGTCTTGGGTGCAATGGGGGCCCCCTGAACAGTTGCCCCCCGGCTTTCCCAAACAGTTAACTATTTCATACTCCATGACATTGCGTGCATTTTTGCAAGGCATGCAATGGCATGGCTTAGAGGGTGAAGGGCCCCATACAAAACAAAGAAACCCTGATGCCCCCCCCCCACCGCAGGGGCATCCATTACTCCCCAGCCCTCTTGTGAAGGGAAGCTTTGTGCACCCTTCCCATTCTGGGCCCTGTGGCGGGAACCATCTTGACATAAAGAATGTGGGGCCATATTATCAAGCCTGGGCGATAAAATTATCGCCGCTTTATTGGCAGGAAACTGCCGCTAAAGTGGCGATAATGGGCTTGATAATATGCTCTATGAATTCCAATCGAAGCTCATGTTAGATGTGAAGGACATCTAACATGGGCTTCGATTGGAATTCATAGAGCATATTATCAAGCCCATTATCGCCACTTTAGCGGCAGTTTCCTGCCAATAAAGCGGCGATAATTTTATCGCCCAGGCTTGATAATATGGCCCGTGGTGTCTGTGAAAACTCTCCAAGCACAGCAGGGTACAGAGATATCTACAGGGAGCAAATGTACTGCGCCATTCGGGCTTTCTACAGCCCCTTGGAGTGGAAGAGTTACTCTTTGTTTCATCAAGGTCGGTATTTTATAGAAGGGGAAAATACAATCGGATGCCAAGCAGCATCAGGCGCTTGCAGACAACTTTAGTTTTTTGGGGGCCAGAACTCGAAAACAATCGTGCTGGCATCTTATATGGTGATATTAAAACAGGAAAATACGTCTTCATACTTTGGCGTGCACAGGCTAGAGATATTGCACACACCAGACCACCACATTTAAAAGGCAGCAATGTAAAAAAGTAGCCAATGAAGTGCAGGTATAAAGAAATCAGTCAGTGAAAAACAGCACACTGTGGGTTTTATGACACATTTACGCAAGCTAAGATTAAAAAAATGAGGGCTGAGATTTTTTCATTTATACAGCACAAGAAAGGGCCACGATAACATTGAACACCATAAAGATGCTATACAAACACTCAGGGGCAGATTTACAAGCCCCTTGAGACAACTTTAGGCCGCCGTTGCGTCACTTCAGTGATGTAGCGGCGCCGTAAACAATACGACACGTTGAAACATACTCACAACGTGATGTATCTAGGGAGATGCGTCATGTTGTAAAGCCCTGCGATATATTATACCTGCGTCAGGTATAATGGATGCAGGGTGGGCGTTCCGACGTTAAAAAGCCTTGCAAAAGGGACTCAGTGAATTCAACAAGATTTCACGGAGTCACTTTTACTACGCCACTGCGTCAAAACCTTGCGCCTGCTTGAATCAGGCGTAAGGAGTGACGCAGCATGATAGGAATGGGCATTCCTGACCTTTGCTGGAGTTCCATCGTTCTTGCGACATGACTCCAGCAATGTGCTGCCCTTACGCATAAAGATGCGTCACGCATCTGTCTATCCTTGCGCCAATGTCCCCTCCTCCCACAGGGCCGGGGGACGCAGCGGTGATCGCCACAAAGCGCTCTTTGGCCACAGCGCAGGATGGACACCGGGCAGCAGCCATGAAGGGCGGCAGCACCCAGACAGCCCAGCGCTTGAATCAGAGCGGCGCTTCACAGGGCACACAGATGAGACAGAGCTGCGGCGGTGAGTCAGGCATGTAGCGCTTCAATGCGCACAGTGGCAGGGTGGTGCCTGGCAATGATAGCGCTCAGGGGTTCACAGCGCTTTGGACATAAGGGCAGTCTCTAGCAGTCCTGGACAGTCCAGGGGCAAGACAGCTGCGGCAGGACAGTGCAGGGGGCACAGGTCTGGCAGGGAAGCGCTTGGATGGTACAGTTCTGTTACCTGGTTGACCCCCAGCAGTCCTCACTGAAGGTTGGTGTTTCCTTGCGGCGCTGGATGGTTTCTGCACCCTTCTTAGGTAGGTTCTTGGGGTGGCAAAAGAAGTGGGGGTTGAGTTGGTGGCTCAGAGGCAGGATGGTTCCCTTGGCTCACTGGAGGTGGTTCCCTGGGTTCCCCAACACTGGGCCAGATCAGTGGGTTTGGTGGAGTCCCTCACCTAACTTAGAAAGCAGCGCCTAGGCCCAGTCAATTCCAGTGGTGTAGGTTCCTCCCCTAGGCCCTATCGCCTAAACTCCTGCGAAGGTTCCCTCAGGTCTAGTGATGCCCCAACTGACTGGCAGGTTTCCCTCCTTTCCCCTTATACCCCTAGGTCAGGTGACCACTCTCCGAAGGCGGCAAAGTGTAACCCCTCCCCTATTCCGGAAGGTTCCAGGAGCTTCCACGTCTAGGCTATGGACAGAAAAGGCGGGATGGCCAGCCTGCTCCTGACTACTAGTGCGTGACTAAAAAGGCCACTTCGCAGTAGCAGGGGCCTGTGGCAGCCATGTTGTTAGGAGAGAGCACCTGAACCTCAGCACTGATTGGCAGTGGTGATGCGCCCAGAGACCTAGGTCAAATGAAAAAGATGGTAGAAAAAACAAGGCAAAGGGCGAAAACAAAACGGGGTAAGACCACCCTAGGGCTGACAGGTCTAACAAAAACTAAACAAATGAAGAGTTCACTCCAGCTTTGTCCCATATTGTAAATGCCTCAGGAGAACAAGAAATGGGGGCGAAGGGATGGGGAGACAGGTGGGGGCTAAGATGAAACCGTGATGGGGTGAAGTAAGATAAGTAAAGGATGGGGATGGGGTTTGGGAGGGAAAAGAAACAACATGTACGAGATATGTGCATGTCTGAAAACACAAGCACGCATGTGGAAAAAACCGCTCCATAGACGAGAGCAATGGAAGGACACAAGTACTTAGTTCATGTTCCAAGAGAGGGTCATTAATATGATGCTTGTATGTCGTGCCAAATAGAAACAAGCATTTGCAATGCAATAGGTCTCACATTTGCAAGAGTTTGAGCTATTGGCAGGGTAAATGACAATGCCTTTTACTTATGTGTTTTGAAAACCTGCAGGTGGTACGTAAACATGCACTTTGTACTTATAGTCCTTGCTTACGAGAAGCAAGGCTGGCAGTAACTGCGCCTCTTTTACTGCCAGTCTGCAAATCAGCTGAAGTTGACCATTGATGTTTTTTTCTGGTAGATGTGACACTTAAAACAAAACAAAAGGTAGATTAAATACAGTTTACCCTTTATCTGCGCTAGGTTTGTAGTTTGGAGATGTTGCCTTACATCAACATGAATGTTGTATAACATATGTCAGAGAACAGTACAGTTCACACTGAGGGGAATGCCAATAATATGAGGTGGTACTGATCATGAATCGTGAGCTCATTGTCGAATAAGAAAGATGTTTATTGTTTTTTGGAGTTGTGCAGATGTCTTTAGAAGGCTGGTTTGGTCAACATCTTTGAAGGAAGGTGCTGCCATCAGAGAAGAGGAAGTTTCTTTGAAAGCAAGTCGCTCCGCTCCCAATTTACAACATATCAGGCATAGGCTTTCCACTTTCCTTTTGCTACCTGTAGTTACACTTGGTGAGACAAACCAAAGAGGCGTAAAGATAGACCGACTGTAGAACAAATCAACTCTGAGGGCAACTTTCACTTTCCATTTCCTGACGTGTTGTTCCATGGCATGAGATCTGGAGAAAGGGCGTTGATTTTGTGATAAGATGGAAAAGATATAGAGGGGAAGGGCATATAATCACACAGTATTTAAATGCCCCTATATTCACTGCCTCAGAGGACCAACAATCACCCAGTAAAAAAGGATCATACAAACTTGCAGAGGAGGCAAAAGCAAGTCAGTATTGTTACATTTCTGACTGACGTTCGGCCCCTTTATTTAGCCTTTTCCCGTAATCGTTGTTGGGGCTTCGACAGTGAACCCCAGAGTATCGAAATGAATCTTATTTACTGCAATATATTTTGTAATGACCAGAGCTGTCGATATTTTAACTGTTTTTGAGTCTCAGAGTCAGCATAATATCCTGTGATTCTCTGCAGGGACATTTTAAGGATTTTGGAGGCCCTGGGCCAAACGTCTTTTTGGGGCCCCTGTTAGGAACAGTTTTGAATTCCTGAGTCAATTTCAGCTCGTTCTTGCAGCCTTTGGCCAGATCACTAACAGGGACATTAGTCCAAATTCTGTCTTTACATCAAATATTCAGGAATAGTGATGTGTGTTTTCAACATTGTAATTCAGCAGTAGCTCACTAAGGGGCTCAATAGGATCGCGGACGGACTTGAGTCCGTCCGCGAACCCAGAGTAGGAGGGAACGTCCGCATGAGCAGCGGCGTGCCCTCCGTGAAGATTAGGATGTGACCGCCAGGGTGGCGGTCACATCCTCTATCTTTGACATTGCGGCGGGTGCAGCTTCAAGCTGCACCCGCCGCAATGTTAAAAATGCATACATTGCATTTGTATGCAGAAAGCGGCAGGCACCGCGTGGTGCCTGCCGATTTCTGCATACAAATGCAGGGGGGTACCATGGGTACCCCCCATGTGCACTCCCTAACCCCCCTTCACCCATGGGGCCCGTAACGGCCCCCGAAGTCAAAGTCCGTATGCTTTTTCACGGCGGAAAAGCCGCAGTGGAAAAGCATCTCTTTTACACCATCCTAATATGTCTGGCGGTGTCTGATAGACACCGCCAGCCATGTTACAGCTTTTCCGCCGCGGTTGTAAGTCAACCGCGGCGGAAAAGCGGCGGACTGAAACCAGGACCCACCAGCCATCCTAATGTGGCTGGGGTCTTTGGTGGGTCCGCAGAGGATTTTCCGCATCCTCCGGGCCGGCGGTGGCTTCCGCCGGCCCGGAGGATGCAGAAAATCCTCCATCTTAATGAGCCCCTAATTATGCTGCATAAAATCTCTGTGACTTCTTCCCATATGTGAGGTCCTGTTTTGACCTAAAAGAAAGTTTTTGTGTGGATGTTGCATGAAACAAACACATTTCTCTGCAAAATATCTGTAATAGTCTCTCACATATCGCCCACTATAAAAATAAATTAAAGAAAACATGGTATTTAAAACAAATTGTTTAAGAATTAGTATACATCAACAACACATATAATTAAGGGGGACCCAAGGGCAATTTAACGACCAGCTCTGAATACAAGCCCTAATTACATTTATCACAAAAGAGTATCAGAGGGTCAGATTCCTACAGGTGATTACTATGAACAGAGGTGGTTACCAAAAGCCAAGCAGTGAAAGTTATAATAGCCAGGTAAGGTTTGCGTCCGGTCTCTGGCACCCATCAGTCACCACTCGGAACCGCCCTTCATCATTTGGGGCTCCGAGGACAGACAACGCACCTGTTCTCTTCTCTAACAGAGAAGGACTAGCCCTCCTGTTGGTCAGGGCATGGTCGTTGGGAGTTAGAAAGATATGTACTAACAACGTGGCTGACGGGGTAAAAAAAGAGTGCAGTGCTAGGAAAAAGTGATACCAATAGTAATAAGGAAAGTGAGTAAAATTGGTTTGAGGAGCAAAAATGTTTTATTAAGGTATAGCTCCCGACACCAAGGTTAAAAAATAGCCAAGACAGGGAAAATGTATAAACTGTCTGGCGGTGGAACGTGGTCGACATGTTTCAGCAATAAGTGGCCCTCTGGCCTTGCTTTCTTCAGGACCTAGAAATGACGCTACTGCAAACAAAAAAAAACCCTATAGTGAGAAGATTTGTGTTCTATAAAAAGAAGAATACAAGGAACGACTTAGTTATTGTTTTAAATGTCACCTGAACCTTCTAGGTGTACTCGTTCCGATACCTCTTACGAATTCAGTATTCGACTGAAAAAGAAATGCATGGCATAAGTACATTACCCACCAACTGTCCACAATAAACTGCCTTGTCCACCATCGATCATTCTCAACTTTGGTGAGGTCTATATCCAAGACATACAACCACTGCACACTGTATTATACTAGTGTCAACCAGTTCTATTAGAATTTGAAACTTTTACAAATTTCACAGACGACTTCTTACCTGATTTGTAAGAAGTAAAGACCTCACCCCACCTGGCTGCGGCTCAAGACATAGGTGAAGCACCGCTCTGAAAAAGGTGAATAAATCCAACAGCTGAATCACTCACCAAAATGTCAACAAAAGATTCATTCGTAGTCGAGACATACTGTCTTAGTTTCAGGCTGGTGCACACAAGAAAATGATGGTGTGGTCGTGTGACATAGCAGAGCGGTACAATTGATGTCATACCCGCTCTCAGCCTGTTCAGTCATTGTGCCCATCTGGATCTCAAGTTGTAAATAACCCTGTTATGGGACATGGGATTACTCCATAGTATTAAGCCTGCTCTTAGCACTTAGCATTCTGTATGTTATAAGGGGCTATCGTATTAGTGAAGAACATATGCCCTCAGACAGTGCTACCACTTGCATACATACTTGTGGTAGCTGTAATACTCTTCGTTGGTTAAAGAGCCCCGAGACAAATATCAGCATTTTAGAGATGTGGCGTGAGGTGGGACCATTTCGCCACATTATCGCTCTATGTATGTTATCAAAAGGGATGCTGCGCCTTGTAGTAATGCGGGTGCCAGCAAAAGAAGAAAGAATGCATGCTCAATGCATTCACGGAAGCCTTACCTCTCCGTCGGTACTTCAACGCGGCATCTGTGCCGTCTGGGGAGGTGCCGGCAGTCTGTTTCCCCGCTATTTTGTCTAGTTGTGTCTGATTGGACAACAGAGCCACGTGACGCGCAAGGATGCCGCGTCACAGCGCGGTTGACATCGCTAACGCGTGACGCGGCATCCTTGCGCGTCACGTGGCTCTGTTGTCCAATCAGACACAACTAGACAAAATAGCGGGGAAACAGACTGCCGGCACCTCCCCAGACGGCACAGATGCCGCGTTGAAGTACCGACGGAGAGGTAAGGCTTCCGTGAATGCATTGAGCATGCATTCTTTCTTCTTTTGCTGGCACCCGCATTACTACAAGGCGCAGCATCCCTTTTGATAACATACATAGAGCGATAATGTGGCGAAATGGTCCCACCTCACGCCACATCTCTAAAATGCTGATATTTGTCTCGGGGCTCTTTAACCAACGAAGAGTATTACAGCTACCACAAGTATGTATGCAAGTGGTAGCACTGTCTGAGGGCATATGTTCTTCACTAATACGATAGCCCCTTATAACATACAGAATGCTAAGTGCTAAGAGCAGGCTTAATACTATGGAGTAATCCCATGTCCCATAACAGGGTTATTTACAACTTGAGATCCAGATGGGCACAATGACTGAACAGGCTGAGAGCGGGTATGACATCAATTGTACCGCTCTGCTATGTCACACGACCACACCATCATTTTCTTGTGTGCACCAGCCTGAAACTAAGACAGTATGTCTCGACTACGAATGAATCTTTTGTTGACATTTTGGTGAGTGATTCAGCTGTTGGATTTATTCACCTTTTTCAGAGCGGTGCTTCACCTATGTCCTGAGCCGCAGCCAGGTGGGGTGAGGTCTTTACTTCTTACAAATCAGGTAAGAAGTCGTCTGTGAAATTTGTAAAAGTTTCAAATTCTAATAGAACTGGTTGACACTAGTATAATACAGTGTGCAGTGGTTGTATGTCTTGGATATAGACCTCACCAAAGTTGAGAATGATCGATGGTGGACAAGGCAGTTTATTGTGGACAGTTGGTGGGTAATGTACTTATGCCATGCATTTCTTTTTCAGTCGAATACTGAATTCGTAAGAGGTATCGGAACGAGTACACCTAGAAGGTTCAGGTGACATTTAAAACAATAACTAAGTCGTTCCTTGTATTCTTCTTTTTATAGAACACAAATCTTCTCACTATAGGGGTTTTTTTTGTTTGCAGTAGCGTCATTTCTAGGTCCTGAAGAAAGCAAGGCCAGAGGGCCACTTATTGCTGAAACATGTCGACCACGTTCCACCGCTAGACAGTTTATAAATGTTCCCTGTCTTGGCTATTTTTTAACCTTGGTGTCGGGAGCTATACCTTAATAAAACATTTTTGCTCCTCAAACCAATTTTACTCACTTTCCTTATTACTATTGGTATTACTTTTTCCTAGCACTGCACTCTTTTTTTACCCCGTCAGCCACGTTGTTAGTACATATCTTTCTAACTCCCAACGACCATGCCCTGACCAACAGGAGGGCTAGTCCTTCTCTGTTAGAGAAGAGAACAGGTGCGTTGTCTGTCCTCGGAGCCCCAAATGATGAAGGGCGGTTCCGAGTGGTGACTGATGGGTGCCAGAGACCGGACGCAAACCTGACCTGGCTATTATAACTTTCACTGCTTGGCTTTTGGTAACCACCTCTGTTCATAGTAATCACCTGTAGGAATCTGACCCTCTGATACTCTTTTGTGATAAGACTTAGTATACGTCATAAGGGCAAGACTCTCTGCAGAACTGACCTCGTTCTTTCTGGGGGCCCCCTGAAAGACTGGGGCCCGGGGCCATAGTCCACTTTGCCCATGCCTTAAAACATCTCCGATTCTACGTTTGAAATATACTGGAAAACAATGCATTCTCAGGAGGCTGCCCACAGGCTGTGAGCCGAGTGGGAGTAGAGGGGCTGCGGAAGTGAGAAGGGGGTCTGAAGGAAACAGAGAGCAGGAGCAGGCAGCGGAAGCCTGGGGAGGAAAGAAAAGAACCAATAAAAAGAAAGAAATAGAAAAATACCGCCTGTCAGCGGCAACAAGCATTGTCTCCTATGCAACTCTGATATCAGGAGAAACCTCCAAGATGACTGTAGAGTGTGCGAAGGCAGGAAACAAATTTAAAAAACAAGTTCTCCCACAGAACAGATAAGGAAGCAAACCGCAATGAAACTGTACTTTCCTGGTGAGCATCAGCCTTGAACGGAAGTGACCCGTGCAAAGCGAACGAGTTAGAAGACAGCAAAGAAGAGTGACAGCGGAGTGAACCAATGGTAAGTAGCAGGCGGGAAAAAATTTTTTTTTTACTCACAGCAGGTCGTGCAGACAGTGCACACATGCTAAAGCGTGACCTAAAAGTGATTTTATAAACTATTTACCTCGGTTTAAATATAATGTCTATGGTAATTTAACCCTTTGGCAAATCAATGGGTTAGAATGGGACAATTTCAATTTTAAGTATATAGAGTTGCTGCTCTGTCTCAGACAACCAGGTATTGATGTTTGTGCTACCAGGCTCCTACATTACTCGTTATTGCGATTGACTGGTTCACCCAAAACCATAGGTAGGGCTTCTCCCTCATTCTTTTGGTTTTTTTCTTTCATTTTCTTCAGAGTTTGACCAATTGGATATACTCAGTTATCCTTGCTGGAGACCTTTAGACCCTTTATGAAACCATATATTTTCGATCTTGAAACTGTCCCGATGATGACTCATTGATTTAACACAGGACTGAAACATCATTGCCATTTACATTTGGACCAAGGAGAATACTTTATCAAATGTTTTTTAGAATGTTGTGATTATCATATACTAGGTTTCCACCTTAGCACTGAGTATTTGTCACAAGAACTGAGCACTTTTGTTGTTATCTAAATAGGAACTATCTGAATCAATATTTTATATTGATTGTGCAAATAGACTTCTTCTACAAATCAATACTTATGTACAATCGGATCAATACAGGTCGATTAATAAAAGCAGTGTGATTAACTAATTCCTAGCGGACCCATTTTGCACAATATAGTATATAAGACCCAGGTTTCTTTTATATAGAGTTACACTTGTGAACTTTTACAAACGTATACGGATTGATGGAACCAAACATGGCAAAACATACATTTATAATGACATTAATCATTTTCACTTAGATTTAAATAGAAAAACAGTGAACCACAACGGAAACCTAAATACATATTATATATTTGTATTCATTAGATTACATTGAAATAATGTACCATAGTCCCAACCCTAACCTAGTAAAAGCCCATTCAATTATAATATAATTATGTATTTACTTTTACAATAGTTATTTGCTCACTCTAAGTAATGGTGTCAATGTAATGGTAGGACACTGTTGGAATGACTACAGAGCCAGTTTATAAACGAGCGCATAGCATAATCTTTTTATGTCAGACCTTTTGCTTTTAATACATAGTCAGCCCTCTTCACCTATTGGTCTGTTGCACTGTCGTTCCCATGTCGCTTCTGCTCACCAAAGCACACAGCATGGGGCAACGATTTGCTACACTTCAGCCATTGGCAAGCCCGTTTGAGTGATGGAATTCTGCTCTTGCACAAGTTGCAAAACTGCACAAGTAGTCTTATGTTATGTTATGTTATCCTCCATTTATAGCGTGCACAGCTACTCTGAAGTCTTCTGCAGTGCCCAAAGGCTGTTGGTGCAATGTGTTCTTTTATATTAAAATTAATTGATATTTTGGCTTTTAGATAGAGCCTGTTTTCATAAAATGTGTTCCTTCATACAAAAACCATTCACAAAGAAAGTAAGCATTGGCCAAGTGAGAAGGTCATCATCCAACAGCAGACATAATGGCTTTGTTAATGCTTGTTTAAAATCTAATTTTGTGAGTCTGCACAGCCATTGAATTGGAAGGCTTAGGGCCCGATGTAGGTAGGCATTTACCGGTCGGTAACGGCTGAATTCAGCCGTTACCGACCGGTAAATGCCTTTTCCAATTTAGGGGGCATGTATTTACAGATTCTGTATTTTTACCGAATCTGTATTTACCGAATCGGTAAAATTACCGAATTGGTAAATACAGACTCGGTAAAAATACCGAATCTGTAAATGCAGATGTAAGTGGCGCTTTAAACAGTGCCACAGGCCCCTAAGAATTCGTTATTTACCATGTAATACTATTGCATGGTAATTAACGAATTTAGGTGTACATGCACATCTGTGCATGTACACCTGTGCCATGTGACACACAGACATGCCCTTAGGGCATGTATGTGTGCCACATGACACACAAGCCTGACATTGGGGTGCTACAGGGTGTCAAAGTGACACCCCGTTCCCCCTGGCAGGATTCGGTATTTACCGATTCGGTAAATACCGAATCGGTATTGCCCATTGATTCCTATGGGCTTCAAGGCCTATAGGAATCAATGGCAAATACAGATTCGGTATTTACCGAATCGGTAAATACCGAATCTTACAGATTCGGTAATTGAAAAAGAAAAATTACCTACATCTGCCTACTTCCAATTTACCTACTCTTAAATACCGAATCGGTATGATTCGGTATTTAAGAGTAGGTAAATCGAGAATACCTACATCGGGCCCTTAGTGTTAATCAAAATACACATTTTCGGCATTTTTCGGTTTTTGTAAATAAATAGCGCCTTAGGTAACCAGATTGTTTCATGCGCGTATTTATGTGTAAAGCACAGCAAAAATGGAAAATAGAGTTAATCAAAAATATTACATGCCGACCTGATGGCAATAGAGATCATTTCTGAACCATCACATCTATGAATCTCCACATATTCGCTGAAGTAGCAGTATGAGAGAGGTAAGATCCGCCAGCAGCATCCCTGCATCTTATTATAAAGTATTGAATGTGAGAATAACTCCTATCTGGTTATAGAGCATTAACACACTGACATTTCCTGCCCAGGAATGGTGCACATTTAAACATCACCTCCTAGCAAAATAACCATTGAAGGACACACATAAAAGTTGATAGGTTTCACCAATCACACAATTTTACGACCAATTGCCGCCTTGTTTAAAAACACATTGTTGTGTACACACGAGCAATAGCAGTGCTGACGTAAACAACAAGCATTGCCTCTGTGAATGTCTAAACATCATTAATGTGTAGCTACTGTCAGCAGCTGTGTGTGCTGTCCTGCTTTGAACAGTTTCTTGCAGGAAAAATAGATACAGGTATTTATTTTATAAAGCTCATTAATTTTAATAGAAATCATTAAATGTAATCACTAAACCCTACTGAAAAAATCATGTTTCTAAAGACATTATCTTATCAAAAGAGTGGAGAAGTGTGGCTCAAAGGTTAGAGCGGCAGACCCTAATGCAGAGGTCTAGCCCGGGACCAGGGTTCAATTCCCCGCCTCGGCGGGTCTTGAGCTCAAAAATTCCACGGACCTGATAATTCTCGTCTCGGTGCCTATTCCAATCATGGAGTCCCACTCTGCAACTCTGGGCAATAGCTTGCTTAATCTCCACAACGGCCCCCACAACGCTAAGGATGCCTGGCCTCCACCTTGGGGGTGCCCAGGAGTGGACACCTCACAGGGAAAGCCAGGATGGGTTCCACAGCGGTATTCGTACAAGCGCCTTGAGACCCTTGAGGGTGAGTAGTGCGCTATACAAGTATCAATTTACATTTTCTACATCAGCACCCACACTATATTAAAACGCTTCACACTTGCAGGATGTTATTGCTACAGCAACAGTCACTGAACCTCACACAGCACTGCATGATTTACAAAGACCGTCGCAACTGTACGCCCATATAAGTACTTCTAAGCCTGGATGGAAATACACAACTTTTTTACAATTCACAGACATTGGCAATAGCGCTCCAGGAGATCTGCACCAGTCGTAGCTTTCCATGCGTGCAGCTTGGAGTGTCATGTGCCCTTTGCTATGTCATCAAATGCAGCCGGACAGTCGAAGGCACTTTTGGTCTCCACGGGGAGTGTTCCTGTGCCCCTTCCTACCTTGGAAGCGAAGTTATCCAGTTCATTCCTAGAGTAAATCTTTGAATATTTCTAGGTTTAAAGGGGTCAGAGAGGAATTTGTGAATGGCAAGAAAAACATATGTTTTTGGGCATTCACAAACGCTCAAGGGAAACCCCGCCTGGAACCTCACACTCCGCATGGAATATATTCCTGCGTAACCGTATGCAGTTCTAAGGGGGTGAGCTTCAGATTTTCCAATACGTTATCTCCTATGCGGCTCTGATATCATGAGAAACCTCCACATTGACCTAGAGCATGCGAGGAGCAGGAGGCAGGAAACAAATTTAAAAAACGAGTTCTCCCACATAACAGATAAGGAAGGAAAGTGCAGTGAAACTTTACTTTACTAGTGTGCCTCAACCTTGAATTGAAGTGACCTGTCGGCAAAGCGATTGAGTTAGGAGGTAGCAAAGAAAAGCAAAAGCAGAGTGAACCAATGGTAAGTAGCAGGCAGGAAAAAAGTGTTTTTCTTTGATTACAACAGGTCTTGCAGACAGCGCATGCGCGCCAAAGCTCAGACTAAAAAAGAGAGAAGACTGGGAGGGATGGAGTCAGCAGCTTGGTAGAAAATGTCATGAAACACTGCAGGGAAGGTCTGTAGGGTCCATAACGGTATGAGTAGAATACCATATCTTCAGGAAGACGCTGCTATCCTCTCCCTAGATGCTACGCTTGCCTTCGACTCCATAGAATGGTCGCACCTTTTCGAAGTCCTACTCCGTTTCGGCTTCGGTCCCAAATTTATTCAATGGGTCCGATTGCTCTATACAGACCTCTGGGGTCAAGTTTATGTAAATGGTCACACGTCCAGATGATTTCTTTGACACAGGGGAACTAGGCAGGGTTGTCCTTTATCCCCACTTTTATTCACGCTCACCCCGGAGCCTCTCGCCCATTGGGTTAGAACGGATAACTCTATCGGAGGCCTCTGGTGGAACGGAGATAGAGTCGACAAGATCTCGTTGTATGCAGACGACATTCTCGTCTACGTCTCTTCTCCCAAATCTTCTATTAATAGTCTATTGCACGTCATCACTAATTTTGGCAAATACTCGGGCTTCTCCATCAATTGGTCCAAATCAGTGCTATTCGGGCTACATGGCCCACTCCCTTCTCCCCCGAGGGGATATTCGATTGATGGGGCCCAGGATGGATTCAAATATCTTGGCACCTTTGTCACCCCGGACCCCAAAATCTTCTATGACCGTAACCTAAAGGGTCCGCTGCAAAGACTTCATAACGATATATCACATTGGAGAACGCTGCCCCTGTCTCTCCCGGGCAGGGCGGCCCTTTTTAAAATGCTTGCACTCCCTCACTTTTTGTATGCCTTACAGAATTGCCCATTTCTCATTGCCGACTCCTATTTGAAAACATTGGAGGGAGACCTCCGCCTCCTTCTTTGGGACGGCGGCTCTCCCCGCATTGCTCTCCTCTCACTTACACAGGGGTGGTACGATGGTGGTATTGCCCTGCCAAATATTCGACTCTATTATTGGGCATCTCAATTGACTGCCACCAACTCTTGGTTATATGGTCTGCCAACAAACCCTGCCTTCCACCTACAACGAATTCAGACGGGCCACGAGGGCTACCTTGGGGCCTTATATGGTAAGCCTTCCTGCACTCGCTATATAGGCCCGATGTCCCAAACGCTAGCACTCTGGCACCGAGCGAATAAGCGCCTCGGCTGGTACGACACTCTCACGTTATCCACTCCGCTCTGGGCCTCTCACACGCTATGCTCCCTCTGCCACTATCAGGGCTTTGACAAATGGGACATGATCGGCATATCTACCCTGGGAGATAAGATTCATAAGGGCAAACTGCTGACATTCGCAGAGCTCCAGAAGAAATACACTCTAGCCCAATCTGAGGCCTTCCGCTACCTCCAAATCAAACATGCCATACTCACTAATGTCCCTGATCTTTCATCTCTTCCACAATCCGCGCCTCTTGAGGATAGACTATTATCAGAACCCCTTCAGGCCAAGGTGATATCCCTTACCTACCGCAAGCTATGCAATAACATGCCTAACGCCTTCCAACTTCTGCGAGACAAATGGCAAGGCGACGTTGGGGAAATGGAGGATGCTGAATGGCAGGCGGCACTGATGTCCCCGCGCGAGTCAGCTATCAATCACAGATTCAGGCTTATACAATTAAAGATACTGCACAGAACATATATGTCTGCTCCCCTCCTAGCCAAGATTGGTAGACGCACAACTGATCTCTGTCTCCGTAACTGTGGGCGGGTTGGCACTTTCTACCACACTATCTGGGATTGTCCGATAATTCAAGACCTGTGGGAGCGAGCGACCCAGAAGATTTCTAATGCACTAGATAAATCTATCCCTCTGTCCCTCAAAGGCGGGCTCCTTAATGTGTGGAACCCCACAGATCTCACTGCACTGGAACGACAATGGGTAGCCCTGGGCTTTCTCTTATTAAAACGTGAAATAGAAATGCAATGGGGCTCGCCGAATAAACCACTTTTAATCACATGGGTCACTGCAATGGATACATGTATGTTATCTGAAAAAACTGTATACAAGGTCAGAGGGTGTCCTGGAGCCTGGGATAAGAAGTGGGGTCATTGGAACGTATATCGGGGCGAACTTTGTATTTCCCCTACAACTGAAATGGCGATGGCCAGGACTGGTCCTACCCGAACTCGCATTTGTGATGCACCGCTGTAATGTATGCTTTCTATGTCTATTTTTGTATTTCATGACTGCTAACTGATTCCTCGCTCTGCTTTGTTCAATAAAATGTTTTTTAAAAAAAACACTGCAGGGAAGGGCATGAGCGTATCGCAGGAACTGGTGGGAGGGGGAAGACAAAAGAAAAAGAAAAACAATCCAAGCAGGACCAATTCTGTTTTGGGTTGGGAAAGCAACAGACGGGCAGAGAGGGTAATCATTTTAAAACCCTCTGGGTAGTGCAAAAATGTGTGTTGGAAAATACCCCTGACTTCCTCAAAACTACGAGAATTAGACATACCCCTCCCCGGACCCTTAGATCAGCTTCTATGAAGCTATTTTTCAATCCTCACTTTGGCGGGAAATCTTTTTCTGTTGTGTCTCCTGATTATGGAACACTTCAGGGTTGAAATCTATTTCTTCCTATCTTCTCATCCGGAAGAAACTCAAACAAGTTCTCCTCTCTCAATAGCCATTTCTGTTGATGTTTAGTTGCCGCTGTTGTTCCATGGCAAGAGACCTGAGGGTGTGTGGAAGAATTAGCTAAACGGCAGAAAGCATGTAAAACCTTCATTCATCTTCAAGCTCTCCTCAACTGAGGAGAAATTCCAGAACATTCCAAACCGTCATCAGAATGCGTGAACATAAGATAAGGGATGGGGGTGGAATGTCCCAAGAAAAGAGAAATGCAAACAAAGGTGTGGAAATATTATGGATATTCATTACAAAGAAGGGATTAGATTACCACTGTGTGCTATTCTGCTTCATAAGATCTCAAACTGAAATTGAACTACGTAGACCATTGTCATCTTTGTTCTCATCTTGGGTTGAGCTATTCGTAAAAAGAAATATTGCTCTTGTGCTGGGCTAATTGAGGGGCTGTGTGTAGCATCTATTTACTTGCAAGGTGTTTGAGGTATAGTGGATAAATCCATTATTAATATTAGGCTGGTATGGTATGGTACTTGTATTTGTATAGGACACAACTCACCCAGGAGGGTATCCTGGGACTATTGTCAGAGCTGTATGGGCCGAGGTAGGGCTGGGGCTGGGTGAAGAGCCAGATCTTCTGTTTCATGCAGGATTCAAGAAGTGAGGAGGCGGCTCTGATGTGCAGGGACAGGTCATTCCAGGCTTCAGGAGGGAGGTAGGAGAAGGCATGACAGCCAGATCTGGTTCTGCATATACTGGGGTGTATGTTATGTGTACTTTGCTATTATAACTATTATTATTAATATTTTCTGCACAGAAAAGGTAATTGAACGTTGCTTGTGCTGTTGGTTCATTGTGTGAGGGTTAGTTGCATTTTCTTCCTGCAGATGTAGTGCCACAGCTGTCTACCCATTCACTCCAGAGGCACTCTCCACTCAGGTAAGGCACACTCACCTGCAACCACACATCAGAATGCTGAACCATGTACAAGTCCATAGGCACAATTACACTTGATAATAACATTACACACTACAATTTATTCACAGTGTAGTTTCATCATTAAAGAGTGAGCTTCACATGTCTCAACCTTCTTAAAACACAGGAAAATAATATTTAAAATTAACGTGTTAGTTGAGCGTTGCATCTGATAAACATGATATAATCTCATTTCAACATTTTCTGATTTTTTAGACGTAGAAACAGTTGTTTCCTCTTTGGGTTAAGGGCTAAATGTACGAAGACTTTTTGTGGCTGCAAATGGTCCGATTCACCGAATCCGGCTGTTTGCGACCACAGAAAGGCCTTTTCATATGTACAAAATTAGATTGCAATTCAGTAACACATTACTGAATCGCACTTTACGTTTGCAACTAAATACCAATTTGGTGTTTAGAATTGGGGTTTTGAGAGCGTTATTTACATATATTGAATCAAATTGGTAAGTATTAAAACTTTACGACTGAATTCTGATTGCAAAACATGAATCTTTTTCCCAGCCATTTTGACATGGAAAGAGTTCCCTAGGGACCCCTTACCCTTTGTGAATGTGACAATAACATTTTTTAATAGTAGGGAGTAGTCCCATTGACCACTGCTTTCTCCTAAAAAATGCAACTTAAACTTTTCCTTTTTTTCAAATACATCTCGTTTTCTTTTAAGAAAATAATTGGATGCTTTTAAAAAAAATTGCTTTATTTAAAAGCGATCATAGACCTGGTGGTCTGCTGACTTCATTATTCCACCCTCCCTGTGATGGTTGCAATTCATAGTGGCTTGCAATTTCTGACCAACCTCATTAATATTCACGAGATAGCGAGAATTGCGACCCACTAGGAATCGGTAATTTGCATATCGATCTATTAGTAGTGAGGCCGGTTAAAACCATACCACACTGCCGCAAAAATTCAGGTCGCAAATTGCAGCCAGCTTTTTGTGACCAGTTGTTATTTCGTTTGGCCCTTAGTTTATTGCATACTAGCAGCCCGTCCCAACGTTTTCCGGCTATGAATTGCTGCTGGCCAGTAATATATTGTTTTGTAGGATTTCGTTTTGATAGCATTTCTTATCTGTGACAGGCCTGTGAAACGCTCCGATTCACAGTGCACTGCTGATGCACTTAAGAGTGCACATTCAGTAGTGTATGAACTCGAATTTCCCTACTTTATTTTTCCATGCAATATTATATAGCGCGAACTCGACAACATGGCATGAGCACAATTTACATTACAGAAGAACACATTCATTTGTGGTAGGCACGGGGAGACAAAGCGATTTGCCTGGAATCACAGGATGTTGAGCTGATGCCGAGATTCGAATGTAGCTCCCCAGCTCTAAAGTTCGCAATTCTAGAACTTGTGGCCGGAGGTGTGTCTAAAAGTGTATGTCGGTGCTGGCCATCAATTAGAGAGACCTGTGAATTTTTCAAATGGGTGGTGAAAAAATATGAGTATGTTGCTGGAGATGTGGGCCGCCGTGCCACCAATATACTTACCGGGGGAGGGTAAACACCCATTATTCCGCAACTTTCTTTCGGCATACCATCACTCCGCATACTTTCATTACGAAAGTACCATGACTCCGCAATGCCATTATAACGCATGACATTACATTTTATATGCTTTTACCACGCATACATTTACAACGAAATTCGTTGCAAATGCATGAATGGTAAAAGCATTTTTTTTAAAATGTTCGGATAAGGTAAGTATGGGTATAGGGGTATATGTTTTGGGGTACTGAGGTATATCTTTTGGGGTGTTTGGGTATTTTAAGGGTTCAGATATAGTTTTGGGTTATGGGGTACAGGGGTAGTTTTAGGGTTTAGGGATAGGTATGGGTTTTGGGGTACAGGGGTATTTTTAGGGTTCAGGCCTAGGTTTGGATTTTGGGGTATAGGGGTATTTTTAGGGTTCAGGGCTAGGTTTGGGTTTTTGGGGTACAGGGGTATTTTAAGGGTTCACGGCTAGGTTTGGGTTTTGGGGTAGAGGGGTATTTTTAGGGTTCAGGGCTAGGTTTGGGTTTTGGGGTACAAGGGTATTTTAGGGTTCAGGGGTAGGTTTGGGTTTTGGGATACAGGGTTATTTTTAGGGTTCTGGGCTAGGTTTGGGTTTTGGGGTACAGGGGTATTTTTAGGGTTCAGGGGTAGGTTTGGGTTTTGGGGTACAGGGGTATTTTAAGGGTTCAGGGCTAAGTTTGGGTTTGGGGGGACAGGGGTATTTTAGGGTTCAGGGGTGGTTTTGGGGTACAGTGGTATTTTTAGGGTTCAGGGCTAGGTTTGGGTTTTGGGGTACATGGGTATTTTTAGGGTTCAGGGGTAGGTTTGGGTTTTGAGGTACAGGGGTATTTATAGGGTTCAGGTCTAGGTTTGGGTTTTGGGGTACAGGGGTATTTTTAGGGTTTTGAGATAGGTTTGGGTTTTGGGGTACAGGGTATATTTATAGGGTTAAGATGGGTTAGTGTTTAAGGGTGTTGGGGTATTTTAAGGAGTAAGGGTGGGTTATGATTATGGGGTGCAGGGGTATTTAAAGGGAGCAGGGTGGGATTAGCACACGATATGAGACATGGCATGAAGGGCGGAACGTACCACACGCCCCCAGGGTTTGTCACGCCCCAGCACACGCCCACAGCACACCGCAGACACGCCCACAAGGGACTACTTTGCTGGCACGGTTCTTTTACCTTTTAAATGTATATGGTGGGCGTCTGCATAGCCTATGTCCTTCTGCTGCAACTGCCCTTTCCAATGCTGTATTGGGTGTTATGATTGGTGCTGTGCTTCCTGAGATTACCCGCCTCAAAGGTTTGGGCTCTCTCTTTATTATATTAGTATATATACATGATATATGAATTAGGGACTCCACACAAGAGCATAGACAACAGGTGGGTTTCACCTTCTATCCTACCATACCCAGTGGCGTAGCAATGGGGGGGCGGTCCGCGCCGGGCGGCATGAGTTTTGGGTGGGCGGCCTCCTCCCGCACTTACCTGCCATATTGGGGTGGCACTCAACACCCCCCCACTTCCACAAAGCGTCCGTCGTGGGGTGGCAAAATGTGGCAAATCTTGCCATCACAAACCCGCCTCACCTGTTCTTTAATGCTGCCGTGGGGCAGCAAAAACACAGGGACGCCCAGAGGGCTAGCTACACGACTGACCATACCCGAATCCTCTAGGTGGAATCAGACCAATTTGTAACCTCATTGGTGCTCTCTTTTCTCATACGGTAAGTCAGAACTCTAAATAGTGATCATTAGCTGTGATCACACGTCCTGCAGACCATCCATGGATGATCTTTTCCACAAAATGAGCCTTTTCTCTCATAAAAAAGGTATACATTTTGCTTTTTTCACATGTAAGGATTTGATGTATCCAGGAGTTTTTTCCCAATCTGTGTCTATGGGTAAATGGGCTAGTACATAAGGACCTTATTTGCTTGTTGTGTGCTTGTTCGTTCTTTGCTTGCTACAAATATCCTCCAATTGTTCGTTTTTTAAAGCAAGCAGAAGATATTCCCTCGAAGGGCTCTTACCCATGATTGCTTGCCATGTTACGTGCTTCTGATGGGGATGCTCTAGTTTCATACAATAAGCCAGAAACAAAGCTTGAAGAATGGAGTTTGTTTTGATAGATTAAACTCTAAGCTCACGTGCCCTTGCTGAGCAAGTAGGTGAAACAAGAGTCGATCTATTCGACATTGACCTTGGTCCATCCTTCCATCTGACTTCCCATGGGAGATTATCGATCCGTACGCTTCATTTTACTGATAACTCCGTGCAGCACGGGAGACAGTAAGGGATCTGTGAGGGGCCTATCTGCTTAATGCACAAATGAGAAAAGGAGGAATGAAGCCCTTGTCTTGTGGACTTTGATGTCACAAAATGCATTGTTGCACCTCTTTGTTCTTCCAACCTTGCACCAAGATATGTGTGACTTTTTGCATGCTCAAGTTTCGCACCATCAATCCGCTATTGGCCTTTTTGATACCTTGTGACCAAAAACAACAATTTTAGTTTTATCTTTATTTATCCGAACAGCAGATGTACATCTCCCTTAAAGCTCTCTGCAACTCAGAAGGAATCTTGGGCCAGATGTACAATCCTCCTGTTTGCGGCCGCAAAAAGGGTAACAGCATGTACAGATGCTACTTTGCGAGTCACTGAAAATAGCATTTGCGACTCTCGTAATTAGGAAGGGGCGTCCCTTCCTAATTGCGAGTCAACATGCTATGTACAAATATTTTGCGGCCGCATTTGCAGCCGCAAAACACTTGCAGTTTACCACCTACTTCAAGTAGGTGGTAAACCACTCGCAAAGGGGAAGGGGTCCCTATGTCGGAAAATACTTTTTTTGGTCTCTGGGACCACTGCCTGCCCTTAAAAAAATGAAACTGAAAAGTTTAATTTTTCTTTTTTAAATGCATCCCGTTTTCCTTTAAGGAAAATGGGCTGCAGTTAAAAAAAAAGAAACTGCTTTCTTAAAAAAAGCATTTCCAAACATGGTAGTCTGCTGCTGACCCCAGCAGGCCACACCGTCCCTGGGAGGGCTGGCATTCCCAATGGTCTCGCAAATTGCGAGAGGCTCATTAACATTAATGTTAGACCTGGCTCCATTGGCGTGGGTTTCCCTTCCATTTTTCTCTGTTGCCTCCTATGCTTTTTGTTGGACTTTGGCCCTTAGGGCAGGTTCACCCCGAGACTTTTTGCTTGAAATGGTGACCTGGAGATGGTGATTTTTGGATTCTGCGCACTTTCACTGTGTCCCAGTGGAAAGTGCGTGCGCACTCTGAGTGCATGTGCTGAGCTAGGCCTGCCCGCCCATAGGAATGCATGGGGAATGTATGTGTCCCTGGTAGTTCCTGATGCGTGGGGTGTACAGGCCCGAGTCTGGTATGTGTGAACTCGTGAGAGTGAATGCTGCGCAACGGTGTATGCAGCATGTATGTGTCTAGTAGGGAAGCGCCATTTCTAGACATGGCTGTACGTGTGCTGTGAGGGTGCTGGCGTGTGATTGGCTGGAGCTGGCTGGCATGCCAGGCTCCAGGAAGTCTGGATGGGTCTGCCCGGTGGTGAGTGGGAGATCTGCATGAGTAATGTGTGGGAGGAGTGTACCTGTGTCCTGGATGGGCTGGGTTTTCCCCACACAATGCTGGCTCCGCCCCCCTGTGGTGTGTCTAATGACCCAAGCCCTGCCAGTGAATAGAGAGGGTGGTTGAGGTAAACAGGGTACTCAAGAACCAGCTGCGACTGGTTCCGCCCCCACTCTACACCCTTGAACAAAGGAATGCACTGTATAAAAATGGGGCTGTGTCCCCACAGAAGTTGTTCTGCTGTTGGATCCTGCCAGAGGGGGCTGTTGCTGCTGCTGGGGCCAGGAGGACCGCCACTTGGGGTGTCTCCCTGCCTGGAGACCCAGTGTGCTGGCTCTGGGCCCAGCCTTGCCCCCCCCTGCCTTGCTGAGGGGCTCTGCCTGGACTTTGGGGGCCTGAGCTCTCCCCTAGCGCTTGGGAGCGCTCGATTTCGGCCCCAGCGCTTAATAGCGCTTTATTGGCTACTTTTGCGCAGGAGGCGCTTTAAAAATTCAGCTAGCGCAGGGAGCGCTTTAAATCGCCTTTTAGCGCTGAGGAGCGCTTTGCCTGCCTATCGAGTGCCCACCTCGATTCCTTGATAATTGCCAAGCCGGTGCCACCCGGCATCTGCACCAGATTCCTGCAGTGAAGCCTTCCCGCGGGCCGCCGTTCTGCCCACGGTGACCCGGAAGCAGCTGACAGGCCGGCCAATCGCTGCGCGGCCTGCCCGGAAGTCCCGCCCCCGCAGCCCGAAGAGAGGAGGTCGTCCGAGGGTGCAGGCAGGGCTCCGGTGCTTTGGAGAGGGAGCCCCGCCCGCCGCCTTTAGCAGTACCTGGCCCCCAGGAGCGGGACCGGGTGACCAGAGAGAGGACGCCGCCTCCACAGACCGGTGAGTGGGGCCGGGGTTCCTGCCCAAGGAGGGGGGCGTCGCCGGTGCCCACCCCCTCCCTGTTGTACCCTTCTCACTTTTTGGCACACCCTGCTGGCATTGGGGATCGTTCTTGGGCCCATCCGCCTGAAGGTACGAGTCGCACAGGCTTAGTACGACTTGTACCCCTTCCCTTGTCTGGACCGGCTGCGGTGTGCGCATCTCACGCCAGATGCGTGAGGTTTGGTAGGGTCCATTGCCGGTAATCGTAGGGAGCGCACAGGAGCGTTCCAGAGGACCCAGACTTTGCAAACACGGTACCTGGGCCCTAAAGACAGTGCCTAAGCTTTAGAGAAGGGGTCATTGCCTTTTTGAGTCCCCAGGAGGGGGACTCCAGCAGAGAGGCTCCTACATTTCAAGGGGCATTTCTTTAACCCTGAGTGCCCCCATTGCTGTGTGCAAGAGCCCTGAGAGGCTCTGGGAGGGCCATTGTTGCTTTGAGCCACGAGAGGCCCTTGAGGGGCACATCATGAGTTAAGAGCCCAGAGAGGCTCAGGCGACCCCATTTTGTTTTAGAGCCCTGCGAGAGGCTCACAGCCCACATTTGTTTAGAGCCTAGAGAGGCTCTTTGGGTGCCATGTGTGTTTAGAGCCCAGAGGAGGCTCCAGGGGGCATTTCCTTTTGCCCACCAGTGTGCTTGAGCCCACAAGGCTCCATCGTGTTGCCCCATCTTCACCCAGCTGCCCAGCACTTTGTGGGCAGCTGCCACGTTTAGGACCCTGACACTTTGGACACAGGGCGTCCTAGCCCCAACAAGGCCAGAGGGCCTAGGGACAGTCACAGGTGGTGACTTACGTGAGTTTGGCGCAATTGTTATTGTTTATGCACCTCTGAATGTATTGTTTATGCGTCATGTGCCTTTACACCTCTGAATGAATGTTATGCATTGCATCATGTGTTTTCCTCTTACACCCCTACAGGTATTGTAATACATAGGTGGTTGTTTTCTCCCTAGTACAGGTGGTGCTAGTGAGGTCCTGGTTACCAGTAATTACTGGTTGTGTGCTATTTTGTGCTATATTCTATGTTCTAAGTGCTATTTCTGAAAGTGCTACTTCTGATTCCTGACAGTGGTCCAGGTGGCCCTGTCTTGTAAATAATCCCTTGTAAATTCTGCCCGTGCCTCTGGCACATTGTAAAGTGTGTGTTTTATCTAATGTGTTTTGGTGTAATACAAAGGCTATTTTTATATAACCTTGTGTGGAGTTTCCTTTGTGGTGGGCCTTTGGTTGTTGTTGCTGGGGTGCGGGCGCAAATACTTAACCTACATCGCCTCCAAGTTTAGCCTTGCTGCTCGCGCCACGTTACCTAGAGGGTGAGTAGGGGTTATCTTGGCGTGTAACTCCCTTGCCCTGACTTGGGTGTGGTGGTCTCTGACTGACTTTGGCGAAAGCCCTGGCCAGCCGGGGATCCCATTTCCAACATTGGCGGCAAGCGGCGGGATAAGGATTTGTGTTTGCCTTGTACCTTAGTAGCAGCTGGCTGCACCACAAAACTCTGCATTTAGATGACCACATTTTTAGGGGATTGTATTGTTTTTGAAATTCCATTGTTTCTTCTCCTGAAGAGTGTCATTTGATTGTGTTCAGTACATTTGTCCCCCGCCCTGCTTCCAGAGTTTGGTACCTGTGTCGCTTTTGGTCAGGTTGAGAAGTCAGGGGTGGTAGAAACTGCCTTACCGATCCGAGGGGAGGGTGTGTGTGGATGAATGGTGTGTTTTCCTGGACGCATGAGTATGAGTTCTCTTTGATAAGGAGATTGTTGAAGTTTTGGAATTGTGTCCTCTTAATTCAGATTGTTCAGTCCCCTGTGTTGCACGTGTCTGTGAGCATCTTGCCAAGATGGAGTCTGCTTTTAATGTCTGGGGTCTGTTTTTGCATGAACTGAGAGAGTTTTGCGAAGAGAGAGACATTGCAGTGAATGAGTCAGACACCCAGTCCCAACTTAGGGGTAACCTGATCCAATGGCAGAAGGAGGACTGGGAGCGTGAGCACAGTGAGGAGAGGGCCCGGGTCTCACACCATGAGGGTGGTGGGTCAGAGGGGAGCCCTGAAGAGTCTGAGGAGGAGGAAGAAAATGATAGCACAGGGACGCCAGCAGATAGTGAGGACCCCATAGATAGGGAGTCCCTTGCTGGGTCCAGTTTAGGAGGCAGCGCCTCATCCCTTTCCCTGTCCCCAGAGGAGCTGGAAGATAGGAGGAGAGAAAGGGAGCACCAGCTGGCTTTAGAGAGGCTCAGGTTGGAGCATGCCCAGGCTATGGCACAGCTGGGCATTAGAAAGCAACAGCTGGAGGTTAAGAAGCAACAGCTGGAGACCGAGAGGGTCTTAGCGCAGGACAGGATAGAGGAGGCTGAGAGGGCCGCCACCAGAGGCAAAGTAGCTCTGGAGGGTAGACTATCCCCTGCGCGCAGTGTTGAGTTTCTGGATCCCCCAGGGAGGGTTGGGTCCAGTGGTGGCAGCTATTTAAATCTCAGTCTAGAAAGTCCCAGTTCCCAGAGTATGGTTCCTGTTTCCCCAGAGGAGGAGAATAGGTTGAGGTTTAGGAACCTTAGGAAACCGTCTCATCAGTCTTGGGAAGACTTTGAGGATGACTGTTGTGAAGCCCTGTGTGATTGGGTACGGGAGCCCACGAAATGTGATTGGGACCTATTGTTCGATATGGTTCTCAGAGAGCAGTTGCTCAGTTGTTGTTCACCAGGGTTGCGCCAACACCTGTTAGGGTGTGGATTGTCTGAACCATGTGAGCTGGCAGAGGAAGCAGACCGCTGGGAAGGGACCAGAGGTTCTGTAGAGTCATTGGTGAGTGACTCCAAAAGTAGTGGGTCAGGGATCTTCCAGCCCAGCGTGGTGGAAGAGGCTCAGTGTAGCCCAGCTAGGTCCCTGGTTAGTGAGAAGGGTGTAGGGGCTGACTGCCTGGCTCAGTGGAGCAGGAGTCAGTGGGTGGCTGAGAGCCCCCAGAGGCCCGAAGCCCTGTCTCAGAACCTGGGTGGTTTCTTGAGGGAACACCAGGTTGGGGACCTAGGCTGTCCTGTTAGTCCACTTGAGGAAGATCTCCTAGTGAGTAGAGGACCTGGAGTGTCTGTAAACAGAGCTCCTGTGGTTCTAGAGTCTGGCAGTACCGCTCCGGTAGGGAGGGTACAGGAGTCCAGAGTGAGGAGTGATTGGGGGAGTTCCCCAGTGGAAGGACCAGTGGGTCAGGGACTACCCAGTTGGGCTAGGTTCCCGTGTAGTGACCCTGGTAACACCACTTCTGGTCTGGGGGATCGTCACGCACTGTCAGGTGGACAGAGGGCGGGAGATCTGCGCCAGACAGACAGTCACGCAACAGATGTGACATTTGTTAGCCTCAGGGGGATTGCGTGTGAATCCCCAGAAGTCCTGGAGTGCCAGGCAATTGTTCCACCGAAGGTTCTAGACCAGAGGTTGGGAGGCCAGGTTCAGGATCAGCCTGACCTGAAGGGTAGGACGACTGTAACCAGTGTCCTGACCGGTTCTCCTTCCAGAGGAACTTCTCCAGGTGGGAGAGGGCAGACCTCTGGAAGGGGGTGCAGAGGGTGGGAGAGCCCACCTCTGACCCCGGTGCAACCTGAGTGGATAAGTCCTGGGTTGGAATGGCGTTCTAGGGGTACCCCTCGCAGAGGGAGGAGGAACCCTAGGAGAAGAGGTAGGGGGAGGAGAGCCTTCCCTGAGACTCCTGGTCCGCCTGAGGTTGTAGGCCCTAGGCTGGAGTACCAGTGGCAGTCTAGTCCTGTCTTGCAGACAGGAAGAGTGGAAAATGGCTCCTATGTGCCAGGGGTTACTACCCCCCGCTCTGCGAATTGGCATGGACCAGTGGCACCTGGGTGGCCCAGGGCCTGGTCCTGGCCGCGGACAACTTGGGAGTACCAGTGGGGTAGCCCAGTTGGTCCAGACAGTGTGTTTAGAAGGAATCCCATGGGTTCACCGTGGCATAGAACAGGAGGGTGTCCCTGCAGTTGCGGGCCCGCGTCCGTGTTCTATCGCCCCAAGCAGGGAAGTCCATCACGGTGGTGATTGTTCTCCCCTGCGTTTTGGCTGGAAGGGGGTTATGTTGGACTTTGGCCCTTAGGGCAGGTTCACCCCGAGACTTTTTGCTTGAAATGGTGACCTGGAGATGGTGATTTTTGGATTCTGCGCACTTTCACTGTGTCCCAGTGGAAAGTGCGTGCGCACTCTGAGTGCATGTGCTGAGCTAGGCCTGCCCGCCCATAGGAATGCATGGGGAATGTATGTGTCCCTGGTAGTTCCTGATGCGTGGGGTGTACAGGCTCGAGTCTGGTATGTGTGAACTCGTGAGAGTGAATGCTGCGCAACGGTGTATGCAGCATGTATGTGTCTAGTAGGGAAGCGCCATATCTAGACATGGCTGTACGTGTGCTGTGAGGGTGCTGGCGTGTGATTGGCTGGAGCTGGCTGGCATGCCAGGCTCCAGGAAGTCTGGATGGGTCTGCCCGGTGGTGAGTGGGAGATCTGCATGAGTAATGTGTGGGAGGAGTGTACCTGTGTCCTGGATGGGCTGGGTTTTCCCCACACAATGCTGGCTCCGCCCCCCTGTGGTGTGTCTAATGACCCAAGCCCTGCCAGTGAATAGAGAGGGTGGTTGAGGTAAACAGGGTACTCAAGAACCAGCTGCGACTGGTTCCGCCCCCACTCTACACCCTTGAACAAAGGAATGCACTGTATAAAAATGGGGCTGTGTCCCCACAGAAGTTGTTCTGCTGTTGGATCCTGCCAGAGGGGGCTGTTGCTGCTGCTGGGGCCAGGAGGACCGCCACTTGGGGTGTCTCCCTGCCTGGAGACCCAGTGTGCTGGCTCTGGGCCCAGCCTTGCCCCCCCCTGCCTTGCTGAGGGGCTCTGCCTGGACTTTGGGGGCCTGAGCTCTCCCCTAGCGCTTGGGAGCGCTCGATTTCGGCCCCAGCGCTTAATAGCGCTTTATTGGCTACTTTTGCGCAGGAGGCGCTTTAAAAATTCAGCTAGCGCAGGGAGCGCTTTAAATCGCCTTTTAGCGCTGAGGAGCGCTTTGCCTGCCTATCGAGTGCCCACCTCGATTCCTTGATAATTGCCAAGCCGGTGCCACCCGGCATCTGCACCAGATTCCTGCAGTGAAGCCTTCCCGCGGGCCGCCGTTCTGCCCACGGTGACCCGGAAGCAGCTGACAGGCCGGCCAATCGCTGCGCGGCCTGCCCGGAAGTCCCGCCCCCGCAGCCCGAAGAGAGGAGGTCGTCCGAGGGTGCAGGCAGGGCTCCGGTGCTTTGGAGAGGGAGCCCCGCCCGCCGCCTTTAGCAGTACCTGGCCCCCAGGAGCGGGACCGGGTGACCAGAGAGAGGACGCCGCCTCCACAGACCGGTGAGTGGGGCCGGGGTTCCTGCCCAAGGAGGGGGGCGTCGCCGGTGCCCACCCCCTCCCTGTTGTACCCTTCTCACTTTTTGGCACACCCTGCTGGCATTGGGGATCGTTCTTGGGCCCATCCGCCTGAAGGTACGAGTCGCACAGGCTTAGTACGACTTGTACCCCTTCCCTTGTCTGGACCGGCTGCGGTGTGCGCATCTCACGCCAGATGCGTGAGGTTTGGTAGGGTCCATTGCCGGTAATCGTAGGGAGCGCACAGGAGCGTTCCAGAGGACCCAGACTTTGCAAACACGGTACCTGGGCCCTAAAGACAGTGCCTAAGCTTTAGAGAAGGGGTCATTGCCTTTTTGAGTCCCCAGGAGGGGGACTCCAGCAGAGAGGCTCCTACATTTCAAGGGGCATTTCTTTAACCCTGAGTGCCCCCATTGCTGTGTGCAAGAGCCCTGAGAGGCTCTGGGAGGGCCATTGTTGCTTTGAGCCACGAGAGGCCCTTGAGGGGCACATCATGAGTTAAGAGCCCAGAGAGGCTCAGGCGACCCCATTTTGTTTTAGAGCCCTGCGAGAGGCTCACAGCCCACATTTGTTTAGAGCCTAGAGAGGCTCTTTGGGTGCCATGTGTGTTTAGAGCCCAGAGGAGGCTCCAGGGGGCATTTCCTTTTGCCCACCAGTGTGCTTGAGCCCACAAGGCTCCATCGTGTTGCCCCATCTTCACCCAGCTGCCCAGCACTTTGTGGGCAGCTGCCACGTTTAGGACCCTGACACTTTGGACACAGGGCGTCCTAGCCCCAACAAGGCCAGAGGGCCTAGGGACAGTCACAGGTGGTGACTTACGTGAGTTTGGCGCAATTGTTATTGTTTATGCACCTCTGAATGTATTGTTTATGCGTCATGTGCCTTTACACCTCTGAATGAATGTTATGCATTGCATCATGTGTTTTCCTCTTACACCCCTACAGGTATTGTAATACATAGGTGGTTGTTTTCTCCCTAGTACAGGTGGTGCTAGTGAGGTCCTGGTTACCAGTAATTACTGGTTGTGTGCTATTTTGTGCTATATTCTATGTTCTAAGTGCTATTTCTGAAAGTGCTACTTCTGATTCCTGACAGTGGTCCAGGTGGCCCTGTCTTGTAAATAATCCCTTGTAAATTCTGCCCGTGCCTCTGGCACATTGTAAAGTGTGTGTTTTATCTAATGTGTTTTGGTGTAATACAAAGGCTATTTTTATATAACCTTGTGTGGAGTTTCCTTTGTGGTGGGCCTTTGGTTGTTGTTGCTGGGGTGCGGGCGCAAATACTTAACCTACATCGCCTCCAAGTTTAGCCTTGCTGCTCGCGCCACGTTACCTAGAGGGTGAGTAGGGGTTATCTTGGCGTGTAACTCCCTTGCCCTGACTTGGGTGTGGTGGTCTCTGACTGACTTTGGCGAAAGCCCTGGCCAGCCGGGGATCCCATTTCCAACACTTTTGCTATGTTTTTGCTGGTCTAGATGCTTTGGGCACTTTGCCACTGCTATTCAGTGCCTAAGTGTAAGTGCTCCCTATTATACATTTTTGGAATTTTTTATTTATTTATTTTATTTTTTTAGCTTTATAGAGCGCAAACTTGACCAGTTAGGGTATCAGAGAAGAAATATACACAAAACATGGAGGGGGGAGGGGTGCTGGATATAAGGGATAAAAGGGTCAAAATACAATGACATTTACATTTAATGAGAAACAAATGTCCCCAGGTCCAAGTAGGGATGCCCGAAGTAGTCAATACTGTCAGTGAATTCCAGGGAATGCTTTAGAAACGACATAGAGCAAGGTCTCTGTATGAGATAGAGGCAAAATTTAGGTGAGGAATTTGCCCATTAGGAATGTTTTAGCATCCTTTTTGAGCAAGCCAGAGAGGGATTCTTCTAATGGCGGGCGGGAGTGAGTTCCATATCCTCAGTGCGGCCCCAGAGAAGGCCCAATTGTAGGTTTTCTTTTTCCGAAAATTTGCAGGTTGGAGCAGAAGGTCTCTGGAGGACCGTGAGTTTCTAGTTCCTCCGGATATCACGAGTTTCTGGGCAAGATATGCAGGGGAGTTTGAGTATAGTGCCTTGTGTGTGATACATGCCATTTTGAGTTGGATTCTGGCCTGCAGAGGAAGCCAGTTCAGAGCTTTCAGATGAGGTCACATTGAGACAGGCATTTAAAGGTGCCAGGGAAATCTTGGGTAAACCCGAGAGGGTAGAGCAGCCATATTCCAGTCTAGAGATGACTAGTGCCTGAACTGCCATTTTTAGGTCAGGAGTATCAAGGAAGGGTTTCAGTTTCCTTGGATAGCTCAGGTGTAATCTGGCTGATTTGGCCATCGTTGATGTGGTCCAGCACTTTCAAGGTACAGTCCAGGGTTATTCCAAGGGATTTAGCCGAGTCCACGATAGTCAGAGGGCAGTGTAAGGCGGTGAGGGCCTTAATCCATACCTTAGTCTCAGTGATGGTTTTGCGTGGGGGAAATTAGCAAAAATTCTAACTTCTTTGCGTTGAGTTTGAGTTGATTGAAGGGGAGCCATTGGACAGTCAATTTCAAGGCTTCATTCAGGGAAAGAATCTCCTTGCGAGATGAGATCTTGATGTAGATCTGGGTATGAGATATTTGCGCTGTGTAGTACTTCGGCAAGCGGTTCTAGATAAAGGGAAACAACCTTTACAACGCAACTTTTACAATGCACTACCATTAAAACAAACCTTTTACAACGCAACATCCATTACAACGCATGCAATTACAACGCAACCATTACAACGCATGACACTACAACGCACACCACTACAACGCATGTCATTACAACACAGTCATTACAATGCATACCATTACAACGCATAACATTACCATCCAACACTTACCCTACTGTTATACCCCCTGGAGTTAGAATAGTAATTTTACCCCTACACTATCCAACACTTACACTACTGTTGCACCCCCTGGAGTTAGAATAGTAATTTTTACCCCTACACTATCCAATACTTACCAAAACATGCAATGTAATGTTATGCGTTGTAATGGTATGCGTTGTAAAGGTATTATGCGTTGTAATGGAATGCGTTGTAAATGTAGTTTTTAAAATTTCGTTGTAATGGCATGCGTTGTAAGGGAATGCGTTATAATGGATGTTGCGTTGTAAAAAATGCGTTATAAAGGTATGCATTGTAAAAGTGTGCGTTGTAACGTCATACATCCCTAGATAAAGGTTGAAGAGGGTGGGGGACAAGGTTGATCCTTTGGGCACTCCAACCGTGAAGGGGAGGGAGCAGACAGGTTACCATTAATTAGGAATCTCTGTGATCGGTTGTGGAGGGAGTTCCTGAACATTTAAGAACAGAGCCATCCATTCCCATCCTGAGTTTGAGGCGTTCCAATAGTTAATCATGGTTGACCATGTCAAAGACCGAGGCAGACCTAGGAGGATTGGGAGGCAGGTTTTGCCTTGGTCGAGGGCTTGGAGGGCGTCATCAACGATGTGGAGAATAGTGGTTTCTGTGCTGTGCCCAGGCCTGAAACTAGATTGAAAGACAACTAGTAGGTGGAAGTTGGATATGTGTTGACTCAGCTGCTGTTTCACACATTTCTCCAGAACTTTAGCTAGGAGTGAGATGTTAGAAATAGGTCTGAAGTTGTCTGGGGAAGCAGGATCCATCAACGTTTTTTTTTAAATGGGAAGGACTCGGCTAGCTTTCAGAGAGTCGGGTATGGATCCCTAAAGAAGGGAGGCATTAATTATTGCAGCTAGGAATGATGGATTGGGAGGTGGCAGCTAGGCAGTTATAGGGGAGAGGGTCAATAAAGTGGTTATTCGGGTTTAAGGTGGAAAGGATTTTCGAGACGGACTGCTCATCAGAGATTTTGAAGTCGGTCCAGTGTGCTTGCTTTCGGGGTGAAGCCTGAGGAGGCGGCATGGAGGGAGGAGGCAGATCTGGAAGGGATTGAGAGTAAGTATTGGATCTGAGTTTGTTTCCTAAGGCTGTGATTTTGTCAGCGAAAAAGGAGAATTCCTCAAATTATATTAGTGACTTGGGATTTTCTTTCGATGTTTTGGCCAGTTTGTTTGATTGGTGTTTGACTAGTTCAAAGAGTTTGAGGGGTCTGTTTTTGGCTTTCCCCAGTTCATATCTGAAGAATTTTTTTTTTAGTTGAAGATGTTTTTGTTGTTGGCATTTCTAGCCTGGGGGAGAAGTTTTAAATGTGCGGCTGAGGGGTGCTGTCTACAGATTCTTTCTGACTGCCGCAGGGATCTCCTCTCGTTGTTGAGGGACCCATTGATTCAGGAGTTTTTGTCCTTGGTTTAGGTTCTTTTTAGTTTTAGCGGGGCAAGGTCATTCAGAATGTTAGTTATAGTTCCAGAGTAGTGATTGTTGAGGTCATTGACCGTTGTGATATGGGGTCAGACTTGCAGCGGGCTGCCATTTCCCTGAGATCAAGGTTCTTGGGGTCTCTAACCCAGCTTTTAGGAATCACCTGTTGCAGAATTCTTGTCTTGAGGGTCCCAGATAGTAGGAAGGTGATGGCATGGTGGTCAGACCAATCACAGGGGTCTATGGCAATAAGCGTGACTGTTGATTCCTTGGCAACGATCCAGTCTAGAGGGGCGCCTTTCGAATGTGTGGGGAATGAGCAGACTTGGGTTAGGGCTTGGTCGGCCAGGCGATCTTTGATGGCATTGACATGAGGATCCTTGGGTTGTTCCAGTGAAGGTTGAAATCACCAAGGAAAATGTCTTTGGAGTTGGAGGAAGCCTTGGCTGTGATGAGTTCCATGAGGTGGTCAGGAAAGATGTAATTCGTGCCGGGGTGGTGGTAAAAGTGTGCAGGTTGCACAGTTGAGTGGTGTTGCTGCATATGGAGAGTATGAGGTATTCATAGGAGTCTGTGGTATCTGTCAGGAGTTCCGTGACAAGGAGATTAGGGTGGTACATGCAGGCAATGCCTCCCCTTTTTTTGCTGAATTGCCTGTCCAGCCTTGCAATATTGTAGTTGGGAGGGGCTAGGAGGTCTAGACAAGGATATGAGGAATCATTGAGCCACGATTCGGTCAGGATTGCTAAGTCAATGTTTTGGCTCAGTATAAGATCTGCAATGTCGGCGGCATGTTTAACTGCTGACCGGCAGTTAATTAGGAGGCCAGACAAGGGGGGTCGGAGAGAGTGTTGTGCGACAGGGCAGACAAGGGTACTGGCACTAGGTTGCTATCAACCAAACTTCTGTTGCGGAGGGTAGGTGACCTGTTGGGGTTGATTGCGACCTTGCAAATGGCATGTTCAACATTCACGTCAAGTCAACTAGGGGTTGCTAGGGCAGGGTTGGCAAGAGTAGAATTTTAGGAGAGAAGGAGAGCTAGAATTTTCTCCTCCTAGAGGTGGCATGGTTGCTTGTGAGGGCGAAGGTGTCTCCGGGATAGTGGTAGTGGGTGAGTAGGGGGCTCAGTGATAGGGAGGGGGGTGAGGGTCCCCTGAGGCTTGAGCTGAGAGAAGGTGAGTTCAGTGAGGTGAAGGAGGTTTTTTAGATCCAGAATGGAGTTATGGATGCTCTGCGTTAATTTGGAAACTCTGTGATGCAGAGTTATGATATCCATATAGAAGGGAGACGCTTGAAGGCAAGAGAACAGTGGTTTGGTGGTGGTTTTATGGACAAGCATTGGTGGTGGGGTAGAAGGGCTGGGTCGACTTGTGTTGTAGGCCAATGGAAGAGTTTCAGACTCAGAGTCAGACAGAGGAGCAGGTGAGGAGGAGACCAGAGGTCTGGGAACGATTATGTTGGTAAGCCCAGGTCGACTAGAATGGATTAGTGACTCCATGATTGGCTGGTTGATTTACTTTTCAGACCCTAGGACAAGTTCAAGTTCGGGCATTTATATAGCGCACTACTCACCCAGAGGGTCTCAAGGCGCTAGAGGGAAGGGTTCATTGTTTATCGAAAAGCCAAGTTTTCAATTCTTTTCTGAAGGAGATGTGATTCTGAGTAAGGCGGATGTGGGTGGGGAGTGAGTTCCAGGCCTTGGCAGCCAGGAAGGAGAAGGATCTGCCGCCCATGGTGGTTTTTCGGATGCGCGGGACTGCGGCGAGGGCTTGACTGGATGATCTAAGTTGGCGGGTGGGATAGTAGAAGGACAGTCGGGAGTTGAGGCATTCTGGTCCTAGATTATAGAGGGCCTTGTGAGCGTGGGTGAGAAGGCGGAAAGTGATTCTTTTGTTGACGGGAAGCCAGTGGAGGTTTTTTAAGTGTCCGGTGATGTGCTCATGGCGCGGGATGTCTAATATGAGTCTCGCTGATGCGTTTTGGATGCGCTGGAGCTTTTTCTGTAATTTTGTTGTAATTCCGGCGTAGAGAGTGTTGCCATAGTCCAGTCGACTTGTGACCAGTGCATGGGTGACAGTCTTTCTTGTTTCGAGGGGGATCCAGCGGAAGATCTTTTTGAGGATGCGAAGGACGTTGAAGCAGGAGGACGATACGGCGTTGACTTGTCTGGACATTGAGAGAGAGGAGTCTAGAATGAAGCCAAGGTTACGTGCATGGTCAGTGGGAGTGGGCGCTGATCCCAGAGTGGAAGGCCACCAAGAGTCGTCCCACGCTGAGGGGGAGGATCCAAGGATGAGCACTTCAGTTTTGTCTGAGTTGAGTTTTAAGCGTCTCTGTTGCATCCATTCGGCTACTTCTTTCATGCCTTCGTGAAGATTGTCCTTGGCGGTGTTGGGGTCTTTGGTGAGGGAAAGTATCAGCTGGGTGTCGTCGGCGTAGGAGATGATGTTGAGGTTGTGTCGACGTGCGATGGGGGCGAGGGGACTCATGTAGACGTTGAAGAGGGTGGGACTGAGTGAGGAGCCTTGAGGTACGCCGCAGATGACTTCGGTGGGCTCTGAGTAGAAGGGGGGGAGTCGGACTCTCTGGGTTCTCCCAGCTAGGAATGAGCTAATCCAGTCCAAGGCTTTTCCTTGTATGCCGATTTTGTTGAGGCGTTGTATGAGGGTGCTGTGACAGACAGTGTCGAAGGCGGCGGAGAGGTCGAGGAGAATGAGGGCCACTGTTTCACCGTTGTCCAAGAGTGCACGGATGTCGTCGGTCGCCGCAATGAGGGCGGTCTCGGTGCTGTGTTTGGCTCGAAAGCCGTTCTGTGAGGGATCCAGGGAGTTGTTGGATTCAAGGAAGGCTGCGAGTTGGCTGTTGACGGCTTTCTCAATGACTTTGGCCGGGAAAGAGAGGAGGGAGATGGGTCGGTAGTTTTTCAGTTCTGAGGGGTCTGCTGTTGGTTTTTTCAGAAGGGCGCTGAGATCTGCATGTTTCCATATTTCTGGAAAGGAGGCTGAGTTGAAGGAGCAGTTGATGACATCACGGAGTTGGGGAGCGATGATGGAGTCAGCTTTGTTGAAGATGTAGTGGGGGCAGGGGTCAGAAGGTGAGCCAGAGTGGATTGAGTTCATGAGGCGAATGGTGTCTTCAATGGTGATTGGGTTCCAGGAGTTGAGGTAGTTAGTTGGAGGGGTGGGATCGGAAGGGGGTGGGGTGAGTTGGTCATTGGGAGTGTTCTTGAAGCTGTTGTGGATGTCGGCAATTTTGTTGTAGAAGAAGGAGGATAGCGCATTGCAGAGGTCTTGGGAGTTAGAGATGTCGTTGGATGCTGCGGGAGGGTTGGTGAATTCTTTGACGATATTGAAGAGTTCCTTGCTGTTGTGAGAGTTGTTGTCGAGGCGGTCCTTAAATGCTGATTTCTTGGCGGATCGAATCAGTTGGTGGTGTTTGCGGGTGGCTGTCTTGAGGGAGGTCATGTTGTCTGAGGTTGGTTCTTTCCTCCAAATCTTCTCGAGGGTGCGGCAAGTCTTCTTGGATTTTTTAAGGTCATCATTGAACCAGGGAGCTTTTTTGCTGAATGATTTCAACTGGTGTTTTTTCAGGGGTGCTAGTTCGTCTGCGCTGTGTGTAATCCATTGCCTGAGGTTTGTGGCCGCTTGGTCTGGGTCCGTTGTTAGGGTGGGAGTGTTTTGGCTGAGGGATGTGAGGAGTTGGTCGGTGGTGATTTTGTTCCAATTTCTTCGGGGAATGGGTTGTGGACGGTTGTGGGTCAGGGTTGTTTTGTAGCTGAAGTGGACACAGCTGTGATCCGTCCAGTGGAGAGCTGAAGTGTGATCGAAGGAAATGTGCTTGCTGGAGGTGAAGATAGGGTCGAGCGTGTGTCCGGCGGTGTGAGTGGGGGTGTCAACGAGTTGTTTGAGTCCAAGATTGGACATGTTGTCCAGGAGGGTGGTGGTGTTGTTGTCGAGAATGTTGTCAAGGTGGTAGTTGAGGTCTCCTAGAAGAATGTAGTTCTCGGAGGCGAGGGCGTGCGGGCTGATGAAGTCAGTGATGTCGTCGCTGAATTGAGAACGGGTGCCTGGGGGCCTGTAGATGAGGGTTCCTCTGAGGGTGGTTCTGGGGTCGGTGTGGATCTGAAAGTGGAGGTGTTCGGCGGTTGCGAGATTGTCGTCAGAACTGGTGGTAATTTTGATGGTGTTTCTATGAACGATGGCGATGCCCCCTCCAGTTTTTTTAATGGTGCGGTCTTTTCGAATGATCTTGTAAGTGTCCGGTATGGCTATGGCGATGTCGGGGGCAGAGGATGCGTTCATCCAAGTTTCAGTGAGGAAGGCGATGTCAGGTGACACAGTGTCGATTAGGTCCCAGAGTTCGGTTGCGTGTCTGTGGACCGAGCGGGTATTCAGTAGGATGCATTTCAGGTCGTTGGGTTCGGAGCTGAGTGTGGAGGAAGTGAGTTTGGTGAGTGTTCTGCAGCAGTTGAACTTACAGGTGAGGCAGGAGAATGGGCCGTGGGTACGTCCTGGGGTAGCTTCGCAGCATAGTGGGGTGCGTCCTGCGTTGAGGTCGAGGAGAGTAGCGGCATCATAAGTGACTCTGGGGGGTTGGGAGCGGCGTAGGGCAGGGGGACGGGCGCTGGGCGCGGTCCAGGCGCGGACGGGCGCAGACGGGCTTACCTTTGGCGCACCTTCGGCGAGGCCGTAGCGCGTGGACGCTGCGCGTTGGGACATATGGCATTTAATGGATAGTGGAGGGGGCGGAGGAAGGGAGGAGCAGCTGGGGAGGCGGGTGCGGGGCGGAGAGGAGGGGCTTGCTCGAAGCACAACAAACAAAATGGTAGAAGAGGGAAATACGAGCTGGGCGTGCTTGGGGCCAAAAAGTGTACTAATCAAAGGAGACAGGTAAACGAACAGCAACAAACACGCAAATAATCCCAACAAAGCGAGCGCCGCGCGAATTTAAACATGCAAATGCAGCAGGCAGATGCGGGCGGTACAATGAGGACAAGCGCTGCGATGCAAGCAGAGAACAGCAGTGCCAATGCGAAGCGCTACGATACCAGCCGTCCGTTTTTGAACAGGGAAACACTCAGAGGGTGAGGATAGTGCTGAGGGAATCGCCGGAGAGCGAGTGAGCGTCCGCCTCTTACAGTGTAAGGGAGGTCACCTAAGGAAGCGTAAGGGAGGACAGTGCACTATAGGTGCCCAGGGCCTGTAAATCAAATGCTGCTGGTGGGCTTGCAGCACTGGTTGTGCCACCCACAGAAGCAGCTTGTAAAATATGTCTCAGGCCTGCCATTGCAGAGCCTGTGTACATTCTGGGACTGCCATGTCGACTTGGCAAGTGCACAGACTTGCCAGTCTCTAAACTTTTACTTTTCTACATGTTAGTCACCCCTAAGGTAGGCCCAGGGTACCCCGGTGAGCAGGTAGCATTGTATGTAAAAGGTAAGACATGCCCTGATGTGTGTGGCATGTCCTGGTAGTGAATTACAGCCAATTTCATTTTTCACTATTGCAAGGTTACCTGTTCCCATAGGCCAGAATGGGCAGTTTGACTATAACATCTTATAATCCTAATTAACCCAGGGAACTAGGTAGAAAAACGAGTTTAGTATGCCTGAACTCAGAATGTTAAAATACAGCTTTTAGTGAGGGTGATTTTTACATTCTGTGTTTGAAAAATATCACTTTTAGAAAGTAGATATTTTCTTGCCTAACTATCCAGTATGCCTCTGCTAGGTTTGTGTATTCCATGTCTGGTTTGTGAGTGACAGGGGGCTGGAAAGGGCTTTGGCTACGGCAGTCTAATGAGTCAGTCTAATGAGTCTGGTCGCTCCCCACGCCGCACAGCTCCTCCTGGTGGCCCGTGACTGCCCCTCTGCTGCTGCTACCAAGGGTTCGCTGCTGGTGAGCTCCTGGCACCTGTTCTGTTGTTTTTTTGGTTTGTTGCTCTGTTTCTCCCCCATTCCTGGCTGTATAATTTGTGTTTTTTTCCCTCCGTTTGCCGCTCGTTTTTCACCCTTGCCCTCTGTGCTCCCCCGCTCACCGCTTCCCGCCGCTGCACCCCTGTGGCCCGTCCGCTTTTTGCCTTCTGTGCCCACTGCCCTCACCCATTGGCCACCCCGCTCCCACCTCCCAGCTGCTCCTCCCTCCCACTTGGCCTCTAATGGAGGGCGCCACATGGCAGTGAGTGCAACCTGACCTCTGGTTGCTCCCCATGCCGCACGGCTCCTCCTAGTGGCCCGTGACTTCCCCTCTGCTGCTGCTGCCAAGGGTTCGCCACTGGTGAGCCCCTGGCACCTGTTCTGTTGTTTTTTGGTTTGGTGCTCTGTTTCTCCCCCATTCCTGGCTGTATAATTTGTGTTTTTTTCCCTCTGTTTGCCACTCGTTTTTCGCCCTTGCCCTCTGTGCCCCCCCGCCGCTGCTCCCCTGCGGCCCGCCCCCTTTTTGCCTTCTGTGCCCACTGCCCTCGCCCATTGGACGCCCCGCTCCCGCCTCCCAGCTGCTCCTCCCTCCCTCTTCGCCTCTTATGGCGAACTGCGTGGCAGTGAGTGCGACCTGACCTCTGGTCGCTCCCCACGCCGCACGGCTCCTCCTGGTGGCCCGTGACTGCCCCTCTGCTTCTGCTGCCAAGGGTTCGCCGCTGGTGAGCCCCTGGTACCTGTTCTGTTGTTTTTTGGTTTGTTGCTCTATTTCTCCCCCATTCCTGGCTGTATAATTTGTGTTTTTTTCCCTCTGTTTACCGCTCATTTTTCAACCTTGCCCTCTGTGCCCCCCCGCTCACCGCTTCCCGCCGCTGCTCCCCTGCGGCCCCGCCCCCTTTTTGCCTTCTGTGCCCACTGCCCTCGCCCATTGGCCACCCCGCTCCCGCCTCCCATCTGCTTCTCCCTCCCACTTTGCCTCTTATGGAGGGTGCCGCGCGGAAGCGCAGCGGACGCGCGCAGCAGGCATGCCACTGGCACGCCAAAGGCAAGCCCGTCTGCGCCCGTCCGCGCCTGTACTGCGCCCAGCACCAGGACCCCTGGACCCCGCGCCACCCGCAACACCAGACTGCGCTACGACTCCAGCACCCTCCACGCACTCAACACCGAACAAGACCACCCCTGCTACCGAGCCACCCCGAAGCCCACCCGAGGGCCCTTCACCTGCCGGAACTGCAGCTACACCAGGATCCAGCACACCAAAATACCAGACAAAGAACCCAACCACCTCCGCTGCATCCTCCTCAAAACTCGCTCCGCTCGCAAACACGCCATCGAACTCTGGGACCTTCTAGACTCCACCGACTCCGACGTCGCCTTCCTGACGGAGACCTGGCTGAACACCACCTCAGCACCAGACATCGCCATAGCCATCCCACCGGGCTACAAGATCTCCCGCAGAGACCGCACCAAGGGAGTGGGAGGCGGAATCGCCATCGTCCACAAAGACTCCATCAGAATCTCAACTAACACCGACAACACCATCACCACCGCCGAGCACATGCACTTCCAGATTCACACCGACCACAACACGACCCTCAGAGGAACACTCATCTACAGACCTCCCGGACCACGACCACAGTTCAGCGACACCATTACTGACCTCATCAGCACCCACGCCCTCGCCTCCACGGGCTACAACCTCCTCGGGGACCTGAACTTCCACCTCGAGAACAACAACGACGCCAACTCCACCACCCTGATTGACAACCTCGCCAACCTCGGACTCAAACAGCTCGTGATGACACCCACCCACGCCGCTGGACACAGACTCGACCCCATCTTCTCCGCAAGTCCCCACGTCTCCTTCAACTACACCTCCGAACCCCACTGGACCGACCACAGATGCGTCCACTTCACCTTCAGGAAACCCACCACACACCACCGCACCCAACAGCTGCTGGGGCAAGGTCACCGAGGACCAACTAACGACCATCCTTGCCCGGAGACCACCCACCGACCCAGACACCACCGCAACCAACCTCACACAGTGGATCAACGACTGCGCCAACACCCTCGTCCCTCTCAAGACCACCACAACCAGCCACACCAACAAGAAAGCCACCTGGTTCACCGAAGACCTCTGGATCTCCAAGCACACCTGTCGGAAGCTGGAGAAGAAATGGTTCCACGACCGAACACCAGACAGCCACACAGCCCTCAAAAGCGCCACCCGCAGGCACCACCAACTCATCAGGACTGCCAAGAGGACCGCCTTCAAGGACTGCCTAGACAACAACGCGCACAACACCAAAGAGCTCTTCAGCATCGTGAAAGAACGCTCCAACCCCAGCTCCAACACCAACGACATCCCACCATCACAAGACCTGTGCGACTCCCTGGCTGCCTTCTTTCATCACAAGATCACCGACATCCACGACAGCTTCAACTCCGACACCCCCGCACCCACCACCGAGTCCACCACCTCTGCGACCACCACCAGCCTGACCGCCTGGTCCAATGTCAGCGACGAAGACACCATCAAAACCATGAACTCCATCCACTCCGGATCCCCATCTGACCCCTGCCCTCACCACGTCTTCAACAAAGCCAGCACAACCATCGCGCCCCACCTCCGAAACACAATCAACAGCTCCTTCAAGACAGCAACCTTCCCGAAAAGCTGGAAGCACGCCGAGATCAACGCCCTTCTGAAGAAGCCCAAGGCGGACCCCAAGGACCTCAAGAACTTCCGGCCCATCTCCCTGCTCCAGTTCGCGGCAAAAGTGACAGAGAAGATCGTCAACAAACAGCTAACCCACTACCTCGAAGACAACAACATCCTGGACCCCTCCCAATCCGGTTTTCGCAGCAACCACAGCACCAGGACCGCCCTTATCGCCGCCACTGATGACGTCAGGATCCTGATGGACAAAGGAGAAACAGCCGCCCTCATTCTCCTGGATCTATCAGCAGCCTTTGACACAGTCTGCCACCGCACCCTATCAGCACGCCTCCATGACGCCGGAATTCAAGAAAAGGACCTGGCCTGGACCACATCCTTCCTCTCCGGCAGAACCCAGAGCGTCCGCCTCCCACCCTTCAACTCAAAATCGACAGAGATCATCTGCGGCGTCCCACAGGGATCCTCCCTCAGCCCGACGCTGTTCAATATCTACATGGCACCACTCGTCCACGTTGCACGACAACATAACCTCAACATCACCTCCTACGCCGACGACACCCAGCTGATCATATCCCTCACCGAAGACCCCCACACCGCCAAAGCCAACCTCCACAGAGAAATGAAGGCCGTAGCCAACTGGATGAAGGACAGCAGACTGAAGCTGAACTCAGACAAGATGAGGTCCTCATCCTCGGACCCACCCCATCAGCCTGGGATGACTCCTGGTAGCCCACATCGCTAGGCGCAGCCCCGGAACCCACAGACCACGCACGCAACCTGGGGGTCATCCTTGACTCCACCCTCTCCATGACCAGGCAAGTCAACACCATCTCCGCGTCCTGCTTCAACACCCTCGAATGCTCCGCAGAATCTTGAAATGGATCCCCACCGACACTAGAAAAACCGTCACCCAGGCCCTCATCACCAGCAGACTAGATTACAGGAACGCCCTCTACTCAGGAACTACAAACAAGCTCCTGAGACGACTACAACGAATCCAGTACGCCTCGGCTCGAATGATCCTCGACGTCCCCCGCCACAGCCACATCACCCCCCACCTGAGAGGCCTGCACTGGCTCCTCGTCAACAAGAGGATCACCATCAAACTCCTCATCCACGCACACAAAGCACTACACAACACCGGACCCACCTACCTCAACAACCGACTCAGCTTCCACACCCCCACCCGAAGCCTCCGCTCAGCCAATCTCGCCCTTGCCACAGTCCCTCGGATCCGTAAAACCACAGCTGGCGGAAGATCCTTCTCCTACCTCGCCGCCAAGACCTCGAACACTCTCCCAACCAACCTACGACAGACTCAGGACCTACTGGCCTTTAGAAGACTCCTCAAGACCTGGCTCTTCGACCAGTGGCGCCCCCCCCCCCCAGTGCCTTGAGACCCTCACGGGTATGTAGCGCGCTCTATAAATGTAATGATTGATTGATTGATTGGGCTGAACGGGACCTGGGTTGAATAGAGAGTAGGGGGAGGGCATTTCCTTTCACTTGCCTGAGCCTACATAGAAGAGAGAGTAGGGGGAGGAGATTTCCTTTCAGCTACCTGGGGCAGGTCTGCTTTCAACAATGCTGTCTCCACCTCCTGCCAGGAAGCTGCACCAAGGAGGTTAGAACTGGTTTTGACTAGGTACAGACTCTCTGCCTTCAGAGGACAAAGGATTTAGGAGTACAAATATTGGGACCCAGAACTTTAGATCTCTTCTGGGAATCAAGATGAACCTGTGCCAAAGAGAGAAACCAAGGAAGCTAAAGGAGGAGACTGCCTGTGCGATAGTGACTGTTTTGGGTTGGCCTGCAGTGGTTGCTCATTGCCAAGGAAAGGAGAAAAGGAACTTTGTGTGTGTACTTTATCATCTTGAGGAAGATCTCCAAGGCCTTGAAGCTGAGCTTGCCTCCTGTTCTGAAGTCTCAGGGACACAAATACATCACCCCCAGCTCCCCTGAAATTCCTTGCTGGTAATTCTACCTGCAGAGAGATGCCTGCTGCTGATTCTGGAACCTCTAGAGACTGCGAGTCGCTGGGAGCTGGTAACGCGATGCAACGAAGATGAAGGGTGTTGCCGCCGCTGCAGTTGTCGCTGCATCGCTGAAGAAGCGTGCCACTGCCGCAGCTGTTTGCCGAAGCATCGCCGAAGAATGGTGTCGCATCGCCGGAGAAGCGTGTCACCACCACAGAGGTTGCCATCGTATCACCAGAGAAGCACGTCGCAGGGCCTGCCACGGCTCAAGGAACCAACAATTTTGCCGTGCGGCCGTTGGGCATGCACGCATCGCATCCAAGTTATTGCATCACATCAAAGACGCCATTTTGTCGCATCGCACAGGATCGTCACATCGCATTGAGGCACCATCTTGTCGCATCATAACCGGAATGCAGTAAGAAACCGACGTATCACTCCTCTCCGTTAAGGACCCGACACATCACCTCCCCTGCGCTGCAGTAAGGAACCGATGCATCACCTCCCCCGAAGCAAGGAACTGACCCATCACCTTCCCTGCGACCCTTTTGTTTGTTTTGCTTTACGCATCCAAGGTACTTTGAGAGTAAAGTGTCGCATTTACCATCTACACTGAACTCATCTATTTCCACCATTTGAAAGTCATATTCTTGATACTGTATTGTGGATTTTTGACGTTTAGTCTTGTGTTAAGTCTAGATAAAGATTACTTATTTTTCTAAACTGGTTTAGTGTCCATTTATAGTGTTTTCACTGGATTACTGTCTGCGTTCACAAATGCTTTACACACTGCCTCTTATAAAAACCTGTCTGCTCGTACCAAGCTACCAAGGGCGTGAACAGGGGTTATTCTAGGAGTGTATCCCCCTTTCCCTGACTAGAAGCAATGGTCCCTATTTGGACAAAGATGAAAAACATTGCCAACTAGAGACCCCCATTTCTAACAATTAATGAGCCTCTCAACTTGCGACCTCATTGAGAATTGCAAATCAGTGTAATAAAACTGTTGTACATTTCATTTAGCACTTCGCAATTTGCGACTCGCATTCAGTCTCAAATTGCGAGGCGCTAAATGAAAGGGTTGTACATCTGGCCCTTTGTCCACTATGACTGTTTCATCCACATACTATAAGATACTCAGGGGCTTATTTACAAGCTGCATACTTACAAGCCCATTGCAACACCGGTGTGTCACTTTTGTTGATGCACCGGCAGCGCAATAGGGTTACCCATATTTACAAAGTCACGTAGAGCCAGCCTGCGTGACTTTTCATGACCTTGTAAATATGTTTCTCATTACTGTGCGTAACGCATTCTCTGATTCACAACATTTTGTAAAACTGGGAATGCGTCAGAATCCTACACCTTCCCAAAGGAGAAGTAGGAATGGTGCAACGAGGAGAAATACTTTTATTTCTCCTCGTTCTTTCCTCATTCTAAGTGTGCTGCATTCTGCAAAAACAATCATTCATGCAGCGCAGGCACCCTTGTAACATGTCGCAAGGGTACCTGCACTGGCGCATGACAACCAATTGTGCGCCAGCACAGGGGAAAGAACGGGGATGCATTGTTTTGTTGTTAATATGACTCTTCCCTGTGCTTTCAGAATGACGCAACCCGGTACGGCTAAATGGCCTGCAGCGCCGTGCTGCATGATTTCCTTGTAGATGAGGCCCTCAACGTTTGACCAGCTAGTTTATGGGGGGAAATTTTCACTGCCTCAAGAGTATCATCCAGGTCGGCCAAATAAAGGTTGTAAAGCAAGGAACCTAATATAAAATTAGAGATGTGGAAAATACTTGTAAGTAGACTTCGCATAATGTGAAATTTGAAATAAATTATGCCAAATTATGCATAATTAGGCAAAATGCATCTCTTACGACTCGTGTTAAAAAATTATCCCAGTGATGCATTCTGGGTTAAAGAAATTGTGCAAAAAGGCAAGCAGCAGCATTTTGTTTACGCCACCCTGCTTTAGCTGAGCAGTATCTGATGTTTTCCTGGTTCATCGGCCCATCCACCAGCATCCACCCCACTCTTGTTCACCTCTCCCCTTTTTGCAACTTTGTTTTCACTTTTTGCTACTTTTTGACTGCCTCCGTGCCTTTATTTTTCATATTTTGTCCCCCGTTTGTTTATTTTTGTCTATCTTCCCTTTTACTTTAGTTATTCTATGTATCATACCCATGGCAGTGCCATTGTGCCCTCTTGGACATTCTGCGGCAGTGCAGGAGAATAACGCAGGGGAATAACACCTCACCACATTGTTAATGAGGCGGAGATGGCAGTGCTCTGTTTTTGTGCAGCGTCACCTCCCCTTCATGCTGGCAGCAGTCCAGGGAATGGGTATGGTCTGGTGGAGCAGAAGCTGCGATGGGGAGAGTGCGGCGCAGCGAGCACCACCACACTCCGGTCTCCTGCTCCAGTGGCAGGTGAGACATCTCGGGCTGACCTAATAAAGGGGGAGGGCAGCCTGATTAACCTGCTTAGCATTGAGGTGATGGAGCAAAGTGAGTGATATTGACGATTTTGAAAATGTTATGTTTATTTCTTTTCAGGAGGCACTATTTACATCACAGGTAATTTTTTTAAATGTATATTTTATGTATATAAATTAAAAAAACAGGAGAGGACATGCTTTTTTTCACAGAGGGAAGTCTGCCAGTGTTCATTGGGAACCGCTGGAGTGTGGAAGCACCTGAAGCTTTGCACCCAAACACCATAGCGCGTGCAAAGGCCCAAAAGAAATGAATGCCTGAAAGACAACCTCCAGAGGAAGTGCTGCAGCAGGAAGAGGAAGAAAATGATGACAAAATGCAGACTTCTGGATGCACTGCAGACATTGTCATAACGTTGTAACCTGTGTATATATTTGTGGGCCATGGAACAGCACCTGCAAAAAGACCACAAAGACGTGTAAAAAATAAGATAAGTAGTCAAAAAAAGTTACAAGAACTTCAAAAATGAAAAATACAAAAATACAATTTTTGTAAAAATCAGTAGTTGAAAACTAAAAAAAATTCAAAACAAAAAAAGTTTTTAAAAAACACAAAAAAACCAACATAAAAATATCCGCTCTTTTCTATAGAGGGGGTTGGGTACTCGTTGGGTACTCGTAGAGGTTTGGAACCAGGACCAGCATGTAATTATCAGGTTTCTCACATCCTTGATAAGTTGAGAGCCGTTATCCCCCATGACCTTTGAACTGGATGCAAATCGCTAGTGCAAAGACTGGGGGTCTTACTTAGAGTTTGGTAACTGGGATGCTCCGTTTCAACCATGTCTACTAGTGTATTATATCCCACGGCACTTGTAATACAGTGGACGGGATTTCCATGATGTTTTTTACAGTGTAGCCTATCCCTCAAACTCTGTATAAGGCCCCAAGGCATTACTACTCCAATATCAAAAATACAAATGCCAGAACTTTTGGTTTGTCAGTGCCTGCTTCTCAAAGTGCTGTTGCTGGGCCATCAAGAGGGTAGGCAATGGTCTAACCCCACAGCGGGGAAGATATAGGTTGGTTACGGTGTTTGATTGCAATGTTTTACATTGCACTGAAGCCAGCCTCACCCTTTATGTGCGATGCAAAAGGGGATGATGGACGGAGCGTTTGAGCAAATCAAACACTCACCCCCAGTCAACTGATCTGGGTTTAATCCATCACCATTCTTTAGCTCACTTAGCCACCCCAGTTCAGACATGGCCATATGCAAATCAGTATGACCCTGTGCCGCATGGGAACAGTCCAGCCCGAACTGCAAAGCCATGTCTTCCCTGGACCGGAATCAAGTATCCTGGGACCGGTTTCGGATTCATAATCCTCATCAGCCAGGCTATCTTGTATCCAGTGGCCAAGAGAGTTTCCGGTCCAGGAAAGGCATGGCTTGGCAGTTCGGGCTGGACTGTTCCCATGAGGCACAGGGTCAGACTGATTTGCATATAGCCCTGTCTGAACTGGGGTGGCAGAGTGGGCTAAAGAACAGTGATGGATCAAACCCAGATCTTTTGACTGGGTGTGAGTGTTTGATTGGTTCAGATGCTTCGTTCATCACCACCCCCTTTTGTATCACCCTTTATGTGCAGCACGTGGAGTAATAGGACTTTTCGCAAGAAGTCACAAACTGTGCACCTGATTAATATTGATGGGCTATGAATCAGCTTGTGACTGATTGCAAAAGTTACTCAGTGCCAGGATTGGGGCCTGCATGCGACTGCAAACCTCCATCCCAGAATTTGCAGTGTGCCTGCACAAATACTGTCACATTCTGAATTTTACATTGGGAAGCGCACATAATGAATTGTGGTACAACTTTCTGCACTCTCCTAAATTGTCAACCTTGGTAAAATATTGACAGCTTACATTTTGTGAATGCTTACTGTCTTGGGATACACACATTTTGCAGTTAGATTTAAGTGAAAATAACTCCAAAAAGCACAAAGCACAAACTGGATATCTGGTCGTGCTAGACCAAGACAAGATACAAATTCAGGCAAACTACGATGAAGAGCGAGCCGGCTACAGGGACCTACTTTGGCCCGCTGAATAAGAGTACCTCATATCCTAGTAGCAAAGAGTTGTGGAGTCCAGTGTCAAGGATGTGTCATGCAGCCGAGGTGATGCGAAGTCCAGGTTGGAGATGCATTGCGCAGCATTGGTTCAGAGGAGCTGTGAGGCTGTGATGTGAGGCCTTGTGTTGCCGTCTAGGAAGCCATCGACGAGGGGGCTTGCGATGCAAAGTCATGTGCCACAGATGTGTTCTGCACCAGCTAATTCTGAAGAAACTGCGGGGCTTGGGTACAGAGTCCTGCATGGTTGTTGAGGTTGCCGTCGACGAGAGGCTTGAGATACGGCCGACTCGGCTGGGGATGTATCGTGCAGCAGCTCTTCCAATGAGGCTGCAGGCTGTGAGGCCAATGCAGAATCCTTTCGGCAGCAAAGTCCACGCACCAGAAGCGATGTGACGGTTCTGCTCAGGGGTTGGCCGCCCAGCAGAGGAGAGGCATTGGTTCTGCTGGGTCCACAGATGGGCTGCGGGGCTTGCGGTGCAGAGTACTGCACAGTTATTGAGGCTGCTATTGCCACGAGGCTTGCGAAGTGAGGGCCTGGATTGAGGATGTGCCACGTAGCAACAGTTCCGATGTGGCTGCAAAGATGATGCGAAGTCCTTGCACCAGGAATGTCCACATAGCAAAGGCAATGCATCAGTTTTGCTTGGTGTTGTGCTGCTCAGCAGAGGAGAGACATTGGTTCTGCTGGGTCAACAGATGGCCTGGCAGAGCACCTTCAGGCTTACGTCCAAGACTCAGGTGGCACCACTTAATAGGAAAGGACTCACAGATGGCAGAGTCCAGGTGGCAGAGTTCAACATTAATGGAAACCTGTTATGTCCCTGAGGCTTCTGATCAGGAGCCCAGCCTATTAGCCCTTAGAGTCCCTGTAAGGTCCTGGGTTTAGAGAAGCATGTCCAGTCATTCTCATCTAGGTAAGAAGGCAGCAGGGCAGCAAGGCAGCAGTCCTTCGGGGCAGCAGTCCAGTAGAGTGGCCATCCTTTCAGCAGTCCATCTTCATGGCAGAGTACACGGATCCAAAAGTGTTCTGAAGAGTTGGGTTTAAGGGTCTAAGATTTACGCCCAGTGCCCACTTTGAAGTGGAAGAAGCTTCTAGAGTGTTTCCCTGGTGAAAGGCCATCCTGCCCACAGGACAGAATGGGGAGGCTGGGTGTAGTACTGTTAGCCTAGTTTCCCAAGAATTGGAAATGGAACAGTGAAGTTTGGTATGGCTGAACTCACAGCGTCAGAACGCATCTTTTTGGGTAGATGGTTTTGTCGCTGTGTGTTCAGAAGCGGTTTGAGAAAATGGCTGAGTTTGTGCTTTAGACCTTTTTGTGTGTCTCAGCAGAAAGTGAATTGTCTGCCTGGATCTGGGAGAGGTGAGAAAGGCTGAGGGAGGTTGTGCCCCAGGGAAGGGTGGGGGCGGCGCCAGGCTGCCTCCACCCCTTTTTGAGGTGAAAAGGCCTGGTTCAGAGCCATAAAACAATAGACTTATCTCCCTCTGAGTGATTAAAGATCCAGGCCCCCAGTATCAAAGAGAGGACGGTGACACTGGGGGGGGGTGAAGATACGCAAGTCTGATTTAGGGAGGGGTCGGGGACCCCTGAGCACAAGGAAACTTCAAAGACAATGAGGGGTTTAACTGAAAGAACTGTGACCCCAAGACTTTGGTTATGTTGATGATGTAGTCGAGAACGGTCTCGGTATCGTTCAGAGAAGTGCTGGGAGCGCTTTAAAGGTGCAGTGGACTGGTCGAGTCTCTGGCGGCTTTGACCTGTCCGCGATCTGGAAGCTGTGTCGGGCAGCCTGAGACCTCCGAAGGGGTGCCTAAGGTGATCGTGGGCACCCGGAATGAATCAAGACTCTAAAGCGCATGCTGCATGCCTTGGTGCGGGTGCAGGTGTTGGAGCGCCTGTGTATTGTAGGCATCATGGAAGAGAGCCGCAATTCGGGACACGCAGGGCATACGTGTCTCAGTGCAGTCCAGGCACTAGTGAAGAGTGCCAGGACATCGTGGACACTAAGAAGGAGTAAGTCTCTGACACGCGGGTCGGCATGTGGTGGTGCAGCCAGGGCGTTAGTGGAGAGCGCCTGGTACCTCGTGTACACCAAGAGGAGAGGTGAGACGCAGATGTGCAGTGTGCAGTGTGCGTGTAGTGGTGCGGCCAGGGCCTTAGTGGAGAGCGCCTGGGTCATTGTGTGCACCAAGAAACAAGGTGGGTCTCCAGCATGCAGGGTGCATGTGGGGGTGCAGTTGCAGCACTAGAGGAGAGGGCCTGAGGATCGTGTGCACCCGGAGACGGAGAGAGAATCGGACACGCAGGGTGTTTGGCATGGTGCCAGCCGAGGCATAGGGCAAGGGCAGGGCCTGGAGTGGAACTTGGGTGTCATCGTTGATCCGTGTTGGGGGCAACCGGTCACATAACTTCTAAAAACAGTCATATAACACTTTGCATTTGGTGCTAACGAACTATGAAACTATTGGACAACTTCTGACACTAGTGGTGCTGAACAAACTCTGGGGTTAGTGCGCTACGCACTAAGTTATGTTTCTCTTGTAGGATACAGGATCCTAGCGTAGCGCACTGCATTTTTTGTTTACTGCACTGAACTGAATTGCACTGTGACGCATTACCTTATTCCTTCCTTGCACAGGACATTCTGGTGGCGATATGTATTGCAATTTCTTCCTATCGCACTGTACATAATTGCAGAGTGACGCATTGCAGTATTTCTTCCTTGAACAGGGAATGCTGGTAGCGAACCGAGTTGCATTATCTTGTGTTGACTCAGTACAAGATTGTGACGCTACCCATTGATTGTTTCACTGTGGCACAGTACAGAAACCCATCATTAAGTAGTGTAGCATTTTTTGTATTTTGCAACGTGTGTGATTCTAGTGATACGACGTACCTAACCTGCGGAGAACGGTTAAAAGTCAGCGTAACTGTTGGTTAGAAGCGGTGGTTGGGGATTAGAACCGCCCAACCCACCGGAAACAATATTACCCATTGTATATGCGTGGAAGTTGTACCATGTGGTCATTTCGTATATCTTTCTATATAAAGTATACTCATTTTATACAAACTCGTGTGGAGTCCATTTGTGGTGACATCATTGGGATTGCTGTTGGTGTGGTTGCACATACTGAACACTTGTGCCTTGGAGATAAGCCTGGCTTCTCGTGTTAAGCTACTAAAGGGGTGAGCAGGGCTGTCTTGGACGGTGTCCTTTCTTGGCCTAACGTGGGAGCGGGGGGGTCCAGGTCGCGCACTTGACAACAACAGTGCGCGCGGGAACACCCGCTTCTAACATGTACCATGATACCGTCAGCAGATCGCTGTTGCGGGCCTTCGGCGGTAAAGATTTTGGCTGGTACTGGGAGATGGGGGGGACAAGGAAGTGTAGCTGTGACAATGTTCCGTGTGGATATTTTTGAAGGATCTAAATCTGGTTTTCTATAGTTCAATACAAGGGGGGCGGGGGGAGGAGGGGGTTCCCGCATTTAAAAATCAAAAAGCAGAAAGTAGGAATGCCTACTCCATGTTTGCATCAATGCAATACTTGGTTGCTATAGTACACCAATCTTGCTTGCCGCCCGGCCTCCGGGATGTGGGCTGAATGGCCATGTACCCTTAGCTGGTAACAAGTGGCACCGACTGTAATGCACAACTGTGTTCTTTGACTGATTGTTTAATGGCTCCTGGTACTTCTGCAATAAAAAATAAAAAATAAAAAAGAAGGCAAAAAGAGCAGCCATCACAGACCGCATAGACGCCGCGACTAACCACATGAAGGAACTCTTCAAAATCATCAAGGTAGTTCCCAACCCAACAGCCACAGAAAACACAGTTCACCCTTCCCAACAACTCTGCAACACCCTATCTGGCAACTTCCACAGCAAGATTGCCGACATCTACCACAACCTTGCCCCCCAACCCACTACACGCATCAATGAAAACCTCACGAAACCAATGAACACCTGCCTAGCCATAACAACCTGGGCTCCACTTGACACTCAGACCACCACGACCATCATGTCTTCTATCCACACCGGTGACACTTGCCCCCACCATCGCCTCAACCTCGAATCCAACATAATCAAAACTGACCTGACCCCCATCCTCAATGCCTTCATCTCCACAGCAATATTCCCAGGCGTGTGGAAACATGCAGAGGCCATACCCCTCCTAAAGAACCCCTCTGCCAACCCCAGCGACCTCAAAAACTATTGACTGATCTCCCTGCTCCCATACCCAGCCAAAGTTCTTGAGAAAGCCATCAACCTGCAGCTCACCAATGATCTTGAACAAAACCACCTATTCAACGCCTCACAAGCAGGATTACGGGTTAATCACAGCACTAAAACCGAACCAGTCATCTCAGCACTGGGATTGAACTCATCTAAATTGCTACTTAAAATAGTCAATTCGTTTATAAAACCATCCAGGAAACATTCTGGGCTCTCTCCTTCTGAGTATCACTGCAATATGATAGCAAAATATTTTCTTGGAGAAGTTAATAGTATCTGCACCACTTGTCAGAGGAAACAGAGTCACCCCGATGTTCAATAACATTGTGGAAAAACTGAGCAGAGCCTGTTGGTTCTCGAAGATAGACCAATGCTCTAGATACCAACAGATTCTGTTAGCCCCAAAATCGTTTTTGTCACACATAGGGCTACTCCACTATAAGCGGTTGAGTTTTTTCGGAACTCTATGCAGAGCGGGGAGTGGGCAAAACTCTGTGAACTCGGCTGGCAGAGCGGAGTTCTTCACCCATCCCTAATTAAGAGGTTTGTAAAGTCGCCCTTTTCAAATATGACAGATACATCCACCAACTCCATCACTAACCAAGGTTCTCTAGAGCCTGTGACTGCGGGAGGCCTCCTCAGTGTCGGTCCAGAGGCTACCATTCTGGGGCTAAAACCACTGGGAAGGGACCCGCAAGTGGGGCAGATGGACTCAACTGAGGGTCCATGCTAAGGCCTCCTCTAAATATCATGCTACATAGTGTGGTGACTGTGTGGTACCCAGGTGGGTTAAAATTCAGGATTTTCATCAGCAGGGATGTTGTGTGTTTTGTTAGTGGTGGAGGAATGTTGAGTATACCCCCCAGTAGGCTTTAGTCTGTTTTGGGCTGCATAGGACGGGTTCATGATATGGTCCTGACTTCATACAGCCTATAACAGGTAGCCGCTACAAGGGCTGACCAGTTGTTGTAAGTAACAATAAAAGTATTGCGGACCCCTCATCCACGTGTGACTTGTCTAGTGTGTTTCTGGCATCGGGCCCTGCTTGACCTTCATCATAAGAGTCTTCTCAAAGTCAGTTGCCCAGTGCTTAATTTGTAAAACTATAAGTGCCTTGGTCCAAAGTTTTGGTCAGAAGCCTACAGTCTGTGCTACGACTATCAGGGGGACCGAATACCGAGATGCCTAGTCTTCATTCCACCCCCTGCCAAATCCCCCCTATCTCACTCTTGCAGGTTTCTTCATCCTTCTTTTCTCCCTTTATCAATGTTTTTTCCTCTGTCTCTTCCTCTTTCTTTCCCCCTTTTGTGTTTTTTTCTCTCTAGTTCTCTGTGATAGTCTGATGAGGAGAAATACATGCTAGTCCCCCATAAATTACCACCGGCTGAAATTAACCCCCGTCCACGCTGGCATCTTTTGAGGCTCAAGATGCCAACCCCTGGCCAAAGATGGTGATGGGCACATGTGGAAGCCGGGTTTGTTTTATCGCCTTCTTTTAATTGTTATTTTTATTTAAGGCACTTGATTTAGTGTCGCCCAAGCTTGATGGAGCAGTGTTGTTCTTCGGAGTGAACATGTTTATGGCAGCAGATCCATCGCAGCCATCAGAGCGCGCGCCGGTGCTGTGCCGTCAGCCGCAGCGGCGGCAAGCTCCTTCGAGGAGGACGCGGCGCTCGGTAATGAGAACGAGGGCGGCAGATGTTCTCCCGGCAGCGGGCGGTAAATCTGACGTTTTACGACTCTTGCTGGAGCGGCGGGGCTCGCCGGCTCTGCCCGCGTATTTGTCCTGGTTTCACGGCGCTGCTGGCACTGAGCGTAAATCCCGGCGCCTCCACTCCGGTGGGCACGGGGAACACACAGGAGCTGGCACATAACTTTGCACCGACGCGCGCAATTTTACTCCGACATTTGCGCTGATGGATTGATGCAATAAATGTGTTTTTGTTCCAGTCAGTTGAGTTCATGCACATCGTGTTTTTTGCAAGGGTTGATCAGTAAAACTGTTACTGAAAACTGACATTCTGAGCACCCTCTACTGAATCGAATTTAGACATTCATATGTTTTCATATCCATTCCTTGGTACTGCAGCCGATTTGAACGCAAGCTGCCGCCCCAGCCCCACTAGCCTCTTGCCCAAGTACAGTCTTTTATCAAAGACGATCGACCTTTTGGGATGACACTGCAAATCCTAGAGGCAGACCCACCGAGGTGCTACAGCGGTTTCACAAGATGCCAATCTGTGCTCATAAGGGGATTTACTTGCATGTAATATTACACCTGTATGGTGGAATGCGTAGGACGTCCCTGAGGTGTGTTATCCTGACTCCATCACTGCCAGCAGCTCACGCCCCCCACCAGTGTTGATTCCTCACAGTGCCCCCCAGTGTCAGCTCCTCACACCCCCATACGTGTCTACTACTTACACTCTCTGTTAGTGCCTGCTTCTCCCCCACGCCCTCAAGGGTGCAGGATCACTCATGAGCAAATCCGCTCCCAGAAGTGGGAGTGGCTCTTCCAGGCGCTGGATGCCTTGGACAGGGACGGATTGGCACAGCGGGCAGTCGGGCATTGGCCTCAGTGCCCTCTGTGGGCCTGATTATTTTTCTTTCCCAGCTCACAGAGGGCACTGGACAGGGAGAGTGAAGCAGCCTCGCTGGGGGACCCTATCATATGGCCCTTGGGCAATGATCAGCTGTGGCTTCTCCTAGCCCCCCTGCCTTGCCAAGTTATCATCCTGCTAGTGGGCCGGGGAGCCGAGTGAAGGGGTGAGGAGAATCAGCGTCCCTGGGGGCCATTCTCACCTCAGCCCCCCAGGGCCACACAATTCAGAATCAGTGTTTTTATCTGACACCGCCCCACGGCCCTTCTCATTCAGGGCATGGTGGGTGGGGAGGCCCTTGGATACCTTGGCAGGCACAAACCTTTTCACCATGAATATTTTATTTATTTATAGAGTTTTATATAGCGCAAACGTGACCCAAGTGGGTATCAGAGTGATTTACAACATGCCAGGGAGAGGAAACAAGTAGGGCAGAACAACGACATTTTCAAGAGCGATATAGGAATCACAACGCCAAGCTGGGGATGGATACCCATATAGAGAGAAGCCGACAAGTTTATAAACAGGAGCGTAGATAGGAAGTGAGAAAACATGGGTAAGCGACACAACCTGTTCAAGAAGAATACAATATGTCACAACTCCAGGCGTGGAGAAGGAGACCGATATAGAGAGAGGCCGACAAGTCTATATACAGGAGTGTGGCTAGGAAGTACAAAAACATGGGTAAGACGGCACAACATGTTCAAGAACAAAACAGAATGTCGCAACTCCAAGCTGGGGTAGGTAGACCCTTACAGAGCAAGGCTGGCAAGTCTGTAAACAGGAGCGTAGATAGGAAATAAAAAACACATGGGTGAATAAGATGCATCATAATGTAGACCAGAGGGAGGAGTACATGAATTCTATTTCAGAAAAGTATTCATCACTGGGCCTTTCACTTCTTTTCTGAAAGACACATTTGAGGGATTCAGCCTGGTTTCAGTAGACAGGGAATTCCAAGTTCTCGGGCAATACCCAAGAATTTTTGTGGTTTCAGCGATAAAGTGCTGGAGCTCCTAAAAGATCTGCAGCCGCCAGATAGAGTTTTTCAATTCAAACAGGAGGAGCGCCAAAAAGTCTTAATGTGTACAAAAATCAATAATTTGGAAGTCTTCCAATAACAAGTCCGTAGGCAGTGGATTCTGTTCAAGAAAATTCTTCTTTCTTTTAATAATCACAGTTCAATTTCGAAAAATCGAATCAGCCAAGATCTTCTTATCAATTCAATCACAAATCCTATTCAACATAGTTCGAGTTTTTACACAAGGTGCAGTGGGATGTTGAAGTGTAGGGCTTTGTGGGTCATGCAGGCAATTTTTAATTGGATTCTATCCTCATATGGAATCCAACTTAGAGTTTTCAAATCCGGAGAGATGTGGTTGTTTCTTTTGGATCCTGCGATGAGCCTTGCAGGCGTGTTAGGAGATGCTCTTAGAGGAGCCAAATTGTAGCTAGGTAAACCGCAAAAGGTTGCACTCCCACAATCCAACCTAGAAATTACTAGAGCTTGAACAGCGAACTTGAAGTCATCGGGGGAGGAAGGATTTTATTTTCCTTTGAATGCTCATTTGGAACTTCCCACCTTCGGTGGCTGAGCTGATGTGCTCCTGTCTGATCAGGTTCTTATCTTGTATTATTGCCAGTGATCTTGTGGAGTCTATGGTGTATGGCACGCAGTTGAGAGCAGTTAGTTGTTTTATATATTCTTAAATAATGAGAGATTGCTTAATGAGATGTGATAGTGGATGTTAGATGCTTTCAGAATTGTTGTTGCAAAAAACACAGTTGATGGACAGAATGTAAAACAATGTCCATCGTTTTTTTGCACTCCACACCACCTGGTCTGGGAAAGACATGGCTTGGTAGTTCGGACTGGACTGTTCCCATGAGGCACAGGGTCAGAGCTGATTTGCATATAGCCAGTGTCTAACCCAGGGTGGTGTGGAGTGGAAAAAAACGATGGATTTAGGCCCAGATCCTTGTACTGGGGTGGATGTATGACATTGTTCTACATTCTGTCCATCAACTGTGTTTTTTGCAATTTTCACCCCGAGTGGGCTGGGTATGCTCAGACGTGAGTCCCAGGCTCTCCACACCACTGGAGTCAAGCTATCCAGGCTGAATGAAGGCTGATAGCCAGAAACCGGTCCTTGGATGCTTGATTCCGGTCTGGGAAAGACATGGCTTGGTAGTTCGGACTGGACTGTTCCCATGAGGCACAGGGTCAGAGCTGATTTGCATATAGCCAGTGTCTAACCCAGGGTGGTGTGGAGGGGAAAAAAACGATGGATTTAGGCCCAGATCCTTGTACTGGGGTGAATGCATGACATTGTTCTACATTCTGTCCATCAACTGTGTTTTTTGCAATTTTCACCCCGAGTGGGCTGGGTATGCTCAGACATGAGTCCCAGGCTCTCCACACCACTGGAGTCAAGCTATCCAGGCTGAATGAAGGCTGATAGCCAGAAACCGGTCCTTGGATGCTTGATTCCGGTCTGGGAAAGACATGGCTTGGTAGTTCGGACTGGACTGTTCCCATGAGGCACAGGGTCAGAGCTGATTTGCATATAGCCAGTGTCTAACCCAGGGTGGTGTGGAGTGGAAAAAAACGATGGATTTAGGCCCAGATCCTTGTACTGGGGTGAATGTATGACATTGTTCTACATTCTGTCCATCAACCTTGTTTTTTGCAATTTTCAGAATTGTTGTTAACAGCTCTATGAACAGGTTGAAGATAGTGAGAGTGAGTGAGAGCGAAGACCCCTGTGGGAACCCTAGAGTGTTCGAAGTAGAGTTGGACATGGACTGATTGACCTTCATTCTTTGCGTTCTGTTGTGGAGAAATGAGGCAAACCAGTTTAACACTGACTCAGATAGTCCCACCCTCCGTTCCAGTAAGTCTAGGAGGTTGTCATGTTTGACAGTATCAAAGGATGACAAGAGTTCAAGAGGATTAGAAAGAAGACAAGATTTGTTCTGATCCGGCATTTTTAGCACATCATCAACTATGTGTGTGAGGGCCATTTCAGTGTTGTGACCCCGATGAAAACCAGATTGGAATTGCTCTAGGAGATGGAATAGATCTATGGGGTTACAGAGTTGAACATGGACACATTTCTGGAGGAGCTTTGCCAGAGTTGGAATGTTAGTGATTGGACGTAAATACTCGTTATCTGTATGTTTTAAAAAAAATAAAATAAGGGTAACCTGCCTCAACTGAAGTCACTCCTTCCAGTATGGAGGCTTCTATACTATCTTGGTCCAAAGTGAGAATATAGACATCTTCATGTGTACGAAGAAGGTTGAAAGTAGGGGACCACTGAAATGGCTTGAGGGTTTACTTGCTATAAGAATTTTGAGTATGGTGATTTTGACAATGTTTTTGATTTGGCTTCAAGAGGCTCTGTTTTGGAGGTGTGTCCTGTGGAGAAGTAGAGTCTCGGGGGGGGGGGCAGGAGGGGAAGGGTTTAGACTATAAGTTGGTTAATTTCTGTCTGAAGATCAGTTTCAAATTTTTTCATCTTTTCAAGGAAGAAGGAGGCAAAATCCTCACAGATTGGTTGAGGATTGGACACCATTGAGGAAAGGATGGGATGATCATTGGACAGTAGTTTACTTAATTTGAACTTCTTTTGTGGGCAATTTCCGGCTTTTATCTAGTTGGATTCTGTAGAAATTTGCTTTCACACTTCTGATGTGTTTATTGTAAATGCTCCTCCTCGATCTCAGGACTTAAGGCGTTCGAGGGACGGTGAGCATCTCCATGATCTTTCTGCTGATCTCAGATTGCATCTATCTGTATTTAAGCTACCATTGAACCATGGTTTGGAGTCTTTGGTGGAGGTTCTTTTTACTTGTAATAGGGCAATTGTATCTAGAATGTTCAAACACAGAATTGTTATAATGATCCGTGAGGTCATGGACCACGGACATGTCAATAGAAAGAGACAGGGTATTATTGATACGAGACAGCATTTCATTCAGGTTTGCCTTTCACATGGATCTTTTCCAGTGTCTGGGTTTCTTTAGTTGAGTTCTATTTGTAATCCACGCTTCTATGATGCGGAAGCAGAAGCAAGAGTGGTCAGTCCAGTCACACGGGATGATCGATTCCAGTTGAGTGGAATTGGACTTAGAAATGATTAAGTCCAGGATCACAGCCAAGATATGAGTAGGGCTGTTGCAGATTTGGATCAGGTTGAGGTCTTCTAGGATGGTTTTGAGGATGTTTACTGCAGGGTCCTTTGAGTTGTTCCAGGATAGATTGAAGTCTCCAGGGAACATCTGGGAATGATGATGTCACACATTGAATGAGATTGTTTCCATAATTTATTCTACAAATGAGAGGTTGTCTCCTGGCAGATGGTACATTGCATGCAGTTTGCATAAAGGCCTGTTGTTACTTATGATGTCTGTGCATAAGTATTTTCAGGATAGAACTGCAGTATGTGTCTGTTTCGCTATGAGACTATTATGATATTTACAGGTGATGCCTCCACCAGGTATGTTAGCGCAATTTAATCTAATGATGTTGTGTTTAGGAGGCACTATGGTGTCAAGGACAGGTCCCAAGGAATAATTTAGTTAAGTTTCTGTAAGGATTATGAGGTCAAGTTCCTGTGCTAGGATGAGATCAGCAGCGCCACTGAGTGTTTCACCGCGGATCTGCAGTTGAGAAGCATGCATTTCAAGTGTGGACTAGTGTCAGTGGAAATAGTCTGTGTGATGGGAACTTGCTTTAGGTTGGAAGTATTTATAGCATTGGAGTTGTGTCTTGGTTCTCCATGAGGGTTAAAAGAAATTGTTTGGATATAGCCCGCGTGTCTAGCTTGCGTGGAGCTATATGAAGAAGCAGGGAGTGAACGTCACTGTCTGTTAAAGAATCTTTCAGTCTAATAGGTCTAGAGGGGGTTTTCTGGTAGGGTGTAGTTCTCCATCTCAGGAGGGGGGACGTAGAGTTAGGGGAGATCACATTAGCTGAAAGGAGGGACAGCAGCTTTGTTAGTAGATTGTGCTTAATTGTTTCCGTTCTTCACAAATGGCCTGTTAGACCACCAGTCATTAGCCAACTCTGAGGTGATATTAATTAGCTTTTGTAAGTCAGCCTAAAGTTGTTGTAAGTCCAGTGTGATCTCATCTAGTCTGCATTCATGAGAGGAGTGGCGATAAGTAGGCGTGGTTTGGAACAGGGGGCCGGGAGGGGATGGGGCATTCCAGATAGTAGCACTAGAGTGCTGCTGGCCTGAGAGGACCTGAGGAGGGTAAGTTGAGCTAGAGGAGTAGTTAAGCAGGGATGGAGGTGGAGGAGAACTCATAAACTGATTAAGAATGTTGTTTGCGATTGAGAGTTCAGACATGAAGGTAGTTAAAGTATAGTCCATGGGAAGTGTCGTAGGCAAGTTAGTATTATCTATGTTAGAGCATTCCAAGGATCCAGGTAGGGGCAGAGTGGTTGAGTGAATTCCATTGCTATGTGTGTCAGTGGCCACTGCTTTAGAGGGGTGATTAGGGGGCTGTCTGGATTGTTGAATCACAGTAGGAGATTCAAACCCCCCAGAAGTGGTGGCAAGTTGGGCATGTGTGTGGTGCGGAAATGTGAGGCTATTAATTGGGGTGCCTGTGGGTTGGATGAAGAGCTAGGCCAGCTTTGGAAGGAGTCGGAGTCATTGCTGGTCATAGAATTTTGGATGATGGAGAAAATGTCATAAAAAACCTCTAAGTTGCTGTCTGAGGCTTGGATGAGGATAATCCTGATGCTATATATACAGATGGTTTCATTTGCTCTGTAGGCGAGTGAGGGAGCTACTGAGAGTCTTAGACCACTTGGGAATTTCTTGGCGGTAGCGATCAGGAGTAGTGAGTATAATGCTTTCTTCCACTGAGCTCTTCTTGTTTTTGTAGAAGATGAGATCACTTATTGTAGTTCCTTCAGGGTCAGAGATTTGAGTTTCTGGATGAGATTTAAGACGTGTGTGTTTAAGGTACTTAAATGCACTTTTTGATAGGTTAGGTGGGTACTTTATTATAAAAGTGTTATATTTATCTATGTCTCTTTTCCCTGGCTGGGATTTCCCTGTGGCTCACATGGTGCCACTGCCAGAATGTTTGGTGACATCATTGAATGTTGGGGGCTTGGCCTGTGTGTCAAGTGGTAGTTGGCCCAGGCAGGCTGAGTGACAGGGAGTTCACTCATGGTGGGGTTTTACCTTTTCATCTTAATAACTTGATCTGCAACTCAAAGTGAATAAAGATAACCTATTTATACTCCTGGCTCAAGGACTTCTATATAATCAATCAATTAATCAATCAATCAATCAATCAATCATAACATTTGTATAGCGCGCTACTCACCCGGAGGGTCTGATGACGCTTGGGGTAGGGGGGGGGTCCGCTACTGCTCGAACATCCAAGTCTTGAGTTGCTTCCTGAAGGAGAGGTGGGCTGGGGCTGGGGTCTGGCGGAGGTGGATGGGGAGGGAGTTCCAAGTCTTGGCTGCCAGGTAGGAGAAGGATCTTCCTCCCGTGGTGGCTCTTCAGATGCGTGGAACGGAGGCGAAGGGCGAGGCTGGTCGATCGTAGCTGGCGAGTGGGAGTGTAGAAGGTCAGGCGGTTGTTGAGGTACCTGGGTCCCAGGTTGTGGAGGGCTTTGTGTGCGTGGGTGAGGAGTCGGAACGTGATTCTTTTACTGACGGGGAGCCAGTACAGGTCTCTCAGGTGTCTGGAGATGTGGCTGTGTCGGGGGATGTCCAGGATGAGTCGTGCTGAGGCGTTCATTTTTGGCGACTGTTTTGGAGAACCTATGATTACACGTAGATTTATTGTAGGACACAGCTGAGTACAAAACCTCGCCAGCTGACCAGACCATCAACTGACACTGATAGAACGCTCTGGTACAAGTTAGAACACTCACAGGTATTCTGGGAGACTAAGGAGGTAAGAACACTAAGGAAGGGCTAAAGACTACTGTCAGCCATATTACAAGAAGAATCAATATACAAAAAAAAAGCATTGTAGCCTGCTGGCTCTAGTTTGGTGCCAAGTGCTCTCTGTGAGATAGGATCCATGTCTGTGTGGAAAAATAGCACTAGGAACATGTAAAAGAGGGGGGCAGAGAGTGAGGATACTCACGAGGGAGGAAGAGAGGAAACGGGGTTAGGATGACAGCCACTGGGCAGTGACTATCCTAAGAGGTGTGAGATCATTTCTGATGCTGGTTTTGACACCACTAGAGACATATGAGTCTTATTAATATCAGGGCCTCAAATTAATTAGGGGGCGATGGATCTTCTTCCAGTGAAGGTAAAATGTGATGGCCCCCTTCAATATTAGAGGAAGAGGACAATAAGTTGAGACATTTTTCATGAAGAGGCACTCCAATAGCGAATGCAACTCAGTGCACTAACTATTATGTCCATAAAGTATTTTATCCAGTTATGTGTAGTAGGTTGAATGGAGTAGAGAAGATTGACTCAAGATATGCTCAGTAGCCGTACAAGATGGCCACCAAATTAGCAATGTAGTTATGAGGTGAGCAAGGCAGTCCTTCTTCATTTTCTACTGAGGTGGGGAATTGTCACCATTTGGAAGAGGGATCCACATGTTGCGAACGGGAAATGGAGACCCCCGAGATGAAGGGCAAGCAAAGCAAATGTGCCCCACAAGGGCCATGGCAGCTAGAGCGCGGAAGGGAGAGGTCTAAGCAGTGAGTGAGGAAGGCAAACAAACCCCAAGAAACTAAAGCGCACGGGGAACTTCACAGTCTAGACCGCATAGTGCCTCTCAGTCCAGACTAGACCAGTGCAAAGTCCTCGCGGGGAGAGCTTTGTATTAGGCAGGCAGAGCGCACGCCTGGCAACCTGACCTTCTGACCCTGAAAGGAACTCTGTGCACCAGTTTATGGAGCATTGTAAACTCTGCAGAAACATTGCCTCACCAGATTCAAGGGAGTTCCCAGCTCAAGGTTTCACAAGGGAATTGAATGGTTTGTGACTGGTGGTTGGCCATGAGGACAATACCGCAATGCTCCCAGGGAGAGAATGCGGCAGGCACCGCGGTGGTCAGGCCGACAGCAGATGCCAATCCCGCGCTAACACCAGACTCCGTACTGAAGCCGGCAGCAGTCCAGTCAGTGGCATTTCAGGAAAGGCGCTGAGAGGAATGTCTGGTTAAGAATCCGGGAAAAGTCCAATGGAAATGAACTAATGCTCCTGAGGAGGGCAGCCATAATCCCTGTGCTCGAAAGTCACTCCCCCGCAAATCAACTTTAGCGGGAAGCTGAGACACTCCACAGAGAGCCACAGAGGCACCGGATCTTGAAAGGAAGAACCTTAAGAGCGATGGAGCGTAGAGGCCATGGGAGCCTTGTCAATTCTCTGGGAGTCAGGATTACACCGGCCAGTTGGCAGACCCTCTGCGCTAGTTCATAACCTCCAAGATAGGGGATAGAATGAAGGCTTGGAGGAGTGGCAAGACGACAACCGACATTCACCACAGGCAGGCCAGATCATCAAAATGCCCCAGAGTTGATGCAGGACGAATTATCTTTGATTCCCATGGTGTTGAGGGAAAGTCAACAAAAACCAGCATGCAAGTAGAGCAGGTTTCAATCATATGTTTCCAAATTGAACTTCATAGCAATGATGTCTAGTAGATGGGTGGACAGAGGGCATAATCAGTGGGTTTTTTAAAAATTGTTTTTAACTTGTTCTTCCACAGATCTTCAAAGTATGTTACCATACTAATTTCCACACTCATAAAACAACTGTTCACAATACATACATCAAGAACAATGCAATACTGTTTCATTGTGTTGGAACAGCAGCTATCAGATGCCATGTATTGTACACCTCCCTAAATAATGGGATCCAAAAGAACAGTATCTAAATCCTATGCAAATAAACAAAGAACTCCCACCCCCAGGGTAAACTGGATACACCACTCCCATTGCCAGGCATAATCAGTGATATTCATAGATATGTGATCCCAAGCCCAGGTGTGTTGCCCCTGTCCAGGTCCGGAGCAAATTTGTATCAAAGGTGGATTGGGGGGAGAACACCATCAAAATAGAGACTGGATTTCATAAAACCTGTGGAAAGAAAACAAAAAAAAGAGTTTGCAAGTACAAATGCACTTTTTCTAGCCATTTAGACATGTAACGATTGAATCCACATTCTTTTACATGTTTGTAAACTCTATGATAATCAGAGCACGTTTCATCTTGTTTTCTGCTTTGCTAGGCCAAATAAGCAATTTTCAAATATTTTTTGTCTTTTTTTGTTTTAGATCCAATTTCTAAAAGGCAATTATTGCCTGCCATGTTGAACATCATTCCCCCAACCAAAAGCAATTACCTCTGAAAGATAGTGAGTGAAACTGATGATGTCTGTCTCGTTTAGGAATGCCTTTTTAGGCCGAGCCTAGAGTCAGCATGCATGCGCTGCTCTGCGAGGCATGCTGTATTGCAGTATGTACCTGTAGCCCCGCCCGCTCTCCACCCATATTTGTTATTAGCTTGTGTCGTTGTCCTGTGTAAATGGTGGCTTCTGATTGGTTAATAGGTTTGTTAGTCCCTCCTTAGTACCGCCTTGTCTTCATTTGTAACCTATAGTATAAACAAAATGAGAGAGTAAAGGGATTTGATCCACCGGAGTGGACGGAACAATACTCCTGATCCCCTGGGATAGGTATTTTAATTAACAAAAGAAGGAGTACCACCTGAACAAAAGCTCACAGAGCGATTTCGGTGGGATGATTATTTTCAGAAAGAAGAGAGTCCTTCTTTGTTTTTTAATAACCCCTCACTCACCGACCTGGTCGGTGACATGCTTCATCATCGGGGCCACCTCGATGGCCGAGTGCCACCAAGGTGTGCTACAACACCTGAACTACAGTAGAGCTGGTATGTGAATGATGAGTGTAAGAAAAAGAAAGTAGGGGTGTTAAAAATTGTCCTGGTATGGCTTATTCTAGAAAAAAAATGTATTCTTAAGACTACTGGACAATGTTAAAATATGTGTGTCGATACAATAAAAGGTATGATTATGACCAAGTGTATCTGAAAGGTATGTGGAGGGTCTACATGTTTCAAACCGTAATTGGAATTACCGGTTTTTCTTCAGGACCAAAGCAAAGAAATGGGTGGTCAGGGTACACTAACACCCTGTATTCCCGGGAGACAGCAGCTGTCCGTGTAGGTACACGGAGGGGAGCCGCGGGCGTAGAAAAAAACGCCGCGTGAAGTCACCCCACGCTGTCGTTTCCGAAGGGGCATAATCTGTTCCCTTAGGAAGTTCCCGATTTCAATCCACCCCTACCAGAGCGTGTAGTGTGGTGTTGATGGAATTTTTTTCCGTCTCCTGGCACTGTATATAATTTTTTCACACTTAGAGCCTCACGGGAGGGTGCACCTTAGCGCGCGCACACCACCGGAGGACTTTTGATATAGGTCCTGAAGAAAGCTGAGCTATACGCACCATATACAGCTGAAAACTTGTCGACCAAATTTTACTTCTGATCTAGGATTCCGGTTCCTTAATTAAGAACCTTGGGAGTCCGTCCACTTTGTTTTTAACCAATGCGGGCTGGCCATTATTAAAAAAAATTCTAAAGGCACAACCTTTGCATTTTTTAATTGTTAATACACTTTTGCACTATCACAATTAGCCACTTCCTAATTTGGGCACTGTTGCACCCACCACATCCTGCTCCGCTGTAATCAGGCATCGTAGCACGCTGGGGAGGCATTCGGTCACCCCAGCGGGTACCCGATGATGAAGCATGTCACCAACTAGTGGTGAGTGAGGGTCCTTCTAAGAATTAAAGTTCTTCCCCTCCACCCACTATAGGGTGACCAGCAAGCGCCCTGACTCTCTTCCAGTTGAAGACAGTCGCTTGGGCCCCCTTAGGGACATTGAGACTGCTCCGCTGGGTACACTATACGCGTGTGAGTATTGATCACGCGTGTGGCACACAGCGGAATCTTTTTTACTATCACGTTTGTCACTTTTCTTTTGCACTTTTAGTCACTCCTTCGTTGTTTACAATATATATTACCGGGGTACAGGAGTGTCTATAGCCTACCTCTCTTGTTGATATTGAATACACTAACACCCTGCCATACCGTCATTCCTTTGTGCCTGAGTAACAAAATTCGCGTTACTCGGCAAAAAAACAAACAAAATTTATAACCCGGTGGTGGTTATCCTAGAATAAAGAGACCTGTGGAGACAAAAAGTATCAATCACAAGAAAACCCGTTACATGCCTGCAACGTAGTGAAGTGACGGAATCTCCTGTCTTCATACTTCATGATTCATCCCACACTGAGTTAATGCAAACTAGTACAGTGCATTAATATTAGGGTGTGAAGTGCTGCTCAAATATATCAGAGTTGAATTTTGGCGCAAATCAGCCAGATTGGCTTCCTAGCACATCTATCAATGGTAGTGTGCTTGGTGAAAATGATCATTTTATCAATCACACGCATCCAAAAACTATAGGTGCGTGACTATGCCGCAATCACAACATTCTAGGTGAAAGGCATAACGACGTGAATTTATTACCTCATGATTCAACACAGGACAGTACACAGACAAACACAACAGTGAACACACAGTAGAAAGGCTTACTCCTAATGAGGGCTCATTGGGCAGCACGGGATTTAGAGGGAAGGGAGGCCTGTTTTCGAAGACATATTCTGCAAGGCAAAATGAAAGAGGCGAGGCTGGTTACCTCGATGGGTATTCGAAAAGTTCGAGTAATGAAACGGAGGGCTACATGTTTCCTCATAGTGCGGGGAGTATCTACTTACAGTTTTCGCAGGTCTCGTAAGGCATTGTACCTATTGTGCCCCTCCCTGCACCCGTAATGAGAGCAGGCGCTACGCCGGCAATAAGACGGCCGCCATTGCGGTTGCGGTGGGCGTGGTGGACCAGACGTAATGATGTCACACAGAGCCTAAGGGCCTCATACGGAAGCCCCACTGGTGCAGTCCGTGAAGTTGCCATGGAAACGCCGCAGTCAATACAACAACAGCAAAGCGGCGTCACTAAGATCTAGAGTATTAAGCACTATGGGGCAATGAAGTGCATGTGGACTGAGGTCTGTGCTCCTTGTCGATGATTATCGGAAGTGATACTAGGTATTGCAGAGGAACCCTCACTTAGGGGCTGGCATAAGGAACATTGCGCGTAGGGCTGGGCTAATGTCAATAGAAGAGGGAGGACTGGTGGTATGTGATATTAAAATACAGTCACACGGGGAAGTAGTAGGACAGCAGACTTTTGACCTATCCATGATAGCCATGGTGTATGATAAACCTCGGTGCAGGGCTATATTACATATAAAGAAGGAATTTACAAAACATTAGCCCCCTGTATGGTATCAATCGCTGGGCTAATGTCAGTGCGTAGCTGTTAACGGTACATGGGGACAGAGGTCAGTGCTCCGTGTCGGTGATTATCGGAAGTGATACTAGGTATTGCAGAGGAGCCCTCACTTAGGGGCTGGCATAAGGAACATTGCGCGTAGCGCTGGGCTAATGTCAATAGAAGAGGGAGGACTGGTGGTATGTGATATTAAAATACAATCACAAGGGGAGCAGACTTTAGACCTATCCATGATAGCCACGGGGTATGGTAAACCTCGGTGCAGGGCTATATTACATATGGAGGAGAGGGAGGAAATTACAAAACATTTGCCCACTGTATGGTATCATTCAGACCATTGATATGTGTAGATAGTCTATAGACCCATCTTTGTTCTTTCTCATATAGACGTTTCTGTAGGTTTGGCCCAGGAGGTAGTTGTTCAATGATAGTCCATATCATGTCATTGGGTGTATGATTCTTCTCTACAAAATGGTCCGTCAGTCTGGTTGCACTTTTTTTGCAGCGGATGGTGCTGCGGTGTTCGCAGATTCGTTGCTTAATCTTACGGGTAGTCATTCCTACATATTGTTTTTTGCAAATACATTCAATCAAATAAATCACATTATTGCTGTTGCAGTTCGTGTGAGCAATTTGCCTCCATACTTTTCCTGGTTCGAGGTCTAGTGTTTTTGTGTTTCTCGTCAGGTGGCAGATGCAGCAGTTTCCACAGCGATAATGTCCAGTAACATTGGGCAGGCCCCAGATCCTAGTGATCGATTGATTGACAGAAACAGTCTTTGTTTTGGGCCTGGTTTTTACCAGGGTGTCCTTTAGACAGTGAGATTTCTTGAAGGAAAAAAGGGGTTTCTCCCAGTGTAGGTTTCCAGAGTTAATGATCGCCCAATGTTTGTTTATGCTCCTTGTTACCTGATTGGATACTGCGTTATATGTGGTTACGCATGTCAATGGTATAGAGTTGTTGGCATTCGTTCTTTGTTCAAGGAGTGCCTCCCTAGGCTGATTCCTGGCCCTCTTTTGACATTTATTTACAATCTTGTTTGGGAGACACGAACTCACTACAAACCAACTGCAAAAAACAATCTATTAAGGTTTGAGAGTTTCCACCCTCGCCCACTCAGGGAAAACCTGCCTTATGGACAATTCCTGAGACTAAGAAGGAACTGTAGTAAACTATCTGAATACAAGGAACAAGCTAATGAATTATCGGAGAAACTGCGAAAACGTGGATACCCAAACAAGATTGTAAATAAATGTCAAAAGAGGGCCAGGAATCAGCCTAGGGAGGCACTCCTTGAACAAAGAACAAATGCCAACAACTCTATACCATTGACATGCGTAACCACATATAACGCAGTATCCAATCAGGTAACAAGGAGCATAAACAAACATTGGGCGATCATTAACTCTGGAAACCTACACTGGGAGAAACCCCTTTTTTCCTTCAAGAAATCTCACAGTCTAAAGGACACCCTGGTAAAAACCAGGCCCAAAACAAAGACTGTTTCTGTCAATCAATCGATCACTAGGATCTGGGGCCTGCCCAATGTTACTGGACATTATCGCTGTGGAAACTGCTGCATCTGCCACCTGACGAGAAACACAAAAACACTAGACCTCGAACCAGGAAAAGTATGGAGGCAAATTGCTCACACGAACTGCAACAGCAATAATGTGATTTATTTGATTGAATGTATTTGCAAAAAACAATATGTAGGAATGACTACCCGTAAGATTAAGCAACGAATCTGCGAACACCGCAGCACCATCCGCTGCAAAAAAAGTGCAACCAGACTGACGGACCATTTTGTAGAGAAGAATCATACACCCAATGACATGATATGGACTATCATTGAACAACTACCTCCTGGGCCAAACCTACAGAAACGTCTATATGAGAAAGAACAAAGATGAGTCTATAGACTATCTACACATATCAATGGTCTGAATGATACCATACAGTGGGCAAATGTTTTGTAATTTCCTCCCTCTCCTCCATATGTAATATAGCCCTGCACCGAGGTTTACCATACCCCGTGGCTATCATGGATAGGTCTAAAGTCTGCTCCCCTTGTGATTGTATTTTAATATCACATACCACCAGTCCTCCCTCTTCTATTGACATTAGCCCAGCGCTACGCGCAATGTTCCTTATGCCAGCCCCTAAGTGAGGGCTCCTCTGCAATACCTAGTATCACTTCCGATAATCACCGACACGGAGCACTGACCTCTGTCCCCATGTACCGTTAACAGCTACGCACTGACATTAGCCCAGCGATTGATACCATACAGGGGGCTAATGTTTTGTAAATTCCTTCTTTATATGTAATATAGCCCTGCACCGAGGTTTATCATACACCATGGCTATCATGGATAGGTCAAAAGTCTGCTGTCCTACTACTTCCCCGTGTGACTGTATTTTAATATCACATACCACCAGTCCTCCCTCTTCTATTGACATTAGCCCAGCCCTACGCGCAATGTTCCTTATGCCAGCCCCTAAGAGAGGGTTCCTCTGCAATACCTAGTATCACTTCCGATAATCATCGACAAGGAGCACAGACCTCAGTCCACATGCACTTCATTGCCCCATAGTGCTTAATACTCTAGATCTTAGTGACGCCGCTTTGCTGTTGTTGTATTGACGGCGGCGTTTCCATGGCAACTTCACGGACTGCACCAGTGGGGCTTCCGTATGAGGCCCTTAGGCTCTGCGTGACGTCATTACGTCTGGTCCACCACGCCCACCACAACCGCAATGGCGGCCGTCGTATTGCCGGCGTAGCGCCTGCTCTCATTACGGGCGCAGGGAGGGGCACAATGGGTACAATGCCTTACGAGACCTGCGAAAACTGTAAGTAGATACTCCCCGCACTATGAGGAAACGTGTAGCCCTCCGTTTCATTACTCAAACTTTTCGAATACCCATCGAGGTAACCAGCCTCGCCTCTTTCATTTTGCCTTGCAGAATATGTCTTCGAAAACAGGCCTCCCTTCCCTCTAAATCCCGTGCTGCCCAATGAGCCCTCATTAGGAGTAAGCCTTTCTACTGTGTGTTCACTGTTGTGTTTGTCTGTGTACTGTCCTGTGTTGAATCATGAGGTAATAAATTCACGTCGTTATGCCTTTCACCTAGAATGTTGTGATTGCGGCATAGTCACGCACCTATAGTTTTTGGATGCGTGTGATTGATAAAATGATCATTTTCACCAAGCACACTACCATTGATAGGTGTGCTAGGAAGCCAATCCGGCTGATTTGCGCCAAAATTCAACTCTGATATATTTGAGCAGCACTTCACACCCTAATATTAATGCACTGTACTAGTTCGCATTAGTGAGGGGTTATTAAAAAACAAAGAAGGACTCTCTTCTTTCTGAAAATAATCATCCCGCCGAAATCGCTCTGTGAGCTTTTGTTCAGGTGGTACTCCTTCTTTTGTTAATTAAAATTCATTTGTAACCTCCCACGAGGACTGGCCCTTTTACTTCGGTTGTTACATGTTTGCTTTAATTAGAGCCTGATAGCACTAATTTCTTAATTGTCTTTCTTCTGCCTGCCAGGGCAGGCAGGACACACTCGCGCTCTCTTTTTCCCACAACGTTTTTTTAAATTTAAGCAGCACGGTCACCTCAGATGGGGTAATGGCGGACGTGTTTTTCTTTTACCTCGACGGGCTTATTTGTTACAGTGGATTGTCACCTGTCCATTGATGTCACCACGGCTGTAGGACTTTAAACATATAATTGGTCATATTTCGAGCAACTGTGTACTGTTTCTCTGAGGTAGTTTATGATGTTCACTAGGGACCTCTAGGAGCAGCTTGTTGTACTGCACCTAGACATGCAGTGCTGGTGCCTTGCTTACTTGGGATCTCTAGGAGCAGCTGGCGGTACTGCACCTAGACATGCAGTGCTGGTGCCTTGCGTACTAGGGACCTCTAGGAGCAGCTGGCGGTACTGCACCTAGACATGCAGTGCTGGTGCCTTGCTTACTAGGGACCTCTAGGAGCAGCTGGCGGCACTGCACCTAGGCATGCAGGGTTGGTGCCTTGCTTACTAGGGACCTCTAGGAGCAGCTTGTTGTACTGCACCTAGACATGCAGTGCTGGTGCCTTGCGTACTAGGGACCTCTAGGAGCAGCTGGCGGCACTGCACCTAGGCATGCAGGGTTGGTGCCTTGCTTACTAGGGACCTCTAGGAGCAGCTTGTTGTACTGCACCTAGACATGCAGGGCTGGTGCCTTGCTTACTAGGGACCTCTAGGAGCAGCTTGTTGTACTGCACCTAGACATGCAGTGCTGGTGCCTTGCTTACTAGGGACTTCTAGGAGCAGCTTGTTGTACTGCACCTAGACATGCAGTGCTGGTGCCTTGCTTACTAGGGACCTCTAGGAGCAGCTGGCGGTACTGCACCTAGGCATGCAGTGCTGGTGCCTTGCTTACTAGGGACCTCTAGGAGCAGCTTGTTGTACTGCACCTAGACATGCAGTGCTGGTGCCTTGCTTACTAGGGACTTCTAGGAGCAGCTTGTTGTACTGCACCTAGACATGCAGTGCTGGTGCCTTGCTTACTAGGGACCTCTAGGAGCAGCTGGCGGTACTGCACCTAGGCATGCAGTGCTGGTGCCTTGCTTACTAGGGACCTCTAGGAGCAGCTTGTTGTACTGCACCTAGACATGCAGTGCTGGTGCCTTGCGTACTAGGGACCTCTAGGAGCAGCTGGCGGTACTGCACCTAGGCATGCAGGGTTGGTGCCTTGCTTACTAGGGACCTCTAGGAGCAGCTTGTTGTACTGCACCTAGACATGCAGTGCTGGTGCCTTGCTTACTAGGGACTTCTAGGAGCACCTTCCGGTACTGCACCTAGGCATGCAGGGCTGGTGCCTTGCTTACTAGGGACCTCTAGGAGCAGCTGGCGGTACTGCACCTAGGCATGCAGGGCTGGTGCCTTGCTTACTAGGGACCTCTAGGAGCAGCTTGTTGTACTGCACCTAGACATGCAGTGCTGGTGCCTTGCTTACTAGGGACCTCTAGGAGAAGCTGGCGGTACTGCACCTAGGCATGCAGGGTTGGTGCCTTGCTTACTAGGGACCTCTAGGAGCAGCTTGTTGTACTGCACCTAGACATGCAGTGCTGGTGCCTTGCTCACTAGGGACCTCTAGGAGCAGCTTGTTGTACTGCACCTAGACATGCAGTGCTGGTGCCCTGCTCACTTGGGACCTCTAGGAGCAGCTTGTTGTACTGCACCTAGACATGCAGGGCTGGTGCCTTGCTTACTAGGGACCTCTAGGAGCAGCTGGCGGTACTGCACCTAGACATGCAGGGCTGGTGCCCTGCTCACTTGGGACCTCTAGGAGCAGCTGGCGGTACTGCACCTAGACATGCAGGGCTGGTGCCCTGCTCACTTGGGACCTCTAGGAGCAGCTTGTTGTACTGCACCTAGACATGCAGGGCTGGTGCCTTGCTTACTAGGGACCTCTAGGAGCAGCTGGCGGTACTGCACCTAGGCATGCAGGGTTGGTGCCTTGCTTACTAGGGACCTCTAGGAGCAGCTGGCGGTACTGCACCTAGGCATGCAGGGCTGGTGCCTTGCTTACTAGGGACCTCTAGGAGCAGCTTGTTGTACTGCACCTAGACATGCAGTGCTGGTGCCTTGCTTACTAGGGACCTCTAGGAGCAGCTTGTTGTACTGCACCTAGACATGCAGTGCTGGTGCCTTGCTTACTAGGGACCTCTAGGAGCAGCTTGTTGTACTGCACCTAGACATGCAGTGCTGGTGCCTTGCTTACTAGGGACCTCTAGGAGCAGCTTGTTGTACTGCACCTAGACATGCAGTGCTGGTGCCTTGCTTACTAGGGACTTCTAGGAGCAGCTTGTTGTACTGCACCTAGACATGCAGTGCTGGTGCCTTGCTTACTAGGGACTTCTAGGAGCAGCTTGTTGTACTGCACCTAGGCATGCAGGGCTGGTGCCTTGCTTACTAGGGACCTCTAGGAGCAGCTTGTTGTACTGCACCTAGACATGCAGGGCTGGTGCCTTGCTTACTAGGGACCTCTAGGAGCAGCTTGTTGTACTGCACCTAGACATGCAGTGCTGGTGCCTTGCTTACTAGGGACTTCTAGGAGCAGCTTGTTGTACTGCACCTAGACATGCAGTGCTGGTGCCTTGCTTACTAGGGACTTCTAGGAGCAGCTTGTTGTACTGCACCTAGGCATGCAGGGCTGGTGCCTTGCTTACTAGGGACCTCTAGGAGCAGCTTGTTGTACTGCACCTAGACATGCAGGGCTGGTGCCTTGCTTACTAGGGACCTCTAGGAGCAGCTTGTTGTACTGCACCTAGACATGCAGTGCTGGTGCCTTGCTTACTTGGGATCTCTAGGAGCAGCTGGCGGTACTGCACCTAGACATGCAGTGCTGGTGCCTTGCGTACTAGGGACCTCTAGGAGCAGCTGGCGGTACTGCACCTAGACATGCAGTGCTGGTGCCTTGCTTACTAGGGACCTCTAGGAGCAGCTGGCGGTACTGCACCTAGGCATGCAGGGTTGGTGCCTTGCGTACTAGGGACCTCTAGGAGCAGCTGGCGGCACTGCACCTAGGCATGCAGGGTTGGTGCCTTGCTTACTAGGGACCTCTAGGAGCAGCTTGTTGTACTGCACCTAGACATGCAGGGCTGGTGCCTTGCTTACTAGGGACCTCTAGGAGCAGCTTGTTGTACTGCACCTAGACATGCAGTGCTGGTGCCTTGCTTACTAGGGACTTCTAGGAGCAGCTTGTTGTACTGCACCTAGACATGCAGTGCTGGTGCCTTGCTTACTAGGGACCTCTAGGAGCAGCTGGCGGTACTGCACCTAGGCATGCAGTGCTGGTGCCTTGCTTACTAGGGACCTCTAGGAGCAGCTTGTTGTACTGCACCTAGACATGCAGTGCTGGTGCCTTGCTTACTAGGGACTTCTAGGAGCAGCTTGTTGTACTGCACCTAGACATGCAGTGCTGGTGCCTTGCTTACTAGGGACCTCTAGGAGCAGCTGGCGGTACTGCACCTAGGCATGCAGTGCTGGTGCCTTGCTTACTAGGGACCTCTAGGAGCAGCTTGTTGTACTGCACCTAGACATGCAGTGCTGGTGCCTTGCGTACTAGGGACCTCTAGGAGCAGCTGGCGGTACTGCACCTAGGCATGCAGGGTTGGTGCCTTGCTTACTAGGGACCTCTAGGAGCAGCTTGTTGTACTGCACCTAGACATGCAGTGCTGGTGCCTTGCTTACTAGGGACTTCTAGGAGCACCTTCCGGTACTGCACCTAGGCATGCAGGGCTGGTGCCTTGCTTACTAGGGACCTCTAGGAGCAGCTGGCGGTACTGCACCTAGGCATGCAGGGCTGGTGCCTTGCTTACTAGGGACCTCTAGGAGCAGCTTGTTGTACTGCACCTAGACATGCAGTGCTGGTGCCTTGCTTACTAGGGACCTCTAGGAGCAGCTGGCGGTACTGCACCTAGGCATGCAGGGTTGGTGCCTTGCTTACTAGGGACCTCTAGGAGCAGCTTGTTGTACTGCACCTAGACATGCAGTGCTGGTGCCTTGCTCACTAGGGACCTCTAGGAGCAGCTTGTTGTACTGCACCTAGACATGCAGTGCTGGTGCCCTGCTCACTTGGGACCTCTAGGAGCAGCTTGTTGTACTGCACCTAGACATGCAGGGCTGGTGCCTTGCTTACTAGGGACCTCTAGGAGCAGCTGGCGGTACTGCACCTAGACATGCAGGGCTGGTGCCCTGCTCACTTGGGACCTCTAGGAGCAGCTGGCGGTACTGCACCTAGACATGCAGGGCTGGTGCCCTGCTCACTTGGGACCTCTAGGAGCAGCTTGTTGTACTGCACCTAGACATGCAGGGCTGGTGCCTTGCTTACTAGGGACCTCTAGGAGCAGCTGGCGGTACTGCACCTAGGCATGCAGGGTTGGTGCCTTGCTTACTAGGGACCTCTAGGAGCAGCTGGCGGTACTGCACCTAGGCATGCAGGGCTGGTGCCTTGCTTACTAGGGACCTCTAGGAGCAGCTTGTTGTACTGCACCTAGACATGCAGTGCTGGTGCCTTGCTTACTAGGGACCTCTAGGAGCAGCTTGTTGTACTGCACCTAGACATGCAGTGCTGGTGCCTTGCTTACTAGGGACCTCTAGGAGCAGCTTGTTGTACTGCACCTAGACATGCAGTGCTGGTGCCTTGCTTACTAGGGACCTCTAGGAGCAGCTTGTTGTACTGCACCTAGACATGCAGTGCTGGTGCCTTGCTTACTAGGGACTTCTAGGAGCAGCTTGTTGTACTGCACCTAGACATGCAGTGCTGGTGCCTTGCTTACTAGGGACTTCTAGGAGCAGCTTGTTGTACTGCACCTAGGCATGCAGGGCTGGTGCCTTGCTTACTAGGGACCTCTAGGAGCAGCTTGTTGTACTGCACCTAGACATGCAGGGCTGGTGCCTTGCTTACTAGGGACCTCTAGGAGCAGCTTGTTGTACTGCACCTAGACATGCAGTGCTGGTGCCTTGCTTACTAGGGACCTCTAGGAGCAGCTTGTTGTACTGCACCTAGACATGCAGTGCTGGTGCCTTGCTTACTAGGGACTTCTAGGAGCAGCTTGTTGTACTGCACCTAGACATGCAGTGCTGGTGCCTTGCTTACTAGGGACTTCTAGGAGCAGCTTGTTGTACTGCACCTAGACATGCAGTGCTGGTGCCTTGCTTACTAGGGACTTCTAGGAGCAGCTTGTTGTACTGCACCTAGACATGCAGGGCTGGTGCCTTGCTTACTAGGGACCTCTAGGAGCAGCTTGTTGTACTGCACCTAGACATGCAGTGCTGGTGCCTTGCTTACTAGGGACCTCTAGGAGCAGCTTGTTGTACTGCACCTAGACATGCAGTGCTGGTGCCTTGCTTACTAGGGACCTCTAGGAGCAGCTGGCGGTACTGCACCTAGGCATGCAGGGCTGGTGCCTTGCTTACTAGGGACCTCTAGGAGCAGCTTGTTGTACGGCACCTAGACATGCAGTGCTGGTGCCTTACTTACTAGGGACTTCTAGGAGCAGCTTGTTGTACTGCACCTAGACATGCAGTGCTGGTGCCTTGCTTACTAGGGACCTCTAGGAGCAGCTGGCGGTACTGCACCTAGGCATGCAGGGCTGGTGCCTTGCTTACTAGGGACCTCTAGGAGCAGCTTGTTGTACTGCACCTAGACATGCAGTGCTGGTGCCTTGCTTACTAGGGACTTCTAGGAGCAGCTTGTTGTACTGCACCTAGACATGCAGTGCTGGTGCCTTGCTTACTAGGGACTTCTAGGAGCAGCTTGTTGTACTGCACCTAGACATGCAGTGCTGGTGCCTTGCTTACTAGGGACCTCTAGGAGCAGCTGGCGGTACTGCACCTAGGCATGCAGGGCTGGTGCCTTGCTTACTAGGGACCTCTAGGAGCAGCTTGTTGTACTGCACCGAGACATGCAGTGCTGGTGCCTTGCTTACTAGGGACTTCTAGGAGCAGCTTGTTGTACTGCACCTAGACATGCAGTGCTGGTGCCTTGCTTACTAGGGACTTCTAGGAGCAGCTTGTTGTACTGCACCTAGACATGCAGTGCTGGTGCCTTGCTTACTAGGGACCTCTAGGAGCAGCTTGTTGTACTGCACCTAGACATGCAGTGCTGGTGCCTTGCTTACTAGGGACTTCTAGGAGCAGCTTGTTGTACTGCACCTAGACATGCAGTGCTGGTGCCTTGCTTACTAGGGACCTCTAGGAGCAGCTTGTTGTACTGCACCTAGACATGCAGTGCTGGTGCCTTGCTTACTAGGGACCTCTAGGAGCAGCTGGCGGTACTGCACCTAGGCATGCAGGGTTGGTGCCTTGCTTACTAGGGACCTCTAGGAGCAGCTGGCGGTACTGCACCTAGGCATGCAGGGCTGGTGCCTTGCTTACTAGGGACCTCTAGGAGCAGCTTGTTGTACTGCACCTAGACATGCAGTGCTGGTGCCTTGCTTAGTAGGGACCTCTAGGAGCAGCTTGTTGTACTGCACCTAGACATGCAGTGCTGGTGCCCTGCTCACTTGGGACCTCTAGGAGCAGCTTGTTGTACTGCACCTAGACATGCAGGGCTGGTGCCTTGCGTACTAGGGACCTCTAGGAGCAGCTTGTTGTACTGCACCTAGGCATGCAGGGCTGGTGCCCTGCTCACTTGGGACCTCTAGGAGCAGCTTGTTGTACTGCACCTACACATGCAGTGCTGGTGCCCTGCTCACTTGGGACCTCTAGGAGCAGCTTGTTGTACTGCACCTAGACATGCAGTGCTGGTGCCTTGCTTACTAGGGACCTCTAGGAGCAGCTGGCGGTACTGCACCTAGGCATGCAGGGCTGGTGCCTTGCTTAGTAGGGACCTCTAGGAGCAGCTTGTTGTACTGCACCTAGACATGCAGTGCTGGTGCCTTGCTCACTTGGGACCTCTAGGAGCAGCTTGTTGTACTGCACCTAGACATGCAGTGCTGGTGCCTTGCGTACTAGGGACCTCTAGGAGCAGCTTGTTGTACTGCACCTAGGCATGCAGGGCTGGTGCCTTGCGTACTAGGGACCTCTAGGAGCAGCTTGTTGTACTGCACCTAGGCATGCAGGGCTGGTGCCCTGCTCACTTGGGACCTCTAGGAGCAGCTTGTTGTACTGCACCTACACATGCAGTGCTGGTGCCCTGCTCACTTGGGACCTCTAGGAGCAGCTTGTTGTACTGCACCTAGACATGCAGTGCTGGTGCCTTGCTTACTAGGGACCTCTAGGAGCAGCTGGCGGTACTGCACCTAGGCATGCAGGGCTGGTGCCTTGCTTAGTAGGGACCTCTAGGAGCAGCTTGTTGTACTGCACCTAGACATGCAGTGCTGGTGCCTTGCTCACTTGGGACCTCTAGGAGCAGCTTGTTGTACTGCACCTAGACATGCAGTGCTGGTGCCCTGCTCACTTGGGACCTCTAGGAGCAGCTTGTTGTACTGCACCTAGACATGCAGTGCTGGTGCCTTGCTCACTTGGGACCTCTAGGAGCAGCTTGTTGTACTGCACCTAGACATGCAGTGCTGGTGCCCTGCTCACTTGGGACCTCTAGGAGCAGCTTGTTGTACTGCACCTAGACATGCAGGGCTGGTGCCTTGCTTACTAGGGACCTCTAGGAGCAGCTTGTTGTACTGCACCTAGACATGCAGGGCTGGTGCCTTGCTTACTAGGGACCTCTAGGAGCAGCTTGTTGTACTGCACCTAGACATGCAGTGCTGGTGCCTTGCTTACTAGGGACTTCTAGGAGCAGCTTGTTGTACTGCACCTAGACATGCAGTGCTGGTGCCTTGCTCACTTGGGACCTCTAGGAGCAGCTGGCGGTACTGCACCTAGACATGCAGTGCTGGTGCCCTGCTCACTTGGGACCTCTAGGAGCAGCTGGCGGTACTGCACCTAGACATGCAGGGCTGGTGCCCTGCTCACTTGGGACCTCTAGGAGCAGCTTGTTGTACTGCACCTAGACATGCAGGGCTGGTGCCTTGCTTACTAGGGACCTCTAGGAGCAGCTGGCGGTACTGCACCGAGACATGCAGTGCTGGTGCCTTGCTCACTTGGGACCTCTAGGAGCAGCTGGCGGTACTGCACCTAGACATGCAGTGCTGGTGCCCTGCTCACTTGGGACCTCTAGGAGCAGCTGGCGGTACTGCACCTAGACATGCAGGGCTGGTGCCCTGCTCACTTGGGACCTCTAGGAGCAGCTGGCGGTACTGCACCTAGACATGCAGGGCTGGTGCCCTGCTCACTTGGGACCTCTAGGAGCAGCTTGTTGTACTGCACCTAGACATGCAGGGCTGGTGCCTTGCTTACTAGGGACCTCTAGGAGCAGCTGGCGGTACTGCACCTAGGCATGCAGGGCTGGTGCCTTGCTTACTAGGGACCTCTAGGAGCAGCTTGTTGTACTGCACCTAGGCATGCAGGGCTGGTGCCCTGCTCACTTGGGACCTCTAGGAGCACCTTCCGGTACTGCACTGAGACATCGTGCTGCACTGAGACATTGTGTCTCACTGCGCAAGCATTGGCAATGCACTAGGTCTTGCATTACTGAAAGTATCAGCTATTGGCGTTGCATTATTATTTGAAACGCCAATACCTCAAACTCAGTAAATCGAGACCTATTTTATTGCAAATGCTTGTTTTACAAGTGATGCCTAGTGCTGGCCCACAGATTCTAGATACACACCAGATACAAATCAGCCTTGAGTCCGGTGCTCAACATTATTTGCTGCTAAAAAAGTGTGAGTTAGTTTCTTGTTGAAAATGTTCTTACCCCACAAATTCTGCATGTGTCTGTTTATCGGTAAAAAAACATTTTTTGATAAAGCAGGGCCACTGGCGTTTCTGCAGCCAAGGCGTTTTCTGCATTATAATGGATTTGCTGTATTCCCCATTTAATGCATTATCTACTGCATAATATCCAGAATTTAACAACAAAAAAATGTTTCTAGCTCAAGCTGATCAAAAGTTACTAAAATGTAAGACGTGTTCCCCAAAATTGACTGATATTCTTTTGTTTGCTCTGTTTGCTTATTGTTGTATTTAGTAGTTAAAGTAGTACTAATAAGGAGGAATGTATGTCATTACCACGCATGCTTTTACAATGCATGCCTTTACAACGCAACTTTCACAACGCAAGTCGTTACAACGACTTGCGTTGGGGGGTGCTGGATAGTGAATAGTTTAATTTACTATTCCAACTCCAGTCCCCGTGGATAGTAGGGAAGGTTTTGGATAGTAAATTAACTATTCCCTATCCTAGAGCGCCCCCCAGCGCAAGTCGCTGTAACGACTTGCGTTGTAAAAGTTGCGTGGTAAAGGTACTGCATTGTAAAAGTTGCGTTGTAAACGCTGTTCCCCAATAAGGAGTAATCATTGCTTAGGCAGTGGTATGAGTAAAAATATAAAATAATGAAGTAATGCTACCACAAAATGTGCTGCATTACACTACACAATTTGCCTTTTCATGCCGCGTACTTAAATCATCTCCACTGAATAATTTCCTCCTCGCCAGCCGCATAATTCCAGCAGAGGACTGCGGGCCTGATTCACAAGGGTAAACTTTGACATTTTTGCGAACATAAAGATAGTACTCGCAAATGCCCTTTGTGAATTCCCAAAGTCGTAAACTTAGACATTTGGTCTGAATTTACAAGTCCTAAACGTAGGTGTTTGGTCTTAGTTTAGACCAAATGTCTGAGCTTACCTTTTTGAATCGGGCCATATATGTTCTGTAGATGACCCTTATACCGCACATTACAATAGACGCTATTTAAAATTATTTTAATTTAATTTCCTCAGAAAAACAGAGTTTCCTTTGACCTACTTTGGGAATGAATTGCTAACTTGTTACAGACAGCATTTCACAACAGCCTTATTTCTCTTCACTTGTCGCTTTTTTAGGCCCAGAATAAAAGGTGCAAATGTAAACACTGGTTCAAGGAAAATAGCTCCTTCACTCCTTAGGAGGGATAATTGCCTTTGTGTGATTTTCGTTTCTCATTGTCTAGAAGCCTGCCTCTCTCGCTGTTTGGCAGCCTGCTTATTGTGAATTCTCTGCAGGGTCAGGCGGTTTCTGATGAGTAACCATTAGTTTGTGTTTGCCCTTTTTGTACAAATCAGAAAGGTGACTAAATGCTCTCTGTGGGATACACCTGGACCAACTTCAGGCTCGAGGATTCCAGCAATTCTTCATGTCCTTGAAACAAACAAACACAGGAAGGATGCATTCACATCATCCGGGTACCAGAGGCCACATCACACAGGAATCCGAGGCCACATCACACATCATCCAGACATCAGAGGTCCCATCATACAGGCATCAGAGCCCACCCAAACAAGTATCAGAGGTCACATCACACACTATCCAGGTAACATAGGCCACATCACACGTCATCCAGGTTTAAGAGGCCACATCACCCAGGCATTCGAGGCCACGTCACACATCAACCAGGTATCTGAGGCCACATCCCACCCGTTCAGCATCAGAGGTCTGATCGCCCAGGCATCAGAGGCCACATCACCCAAGTATCAGAGGCCATATCACGCATGATCCAGGTAACAGAGGCCACATCACACATCATCCAGGTATTATGACTGCTTCAGCCTGGAATCAGAAGCCACCTCACACATCAACTAGGTATCAAAGGCCACAACCCATCAGACATCAGAGGCTTGATCACCCAGGCATCAGATGACACATCGCCCTAGCTTCAGAGGCCACATCACACATCATCCAGGCTTCAGAGGCCACATGAGCCAGGCTATAGAGGCCACATCACACATCATCCAGGCTTCAGAGGCCACATGAGCCAGGCTATAGAGGCCACATCACACATCATCCAGGCTTCAGAGGCCACATGAGCCAGGCTATAGAGGCCACATCACACATCATCCAGGCTTCAGAGGCCACATGAGCCAGGCTATAGAGGCCACATCACACATCATCCAGGCTTCAGAGGCCACATGAGCCAGGCTATAGAGGCCACATCACACATCATCCAGGCTTCAGAGGCCACAAGAGCCAGGCTATAGAGGCCACATCACACATCATCCAGGCTTCAGAGGCCACAAGAGCCAGGCTATAGAGGCCACATCACACATCATCCAGGCTTCAGAGGCCACATGAGCCAGGCTATAGAGGCCACATCACACATCATCCAGGCTTCAGAGGCCACAAGAGCCAGGCTATAGAGGCCACATCACACATCATCCAGGCTTCAGAGGCCACATGAGCCAGGCTATAGAGGCCACATCACACATCATCCAGGTTTAAGAGGCCACATCACCCAGGTATCTGAGGCCACATCCCACCCGTTCAGCATCAGAGGTCTGATCGCCCAGGCATCAGAGGCCACATCACCCAAGTATCAGAGGACATATCACGCATGATCCAGGTAACAGAGGCCACATCACACATCATCCAGGCATCATGACTGCTTCAGCCTGGAATCAGAAGCCACCTCACACATCAACTAGGTATCAAAGGCCACAACCCATCAGACATCAGAGGCTTGATCACCCAGGCATCAGATGACACATGAGCCAGGCTATAGAGGCCACATCACACATCATCCAGGCTTCAGAGGCCACATGAGCCAGGCTATAGAGGCCACATCACACATCATCCAGGCTTCAGAGGCCACATGAGCCAGGCTATAGAGGCCACATCACACATCATCCAGGCTTCAGAGGCCACAAGAGCCAGGCTATAGAGGCCACATCACACATCATCCAGGCTTCAGAGGCCACAAGAGCCAGGCTATAGAGGCCACATCACACATCATCCAGGCTTCAGAGGCCACATGAGCCAGGCTATAGAGGCCACATCACACATCATCCAGGCTTCAGAGGCCACAAGAGCCAGGCTATAGAGGCCACATCACACATCATCCAGGCTTCAGAGGCCACATGAGCCAGGCTATAGAGGCCACATCACACATCATCCAGGCTTCAGAGGCCACAAGAGCCAGGCTATAGAGGCCACATCACACATCATCCAGGCTTCAGAGGCCACAAGAGCCAGGCTATAGAGGCCACATCACACATCATCCAGGCTTCAGAGGCCACAAGAGCCAGGCTATAGAGGCCACATCACACATCATCCAGGCTTCAGAGGCCACATGAGCCAGGCTATAGAGGCCACATCACACATCATCCAGGTTTAAGAGGCTACATCACCCTGGCATTCGACGCCACGTCACACATCAACGAGGCATCTGAGGCCACATCCCACCCGTCCAGCATCAGAGGCTTGATCACCCAGGCATCAGAGGCCACGTCACCCAGGCATCTGAGGTCACATCATCCAAGTATCAGAGGCCACATCACGCCTGATCCAGGTAACAGAGGCCACATCACACATCATCCAGGCATCATGACTGCTTCACCCTGGAATCAGAGGTCACATCACACATCTTCTAGGCATCATAGGCCACATCCCCACATCCCATCTCATACAGGCATCAGAGGACACATCACACATCACCAAAGCATTAGGGGCCAAATCCTTTAGGCAGAGGAGGCCACATTACACGTGATCCAGACATTAGAGGCCACATCATCCACTCATCAGCAGACCCACCACAAATTATCCAGGCATCACAGGTCGCATCACCCATCATCCAGGCGGCAGAGGCCACAACACCAAGGCACCAGAGACCGCATCGTAGAGCGTACTTTGGTTGAGACAGACCTCCTACAATTAGAGGTGTGCCTTTGGGACTGGTCCCTAGGTCGAAGGTAAACGGAGCCAGCGCTCGATTTTTGGGATTGGCCTTGGTTCTGGCCAGGGGGACTCTTGCCATGCACTGGGGATCGCCCAAGCGCCCCCTCCATTGTAAGTGGAAGAGTGAGCTGGAGATGTGGGTGCTGGCAGAGGAGTGCGCACCACGCGATGAGGAACGGCGAGGTTTAAGGAGAACACTTAGTTTAGGCTATTATTCGGACTTTGCCCCAGTGTGTCTAAAAGATGGCTCAAGCCTCCTATTAATGAGGGCAGGTATCTCAACAAGGGTCGATCTGATGGCAACCGAGGGGCAGCATCCCTGGGAAGCAAACGTTGGTAATTACCTGTCCAGGTTTAAATTTATCTAGCTGTCCTCCTGGTTTGCGGCCTCATAGTGGGTGGCTGGGAGTAGTTAGAGTTATCCTTTTTGGACGTGAGACCTAAGAGTAAGGAGGTTGCAATGTGGTATTGGAAATTTCTGGACGCTGATGAGAAAAATCTAGCAGCCCCTCACTCAGTCTGGAGAGGAGTCTTACAGGAGATGGATCCAATATCTGCCTGGGATAATTCCCTGAGGATCCTGTAGTCAGCTAATTTAAAGAGGTAGCACTTCTTCACTATCAATCTATTGGACACCATTTAAGTTTGCCAAGTTTCGCCCCCTGTAAAAGGCGAGTTGCGTGGAAGCTAATGCTGGCCATATCTTTTTCCAGTGTCCTACGCCAAAGGACTATTGGGGAGGAATAGAACTGACCTTGAAAGGCGTCTTTGGTATGGAGATTGATATGAATTCAATGCTTGTTCATATGGGAGTGGATGAGACAACGAGCAACCTTTTGCGGCGGCAGCAGGGACGTCTGCTCTTTTACTTGATTTTAATTGCAAGAAGAGAAATTTGTAGGAAGTGGTTGGATCCTCTTCCCCCGAATGTAGAAGATTGGGTTTGGGCGTCTATTTGGGTATGGCGCTCGGATCTGGGGTCAATAAATGGCCACCCCCCCCCCCCCCCCCCTGATATATGGACTGATTTCTCGATGTGGTGTAGAGACTTTGGAATTGGCCAGGTATTCCAATGACTACACCAAGGCACCGACAGAGGTGATGGTCCTGTCTGGTTTTGGCAGGACCCCGGGTGAACGCAGTGACCGCAGGGTGGATAAATCGGGGGTTTTAAGAGTTGCAGACGCCTCTCGTGGTATGAAAATAAAAAATAAAAGAGGAACGGTGAGGATTGTGATGCCGTCCCCTCACGGATGATTGGTGGACAGCAATGGCAGCTTTTGTAGGGGGGGAGGGACGATAGGCTGCGGGATCAGTGGCTCTCTGTCTGGGGACTTAGTGGAATGGGCGTCAGCATTCCAAACAGGATTAGAGTTTATACACCTAACAACCTCTGTATATAAGCCCAGTGTGCCTTTAGGTTTGAGCTGTGATGTTGTAGCATGGCGCTGTGCTCCTTACTAGATGCGTTTAATTGAACGACTTATACTGCTTAAGATATGCTTGATATGTTCTTTGTAAGCTACTGTTGAATTGGTATAAATGCCCCTGAACACTGTAAAAACAAATCAAAGGCCACATCATACATCATCCAGTCATCAGAAGCCACCTCACACATCACCGGGGCATCATAGGCCACATCACATGTCATTCAGGCTCCAGAAGCCATTTCACTCACCCACATCACCCAGGTATCAGAGGACACAAAGCACAGGTATCAGAGGTCACATCATCCAGGTATCAGATGCCATATCACACACCATTCAGGCATCAGATTCCACATCACACACCATTCAGGCATCAGAGGCCGTATGAGAGGCCAAGTTGCATACCATCCAGGTATCAGAGACCACACCACACATCCCTTGGTTATCATATTATACAGCCATATCACACATCTTTCAGACATCAGAGGCCACATCACACAACACCCAGATATCAGAGGTCACACCACACATTATTCAGGAATACGAGTTCAAATCACACATCACTCAGGTATAAGATTCCCATGACATGCCATCCAAGTATAAGAAGCCACATCAAACACCACCCAGGTTTAAGAGGCCACATCACACATCACCAAGGCATCAGGGGCGACATCACATGCCATCCAGACATCAGAGGGCCCATCACACATGTATCAAAGGCAGCTGCGGTCCATGCAGGTAACAGCGGTGGGGACGGAGGGGCCAGGTTTGGGGGGATTTCGAGGGACGATACGGAGGGAAAATTAATTATTTATGTAATTTCCCCTCTGCATCATCCCTCGAAATCCTCTCTTACCCGGCCCCACCACTGCTACCTGCACAATCAAAGGCCACATCAACCAAGCGTCAGAGGCCGCATTACACACCATCCAGGCGAGAGAGGCCATATCACAGAACACCCAACCAATAGAGGCCACATCACCCAGGCATCAGAGGCCACAACACACATCACCCAGGCATTAAGGGACAAATCACCCACGCATCATAGGCCACATCATCAGGACATCAGCGGCCACATTACACATCATCCAGGCATCACAGGTCACACCAGCCATCAGAGGCAACATCAGGTAGGCATCTGAAGGCACATCACCCATGCATCGGAGGCCACATCACATATTGTCTGAGTATCAACGGCCACATCACATGCCATTCAGGCTTCAGAACCGACATCACCCACCCACATCACCCAGGTACCATAGGCCATATCACACAGGTCTCAGAGGGCACGTCATATATCATCCAGGTATTAGATGCCAAATCACACACCATTCAGGCATCAGATTCAACATCACACACCACTCAGATATCAGAGGCCATATTAGAGGTTGCGTTGCACGTCATCCAGGTATCAGAGGCCACGTCACACAGATATCAGATGCCAGATTATACTGCCACATTGCACATCATTCAGGCACTAGAGGCCACATCATCCAGCTGTCAGAGGCCACTTCACACAACATCCAGTTATCAGGTCACATCGCACATCATCCAGGAATCTGAGGTCTCGTCACACACCACCCAGGTATAAGATGACCCATCACATGCCATCCAGGTATCAGAGACCACAGCATACCATCACCCAGATATCAGATGCCACATCACACAACGCCCAGGTATCAGAGGCACATCACACTATTTAGAGTTCTGTTCTGCTCCAATTTATTTTTCATCTAGTGCTACTTCAGAAGGCTATTGGGACCTGGGTGTTCACTTGATGATACTTCTGGAATCAATTTGCTTTTCTGGGGAGCAGCCACAGTGGTGTATAGCACGGTCTCCTTTGGAGTGTGCAGCTATGTACTGGGATTGTCTCAATTTTTAGTCTCCTTGGCTACAAGCATGTGTGTGTGTGCTTGTGCAAGCACGAACAGGCACACTTGTACATGTATGAAATGTCTGCGCCTGCCCATATGAGACAGCCACACAGATTCATAAAGGTAAGGTCAAGCCAGCATCCTGGCTGTAATTTTAGACCAGGTTGTCTTAAAAAACAACAAGGACATAATCTTTCACGGCAAGAAACATTTTATGTGGATGGAGTGCTGTGAATCTTACTAGAAAACCCTCAGGGCCTGATTCACAAAGGTAAACGTACACTTTTTTGTAAGTTTATGATTGTTTGCTATTCACAAAGGTATTTTACTAGTAGAATCTTTACGACTAAAGAATTGCAGCACATAAAAAGATAGGACTGTCCTATCTTTTTACAGAAATGGAATGCATGTAATTAAACAAGTACCACGAATAGGTGGATTCTGGATAAGATGAAAAGGACAGGCCTGGGATGTACCATTTTTGGGACTCCCCTATTCTCTCAGCACAATGCACTGCCCAGGAGAGGGGAACCCTGCTTAACCAGATGTAAAGGACTGCTGGATCACCACTTCATTTTATCTTCAAAGTCCCTACCAAGGCTGAACCTTGAGACAGAGCAACTGATACTGCTTAACTGGGGGTATATTAAGGCCCTGCACTCTGATCTAGAAGTGACTGCCCTTTCTAGGGGTACCCAGCAAATCTAGGGGCTCATTTATGGGGTTTTGGTGCAGGGCAGGACAGCAGGTCACCTTGCTGTGCTGCCTTACATCAAAGTGAAAGGGCAGGAATGCACAGTAATTATCCAATGCAGAGCATTCCTGTGCTTTTCCCCTGTGCTGATGCTGTTTCCAGCAGCCTAGCACCCTTGCACTATGGTGTAAGGGTGCCTGTGTTGTCGGTAGGATTATATTTGAGCAGGAAGGAGTACCTTCCTGCTCAGAATTAATCCAGGGAGGCTGTTTGTAGCACAAACCAAACTAAAATGGTGGAAGAGTTCTTCACTTTAGTAAAAAAAAATCCACAATTTACAGAATGCATCAGGTCAACAAAAGAAAGAAACATAAAATAATGGAAGGAAATGGCCGAGCCATCTGAAACACTAGGGTGGACATAAATCTGCACTAAACAATTGCATTATGGGTACCGAATTCTGTGTAGATCGACACATGTGCCACAGATCACATTTGATAATGACGGTGAAAAGGCAGCCTACTCAGACCTACTCAGGTGCCGACCTGAAACTCAACCCAACTAAGACAGCATTCGTGACATTTGCCCGGAACAATAAGCGAGATATAGTCCAAACTTGGCTCAATGCCATGAACATTGATGTCTTCATACCCCAACTTTCACCGAATGTCAGGTCCCCTAGATTAATCCTGGGCACCAACCTCATCTTCAAATAATGCACTGCCAAAAAAATAAAGACAACCTGCTATCAGCTCTTCCAAAGCAAACCAAACTGTTTCCTCCAGAAAGTGACATCAGAACTGATGTTCAAGCCCTTGTCCTTGTGCATCTGGATAGTGGTAGTGCCTTGCTATATGGCCTTGGAGAGGCCACAGTGGACAACCTTGGTCATTCTACATGCCCAGCATGTCTCATCCAGGTCCTGAAGAAATATGATCACATCCCTTCCATCCTGCTGACCTGCACCATCTACAAAACCAGCTGCATCATTTACAAAGCCATCACAAATAGCACCCTCTTGACTTTCAGACAAGCTGAAGATTTCTGGTAGTTCCCGGCACACCATCAGCAGGACCCCAATAGACTGCAGGCCTTTTCCATCTATGTACCCAGGATCTGAAACAACATCTCTAAATCCATCAGGACCGCCTCAACACTGCCCCAAAGGAGGAGTTGAAGATTCAACTCCTTGAAGAGCGCTACATCACATTGCATTAATCGTCCGCAACCCAGCCCCTGTCCTATTACTCATTGACATTTATCCTGCCTTTGACAACTCACAGAGCTGCGCTGGCCAGTGGTGTAACACAGGACCCCAAAGTCCATGCAGTGTGCGTGGGGCCCCAAACTCCAGGGGGGGCCTTTAGCACAGTACTCTTGCTGGAGAGCTCCTGATTGAGTCCGGAGGGGCCCCCTCAAGTTTTGCTACGGCAGTGCCGCTGCCTTTTTGTTACATACATACATGCATACATACATACATACATACATATATACAAACATAACATGCATAGACCTCCACCTGTCCTATCTTTTCTCTGCACAGATCACCGCCCGATTGCAGAGAGCTCTGTACCCTATTTTGACTTTTAATAACTAGATACACGTTTTATTTGTTGTTCAAAAACTGTAAACCATTAAAAAAGAATCTTTTATCCTACATTTTTTAATAAACTTTTTATAAATCAAAAATTAATATACATTTTCATTTGATGTCAAATATTTTAATTAATCAAAATTATTTCTCGACATAACTTTAAGTTATTTTTGTTTTATAAATCTTTTTGTTAAACAGTTGATTAGTATCCATCAGAGTATGCAATTGTGTATGATAACATGACAATCCAGTTTGGAGGGAATCTTCCCTAGCAATATCAGGTAATGACAAATCAACAGACAGATTATTTGGATAGAGTGTAAGCACGATAAAACATAAATGACTGCAATTCTTGATAACTTTTACTAATTTTTAATACGTATTAAATAAAACAAACATTCTACTATAGGTGGAATTTTTTTAATGAAACTTTAAAAACGACATAAATTGAATATGTTCATATTAAAGTATTTTTAATGCACTTTTAAGATAATAGTACTGCAAATTTTTTATTTGTTCTGTGTTTAAATATTTATCATTAAAATATTTATACTAAATTATTTTTAAACCTAATAAACTTTCTACTTTTCCCTAAACTTTACAAAAGAGAGCTTGCCACCTGGTGGTAGATTTTTCTGCCCACGTGTGGTTGTTGTAACCTTATACTTGTAAATTTGGGTCTAACTCCATTCCCTGGTTTGGGGGCGAGGGATGGTGAGCACATGTAAGTAGACTCTTTGGCATTACTGTACATTCGGAAATGGTGAGAAGTAAAAAGTAATAAACTTACTACAAAAGAGCAAGAGTAAATTTGTATGTGAATAAATCTACATGTGCAAATTTAATTTTGTAAATAGGGCGCCTTTGTTTACTGGAGCATGCAGTTTTGTATACGGTAAACACCAAATCCACATGTTATCCTCCAAAAACTACTCAAGTGTTCATTCAAGATACTTTTTTGATCGCTAATAACGTTCTACGAATTTGACAAATCTGCATAAACATTTCCGCAAAAGTATTTCCCAAGATAAGAAAAAGACTGATCTGAAAAAATGCCACGTAGATTGGTCAATTTTCACTAAAATCATATATTGGGTCAACAAACTGCTTTCGGGATAAGCAGTTTGTGTTGTAAAAATTGAGTTCAATTACCTGAAATATGACCCTCTCTGGCAGCTGAGGTATGTGTGCCTGGTTGCAGGTGACTGTGTTTCTGTGAGTGTGTGTGTGTGTGTGTGTAAGTGTGAATGTGTGTATATACCTAAGCATGTGTGTGTGAATGAAAGTGAAGGTCAAATGGCGTGTGATGTCACATCCGCTACCCCTGCCCTTTTGGTGAATTGACGTGCATGGGCAACCATCAGTCAATCTGATACAGCAAGTGGGGGCCACCGTTAGTCGACTGTTCTTTGAATTTCTCGGCCCAGCGCCTTCTGTCACGAGAACTTTCTGGCAAGAATGTTTCGTAACTAGTACAAAAAAAGGCCTAGACTTTGTAGGCACTTGTAGATTTATCCTTTTCTGGTACACCATTTATTGTATTATCATCACAAAACTTACTCCCCTTTCTTTAATTCTCGGGGTAGTTGGTATAACCTGGACTTGTGCCTCATTTGAACAATCGCCTGGTTCCCAAAAAGTAAAATTCAGTTGTGAGCTAACACAAAACACACACTCAAGTGTCAAACTGTGATATGAGAAAACTGAAATAAGTGTGTGAGAGCAAGATGGCACCTCACGGGCACATCACCAACGGGAACCTGGCAGGTACTCACCAGGATTGCCCTGTTCTCATCATTGGCACCATCAAGCTCAATGAAAAAAAGAGTCCAAGAACCACAAAAGAAATAGTTTTGTGAGAATATACAGTGAAGGAAGACCACAAGGTAACCAAAAAAGTGTCAAACAACATATAAAACCACACAGCAACACAGATATGCAATTTTATTCTGTCTCTTGTGTTGGGTATGGAGGTTAAAAAAGGAAGTAGTTATGGTTACTAGCTATCCAACCAGTACTACTTTACTTGCCGACATGTTTCATTGCCAACGGAATTTCTGGCAATTTCTTCAGGGCGTCTTATATATTAAGGCCACTGCATATGAACAAATTAGTCTTCACAACCTCGTTCGGCCATCAGTACTCGTACCAGCCGAGAGGGCAGAGTTCTCATGAAACAGCAACCGCAAATGTAGGTTACTTTTCCTTCCCTTTCAATTTTCAGATCAGTGGAAGATATCTGGCGTTTTATCAGCCCATGCTGATAAAAAGGAATGTTTCGTAAACAAGTGGAGCATTGTGACGTCACTTGGTTGTGGAAACAAGGTACTATGATGTAAGAAACAGTTTAATAGACCATCAGTTTCACACATACGTCATTATTAGGGTGACCAACTGTCCGTAAATTCCACAGACCATCTATTACATCCATTGTCTGTGAAGATACCTTTTACGGACACCTTTTGCCTTTAATTTTGGGTCATGCAGGGAGCAGAGCTGTTCCCCTGCAAGAAGCCTCAGCTTTCTGATGGGGCGGCCTCGCACTTATCCTCTGAGCACAAGAGCTGCCCCCCCGCCTATTGTCATTCTGTATGCCGGCTGATTGTCAGACACAGAGGGGCATATGTAGGTAATCTCCATTTTGCGAATCTGAAATAGCGATTTTTAAGGAATCGCTATTTGAGAATCACAAAATAGAATGTAGGTAATAATTCGCAATTTTTTTTGCGATTACCTAATATTCCTTAATTGCGATTTGCAAATTGTGACTCGCAATTAAGGAATGAGTGTCCCATTCATTCCTGTGGGCCAAGAGGCCCATAGGAATGAAGGGGCATACATTCTCAAATTGCGATTTTCTATGAAAAAATCGCAATTGAGAATCGCAATTCCAAGGGTGCCAGGGTGTCCAAAGGACACCTGTTGCACCCCTGGAATGTGCCTGTAAGTACATGTGATGCACAGACATGCCCTAAGGGCATGTCTGTGCGCCACATGGCATTTTGAATTTTTTTTTTAAAATGCATTTTTAAAGGAAATCGTAAAATACCATCTACTTGGAGTAGGTGGTATTTTGCAATTCCTTAAGCCTGAATCGCATTTTTTAATTGACTCCTACATAGCATTTAAGGAATCGCAAAATTGCGATTCCTTAAATGCTTGAGCAAAATAAGGAATCGCAATTTTTGCGATTCCTTATTTTGCTAATATGCACCTACATAGCAAAACGCCGTTTGCGATTCGCAAACGCTGAAATTCGCCGAATTTTGACGTTTGCGAACCGCAAATGGCTACCTACATATGCCAAACAACAAAAAAAGAGAGAGGTCTGATCTGGTCAAGTCCACGACTACCAGAAATGAGGAGCAAAAGGATAAGTGGATAGTATTGATCACAGTCACTCTAGTTGAGTGGGATCACAGTCACTCTATTTGAGTATGAAAGCCCTCACACACCGACCTAGTCAGTGTCATGCTTCATCATCGGGCCCCACCGAAGAGACCGAGTGTCTCTTCGGTGTGCTACGATCGTCGGGGTCCGGTCCAGAGGGTTCTAACAGGTTGCCAAGCGGGATGTGAGCGCTGAGGGCGATGTGCCAAGCGCGCTCCAACCCCCCTCCCGAGACCCATGGTGCAAGTAGCGCCCAATTTTAAAGTGCTGATACACCCATAATTCGGGTTTTTTGGATTGAGCAATTTGCTCTCCTTATTTTTAAGCACTTTTTTCACTTTTTTCTTTTCACTTTCACGCCCCCAGGTCAGGGTGGACTATTAGAGTGTCCATACCGCCGGGGTTATAGTCCTGAAGAATGCCATGGTGAATATATACCACACTAAAGGCAGAAACATGTTGACTGATTTTAATAATATTGTGGTATCTAGCTGAATTTAAACAATATCCTAACAACCTTGGCTTTTAAATTCAGACACATATACCACTTACACGTGTCTTAGGGATCACTCATTAAAGTTTTTTTTGATACCCTTTTAGTCACTTTTAATTTGAGAAATCTTCACAACACCTCCTCCCCACACAACCAGCTCCGCAGTCTTTCTGGCGTCGTAGCACACCGAAGAGACACTCGGTCTCTTCGGTGGGGCCCGATGATGAAGCATGACACTGACTAGGTCGGTGTGTGAGGGCTTTCATACTCAAATAGAGTGACTGTGATCCCACTCAACTAGAGTGACTGTGATCAATACTATCCACTTATCCTTTTGCTCCTCATTTCTGGTAGTCGTGGACTTGACCAGATCAGACCTCTCTCTTTTTTTGTTGTTTGACATTTAACCGGGGACTAAGAGAGTGTCTATGAATCTCCCTACCTCTCTCCTTGTTGATATATACCTACATATGCCCCAGAATGAAAATAGGCCAGTCTGGTCTGTTACTGCATGTGGTGGGCCTCCTCCTGCCATGGTCTAGGGCGGGGCATTCTGTTAGGTGGAAGTATTGCACAAAAACAAATGTACAAAAACACCCATGCTGCTATGTGCCAGTTCTTGAAAAGTCTTTAAAATGACCCCTCCCTCGTTATCAAGCAGGCTGATAAAGGGGGAACAGTAGTGCTGTGGCCAAGGGACAAGTACATAACTGAAGGCTTGAAACAAGTCAATAATCATACATGGTATCGAGTTTTATCAGAAGATCCGAAAAACAGATCCAGGGTCTAATAATTGAAGTATTAGAAGAAGGGAAAGATGAAGGATTTTTGGGTCACAAGGAGTTCGAATTCATGAATAAGAAGTTCCCACGAACCCCGATTTTATATCTTTTGCCCAAAATACATAAGAGCTTAGCCGAACCCCCGGGGAGGCCAATAGTATCTGGTGTTGACTCGTGTCTGGAGCCAATATCAAAATGCGTTGATTTTTTCCTGAAACCCTTTCTCAAAAATGTCAAGTCTTATTAAAGATACTTCAGATTTCCTGACTAAGGTGGAAGGAACACCATTTGATCCCCTTACACAAATAATGGTGACCATGGACGTTACGTCCTTCTACACACAGATCCCCCAAGAAGAGGCCCTTGAAGTGATTGAAATGTACTTGGAGATGCGAGAACGACCCCATAGGGTCCCCACGAGCTTCATCTTGCGACTCGCAGATATAGCTCTTAAAAAGAACTATTTTTCATTCAATGATCAGTTTTATATGCAAGTGAAGGGCACTGCCATGGGGTGTCCTTATGCCCCAGGAATGGCAGTGCTCTACATGGCACAATATGAAATGAGATTCGTGGACAATAACAACCCATATAGTGGGAACATTGTACATTGGTGGCGCTATATAGATGACGTCTGGCTCCTGTGGCAGGGGAGCCAGGCGGATCTATTGGCGTTCCATGAGTGGATCAATGCCAGACATAATGACATCAAGTTCTCTATGGAAGCAAGCACAACCAAAATGACTTTTTGGGATGTGGAATTGAACTGTATGGATGGTTTCTTAAAAACCTCACTGTACAAGAAATCAACCGACAAAAACACCATCCTGCACCACAGAAGCCATCACCCCAGGAATTTAAAAGCCAATTTGCCCTATCAGCAATTGCTGCGAATACGCAGAAATTGTACGGAGGTGAGTGGCTTTGATCACCATGCTCAGACATTCTGTCAAGAGATGATTCATCGGGGTTACCCCAAAAAACTATTAAAACACTCTTACAAAAGAGCTCGCTTCACGCCACGGGAGTCTTTGCTACAAACAAAAGAAAAGAAAGAGCTAGATCGTTTGGTGTGCGTGACCACTTTCGGTCCTGACACACACAAGATGAGACAAACGATTCTAAAAAACTGGCTTCTCTTAGAGGGATTGAAATGCCCCTTTCCCCGCCCAATTTTTGCGTATAAAAAGAACAAAAGCATTGGACAGCAAATTGTGAGGGCTAATCTAGCACTGCCCAAACTTAAACATGACCTTCTGGCACTCTGGAATATGAAGCTGATTGATGGTCATCACAGATGTGGCAATTGTGTTGCATGTTCAAACACAATTGAAGGAAATTAATTTGAACATCAGGGATTCAAGTGGAAACACTCAGGTTTCTCGAATTGCAGGACCAAAAATGTTATATACGTGATAACCTGTCCGTGTAAAAAAATTTAAATTGGTAAAACAAATCAGCAGGTTAATCTACGTATCAGCCAGCACAGGTCACGGATTAAAAATAAGGTATTAACTGCCCCCATGGTTGAACATTATGAAGAGAAGTTCCACACTGAGAATGATTTTAAATGTCAGTACTCTTCACAATGGGTACAGTACAGCGCCCCGTGGATGTAGACAAGGTTTTGCTGCAAAAGGAAGCATATCTCATCCTTAAATTTAACAGCACATTGACAGGTCTGAACAGTATGTCTGAACTGTCAAGGATCTGAATGGATGTGTTACTCGCAATGGCTATATTATTAAAAATTCCCCCTCAGGCAGCTCTATAACCTGTCCCATTGCACCACCCTATGAACAACATAGGTTGAATGCGAGTGGCAATACACGCAATAAGATTCTAGGGGTTTGCATGCCGAGCGTCACTTAATACATTTTAAACCACGCCAGACCGGAATCCCCCAATCGCCTTGAAATGAACACAATGCGCATAATAATGATTCAATAATTGGAATATATTTTTCCATAATATGATACGGCATGATTTATTAACTTTTATAATGCCAAGTGTCCTAGTTTTGCTTGTTCAAACTACATGTCCCATAACACACTGGGACGCTGAGTCCATTATCTTAAAACCAGCCAAGATGGCCGCCGTAGTTAGTGAGGCGAGCCAGTGGAAGCCTGACAGTTGAGGCAGCGAGCGAGCGCATTCAGGTAGGAAAAGTTGAGCCGTTTTCCACATTACATAACGTACACTACTGTTTCTGAGACGCACTAAGCGCATGCTATTATCCTTTTCTCATGCAGTGCGTGGCGATTTACAAGGGAAATAACGGACCCCCCGGGGCCATTTCCTGAACAGGTACCGAGGGAGTAATTGAAATTGAACCTTATAAACAGGTACGCTTTTTGTTGATGATAACGGCATGCAAACAAAGACACTCGAATATTTTACACCAATTGGGTCCGCACGATGTGTAATTAGTCCTCCATTCCCGATAGGTCGTGTACACAACCATCAGCCATTGAGAGACTGAGAATCGAAACGTCCCTGCAAACCAGGATACGGACATAAGGTATTGGGCCACCTTTGGGAAGGAATAGCATATTTACCAGTTAGTTTAAAAAAAAGCCAAACAAGATTACATACAAACCCTTTTCTTGAATCAGGATTGCTGATACAGTCATCACGACCTCCTCCCTCCAAGAGGCGCCGGATGGTGCAAATGGAGGTACGTAAAATTAAGATACGTGCTCAAGAGCACTATAAATGAGTGCGTTGTTGCTAGCATTCTTCACATAGCATGCGCCTTATTCATTTTAGAAATAAAAATTGAAGCTCAGCACAACATTCCCTATTCGAGATTAATGGAAACGCCGCCAGCCTGATAGATACAGGTAGATTTTGATGATTCTATAATGTAAGAGTGGTAGTTTTGAGGCGTACAGGTTGTCAATAAAACTTTATTGTTTTTTTTCATCATATACAGATAAATAACAAAGCCCTGATGAGGGTTCGAGAACTGGTTACTCGAACCCGAAACGCATCGGCACATCAACAAGAGTTAACTTTATCATTCATTGATTTATTGGAAACAAATATAGATTGTTTTACTCTTGTGATCCAACGTCGCTTTGTTTTGTCTTTAAAAAACAAAAAAAAAAGGACTTGATTTGTAATCATTGAAGAAATGAATTCTTAATGTTCAATGTTTTGTGTTAATTGGATGTATTTGTTCATGTATGGTCTTTGTGAAAATTGCTCAGTTTGTTATGTTATGTTATAAATGTATATCTTTTTTTTTTTGCCTAAAAAATAAGATCTCCCCCAAAAAAGTATAAAAAATATGAGTGATGGATATAAATAAAAGTACCTGACCAGGTCTAATGAATTTACAATTGGTCTTGTTGAAATAGTTGTATTATTAAGATACGAGGGGTTGCGGCATTTCATTTGTCTCTAGTTCTTGAAAAGAAGCCGGGGAAAGAAGTTAAAAAGAAGAAGTTATAGTTCTTTCACAGTCTCATAATTTCACAGCTAAAGCATTTTTAATATTATATATACAACGAAGCCATAGTTGCTGCTTTTTTATTTAATGCATCTAGCACCCATTTACAATGCCAAGAGCCATACTTTGTTGTAGGTCTAATGTTACTGGATGAAATGATGGAAAAAGAAAAATACCAGTCGGGCGGCACATCATGCTCATCACATATTTTTAGCTAAGGTGTTTTAAGCCACACCCTTAATTGCATCAGACACGCCCCTTGGAGAGACCCCCAGTTCTTCCATCTCAATTTAAGCCCTAGAAACAACCCCATGTCACGGTCACCTCATGTCCTGGTACTGGTACTGTGCATCTATGACTTCCAAGCTTTCAGATTGCCTATGTGTAGGAGCATAGTGATTTGACCAGAATCACAGGAAGTTGAGCGTCCCTGCTGAGACTCGAACGTGCTTCCCCAGCTTCGAGGTCGACCGCTCTAGCCATAAGGCTACATCCTCTCCCCATGGTTGGATGGATGAGTGAAAGGATGTATTGGGTGAAGGGGTGGATGGATGATGGATGGATGAGTGAAAGGATGGATTGGGTGAAAGGGTGGATGGATGGATGAGTGAAAGGTTGGATGGAGGGAGGGAGGAGTCAAATGATAGCAGAAAGGATAGATGATGGATAGGTTTGCAAATGGTTAAAAAGGTTTGGATTTATGGGCACACAGATGGAAGGACAGAATGAATGGGGAAAGACTGAATGATGTATGAAATGAATAATAGATGACATAATGTAAATTTGAAATGGTAGATGTCAGGGGGTTGATGAAAGAATGAATGGCTAGATCCTTGGACAAGAGAGCTCTTCTGGGGAGGGTTGTGGTGGCGTACTTTGCTTTCTTGGTACCATAAGACCTTTAGTTCAAAGTGAGAGGTATTTTAATTTTCTGGCAACGCCCTTGCCTATGTGTTACTAGTCTGTATTTGTTATGTGCTTATGTGTGGGATCTATACATCACGTATATGACATTTTGAGTGACAATCAACTGCTTCTTGAATGTTACACTAGTCATTGTAAATGTTTGCATGTTTTGTTTTGTGTGTAAGGTTTTAGGGAGAGCCTCAGAATGCCAATAATAGTGGTGTCAAACTATGTATAGTGTATTGACAGTGCCTTCTTTAAGAACGCTGCAGGAAAAGCACCTTTGTGACTTCCATCAGCTAGTGAAACTCCCAAGCAAAGCCAGGTTCCATATTTTAAGTTCCACTTGCTGAAACACCTATAAGGGGTTCCTTATAGTGCGGTCCTCACAGAAATCCTCCCCTTAGTTCACCTATGCGTGCCACTTTACGTCTCACAAAGGCAATCAGATATGAGATGCTAGTAACAAAGTCTATCCGAACAGATCTTCCCGACCACTTCTCTCACCAAACATGCCGGCTCAGGACCATGAGTTGTAAACAAAATATCAGACTGGACAACCCAGTGCAGTAACCATATAAATACATTATTATCATATGAAATACCACAAAAAGACCTGCACAGTTGCTGAAAGCTGTATGCATACAGAAAAACCATGAAGTGTACGATTTTCTCGAACCTAATATAATCTTATTTTGACTTGTACTTAGGTGGTTGTTGTTATAATTACAATGAGATCCGTACTGCAAGCATAGATTAGATACGTTATTTTATTTAAGTTGTTATTAGAAGTAATAAAGGGAAACCCCATCAGGAGCAGCTGTCCTGCTGCTCAGCCCATACCCAACTGACACTCAGACATCCAACATTCCATCCATCCAACATTCCACACCACACTCATTCTGGCTGAGCAGCAGGTAAACATAAGTTACAACAGTTGTCTATTTACTTACTTATATTCTTTCACGCAACTTTCTCTGAGGTGTCTGTAAAACTTAACTTTTGCCCCGAGGTTTTGTCCTGAATTTTTACCCTTTGTCCTGAATTTTTACACTTACCTTCCTGAATTTGCACCCATGCCTGTTGGTCACCCTAGTCATTACTGAACCATCATCTGTTGCTATAAGCTGGTATCGATTACAAAACACACCAATATTAATGGTGTGGCTTGCCTCCACTACCCCTGGCACTGCAGTTCCTACCCCATAGCTTCAAGGCGCTTCAAGACATTACTCTTACCCGGCCACTCTGCAGCAAACAAAAATCTGTTGTAGTAAAACTGTAGTAGTGTAGGACAGGGTGAGAGGGGTCAGCCAAGTGACGTAATCAGTGGTCGAAATATGTGAGGTATCATTTCTACTCCCCCAGGCTTTTTGCTAAATGGAATTCCCAAACGAAGTCACTCCGGTTCTAAAGTGGCTGTCCCCGTTCACTTGCAACTCCAGTGCCTCGAATAAATGAATATTTTTTCACTTAGTCCGTTGTCAGTTGACGTGGCCGTCAAAGGTCACGGACTGGCGCGTGTTCGAGTCGCACCTCCAGGTCGCCACATGTAAAATACTGTGTGTTTTTTTAGTAATTAAATTTTCTCAGCGCTGCCCGACAGTGCCACGGTGCCAGGCGGGGCATACTGGCCCGGGGCCGCCTGGCATCGTCGTGCGCCAGAGGCGGAGTGATTTCCAGCAGCAATCAGCTCCATTTGGAAACACACTCGTAAAAATGCCAGCTCAGTGGCTCAGAGGAATATGATTCATGTGTTAACCAATGAAGACGTCCTCGACTCGGCCGCGGGCACAGCGCAGGAATAGCAACTAACAGTGACGTCACCTTCATATGCCATTCTCTCCTTGTATTGTTTCTGAACTCCCAAGTGCGTTCACGCAAGGGCAATCCACGTCAGTGATTGCTGCACGCCTCTGAGACGTGTCAGTTTTGGGGTAAATGTAGGTCTTGTTTAGAGCTGGGTACTAAGTGAAAATTCTCCAACTTCCGTTGGAAACTCAATACAAAATAGAAGTCTCCGTGTTAATTCCGCCGGATGTATGTCATCACAACGCATGCTTTTACAACGCAAGTCATTACAACGACTTGCGTTGGGGGGCGCTGGATAGTGGAATAGTTTAATTTACTATTCCAACTCCAGTCACCGTGGATAGTAGGGGAGGTTTTGGATAGTAAATTTAACTATTCCCTATCCTACAGCGCCCTCCAGCGCAAGTCGTTGTAATGACTTGCGTTGTAAATCCTGCGTTGTAATGGTAGTGCGTTGTAAAAGTTGCGTTGTGATGAATGTTTCCCATTCCGACCCCCCCCCTTCTGCACATATGATGGGGAAATTCAGTCGACGGAATGCTGCAGGACTTCATGCTTTTTTAGTATCCAAAGAAATACAAAAATGACGCAGGAATTAAATTAATTTCAGCCACTCCTGATTCAGCAGGTTGCATACCAAGCAATTGTATTTTTGCTCACTGTGCCATTACAGAGCATGACCATATGCAAATCACTGACTGTATTCAAATGAGACCCACACCTGTATTTTTACATGATTCGGCCTCTATGAAGGTACGTATGCCTTGCTTTCCTCTTCCTTCTCAGGAGTCTTTCGGGTAAGCATGGTAGAGGACCTGGGAAGTTAACTGCACAGTGTAAAGTTAAGCATACCCTGCTAGATTGCGACCCCATGTATGGCATAGGTAAAGGGGGCGTGGGGGGGCCGCAGACAAGACACTTTGCTGCATAGAGAGGAAACAGATTTTCAATGCTTCCTTCAAAGTTGAGGTATTTGAGCAGTAGGCTGAGTGAGGAAGCTCGCTTTTGTCTGTTAAGGTAGCAAAATGTTGTTTACTTCAAGTGAAACTGGTCTGTGTTTGGCCTTCACAGTAAATGGACATTCACTTACCAAAAATCTCCAGGGTACTGGGTGATTGGACAAAATATCTGTGAGACCCAGCAGTTTCTGACTGGCTGGGATGCATCGAAGCCAGGCAGAATCCACCATCCTAGATAGGATGAGTGCGATCAGGCGCGCAACACCCATTGGGCTCACCGGGCTTCACCCCCCCGTTGTGTGTGTCAGCCCGGCCTTCGCGGGCTGGTGAGCATCTAATTGCACCCGCACCCGAGTACTTAACAGGTCTTTAACCCCTTTGACGCTCATGACGAGCTCAGCTTGTCATGAGTTACGCCTCTCGTGCGCTCATGACGAGCTGAGCTCGTCATGAACCGCGGGTTTTTGCAAAAGTCAGCGCACAGCGGGAAAATGCGCCGCACGCGCGGTGTTAAAAGACCATTAATTGTAAATGAGGCTTTTGTTGTGTGTTCACCCATTCTTACAGCTACTCCGTCTGTGGTTGGAAGAATTAGCCCCCACCAAAAAAAATGTTTTCAGACCCCCGAAATTTGGCTCTAGTTGGCCGCCTGAGTGCGATACACTTGTCCGATAACCTGTGCTTACCCTTGGGTAGGTTGGCACAGAGCAGTCAGGCTTATCCTCAGGGTCATTGTGTAAAGTACTGGCACAACGTCCTCGCAATACACTGAGCACAATTAAAAAAAACTCCACACCATATGTATAAAACACTGGTATTTGTATTGCACACACAATGAAATCAGAGGAGAGGATGTAGCCTAATGACTAGAGTGGTTGACCACAGAGCTGGGGAAGTGGGTTTAAGTCTCGGCAAGAATGCTCAACATTCTGTGATTCTGGGCAAATCCCTTAATCTCCCAGTGGATAACAAAAAAGAATGTGTCCATCTTTAACACAACTGGTGCTCATGTAAAGTGCTCTGATAACTTCGGGTCTAGTTCGCACAATATAAAACTCCTAAAAAGAAAGGAAAACAAAATGCCATGCACATTGGATATATGCTTTACAGTTATATGCAATTGTCGAACTGTCCAATTAGCAGCAGAATGGCATGAACATATAGGTACTAGTCATAGGTATTCACTTGCCCCATTATGCCTTCAACCTCATAAGCGACATAACCCCATTTGCGTACTTCCCTGAGGTGTGCAGGATCCACGCAATCATTCCCACATCAACAGCGACAGAAACATATATGCAGGCTCTTCAAAGACTGTTAGAAATGGGGGTCTCTAGTTGGCAGAGGTATGCACCTTTGTCCAAGTAGGGATACCTGTTTCTTGTCAGGATAAGGGAGGTATTCACTTTAGATAACCCTTGCTCACCCCCTTGGTAGCTTGGCACGAGCAGACAGGCTTATCCCAAAAGCAATATGTAAAGTATTTGCACAGAGTAACACAGTGAAAACGCTACAAATTGGCACCACACCAGTTTTGAAAATGAAAGTATCTTCATCTCAACCAAAGAAGGGCAAAATTACTAATATCCACCATACAGAATTCAAAATATGACTTTTAAAAGGATTACTGCAAAACTACAGCTCATAGAAACATATAGCTCCAACTGGAGCTATTACGACATTCTTGACAGGCACAAATCCAAAGTACGGCACATAACGCGAGGTGCCCTGGATGGGCACTTAGTCACATCGACCCCCAAGCAGCAGTACCCTGGTAAACACAGGCAACAGTCAGTGCACAGCGTTGTGGAGGTGAGGCATTGATGGCCAAGGCAAGGCCAGCTCCCTACTTCCACAGGGTAGGCGAGGCGTCGAGTTTGCAATGATGCAAGGTGGCGAGTCTGGGCTGACAGGGAAGGTGAGGCAGCATCGGCTACGAGGCATCGGTTCCATTCAGCGATGCAGTGTCAATGAGTTCGGGAAGCTACCGACGCTGTTTATCGGCTCTAGGATGTCAAAATGCAGGCACTCCTGAGACGGCTGCAACACATCTAGAACGCCTCTGCACGTCTCTGATCCTCGACATCCCCTGCCGCAGCCACATCACAACCCATCAACAAGAGGATAACCTTCAAGCTCCTCACCCACACACACAAAGCACTCCACAACACGGGCCAGCGTACCTCAAAAGACGACTTAGCTTCTACACCCCCACCCGCCAGCTCCGCTCCACCGGCCTCGCACTCATCGCAGTCCCCCACATCCAAAGAGTGACTTTCGGTGGCAGATCTTTCTCCCACCTCGCCGCAATACCTGGAACACCCTCCCCACCCACCTATGGCAGACCCAAGACCTACTGACCTTCAGAAGACTCCTCAAGACCTGGCTCTTCAAGCAGTAGCAGCACCCCCCACCCCCACCGCCTTGAGAGTTGTGCGCTTTACAAATGATATGATTGATTGACCGGCATCAGTGTGAGCGCTGGTGTCAGACAGATTGATAACTTGCCGGTGTCGGAGGACACCGGAGGTGGGGTGCGGCGTGCACTTCACGAGCGGTGCCCACAGCCTCTGTGCAGGTCGCGGCGTCACTGGCGGCATTGCTGACGACATTGGTGTTGTTTAGCTTGGGTTGCAACACCAACCACATGTTTCCAAGGGCCCAGGAACAGGAATTGGCAACCTTTCATGAACTGGCAATCAGGAGTCCAGCAGAGAAGTCCAGGTGCTGTTTAGCAAGATGCAGGCAACGTTTTTGTGTCCCTGAGACTTCAAAACAGGGGCAAGCTCTACTTCAAGCCCTTGGAGAATCTTCTTAAAAAGATACAAGGCAAGTGTCCAGTCCTTTCCACTGCCCAGAGACAGAAGCAGCAACTGCAGGCCAACCCAACAAAGCAACACAAAGCAAAGGGGCAGTACTCCTCCTGACATCTCTTCAGCTCTTCTTCTTGGCAGGGCCCTCTTAGTCCAAAAGTAATCTAAAGTTCTGAGGTTTAAAGTCTATTATTAATACCACATTTTGTCTTTGAAGTCTTTGTTGTAAGGGTCTCTGAGCTCAGTAAAAACCAGTTCTGTCCTCCCTGGTCCAGCTTAGCTACAGGAGGTGAAGACCACATTGTGTAAAGGAGATACAGCCTATATAGGTGTGAGTAAAACTCCTCCCACCACTCTAAATGCAGACCAGGTCGATTCAGGCCAGCTATGAGTCACCCATGAAAGGCAGGACACACCTCAACCCCCCTTGTGACTGTCTAGAGTGAATACACATCCCAAGCTCCTGTCAATCTAAAACCAGGCAGTAAATACACAAACAGGCAGAGGCACGTAAGATGGCTAAATAAGAAAATGCTCACTTTCTAAAAGAGGCATTTTCAAACACACAATTTAAAAAACACCTTTACTAAAATATGTGTTATTACATTCTGAGTTCAAAGAGCCTAAACTCCAAATCTCTAGCTGTTCCCAATTGAAAGTTACACATGTAAAATGTTACAGGGCAGCTCCAATGATAGCCTACGGGACAGCCAGCCTTTCAATAGTGAAAAACGAAGTACACAGTATTTCACCTTCAGGACATGTCACACACCAGTACATGTCCTACCTTTCACACACACTGCATCCTGCCCATGGGGTACCTTGTGCCTACCTTAGGGGTGACTTACATTTGAGAAAAGGGAAGATTTGGGGCTGGCAAGTGGGTGTGCTTGCCAGGTCAACATGGCAGTTAACAACTGCGCACAGACACTACAGTGGTAGGTCTGAGAAACCTTCACAGCGGTACTCATGTGGGTGGCACAACCAATGCTGCAATCCCACTCGTAGCATTTGATTTACAGGCCCTGGCACACTAAGTGCACTTTACTAGGGACTTAACAGTAAATCAAATATGCCAATCATAGGTAATCAATCATAATCACAATTTACACTGGGAGCACTTATACTTTGGCACTGATCAGCAGTGGCAAAGTGCCCGACGTAGACACGAAAGGCATACTACAGCCTAAACATAATGCATCTCGGCTGTAACTGAAAAAACATTTCATAATTCATGTATGATTGTGTAAAAATGATTGTGTAAAAATGTTACATATTTCACTATACATCATAATAATTGTTTTGTGAATTTCATTTCAATTAATTAACCAATTTCTGCAATTCCTTGCATATTGCACAATGCGGACTCCCACACAAAAGGTGCATTTGTATCCCCAATTTTTTCAATTTATAATGAATTATACCATTGCGGACAATGTAATTATGGCATTATCATGATTCATGGGAAAACATGCACAAAGCTTCAATTTCCAGTAATGTAACAGTTATCAGTGTGAGCTCTTTTCAAAATTATATACACATGAAAACATCAAAACAAACCAAAAGGAATGAGGTATACATTAAATCATAATACAGTTCATCCAAACATCAATATTGCTACTGATAAATACCTCTATTTATACATAGGGGAATATGGGCCGGCCCACAAAACAATTATTATTATGTATAATGAAATATGTTACATTTTTACACGTTTTTTCACAATCATCCATAAATTATTACATGTTTTTTCAGCTACAGCCGAGATGCATTATGTTTAGGCTGTAGTATGTCTTTCATGTCTACTGACGCTGACCTGTATTTTTACGGGCAGTTGGGCACAGGTCACTTACTTGAAAAAGGCTTCGCCGAAGCGCGTCGTTTGTGGGCACAATATATTTGTGTTCTATCCACTGATGTGCCGCTGTCTTGCATATGTATGTGTGTGTGTATATATATATAGTTTAAAGTAGTAAATCTTAAATATTTTAATATATACCATTAATCTAATGACAATTAAATGAATCTCACTAATATTTAAAATGATATATATAAATGTATACTTATATAAACACACATATAAATATATGTGTGTATGTGTATGTTTTTATACATACACATATAAATAAATATATAATTAATGTAACACAGTTTCTCAAAATATATATTTTACGTTATATTCTTTTTTTTGTTTAGTTCTTTAAATGTAACGCTATAAAATGTACAATATATATATATATTTATATATATTTAAATATGTATAATTTTACATGAAACATAACAAAAATTAACAATTCAATTTCAGAACATTCAATAAATGAACAAACCAATAAGAAAAAAATGTTTTAAAATAAAAAATTTCAAAATAAAAAAACAAAAAAGCGCATGTACAAAAAAGATTTAACAATTGTAAAATATATAAAAATACAAACACATATTATAAATTCAAATTATAACATATGAATAATAAATATCTTTAACCAATATTATGATATGTATTGGAGTCTGGGAATAATAGATATACTATTCCATCTCCCGTTTATGCAACAGTGGAGAATGTGTAGAACTTTGAAGTGGTGTTCTCACACCAAAGAGCGCAACAGTAGGGAAAGCTTTGGACTTTGGAGGGGTTAAATTAACTATTCCCACTCCAGTCTGTGCAAATGTAGTCGACTACAGATAGATTACATTTACTATTCCCAGTCCAGTCTGTGTAATAGTAGGGAAAGTGTTGGACTTTGGAGGGGCTAAATAGTATTTCCACTCCAGTCTGTGCAAAAGTAGGTAAACTACTTCACTTCAAATGCATTACATATTTGAATAACACTATTAACTTAGAAAAATATATAAAACTCTTAAATAAACAATATAACTTAAGATAAAATATATATACATAAAAAATAAGAAACAATCAACCAATTTACATAATGCATAAAAAATGTAATAATTAATTTTCAATTAAAACATAATAACTATTTAATTACTTAATTAACTTGCCACCCAATACTCCTACACACCTAGCAACATACACCTAAAATGTAACTAAAATAAATGAGTATAACACAATTTAAATAATTGATAATCAGTTACTTAACTAATTAACAAATAATTAATTGTTAGTAAATTATTACTTAATTAACTTCCCACCCTTTAACCCTACAAACCCACCATCCCACACCTAAAATATAATAAATTATATAATTATTACCCAATTTAAATAATTATTAATCAATTAAATATATAATTACACACTGATAATTAATATTTGTTTTATTATTACTTAATTAGCCTCCTACCCTATACCCCTTTAAATGTAACAACCCACACCTGAAATATAAGTAAATTAAATCAGTATTACATAATATTTATAAATAATATCAATCACATATTTACTTAAAATTATAAATTAATAATGTAATATTAGTTAATTAACTTCCTAGCCTATCCCCCTACAAACCAAACAACCTGCTACGACCCTATAAATCACAATTAGCAAGTAAATTAAACATTGTAAACCACTTAAAACTACAAACTATATTAAAAAAGAAATATTATTACAAACAATAGTTATACAAAATTAATATATGAACAAAAACACATTAACACAATTAAAAAATGCTATTCTTTACATCTATATTGTTGATAATGATATCAACAATAATGGTGTTCTAAACAACAATATTACTTTCGTGAAAAAAATATATTTGACAATGATATTTCTGCAACACAATATTTTGGTATCACAATATTTGTTCCCCAATTTATCGGTCTACTTATATTTACAACTCGATATTGTTAGCCCTGGCATCTTATGGCGTGGTCTCCCCTGACTTTTTGTCATCTGATCTCCTGTTTGGACCTTGTTTTGCTGGCATAGAACTTTGAGCGCTTTGACTCTGTTAAGCAGTGCCAAAGCGCTGTCCTTGTCATATACATACTGGTGATTGGTGTATACATGATTGGCTGGTTTGAGTTAGCTGTAAGTCCTCTGTCTAGGGGTAAAACATATACCTAGAGCATGTAACTCAAATGCTCCTCCATGGGCCTGCTGCATGGGTTGTGCCACCCACAAAGGTAGCTCTTCAAACGTGCCTCAGGTTTGCCATGGCGTGGCCTGTGTGTGCAGGTTACTTTTACTCGGCTTGGCATTTAAAAAACTGCTTTCCAATGGTATGCATGTCTCTTGCTACATCGGAGTACTCCCTGGGAGCAGGGTGTGGTGTTGGGAAGAGGTAAGACATGTGTGTGAGGTGGTTCCCGGCTCAGTCCACAAACCAGAGAGCCTCTTCCCCCGCCTTTGCCTCCTCTTTGATCGATATGGGGAGTGTCCCCGGGTCGGACGTGAATCTGCGAGAGGCCAGGTCGGACTCGGACCTGTCTGGGAGCCCCGTGATCCATGGCTCCGGTGGTGAGGAGGGGGTGTGACCGACGTTGCAGACTGGATAATTTGCATTTGACTTTTCACGACTTTCCACAATGGGTTTGCTCCTGACCCTACGAGCGGGGTCCTACCTGGCTCCACTGGGTGGACCGATCGGAGGTCCACCTTTCCAATGCAGTGCCGGGACTGCTTCATCATGTTAATCCTATGCTTATCACATCTTGTTTTTTTCAGCTGTTGGCATTCATCCGTATACATGGAGGCATGTCCACTTTAGCCACGCTCCTGTTTGGTTGTTTTTTGCTAACCGTTTTAGATTAGCGAATCACCTCTTAGAGGGGTAGTCAGAGGTTGGGGGCTTTATTGGGCGACAGATGCTCCCACTTCAGAAGTGTAGGGTGGGGGAGTAGGGGGCGAGGGATGGGGGCAGACTGTTGTCTCCCAACAGTTTGTTATTTTTAGCCTCCTACGGGCCGCTGTTTGTTGTTTTCTCTGGCAGCCATGATTCTCTAGTTGTCTTCGCAGTTAACAAGCAGATCACCACTTTACATGCCTTTCTCCTAGGTCTTGGGCCCAAGTGGGTACCCCCCAGGGCTGGAATGGTCCTGCGTCTATATCTGCCCCTCCACACATCACACTTTTAAGATGGCAAGCGCCCTCAATAGACCTGTCCATATCCTTTCTTAGAACGTCAATGGCCTCCTTGATCGAATCAAGCGCACAGCTGTCCTTCGCGCAGCCCACCGCCATGCGCCGGATATCCTGTTTCTTCAGGAGACGCATCTCATGGGTACACAATGCAATTTCTTAGCCCGATATGGATTTGATAGGGTCTGGCATTCTGGCTTTGTGCAGGGTTCCCGAGGGGCGGCTATCCTAGGAAAGGGTTTCCCTTTGCCCTAGTTAGAGCCGAGACCGATAACCAGGGCCGCTATGTGGCCGTCTCTGGAACGATTGAGGGACGCCCCACGAACCTCCTATGCACTTATATTCCACCTGCACTACTGTCCTCCACCCTTCGGCATCTTATGCTGGTCTTCTCATTTCCGCAGAACCTCGCGGTGGTCGGGGGAGATTTTAACGCCGTCCTACAACCCTTGAGTGATGCGACGGGGAACCCATCGGAGAGTCGTCTCGCCTCTGCGAGGGCCCTCTCGAGTTGGTCATCGGCCCTGGGCCTTTATGATATATGGAGGGTCTGGAACCCTCGTAAGGAACAATTCACCCACACGTCGGCGGCCCATCATACCCACTCCGTATAGATCTCCTCCTGCTGCCTGCCACGGACTGTCAGCTGGTCTCTGGGGCCGCGATACTGCCCAGAGGATCTCGGATCACTCGCCCGTCTCCCTTCGTCTTGGGTCCTTCTCTGCGGGTCCGCGAGCGACTTGGCGGTTGAACGCCTGGTTTCTGCAGGACTCCAAGCGCATCGACTAAATTGGGCAAGAGCTACGCCACTATTATTCCACTAATAGGGGCTTGGTTCCCTCACGGGGGATGCTGTGGGAGGCCGGCAAGGCTGTCGTCCGGGGGGTGGCCAGGGGACTGGTCCACGCGAAACGGGTGGAACAGACAGCCCAAATTGTACGGCTGGAAGCTCAGGCAGCACAGCTGGAAAGACTTCAGCTGACGAACAGTTGCGGGGACTCCTCTCGGCAATTGGCGGTGGTCCGCAGGAGATTCGTAGGATCTCATTGGAATCTGCGAAGATGCTCTGGCGTTCAACGGTGGCACGGATCTACGGGTGGGGTGACAAAAATGGCAAGCTCCTACACAATCTAGTATCCTATTCCAAGATCAACCGCGTTATCCCTGAGATCTGCTCGGCTACCGGGCCCACCAGGTGACATCTCCAGCCATAGCACAAGCTTTTGCTGATTATTACGCGACTTTATATGCTGCTCACCCTTCTGGCGCTCCGCTGGCGGAGTGGCTGGAGAGGACCAGTGCCCGGCTGCCGTGTCTCCCTCGGGAGACTGCAGAGGTATTGGACCACACCTTCACCCCGGAGGAAATTCATGAGGCAATATCACTATTGCACCACGGTAAGACGCCTGGTCCGGACGGTTACCCCCAGGAGTACTACGCGACCTTTCGCGAGATCCTGGTCCCCCACCTAGTGGAACTATTCAACCATGTGACGGAGGCAGGATCCTTCCTGCCTGAATCTGATGTGGCCACCATAGTGGTCATTCCAAAAACGCAGCCGTCCTCCCTGGATTGTGCGGACTATCGCCAGATCTCACTGATTAACACGGAGCTCAAGATCTTCGCTACCGTGATAGCCCAGAGACTCAGACCTCTTCTACAAGAATTGGTCCATCCAGACGAATGAAGGCTTATGCCCACCAGGGGTTCTGTGGTTCTGAAATTCTGGACCCTACTGTTGTCCCGGTATCGAGGTCCGATACCCGTGTCCCGAAACATCAACGTACCATGACGAATTTGGTATCAACGAACCGATAATGATTAGGACATCATTCCTATGCATTTGCATCATGATCGAGACATGCTAACACCCCCGAATCGTAGGTTCCGTCCCGACCCCTCAGACTCCATTTTGTAAACGGTATCCATCTTGTGTCTTGCCCTCATGATAAGTCAATTAAAGGTCGAGCTTGATCTAAAAGGACACGTCCACCTTCCCTGACTTCCCCCTGACCTGTCCCAACTGACTCCCTTGCCTCCAGCCAAACCTGTTTGAGCAGCTCCTCGCCCAGTGGCCAAACACGATAGCATCAATGCACAACATACCACAAACCATTCACCACATACAGATCATGTTTTCTACACACATACACACCTGTCCACGCTCCCTGTTTATGGCCAGTTTTATGACTAGGAGGTGCCTTCTTTTATTGGGGTTTCACCGATATCTGATGGGAGTTCCGGGCCTGGCTACGTAATCTATCACGAATTGGACATCTAAAATACGGGCTTGCCTACATGACTTCGCTCCTTTGTATTATTGTAGAAATATGTGTATAGCCATATCATAAACTCAAGAATTCTTGCTTGCAGCTATTATTTTTGTATATAAGGAGAAGGCTGGTTCTGTAAAAACGAACAGTCTCCTGAGAACACATGACCCGTGTTCGTCGTGCTTCTAGGACACCTGTTACTTGGTAGCTGCCAATAAAACTTGATTTCTGACTCGACTAGAAGACTCCGTGTTTCTGTGGTCCGGAACAGGGAGAACTCAGAGGTCTTCGGGTGTTATCCCCTGGCACCAAACGGGTTCCTAAAAACCCGTTACCTCAGTTGGCGCCCAACTCGGGGCGGTATCAAGCGGCGACGGTCCAAGCCAGATGTTCGTGAGGAGCTTCGTGTGAAAATTCCAGAGGCCGGCCAGCCACTTCAGCGACCCCTGTATGTTGACGTGGTTCCGAAGGTCTTTGCTGCGAGGTTCCCCGCGTCCCGACGGCTACGAAGGACTGCTGCCCTGACTATCGCCTTGTTTTGGACCCAGTGATCCTTGGTAGAGCGAAACGATAGACGAGTCTTCTAGCGACGTCACCGATCTTCAAATACTTCAGTTAAGTATAAGTGGAGCGTCTCTCAGTCCTTAGTTTGTCCTTAGTTTTTGGTATCCTTGAGATACACTTTGATTTGGTACTTGCAAGCCCCAAAGCCGAAGGACTTGTGTATTCACGAGAAATATCAAAACAGATAATCCTTTGAAGTTTGAAGCTAGACTAGTGAGCAAAGATGCCTGGTTTTAGCAGACTTGGAAACTTGTTTTGTCTTGGTTATAGTAAGGACTCCCGATTAGAGGATTCCTGTCCGGTTCCTCCGATTGGAACTCCAACATACGAGCTCTATGTAAAGCACGGCGTAGGTCCTATCACATATAATGAAGTGTGGATAAAATACACCCGCAAGGATGGTGTTTTAAAATGGCCCCAATATGGTAGTTTCGACTCAGAAATATTAGATAACCTAGAGGTCAAATTATTTAAGAGAAAAGCCCGTCCTGCGATGTTTGACTCTTTCCGCTTATGGCGCAAAGAAGCCAAACAGAAAGAAATAAAATTAGCAAAAAAGAATAAGAGAGGTATGTCAATGGTGCAAGCTGCCGTTGCATACAGGGATAACGAGGAAGAGCAAGAAAGCGAACAAATGCTTAGGAGCAAGAAACTAGCAGTAGATAAATGCTACCTGATGTTACCAAATAAGGGACAAGGTCAAGAGGAGAGATCCGAGAAAGATCCATTGATGTCCCACTTATTAAGCTCACCTCCGCCGTATGCGTTAGACGTTACTACAACGCCAAAGCATTTTACTATACCGCGCCCCGGCGCACGTAACCCAGCTCTTGCACGAACGCCAGCTCCTCTTCAGCTGGTTTCTACTTCTGCGGCGCAGCCTTCTCAAGGGCCGCCATCTTTGCTACACACTCCATCTACTTCTACGACTTTGCCTACAGCTCCAGCTATTGTCTATGATACTACGTCTGCTACTACTTCAACTTCCTCTGCTATTGCCTCTACTTCTTCTTTGCCTCAGCCTGTTTTTTCCGATGCACTTGCTCCTCCGCAAGGTTCTCCTTCTATTAGACAAAGAGTGACAGGTACCGTCACTGGTCTGCTTTCACCTTTCTTCGGGTCGCCTAAAACGACCCCTAAAACAGAAGATAGACAGTTACGTAGTCAACTGCCTGATTACGAGGAAAGAAAAGTGCTGAATGAACTAGCCCGTAAATGGATTACGGATACTGTTAGATATGATGTTCAGTCTGTTATGGAAGTTTTCCGTCAATGGAACGCACCCACTCAGAGATACGTATTCGAAGAAATGTGTGTATATCTGGGCGAAGATGTGAAGACAAATGATCCCAAATACACAATGAACGAACTATGGCGTACACGCTTTAAGTTCTATGAAGGTATGATTATAGGTGCAGATGTTGAGAAAGCGATAGATTTATTGCTCTCTTATAGGAGTAAGGGAAACGTCTCTAGATCATGTCACGAAGACGATGTATCAGGCGGGAAAAGAGCGAGACAGTACCCCATGAAAGAGGTTCCTCCGGTTTGGAGGGAAGGTGATGCGAATGCGAATCCACCGATTCTGCCTCATTTCCAGCGTGTATGGGTACATGTCCCCTGGAAAAGATCCGATGTCTTAGCACTCAAGCAGACACTGCCTGATCCTTGTAAAAACCCGACTGGGTATTATAAGGAGTTATCGCAAACTGCAAGCTCATGTATAATGAATTTAGCGGATATAGACATGTTGTTCGGGAACGTTGTTCCACATCCGTTATGGAGCAAAATACGTCATACGAACCATGACCAAGAACTAGGTGACTCATGGGCGAACATTGCCGCTATAGATGCTAGACAAATTGGTGGTTCTAAACCTGAGCCGTTAATAGCTGAACTTCCTGGTAGAATTATCGTGTACATGAAAACGATAATGCCTGAAGTACGCGTAAACTGGGACAAGCTATCTGCGTGCAAGCAGAAGAAAGATGAGAATGTGTCTGACTTTTTCACAAGATTTGAGGAGACTTTCACCGATCATAGTGGTCAGGATATGGCTACCGAGGGTGGCCAAAGATTGTTTGTAGACAAATTCGTACATAATTTAATCCCTGAACTGTGTAATAAACTGAAAGATTCAGAGAGTGCTTGGGCTGTCTCTACGTCAGCGCAAATTTTAGCTACAGCCCAGTACTATGAAAATAGGCGAAAAGACGAGCTAGATAAATTCAACAAAAAGACAAAAGATTTAAAAACTAAAGTTCTTCTCCAGCAAGCCTATCCGCCTCGCACGCCTAGTCAGCCCAATTATCAACCACAACAGCAGTATTCGAGAAACGCGCAAGGAAACGAGTTTTCCCATCAGCGTATTGCTTATGGCCCGAATCAATGTGCGTATTGCAAGGAAGAGGGTCACTTTAAAGGTAATTGTCCGGCTCTTGCACGACGTTTGAGCGGTGCTTCAGGTGTAAGGGGAAGAGGTGTTCAACATGCCCCCAGAGGTAGGGGCCGTGGAAATTTCACCCAAAATACAACTTCTTTTCCGCCTCAGAATTCGATGAACAGCTTTGACCAACAGAATAATGCGTCGTCCAGGTCAGCTCAGTACTATGCTGACGACTATTACACCGAACACGAAAATGAGGGTAACGATTGCTAGGACAGCCATGGACAAAGAGAGGGAGTTGTTTCAGTTCCAGTAGATCAGAATGGACTTTATGTCAAGGTAATTACGTCAGGAGTGTCAGAGCCATTTCTGCTGGATACTGGTGCTACAAAAAGTTCTATCATGCACTCGAAACTTCCTGGCGCACCTTTGTCTGGCGAAATGAATGTTTCAGTAGGTTTCTCTGGCGCCCCTGTTAGAAACCCGATCTCCAGTCCTATATCTCTTTCTATTGGCCCATGCGAATTAGAAGCACCCCTCATTCTTACAACAGGTTGCGGTGAAAATTTGTTAGGCTTGGATTTGCTAAAAAGGTTATATGCGACTTTGTACTGTTCCCCCTTGGGAGTACAACTTACTTTAGGTAAAAAAGTCATATCTCCAATGTATTTGTCAAAGGACAATATTCCGACCGAATTGTCATCACTTCCTGATATACTTTGGGCTAATGGCTCTAATGATATAGGTCGTTTGGAGATAGCACCGTATGTCATAACATTGAAAGCCAACGTTAGGTTGCCACGTATTCCCCAATACAAAATATCTAGCGAATGCGAAAATGCTTTATTGACGATCGTTTATGACCTGATTGATAAAGACGTCATCGAAGAAACAACAGGAAATGTTTGTAACAGTCCAGTTCTGCCCGTCTTAAAGCGTACTGATCCTTTACAACCGCCTGTGTATAGGTTCGTGATCGACCTCAGAGAAGTGAACAAGATAGTTATCCCACAGTTTCCAGTTGTCCCCGACATTACTGCTTTATTGACGATGGTTCCAGCTTCAGCAAATTGGTTCTCGGTGATTGACCTGAAGAACGCTTTCTTCAGCATCCCGATTGCTGAGGAGAGTAGAGATATTTTCGGATTCAATTTAGGAGGACGAAGCTTCCGCTTCAAGTGCGCTCCTCAAGGCTACTGCGAAAGCCCATCAATATTCAGTCAGGCCCTGAAAACACAACTAGACACGATTGTTCTACCGAATGGTTCAACTCTGATTCAGTACGTAGACGATCTGCTGATCGCTGCAGACACTGAAGAGATTTGCAAGAAAGCTACGTTATCATTATTGCATCACTTATGTGACATGAAGCACAAAGTCTCTCTTTCCAAACTACAATTTTGCCGACAAGAAGTAACCTACTTAGGTCACATCTTGTCGAAGAAGGGAAGGAGACTGACACCAGAAAGAATACAGGCAATTGCAGAACTGAGTGCCCCAAGGACACAGAGAGAGGTTCGAGCCTTCTTGGGCATTACATCGTACTGTAGACAATGGATACCGAATTTCTCACTACTAGCTAAACCCTTGCTGGCACTACTCTGCAAAGACACGTCAAATCCTATGCCTTGGTCTGAAGATTGCCAGACGAGTTTCCACAAGTTGCGTGATGCATTATGTTCGGCTCCTGTGTTGGGAAACCCCAACTACAGTAAGCCTTTTACATTATATGTCCATGAGAAGGAAGGTTGTGCATTATCAGTTTTAACACAACATTTTGGGGACAGACAGCGCCCATGCGCGTATTTTTCGGCAACTCTAGACCCTGTGGCTAAAGCCCTACCAAGTTGTCTGAGGGCTACCGCCGCAGCAGCTGTCTGCATTCGACAATCCGCTGGATTAGTCATGAATAATACTCTGATCGTTATGGTTCCGCATGCAGTAGGCATTTTACTAAACAGGACGAAGACACAACACCTTACTAGCGCGCGACTATCCAGTTACGAACTTACACTGCTAGCAAGTCACATCCACATAAAGAGGTGCGATACACTGAATCCCGCAACATTATTACCCATTCCGACAGAAACAGACAAGATTGATAACCATGACTGCTGTTTTAGGACAGAAGAAGAGACAAAAGGGAGAGTAGACTTACAGGACACTCCCCTTCCTGAATGCAACAATACTTTATGGGTTGATGGTTCATGTTTCAAGCTGCCGAATGGTGATACGACTGCAGCATATGCCGTAACGACATTACACACCATTATAGAGACCGCGCGCATTTCCCATAATTCTGCACAAGCTGCAGAACTAATTGCGCTTACCAGAGCATGTGTGTTAGCGAAAGGAAAGCGAGTGAATGTGTACACTGACAGCCAATACGCCTTTGGTGTGGCTCACAGTTTTGGGAGATTGTGGCGTGAACGTGGGTTTCTTACGTCACATGGAGCAAAGATACAACATGGTCAGTTAGTTAATGAACTCCTCGAGTCACTGACGTTGCCACTACAAGTTGCCATTGTAAAATGCAGTGCACACAAAAAGATTCAGGATGATGTTGGCCGCGGGAATGCATTTGCAGACGAGGTTGCGAAAGAGACTGCAAGGAACACAATGAGTCGGATGTATGTTGTAGGTCCCGCTAGATGGATTACTGATGTGGGAATGTGTGAGGACACCATCGAAAGCGTGATATCTATACATGCCGAGGCAACTGAGAAAGAGGTGAATGAATGGAGAGAAAGTAAGGGTAGGTTAGATGCGAATGGTTGTTGGGTCGAATTGTCAGAACACCAGCGATGGCTATTACCTAACGCCTATGTACTTGCAGTAGTAACAATGGCTCATGGATTTGCGCACATCAGTTTGAAAGGAATCTGTAAAGTATTGGCCCCAGTATGGCAAAATAGCAATATCCCGAAATATGCAGAGAATGTGGTCAGAAACTGTATGGTATGTTTGAAGTACAATCCCGGTAGGGGAACCCCAACTCCAGCTGGTCATTTTGCGCCTCCAACGTATCCGTTCGAGGTTTTGCAGCTCGATTTCATTCACATGGAGAGATGCAACAATCTGAAGTATGTGCTCGTTGTTGTTTGCGCTTTCTCCAGGTCGGTGGAAGCATACCCCCTTAAGGACAATACTGCCTTGTCAACTGCCAAAGCTCTTGTCAAAGAGTTCTTCCCGAGATTCGGCATGCCTAGAATCGTCTGGAGCGATAATGGAAGTGAATTCGTAGGACGCGTGATGAAGAGAGTGTGTGAATGTTTAGGCATACAACAAAAATTCCACTCGGCGAATCACCCCCAATCAGCTGGATTAGTAGAGTGCTACATTGGCACTTTAAAGCTCCAATTAGCCAAGATCCAAGCCTGTACAGGTCTCAAATGGCCTGACGCCTTGCCTCTAGCACTCTTGTCAACCAGAATGACAGTCCATTCCAGGTTAGGACTTAGCCCCCATGAGATAGTGTTTGGCCGCCCAGCCAACGTCTGGGGCGTGCCAAGGCCAAAGAAACTCAGCGAAATAGAGCACCCCATACTGCTTGACTATTTGTGCGAATTGACAACTAAATTGCGTGTTTTACACCAACAGGTTCACAGCTCCTCTCCGCCAGCCTCTGACGATCCAGGTCACTCCATCACACCCGGCACGTGGGTCTTGGTGCGGAATTTCCAGCGCACAAACAACGGACAGCCGAGGTGGACCGGACCATACCTGGTACTCCTTTCTACGAGATCCGCTGTTCGGGTGGAAGGCAAAAAGAACTGGGTGCACGGGACCCATTGTAAACGGGTCCCTCTGCCCCTTCCATACGACCGGTGGGTCAACGAAGGAATTGCCGACTCCGAGACAGAATCCATACCTCGCTTCATCCCTTTCAGCGATGCACGTTTAAAAGAAACTGGTACCGAAAAGGAGAGTGATCATATTTTACAAGGACTTGTGCCACCGTCTATGCAGTTGGACACTACCGAACCTGAGACATTGTTTGAAGACCACACCGTACCTGGGAAACAAAAATATAATCTAAGGTCAAGACAAAGAGACTAAAAAAAACAAAAAACGAATGTGATTTTCCCTCCCCCAAGAACTATTTTTGATTTTTCAGCTCTCTCACTCTCAGGAAACGTGCTCATTTTTGATTTTCGAACCGCCATCCGGTTCTGCTGCTAGGGTCGCGGTTGAAGTCTGGGGAGTGCAACTGGGGACGTTTAGGTCAACGGTTCTGGTTGGTCCAAGGGAGTTACCCCGGACTGAACAGAGCGCACTCCCTGGCAGAACCAACCTACCACCGCGGGCAGCAACTAGAGGATGGAGTTTCCTAGGGTAAAGAGACCTACCAGACTCACGAACTTTGAAAGACAATTATGCACTGTACTGGCCAAAAGAAGGTTTTTGATAACATGTATTTTAATGTTGTGTAGCATAACGATGTTTTTGACTGGTTATACTCTATTCGTATTCCAAGTTACCTTTTCAAATGACACCCGGCCACCAACTCCTCCTACTATCTCTCCACACTACTTTCACCCTCTACCTGAACACGAATCTGCCAGAAGACTCGAATTTGTAAATAACTCATTCATTCAACTTCTACACCAACACCAGTCCATAATGAACACATCGAACTGTTGGGTATGCGGACTCATGCCGCACACGACTGATAAGGGTTTCCAATACTTCATCCTGCCATTCAGTTATTATGGTTCTCTGTGGGCTTTCCAGACCATGTTCCTATTCGCCCTAGAACCATACCCAACCCGTTCTACTGAAAGTGATTCCAGTAACAAGGCACTAATAGCAGGGATAAGAAATATGAGTAGAGAGTTCGACACCTATCTTACGATTCCCAAAGATGAACTCACTCCGTACACTCGTTGGAACGTAACTAAATATGGGGTTTACCTGAGTAAGAGCCAGACAGCAAAGAAATCCCGCCCAGTTTGGATAGTACCCAACCGAGGTCACTTATGTATACAAGGTATCGGCAGGGATCCCAAAGCACAATTAGGAAGGAGTATATGCTCGGAAACATATGTGTTCGCTTCCCGAACTTCCCCTATACTATTAGCAGCCAAAGGCACGTATTTCGTCTGCCATGACCAAGCTTACACCTGGTTGCCCCCTGACTTCTCAGGTACATGCTTTATCTCGTTTCTGCTGCCTCCCACCTACACGGCCAGAGCAGATTACCATCGGACAAGGACAGCTAGAGGTGTCGTGAGTAAAGACGACACCGCGGGTCAGGAATTCGCTGACTTCGCAAAGGGTTTTCTGCCATTTTGGGGGCCTATGGTGAACAGCAGGAATATTCGCCAGTTATCGAGGATAGTTGAATCCGCCGTGATTACAACGGCCGGAGCCCTTGGCAATTTGACGACCGAACTTCAGTCGGATCGACTTATGACCCTTCAGAACCGAGTTGCTCTAGATATCATACTCGCCGATCGTGGTGGTGTGTGTAGAGTGATCCAATCCAGTTGTTGCATTTTCATCCCTGATAACGCACCGACAGTGTACCAGGCCATCTCTAAGCTACACGAGATATCTGGTTCCCTTCACGTAGAAAAAGGGGACTGGTCCTTACTAGGGTGGTTCTGGGAACTGATCGCTACATGGGGATGGAAAACACTGATCTTCATTGGGATGATCTTAGCACTTCTGTTTATGTTCTGCCTGTGTGTACAGTGCGCTCCTGCACTATGTGGCCTCTGTGCTACCTCATGTGTACGGAAGCCTGTGTCAAGGGACGAACTGAGCAACAGAATGATGCTACAACAGCATCTCCACGAATTCCTTCATACAGATTTAGACTCGGATTAACATGAATTATTGCCTTATATGAGGGCAAAAGGAGGGTCTGTGGTTCTGAAATTCTGGACCCTACTGTTGTCCCGGTATCGAGGTCCGATACCCGTGTCCCGAAACATCAACGTACCATGACGAATTTGGTATCGACGAACCGATAATGATTAGGACATCATTCCTATGCATTTGCATCATGATCGAGACATGCTAACACCCCCGAATCGTTGTTTCCGTCCCGACCCCTTAGACTCCATTTTGTAAACGGTATCCATCTTGTGTCTTGCCCTCATGATAAGTCAATTAAAGGTCGAGCTTGATCTAAAAGGACACGTCCACCTTCCCTGACTTCCCCCTGACCTGTCCCAACTGACTCCCTTGCCTCCAGCCAAACCTGTTTGAGCAGCTCCTCGCCCAGTGGCCAAACACGATAGCATCAATGCACAACATACCACAAACCATTCACCACATACAGATCATGTTTTCTACACACATACACACCTGTCCACGCTCCCTGTTTATGGCCAGTTTTATGACTAGGAGGTGCCTTCTTTTATTGGGGTTTCACCGATATCTGATGGGAGTTCCGGGCCTGGCTAGGTAATCTATCACGAATTGGACATCTAAAATACGGGCTTGCCTACATGACTTCGCTCCTTTGTATTATTGTAGAAATATGTGTATAGCCATATCATAAACTCAAGAATTCTTGCTTGCAGCTATTATTTTTGTATATAAGGAGAAGGCTGGTTCTGTAAAAACGAACAGTCTCCTGAGAACACATGACCCGTGTTCGTCGTGCTTCTAGGACACCTGTTACTTGGTAGCTGCCAATAAAACTTGATCTCTGACTCGACTAGAAGACTCCGTGTTTCTGCGGTCCGGAACAGGAAGAACTCAGAGGTCTTCGGGTGTTATCCCCTGGCACCAAACGGGTTCCTAAAAACCCGTTACCTCAGTACTCGTCACTGTATCCGTCGCCTCCACTTGGCTATGGCCCACCGTGGTCGCCTAACCCCTTACCTGGCGTTGCTCTTCCTTGATTTTGAGAAGGCCTTTGATACGGTGAACTGGGCGTACCTTGGGGATGTGCTGGAGAAGATGGGCTTCGGCCTTCCCTTCCGCCACCTGGTCAAGGTCTTTTACACCAACCCCAGAACCCGTGTTCTCATCAACGGCGAACTTTCTGAGACCTTCCCAATCCAGAGGGGTATGCGACAGGGGTGTCCGCTCTCACCCCTCTTGTTCGCGCTGGTGATGGAGCCCCTGGCGGCGCTCATACGGCAAGACCCACTCATCAGAGGTTGGGCCTGGGACTCGAGTCAGGTTGACAAGATAGCCCTTTATGCGGATGATGTCCTGCTTTATCTGGCGGACCTGGACAGTTCTGGCCCCAGATGCCTGGAGGTCCTCTCTGCTTTTGAGCGGGTCTCCGGACTCCGGCTCAACCCGGCAATATCGACTTTGGTCCCTTTACATCCCTCACGGGTCTGCTTTCATTGGCAGACGAATATTCCCCACGGAGGCAATTGTTCAAATACCTGGGCGTCTGGATCACCCTTTTGCCAGAGCTTGAATGGGCTTTGAATGTCGCGCCTTTGGTTACCTGGATAAAGTCCGACCTTAAGCGATGGCAGGCCCTTCCCATCAACCCCCTGGGCAGACGTGCACTCTTTAAAATGATGATTCTCCCCCGCTTCCTTTACATTTTGCAGAACATCACCATCCACCTCCCGGGGAGTTGCTTCCGAGAACTGGACGGCGTCCTTACCCGGTTTCTCTGGGGAGGCGGGAGGCCATGTCTATCCCTGGCGCACTGTCGTATTCCCCCCCTTCGATGGAGGCATTGGAGTGACCAATCTCCACCTCTACTACTTGGCTACAAGGCTTATCGTGATCCACGACTGGTTTGCAGGTGGCTGGTCCGACCCGGCATACCGAGTGGAACTTGCCACGACAGACTTCGCGCAGATCCAGTCCTTCCTATATGGTAGCCCGGTGCCACAGGCCCTACCCCGTCATGAGAACGGTACTTATGGCTTGGCGCACGGCCCTGCGCCACGTGCGGTGGGACCGGAAGCTCACTCGACAAACACCGCTCTGGAGCGGGGCCTGGCTATGTGAGGTCTCGTCCTTACAGGGGTTCCGCCGCTGGGATCTCATCGGAATTTCATTGCTTGGAGACGTATGGGTGGAGGACCACATTCGTTCCTTTGCTGACCTGCAATAGCGACATGCCCTCCACCATTCCCAATTCTACAAATATTTACAACTCAGGCATGCCCTCCTCGCACACATTCCATCCCCTACCCCTTTTCCAGAGTTTAGCCCACTGAAGGCTTAGGTGATGATGTGGAATCTGGGGAGGGGAGGGGTGTCCCGCATATATCGGTCACTAGTTAATAATGGTCCTGCATCCCTAGATTGGCTCAGGGCTCGATGGGAGGGTTGGTTGGGCCCCTACAGGCGGCGGATTGTCAAGATGCCCTCATGGCGCCCAAAACCCTGACCGCATCCTACAAGTTGCGCCTGGTGCAACTTTATTACCTGCATGTAGTCTACCTCACTCCGCTGCACCTTTTCCAGGCCCGTATGAGACCATCCCCAGCATGTACGCGTGGTGAAGCCACGCCAGCTGACTTCTATCACATTGTATGGCAATGCCCGGCCTTAGCGCCGTTCTGGAGAGGGGTTGCGCTTGAACTTACGCAGGCCCTGGGATGGGAGGTTCCCCATGACCTGAGACGTTAGATGGCTCCAGGGCAGATCAGCGTTTCCTGGGGATGGCTGTGGCGGTGGCAAAAAAGGATATTGCGGCGCTTTGGTCCCAAGCTAAGGCACCGGCGATGCAGAAGTGGAGGAGGGGAGTTGACTGGTGCAGGATGCAGGAGGAGTCTCTCTTCGAGGCCTGAGGTTGTCCGGAGTTACTTGGTAAAATGTGGGGTAAATGGTTTAACTTGCTGCTACTGTGATGATCTGTCTAATTTTTTGTACCTGTAATGAATATTTGGTCTGCAATGCCCGACTCGGTCGGGTAGCCCGTGCCCTGTTAACTGTGAATAATACTATGTTCCCCTTAATTATGATTAACCTGCTGCCAGTGAACTTTTTGTGTTTTGAAAATCCACTAAAGTTGATTATCAAAAAAAAGACGTGTGTGAGTGCGCTACATGCACTGGTAGTGAATGGCACTGGATGGTATGTTCGGTACTGTGGGTCCTGCTTCTCACATTTGATTGACATGAGGGATCAGTGGAAAAGCTATTGTGCTGTATTTCCTACATTTAGAAGAGTGGCACTATAGTGTTTGATATCAATGAGTTAGTAATTGCAAATCCTCTCTGTCAGCGCAAGTGAATTCGACATTAACAATGCGGAAATGCCACTATGGGAAAGTGGGCATTTCTGTGCTCATGGCTTTGTGTGACTGTTGACTTGTCTCCAATCCACTTCTGGGTACTGGGGGGCAGCTACATCTGTGCATTCCTGATAGACTGTCATAAAGTAGGGGCTCAAGGGAAGCTGCAAATCTCTGACTCTGAAGGGCCTGCCTGGGACAGATAAGAGGAGGTGGAACTGGCACCTGCTTTCTAGGGGCAGGGTTCTGGCCCCACTAACGATATTGATCAAGCATCCCAGGGTAGGGTGGCAGACAGGACAAACTTTAGAGAGGGTCTGTGCATTTCAAAGGTAGCCTTTTGAACTGATCTCATCTTCAAATGCCATGGTGTAGAACTACTGGGACTCTGCGTTTACAAGTTAGAGACGCTTTTGGGATTGGAATCATACTGCGCCGGCTCAGCGCTGGAACTGCAACAAGAGGAACCATTCGGGCAGGAGGGACTGCAACTGGATTATCCACAGACTTGTGGTGGCCTGGGGCTTGTCCGACTCCACTTTGTGGATTTTTCCAGGATATTGCTGGCCTGTAGCTAATTGCCTACTGTCGTGGCCCGGGTCCCTGCGCAATCTCCAAGGGCTGGTTGGCTGGCTTTCTGTCCACGAGATTCCAGGGACACAAGGGATCTTCCTGTCTACACAAGATTGTAAGGACCGTGCAGGATGCGGGGGAAGTGATCATCAGTTTGGACAAGGACTGTCTTAGTCTATGCAGTAATCACACTTTGTTGAGGAGGGTGCTCATAATGATCAGCATTAGGAGTTCGAGGAGTGCTTGAGAAGTTTGTCGAGTCTGAGGGACCCAAGCTTACAACTGGAAACCTGTGCTAGCTTGCAGTTCGTAGTGTGTGGTATCTGAGGGGCGTTGGGGAAATTTAGCAGAGTTTGCAGGAAGCAAGCTGGAAGTCTAGACTGTCTCTGAACTCCAGATTGCAGCCTCAATCCGAGGTCGCCGGCTTTCGCTCCCCAGACCCAAGCCACAAGGTACTCTGTTATTGAGAATATTGTGACTGGACCCGAGAGGTCTTGTTGTGCTTTGTGTGCACCCACTGTTTGCTGCCTGGAGCAACAGCAGCTCGTACCTCTGCTAGAGGGGAAACATTTTTCCAAATGAGAAGTACACCAGCTTCCGGTGTCACAGTCTTTTGCCTATGTAGGAAAGGTGATCCCGCACTCATGAAAGTGCCGCTGGGTGCCTGAGGGCCTGAGGGCCTAATCTGGATGGACGAAACTAGGTAACTGTTTCTTATTACTTTAGGTGGTCCTGACAATCTAATCAAAGTGTTGCCAGCTGTTGCAATGTGTTTCATTGACTAGGGTGGTTTGAGTGACTGAGGTATAGTCAAAACTGTGATTTTTTTTTAGCATTAGAATTGTAAGGGGTATGCGATATTGGGAATGTTGTGTTTTATGCTAATGTGATTCCTCAAAAGTGGAATATCTCTGTTAGACTTACTATTCTTGGCGTGGTTTTCCCTGACTTTTTGTCTCTACCTCCTGCATTTTTGACTGTGTGTTGGATTTAATTAATGCTGCATCGTGTGTGGGCACAATAAATTTGTGTTCTGTCCTTTGGTATGCCGCTGTCTTTTTTGGAAATTTCCGAACAGACTTTGTAAAAAATAAAAAAGTGGTTGCTGCCACCGCTGCAGGCACTGGCGTTGACAGGAAGGTGATCGGCGAAGTGCGGCAAATCAGAAAAAATACACACACACACACACACACACATATATATATATATATATATATATATATATATATATATATATATATATATATATATATATATATATATATATCCACTACCACTGCCGGTCTCCGGCACTTGCTCGACCAGAAAAACAACATAGCAATCCAAAGGTTAGTTATCTCCAACGTTTAATTCCTCAGTTCAGGCTATGATGCGTTTTGGGAGGATCCCCTGCCTTGATCACACACCGAGCCAGAATACAACAGTTTTTTATATCCCACTTGCTACCATCACGTGATAGCAAACAGACAACATACTGCCATTGTGTTTCTTTCGTAAGGTTTCAGTTACATAACCATTTTCTTTTTCTATTTTTCATATAATTTTACAATATTCCTACTTGGTTTTCCTCTTTTTATGTTTGTTTTCTTTAATTATTTTCAATGGCTTTCTGAAAATGTATATACATTTCAACAAACTTTATTGTACTGCAGTGATTCACCTAGAGATATAGGATGTTTGAGTTCAATTGACTTATTTATTTATATATTAAGAAATTATATTTCTATACTTACCATTATAAGGATAGTAACACAATATTTGTGTAAGGTATATTTTTGACATGATATTTGTGTTACACAATATTGTTAATTTCAATAGTATGTTAGTGATTAACCGGAGATGATATTCCATGAATCTTGACCATGATAACATCATACAAAGTGACATTACTAAAGTAAAAAAAAACTATAATAAAGTTATCATAATATAATAGTATTGTATTACTAATGAGGTGATAATAATATTGTGATAATCTAATGATAAATACAGACACTTGTCTATCATAAATGTGCTTGGGTACTGTTATGATATGTCAGGTATACATCCCTACGACATCAGGCCATGATATGATAGGGACAGGGCCATCACACTTACTGGTAAGGCATCATATTCAGAAGTACAACTTCATATGGCCAGTTACTATGTAAGGGATAGCCTAGTGAGGCCAGGTATAGTCCCAAAGACAAGGCACAACCTTCATATACTCAGAAGCAGCAAACAATGTCTAAGAACAGCCTTGAGTACCCAGAAACAGCTTCTAATGCAAACGAACAGCTTCTGATGCTCAGGAACAATTGCCAAAGGCACTTTTAAATTTTCTTCTTACCATTAATTTTCCTGAATTTATTTTTGTTATATTTAAACAATATTTGCTTTAACGCATGTTACTGCACCATCATGATTAAAAACGGAACCAACCTCTGCTAAATTCTAACAATCACTGGAATGCCAATAGGTCTGGCTTATGAATGATGGTGCCTTTTGTGTCATTCCTGGGTTTAGGCACTCAATATGTCATCATACGTGCATTCTGTCACTCATCTTTGCACTCATGCATTCATTCATCCATCAACTGACTCATTCCTGCCTTCACTCTCTGACATAGCCAAAATCAAAAACATACAAGCTCAACAACCTATTCATGATAAATTATAAAAATACAAGTGGAAGAAAGAAAACATGCTGCTGCCTAAACCCAGCGGGTATATGCTTGCAACAACTAAACTAAAAATGGCAGCCGGTGTCCGTCTTGCTTGGGTCTTGTAAACAGTCCATCTTTGTTTTAAAGTTCCACTATAGCCAACACATTTAGAACCAACGTGTTGCTCATCTTGGAATGGTAAAATAATGATGCACTATGGCCAACAGCATTCCATAACTGGTGTCCTGGTTCAGAGGAAGTGGTCATATGGGATGTGCTGTACTGCAGATGAAATGAGTGTCACACAAACGACCTGTTCTTACTGCCTGGAGAGATGTAGTAAACTCTTGAGAAACATTCAAATAAAAAGACTCTAGCTATTATCGTTGGTTTATCACCAAAACCAACTGAGATCTTCTGTACTGAACTTAAGCTTTCCCACAAGGCAACCATCAGGCATATAGTCGTAATATTACATAGTATATATGATTGGCAAAGCAAAATACTGTCTCTTCAAAGAGAGCCTAGCATGGATTCTGAGAGTGCAACCCTTCTATTCCCATATTTTATCAGAGGGAGGTAACTAGTTCGAAAACCCTTGCCTATTAGGGTAGTCTGTGAGGTATCATGTAACAAAATACTTATCTGTAGGCATTAATACAGAGTAATAACAATCTCCCCCTAAATGTCTATTGACTTCAACATATGCTTTTCACAATCAATATGTCAGGCCTGCTGCAGTTTTGTAACTTTTCGATATAAACAGTCAGGCTTTTAACCTTTCTAATTGTTTTGTCACCATAACTCAGAACTACTGTGTTGGTCATTAACCTTCCCACAAGGCAATCATCAGGTGTTCCGTGATAAAATTACAAATAAGTACAAAATGCAGCTCACAAAACAATATAAAATCATTTTCAATAAAATAGGATTACCATAGTGCAATTGTCTATCTTCATGTTTTATTTGGGTGGGTCACTAACGTCAAAATCCTTGTTACTATGGTAATCTGTGAGATTCCATATAACAAAATACCTGCCAACAGGCTTTAGCACAATTTGATAACAATTCACCCTTGAATTTCTATTGCCCTTAACACATGATTTTCACAATAAGTAAGGTATACTTCCTTTGACAAAACTTTTCATTATACGCATCACACATAAGGGATCGAATGTAATGTTTCCCAGAGAACTGGTAAGGCCGTTTACGTTTACTGATTAATTCTCACTATATAAAACACATGCATACTGAGGTGCGCAAAAACTGGCAACCATGAGGCACACAGTTGTAAAATTACAATGATGTACAAAATTACAGTTGGTTAAACAATCTATAACCCTTCATAATAGAGCCTAACAAAAATCATCATGGTAAAATTCGACTCCCAGAGTTTGTCGGAGTAAGAAACCAACATCCTTGCCTACAGTGGCAAGCTGTATGATTACATTTAACCACATAACTGTCTGTAGCCTGTAACGCAGTGTGATAACGACCAATTGTTAAAGGCTTACTGGCTTCAACAAATACTTTTAATAATAAATAAGCTAGGCCAACTGGCTTTGTCATTATGTTTCATAATATGCAGACTAGACAAATGGCATTGTAAATAAAGTTTTCCAATGCAACATTCGGTGCACAGTCAAAATATCGAGTATTAAATTTCGACCTACCAAAATATCGTGTTTGAAATTTCGAAGGTACAGAATATCGATGTCAAGAATATTGTAGGACAGAATATCGACCCTAAGGTAAGTAATATCGAATTTATTTACATCGATGTAAGTAATATCGATGTAAGTAATATCGATGTCACAAATATCGATATTTTTATTATTTTTTATTTATATATATTATGTATGTGTTATATGTTTCTGTTAAATATTAAAATTAATTTATATTATATGTGTATTATTGATATATATTAATACATTTATTTTTAAGTAAATTATATGTTTTAGTACTGGAGCGGGTTGTGGGTTTATAGGGGAATAGGGTGGGAAGTAATTTAATAGTAATTAATTAATTATTTTTAATGTATAATTTATTTTGTATTTAGTTATTAATTGGCAATTAATTATTTTAATTGATAAATTAATTATTTAATTGGTAATTAATGTTGATTTTTATTAAATTTTATGCTTTAGTACTGGAGCGGGTTGTGGGTTTATAGGGAAATAGGGTGGGAAGTAATTTAATTGTAATTAATTAAAAAATTTTAATGTATAATTTATTTTGTAATTAGTTATTAATTGGCAATTAATTATTTAAATTGATACATTTCTTATTTAATTGATAATTAATGTTAATTTTTATTAAATTGTATGTTTTAGTACTGGAGCGGGTTGTGGGTTTATAGGGGAATAGGGTGGGAAGTAATTTAATTGTAAATATTTATGTATTTAAACATTTTTTATGGATAATTAATGTATAAATTAATTATTAATTGCCAATTAATTATTTTAATATATAATTAATTTATTTAATTGGCAATTAATATTTGTAATTTGTAATTATTTATTATTTAATAGAAAAATGCATTATTTAATTGGTAAACATTGTAAAAAAATGTATTGTATTTTGTATATTGTAACAAATATATATTCTTTTTATGATAGTATATTTTTTATATTTATTATTTGTTGAGTAATATTTAATAATTATTATTTATTGGTGTTTGTTGTTAATTTATTGTCAATTATTTATTCAATTGTTATTGGTTTTATTAATTAATAATAGTTTATTATTGATGTTGATGTATTAAAAAAATTATTTATACATTATTTCAAATATAAACATTATTTATGAGTATGTTAAAATAAAATTCTACGTTATTAAACGCTTTCCCTACTGTTGCACCCTTTGGAGTAGGAATAGTAAATTTTCCCCCTACGCTATCCAACCCTTTCCTTACTGTTGCACCCTCTGGAGTTGGAATAGTTGCACTTACTGGAGTGGGAATAGTAATTTTTCCCCCTACGCTATCCAACGTTCTCCCTACTGTTGCACCCTCTGGAGTTGGAATAGTAATTTTTCCATCTACGCTATCCAACGCTTTCCCTACTGTTGCACTTACTGGAGTGGGAATAGTCATTTTTCCCCCTACGCTATCTAACGTTCTCCCTACTGTTGCACCCTCTGGAGTTGGAATAGTAATTTTTCCACCTACGCTATCCAACGCTTTCCCTAATGTTGCACCCTTTGGAGTTTGAAAAGTAATTTTTCCCCCTACGCTATCCAACGTTCTCCCTACTGTTGCACTCTTTGGAGTTGGAATAGTAATTTTACCCCTACGCTATCCAATGATTTCCCTACTGTTGCACCCTCTGGAGTTGGAATAGTAATTTTTACCTGTATGCTATCCAACGCATTCCCTACTGTTGCACTCTCTGGTATGGGAATAGTAATTTTTCCCCCTACGCTATCCAACTCTTTCCCTACTGTTGCACCCTTTGGAGTTGGAATAGTAATTTTTACCCACCCGCTATCCAACGCTTTCCCTACTGTTGCATTCTCTGGAGAGGGACTAGTAATTTTCCCCCTACACTATCCAACGCTTTCCCTACTGTTGAATCCTTTGGAGTTGGAATAGTAATTTTTACTCTTACGCTATCCAACGCTTTCCCTAATGTTGCACCCTCTGGAGTTTGAATAGTAATTTTTACTGTTATGCTATCCAATATTATTTATATGTATTTATGTATTTAATATGTTATGTTATGTTATGTTAACATTTTGATAAAGCGCAACAGCTGCCCCAGCAAAGAGGCGTCCCGGCGCTAAGGAACCACAGAAACTGTACTGAGGAAGAGATAAGGAGGATAGATATATTATTAAAGGGGGGGAACAGATGGGTCTTGATGGCTTTCCGGAAGGCGGCCAGGTTTTCCAAAGAACGAATGTTCAGTGGTAGGGCGTTCCAGAGCTTGGCTCCCAGAACCTTAAAAGAGCGACCGCCAGTACGGCAGAGCTTTATGCGAGGTACAGTCAAAAGGTGCTGACTAGGCATGGGCGGATTTTGCGGATCCACGATTCGCGGATTTGCGTATTCACGGATCGTGGATCCGCAAAATTCGCGGATTTTGCGGATTTGCGTACCCGCGGATTTGGGGCGGGGCTTCCATGCGAGTGCACATGCCTCTTGTGTGTATAAAAGGTCAGAGACCGATCAGAGCAGCAGATGAAAGATGCAAAGGCCTCTGGGTAGATGTATAGTGCTTTTACTACACTACAGCTGCCTAAAGTGCCAGAGAGTTGTCTACAGCAACCAGGTGTGTGTTACTATGCAATTGCGCCGAAGGGCGCAGGGGTCCCTTGAGTGAGCTGCCCATCATAGTGGGTAAATGGCGGGAAGACGGTGCACACCGCGAGTGTGTGGGCGGGGCCAAACGGACGGCGCTTCCATGCGAGTGCACATCCCTCTTGTGTGTATAAAACGTCAGAGACCGATCAGAGCAGCAGATAAAGATACAGAAGCTCCTGGCCACAGGAACAGCACGAGGATTGCGCTCGTGAAAGTCAAGAATGCAAAGGCCTCTGCCCAGCATCACACCTAATTTTCGATGGTATATTTAGGAAGAAGGCACATCTGCCCAGCCTTGACAACGCTCACGATTGTTTTTGGGCAGATGAATGAGTCACTGAATTTAAGCCTCAACTAGGGCACATGCTTAATCGGTATCTGAAAGTGCCTGCGGTTGAGGTTTAATTTTTGTGCCAGGACCGTCGTGCCAGAATGAACCCTGCCCTTCATATTTATTCAAGAAGACGCCACCGTTTTGTGCCTGTTGTAACTAATTTACGATGGCGCCGGCAAGCTGCCAGTGCCATCCTAAAATAGTTACTAAATTAGCTTCAACAGGAAGCTTTAATAGATAAAATAAAGCAGGCGCTCGATGACCTGCTTTATCTTATCTATTAGAGCTTCCTGTTGAAGCTAATTTAGTAACTATCTTAGGATGGCGCTGGCAGCTTGCCGGCGCCATCGTAAATTAGTTACAACAGGCCAGCAAGGCTTGAACTTTTGCCCCCGGAATCCGCCGCTCGCGGGTTGCGAATTTTCGGTAAATTCGCGAGAGTTCGCGGATCGCGGATTTGCCAAAAATTCGCAAAATCCGCGAGCGTAGCGGATTTTGCGCTCATGCTTAGTGCTGACCTAATGAGCGTAGGTTGAGCTGTGGCACATACGGTGTTAGGAGAGGGCGCAGGAGTTCTGGGCGTCCGGATTTGAGAATTTTATGTGTCATAATGAGGGTTTTGAACTGGATTCTGGCTTCGATGGGTAGCCAGTGCAGTTTCCGTATGGTAGCTCTGACGGAACATTTGCGAGGAAGACCCGTCAAGGCTCTTGCCGCAGAGTTCTGCACGCGTTGCAGTCGCGCTATCTCCGCTTTGTTGGCGCCAAGGAGTAAAACGTTGGCGTAATCCAAACGAGAGAGAATTATGGCCTGGATGATGAGTTGGCGAACCTTGGAGTCAAAAAAGCCGAGTATGGGGTTGAGACTCCTCAACAGGCCCACACAAGTAGCTACCACTTTTTTTGTGTGGGTCTGGAAGCTAAGCTTGGAGTCCATCCAGACACCTAGGTTTTTGACCAAGGATTTAGGTGGTGGAATGGCGCCCAGAGACGAGGGCCACCAGTGCTCATTCCAGTAGCTGGTGTTCTTTCCAAGGAGCAGTACCTCCGTCTTTCCGGCATTAAGCTGCAGGCAGTTGTCCGTCATCCACTGGGCCACTGCAGCCAGGCCATCCCTGAATCTTGTGGCCTGAGTAGATGGTCCCTCGGTGAGCGTGATGACCAGCTGCGTGTCATCAGCGTATGACACCAGCATAAGGTCCCACTCCTTAGCCACTGCCGCGAGTGGCTGCACATATAGATTGAAGAGGGATGGGCTAAGTGCAGAGCCCTGAGGGAGCCCCTGTCAGATGGAATGGGACTGGGAAAGAAAGGGGTGAGCTGACACCCGGAAGGATCGGTCCTTCAAGAAGGAACGGAACCATTCCAGGGCAAGACCGGAAATCCCTACTGTTTCCAGATGATTTAGCAGAATGTTATGGGACACCGTGTCAAAGGCTGCGCTGAGGTCTAACAGAATCAGCGCAGCACTTTGGCCGGCATCGAGAATCGCAGACTCAGTGCTGTGGCCCGGTCTGAACCCGTTTTGAGATGCATCTAGGATGTTATTTAGATCCAGATGTTGGGACAGGACATTATTTACATGTGCCTCAGCAAGTTTAGACAGCCATGGGAGCAACGAGATGGGTCTATAGTTTTCCAGCTTGGATGGGTCTAGGGTAGGCTTTTTAATAATGGGGGAAACCCAAGCTTGTTTCCAGACAGTCGGGACGCTGGCCGAGGAAAAGGAGAGATTCAGTATAGAGGCCAGGGAAGGCAGAAAGAATTCTAAGGGTTCAATGAATTGGGCCGGCTTCATTGGGTCTGCTGGAGAGCCAAACTTGACTTTCCTGCAGATCTTAGTTAGATCCTCAAACGTGATTTCTGGTATGAGCCTCATGGTAGAACCTTTAAAGATGGAGTTAGTGAAGCTGGGCAGATTAGAAGAGTGCTGTGGGAATGAGCTGTAGATTTTTTGCACTTTTTCTATGAAGAATGTAGCCAGGTTTTCACAATGCTGCGCGGAGGTAATGCTGGGGGAGGGGGGAGTGCTACTCTGCAGTTCTTGTACCAGTTTAAAAATAACTTTAGCGGGGTTAGGGCTAGAGTTAATTTTTTCTGCATAAAAGGATGCACGCGTGGAGCAATTAGCTTTATGGTAGAGTTTTTGTTTGGCTAAATAGAAGATTTTGTCCCTGTCCTTATATTCCCTTCTCCAGGCTCGTTCAGCTTTTTTACACTCTTTCCGCATAGATTTCAAGGTGTAGTTATACCACGGATTGGAGGGGGAACTGCGCCCCTTAGTCCATTTGGCTGGAATAAGGACATCTAGTCCTCGAGTGATCCAATGATGGAAGGCATCATATGTCAAGTTGATGTCCATATTTTCCTCATGATGGAATTCACCTAGAGTAGAGTGCAGATCGCTGGTAAGAAGTTTATGCCAGGGTCTCTTTAGGCGTCGGGTAGGCTCAGCCCTGTTGAACAGCTCTCTAACCAGTATGGTGATTTTAATTAGAAAGTTGTCAGTCCATCCCATAGGTTTGGGCTCTTCTGTCCCAACCTCCGGGATGTTGGTAAAGACAGGGTCTAATGTGTGCCCGGCTGAGTGAGTAGCAGCCTGGATTAGAGGGTTTAGTTGTAGGGCTACGAGGTCGGCCAGGAAGTTCTTGATGGTAGAATCTTGAGTCTGGTCGAAATGAAGATTAAGATCTCCTAATATAGTAAAATTAGCAGAACTTACCACTAAGGAGTTTGCCGTTTCAAGAAGAGCTTCGATGAATTTAGAAGCTGGTCCAGGGGGACAGTATATGTAGAGCCCAGATAGAGCAAAGTGGGGGCCCGTCGTGATCTTGAAACGAGCACATTCACAGCCTGAAATATCTTCCTTGGTGAAGGAACAGATAAATTGCTTTTTATAGATGACTGCGATACCGCCACCTCTAGCGTCTCTATTCAGAGTCTTCATTAGGTAGTCATCTGGTAGCGTAAGGTTAGGTAGACTAGTCATATCGTCACGAAGCCAGGTTTCACATATGAAGAGTATATCAGGGTTCTCATCAAGTAGGAGGGTATTTACCTCTAAATGGTGTTTTACGAGAGACCTGACATTCAGTTGGAGAACAGTGAGAAGGGGTAAATTTAGTAGAGCCTGATCTATGCCCGGAATGGCCGGGACTGGGTGTAGCGAAGTGGCAGGACTTACATTGAAGGCATGTTTGTCCGAGGTGACCTGATATCTCCTCACAGCTCTGCCCAGGGTTCAGGGCAATAAGGAGTTCTCTATCATAATGGAGGAGTTCCCGTGGAGTTTGACCAGGGGGACAGGCGAAAGGCGATGTCTTGGCGATGACGGGCGTAGACGGGCTTGTCTTAGGCGTGCCTTCGGCGTGCAGTCGGCGCGCCCGCTGCGCCCGTCCGCTGCGCGTCCGAGAGAAGTTACATAATGTTACATAGGGGTCGATTCCGATCCGGTAAAAAGCGCTCCGAATCGTCGTACGGAGCGTTTTTTCCCCGTATGAATCGTACCTGTAAACGTCCCGTACGTACGACGAAGTACGATTCGTACCAGGAGCCGTACTCCGTACGAGTCGTACAAGACACCGTACGACTCTAATCTCCGTACGATTCTCCCTCGGAACCCGCTGTACGCGACATCTGTACGGTTCGCGGCTGGTTTTTACGACCCAGCAAGTACGATACGTGTCGGGTACGCACCGTACGACCCTTTTTCTACGGGAGCTGAAAACAGCCGTAAAAGCAGAGCTCGTACACCGATGGTACAATGGGGGTACGGCTCGTACACCGATCGTACAATGGAGGTACGGCTCGTACACCGATCGTACAATGGGGGTACGGCTCGTACACCGATCGTACATGGGGTGCGGCTCGTACACCGATCGTACAATGGGGGTACGGCTCGTACACCCCATTATCGCAGGGGTATGGTACGTACCCCTGCGATCATGGGGGGTACGGACCGTACGGTGTGTATGTGTTAGTGTGCTTTTCCGTACGACTTGCCCTTACCTGACGTGGAGCGTACGAATCGCGTCCTCATACCCCGGTCCGGATCGTACTCGTCGGGTCGTACGGCATGTGTACGAGTCGTACGGTATGTGTACGAGTCGTACGGTTCACGGTTTCAGCCTTGAAATACGTACGGATCGCGACGATTCGGACGGATTCACGGAATACGGATCGTACTTCGCGACTGGGACAGACGGGTACGATTCGTACGGAGAGGGCTCCGGATACAAATCGTACGGACGTTTTTTTTCCCAAATCGGAATCGACCCCATAATGTTGTATTTAATTAATTTTTAAAATATTGAAAGTATATTTAATTGTTTTTATTTAATAAACATAATTATTTATTATTATTTATGTTATTATTTTATGAGTGTTGATGTATTTGTAATTTATAGTATTTGTTAACATTTTTTAAATAATAAAAAAATATATAGATATTATTATTAAATGAGTATATATTATATATTGTATGTATAATTTTAATTAAATGTTTACTATTAAATAAGTATTATTTATTCATTTTAAACATTATAACATATTTTTAAATAAGTTTAAATTATATATAAGTATTATTTACTTAGTTTCACTTTTTTTATTTTACAAAAAAACAATATTATTTATTAAGATTTTTTTGAAATCGATATTTTATTTTCGATATTTTTGTACTTACCATGTTGTACATAGGGTGTCGATATACCTGCCTTCGATATTCCAGTGTCGATATTTTGTCTGTCGATATTCTGAACCTCGATATTCTGTCATAGATTCGCAACATTCAGGCCGATAGCTTATCATTATCACTGAAGCAGGCTCACAATATTGCGCATACATTTTTCGACAAGGCCACCATCAGTCATAAAATTAGGAAGCTGTACAAAAAAAAAGATGGCTGAACAAAATACCATCTCTCCTAAAATGGCATAACAAGGATTCTCGCAGAGCAAACCTCCGATATCCACAGTTTGTCACACGAGAGACCAACACCTAAGCATGGGGGTAAAATCCGTTACGCTCGCGGATTTTTCGTATTTTCGTAGAATCCGCAATCCGCGAACTCTCGCGGATGCGGCGAGAATACGCAAAATCCGTGCGAAGCGGATTTTTTGTTTGTGTTCGCACTGCTCGCGCTGCTCGCGGTCCGCGGCGCGGGCAGGAACAATCTCGCACTAGCGAAAGTACAAAAATTAGTAAAGGAAGTGGCCCAGTCTCCAACTTCCTGTTCCTGTCCAGCAAGCTCCTCCCATAGGGGTGGGGTGAAGGAAGTGCCCCAGTCTCCAACTTCGTGTTCCTGTCCAGTAAGCTCCTCCATTTCCTGGCCACTTTGATTTCGATCTTGACTGGGAAGGATTACTTTTTGTGGTTGCTGCTGGATATTTGGATTTGAGGCCTTTTGGATTACTTTTGGATTCGAAATTTGATTTCACAAAGAAGTAAGTTGATGTTGTTTGTTTGTGGTGATTTTTGTGTGTGTTGCTTTTTTTTCGACTTTTTGGGGGGAAAATCTGCAAGTTCGCGAGCTGAGGATGTTTTTGCTTGTGTCCGCACTGCTCGTGTCCCGCGCAGCAACAATCTCGCACTCGCGAAATTGTAAAAATTACAATTCTGCTGCACATGAATAGAAAACCACCAGGCTTATTTATGGGTGCATGCATGATACAACTGTTTTGTTGATTTTTTTTTTAACATGATTCTGGCCAGGGCATGGATGGCATTGGATTGTGCTGATTTTTGAGTGTTTTAGGACTTTTTGGGGTGGTGTTGGGGGCTTGCTATGTGGGTGGGGGCCATTTTATTGTCTGGTCCCGTGTGGGTGGGGGTCTAGGGGCCATTTGTAAGCCAGTTTGTGTGCTTTGTGCCATAGGCCTGCATCCACTGTGCTCTGATGTCATCCATTATGCCCAGGGGGGCCCAGAATCGGTCTGTTCGCGGTTTTTGCGGGTTTTTGCCACGTTCGCACCGTGAAGCAACAATCTCGCACTCGCGAAATTGTAAAAATTGCAATTTTGCACCGGAAAACCACCAGCAGGCAGCATAAGCCTTCTGAAAATGGATGGATGGCATTGGATTGTGGTGATTTGATTTGTGTTGTGTTTTTTGACTTTTTGGAGTAGGGGTTGGGTGCTGGCTATGTTGGTGGTGGCCATTTTGAGGCATGGTCCTGGCCATGTGGATGGGGGGGTCAAGCGGCCATTTTGAAGGCAGGCAGTGAGCTTTGAGACATAGGCCTGCACCCATTGTGCCTTGCTTTCACCCATTGTGCCCAGGCGGAGTCAGGGGTACATGAAAGTACAACCCTCTGTGTGTTTGCTCTCTTGGATCAATGTTAAATTCATGTTTCCCAAAAATTTAGCAAATCCTAATTTTGAAATTTCCATATTGTGTGGTGGTGTGCAGTGTGCACGTGTGTATTCATAAATGCCTACTTGCAAACTGTTTATTCAAGCGCTACATATGCAACATTTATATTTACTGATGTTCCTCTGTCTTCGTTTGCGTTTAGGTGCACAAAACTCCGCATCATCGTTGAGCATCAGTGCCAGGAAGAAGTGCTGCTGCGGCCTGTTGTTCCGACATCTGAAGAAGATGGCTCCAAAAAGAGGTGCCCGTAGGTCCTCTTGCAATAAAGATGTCTCTACTAAGGAGAAGAAGAAGCAAGTGGCACCACTTACCAAGGAGACTGGTGGCTCAACCAATACATTTTTTGGGCAACAACAACAAAAAAAACAAAGGCCCACCATGAGTGCTGCACAGGTAGCCTGTTTAGTTGTTGAATCACCAACGACCAGTGATGTTGGTTCCTCGCAAGAAAGTAGCAGCACACCATCAACACAGGTTGTAACTCATCTCACAAGTACTATTCAACAACCAAAGCCGCAACAACAACTGCATGGGCTACTAGTACAAGCAGAAGTACATGCGCAAGGAGCTGTCCAAGAAGGAGCTGTCCGAGAAGGAGCTGTCCGAGAAGGAGCTGTCCGAGAAGGAGCTGTCCGAGAAGGAGCTGTCCGAGAAGGAGAAGGCCGAGAAGGAGAAGGCCGAGAAGGAGCTGGCCGAGAAGGAGAAGGCCGAGAAGGAGAAGGCCGAGAAGGAGAAGGCCGAGAAGGAGAGGTCCATGGAGACTTGCAAGTAGAGGTCAGAGAAGATGCCCATGTAGCGGCGCATGGAGCGGTGCAAGTGCCCACAATGGTTGTTCTTCCAGAAGTAGGGGCACAGGAGGAAATTGACTTTGGAGCCGGGGTATCATGTCAGGAAGACGAAGCCACTCCTCCTGATGATTCATTTTCTCCCAGCTCCCCAGCAAGGAAAAGATCAAGGAGGGTGTGTAGAAGTTCCTCTTCAAGCCCCGCTCCATCAGATGATGATCTGGATCTAGATTGGCAACCATCTCTGACGTCTGAGAGGGAGGCACACCATGAGCTGCGAAAGGTATCACATGTTAAAAGGAAGGGCCCCGGAAAGCTCATACTTATGGATCCGAACGTCCGACTTGATGAAGTGATGCATTCTGATGTTGTTGAAGAGGATGACAGCAATGATCTATTCATCACACATGTCAGTCCAGCCACACCGGCCATGCAGCAGACAGACATTTACACCCTATCCCGACGTCATGCTGAGCGTGACCCTGGCGACGTGCCACTGGTAGCACCACCAACGCAGTCAAGTAGTACCACAAGTTCAACAAAACCTACAGCTCCCATATTTTCTCCCCAGAGGGGGACTCCATCCAGCTCGACTCCCTCAAGTAAGGTTGCTGCAATAATTGCACAACCCAGTAGATGTCTGCAAGGCTCATCCACCACTGCTTCATCTGGCATTGGCAGCAGTATCACCTCGTGCGGCAAAACCAGAAGTTTCCAGTCCCCAGTTTGGAACTTTTTTAGTGTCCATGAAAAATATGATAACATAGCCGTTTGTTGCATTTGTAAGACTAGCGTTAGCCGTGGTAAGACTGGTACCAACTATGGAACCGGAGGCTAGATAGGTCATCTTGAAAGAAAGCACGCTGTCGAATGGTTTCCGCACCTAGCAAACGTCAAGGGAAAGCGATCCCAAAGGGCAAGTGGCCAAAATATACCCATAGTGGGTGTTTCATCTGAAGATGATGGGGAGGTAGAAGAAGCGTCAGACATGTGTCCGGTTGCACCCAGTACCCCTGGCAGCACCACACCCTCCGTAACACATAGCAGGCACACTGAGAGTCTGGGAGACACACCAATGCGGAAAATGTCAACACTGATCAGAAGTGGGTCGAAGAAGGCATCAGCATCATCCCGTAAATTTGTCCAGCGCACCATTTCAGCCATGTTCTCCTCAGATGCGCAATTTCAACGCAACCACCCAACTGTACGCCTCTATAACACTAAGCTGGCAAAAATGCTAGCGGTGGACCTTCTCCCTTTTTCGTTTGTCGAAGGTGTGGGTTTCCTTGAACTCGTGGCAACATTGGCCCCTAAATGGAAGGTTCCTAGCCGGTACTATTTTGCCAGGGTTGCGGTTCCAGCACTACACAAAGAGGTGCTTAAGTTGGTGGGGGCAGCTTTGCAGAAGAGTGCTGTTCACACTATACACCTGACAACAGACATGTGGACCAGTTGCCAAGCCCTTGATTACATGTGCATCACTGCACACTGGGTCTCTTTTTCAGGGGTTATAAAACAGATAAATGCAGGTGGTGACTTGATCGAGATTTTTAAGGGTGCTCGTAAACATGCAACATTAGCCATGTTTGGCATGGAGAAAAGTCATACTGCAGTCAACATTTTGGCTGACTTTAACAAAAAGGTCTTGCAATGGCTGCGCCCAAGACATTGCAAGGTTGGTTATGTTTCTACAGATAATGGCAGTAATGTAGTTAAGGCCATGGCGGACGGTTTCTATTTCAGAGTGCCGTGTTTGGCGCACTGTATCAACCTTGTTGTGCAAAATTTTTTGAAAAAAGAACTTGCAGTCGACAAAACACTGACCATCTGCAGAAGAATATGCACACATTTCAACCATTATTTTAAGGCCCGGAAGGAGCTGAGGCGCAAGCAAAATGAACGTAGAATGCCAGTGAAAGCACTTATCCAGGAGGTGGCAACACGTTGGAACTCAACCTTCTACATGCTTGAGCGTCTGCATGAGCTGTTTCCAGTAGTCAATGAGTATTTCTACAACCTGGGTGGTGATACGACAGAAATGATGCTAGCGGTGGAGCAATGGCAGCTAGTTAAAAGCCTGACAGACATGCTTCGGCCTTTTGAGGTCTTCACGCGTGACGTCAGCAGGGAGGACTGTTCTTTGAGCAAAGCTATCCCACTGTTGCTGAAGCTCGAGCACCAAGTCAAGGTGGTGTCTTCACAATTAGAGGACGTTGGAAAGAACGAAGCACATGAGTTGGCGCAGAGATTATTACAATGCCTAGTTAGCAATGAACGGCTTGTAAATATCAAGAAACAACAGCACTACATTTGTGCTACTATTCTGGATCCACGTTACAAAAAGCCATTGTTTGGCAAAGTAATAATTCCTTTTGAAACATCGGATGTTACAGAGTACAAAGGTTGGCTAGCTCAGTCAGCCATTCGTTTTGAAAGAGAGCGGAAGGAAACTGTAGGAGAAGACAGTACTACTAGTAAATCAGCAGGCCATCAGGCGTCCCAAAAAAGCCCTTCTGCATCTGTGCCTGTGGCAGAAGTGAGTGACTTTCCCTCTGAGCCGTTAACCACACAAGCAACCGTATCATCTGCACCAGGCGCATGCGATATGTCAGAAGCGAGTTGGCTAACTCAGCTAGGGTTTCCTGGTCCTAGAAAAGACACAGAAGTGCAAAGTACAGGAATCCGGGAGGACATTCTTTCAATGGTGCAGGCCTATCTGGATGACTCAACAGAGGTCAATATTACTGAGGACCCATTGGCGTATTGGCATGGGAAAAGAAAAATATGGCGAGAGCTCACCAACCTGGCTATCAATTACTTGTCTTGCCCACTCGCAAGCGTGTCCTCAGAACGTGTTTTTAGTTCTGCTGGTGGCATTGTGACTTCCAAAAGGTCCCGCCTCTTGCCCGCAAATGTGGAGCGGCTCACCTTGATAAAGATGAACCAGCACTTCATACCACCAGATTACAGAGTACGAGAATGCACGCAGGAAGAAGAGGACACCGCCCTACCTGAGGAAAGTTCTCCTCAGTTACCAGAAGTAACCCCGACTGATGATTTAGCAGAGTATGAGGACGAGTTCTGCTTCCCTGACAGCGAGTTCTGAAAATGACTCAATCATTCATTAATTGTAAATAGTCCTCCTTATTCACTTTTATTCCTGTGTGTCTGTCTTTCTTTAGCAAGTGCTTCATCACATTCCCAACAAAACTGTAATCAACCAATAAAACAACAAGCCCATCAACAGAACTGTCTTGATTTTGATGCCGCAGCATTCCTCAGGTTCACAACAGTTAGTTGACAAGAACTCAGTCCTGGTCGTCTATCCTGAGTACTCCTCCTCCAGACTCACCCTATCCATTACCCATAATGCTGATGCCTGGATTCTGCACAATGAAGAAACTTACGTTGACGAGTCCCCTAACGCCTTAGGACACTGTGAATTCCAGGTGGAGCCAGCCCTCAAACACAAATTACAGGTAAGATAAGCGTTTGGATGGGAGGTAGTATAATGGAGTGTTCGGAGAGGCGAGAGAGTGACAGTGGTACTGGTAGTAAAGTCCTAGGGCTCTTGAATTAACAAACTCTGTGACAGGCATTTACTTTGGAAAACATTTGGCCTATTGCACGTGAACGTTTAGGCGTTATCATTGCTCGCTTGCCTGTCTTAGGGGTGCTGTCTGTGGGGCTTCTAGGTTTTTGTGGTGTGTGAGCACCGCTGCCACATTTCTAATGTTGATTGCTTTTGTTTTGCAGAAAATCCACGCCGGGAAACTCCAGTTGTGGCCCTGCTGCAGAACGCTTTAGGACTCTGTGAATTCCAGGTGGAGCCAGCCCTCAAACACAAATTACAGGTAAGATAAGCGTTTGGATGGGAGGCAGTATAACGGAGTGTTCGGAGAGGCGAGAGAGTGACAGTGGTACTGGCAGCAAAGTCCTAGGGCTCTTGAATTAACAAACTCTGTGACAGGCATTTACTTAGGAAAACATTTGGCCTATTGCACGTGAACATGTAGGCGTTATTATTGCTCGCTTGCCTGTCTCAGGGGTGCTGTCTGTGGGGCTTCTAGGTTTTAGGGTTGTGTGAGCACCGCTGCCACATTTCTAATGTTGATTGCTTTTGATTTGCAGAAAATCCACGCCGGGAAACTCCAGTTGTGGCCCTGCTGCAGAACGCTTTAGGAGTGGGACTCTGTGAATTCCAGGTGGAGCCAGCCCTCAAACACAAATTACAGGTAAGATAAGCGTTTGGATGGGAGGTAGTATAATGGAGTATTCGGAGAGGCGAGAGAGTGACAGTGGTACTAGCAGCAAAGTCCTAGGGCTCAAGAATTATCAAACTCTGTGACAGGCATTTATTTAGGAAAACATTTGGCCTATTGCACGTGAACCAACACGATGACAGTGTTCAGTTAAATGAAATTACTGCAAAACCACCACCCACCCAGCTCAAAAGTAGTAAAAAAAGAGGTATGCTCAGATAAAGTTTGAAAAAGTATATTTATATCCCTAACAAAATAATCTCCCGCAAGACCCTCCCTAACCCCAACAAATAAATAGTCCTCAAAAGTCCCCAAAAAACCCAACTCCCAATTCCCACCCCCCAAAAGTCTCAAAAAAAGGGGCAAGGGACACTCTAGGGATGCAAGCTGTTAAGTTTGGCCTCCAGGGCATCATGCTTTAGGGCCAGGGCATCATACTTTTCTTGGAGGATGGCTTGATCTAGGCGGAGGCCCTCCACCACATTCTGATATTTGTGCCATTTCTGGACCTCCGCCTCTAGGTCGGACACTCTGCGGAGTGCACGGCGCAAGCGACCTTTAACAGTGCTGCGAGGTGCAGCTTTTGCTGCTCGGCGGTGGCGTCTTCCGGCACGGCTCCGGTTCGCTGGAGCACTGTGCTTACCGGCAGAACGTGGGGTAACAGAGGAGGATGTAGATGATGTTAGGTTTGATGCACTGGAGTGCGTGTCATCCCCCTCCAGTTCCACCAGTCGCCGATATTCGGCAACAGTTGCTTCCAGCCTCCGTTGCCGGGCCAGTACAGCCAGCATACTCCTCGTTGGTTTGGAGGTTTTAGTATTGCCAACTATATGAAGAAAGAAAGACATAATCTGTAACCAATGCTCTTTAAGAATATGATTAACACAAAATGATTCAGCAGGAAGTTGTGTCACAGTACAACTAGCAACTAGCCAGGGCAGTACAAAACTATTCAGGCCAGTATCATGGGCGTCCGCAGGGAGGGGCGCTTGAATCACCATTTCCCTTCCCACAACTCACTTGTATCCTTGGTTTGGTGCTCTTTCATATGAAAGAGATCTGGCAGAAGTGAGTGATTTTTCCTCTGAGCCGTTAACCACACCAGCAACCGTATCATCTGCACCAGGCCCAGGCGATATGTCTGTTTCCCTCCCTCTCTCTCTCTCTCTCTCTCTCTCTCTGTCTCCCTCTTTCTGTCTCCCTTTGTCTCCCTCTACCTCGCTGTCTCTCTCTCTCTGTCTCCCTCCCTCACCCTCCCTCTGGCTCCCTCCCTCTCTCTCTCTCCTTCTGTCTTCCTCTCTCTCTGTCTCTGCCTCTATCTGTCTGTCGGTCCCAGCCTGCTGTAATTACCATATTGTAATTTGTCACTGGGCCACCACTGAATACACATCATATCCTATCTAAGAGTCAGATAGTACCTCCATGATCCAGCTTACCTGTACTCGCCACCGCCACCGTCTCCTTCCTCACAGTCTGTACTTCTTGCTCTTGGTCCGACTCCTCTAGCGCCGCCTCCTCCCCAGATTGACCCTCGGACTCCGAGTCAATGATGACCACCACATCCGAGCTGGCCCCGCCACCAGATGTTCCACCTACAAAGTAGATTTAAGAATGTTAGATTACACCACTCCACTAGTATTTGGTCTATGAATGAAAAAATGTGAAAACAACAGAAAAATTAATTGACTGTCTACTCTAGTCTAAAGTAAAAATGTCCCTCCTTCCAGGGAAAGCTGTTGTCTTGCTTCATTTTTTTGTCACAATTGTTGAATGCTTGCTTAATTTTAACACACACTATTTTTCTCTGAACAGACAGAAACTGGACTTCTAAGGACAAGACGAACATCAACTTGAAACCAGGTGAAAGCTCGGCTCGACCACAAGAAATGTGTACCAATCCAGTACTCATCAACTCAGCACCAAGCACTTTTCCATTTCCAACTAACTTTATTTTAATATATGTGTTTACTTAAACTTTTAATAAAGCTTTTAAACTTGAATTGACTCTGTGGTTTTTAGTCCTCCACAGAGTCCAGACTAGAGTGACTGAGCGAAAAGTTTTGCAATTTTTGCAAGGAGGAATCTGTGCTGCTGACACTACCAGGTTTATTTATACAGTGTGCCAAACACGCAACTCTGAAATAATATTACTCTGGTCTTTGGTGTCCATAGTTCGGTTTGTGGAGAATTGTCCCTGCAACAGTAGGATTATTGATTTTGCTCCTATCTAAACACTATTTCGAAACAATTAAATTAGGAATGCTTGGACAACAATAGGTCCTCTATATTTAAATGAAAACTTACTGGGGCCAGCAAAGGAGCACTCGCCGCCCTGGCCTGCATCCTCCTCCTTTGGAGCCACTGCTGCATCAGATTTTTCGGTCCGCTTGCCCCTGGGCGGACCTGACGTACAACATGAAAGAAATAACAGAAAACATTGATGATTGCTGCTTGCCGATGTCCTTGTCAACCAAATCAAACATTTAGAAAGAACAAGAACCTACTATTTCATCCAAAAAGAGGGCTACAAAGGAAGGACTGCACCTGAGCCTCTACTCTAGGGGCAGATTTACAAGCCCCTTGCAGCTCTTTTGCTCCATTCTTGCGTCAATTTTGTGACGCAGCGCCACAACAAGAGAGGCGCCATGGTGTGGCGTATATTAACAACGTGACGCATATGGGAGATGCATCCCATTCTAAAACCCTGCGCCATTAGGGAGCATTCCATCGCAAGGGAGGGCGTTCCTGCGCAGGAACGCATGCTAAAAGTGGTTATGGGGAATATATAAAATTTCAAACAGTCATTTAGGACAATGATGCGTCACTGAAACCCTGCGCCTGCATGAAGCAGACTAACGGCTTGACGCAGCATTGCTGGAGCTGCGCCATCGTTGCAACGCAACTCCATCAATGAGCCGCCTTTACGGCACCGATGCGTAACGCTTCGGTGACGTTTTGGGACCATGGTGTGCCGCATTGTAAATACGGCGCACCATGGGTGGTGCTGGCGTGCCACACACTTTGCAGGGATGCGCAGGTAATTGCTAATCTGACACGCTTGCCAGCTGAGTGGTCGCTCCCTTTGGCTGCGGTATCGTTGCTTAGCGCTTCTTGCTGCAAACTGTGTCATTTAAATTGCCTGCTGTGCGCTTTGTGTTCCGCTTTGATTGTTTCACTGCTCAGATTGCCAGCGCGACTTTCCGACCTTTAAAGTGTATTCCCCCCAAGCGCCCTCCATTTTGTTGTTGTTGTGCTCCTACCTAGCCCGCCCCGCCTCCCAGCTGAGACGCCCTCCCACAGACTACTTCAGCGCTCCGTTACCTGGAAGCGCTGTGACTCACTCGACGCTTGCCAGCTGAGTGGTCGCTCCCTTTGGCTGCGGTATCATTGCTTAGCGCTTCTTGCTGCAAACTGTGTCATTTAAATTGCCTGCTGTGCGCTTTGTGTTCCGCTTTGATTGTTTCACTGCTCAGATTGCCAGCGCGACTTTCCGACCTTTAAAGTGTATTCCCCCCAAGCGCCCTCCATTTTGTTGTTGTTGTGCTCCTACCTAGCCCGCCCCGCCTCCCAGCTGAGACGCCCTCCCACAGACTACTTCAGCGCTCCGTTACCTGGAAGCGCTGTGACTCACTCGACGCTTGCCAGCTGAGTGGTCGCTCCCTTTGGCTGCGGTATCGTTGCTTAGCGCTTCTTGCTGCAAACTGTGTCATTTAAATTGCCTGCTGTGCGCTTTGTGTTCCGCTTTGATTGTTTCACTGCTCAGATTGCCAGCGCGACTTTCCGACCTTTAAAGTGTATTCCCCCCAAGCGCCCTCCATTTTGTTGTTGTTGTGCTCCTACCTAGCCCGCCCCGCCTCCCAGCTGAGACGCCCTCCCACAGACTACTTCAGCGCTCCGTTACCTGGAAGCGCTGTGACTCACTCGACGCTTGCCAGCTGAGTGGTCGCTCCCTTTGGCTGCGGTATCGTTGCTTAGCGCTTCTTGCTGCAAACTGTGTCATTTAAATTGCCTGCTGTGCGCTTTGTGTTCCGCTTTGATTGTTTCACTGCTCAGATTGCCAGCGCGACTTTCCGACCTTTAAAGTGTATTCCCCCCAAGCGCCCTCCATTTTGTTGTTGTTGTGCTCCTACCTAGCCCGCCCCGCCTCCCAGCTGAGACGCCCTCCCACAGACTACTTCAGCGCTCCGTTACCTGGAAGCGCTGTGACTCACTCGACGCTTGCCAGCTGAGTGGTCGCTCCCTTTGGCTGCGGTATCGTTGCTTAGCGCTTCTTGCTGCAAACTGTGTCATTTAAATTGCCTGCAGTGCGCTTTGTGTTCCGCTTTGATTGTTTCACTGCTCAGATTGCCAGCGCGACTTTCCGACCTTTAAAGTGTATTCCCCCCAAGCGCCCTCCATTTTGTTGTTGTTGTGCTCCTACCTAGCCCGCCCCGCCTCCCAGCTGAGACGCCCTCCCACAGACTACTTCAGCGCTCCGTTACCTGGAAGCGCTGTGACTCACTCGACGCTTGCCAGCTGAGTGGTCGCTCCCTTTGGCTGCGGTATCGTTGCTTAGCGCTTCTTGCTGCAAACTGTGTCATTTAAATTGCCTGCAGTGCGCTTTGTGTTCCGCTTTGATTGTTTCACTGCTCAGATTGCCAGCGCGACTTTCCGACCTTTAAAGTGTATTCCCCCCAAGCGCCCTCCATTTTGTTGTTGTTGTGCTCCTACCTAGCCCGCCCCGCCTCCCAGCTGAGACGCCCTCGCCCCTCCCCCTCCACTATCCATATATGACAGTAGCTCCCGCGCGCAGCGTCCACGCGCAGCGTTCGCGCCCAATCCGCGCCGAAGGTGCGCCAAAGGTAAGCCCGTCTACGCCCGTCCGCGCCTGGACCGCGCCCAGCGCCAGACCTCCTGCCCCTCGCGCTGCCCAGCCCCCCCGCATTACCTACGATGCCGCCACCCTCCTAGCCCTTAACTCCGGTCGCGCCCCAAACTGCGTCCAAACTGCGTCCAAGCCGCTCCCGGACACACCCATGGACCTTTCTCCTGCTACTCCTGCAAATTCATCGGCACCGACAACATCCCCGCTACGACCACAACACAGACTCCTGACCCCAACCACCTACAATGCATCCTTCTCAACACCCGATCAGTCCACAGACACGCCATTGACCTATGGAACCTACTAGACACCATCTCTCCGGACGTCGCCTTCCTAACAGAAACTTGGATGAACGCTTCCTCCGCCCCAGACATCACCATTGCCATCCCTGAAGATTATAAGATCATTCGTAAGGACCGCACCGACCACACAGGAGGAGGAATCGCTATCGTCCATAAGAAGTCAATCCGCATCTCAACCAGCTCTGACGCCAATCTCACCAACTCTGAACACCTTCACTTCCAGATCCACATCGACCCCAAGACCACACTCAGAGGCTCCCTCCTCTACAGACCACCAGGACCCCGCGCAAAATTCAGTGAAGACATCACGGACTTCATCACTCCTCACGCGCTCCCCTCCAAAGACTACATCCTTCTGGGAGACCTCAATTTTCACCTTGAAAAGATCAACGACCGCAACACCACCACCCTCTTGGACAATCTCGCCAACCTCGGACTTAAACAACTGGTCACGTCCCCCACCCACATCGCAGGTCACACACTCGACCCCATCTTCACCTCCAGCAATCATGTCTCCTTCAGCCACACTACGGAGCTCCTCTGGACTGACCACAGCTGCGTTCACTTCACCTACAACAAACCAAAACCCACCAACCACCTCCAACCAACCCTGCAAAGAAACTGGAACAAAATCACCACGGACCAGATCTCCGCATCGCTCCTTCTAAACACCCCAGCCCACTCTTCTAACGCAAACGAAGCCGCCGCCAACCTCACCCTATGGTTATCCAACACCGCCGACACCTTAGCACCACTGAAGAAACGTCAAAACAAACCTGCCAGCAAAAAGGCCTCATGGTTCAACGATGATCTTAAGAAGTCCAAGAAACTCTGCCGCTCCCTCGAAAAGGCCTGGAAAAAAGACCCAACTACTAGCACCAAGGACGCCTTCAAAAACGCCACCCGCACTCACCACCAACTAATCCGAAAGGCCAAGAAAACAGCATTCAAGGATCGACTTGACAACAACGCCCACAACAGCAAGGAACTCTTCAACATCGTCAAGGAATTTTCCAATCCCTCGGCCAACTCCAACGACATCACCCCCTCTCAAGCCCTCTGCGACTCCCTAGCCTCATTCTTCCACAACAAGATTGCAGACATCCACAACAGCTGCGACAACCAACCCGGAAACCAACCCACCCTACCTTTTGCTGAACATTCTCCCCCCGTGAACACCCTTAACGACTGGAACCCAATCTCCACTGAGGACACAATCCGCCTGATGAATTCCATCCACTCAGGATCCCCCACAGACCCATGTCCTCACCACATCTTCAACAAAGCAGACTCCGTCATAGCACCGCACCTCCGAGACGTCATCAACAGCTCCCTCAACTCCGCCACCTTCCCGGAAGACTGGAAACACGCTGAACTCACCGCCCTTCTGAAGAAACCCACAGCGGACCCCACCGAACTCAAAAATTACCGCCCCATCTCGCTCCTTCCATTCCCGGCCAAAGTCATCGAGAAAGCTGTCAACAACCAGCTCGCCGCCTTCCTCGAAGCCAACAAATCCCTCGACTCCTCACAATCTGGCTTCCGAACAAAACACAGCACTGAGACCGCCCTCATCGCAGCAACAGACGACATTCGAACTCTACTGGACAATGGAGACACAGTCGCCCTCATCCTCCTCGACCTCTCTGCAGCATTTGACACAGTCTGCCACAGCACCCTTTTACAACGCCTCAATAACATCGGAATCCAAGGAAAAGCACTTGAATGGATCACCTCGTTCCTCACCGGAAGAACTCAGAAAGTCCGCCTCCCACCATTCAAGTCCGAGGCCACTGAAGTCATCTGTGGCGTACCACAAGGATCCTCACTCAGCCCCACCCTCTTCAACGTATACATGAGCCCCCTCGCGGCCATCGCCCGCCAACACAACCTCAACATCATCTCTTACGCGGATGACACTCAACTTATCCTTTCTCTCACCAATGACCCCAGCACCGCCAAAACTAACCTACACGAAGGAATGAAAGAAGTTGCCGAATGGATGAAACAAAGCCGTCTGAAACTGAACTCAGACAAAACAGAAGTCCTCATCTTAGGTACATCCCCCTCTGCATGGGACGACTCCTGGTGGCCGGAAGCCCTCGGAAAAGCACCCATCCCGACAGACCACGCACGGAACTTAGGCGTCATCCTGGATTCTTCACTCTCAATGAATAGACAAGTCAGCGCCGTATCCTCTTCCTGCTTCAATATTCTTCGCATGCTTAGAAAAACATTTCGCTGGATCCCCACAGAAACAAGGAAAACAGTCACCCATGCTCTGGTCACGAGCCGACTGGACTACGGAAACATCCTCTACGCAGGCACTACCGCTAAACTCCAACGAATCCAAAACGCCTCAGCCAGGATCATATTAGACATCCCACGCAACGAACACATCTCTGGTCACCTTAAAGACCTCCACTGGCTACCCGTCAATAAGAGGATCACTTTCCGACTGCTAACCCACGCACACAAATCACTCTACGACATCGGACCAGAATGCCTCAACTCACGACTGTCCTTCTACACCCCCTCCCGCCAACTACGTTCTTCCGGCCAAGCCCTCGCCACTGTACCTCGCATCAACAAGACCACCATGGGAGGCAGATCCTTCTCATACCTGGCTGCTAAAACATGGAACTCACTCCCCGCTTACCTTCGCCTTACCCAGAACCACCTAGCATTCAGAAAGCAACTTAAAACGTGGATATTTGACAAATAATCCTCCTCCCCTTTCTAAGCGCCTTGGGACCCTCTGGGTATGTAGTGCGCTATATAAATTCTCTGACTTGACTTGACTTGACACTTAGGGGCATACTTACGAGTTCTGAGCTGGACACCTCCAGATGTGCACCAGAACAAATGCGTAACGCAAAACTAACCTTGCGTCACGGCAGATGCGCCGCTATTACAATGCGGCAAACCCTGGCGCAAGGGTAGGCAGATGCGTGACGCATCTCGTGACGAAATAGGGGCGCATCTCTAGAGTCGCGTCGCGGGCGCGATGCAACTATAGCAGTGCTCAGGGCTGCCCAATAATACTCAACATACCGCATCAGTCCTTACGCCTGCTTCAAGCAAGCAGGCATAAAGAATTGACATAGCAGCGTCGCGGAAGTGCCTGCGTTAAATCTTGTAGATTTCACGCAGGCACTTTTGCGAGGCACACATCTGCCTGACCGGCACCCCCCACACCCCACCCCCCCCTGCGTGGGAACGCACCCATTGTGGCGCAGGCCCAGGCCTTCACGTGGCGCATCTCCTTAGATGCATCACGTTGTACATGACTCGCAGGGATGCGCCACGTTTACGTCGCTGTGCGTCAGGTAAGGCAGTGTAAACGTGGAACAAGGGGCTTGTAAATCTGCCCCTTTGTGTCTAGCATTACGCAGTTCTGTAAAATACACTCATACATTACTCAGCCCAATTAAATGAACACAAAATAGAAAACAAATAAGCAGTGGCACCGGCACAGAGAAGGAGAACAGTGCACCTGAAATGCACAGAAGATTTTGAAATAGTAATTTACCTCTCCTATCAATGTAATCACCAGCAGCATTATTGCTCTTTGTAAAAAAGTTAAAGCAAACATTTGCAATATAACACAGCCACATAGAGCAGGAGAAAAAACAGAGTAGTGAGTAATGAAAAAATTGCTACTACTACTCACCAAGCCCGGGGACCTCCACTCCCAGCACGTCTAGCAGGTCACGCTCTCGGTCCAGGATGTCGGTCCAGCGGTGGGTGACTTGATTGTAGGTGCGCTGGACCCCCGTGATCTTAAAAAGGGCCCGGCACACCTGCCCCCACCGCTTCCGTCGCTCCTGGCTGTTGGTGTAACCAGCAGCGATCCTGCCGCCTGCCGCGATGGTCCTGGGGAGACGGCGCTGCACATAAAAAACAAGTGCGCCCACCTCCTCAGGGCTGAAGATCTCCCGGGGCACCACCATTTCCGCCCTCAAGCGACCACACGGGAGCCGGGCACAGGCTGCGGTGCCCGTCTTGGGCAGCTTGACAGCTGTCTTGACCATGTTCTGGGCAGGTGTTAGCAGTAAAGAAGAGAAAAAATGAAAAAGAATAAGAGTAGGGAAGAAGGAAATAAAAGTTTAAAAAAGTAGTTCAAAAGTAAACAAAAGTAGCCTAAAACACAAAAATATAGATCTAGAAAAATAGAGGGATAGAAAATAAGTTAAATAGATCAACAAAATATTAAAACAAGCAAAGGATGGCAGAGATATACAGAGGATAGAAACACCATACCCAGACACATAGGAATGAATGAAAAACAAGATGGCGGCCCGATCACGTGCGCGTAAGTAAGTTCGCACGCGATTTCTCTCGCGAACTCGTGCGAACTTGTATTCGCAAGGCGCGAGTCGCGCGAGATTACACATAGCGGGCGGAAACGGAAATACGTCACGCAAACAAAATGGCGGCGCCCATACTCAACCTTGAGGTAACTCGCACGAGTTCGCGGCCTCCACGGGCCAGTTCGCACTACGACGCGCCCCGCGAATAGGGCGAAATTACCGAAAAACGAGTTTTGCAAAAGCAAAACGAACGAGCAGGTGCAAAAGTTCGAGCTCATCATTTGTAACCATTTACCAGGCTGTAGTGCTTCCTGAAGGGGCCCTCCAGAATCCGGTTGCCTACTTGCAACTATTGTGTGACCCTGCTCTGACAGTCACAGAATAGTTACAAGTATGCCATTGCATCCTGTTAAAAAAAATTATTTACATTGCATTTGCAACAAAAAGGAAAGGGAGCAGACAAGCAGGTGCCAGCCTTCATTAATGTCAGTTGGGGCAGGGCAGGTGTTGTTGTTTGCAAAACTTAAAGCACTTAGCAGGTGTTTGTTCACTCAGTGGTCAATCAGAGGGTGTTGTGATGACACTGAGGGTGGCATGGGTGTGCCAGCCAGAGGGTGGCATGGGTGAACCAGAGTGCCAGTGTTGACAGAGGATGGCAGTGCTTTGCTTTGCCCCAATAATGTACACTGGTGAACTAGAGGGTGATGTGATGACACAGAGGGTGACATGGGTGAGCCAGAGGGTGGCATGGGTGACCAAAGAGAGTGCCAGTGGTGACAGAGGGTGGCAGTGATGAAGAAATCTTAGCAAACAGGCTGGGCACGTAGAAACAACAAGTTCGCAAAACTGGCAACCCGACAAGTACGTTCGCAATTTGCGAAATTGTACAAAACCCTCGCGAACTTGCAGAAACCCGTGTGAACACACACACCCCCAAAAAATACGCAAATCCGCGAGAATTCGCGGATTTCGCGTATTTTCGCAATCCGCGAATACACAAATCCGCAAATTCGCGGATTGCGCATCCGCAAAATCCGCCCATGCTTACCAACACCACAACCATGGCCTCCTGTGGTAATCTGTGAGGTTCCAGGTAACACAACACCTATTTGTTGCCTTAATACAGAGAAATAATCAACACATAAAATGGCTATTGATGTTAACATATGCTTTTAAAAATAAGTACATCAGGCATAGTGCTTTTGTCATGGCATTTCATTTATACACATATCAAGCCTATAGCCATGATCATCGGCTTGCTGCCGTAACCAACTCAGTCCTGCTTTATCAAGGATAAGCTTTTGCCACAAACCATAATGTGCAACATAAACAGTATTTTTATTGGAAGCTCACAAAGTTCAGCCCAATCAAACCCTGTACCCAGAGGAGCCAACATCTGGGTGGATCCTAAGCCCCTTTCTCAGTAGTACACTGAAAAGTGTTTTTGTTCATCACATAAGGTGCTCCGACAGCTGCACTGTCAAGCCAGACCCAAAAATCCATGTAGATTAGTGTAGCTCTGGGCATCCCACACTGCTCTCAAACACTAAGCTGCACTCTGAAGTCTAAAGATTTTTACAGATCGGGAGGGACCTGGGACTGCAATATATTCCTCCTGACTGCCTTCCTCCCATCTGTGCTGCTGCCAGATAAAAACAAACACTGCAAATTATCTAACTATCTAAGGCACTTTAACACCAAGTGTGTGCAACCAAAAGTTCACGCTCAGGCAACCATACAGCTGCCGGCGGAGTCAGTTGGATAAAAAACAATATAATCCCAGCTGCATGGAGGGGAAGCACACAACTTCTGTCTAATCAAAACATGTACTCCTGGCTACCAGCAAAGGGACTGTGCCTCTCGCTGTAGTACTCCTGAAAGTTCTTTTTTAGGTTGATCACATTAAGGCTGGTGACAGCTGCTCTGTTATGCAAATCCCTAAGGAGAGAACCAATGGCCATCATCCTGTGCCCAACTGTAATTTAATCTTGTCTAATTGTGACCAATGTTACTGGTCCAGTCTGCCTCCAAACAAAGCATTAACTACAATACGTCCCAAAAGAAATGGCGGAAAGGCCAAACCCCTAGATTATATTAAAAAGTTTTTCACTTTATTCAATCTTGATTTTTCAATGTGTTTTGAAATTCAACACTTTTCACCGGTTTTCCCCATAATAGGCTTTAAATAGAGTGCATACAATAAAAAAAACTCCAATTCTAAAGCCAAGAATCCATTCTCTTGGAAAGAGCTCTGTAAAATTGTGGGGAAAGAATTGTGGTGGGGGTTCCTCTTTGCTTGCAATTGGGCCTGTAGACACCTAGCTGACCATCAGGGCTTTAAGTGGCTTGGGAAGTAATACAAACTGGAATTGAAATGGGTCCCTGTCAGCCCTTTATTTATGCCCATAGAATTACAGACAAAATCATTGATCAATTCATCAGAATTGAGTGCAAACACCCTTCAGGAATTGCAGCTGTAGTCCTTGGCAACTGCGCAGTCACGTTAACATTTCACATTTTGTTTAATCACCTGTTGTCTGTGATCATTGGCTTTTTCTAGAGTGGGACGGGTATGCCCAGATTTGGGTCCCATGCTCTCCATGCCACTGGAATCAAGCTATCCTGGCTGATGAGGGCTGAAAGCCCGAAACCAGTCCTAGGATGCTGGTTTCCGGTCCAGGGAGGACCTGGCCTGGCAGTTCGGGCTGGACTGTTCCCATTGGGCTCAGGGTCAAGAGTGATCTGCATATGGCTGGGTCCAAACTGGAATGGCATGGTGAGCAAAAAAACGATGGATTTAGGCCCAGATCTCTGTACTGGGGTGAGTGAATGACATTGTTCTACATTCTGTCCATCAATTGTTCTTTTTGCATAAATAACAAAGTGATATACAGCACCTAATTGGTCTGTTTCTCGGAAAATGTTGCAAGCCTCGCCTCATTTAGGCATCATGAGTCCAAACTGGAGAGAGGGACACCTGTAGTCACACTTTCATCAAAGCTTTTGTCTGAGAGATCATTTTCTTACTTGCATTTTATACGTTAAAATCCTAACATAGAACAGTGAGCTATTAACTGCCATCTAAGAGCTGCAGCCAAACTGCAAGGTATAGAGTAGAGCGTTATGATTTTTTCCCCAGTCTTTCATTATCCTAATGTTGGAAAAATGGTTCATTTTGATAGAAATCAATCCTGATTATTACAAAGCATTCCCAACCATTGTGCTACCTCTTAAATTCTGAGTTTGTGCTTCTCCAGACCAAGCTTATTAAGCTATACTACCAACCAGTATGGATGACATATGATCTCCTACACCCTGTAGTCCTGATTGTCTCTTCTTGTAGTGTGTGTGATGTAAAGTGCTCTGACACCCTACACTGGTATGAGTGGTGCTATAAAACGAATTAACCCCTTCGCTGCAGGGGTAATTCCCCCGCTGTGCTGGGGGGGGCAGGGGGGGAGCACAGCGCCGCCGTGCTCATGACGAGCTCAGCTCGTCACAGGTGTATTGCCTCCCGTGGAACGCTCAGCACAGCAGGGGAAGTCTCCCCGCACCTGAGCGTTCCACGGGCCATGACGAGCTGAGCTCGTCATGAGCACCGGAGCGCCGTGGCTCATGACGAGCTCAGCTCGTCATGAGCATGGGAGGGGTTAAATGCATCTGAGAGAGAGTGGTCATGGAGACTTGAAGGGCACTGTTAAAGGGTGGTTGTGAGGGAATCCAGGGAGAAGGAGGTCATTAGGGGATCGCCAAGAAACATTGTCGCCCTGGGCACCACCAGCGCTTAAGCCGGCCCTGCACATGACTAATTCCATAGCCCAGGACTCTTAGGAAGGATTCCTGGTTACACTTCTATGGCAGGCCTCTTTTGGAGATTCTACCCCCCCCTCCTCCGCCCACGTCCCCCAGTTGTTTTCATTCCACTTAAAGCCCGCTGGCCACTGCACATCTTTGTGTTTCCATGAAATGAGCCGTCATTAAATCCCCTACAAGGCATTCTGAGAGAGTGCCCCCCTGCATAGGAAGGCGCGGTTCCCATCTTGAAAAGCTGTGCACCCCCACCCATTACCAACCTGCAGCCTGTGGAACCCGCCTGGCCACAGCTGAACAATCATCCTGCCACCTGCCCACAAAAGGGGGGCGAGTAATCGCCCCACTTTATCCCACTGCTCCTCGTTTGCTGTTGGAGGGCGCGCGCTAAAATGACATTTCTCGAATCGATGGATCAAAAGCAAAGCCCTTAATGGCGGCCGCGACTGAATAGCTCTGACCTTTCTAAACCCCTTCAAATCTCGGATCCGAGAGAGATTGTAACTTACAGCCCCTGGAAGAGCCGGGAGCGCCAAAGGCCAAGGCGCCCCCTCCCTCACCACAGAAACGACTACTCCCCCACACCAGTAAAATCAATACCCAATTATCCCGCCTTTTTCCGCCGCCATTTCACTCACAATATAGCAGCTCTTTTCTGTTTGCATGACATGGCGGCCATCTTTGGCCAAAGGAACAGAAATTACTGAAATTACTTCATATTTCACCATACTAATTCACCACTAATCCTTTGTAGGCTTCCTGATTAGCGTGTGTCAACAAGCGCTATATAAATACAAACCTTTGTCCTCCTCTATCCTTCTGCTATCATTCCAAATCCAAATAACTGACTAACATATCCACCACTTAAAATGCACTCGCATGTTTCACTATACTAATTCAACACTAATCCTCTATGGGTCCCGGAGTAGCGCGCTACACGCTGAAAAAGCGCTTCGACGCCTCGTCAGGGGTAGTAAGCGCTATATAAATGCATTTACAATACAATACAATACAATTACAATCCAGGGTAATCAGTTATGTCAAGGCAGGTTAGCACCACTTACAAACCAGTAGGGCTGGGGAGATCCAGTCACATGGCGAATATATACACAGAATGTACAGCCAAGAATTGCCTCATTCAAAGAGATCTTCGAAACAAACTTTGGCAAAACCAATAGGTTTGATGCTCATACTCAAGCACTGACAAAAGTGAGTCAAATAAAAATGCCAAATGAAGTGCAGAACAATTTTCAAAAAATAATTGCTTTGTGAATGCAGTACATGCCTGGATGAGATAAAGAATTAAAATTGATGACAGACTGTGGTTTTCAGATGTAAAATAGTCCCGCGTGCATTCCAATAGATATGGAAGGATACACACAGCTTTGGAAGGATACACACAGCTAATAGAAAGACTGTAAGAGTAAAATACTCCTGAGGGCTGATCCAAGATGTGACTGACAATGCCTCAAGCCAATGGGTGAAGGTTTCTGAGTCATAGAAGCCAAAACCTGAAAGAGGTTAGCCGAAAGCCACGTAGAGCACATAATAAATACAATATATTTACTATGAATAGTTCCAGTTCAGTCACCCATCAAAAAAAAAACATTTTTAAACAAGGTGCAAGGTCTTTTTTTTGCACCAGATTCCTGAGGTTTTTAGAGGGAATAATGTGCAAAAAAATGCAAACGTGTTTGGCGCTGTACTGCTTCTACCACCATGTTCTACCAGCAGAAATCCCTGCAACTCCTGCCTGGAGGAATTGCCCTTGCAAATCTAGGGAGCAAGTGCAATTTGCACTAATCATGTAAGAGGAGCAAAGTCTTGCACGCCCTATGTTCCACTTTGCAGGGGCGTAACTCAGGCCCCCGCATCCCCCGCGGTGTGGGGGTGCCCCCTAGCACCAGAGGGTCCCCTCAGCACAGCACTGCGGCCGGAGAGCTCCTGATTGAGTCCGGAGGGGGCCTCTCCAAGTACCTTGCAGGGGGTCCCCCTCAAGTTTTATTACGCCACTTCCACTTTGTGCACATCTGAAAACAACGACCATAGTAGGAATATCAAATGCCCAATAAAAGCAACAAGTCACTCATCAAAGGTGAAGCAATTGGCCTAAGAGTTTCAGGATCGATTTTTGCGGGGCAGCCGACCAGGGGGAGGATGCCCCTCAGTATGATTGGGGAAGTTGGTGCAGTTCAGAGGACTGCCAGCAGTTTCTGGGCTGCTTTTTGTTAAAGGATGTAGCCTAAAGGGGTTATATATCACACATTTTGGGCAATTTTGCCACCATTTTGTAATAAGGTGACATGGTGGCCGACTAAAGGCAGGATATAAAAATTTTGAATTTGCCGGATGGAGGAAGATGAAGTCACCCAGGAGCTGCACTTATTGAGGAAAGCGGGTGCCTGTACTTAGTGGTAGCAGGCGCTGAGGCAGGATCCGGACGCCCAGGTGTCAAAAGCTTTGGAGAAGGTGGTTTGCGCCTGTTTTCTGCCACAGAGGTCACCGTCCAGAGGAAGGAAGGTGGCACCTGTAGGTACCAGGGGTCACTCAAGAGTTTGGTAAGCGGCCCCGAAACTGATTCACAGTGGATGTGGGGAGTCCGCGGTGGTGGAGGGAGGGGAGCAGAGCCATTACGAGAGCCAGTGGTGATCACGTGTCCGTGTGATGATGCAAGAAACAGCAGGGGGATGAAGGAGGAGCCAGGGAACGGCAAGGTATTCTGTGCTAAGTCATGAAGGTAGTGGGTGGGGAGACGAAGAGGGGGTGAGGTCAGTCAAAGGGAAAAGGCGGAGGGGCCAGAGAGTAAAAAATTGAAAGTAAAAAAGCTGCCATACATTGCTCTGACAAAGTCCATGGGGGGACCTTTAATGTTGTCCAAAAAGAAAAATATCTGGAATGTGGAATATTTAGAAATGTTAAAGTACTACACGGAGAGCTAAGGTTCAATGAAGGGTCGAAGGAGGAAGAGTATAAGTTGTCAAAATGCCCAGAGTGCCAACGACTATTGAGAATTGGACGGCAGCTTTTCTGATATCCACTAGTGTTTATTGTGAGAAGTTTCCTGAACGCAACATCACTCTATTCAACTCAATGGATGTGATTTGGAAGGCACAGATCACTTACGTGGGCACAATACAATGATCCGGTACAAGCCCGTGTGGCGCTATACTCAGAAGCTAAATGGGGGGAGATTAACTCTTATTTATGGCAGCCTATGATATGTCCATCAAAGTTAGAGGAAACAGTATTTAGGATAAGTTAGTTACCCATAGTGTATTGTTCCTTTTAAGGATGCCCCACCCAGATGTAGGGCCGGCTGCAGCAAAAGGGCAGGGAGGAACGCGGGGAGCATTCTGGGATTTCAACAAGGGGTTATGCACACAGGAATATTGTAAATTCAGGCATGAATGCTGAAGGTGCGCTGGGAGACATGCCCTCATATGCTGCTTTGGGGCTACGGAAGGATACCAGGGGATGCACACTGGACAGTGGCAACAGCACCAAGGAGGTCCAGGTTCTCAGCACCCCGCACAATCAACAGATTACAGGGCATGGGGGAGCACAGGAACCTGCATGAAAGGGCTTGTACACCGGTTAAGCTGGAGAGGTTGTACTTTTGATTGGGGCTTTGTGATCGGGAGGAGGACGCCAGGGTGCTAAAGGAGGGTTTTCTTTGGGGGTTTAGACTGGAGTATGAGGGCCAACAGGAACGAAAGTGGGTGGACAATTTGAAGTCAGCACAGGAATGTTGGAACTGATACTCGTCAGGCAGCATTTCCCTAAACATTGTGCTTTTTCCCCCTGGGGTTTGCTGAATCGTTTGTGTGGTCTCTGGGCTCTGAGCACTTTCCGACTCTAAATGCAGTGTGCAAGGGTGCACGCCCTTCCTACTCGTGTTAGGAAGTGGCGCAGATTTGATGCTTGTAGCATGGGCTTCTGCCATCGCAGACTGGTGTACGCGCACTGGCATCTATAATGAGTAAACTCATGAGCAACCTTCCATTGCAGGACACTATGTGTGCGCACCTGCACCTATGGTGCCCATGTTTGTGTGTGCAGCCTGCCATCGCAGGTCGTGCTTGCACACTGACCCCCGTATTAGTTAAACCTGTGTCCAGCATGCCACTGCAGACTGGTGTGGGAGCACTTGCACCTCTGGTGCTGGGGACTATGTGTCCAACTTGCCATTGCAGGTAAGTGTGCGCAGTAGAACACATGAACCCAGGTAGTGAGAAATATCTGTGTGTATTTTCACTACCTATGAGACTTGCTCTTCCCAGAGGAAAGTGGTCAACCCTACTTCGAGCTGCAATAGTTGATTGCAGTGGAGCAGCCTCAATATGTTTCCTGTCAATGGATTCGCTGTGCCAAACCCTTTCCATTGGTAAAGGTGATGTTGGCATGACTTACTGAATATGGGCATTTCTATGCTCTCAGAGTCTCATGTGCCAAGGTATCTGGCTCCAGTGGACATCAGGGGTCAGGGGAGCACATCTGTGCATTCCCAAGCAACAGCCATAAACCATTGGCATACAACAGGAATGACAGACCTCTGCCATTTGAGGGTCGGATGGAACTGATAGGAGAGCGAGGTTTTGACACTTGACCTCTCGGCTCGGATAATGGACTCCACTAAAGATTAAGATATACATTCCACTGCCCCATGGCAGACAAGCCTAAAATTTAGGGGAAACATTGGTGGTTCAATGTGAAAACCCTACACCACCCCCTAACTTCAAAGGCACATGACTCAATAACTATGGGTGCCATCCTTCAGCAAAAGGGTGAGATACACTTGTGGGGACGCGGGACCGGAGAACCAGACTGCGTGGAGCACATTGCCGTAGGACTCTGTTGTGCACATGGAGGTTTACTGCCATTGAAGGGGACAGTGTGCCCTTTTAGAATAGTGTCTGTCCAGGGCTGAGACCTGGTGAAGTGTGACACCCTGATGTGTGCCTTCCAAGGGCCCATCGGCGGGTCTCCTCTTCTCTCAGGGATCTCAGGGACATCAAAGATTTCCCGGCAGGGACCTACACAATCTACCTTAAATCTGGAAAGCAGTGCCCTCGCAAGTGCACACATCAGCTACTGAATCTCAATGGATGGGGTCGTGTGAGCATGGAGCTAAGACATGTGCCTAGAGACTGTATTGTCTAGTGCAAAGCCCAGAAATCTTGCCCGCTTTTAAGGTATGTGGTTCCCGATTGACAAGAACCCCAACACACATAAGCGTCTAGTTGGTGGTGAGCGGATTCACCGGTTGTGAGATCCACAGTGACCTGCTTCGTCGATCGTGCCGCCTCTCGACAAGCCAACTGCTTGCTCATTGTGTGTGGTGTCTGATTCACAGGGTGTGATGGTGGGGGTGTACCCATGGTAGTGTGGCTCTGCTGAACTTGTGTGTGACTGGACTGGTCTGGTGCACCCTGATCATGGTGCACCGGACATGGTGACGTCCTTTCCAGGGAGGGATGGAATTTGCAACTCTTCATTGTGTGTGACCGGAATTGTCTGGTGCAACCCATATCAATGTGCACTGGTTATGACCGGTGCACGTTGATATGGGTTGCACCAGGCAATTGGCCCATGAGCCTCATTTCCATTTGCATTTGAGATCTGAAGTGTCTGGGGCGACTCATACCAACGCGCACCTGACATGTGCCGTGACAGCCTGGGCCTGACCCTGCTCATTGTATACCTGTCGGTGTGCCTCACCCTATCGAGAGGCTCCCTTGTGTTACACTTGATTCATCGGTTGTTCCCTTTTTGACCCTCATCGTGGTGGATCAACATCCCTCTCCACACCTGGTCCTTCCCTAAGACATGTTTGTTCCAGGTAGTAGTGAGAGATTGACTGGGTTCAGAGACAGTTCAGAAGCGGGTCAAAAGACAGCGTGACTCCATTGTGTTTAGAGACCTGTGGGTGAACTTCCTGTGTGGCTGCTACACACTTACCTCTACTTCTTAATTAAACTTGCTACATATTCCCATCTGCTTCCTGAGGACCCAGATTAAGTGACTTCAGCCGCGTGCAGCCTCATGTTTGGGAGGCAGGTTTGTTATTTAACATCCATGGGTACAAGACATTCGGAGTCAACTAGAGGGTGGACGGAGGCTGGGGCCACAGAGTCTGCCGAGTGTGTTATCATTGACCTGATGGGTACCAGTGGCACAGCATTAGGGTGCTGAGGGCATATGTATGCAAAAGCGTTCGAAATGCACTGTGATGGATACCTGTTGCACTATATAGAGGTGCAGAGTGAGTATGTGTGAGTGGGAGTGATAGTGTGCGGACCGCCTGCAATTCGGGACACTGGCTGACGGGGCACCGTTACATGTTGATTTTGTGCCAAAAGCACAATACATTCAACATTGTGTTTACCTGTGTGTTATAAAGATTGAATATGTGTTTAATACAGACTTTTTTACATACATCATGTGTGAAGTCTCTTTTGTGGCGCTCAGTGTATTTATCACAAGTGTCTGCAGTGATTTTGCTTTACACATTGCCTCTGAATTAAGCCTGACTGCTCAGTGCCAAGCTACCCAAAGGTGAGCACAGGTTATGTAGTACTTGTAATCATTACCCTTGAGAGGAGCAGTATGTACTGCCTGACTAGAGGCATCCTCAAGCCAATGAGAAAGTGTTTGTTTCAACAAGGAACATGGACCGGTGGCACAGGACAAGCTACAGAAAAAAATACAGGAGGGCAGGATGGCTGCCCCTTTGACAATTGGCCAATGGATAATATGATTTTGTCACAAATAGTGGTTGTTCCTATGAAAGACAAGGGGCAATTTCGATTGAGCCAACGTTTACACTGACCCAAAGGGAGAATGGTTAATGGTTTCATATCAGAGGAGCTGGCAACAGTGTCATACTCTTCAGTAGATGTGGCTATGTCCTTTGTGGAAAAGATTGGCAGATGAGCAGAGAAAGCCAAGAGCGACATTAAGTCAGCTTTGCAGTTGCTGCCGGTCCACCCTTACGATTTTCAGCTTGTGGGGATACAGTTTAATGGCCAGTGGTATGTATATAAGGAGTTGCCAGTGGGGTGTTCCATATCTTGCACTCTATTTGAGAGTTTCAGTTCATTCTTGCAGTGGGTGTTTACTTGTTCCACATGACATGTTTTTGTGATAATACATCATTTGGACAAATTCATCATTGTGAGTCCACCTGGCTCGACTACCAGCATCTGTTGGGCAGTTTCCAGGAGTGAATGGCGGACTTGGGGGTGACTCCAGCCCCAGACAAGACCGTGGGTACCAGTACAAGGCTGTCATTCTTGGGAATTGAAAATGATTAGTTGGTCATGGAACCATGTTTACCACCAGATCTGAGTGCGGATTGGTGTCACTACAACGCATGCTTTTACCACGCATGCCTTTACAACGCGGTTTTTACCACGCAGTCCATTACAACGCATAATGCTTTTAGGCGCTGGATAGTGAATTATTTAATTTACTATTCCAACTCCAGTCCCCGTGGATAGCAGGGAAGGTGTTGGATAGTATATTAAATACATTCCCTATCCTAGAGCGCCCCCCAGCGCATTGCGTTGTAATGGTTTGCGTGGTAAAAGTTGCGATGTAATGGTAGTGCGTTGTAAAAAATTCGTTGTAACCGTGCTACACCCTGTGTGCATATCCATTTGAGAATTCAAGTTATTTGGGCCAAATTCTCTGTCATTTTTTGGGGGAATTCAAGGTGCCAGACGGGGACAAGGGGCTACAGTGGTTTATTGAGTGAAGATGCAATGGTGGTAGTTGGTGGGTTTGTGTGAAGGTGAGGAAGTGCAAAGCTGACGAGAGTAGCACTAGGGACAGCGATATGGATTGGTGCATCGGGAAATACAAGTGAGGAGTTATGTATGCTTAAGGGGGTCAGACTCAGAGAGGTTTTTTGGGTCCGAACTAGAGTTTTGGACACAGCTGTTGCCCAGGAGCATGTGAAGGGGGCAAGGAACAATGCATCAATTAACAGGGCTAGGAAGGAGGAAAACGGGAATTTCAGCATACTGTCATAATTGGTGGTTAGAAGTGGTAAGTCGCATGGATATCGTATTGCAATGCTCAGTGTTATACTGCCAGGAAGGGGTCCACTAGTCCCTATAGGGTAACAGGACTTTTTTTGAAAAAAATGATCGCCAGAGAACTGGATGTCAAATGGTTAGTAAGGGAGAGGACAGAAAAAAGACCTTGTGGGAGGATATACATTGTGGCCCCAGAAGGCTCAAATAAAATTAATCAGGGAGCTGGTAAAGGATGGGAGGGAATAACAGAGGAGGAGGGAGAAGTAAAGTTAATCGGAAAGTAAAACTGGTCCTGGGTCAGCAGGATGGACAACAAGGTAAAATGGATGCAGGGAAAGTTGAAGAGTTCAGAGGAAGACATAATGTTAGTCAAATGTTAGGTAAAGGTTATGTTGTTATGAATGAGGGTGAGGGAAGGGTTAGACATTAATTGTTATTGAAGTAGTGGCCTTTTCCTCTTCTCAATGAGTGATGTCAGATTGTTTCTGCACCCACAGGTATGTTCCCTGGCAGTAGAGACGTGGTCTTCCTTCTCCTCCTCGCTGCGGATTGAAGGGGCATATTATCAAGAACAGCGTTAAAATTATCGCCGCTATATTGGCAGGAAAGTGGCGATAAGGGGCTCGATAATATGCTCTAGAGAATTTACATAGAAGCCCAGGTTAGATGTATAACCTGGGTTTCTATTGGAATTCTATAGAGCATATTATCAAACCCCCTATCGCCACTATAGCGGCAGTTTCCTGCCGATAAAGCGGCGATAATTTTATCGCCCCGTCTTGATAATATGGCTCGAAGGGGCATATTATCAACAAAGTGACGAAGAGAGGCATTAGCCATCTTGGCTTAACGCCTCTCTTCGCCACTTCGGAAACGCTAGGCTGCACCATATTACCAAGGATATGGTGCAGTCCAGCATTTCCCTCTGCGCTGGCGATAGGTTTTACAACTTATCCCCAGCGCAGGCACCATAGCACCAGAATGCAAGGGTGTCTGCGCGCAGGGAGGTTTGTTTATGTTCAAGAAGGTGTTCCTTCCTGCACATAAACAAAGTTTAAATGCCATTTTGTAACTTACATGTGTGCTGCTTCATGCAGCACACATGTAAGTTACACATTGGCATTTTTAAAAAGAGGTTTGTTTATGTACAGCAAGGGACACCTTCCTGTACATAAAGAAACCTTGGCATTTTGCTTTTTCCATGTGTGCTGCACAGGGCAGCACACATGGAAAAAGCATAAACGAGGAGAAATGAAGCATTTCTCCTCGTTTTGCCACCTAAACACCAGGATTTTTCAGGTGTTGAATTTGGCGCTGCCACCTATTATCACCAAGCTTGATAATAGGTGGCAGCGTCGAAGTGAATGGGTGTTGCGGTGGAATGCCCACCGCAACACCCACTGCACGCCCCCTTTCACGATGAGTTTATCGTGGAAGGGGCCCTATTACCAAGGCAGCGTTAAGTCGTTTAAAGTTGTTTTTACGCCACGTTAATTGCCTTAATTCTGCCTTGATATTAGGGCGATGCAAATATCGCCGCATTATCGGCAGAAAAGTTCTAATGACGCGGCGATAAGGGGCTTGATAATATGCCCCGAAGTTCTTTGGGGAGAGAGCTTGGACCCAGGGATATCTCTTCTCCTGCTCTTTCGTTTATCTATGAATCCTATCTCAGTTATTTGCTGGGAGAAGCGGCTGATATAAAACCGAAGCTTATATTATCTGCACACAACATACCTAACTCGTAAAATGAGGAGGTATGTATGTGTTAACCGTCAAGTCCTTACACAATTTTCCAAAAGAGTGTATATTTTTTCTGGGGCAGTGTCTGAGTTTATACTGCCAATAAAAGAGGGCGTGGTTGTCTGAAGGGCTGAAAAAGGAACAACTATTGTGTTAATTCCAGCGATGATTTATAAGCTAAACTACTAACTAATTCTACAGCCAGTCTGTCTTCTTAAAACTGCTAAATATACATCTTTGTAAAAGAAACCACGTTGGACTGCCCCTTCACGTTTGACAATTATCTTGAGCGATGCTTCAAACCAGCACTTGTTCAGCCATGAAATTAGAAAGCAACAATCTGGCATCTAGGGACAGGGTGCTCCCGGAGAGGTGCCAGGATTTGATCAACTCTGTACTTTAATCCAGAGCATGCAGCGCACTGTATAAGGGGAGGGTTGGGGAGTTTGCGGGGAGAATATGGACGCACGGATCAACAAGAACTATGACGTCAATTAGGATGACGTGGAGGAACCGTCCGCAGGGGCAGCGGCGTTCCCTCCATCGGAATTAGGATGTGACCGCCACCCCGGTGGTCAAATCCCGTATATTTAACATTGCGGCGGGTGCTGCTTTAAGCAGCACCCGCAGCAAAGTTAAATATGCATGCTTTGCATTTGCATGCACAAAGCGGCAGGCACCGCGCGGTGCCTGCCGCATTGTGCATGCAAATGCAGGGGGGTACCATAGGTACCCCCCATGTGCACCCCCCACCCCCTGACACCCAGGGGGCCCACAAGGGCCTCCCAGAAGCAAATCTCCACTTGCCTTTCCACGGTGGAAAATCCGCCGCGGAAAAGCATGTTTGCACACACATCGTAATTTGGCTGGCGGTGTCTTGCAGACACCGCTACCAAATTGCGATCAACACCCCGCGGATCAGCGGCGGACGGACCTGCTGTCCGCCGCTGATCCCACCGCCATCATGATCTGGCGGGGGGTGTTTTCAGGGTCCGCGGCGGTGAATTCGCATCCTCCGGGCCGGCGGTGGCTTCCACCGGCCCAGAGGATGCGGATTCACCGCAATCATAATCGACCCCATAGTTTGGATTTTGGAACTTGTAGTGCGGGGTTATAGTTGGATAAACAGGGCTACAAGTCCCAGAATGCTAAGAAAACAAACTGGACTGGAACAGGTTGCCACGCATGGACCTGAGCAATGTTCAGGGCTTCCAGAATGGTCCTCCTTTTGGAAGTAATTGCAGCTGAAACATGTACCAGTAACTAAAAAACACAACATCTTGAGCCTGTTTATCAGAGAAGTTGAAGCACAGTGGGCCACTGCCCTCTCCACTTCTCAGATAGACTGTTTTTCTGTAGCACATCCCAGAAACGAATAGGGAAGGATGCTGACCTACTTTACTGTGACCGACTTAAATGACAAAATATTTTTTTTAAAAGAGTTCATGTCAATAAAATGAAATGCCACAAGAATGCTTTAAAATTATTAGAGTTTTCCCAAAAATTAGCATTTATTGTGCCACAAAGTTTCTAAATTCATAGTATAATACCCTTGGCAGTCTGCAAAGCACAGTCATTTAACTAGAAATGGCTATAGTACATGTTGTTTAACCGGAAGTGCAGGTTAAAGGAAGTGGCAAGGCACCCATTGTCTAATACCCTCTGGTGGCAGAGATGTGTTACAGCAGCTTTGGCGCCATTCACGCCCCGGGGTAACAGGGGACCATCCTTACATGAGTATCCTCAGGGTCCTACACTGCAAAGATTTCCACCCCCTGCTGGCACATGCTTCCTCGTAGAGGGCATCAGACAGTGGCATTAAAAAAAAAGGCGACTCAGATTATCTATAAAGTATCCCAAGCTCTGAAAAAGGTCCTCTGCTCCTCTGGGTTCATCTGTTGTGATATATGCATCTAATTAAAGTAAAGCTAATTAAAGTTGACCTGACCAATTGATGCATTACTAATTAGAACAATCCATAGTAGACAAAAGGGTCACAGGGGCCGGCAGCGTCATTTCTATAAAAAGCAGGAGAGCGGCAGAGTCCCCAGGGGTAGAGGAGCACACGGTGTGTCAATCGTCTCAACAACACCCCATTGTCTCCCCACCTGAATCATTCATGGAAACTCAACCAGATTGTATTCAAGCTGTTCTCTTTGTCTGTCTAGAACTCCAGCCTTTTGTTTTCTCTTTATGATTCCTCCCGGGTGTACCAGCGGATTAATTAATATTTGAGAAGGCGCTTTGTTTATTGAGGAAGAGAACAGTTTGTGCAGGTGGAAAGGGTAAGTGCAAGGACGCCAGGCTGATGCTAATGCTTGCTGCTGTCTCAGCCTGTATGTTTTCAACATTTCCCCTGAAAGTTCTCCTTTTCACCAAATAGACTGTGATTCCAGAGACCTCCAAGGAGCTCTAGAGCGCTACCAAGGAGAGCGCTAGACTGTCTACTTAAGGAGCCCTTTAAGTCCCCCTGCTTTCAGGTTCATGCAGTAAAACCCCCTCTGGGAACAGCAGTGTTTACTATCTATCTCTAGAGACGAGGCCTGCTGATACTTAAACTCATGCCCCCTCTGACCCCACCAACACCACCCTTCACCCAAGTGTGTGTGGTGACATTATGAACTGAATGGTTGTGCAATGCCTGGATTAAATACCTGCTTAAGTAATGCATGGATTAAATACTGTACCTTCCCTCTCTCAGGAGGTCTCCAAGCTCCTTTGCCCTGGAGCACCAGCCACAATCCAAGCAAGGTTCTGTTTTTGATCTGTCTGGCTTGGGGATGGAATACACACAATGCTCTGGCTCTTGCCAGTTCTGTCACTTCGGCTCAGAAGAAAGACGTCTCACCTAGTTGGCTGTCTGCCAAAACATAGATCATGTACCAATTGCAGCTGGGCCCCGGTCCTGCCCTACTAGGAACCGATAATGGTAAGTTGAAGAGCTGCAGTTGAACTTCTGGAGGTGGGCCAGGCTGGTGCGGAAGCTCCTGGCTGCATCTCGTTGAGCGTAGGTCAAGCTGGAGTTCTTGCAGCTCAGCTGGCCTCCCTCCTGAAGAGCTCATCTGTGGACCATGGGCACCGCCAGCACATGGTGCAAGCGACCAGCCTCGAGAGCTCATCTGTGGACCATGGGCACCGGCAGCACATGATGCAAGCGACCAGCCTTGAGAGCTCACCTCTGGACCATGGGCACCGGCAGCACATGGTGCCAGCGACCAGCCTCGGGAGCTCATCTGTGGACCATGGGCACCGCCAGCACATGGTGCAAGTGACCAGCCTTGGGAGCTCATCTGTGGACCATGGGCACCGCCAGCACATGGTGCAAGCGACTGGCCTCGAGAGCTCATCTGTGGACCATGGGCACCGCCAGCACATTGTGCCAGCGACCAGCCTCAAGAGCTCACCTCTGGACCATGGGCACCACCAACAAATGGTGCAAGCGACCCGCCTCGAGAGCTCATCTGTGGACCATGGGCACTGCCAGCACATGGTGCCAGCGACCAGCCTCGAGAGCTCCTTTGCGGACCATGGGTGCCGCCAGCACACGTGCAAGCGGCCAGCCTCAAGAGCTCCTCTGCGGACCATGGGCGCCACCAGCACACGGTGCAAGCGACCAGCCTCGAGAGCTCATCTGTGGACCATGGGCACCGCTAGCACCTGGTACAAATGACCAGCCTCAGGGCTTCTTGGTACCCCAAACCACAAGTCCATATGCTAAGACACAAGTCTAAAAAAGTGCTTGAAATTACACACCAACATTTTCTGACCTGCAACTCTGACTAGAACTAGCCACAGCACACACACACCACGCTGTATGCACAGAGCGCGGGACCAAGACACACTTTTGGGGTTTGGTAAGAAAATGAAGAGACACTTGACATCCCCTTTAACTTCCTCCTGGGGTGGTTTTGAGGTCTAGCCACAGTGCCAAGTATCCCATCTAGTTCATGAATTTGATTGGTTCCCTAAGATGAACCCCAGCCCCCGGATCATGGCGCCCCAAAACCTTTTCAAAATGATATGCCAGGCAAGTAGATGTAAAAAAATATCTCAACCACCACTCATAATAATAATCATCATTTTAGGTTTATCCAGTTGCCATAAGGATGAAACCAAGATCTCGTAGTTAAAAATGTAAACAGATCTTCTAGATAATTTAGATATGTGGAACAGTAGAGTATCAGCAGCTCCTAACGCAAAGGAACAAACAACTGGTATTAAAATTGTTTACAAGAAATAGGTGTTCCAGATCCCAATGTGCTAGCATTCCAACCTACTCTGCATGTCTGCAATCTAGAACAAACCATGTGGCGACCCAGGGCACTGAAATATCTTGACCTATAATGATAATAAATAATAAAAGACTTTTGTAGAGCACAGAGCTACCCCACATGGGGTGTCCCGGCGATGTAACAGACAGTGAGCAGTGCAAAGGACAGCGCAAGACTAGTCATTCCGACTAAAAAGCCAGGTTTTTAATCCCTTTCTGAATTCCTGTTCGGACATGCATCCTGCGTAAGTGGGGGGGAGGTTATTCCAATATTTGGTGGTACCCACCTCAAATGTTCTGCCACCCATTCTTGCTTTCACAAAGCACGGTGTGTAGAGAAAGCGTTTGAGGTTGTATCTCAAAAGTCTGTCTTGTTGATAAGGGTGAAGTCTCCTCCTCAGATAGATAGGCCCTCTCCCTTTGTCTGCTCGAAAGGCAAATGTCATGGCCTAAATTCAATTCGCTTGGCTAGGATCAACCAGTGTAGTCTCCTGAGATAAGGAGTGAGGTGGTGTCGAAGCAGGGCACTGCAGACCAGTCTGGCTGCCGCATTTTGAATGATCTGTAGTCTATAGAATAGACCAAGCGGCAAACCCATGTACAGGCCGTTCGCATAATCGAGGTGGGAGGTGATTAGAGCGTGGACCACGGTGGTGCGGGTTGAGTCAGGCAGAAAATGTGCAACTTTCCTGATGGTTTTGATTTTGCCAAAACAAGTCGCCGAAACTGACATTTCTGAGGAGAAATGGCTCCAAGAAGGCGGCTCAGTATGCTGAACAGTACCATAAATCACCTAGAATACCAGCGGCACCAGAAAATGAGGACTGTGAGTAGTTACTCGTGGCATATTAGGCAGTTTGTCCAATCAGGAGCACTAAGTGGAAACTGCGAGGCATGATATGCTTTGGGGCACCACTGGACATTGAGAAACCGGCAATTGTAAGATGCTAAAAGACCCTGGGGCAGATTTACAAGCCCCTTGCGCCACTTTTGCGTCACTTTTCCCATGTTAAAAGTGACGCAAAAGTGGCGCAAGGGGCTGGTGACTGTTAATACGTTAACCAAAAACCCTGCAGTACCAATAACACCACCTGAGCTATAGTTTTATTGACGGGCTGGCAGCTTAGAGGCAGAGCAGTGTCTTTGGTTAAGCATGAAACCAGCTCCTCTGTGGAATGGTTGCCACCATTTTGTTTTATATAACATTACAACACGTGAAACCTCTTTGTGGTTGAAACTCAGCATCTTTCGTGCTGTGCACTTTTTGTTTTCGCTGTTGCAATAGATTTTAACTGTTCTGTCCAAGGACTGTGCCTTCTCAGAGAAATACATGTGGGACTTTAACCAAAATTGATCATCGTAAAATGTGTGTTATATTGAGTTGAAAGACAACATTTACACCGGTTCCTCTCAGCAAGTCACGACTAATCGGTACCAGCTATCACTAGAGAGTCAAGGAAACGGCGAGTGGGGGCTAACGTTTACAACAATAATATATGGTGTATGGGGCGGGTGAATAAGGCTGTGTCAGCCCTGACTGTGCCAAGAACTCGCCACAAAACCCAGGCACTGCAGATAAGAGTGATAGTTTTAAATAATAAAGTCCATGTTGTACCCTACATGATAACAATGGACAGGTTGATTGTTCTGAGGCAGGAAGTAGCAGAAAGAAATATTAACAATGAGGGAATATCACTCACACCACAGTTCAGGAAAGCCCAGAGTTTGCAAGGACCACCAAAGAGCTGTGCTAACTTTAAAGTTTGAAAGATGGAAAAATGCATGCAAAACTTTATCCGTATGTTTTTCCCTATTTAAGACTAAGGGCCTCATTTACAAGGCCATGGCGCAGCTGAGGCGTCACTTTTTTTTACGCACTGGCGGCGCAGTGTGCCTGCTCATATTTACAGGGCCATGGAAAGTCACTGTTAGAAACTGGGGTCTCTGGTTGGCAGGTTTGTACCATGTCCAAGTAGGGACCCTTCCTTCGAGTCATGATAAGCAGATTACACTCTCAGATAACACCACCTCACCACCTTGGTGGCTTGGCATGAGCAGCAGTCTTAGCTCATAGGTAATGTGTAAAGCATTTGCACATAACATACAGTAATACAGCAACAACACTACAGAAGGACACCACACCAGCTTTATAAAAATAGCCAATATTTATCTGTGGAATACAAGAGCAAGATGATACAAATCCAACATACAGTAATCAAACTATGAATATTGCAAAAAATAGACTTTAAATACAGTTCCTTGAAGTCGATAGCTTTGCCCGTGGCTATCACAGAATCGTGAACAAACAAATCCAACAGTTCAGGCCGGGCGCGGTTTCACGGTCCAGCTACTGTGTCAGGAAGACCTGCAAACAATACCTTGGAAAAGCAGGGCGTCACGGACCTTGCTATTAGCGTCAAAGAGGCGACGTCTGCAGACAGTAGTCCCGGAGGTTGGTGAAGAGTCGTTGGGTTCTTGAAGTCACACACATTGAGGATCAAACTCTGTGAGGTTGAGGTCAGGAGTGTCGAAAGGCGTCAGGGCTGTGGTTCAAAGTGCAGTGATGCGGCGTGCGGTACCCTCAGGTCACGGTGCAAGCAGCGGCTCGGTGATGGTGTCCAGTGGCATTGGTGAGACCAGGGCTGCAGTGCAAAGTGGGGCGGTGCTCAATGCGGTGCTGGCAGGTCACAGTGCAAGAAGCGGCAACGTTGTTGCTGAAGCGCTGTCATTGGTAGACGATCTGGAGTTGATGGCACCGGCGTCGGTGGGACAAGGCTGCGGTGTGAGATGGGGCGATGCATCAGTAACTTACGATCAGAGCTCCCAGGCCATGGTGCAGGCAGCAGTATCGATGTCTGCATGAAGCGGCAGCATCGGGGATACCAGGGCAGTGGTGTGAAGTTAGGCGGTGCACAGTACGGTGCTCTCAGGTCATGGTGCAAGCAGCAGCTCGGTGGTGGCATTGGTCAGCGTATTCGGTGAGACCAGGGTTGCGGTGCAAAGTGGGGCGGTGCTCTCTGCTGTGCCAACAGCTCACGAAGCCGGCAGCAGCATCATTAATGGCGTCAGGTTGCTTTTTCTTCTGTTTCAGCACAAAACAAACAGTTCCCAGTGCTGGTAGCAGATGAGCTTGAAGTCTTTGCTGTCCTGAGACTTCTTGAACAGGGGGCAAACTTTTCCTCAAGCCCTTGGTGAAACTCAGGAAAATAAGTTGTAGAAAGTCTAGTCCAGTCCTTTCACTGCCCAAGGCAGAAGCAACCACTGTCAGCCAACACAGCAAAGCACACAGCAAAGTGGTAGTTCCTCCTCACAGATTCTCCAGCTTTTCATCTTGGCAGGTGCCTTAGTCCAAACACGTTCTAAAGTTCTAGGATCAGTACAACATTTATACTACTTTTTCCTTTGAAGTTTTAGGCAGAGAGCCTTTGAGTTCAGTAAAAAACCTAATCTGTCTCCCTGGCCCAGCTTCACTACAGGAAGTGGAGGCAGCATTCTGCAGAGTAGATAAATCATATTCAGGTGCTAGGGAAACCTCCTCACACCATCACAACACTCTAAATGCAGAAAGGTCTATTCAGCCTGGCTATGAGTCACCCAGGAAAGGCAGAACACACCTCAACCCCCCTTGTGACTGTCTAGAGTGTACATCTCCAGATCTTGTCACTCCAAAACCAGATGGGGAATACCCAATCAGGCAAAGGCACACAGGATGGTTAAACAAGAAAATGCCAACTTTCTAAAAGTGGCATTTTAAAACACAAAATTTTAAAACCACCTTTACTAAAAGATGGGTTGTTAAATACTGATCTCTGGGAATCTAAACTCCATTTCTCCATCTTTTCCCAATGGAAAGTTACAGTTGTAAAATATTACAAGGCAGCACCAATGATCACCTACGGGAAAGACAGCCATCAATGGTGAAACATGAAATGCACTGTATTTCAGTATTAGGACATGTAAAACACAATACTACCTGCCCTACCTTTCGCATACACTGCACCCTGCCCATGGGGCTACCATGGGTCTACCTTAGGGATGACGTATATATAAAAAAGGGAAGGTTAGGACCAAGAAAGTGGGTGCACTTGCCTGGTCGACATGGCCATAAAAACTGCACGCAGACACTGCAGTGGAAGGTGTGAGACACCTTTGAAAGGCTACTTGTGGGTGGCCCAAACAGTGCTGCAGGCCCACTAGTAGCATTTGATTTACAGGCCCTGGGCACACCTGTGCCAATATTACGGCCTTACTAGTGAATCAAACATGCCAATCATGAAAAACCAATCATAACACAATTTTACAGTAGGAGCACCTACACTTTAGCACTGAATATCAGTGGAAAAGTGTGCAGAGACACTAAACCAGCAAAAACTAAGTCAAAAACAGTAGGCCAAAAAGAAAAAAAACAGGGGACAAATCTGCCAAAAATGCCAAGTCCAACAGTCATCCATGCATGATTTTTCATGGCCATGTACATGTGAGCCCCTTTCACGCATTACTCTGTGTGAAAGGGACGTTCAATGGATGTTGCTGTGGGTGTTCTCAATCAACATCCATGGAACCTGATATATTCCCAGATGTACACATTTTTGTAAAGCTGGCAAAGCATCAGAATCCTACGCATACCCAAGCGAGACATAGCAATGGCGCAACGAGGAGAAATACTTTTATTTCTCCTCGTTGTTTCCTCTTTCTATGCATGCTCCATGCAGCAGCACGCATAGAAAGAAGAAAATGGCATCAATGATTGTTTTTGCGCAGGAGGGTGTGCCTTCCTGCACAAAAACAATCATCCCTGAAGCATGCTGCAAATGTACCTGCGCTTGCGCATGGTACGTAATTGTGCCCCAGTGCAGGGGAAAGTACGCGATGTATCGTATTGTTGTTAATAAGACGCATCCCTGTGCTTTTAAAAGGACACAGCACGGCGCAGCAAAATGGCTTGTGATGCCTCCCTGCGTCATTTTTTTCTAAATTAGGCCCACGGTTTGTGTTAGTGTAACAAATACCAGGCACTATAGCTTGGTTACCAATATAGCATATCACTGGCCCAAAATGCGAGCCCAAACAGTTCTGTCCCACTTCGTGTGGAAGGAAGCAGTTTAGTAAAACTAGGGCTCCTGTTTCATGGTATTTCTCTTGACTGTATTTATCAATATTTGTTTTTCGCTCCTTTTTTCTGTATTTATCCGTATTTCTTTTTTGCAGCCGCGGTCGGTAGGGGAGTACCTGCCGGGGCGGTGACGTGGGGAGGGGGAGGGGCAGGGTGGGGGGTAGTAATGTATGGATAATGGACATTTACAGGTAAGTAAACATATAAATAAATCAAATGAATTTCGTTGCGTGCACTGCATTGCATTTCCGGATGCAACGCACACAACGAAATTCGTTTGATGTATTTATATGTTTACTTACCTGTAAATGTCCATTATCCATAGATTACTACCCCCCTCCCTGCACCTCCCCCTCCCCACGTCACCGCCCCGGCAGGTACTCCCCTACCGACCGCGGCTGCTTTTTTGTATAGTCTATAAATGAAGTTGCAAGGGTATTTTTCCACATGTATTAACCAGATAAATGTACTCTCAGATTTGAATGCCCAACACGGTTCAGCTATGTTCTGGACAATACAGTCAGATGAAAACATTTGTATGCCAAATAGCGAAAACAGCAGCATATCTGCACCTAGTGAAGCTTCATTGGGGTTTTTTCTTTCTTTTAACTCCCCTTTCATTCTGCACACCTTCTGATCTGGCACCCATGATTGACAGCAGTGAGAATCATCCAAAGAAGACCTGTTTTTCCATATTTATTCGAATTTAAAAGTAAATACATACAGGGAACAGTTTTCAGTCTATATTTTTTCTGTAAAAATCAGTAAAAACAGAAAACTGGGGGGCATATTATCAAGCAGGGCGATAGGCAATTATCGCCGCTTTAGCGGCCATTTTCGGCCACTGAGCGGCGATAATTCCATCGCCCTATTAGCAAGCTGTCGCTAACTGATGTTAGCGACAGCTTTTAGGCGATAGCGAGCGGTTTGGGGCCCGCTTTGCATGTCAGCGATGTTAATCGCTAATGACATGCAAAGTGGGCATACCCAACCAGTTAGCGACTGAAAGCAATCGCTAACGTCGCTATCGCCTATTAGCAAAGCAGGCGTAGCGATGGAAATATTCACGCTAAGCGCGAATATATCCAAATACTAACACCTGCCCAGACCAATTCTTAGCCATGTTATCCAATGGGAGGTGGATAACATGGCTAGAGCATTTCGTCGCTAATGCGTGAATATCGCTGTATTCTCAGCGATCTTCACGCATTCCGCCACTATCGCTGGATATTTTAGCACAATGGATAAAAACGTTGTTAATAGCATGTTTTCTCCGCTACCATATCCAGCGATAGGCAGCGATAAAAAAAATGCGGTAAGCACATTTAGCGATAAATATCGCTATTCCTTGGTAATATGCCCCTGAGAGCGCTAATTACAATGCAGCTTTCCATCCTGCCATTTACATCGGAAACCGTCAGCTTACGATACAACTTGGCATGTCTAAGGATTTATCCACCTCTTCATTTCCTTCTACGTTAAATACAACATTTTTGCAAGCCATAGCCTGTTGGATGAACATAAATTGTCTCAAGTTAAGCGTAAGAACACCTGACCATTGGAGTTGGGTTCCTATCCAGAGCATTGTATTCTATTGGTGACCTCACTTCCAGGTGGGTGGAGCTATGAGACCAACCACTTGAGTCACCTCGATGGGGTGCTCATCTTCCAACTTAACTGGAAATTCAACCTAAGATTTATTGTGGGACGAAGTACTTTTGTGAAATTATTATTTTTAGGATAATTTTACCATTTCAAAAAAGTGCTTTTGAAGTTTTTCTTAACTTTTAAGGGAACATCGAGTTGTTTTCTCTGGTCCTGGCTGTAGGATCCGAGCCTACTTAGCCACCGCCAAAGTTCTCACTATCATCCTCCAACATGGCCTCTACATGAATATATGTTTCCAATGAGAGGGGATGGAATGAGATGGCCACTGGAGGTGACACTGAGCTCACCTCACCTGAGCCATGAGCTGCCAGGCCAGGTCTGGTGGCCTAGTGGATTAATGTGTCCACCGTAAGGGCCTGTATTCAACCTCATGATCACAGGTTCAAATCCTGGTGGGTCCACTCAGCCTTTCATCCTTCTGAGGTCAATAAAATTAGTACCCTTGAGTTGGGTAACGAGCGCCAAGATACCCTTGGGTGAATATGCGCTTTACAAATATATCTTATGTTATGTTCCTGTGCAATCCACCTACAATCTCTTTTCTTTCGCCTGTAAGGTAATGCACTTCATCATGCAATACCTCAGCAGATGGTTCGCCTGGATTACCCTTGGCTACCCCTGGCACTGCCCCTTGCTAGCCCTGGTCTCAGGGGTCAAGAAACAGAGGCAGATGGAAGGAGTAAAAGGTGCTTCAAGAGCCCTGCTTGTTTTCAGCATCCCCCTCGCCTTGGCCTTGGGGTTTGAACAATGGTCAACCGTGTGATGTCATCCGCTGTCAAAGGGCATGTGATGTCATCCGCTGTCAAAGGGCATGTGATGTCATCCGCTGTCAAAGGGCATGTGATGTCACCCGCTGTCCAAGGGCATGTGTTGTCATCCGCTGTCAAAGGGCATGTGTTGTCATCCGCTGTCAAAGGGCATGTGATGTCATCGGCTGTCCAAGGGCATGTGATGTCATCCGCTGTCAAAGGGCATGTGATGTCATCGGCTGTCCAAGGGCATGTGATGTCATCCGCTGTCAAAGGGCGTGTGATGTCATCCGCTGTCAAAGGGCATGTGATGTCATCCGCTGTCAAAGGGCATGTGATGTCATCCGCTGTCAAAGGGCATGTGATGTCATCCGCTGTCAAAGGGCACGTGATGTCACCTCTGCTGCCTCCTGCCAGTTTCATGAATCAAGGTCCATGCATTACCTGCCAAACTACCCAATACAATGATAGCCTGCTTCTTGAGAGATGGTGCTGCCAGGGGGTCTGTTTTCCATGCTGGGGGCACCGTTATTCAATTAATGTGTAGCTAAGTTAAGCAAAGCTAGTGTGGTAAAATGTATAAAATACACCTGTTCGAGTCGGCTTGCATCAGCACGCCACAGGTTAAAAGTGTCTCCGCTGCCTCTCTGTGCAAACCTATAAGCTGCGTTTATCGGCTTAGGAAGGATAAAATGTTTCCATCACCCCACCATTTGTACCCATGAAATGGACCTGCTGGTGGGTTCGTCCTCACTGCTTCCTCGCCCTCTTGAAGGATGCATGTGGAAGAGGCTTGAATTAGCAGAAAATGTGTAATACAATTCAAAGTATTTCGAACAGAGGATACTAAAAATACCTTATCAAAGGCCCCAAAAATCCTTAAGCTGCCTCTGCCTCTGTGCAGCGCCCCCCTCGGTTCAGTTTCACTTCCTGCCGAGAGAAGGATACAGACCACCCCTTCCCCCACCCTGACCCCATGTCCCTTTGAACAAGGGAACAGGAGCTCCGCATTCAATAGCTGAGCTCAGATCAATACTTCTCTTTTTACTGAAACCCAATCATCTCCCATTGTTGTCAGCCGGGGGTCAAGAGGCCAACGGGGCGAGCAACAGATCCCGCCTCGGTGACAAGGGCCCTGGGAGGCAGGCTCCGAACGGCGGCCATTCACCTTCACAATACTCCTGAATGGGTCATCAGAGGCGATTGTTGGAACCGGCTTGATTAACGAGTGACAGAAGCTCAGGCCCAGCGCAGTGACGTAATGATGCCCTCCCACTGCCCAGGAATGTAGGGGTGTGGAGAGAGGGATGGGGTCCTATGCCAAGTACCAAAAGTGAACTGTAAGCCTACTATATGGTCAAGCACACGTCCCCTTGTCAAGTCAAAGGTTCTTATATAGCGCCTTATCACCGCAAGGTCTCAAGGTGCTTTGCTTTGGGAACCCGTCCTGGCTTTTTTTTCCCTGTGAGATAACCCGAACTGGGCATCCCCAAGGTGAAAGCCAGGCATCCCACCGCGGGGGGCCGTAGTGGAGATTAAGCAAGCTATTGCCCAGAGTTGCAGAGTGTGAACCCATGATTCGAGTAGGCACCGAAGCGAGAATTATCGAGTCCGTGGACATTTGGGCTCACGACCCTGCCGGGTCGGGAATTGAACCTGGTCCCGGGTCTGACCTCTGCTTCAGGGTCTGCCTCCTCTAACCAGTGAGCCACACTTCTCCACAGCCGCCTTGTAGCCGCCTGTCATGGCAGCGAGGACAGCAGAAATGCTAAACCCCAGCAGAGAGCATTTAGTAGTGCAAAGATGCCTCAATTAACCCTTTGGCTGCGGGGGTTATTCCCCTGCTGTGCTGAGGGGCGGGGGGGGGAGGGGTGCACGCACAGCGCCCCGATGCTCATGATGTCATGAGCCACGGTGCTCACGTGCTCATGACGAGCTGTGCTCATCACGGCCACACCCGTTTCCTTAGAACGCTCAGCACAGCAGGGGAATTAGCCCCGCGTGTGAGCGTTCTAACTGCCATGACAAGCTCAGCTCGTCATGAGCACACGAGCACCATGGCTCATAACGAGCTAAGCTCGTCATGAGCATGGGAGGGGTTAAGAAAGTGGCCAAGAGTCTGTTTGAACCCAAGGACAACCCTTCAAGAAGCTAAGCTGATAAGCAGAAAACCCCATGACGGGCATGAGAATGTGCACTGCATTGCGCCCTCCAGTGTCTGTCTGACACCACTGCAAATCAGAAAGAAGAGCAAGCGCACCAGAAGAGGGCACCCAAGAAGAGGAGGGAGCTCACAAACCAGAGGTGCGCACAAGACCGCACCCGTGGACCTGACAGCAAGGGCTGGCACCCGGTAGAGAGAGACCTCTCCACAGGGAAGAAGCAATGCTGAAGGTAGCAGGGAGAGCCTCCATATCTCCACTGCTCCAGCGAAGCCCCGCCGTGGGCCAAAGACAGCAAAAAGTGTCCTCCCTTGCACTGTCTGATGACGGGGTCGCCAGTGGCCCAAGATAGGCAAGAGGAGAGTTGCACACACCCCGTAGCAAGCTGCCGCCGCAATATGTGCTCCACAGACATGCAATACGTGGCCAGACACCACACAACGCCGCAAACAAGGAGCACGTCACACGAAGTGACCGACCCCACCAAGCATGCCTGAATAGAGGTAGGAGCAGGTGCCATTACTGCTCAGGCTCGAGGTACAAGCACGATGCCCTTGAGTGAAGAAGGTGACTTGCCATCCCGAAAGAGGAGCATTGCAAAGACCCTAGAGGAAGGGATCGGACCAGGAAGAGGTCCGTGCAAAGAAGCACTGTGAAGACCCTAGAGGAAGGGATCAGACCGGCAAGAGGTCCGTGCGAAGAAGAGTGACCATCCCGTCTCCAGGAAGAACCCGACAAACACAGGTGTGCTGAAAAGACCAACAAGAGGAGAACGAGGGCTCGCACTGTCACAAAACAAGAGCGCACCCAGAGACACCAGACAGCCACCAAGGCGAACCGACGTCCCTGGAAACAGATCAATGGGAGTACCAAATGTAAGCAGCAGCTAGTGCGAAACACGTCTCTCTCCAACGCTTCCCAGTGCGACCATCCAGTCCCGAACATCGGCAATCTAAGTTGGATGGCATCCCTGCTCCTGACCACAGATGCTACGGGTGAGGAACAGCATCAGCAGGATGAAAATACATAACTGTCCCTCCAGACATCCTCTCTCACAGCAAGTCCCCACCACCTATTGTCCAGCTTCAATGGCAACCACAACATCACTGCCATGTGCATCACCCCATCCAACCAAAGAGCAACATCGTGACAGGGGTGGATCCTTGCACCAACAGAAGAACCAAGAGGCACCCCAATCGAAACGAGAGACCAAGTGTACGGGGGATATCCAATTGCTCATGTGCCCTTTTGTCCTGTTGGCAAGCTCACCGACGTTAAGTCACTCACCCAGGTGGCTGCCCGAACAACGCTGTCAGAACCTGTCAGTATTCCTGCATCAGCCCGCAGGCTGCCCACAAGCAGCCCTGCACAGTCCAAACTGTATCACGGCAGCCCTGCACAAGGGCCTTCAGAACATTTCCACACCCAGGGATCCTCACACAAGAGATGGTCGAGAAGCAGCTCCACTGACAAGGTACCGCAAGGCACCGCTCCCTCAGAGGATAACGTCTTGGACATCATCGCCATTCCAGCCATGGCCGGTTTGGTCATCGTAGTGCCTAAACACCTCAAGCAAAGACTCTGCAGCAGGACTCCACCAACGCTCCTGATGCACCATTGTTAATTGACCGACACCCACAGTATCACCGCCAGAGCACACAAGTTCATCCAGCAGTGTGCAAGAGGACATTGATCTGACAGACAGGCTGCCAAGGAATCTGGACTCCATCGACACAACGTTTGTGCCCAGTAGACTCTGATTAAAATATGGATGTGTGCCAAGGTGCTCGGGTGCTCCCAGCTGCACCTGTCCCCTATTGTCCCAGGGACTGCCTCTCAGGACCGAGAGACTGTATGGTGTCCTATGTGCATAGTTTGTTTCTAGAAGTTGGACTTTGTTTTATTTTGAATACAGTTTGAGAAGAATGTTGTGTCGTGCTGGGCACATTCTAGTGTCTCAGCAGACACTTGCTTAGACAACACACATGCATCCCACAACCATCCATCACAGGCGTCACAAGTGACATGACCCTGCAAATAAAAGGGCCCGGGTGCACGCCCTCGTGGTCAGTTACCCGGTGTACCCCTGCCTCTGTGTCCATCACTTTAGTAGCATGTGGGCCTAGGGCCCATAACACTACAGTACCCATTATCTGCAAGATATTCATAGGTCTGGGTTGGGGCCCTATGAAGGGTCCTCAAAACACTGTGCCTGCCCTTACAACAAGGTGAACTATCCCTTCACTTGGGTTTTTCAAACAATCTCAGTAGTGGGTATAACTTACTCCTACTACCAACTTCAGTGTCTCATGTCACTCTTTCTTTGCATATCCATGTCTAAAACCACGTATGTGTGTGCAAGCTAATTCCTTGTGCTATACTTCTCTCTTACTCTACCCTTCTCTGGTGAAAAAAGGGGAGGGGAGGTTGGCAACGCCTCACGGGAGCAACCACCAAGGGGGATTTGTCAAACTGGTTCTCGCTTGACTCCCCGCTTTATCATCATCAGCAGTTGCCAACCTTGAAAATAAAGGGGATAAAACTGTGCACACAAAGAAACTCAGTGTAGTTATGTGAATGACCCACCTAAGTGATAGGGCCTAACCTCCAGGTTATGAGTTATAGGACCTATTCGGTTAAAAAGAACTGGGCTCCACTAGCACTTTCCACTTTATTCTTTGCCGTGTGCCTGTTCTAATAAAAACCAACATGTTTCATCGCCGCGTTATACATTACCGGCGATTTCATCAGGGTTATTATTTATTTATTTATTTATTTATTTATTTATTATAAAGTTTTGTATAGCGCGAACAAGACCCAAGGGTATCAGAGCGCTTCACATAAAGGCAAGTTACACGTTAACGGTGTATCCACAATAATAACGACATACTGGTATGAGGTAGAAAGTTATAAGGTTTGGGTGCATATAGAACTAAATCCATCCAAATGTGCAATATGTGATAAGGGGTAGGTTAAGGCTAAAACTTATATCGTATTCTATTACGCTAAACATATAAGGTAAGGATTATCTGGATTTACCCAGTGTGATAAAATATAAAGTGAAGTGGAAATATACGATTGTCTTTACTTGAGGTAGCATTTTGTATACAGTTTAGTCTCGGTGGAGTCACCGGTCTCATATCTTCACAACAAAGTTCAGTAATCGGACTGCACTTGATTGTAATTGAACAAGTCTATGTGGAGAATTTCTTCATCAAGAAGCTCTTCACTTCCCTTTTAAAGGTTGAGGTATTTTGGATCTTCCTAATTCGTGGGGGGAGTGAGTTCCAAATTCTGGGGGCAGTTCCCGAGAACGCTCTGTCATAGGTTTTCTTCTTTCGGAAGAAGGCTGGTCTCAGTAGTAGCTCCTTAGCACTCCTAGCTGGTCTGTTACCTCCTGACAGCTCAATTTTCTTGGCTAGGTATCTCGGCGTGTTGTAGTGGAGCGCTTTATGGGTGATACATGCTATGTTTAGTTGGATTCTGGCTTCAAAGGGTAGCCAGTTTAATGCTTTCAAGTGTGGGGATATGTGGTCGAACTTTCTTGTTCCCGTGATGAGTCTTGCAGCTGCGTTCAGGCAAGCTTTTAGTGGTGCTGTCGACGTGTTTGGTAATCCGGCTAAGGTGGTGCAGCCATATTCAATCCGAGAGATGACTAGGGATTGGATAGCCAGTTTAAGATCGGCTTCTGAGATGAATGGTTTCAGTCTCCTTAGATAATTCAAATGGAAGCGGGCATTTTTAGCCATTGAGTTAATATGGGTTTTCATGTCAAGATTTTCGTCTAGAGTGATTCCTAGTGATTTAGCTGAGATGACTAGGGTGGGGGTGCAGTTTAGCGCCGTCACCAGCTTGATCCATTCCTTTATTTCTGCTTGGCTCCTTGTTGGTGAGATTAATAGGAACTCAGTTTTATTAGCATTGAGTTTCAGATGATTGGCCTTTAACCATTGCAATGCCATATTTAAGGTCTCGTTCATTAGCTCAATGTCTTCAAGGGAGGCGATCTTCATATATATCTGCGTGTCGTCCGCATACATGTGATAGGATATCTTTGAGTTTCGGAGAATTTCGGTGAGGGGTTCGACATATAGGTTGAACAGGTCGGGTGATAGTGACGATCCTTGTGGAACTCCAATTGAGTTAGGGCATATAGGTGAGATTGATTGGTTGACCAGGAATCGTTGTGTTCTGTTTTGTAAGAAAGACTCGAACCATTTCAGAACATTTCCCTCCAGTCCCATCCTGTTCCGCAGCCTGGTCAGTAATGCTTCATGATTTACTGTGTCAAATGCCGAGGACAGGTCTAGGAGAATTAGTAGGCAAGCTTTGTTTTGGTCGAGGGCCTGTAGCGCATCATCAGCAATATGGAGGATCGCAGTTTTCGTACTATGTCCTGATCGGAATCCTGATTGGCATTCATCTAGTAGGGAGAACTTGTTGATGTGTTTGCTTAGTTGGCCCTACACATTTCTCAATTACTTTGGCCAGTAAAGGAATGTTGGTGACTGGACGGAAGTTGTTCGGATCTGTTGCATCCGCTGTAGGTTTTTTGATTATGTGTCTGGGTCAGCGTACTTCTTGCACTTATCGTATTAATCTTCTCCCTTTATTGTACCTACATGCACATATGGAAATTAAAATATAACACACACACATATATTACAGTTCGGCCTTCGTGACTCAACAGGGTATGTTCTGCCACCATTACAGAAAACATTCTTATACATTGCCAGGTAGCCTTATGTTGAGGTGCATACCAGGCTACCGTAGAAGAAATTGCTGTTAAAAGAACCCCCTTTATCCATAAGTGGGTCCGCGTGTTCGCCCTTGGGTCGATATCCAAAAATCGAGTATGTTATAATTGAGTATGGTACTGTATAGTTTCTCAATATTCTTCTCTAGAAAGCACATTTTTTTGCCGTTTTTCTGTGCTCCTCCTGTTTCTCGGTATAGCTGCCCTTGCCTCTGCATGTACCGGCTGTGCTATCCCATAAAAACATATTCTTTCGACTGACACTATTGCTCGTTGGCTGACACGAGCCTTGTGTTCCAACCGCGGTCGGCAGTCGGTGCACTCAAATACTCCTGTGTTGTTACCCAGTGGGGCTAACTCATATTCATTTCCCTCTCTCGCCCACAGCGTCTATGTCCTCCTTACCGCTTGTGCAACTTGCTGTGGCCTCCGCTCACCCTTCTCGCTCGCGCGGCTGTTATTTAGACACCCCCCAAGCGGCGCTTCCTGGTCACGTGACTGTTACGCTACATGAAGGTGGCGTGATTAACTATGCTGGCGGGTCGGCCATATTGGAATGGGGCCCTGAGTGCAGTGTGTATCTCTACAATGCATATCACTCTGTCATATTTAACTTAAATCAGGCCCGTTATTAATTGGGGACATATGGATTGTTTATACTTTTAATGGATCAGATTCTGTCTTTCGTGTCAACGAATTTGAATTAATTACGCGTTCCGCGTTCCACTTATATATTCTGTGTAGGGGTTGCTTATTGCTCTATATTTGTTACTATGGACCTCGTAGTCTGTGGTCAAGTAGATCTTGTCTCTCACTTTTGATGTAATGGAGATAATGTGTGCTTGCCTCCTGCACATTTTTCTTAAAGGTCTACTGTCTTTGTATCATTACTATGTGCACTGGCATCAGTAATGTGATCAAATTCAATGAAATTTGTGCCATTCGATAGTATCGTTCAATCCCCGATCGTCTGTACATTCTTCAAATATCCAGCGGGCTTCTTTTTTATGAAGGATGTTGTCCATGTTGTATTGGTCCCCTTGTACTGTTTCAATTACTATCCAACGCAGATCCCTGGGTTGGTGTTGATGGTTCACGAAATGCTGTACCAGCTTAGTTGTCAATTTCGCCGTTTTCAGGGTACTAAGATGCTCCTGGATCCTGATCTTTATTTTTCTAGAGGTTAATCCAATGTAATGTAGCTTACATGGGCAGGTAAGTCTATATATCACATTGGAGGTGTTGCAGTTGCTAAAGGTGTTCAAGTGCCATTCCTTCCCGCTGGTTCTGGTGAATGATTTCACTTTGCTTGTGACCCCGCAAACTGTACAACTGCCGCACGGATAGTGCCCTGGTGGAATGTTGGCTTCTTTCACCATCGGAGTTGCGCGCGAGTGGACCAATCGGTCTCTCAGGCTTGAGGATCTTTTGAAGGCGAACCTGGGTTGTGGCATCTGCTTCAGGCTGGTGTCTAGTATGTGCCAATGTTTCTTGATTATTTGGCGAATCTTAGTAGATTGGGGGCCAAAGGTGGTAACAACTGGTATACATTCTTTCTTTTCTCTGATTTGCTTCGTGAGTAAGGCTTCTCTGGGGGTGTTCAATGCCCGTTTGCGTGCTTGTTTCACTATTTTGGTAGGGTAAGCACGGTAAGTTAATTTTGCTGCCAGATCTTCTGACTGTTCGAGGTAGCTAGCTGTCGTGGTACAGTTTCTTCGGTACCTCATAAACTGTCCTACCGGGAGATTGTCCCGGAGGGCACTTGGGTGGAATGATCTGTAATGCAACAAAGAGTTCTTGTCCGTGGGCTTCTGATGAACCGTCGTTATCAATGTGTTCTCTGTTGCATGTATGTCCAGATCCAAGTAGGTGGCCTTCCGTCGGTCTATGTTCCAGGTAAATCGAAGGCACTGGTCCAGATTATTGAGCCAAGTGAGGAACTGGTCCAACTCGTCCGCAGTTCCCCTCCAAATACACAGGATGTCATCAATATATCTCTTCCAGAGGACAATGTTCCTCTGGAAGAGATTAGATTCATGATGGATATAATTAGTCTCGAATTGCCCGACGTAAATACACGCCAGGCTAGGGGCAAATGTGGCTCCCATCGAGGTCCCCGATGTCTGGAGGTACAGTTGATTTTTGTACATGAAGAAATTGCGGGTAAGTGCCAGTTCTATGCACTGGAGCACGAACGTTGGTGCCGTGTCATAAAACCATTCACATTGCCCCAGGGCACGAGCTGCTGCCACCAGCGTCGCCTCCTGGGGTATGTTGGTATACAGTGACTCTATGTCAATTATCACTAGGAACTGTTCCTCGGGGTTGTAAGTAGTTGTTTCCAGGTACCGTAGGATGTCTGTGGTATCCTGCACATAGGACGGTTGTGTTACTACGCATTCACGTAAGAAGAAGTCCGCGAACTGCGATAGTGGCTCGAGTATCGAATTTATACCCGATACTATCGGGCGCCCAGGGGGGGGTCGCTGAGCCTTGTGGATTTTTGGCACTATATAAAAGGCCGGAACCCTGGGGGATGGGTTAATCAGGAATTCTGCCTCTTTTGCCGTTATCCATTTCTTCTCTTTTGCCATTGTGACTAGTTGTTGGATAGTTGTTTTTAGCTCTTCAGTTGGATCTCGTGAGAGAGGTTGATAATGTTCTCTTACCCCCAATAATCTGGTAATTTCTGCCTCATAGTCTGTGGTGTTCATCACCACCACCGCTCCGCCCTTATCCGCCGGTTTAATGGTGATAGAGCTGTTGATCTGTAGTGATTTGATAGCCTTCCAATCCGTTTGTGTCATGTTGCTGTGTGTCATCTTGAGCTGTTTTTGTTCAAGTTCTGTGATCTCTTTAAGAACTTTTTGTTCAACTACTGTGACCTCTGGTCCCACTTGGTGATTCGCAGGGGTGAAAGTTGAAGGACGACGTAAGTCTGTACTAAAAGATTCCGACATCGGTGGTTGTTCCTTTCCTTCAAAGACCTTATGGAGTTTGATTTTTCGGAGAACCCCATTAAGTTCTTCCCTTAACTGGAAACTGTCATGTCGTGGGGTGGGGACAAACCCCAAGCCTTTGTTTAAGACTCTCATCTCTTTGTTAGTGGCTGGTCTGAAAGATTCACCACTATATTTGTTTCCATGTTTATATCATCGCTCGCCCCCTGCTGCGGGTGATTCTGGGCGAGTTCATGGGTCGTGTGGCGTTTGGAATGTGGCGTGCTCGCCCCCTTCCTCTGCCTCTCGTGTACCCTCCTCTCTGGTTGTGGGGGCATTGATCTAAAAAAGCCCTGAACATTGCTCCTAAGTCCTGGTCGGTATTGATTTCTGGATTGAACCTGACTCGAGTGTTGCTCTGCTGTTGGGGAGCCGTTTGTTCATCCTCTTCGCTGCTCGTGTTATCAAAGGCCCAGTGGTTGGGGGTTCTCCTATCTTGTGGTCTACCTCCCCTGCCTCTTTGGTATCCTACATTCTGGTTGGGGGTTTGTTGGTAGTACTCATCCTCCGTGTAGGGGAAGGCCCACCCATGGCTGAACCTCTCGAGATTGCTCCTCAATCCCTTGATCTTCTGATTCACCATGTATGCCTGGTATTCACCCAGGTCAGTTTGTATCTTACTCAGCTGGTCCTTTGCATCTAGAATTGTTGTATCATTTTTTATGGTGGTTTCTAGATTCAGTATCTCTGTGAGCAACTCTTTACTGAGTCGTTTCGCAGTGTTGATTATGAGGATAAGCCAGTCCCGGGTACACTTGTTAGCTATGTAGCTCCAGTCCACCCGGAACTGCTTATCCTCCAGGAAAATCTTTGGTTCCAATCTGACTAGAAGGCTAGCAGGTGCTGCCCCTGCCCGTAAGTACTCTGTCATAAGTGCTCCATGTAGAGCTATTCTAATCTGACGTTTCCTCAGTGCAGATCATTTTTCCCACTCATCTCGCGCTTGATTTGTACCCCCCAGTGGAGTATCAGGCAGTAGCGATGGACCTGCCAGGATTGATGTGATGTGATCATCCGTGAATGCTAAGCAAAAATTTGCCATTCTAGATTGTGAGAACGGTGTCCGAACACCAGCTTGAGTCACCGGCCGCTAAAAACAGGTTGCGTGGAGGTATCCTACTTGCCAACCCGTGTCTATATTGAAGACCTATTTTTTCTATATATGAAGTCCTGTGGCCCTCACGGCTAAGCTGCCGTACATACTACTCCAAACAACAAGGGGCCCAAAGGGGATTTGGATTGGTTACAGGCTGCCCCCTACTCACTAGACTCCTCAAAACACTGTGCCTGCCCTTACAACAAGGTGAACTATCCCTTCACTTGGGTTTTTCAAACAATCTCAGTAGTGGGTATATCTTACTCCTACTACCAACTTCAGTGTCTCATGTCACTCTTTCTTTGCATATCCATGTCTAAAACCACGTATGTGTGTGCAAGCTAATTCCTTGTGCTATACTTCTCTCTTACTCTACCCTTCTCTGGTGAAAAAAGGGGAGGGGAGGTTGGCAATGCCTCACGGGAGCAACCACCAAGGGGGATTTGTCAAACTGGTTCTCGTTTGACTCCCCGCTTTATCATCATCAGCAGTTGCCAACCTTGAAAATAAAGGGGATAAAACTGTGCACAAAAAGAAACTCAGTGTAGTTATGTGAATGACCCACCTAAGTGATAGGGCCTAACCTCCAGGTTATGAGTTATAGGACCTATTCGGTTAAAAAGAACTGGCCTCCACTAGCACTTTCCACTTTATTCTTTGCCGTGTGCCTGTTCTAATAAAAACCAACATGTTTCATCGCCGCGTTATACATTACCGGCGATTTCATCAGGGTTGTGTCTGGGTCAGCGTACTTCTTGCACTTATCGTATTAATTTTCTCCCTTTACTGTACCTACATGCACATATGGAAATAAAAATATAACACACACACATATATTACAGTTCGGCCTTCGTGACTCAACAGGGTATGTTCTGCCACCATTACAGAAAACATTCTTATACATTACCAGGTAGCCTTATGTTGAGGTGCATACCAGGCTCCCGTAGAAGAAATTGCTGTTAAAAGAACCCCCTTTATCCATAAGTGGGTCCGCGTGTTCGCCCTTGGGTCGATATCTAAAAATCAAGTATGTTATAATTAAGTATGGTACTGTATAGTTTCTCAATATTCTTCTCTAGAAAGCACATTTTTTTGCCGTTTTTCTGTGCTCCTCCTGTTTCTCGGTATAGCTGCCCTTGCCTCTGCATGTACCGGCTGTGCTATCCCATAAAAACATATTCTTTCAACTGACACTATTGCTCGTTGGCTGACACGAGCCTTGTGTTCCAACCGCGGTCGGCAGTCGGTGCACTCAAATACTCCCGTGTTGTTACCCAGTGGGGCTAACTCATATTCATTTCCCTCTCTCGCCCACAGCGTCTATGTCCTCCTTACCGCTTGTGCAACTTGCTGTGGCCTCCGCTCACCCTTCTCGCTCGCGTTCACCGTACGCGCGGCTGTTATTTAGACACCCCCCAAGCGGCGCTTCCTGGTCACATGACTGTTACGCTACGTGAAGGTGGCGTGATTAACTATGCTGGCGGGTCGGCCATATTGGAATGGGGCCCTGGGTGCAGTGTGTATCTCTACAATGCATATCACTCTGTCATATTTAACTTAAATCAGGCCCGTTATTAATTGGGGACATATGGATTGTTTATACTTTTAATGGATCAGATTCTGTCTTTCGTGTCAACGAATTTGAATTAATTACGCGTTCCGCGTTCCACTTATATATTCTGTGTAGGGGTTGCTTATTGCTCTATATTTGTTACTATGGACCTCGTAGTCTGTGGTCAAGTAGATCTTGTCTCTCACTTTTGATGTAATAGAGATAATGTGTGCTTGCCTCCTGCACATTTTTCTTAAAGGTCTACTGTCTTTGTGTCATTACCATCGAGAACGCCCGGGCCCAAACACCTCACACTTCTCCCTTTGGACAGTTGTCCAAAGGTTGTGCACAAGGAGCCAATCCAAGGCACATTTTTAGGGTATCATAGCACATAAATGTGCATACAATTATTGTAATTGGATATAAAGCATACAGTCAGCAGATAGCGTGATGGTCGTCTCATCAGCTACATTGGTTTTCTGTGTTAAAAAGTCTTGTTGTGGGCGGTGTTTTCAAATATCTTTTTTTTAACTGCTTGGGTGCTCATGATGAGGTCAGCTCGTCATGAGCCACGGCGCTCCGGTGCTCATGACGAGCTGAGCTCGTCATGACCGCGCCCGTTCCTGGAACGCTCGCACGCTGGGCTGATTCCCCTGCTGTGCTGAGCGTTCCATGGGAACGGGTGTGACCATGACGAGCTCAGCTCGTCATGAGCACCGGAACGCCGTAGATCATGAAGAGCTGACCTCGTCATGAGCACCGGGGCGCTGTACGCACCCCCCGCCCCCCAGCACAGCGGGGGAAACAGCCCCGCACGGAAGGGGTTAAAACATTTTTTTTAACGTTTTTATTATAAAGCAAACAAGAGCTGCAATTACATTTCTTTTGAAAGATATTGTACAGTGGCAGAGTTGTACCAGTCAACATCGCACCTAATGATACATCATATCTATAAATACAAGCATTATAACTCATGTATCTTGATTTGGTTTTATAGTTTGTCACTGGTGCCAGCGAGCACCTGAGAAAGGGGAGGGGGAAAAACTGGGGAAAAAAAACCCAGCCCAGGAAGACATTTGTTGTTTCCACAGATAGGCAATAGCGACAGACACCTGACAACATAAAGGCAACATCTTGTGGCAATGAATGCAGAGACATGATATGTAAAGGACGAGAGACCTTAGGAATGACAACGAGCAATGGAGGCGCTCTTCGAATATCAAAGATGGCGTGAGGAATTACAGATTCTTACGGGTCATGCACACCCCCACTTGGTATTCAGGGTAAAAGGGTTGTCTGCCTCTCTGGCAGTCTGCAAATCGTGATAGGCCAGAGGAGATATCCTCCGGAGGGATGAATCCATCACGAGCTCTCCAAGAAAAAAAGGTGCGTCTAAATCGCGGGCTGGAAGCGCGAGTCTGTCGGTATCTTTACAGACCTCAGCTGGGGATAGAGCCATGGTTCAGCCTCACACCAGGGTCCAAGGGAAGAGCAAATAACACACAATGGGCCCCATGCATCAAACCAAATACCGGATGCAAACGGACAGATTCTCAGAATCTGCCCCTTTGCCACCGGTATTTTTGCATTTGGGATGCATCATCCCAAATGCAAAAATCGCAATTTAAGGAATCTCTAAATTGCGATTACTTTAATTGTGATTGCATTTAAGGAATCCCACATTGAGATTCCTTAAATGCAATGCATGAAAGTTAAAAAATGAGCGATTTCGCTAATAGGCGTAGCAAATTACCGTGAAGTTGAACTTCATGGTAATATGCAAAAACTTTGAAAATTGCACTTTTGTGCATTTTTCAAAGTCTCATGTTGTGCACACACATGCCCTTAGGGCATGTGTATGTGCAACATATGTGCAGAGATCAATTTCAGGGGTGCAACAGGGTGTCATTTTGACACCCTTGCACCCTAGAAATTGCATGAGCAATTTGCGAGTACCTACTGGTACTCGCAAATTGCTCATGCAATCTCCAATTCATTCCTATGTGCCTGTAGGCCCATAGGAATGAATGGGACAGCATTCCTTAATTTTATAGCGATTCCTACATGCATAGGCTTTTTCGATTCCTAAATAGCGATTGCTTAAAAATCGCTATTTAGGAATCGCAAAAGCCTACGCTGATGCATGTGCCAGAATGTGAATTGTGCTGTGTTGTCCTGTAAGTTCACCAAACACAACAGGGAGAGGAGGAGGTGAGCCACCAACCTCCTCCTCGCCAACACTGCGCGCCTCCGCAGAGCCAGCAGGGGGAAGATCCTTCTCCTACATCGCGGCCAAGACCTGGACCGGGCTCCCTACCGACATCAGGCGTGCCCCCTCCCTGAACACCTTCAAGAAGGCTCTGAAGACCTGGCTTTTTGCATGAAACTGATCTGCTGACCCCTCCCCCCCAGTGCCTTGAGACCCTCATGGGTGAGTAGTGCGGTTTATAATTCCCCTGATTGATTGATTGATTGAGCCGCCGTACGTCCTCCTAAAGCTAAACGACACACAAAGTACAGCACCTTGAAGTCCGAGGAGCATGTTAGTTCTTCTACGTGGCTTTTTTTGCTTGTATAATCATGTCTTAGTAGTCCCAGCTCGCATGTGTGAGTACAGATGGAGGAAATCAGAAAGAGTAGTCAGAAAGGGGCAGGAGGGGTTACCCTTATGGAAGAGGACTCCTCACACACAAGATTGTGTCATGCTTCATCATCGGCAACCTCGCCCCACCCTGGGAGGATAGTACCTCCTGGGCGGACTCAATCTTCTGTCCGACTCTATGCAGGAAGGAGTTCTTGAATTAAATCTACTGGACAGTGCGGGGATCCAGGTAGGCGAGATAAAAATACCTTAATGTAACCCAGCTATTTGCCTTTATTAGTGGGTACATCAGGTAAGATAAAAAACTTATGAGGCGGTCATGTGAGGACAATGACTCAATACCGCCATCTAATTTAAGGCCAACATGTTTCTGCCCTTTGCTCGAGCCCATTCAGGTCTGAGGGATTCCTCAGGGCGAAGGATCCCTATTTGCTTCTAAACAGGCCTATTTACCTTTAAATAATGTGATATTACACCATGAAAAGGAAATCTAATTAAAGAAACCTTTAAGTGAGCTCAGTTGAGTCTAACCTGATCCAATTACATCAAAGCCTCCCTAATTTATAGGGGTTACGGGCTCCTTAGCTGGAGAGTGGGACGGTGTCGTTTGTTGAAGGTCCTTCAGCTCAGAGCGGTAACGAAGTAGGTTCCTCAACATGGGCCTTTTGACGAATGTGTGACAACAAAGGACAGAGTCTCACTCTCCGGCTAAGGATCCAGTAACACCTATAACGCACTGTGCCATTTTTCCAACCCCACACTCTGGAAGTGCTGCACAATGGGATCAACCCAAATATAAATTAACACACACTGGCCATGTACCATTTTGACCACCTACAGCACTCTGCTGCATTTTGGCTGGATTTGTGCTATAGAAATGCTAAAGAGACACATATATGCATACATACACTGCAATAACCAGTGCATCAACAGTGAGAAATGTCATGTAGAGACATAAAGTACTGCTGATTATTTAACTTGACACATTGAAAAGACCTTGAGGCTTCTTGAAACAAAATCTCAGGAGGCGGAACAGAAATTCTGTAGCGTCAATCGATACCTACATCTGGGAAGACCATTCGCCTATTGATCGTCCAACGCAGATAATACGCCCTCTGCCATGGGTAATGCGAGCTCATCATATGTGTACATGCCGTCAGTGTGTACCCGCTGAGGGCAAGGGAGATGGACTATTGATCGCCGTGCCTAGCTCTTAACGCAGCGTAGCTCATCAGGCCGATCTAATCGAAGCGTGCAACTGTTATTCGACCTGAGATGGACTGAGCGTGACATACATGAAGTGGTTCGCTGACAGATACACTAATCATGGCCAAATGCTTAGCTGAAGAGTTTATCCTTCATACAAGGTTCAAAAGTGACCCAGAGCATCCCACCCCAAGTCTCAAGGATAATAAGGAAAACACATTTCCAAGTGAGCAGGCAGCAGTCGAAAAATATGAAAAATCCTGCGTGCGCATAGCCATGAGAACATGAAAGCAGATTATTGTAAGGACTTTGGGGCCAAGGAGCCTTTACTGCTCCCTTCAAGAGCAGAGTGTCTTTCATGTGCCACAAACAATGGAAACTGCCAATGTCACCAGTGACAGCAAAGTGGGTCATGTTGGCGGCCATTTGTATAGATGATTTAGAGTTATAGGTAGGGTACGGTATACAGTTAGGGTCATATTTCTCAATGGGCTGTGCCATTTTTGCACCATACTAAGTGGTGCAAAAGTAACGCACCCCCTAAGATGGCCCTGAGTGGTTTGAAGAATCCAGACTAATGCAATGCAGCACAAATCGCTGTGTTGCATTACTCTGCCCCGGGGAGGAGTTCCATGGGGCGGTGTGGGTGTTTCCATGCAAAACCCATGGATTATGATGCATTCCTAAATTTGCCATTACTGGTAGACCTAGGAATGGGACAAAATGCTATGCCTTCCCAGGGGAGGCGTAATGAGTAAAAATAGCTTAATGTGTCCTCAGTTTTTCCTCTTCCTATGTGTTCTGCAGCACACAAGGAAAGAGGAAAGTACCTCAGAGGATTGTTTTGTGCAGGAAGGTGCCCCTTCCTGCACAAAAACAATGCTGCTTACAATGCAGGCTCCCTTGCACCATGGTACAAGAGTGCTACGTTGGCGCTAGCCAGCAGGTTGTGCGCAAGCACTGGGAAAATGCAGGAGTGCTGCGAATTGTGATAAATACAGCACGTTCCTGCCCTTTGCCTGTAATGCAACACAGTAAGGCGACTTGATGCGCTGCATTACATTTTGATAAATATGGCCCTTAGAGTTTGGCCCCAGGTTAGAGTTTGGGCATGGTGTAAAGTTAAGAGTTTCTCTTAAAGTTAGGGTATGGTGTAAAGTTAGAGTTTCTCTTAAAGTTAGGGTATGGTGTAAAGTTAGAGTTTCTCTTAAAGTTAGGGTATGGTGTAAAGTTAGAGTTTCTATTAAAGTTAGGGTATGGTGTAAAGTTAGAGTTTCTCTTAAAGTTAGGGTATGGTGTAAAGTTAGAGTTTCTCTTAAAGTTAGGGTATGGTGTAAAGTTAGTTTCACTTAAAGTTAGGGTATTGTGTAAAGTTAAGAGTTTCTCTTAAAGTTAGGGTATGGTGTAAAGTTAGAGTTTCTCTAAAAGTTAGGGTATTGTGTAAAGGTAGAGTTTCTCTTAAAGTTAGGGTATGGTGTAAAGTTAGAGTTTCTCTTAAAGTTAGGGTATGGTGTAAAGTTAGAGTTTCTCTTAAAGTTAGGGTATGGTGTAAAGTTAGAGTCTGACTTAAGGTAAGGGATGGGGCTCAGTATAAAGGCAATTCTTAGTTTGGCCTAAATGTAGGGTAAGGTTTAATGTTAGGGCTAGGGTATGGAATAAAGTTAATATTTAGCCTAAACATAGGGTAAGGATATTGTGTAAAGTAAGAGTTTGGCCTAAACGTTACCGTTAGTTTCATGTTTAGGCAGCGGTATACGGTTAAAGTTTGGCCTATGGATAGGATTAAGCTATGGTATAAAGTTAGAGTCTGGTTTATATTTTGGGTTAAAGTTAGGGTTAGGGTACACTATACATTTAATGACTGATGTAAGTTCGGGCTACGTTATAAAGCTAGAGTTTGGCCTAAGGTTGGAATTAGGGTTAGGGTTATGGTATAAACTTAGTATTTGGCTTAAGGTTAGGGTTAAGATTAGGGTTAGGGTACGGTATAAAGTTAATGCCTGATATAAGGTTAGGGCTCCAGTATAAAGTTATGGCTCTGCCTATGGTTAGGATTAGGGCAGTTTATAAATTTTGAGTCTGACCTAAATGTAGGGTCAGGGTTAGGTTAAGTTTAAGGTTAGGGTACAGTATAAGGTTAGGGTTAAGGACAGGTATAAAGTTAAAGTTTGGCCTAGATTATAGTTAGGGTATGGTATAAAGTTCAAGTTCAACATAAGTTTAGGCTTAGAGCCAGGGTATAAAGTTAAAGTTTGGTGCAAGGTTAGGGTTAGAGCTCTAGCAGCCCTTGCACGAGCTGAGCCTTGAAAATGTTTGACATGTAAATGATGCAATAAAGATCATATTAGAATATAAAAATTCAAAACGGTGTATTTCTTTAACATGCTGAAGCATTTCACCTTCATACATCAGCATATTTGAGAAGTGTTTATTAAAAGAAAGAGTTTTTATAAATGAATTAAGAAACACTTCTGCCCCCTCCCTAACGACAATGATATTAATGACCTAAGGCAAGTCCTCTGGGTCCTTTGTACACTGCATGTGCCCTAGATTCTTATTATAGACGCAGCAACATTACAGGTTATCAAGCACAAGAGCAGCTTTTGTAAAGGTCACTTCCTGCCCTTATGTATTCGCCTAGGATCACACATTTTGGTCAAGCAGGGAAGCGGGGATTGAGTCCAAATTTTCAAGTTTGACACTGTTCATTTCGGTTAGTAGGTAGGTATCTCTTTGTGCCTTTAAAGGTTAATGCTTTACAACAAACTATGTTACACACCGCAGGGACATTTACCTGGATTCAGAGGATGCTGAGCTGAGGCTGGGATTCAAACCGGATTCCTCTGGTTACATTCTCAGTAGCTGTAGCCGCTATGCTATGTTGCCACCCATGAAAGATGGCTCGTTTTGGGCTCGAGGTTCCAAGAGGACCTCGAGCTGAGCCAGAGCCAGCCAGGCATCTGGCTCGAGTTCTAAGTGGTTGGCCAATCTTTACTTTGCTCCCCAGCCCCACCCCCTCCCAGCATTCATACACTGAAATAAGCAGTTCGTTAAAACCCCACCGTGTAAGGGGTTCGGGGTTTCCTGAAACCAGATTCCAAGAGCAGGACAGAAATCCCGTAGAATCGATAGATAATTGTTTCTGGGAAGGACCACTTGCCTGTCGATCGGCCCGGCCCGCATTGAACATGCACGCGCTGGCATTGGTGATACGTGCTGCTCTCCATGGCCTCGCGCATGCCTTCGGCCTGCGGAGTCTGCTGAGGTCCAGGGAGATGGACTATGGATCGCCCTGACGGGCTCCCAGGGCAGGGCACCGCGTCTCATCCGGGCCATCCCATTGGACGCGTCCAGCTGAGACGTGAACGGAGATGGACGAGGCAGGACCGACAGACATCCAGGGTCCAGGGCTTCTCCGACCGTGGACACCGGGATAGTCCAGCAGGATAGCTCCCAACAACCTGTGGGGGTTCAGGGGAGACCATTCTTCAGAGCCTGGTTTCACTATTTACCCTGGTGTTGGGTCCTTGCTCTCGACTGATGCTCAGATTAGAATCCTCCCACGTCACTGCATCCTCGTGCTCAAGTGATCTCAGCCCACAGTCTGAGAAGCCAGGGGTTTGTTGCCGTCGCCCGCACCCCCCCCCCCCCCCCCCACAAGGAGCCCACACTTCCAGTTGCAGTACGGAGCCACTTTGGACGGCCGAGAAATCTACAGACTGCAAAGCCGGATGTCTTCCCGAAAGCCAGATTGTCTGTGCCAAATACATCATGTTTCGATTTGACTGATTCTGCACCAACCCTCCCTACACCGGAATCAGTATATCAGTTATCGTTGGGCCTACAAAAAGGACTAGTTCTTTTCAGGGTGGAATTAATTGCAAGGCATTCAATTGTCCTTAACTGTCAGCATCTCAGAAGCAACACCTCTGTGCAGAAGGAGAGGCCGCTGTGGGACAAGAACACCTGCCTCTGGGTACCACGAGCATTCTTTATCTGGAGCCGTTCCCGGGTACCATGAGCATCCTTTATCCGGAGCGGTTCCCGGGTACCACGAGCATCCTTTATCCGGAGCGGTTCCCGGGTACCACGAGCATCCTTTATCCGGAGCGGTTCCCGGGTACCACGAGCATCCTTTATCCGGAGCGGTTCCCGGGTACCACGAGCATCCTTTATCCGGAGCGGTTCCCGGGTACCACGAGCATCCTTTATCTGGAGCGGTTCCCGGGTACCATGAGCATCCTTTATCCGGGACGGTTCCCGGGTACCACGAGCATCCTTTATCCGGAGCGGTTCCCGGGTACCACGAGTATCCTTTATCCGGAGCGGTTCCCGGGTACCACGAGCATCCTTTATCCGGAGCGGTTACCGGGTACCAAGAGCATCCTTTATCCGGAACGGTTCCCGGGTACCACGAGCATCCTTTATCCGGAGCGGTTCCCGGGTACCACAAGTATCCTTTATCCGGAGCGGTTCCCGGGTACCACGAGCATCCTTTATCCGGAGCGGTTCCCGGGTACCACGAGTATCCTTTATCTGGAGCGGTTCCCGGGTACCACGAGCATCCTTTATCCGGAGCGGTTCCTCTATTTCACACTGCAGCGGGTCAGGGCCTAATCCTTACTCTTATATGTTCAAGGACATGATGCCTCACAGTCATGTGACATCAGTGTACTACGGTGTCTCCCAGCCCAGGTGTACTCTACCTACCATCAGCTGCTACCGCCACAGCAGTGAACTGAGCACACAGCAGCCTTCAGAGCCGTTCCTGCATCACCCGCCTTCATCCTCTTCCTGGACCTTGTCACCTGATGCTTCCATCTCTCAGCCACTCAGACTGGCAATTCTTTGTCATGTGCATGCCCTGGCAATAACAAATCACCCATCAGACAACTCAAGGACCGCATCAAAGCTGAAACAACCCACTCAAACATCACTTTGTATCATTGACTGTGGCAACTTGAGTGGCCAGACCACCAAAGGATGAAAGGCTTGGGCCCAGATGCATGAAAGGAAAATCTGGTCGCAAAGGGGCAGATTCTGAGAATCTGCCCCTGTGCGACCGGTATTTTTGCAATTGGGATGCATCATCCCAAATGCAAAAATTGCAATTTAAGGAATCCCAAATTGAGATTCCTTAAATGCAATGCAACAAAGTAAAAAAAATAGCGATTTTGCTAATAGGGGGAGCAAATTACCATGAAGTTCAACTTCATGGTAATTTGCAAAAACTTTTAAAAATGCACTTTTGTGCATTTCTTCAAAGTTTCATGTTGCACACACACATGCCCTTAGGGCATGTGTGTGCGCAACATATGTGCACAGATTAATTTCAGGGGTGCAACAAGGTGTCCTTTGGACACCCCTGCACACTTTAAATTGCATTCTCAATTTGCGATTCGCTAATTTCTAATCGCAAATTGAGAATGTCTTCCCATTCATTCCTATGGGCCTCTAGGCCCATAGGAATGAATGGGGAGGTATTCCTTATTTGCGACTGGCAATTTGTGAGTCGCAATTAAGGAATATTAAGAAATCGCAATTTTTTTAGCGATTTCTTCATGCACAGCATTTTGCTATTACTTATTAGCGAATCCTTATTTTTCGCTAAGAAGGAATCGCAAAATGGATGCTTGATGCATCTGGGGGTATAGTTTCCTCAACACTACCAACTGCAATCAACTTATCTAAGGACATACATGTAGCAAAGGAATGTTTTGACTCCTTCACTGGATCTTTTCACTTGCATGTCTCCGCTCCGCCGCCATCCTCCCACTGCAGTGGTGGAATCACCTTGGCTAGATCTTCCACGTCATGCACACTCAACTGACACACCACGGCCAACTGAAACCATCCAGACATTATCACTGCTTGAAAGACTAGTCCTTCGATATACCCAATCAGACCCTCACCACCCTACCGGAACAAATCAGAAGCCACAACTAAAACCAACTCACTCCCCGCCGAATAACATGCCAACATGACTGCACAGCTACCAAGAAGCTTCTCTTAAGTTCAAAACCTAACCCATCTGCACCATCATACACTCACGACGGTGAAAGACTACTCTGCAAACAAAAAAAAAGAGAAACTCTCTACTCCTAGGTGATAAAAATCCTTGTTGCCCGCCTTGCTTTCATCTCACTTCTTAAATTCCACAGCCAAAATCATCTATTCCGCAACAAACATCAAAGAAGGCTGGAGCTGAAGAAGCCTTACTCAAAGTCATCAGCCAATGGCTACTTGTAGACAACACCATAAGGCACCTCTTTGCTGATAAAAATTGAGGATATAAGGAAAACATGTGCAACACCTTGCAATCATCAGTCAGTCCATCTACACAGCACTGAAATACACCCAGGCAGGCCACTTTCAAGACACTCTCTGCCACTGACCTTTACTCTGCAGGTAGATACAGAGGAAAGCAGCGGCCACCCACCTGAGTAGAACATCGTCAAAAATTAGCAGCTTTGCGAGAAACTAAAGGGAGGTCAGGGCACAAGTCCTAAAAAAAGAAGTGGGGGGACACTGTCACCGGAAGTGACGTCACAACAGGAAGTGATGCCACGAAAGGTGGCTTGCACCTCGGGCTCATTGCCTCCCCTCACTCACCCCTTAGATGCGATTGCATCTGAGAAGTCAGCGCGTGAGCAGCGTGCTGTGAGCTCCGAGCTCCTCATCCCAGAGAGGCCAAAGAGTGAAGTCCAGCTGTTTGGCAGGGGGGACGGTGTCCACCCGGTAGTAAAATAAGTGGGGGATGCCGTCCACCAGCGTGGAACCCCGACTCGAGCCCTGGGGGAGGTCATCAGCCGGCAGGGGAAGCAGCTTTCTTTAGGACATGCTGTTGCTAACTACACCTCAGAGTCCGCAGACCTAGGTGAGGAAACACGTTCTCTAGAGCCCAACACTAAAATGGCCGATATTATGGCAGCTGCTTGAGTGACCAAGTCATGTTTGCCAGGGTTGGCCAGTTCAGCCAACATGGAGCCCAAATTCGCTCTGACACCAATCGGGCCCTTGGTGTGCAATACTGAGAGAGGGGCTTTAGCCCTACCCAGAGGTTGGTTATCTTGAGTACAGCATGTTATTGCACAGGAGGAGATTTTGCCCTCACCTAACATGGCCGCCATGTTTCAAAGTAATGACATAGCAGCATGCAAAGAGGAACCAGCCATTGCGTCTACTTCCTTCTTCTTCGTCCCAGTCATTACATTTTGAGGTGAACCCCCCTCCCAAACAGGAAAAAAAACACAGGAGATTTCTGAAGTGCAGAGTGAGTGGTTTGTGTCTGCAGAGGTGAGTGGTGGGTTAGTGCAGGGTAAAAGATGAAAGGTGTGCGAGTACATGCTGAACAATGGGTGAGTGATTAGGGCGTGCTGAGTGAGGCATGCCTGAGTACAGCGTGAGTGATGTGAGTGCATGGTGAGCAGTGGATAAATGCAGGGTGAGCAATGGATGACTGCAAGGTGAGCGGCGGATAAGTGCAGGGTGAGCCTGTCTGAGAGCAGGATGAGCTAAGTCTGAGTGTAAGGGGAGCTGTGTCTGAGTGCAAGGGGGGAGGTGTGGTGAGTGGAAAGTGAGAGGTGTGTGTGAAATATAAGAGGTATGTGAGTAGAGGGTGATCAGTGTGATTACAAGATGAAAGATGTGTGAGCAGCATGAGAGATTTGTGAGTGATGTCAGGGGTGTTGGTGTCTGAGTGCACACCGAGCACTGCCTGTGTGCAGGCTGAGTGGTGCCTGAGTATTGAGTGAGCATTGTCTGAGTTCAGGGTTAGTAATAACTTAGTGGAGGGTGAGTGTGCAGCATGAGAGGTGTCAGAGTACAACGTGAACATGTCTTATTGCAAGATGAGAGGTTTCTGACTATAGGGTGAGTAGTGTCTGAGTGCCTGGTGAACAGTGCATAAGCTCAGAGTGTACGGTGTAAAAGTGCTAGATATGTGGTGTGGGACTACAGGGTAAATGCAGGGTGAGTGGAAGGTGATAGGTGCACATTTTTGTGAGTGCACGCTAAGAGGTGATTGAGTGCAGGGTGAGTGATGTGCATGTGTGATTGTAGGGTAAGTTGTGAGATTGGAAAACAAACACATTCAGACAGCACTTCCCAGACATATCTTATGTGAGCATCTGAAAACTGGAACAACCCTGTTCAGGCTTCAAGTTAAAACATGCCCATTAAATTCACAGAAGGCCCCTTGTACAAAAATGACTTCAGTTGCATAGGCACTAAATGTAACTGGGACTGGATGGTCTTGTCAATAAAACAGCACCACGGATCTGTAAAAAGGAACTAGAATTTCTTCCTCCTGAAGCTGGAGGAAGAAATTCGAAATCGAGATGTTTTGCCTGATTTCTATGAACTTTTTGAGAAGGTTGAGAAGCAGATTGACAAATGCAAGGAATTCACAATCAATCAGAAATTGACAACATTTGAAGAAGACAAGAAGAGTTTGAAACTGGAGAATAGCTTCCCATACATTACAGGAGAATTGTATAGATGACCAGAGGCATCAAGGTCTTTAGGGCAATACGGTGGCAGGTCCCGCCAAAGATTCATCAACTCATCTGAGTCAGTTACGGACGCGGGAGAAAGTACTTCGAGTTACAATACAGCAGTCCCACAGCAGCCATTTTTAGGGTGAGGCAGAGGAAAAAAATGAGGGGAACAACTTTGGTAAATGTGCACGCTTCGCAAGGTCTATAATAGATAGCAAACCCAACCCATAATATTTCCAAAGAAAATATATCTGCAAGTCAACTTGAAGTTCCTTCAAGAGGTTTCTAATTAGTTCTTTCAGGTCTCACACATTTTGTGCAGTTGAAAACAGAGGTTATAGAATTTTTTCACAAGATTAGACTATGGGCCCGATTCACAGAACTAACTTAAGACAAAATCCTAAACTTACTACCATTTTCGTATTCACAGAAGGCACTTACTCATTTTGGTATTCACAGAAGACACTTACTCATTTCGATATTCACAGAAGTTAGGAGTCCTAACTTTAGGACTCCTAAATGCCTTCTGTGAATACCGAAATTCTTAAAATTAGGATTTTTCTTAATTTAGTAGTAGTAAAGTTAGGACTCCTAACTTTAGGACTCCTAAATGCCTTCTGTGAATACCGAAAGTCTTAAAATTAGGATTTTTCCTAATTTAGTAGTAGTAAAGTTAGGACTCCTAACTTTAGGACTCCTAAATGCCTTCTGTGAATACCGAAAGTCTTAAAATTAGGATTTTTCTTAATTTAGTAGTAGTAAAGTTAGGACTCCTAACTTTAGGACTCCTAAATGCCTTCTGTGAATACCGAAAGTCTTAAAATTAGGATTTTTCTTAATTTAGTAGTAGTAAAGTTAGGACTCCTAACTTTAGGACTCCTAAATGCCTTCTGTGAATACCGAAAGTCTTAAAATTAGGATTTTTCTTAATTTAGTAGTAGTAAAGTTAGGACTCCTAACTTTAGGACTCCTAAATGCCTTCTGTGAATACCGAAAGTCTTAAAATTAGGATTTTTCTCAATTTAGTAGTAGTAAAGTTAGGACTCCTAACTTTAGGACTCCTAAATGCCTTCTGTGAAAACCGAAAGTCTTAAAATTAGGATTTTTCTCAGTTTAGTAGTAGTAAAGTTGAGTGCAAAAAAACAGTCTGTTTGGCAAATTGTGGTTTCCTGGGTTGGATAAGGGCAGGCTCTTGGGCAATGCGAACAGTGTCACTGCACCGGGCGCTGACTTCAGGGGGTGCGATTTTTCCAAGTTTTTTTGGTTTTAAAAGCATCTGCTGCTGCGCAGCTTGCCTCCAGCAATTTCCAGGCAACAATTAAAATGTCAAGATAACTCTGATGTTTAATGCTCTTTCTGGAGAGAGAACAGAGTTTTGTCTAGTTGAGGTTTTGACTATACAAAGAGGGTTAATATGCCTGCTTCAAAGAACGTGTACCGTGCAGATCACAAAGCGCATATAATGCAAATAAATCAAGGGGCTACTGCTTTTCTAAGAGAGATCTATTTGTTACTTGCAGTTTATTAATTAAAATCCTATTATAGAACAGTGAATTATGAACTGGTATTAAAGAAATGCCTGCACACTGCAAAGTATAGATTAGAGCATAGATTAATATTGCAAAAAGGGTTCATTTGGGAACAAATTGATTCTGATTAATAAAGAGAACCCCCAACTATGGTGTTCCGTTTTGAATTTTTTGTTTGTGCTTCTCCATATCAAGTACTCCTAAACTATACTGCCTACCAATATGGATGACATGTCAATCCTACTCCTTATAGTCCTCTGGTTTATGCTACACTTCCTATACACCAACTTACACATGTATGATTAATTGTGTCTGTGTAATGTATGTGAAATGCAAAGTGCTCTGACACCCAATTCTGGTATGAATGGTGCTTTATAACTAATTAAATGCACCTGAAGAAAAGTGGTTATGGAGACTTGTGGGGCAGTGTTAAAAGGGTGGTGGTGAGGGAATCCGTGGCGGAGGTGGTCACCACCCCCGTCACAGATGGGGGCCACCAACAAACATTATGTCATGAAAGCTGGCCCTTGGTTGGATGACTAAAGCGAGCAGATTGCAGACCTATGCCAAGCCAAAGGAAGGGCCAGCCCCCCTCCACCCATTATCAACGAACAAGTCCCTGAAATTCTGTGCACCGGCGCAGATTTTGGCAGCCTCAAGGATGACGAGCACTTGTTGGTTGTCATAGATGATTTCTCAAAATACCCAGAGGAAGAGGTTGTAATGACCACCTCCATGGAAGAGACTACACCAAAAGTAGATCATGGCCACTCATGGCCTAATAAAGGAACGCCGTACAGACAACGGACCACCCTTCGATGACCAAGATCTCGACAACTAGGTTTTGTCCCAGGGTAAAGGACAAAGCACCACAACATCACCCTCTGATGGCCTTAAACCAATGAAGAGGTTGAGAGATTTATGAGAACTATTATGAAAACAATCCACATAGCCCCGGCAGAGCAACAGTTATGTTAATGTTATGTTAATAAAATGTGTACAGCGCACAAATACTCTCAGGCGTCTTGGCGCTAACTGACCCAAATGGTGCTGAACTCAACCATACTACTACTGGAATAACCAGGTTTTAAGCTGTTTCCTGAATTCCAAATGACTGGTAATTTTTCTCAGGTATAGAGGGAGGGAGTTCCATTCTTTGATGGTATTAAATGCTAAGCTCCTTCCACCCCAGTTCATCTTATGGATCCTGGCCGGCTGCATAAGGTAAGCATTTGCTGACCGCAGCGCTCTGTTTGTGGAGTACCATCTAAACAAGTCTTCTAAGAACCTTGGTCCTTCTCTATGTAGTGCCCTATGTGCAATGCAGAGAGTCTTGAATTGTATCCGCTGGTGGACTGGCAGCCAGTGGAGTTTCCTTATTTCTGCTCTTACCGATTGACATTTTGGAATATCCAGGATCAGTCTTGCCGCCGCATTTTGTACTACCTGCAACTTCCTGAGAAGGGCAGCCTGGACCTTAATGTACAAACTATTACAATAGTCAAGTTTTGACAAAATTAAAGCAGTCACTACTGATTTTCTACAGGATTTATGAATAAATGGCAAAACTTTCCTAATCGTCTTAATTATAAAAAAAGAAGAGGACACTACTTTAGAGACTTGGGTCTTAAAATTCAACTTTCCATCTATAATGACCCCAAGATTTTTTGCTTTGTCCACCGGTGTAGAGGGCAGTCCAAGACTATTCGGCCACCAGATGGTAGACCAGGGGGGAGAAAGATTTCCAAATATTATCCCCTCCGTCTTACTCGGATTCAGCTTCAAGCAATGGGTGCTCATCCTGTGGCTAAGAGTCGACATACAATTATAGAGGTTAAGCGAATGATTTGTGTCCTTATCCACTGTGGAAATCACCAGCTGAGTATCATCAGCATATGACGTAGGGATCAAATTGAAGCTTCTAATCAAAGGTGCTAACTCGGCTACGTAGATATTAAAAAGCGTAGGACTTAATGAAGATACCTGTGGGACCCCACAGGGAAGAGAGAATGGAGCCAACCTAAAATTCCCCAAGTGCACTGATTGAGTTCTCTCAGATAGGAAAGATGTCAGCAAAGCAAGAGCTTTGCCTCCAATTCCAATATCCTTTAGACGGCGCACTAGAAGAGAATGATCCACGGTGTCAAATGCTGCGGATAGGTCCAGCAGCACCAAGGCTGCTGAACCTTCGCTATCCAATGACATACGTATTTTCTCTGTGGTCTTAATCAGAGCAGACTCAGTGCTATAGTTCGATCTAAAGCCAAACTGGCTATGATCTAGAACTTGGTTATCCTCAATAAAGGGTGCCAGTTCGGCATTCATGACCTTCTCCATTATCTGAGCTGGCAGGGGGATTCTTGAAATCGGTCGGTAATTGGCAGTGTCCATTGCATCTAAGTTGCTTTTTTTAAGAGAGGTAGGATACAGGCCTTCTTCCATATAGTGGGAAAAGATCCCTGATCTATCATCTAGTTAAATATTTTAGAGAGATGGGGACCAACCAAATTATTGCTAGATTGTAGGATTTTAGGAGGGCAGGGATCTTCTGGGGAGCCAGACTTAATCATAGTTATTAGTTCGGTAACTTGCGTGGGTGAAGTCAATGCAAAATTGAACCCCAAAGCATGTTCAGTAGTATCATTTAAAAATGTTTTATCCGCTGCAATTGATTGAGTGAACTGCTCATAGATATGCTCAACTTTGGATCTAAAAGAAAGGGCCAAGGCGTTGCAAAATTCTTGACTAATAATAGAGGGCTCATCTCTTTGAACAGTAGTTAAATTTTTCACAGTACGAAAAAGTTATTTTCTTGATCCACTAGCTTCTTCGATCTTTGAAGTATAGTAACGAGTTTATTCTTCAATCAACTTTTTCTTAAAAACTGAAATCATAGATTTGTATCTATTTTTCTCTGTAAGTTCATATTTTTTCCGCCAAATCCCTTCCTGTCTCCTACATGCCTGCTTACCTATCCTTAACGCTTTAGAGAACCAAGGGGCCGAAGGTAATTTCCTATTTTTGTTAATCTGGATATTGGGGGCTAATTTAAAAAAGTTAGATTTAAGCCACATGGTATATTCAGTAGCTGCCATATCAGCATCATCCTCCACCTTCTCTTCACTATTGCGAGGCTCATTAACCAAAGTATTATGGTCAATTTTTTGCCAAGCCCTACTTTTGGTCTTTATGTTCTCGTTATTTGGATCACTGGGATATGAGCGCTTATATTTAAATGCAATAACTTGGTGGTCTGACCAAAGTACCGGAAAAGTAGTGACTTTGGAAATAGCTGTGTCATTAGTAAACAGACCATCAAGAGTGTGTCCTGCCGTATAGGTAGCGCCCAAAATCAACTGGCTAAGACCATATTCTGCAGTAAGGTCTAACATTTCCTCCTTGTCTCTGTCTTCCCTAGTTTCCAAATGGAGGTTCATATCTCCCAGCACTGTAAATGATTTAGAGTGGAGACTGTACTCTAGCAAAGAGTGGATATTTACTAGGAACTCAGATCTAGGGCCTGGCGGACGGTATATCAAAAGGCCTTTAAAAGATTTGTGGGCGGAAAGAGTGATCTTAAAAAACAAAGCTTCTCAGGCTGGTGTATCTATTTTTGAGCAGAAGGAGCCAAATTCGGTTTTATGTATCACCACAAGGCTGTCACCTCTTTTTAACTGCCTATCTAGTCTGTAATTACTATAGCCTGGTGGAATCGCAATATTAAAGTCAAAATTTGACGAGTCATCACCCCATGTCTCCGTCACAAATCAGACATCAATTTTACAATCTATGACGAGATCTACAATTTCATATTTATGTTTCACCGATGATCTAGCATTGATGAGTGCTAATTGTATTTCATTGTTTTTAAGGTCCCGTGACCGTGGGCTTTCTAGACAGCTAGGAGGCACGACCAGCATCTCTGGTAACAGTCTGTCGCACCCTGGGCATAGGGGGTGCACCGATTTTGTCAAATGACAGCAGACAAACTGATAGCATTTATTATGCAATACTGGATGTAGGCGCAGCAAGCTCTTACCAGAGTATGTAATCAAGGGAGTGTTATCTGGAGCGCATGGATCAGAGTTTCCGGCCCTGGGCCCGGTCCAGGCACGGACGGGCGCAGACGGGCTTGACTTTGGCGCGCCCGCTGCGCCGCCGTTCCAGCGTTGCCTTATGTAGAGGAAAAGTCAGCAACTAGAAAGCTGACCCCCGGAAGTGAGTGCGCAAGGAGTGGCCTAGACGTGAAACTAATGAGGTCCTTCCCTCCGTACAAGCGGTATCGACCGTGACAGACCGGGGAAGCCTCGAGCAAAAGTACAGGTAAAATGCCCTCAAAACATTAGTGTGAACAGAAATTAAAATAAAACATAAGGAACAGAGTTAAAACGAGTTCATTTAAAAATGTGCAAATATGCAATAGCAGCAAAACGCAAATCACATGAGCAAGGAACACTCTGATAATCGCGACAGCAGCAGCGATTAGTTCAACAGTGCGTTGAAAGGGCCATTTACATGTTTATGAAAGACTATCGCCTGACCCTACACACCACCACAGGGGTAGCCCCCAGCATCCTCTGTTTTGGGCAAAGAGTTGAGGAAGTCATCCAGCACCATCTGACGTGGGACCAAACCCCAGTTCCGAACACCCAAATTCACTCCCACTGGAAAGAACAGAACCATTGAGCATCACGAGGCAGGTGAGCCAAAATCCCAAGCATCTGTGTAGGGGGCTGGGTGCTAGGGAGAGATAGGAACTCAGTGAACAAGTTCAAACTCCCATTCAAAAGCCACTCATTGTGAGTCACAAGGATCCAAGGAGCATGCATGATTGATTGATTAAAGGAACCATCATGTCAGTGTCTAGAGGCTGAGAGACAATCATCCGATATGTTTCCTACTTCAAACATTTCTGTGGAAGCTGATGGAGCGAGGTATAGAATGAAATTTTGTTCAAACTCGCAAAGTTAAACTTCCATAAAACCATAACTGTATTAATAAGCATGAGATGAAAAGTATTAACCAACATAGTTTTAAAAATGCATCTACACAGAAACACGAGGGACTAACTTATGTGCTCTATGTTGCAGTAGCAAGTACGTTGAAAAAGAATAAACTAATCTTGTCTATTGTCTTTGTCAGTATTAAATGCAGCTGTTTAATTAATGGCACGTGCTTATTTATGTGCTTATGTTACGTCTTTTCTGTGGCAAAAAGCTTGTGGAGGATCTTTGCGGCCTAAATGAAGAAGGTAGATATAAATGCTGCTTTGTGTGCTAAAGCTAGGTAACATAAATTAATGGGTTAATAATTAGCAAAGGGGGTGGGTAACAGAATGGGTTTCAATACTCTAATGAATTAATGTTTTGTGTTTGTTTGAATACTAGTTTCCGAGAGAGAGGCCTAGCTTGTAAAGATGGTGTTTAGAATCCTGTCCAGAGAAGAGCCTTGCACAGAAGTGGAGACTTTTACCACGTCGACAGTTTTGTCAGAAAATACAGTTAAATAAGTTGTGCTAAACATGTTCTTGGAAAGAAAGATTCAAGGACAGGAAGCGGCAAGATTGCCGAGCCAAGGAAGTCATGAACTGTACTCGTGAAATGTTTCATTTTCGAGGAAGCTAAAAGTCATGAAGCAAATGGACAATAGAGCTTAAGAAAAGGCTCGATTTTGGTATGAAAACAGTGATGACGCATTATGAACTGACATAAGTCAACCAATGAGAACTCTGGATGGCAAAGAAAAGTGTAGAATTTAGCGGAGATTAGTTAGTTAGAAAGGTATAAAACCTGGCCCCATGGGCAGGAGGGTGGCTTCTTGCTTTCCGATTCCTTAAGGGCGTGACGTGCTGTTGGACTCTTTGGCGCACGTAAGGACAGCAGTCTTTAACCCCTTAATTGCTGCCGTCGGCCAACGGTCGTCACGGCCACTACCTCCCCAGTGCTGCGCACGACCGTTGGACGTCCATTCAGCACTAGTTCCAATGGACAGCGCAGCACTGGGGAGGTTTATTTACAAGCTCTAAAGGGGTTAATGACTATTCTTTTAGGTGAAGAGAGTTTTAGACAGGGAAAATAGAATTTAGGGAATGGAAACTTTATTTGCTTTAAATCATGCTAATTGATTTGCCTTTTAAATGTCAGTCTAATAAGTCTTCCCCTTAATAAAATGCTGTTTTCACTTTGCTAATAAAATACAGATTCTTATTTTGAAAATGCTCTTTCATTGAATAATAAAGTAAATAAAATTAGATTTTGAAACGACAAGCTGGTCTTGTTTATTCATGTCTAGTTACCATTCGTTGATTCATTTGCCTTAGTGACTTAATTAAATGATAAATGTTTAAAAACCATGGTTAGAAATGATAAACTGCAGATGTATATAAATATGTAAATAGTTTTGTAAATAGCTCTGATTAATTAGGTCACATGATTCAGTCGCTCAAAATTGTCTCATAGGTTTATGGGCCTTGGTAAGTGATTCGTGATTAATGGTGTGTATTGTGGAGATAGGTAGCGTTGGTGAGACAGTTTTTCATTAGGAGCGCTGGATCAAAGCCATGGGAGGCAACTAGATCAAAGGAAGTTCAACCGTTGGACGAGTACCCATCCGAGAACCTGGATGGCCCAGAAGCAGAAGACCTACATGTTTTTCATCCTGAGGGACCATCTCTCCCACAGCAACCCTTGTCGGACCCCAAACCAGCAATGCTGTTCCCCCCGCCAACGGCGGTAAGGGACATAAGAGGACCCACCTCCATGCAGGAGGAAAATGACTGGCCTACCCAGATACAATCCCCGGAGGAACCCTACTCCGTCCCAGAAATTTCAGGACTATATGATGGACTAGTAGTATGCAAGACCAGCGCCGGAGCGGGTACGATACCAGACAGCCAATATCCTTTAGCTGGAACGGGTATTGTTTTTCTGTTGTTGTGCACCTTCAGGGGATGTCTCAACTGTTTTCTCGTTTTCTCGTAAGGAGTTCTATAATTGTCTGTTCTCATTCATTAGGGTAAAGGAGGAATGAACTGAGGAGTGTCTAGTGTAGCGCACCCAGCCTCAAATGCATAATGGTTTGCGCTGTGGGTCACATGACCCAATGTTACAATAAACGGGTGGAACTGCACGTTAGCAGTTCCACACCAGACCGCCATGAGTGGGCAAGGCTGTTATTTCATTAGGAGCCTGTAACCCAGGTCCAGCGTCCAGGGACCAGCCTTCACACAGGGCCTCCATGGAACACAACAATAGGTACATAACACCTTGGTTTCATTTTTTACACTCATTATCTCCCATTTTCATGAAGATATTCACATACCATTTCGTTTTAGAGCCTTTAAATACTTTTTAGAAGTTGTAGTCCACCCAAGGACACGAAGCCGTGAGACTCTGTCCTCGGCTGGCTACAAACCTCATTTCACAGAACTTCACCTAACTCCCCATTGGACAGACAAAGTCATGTAAAGACCTGTCAAATGGCCCCTACTTGTAAGAGTCGTCCGCATGGGCACATGCATACCGTACTGACTCTAAAATAACCCCTATGCAGTTCGAAGGCTGGAGCAGGAAGCGTCAGAAATAGCCAACAGGTAAGCAACACCGTTCCGGTGCTGCTTCTGAGTTTAGCTGTGACTATTGGTTGACTATATTGGGACTAATATCGCTTTTTAAATTTATTTTTAATGAAGGTCTTTTATCACGCATTGTAGGGTGAGCAATTAATGGGTTACAGAGGGTTCTTTTGATTCGGTGTTTATGTCCAATGATATACATATCAAAATCACTCATAGTGTACGTCTTATCACCAATTCGAATTTTGGTTGACATGATTGAAAAACCTTTCAGATATTTAATTGAGAAACCTTCCACCTCTCTTTTTTTGTAAACAGGTATATGGTCCTCTGCAAGACAAATAGGTAACTAATATAGCGGGCTATTTTATCACTCAATTTAATTTAATATTATTCTGCAGGATATTTACACCAGCTCAAGTCCTGATGAGACATCCAAAAAGTCAGATGACGAAACGCGTCAACGATTCCGGGGCCAATAAGGTCTGACTATTCACTTCTTAAGAATGTCATGGAAGGGCAAAGAACTGACCATGCCTTTCACTCCATAACTCGCGGCATTATACACTGAGGGGCATATTACCAACAATTATTGCTGCCTATCGCTGGATATTTTAGCGGAGAAAACATGCTATTAGCAAAGTTTTTCTCCATTGCGCTAAAATATCCAGCGATAGCGGCGTAATGCGAGAATATTGCTGAGAATACAGCGATATTCTCGCACTAGCGACAAAATACTCTTAGCCATGTTATCCACCTCCCATTGGATAACATGGCTAAGAACTGGTCAGAGCAGGCGTTAGTTTTTGGCGATAGCGGGAATATTTCCATCGCTTGTTAATAGGCGATAGCGACGTTATCGACTGCTTTCAGTCGCTAACGGGTTGGGTACGCCCACTTTGCATGTCATTAGCGATAAATATCGCTGACATGCAAAGCGGGCCCGAAACCGCTCGCTATCGCCAAAAAGCTGTTGCTAACTGCTGTTAGCGACAGCTTGATAATAGGGCGATCAAATTTTCGCCGCTTAGCGGCCAAATAACCTGGACTGTGTCCTGCTAGGGTGTTCCATTCATTAAAGTGTTTTGTTTGCATTTCCTCTGATTTCAGCGCACCTGTTTTTCACACTCACCACTGGAGTTGAGTGGAGAGCACATTATGGCTATTCACCTTGGTAGCAGCACGTAATTGTTTTGATTGATGTGGGGCACATGCCGTTCAGCATTTCCTCGATTAATGGAACTAGTTTGTGCTGTTAGGCATTTTTCAAATTGATGTAATGATGTTGTATTTCTGTACTCTGTTCTATAGTATAGAATTTGACGTTGCTGTACAATTTATCTGTAGGGTTGGACTGAGATTCTCAGCCTGCACCGAAGGAATATTCTTTGAAATGAGCGAGCAGGGGTCCCTTTTTTGTTTGTATACAGTATTTACACGCCCAGCCCTGTCTCGGCCTTATAGGGGCCCAACCCCATGGTATGGTCCATCGCTATCATTAATGCAGCAGGTACAGTAGCGCCTGAGTGACAGTAGCACGCCATGTCATTACGGATACCGTTTCTAGGTTTGGGGTTCTGAATAACCAATCCTAATGTATTCTGGATAGTTTTGTCTTAGTTTGTGTCCATTGATCTAATTATGACAATAATAATGTGCAGGTGAAAAGCCTGGGACCAGAAATAATGCCTCTTTTGACTATTGAAGAGGGTGCCAGGAATGTCCATTTACTTACCACACTACCATTGTTAGTGCTTTACCTTGTACACATTTCTGGGCCCATAAAAGCGCTATCTGATGAGTCGCAATTCGAAATTGAGGCGCGTCAGACACCTCAGTAAGTTTAGGTTACACAAAGCACATTACGCTACACCAGGAATGTTTAAGCTTTCAAACCATAAAGGTTTATCAATGGTGAAAATGTTTACAGACTCACAATCATCAAGTTAATATGAATTCAATAATCAATATATGAATGCGTAAGTCAATATTAAGTTCAAATCAACCAAAGACATATAAGCAGGAGGATGAACTATCATAACATTTTCTCCAAAGAAATAGTTAAGTAAATCAGGTCTCCTAAGAAGAAAGTGCCCCACTCTGCTCTGAGCTGTCTCTGGAGTAGACAAAACATGTCTGCCAAGTCTGGAAAGGTTCTAAAGTCTCCTCTGCTTTGCACTAGTCTAAATCACACAACTCTGTCATTTGCTACAGGTACACATCATGCCCATAAAACAATCCAATCAGGTAAGAGTGCAAAGATACAATCTTGAGCTCATTTGTTTCTCAGGATAATACATTATCCAGCTTCTCTCAGCATCCTTAAAATGTACATTTATCTTCAAAAAAAGGTGCATTGGCTGATCTGTACTCTGCAGGTGAACTGTTGCAATCAATTAGGACATTCTACAGTTCTCACGTAAAAGAAAACATGACATGGAAAGAACACAGAGGTACTTTGGGCCTCATTTATGAAAAGTGACGCATTGCTGCGTGAAAACAGCGATGCGTCACTTTTCATTGCGCCCTCCTTGCGACATGCTGGATGAGTCATATTTACAGTATGACGCATCATGTCGCAAGGAGTCACAGATACGTCAGTATTTCTGACTATCAGTAGGCGCAAAAATGACGCATTGCTGGAGTGTGTCACATAAGTGACGCAACTCCAGCAATGTGTACTTTCACATGGGACAAGCCCCATGTGAAAGGGCCTGCGTCAGTCTTACGAGTAAGATATTGACTCATTTGCGTCCTAGAAGTGACGCAGTGAAATCTCATAGATTTCACTGCGTCACTGCTACGTGGCTTACTTGTGCCAGAGTGCCCACCCTGCATACATTATACCTGGCGCAGGTATAATGTGGCACAGGGGTTTACAAAGTGACGCATCTACCTAGATGCGTCACTTTGTAAATATGACGCAACATTGCGCATTTTTTACGCTGCTGCTGCATCACAAAAAGTGACGCACCGGTGGTGCAAAAGTGACGCAAGGGCTCATAAATAAGCCCCATTGTATCTGTCAATTGCAGCTTCAGCTTCTCCCAGAAATAATAAAAATGCATGAGTCATGAAATAAGATGGTAACCAAAGGGAATCCATTTTAAACACAGGGCTGCATTAGTTATAGTCAGTTTAAACAAGAAGAATACTAAGTTAATAACATTTGCGTATTTACATGTGAATGTCGATAAAATGAAAAGCATTTAATTAAAAAAAAAACTTCTCCACACTCATCCTACACTGCTTTATTCCCAAAGAGTTTTCCTGATGCTGAAAATACCTTATCCTATATAAGAAATATGTGTTCTTGCGCCTAAACAGTCAACTGTGAAGCCACAACACTGCAGCTTTGTTCCCAGCTTCCACCAATTTCCAAATGAAGATGTGTGTTCCCCGGTTAGCGGCTTTATTTCCAGGTAACTCAGCTGTGATTGCATTTGTAAAGCAATTTATCCCCCTGGCAGACAGCACATTATACTGTGAGAGAGGGCTTACTTGTAAAGATACATGCCAACAGACCTGATTCAAATTGTATATTCTTTAAGCCAAAATAGCTTTATTTTACCCAACTCTTGCCTAAAACCGCCTCTGCTTCAATATATAATAATTCCTATTTGTAAAGCACGAACATACCACCCCCTTAACCCCTTCGCTGCTAGGCCTTTTCCCCTCCTGTGCTAAGCCTTTTTTTGGCGTTTTGGAGTAGTGCGCGCTTAGGCCCTTGTAACTTTTTGACCACATAAGGGATCCGCGCCAAATTTGCGTCCTTTTCATCCAACATCATGGGGATTCTAAAGGCGCCCAGGGTTTGTGGATTCCCTTGGAGGGGTCCCAGAAATTAACCAAAATATAGTGATTTTTTTGTTTTTTTCAGAAAAATGGGAAAAATGGGCTGCAAATGAAAGCCTCTGGGTTTTTCCCTGAAAATGGTATCACAAAAGGGTTTGTGGGGCTGAAATCTCCATTTTCTCATCTTTCAGGGAATGACAGACTTTTGTCAGAGAACCGAAATTTTTCACTCAGTTTTGGCATTTTTCTGGGACATAGCCTATTTTTGCTATTTTTAGAGCTTTCCACCTCCTTCCAGTTAATGGTAGAAATGAGTTTGAAAGCAATAATGGATCCTGGGAAGCTTTACATTTTCGAAATGTAGACAAAATTCTGAATTCAGAAAGGGGTCATTTGTCTAAATCCATGAAGGTTTCGTTATAGAAACTAACAGTTAGATATTGGAATACTTGAAATTTTGTTGAAAAAAACAGCCTTTTGTCTCAACGTTTTCACCTATATCTTTTTCTAATTTTGACAGCTCTTGGAAAGCATTATACCGTTACATTTGTTAGACCTTCCTGGTTGTGGGGATATATAGGACTTGTAGTTTCACCAAGAACCCGACGAACCCAGATCCAAAAACTGAGCAGCAACTTGCAATGGTATTTTTTCATTTACTGGGTATAGTGCACTTTGTCTTGGAAAATGTATACATGGAATAATCTGTATGAAAGACACCTATGTATTTCTGAATTGGGTACAAATTATAGAGTTCAGAAACAGTATATAATTGCACATTTTCAAAGTTGGGAATACTCATACTAGCATGAGAATTATTGGTCATTTTTCATAAAGATTTTTTTTTTACACAATGTCTTTCATTGAAAGGGAGAAATGCATGAAAGCTCAATTGGTAATAACAGTTGATTTACAAATCTGAATTACCCCAAGTGTCCCGATAAAAACGGTACCTCACTTGTGTGGGTCGGCCTTGTGCCTGCGACAGGAAACGGCGCAAAATGCAACGTGGTCACACCTAAATTTAGCAGTTACAAATTGACCCTTTTTTGGCAAAGTGCCTACCTGTAGTTTTTGTACCCTAGCTCTGCCGGCACCTAGGGAAACCTAGCAAACCTATACATTTTTGAAAAGTAGACACCCAGGGGAATTCAGGATGGGGTGACTCGACTGCCTACCACCAGGTTTTGTTACCCAGAATCCCTTGCAAAGCTAAGATTTTTACAAAATAAACACATTTTCCTCACATTTCTGTGGTGGAAAGTTCTGGAATCTGCGTGGATCAACAAATTTCCACCCACCCAGCGTTCCCCCAGGTCTCCCGATAAAAACAGTACCTCACTTGTGTGGGTCGGCCTTGTGCCTACGACAGGAAACGGCACAAAATGCAACGTGGTCGCACCTCAATTTCCCAGTGAAATTTTACGTTCTTTGGACAAAGAGACTACCTTTTGTTTTTGAGCCGTAGCTCTGCCAGCACCTAGGGAAACCTAGCAAACCTATACATTTTTGAAAACTAGACACCCAGGGAAATTCAGGATGGGGTGACTCGTCTGCCTACCCCCAGGTTTTGTTACCCAGAATCCCTTGCAAACATAAACATTTGACCAAAAAAACACATTTTCCTCACATTTCTGTGGTGGAAAGTTCTGGAATCTGCGTGGATCAACAAATTTCCACCCACCCAGCGTGCCCCCAGGTCTCCCAAAAAAAATGGTACCTCACTTGCGTGGGTAGGCATAGTGGCTGCGACATGAAACAGCGCAAAACGCAGCATGGTCGCACCTCAATTTCCCAGTGAAATTTAGCACGATTCGGACAAAAAGACTACCTTTTGTTTTTGCGCCGTAGCTCTGCCAGCACCTAGGGAAACCTAGCAAACCTATACATTTTTAAAAACTAGACACCCAGGGCAATTCAGGATGGGGTGACTCGTCTGCCTACCCCCAGGTTTTGTTACCCAGAATCCCTTGAAAACATACAAATTTGACCAAAAAAAAACATTTTCCTCACATTTCTGTGGTGGAAAGTTCTGGAATCTGCATGGATCAACAAATTTCCACTCACCCAGCGTGCCCCCAGGTCTCCCGAAAAAAATGGTACCTCACTTGCGTGGGTAGGCATAGTGGCTGCGACATGAAACAGCGCAAAACGCAGCATGGTCGCACCTCAATTTCCCAGTGAAATTTAGCACGATTCGGACAAAAAGACTACCTTTTGTTTTTGCGCCGTAGCTCTGCCAGCACCTAGGGAAACCTAGCAAACCTATACATTTTTTAAAACTACACACCCAGGGCAATTCAGGATGGGGTGACTCGTCTGCCTACCCCCAGGTTTTGTTACCCAGAATCCCTTGAAAACATAACAATTTGACCAAAAAAACACATTTTCCTCACATTTCTGTGGTGGAAAGTTCTGGAATCTGCGTGGATCAACAAATTTCCACTCACCCAGCGTGCCCCCAGGTCTCCCAAAAAAAATGGTACCTCACTTGCGTGGGTAGGCATAGTGGCTGCGACATGAAACAGCGCAAAACGCAGCATGGTCGCACCTCAATTTCCCAGTGAAATTTAGCACGATTCGGACAAAAAGACTACCTTTTGTTTTTGCGCCGTAGCTCTGCCAGCACCTAGGGAAACCTAGCAAACCTATACATTTTTGAAAACTAGACACCCAGGGCAATTCAGGATGGGGTGACTCGTCTGCCTACCCCCAGGTTTTGTTACCCAGAATCCCTTGCAAACATAAATATTTGACCAAAAAAACACATTTTCCTCACATTTCTGTGGTGGAAAGTTCTGGAATCTGCGTGGATCAACAAATTTCCACTCACCCAGCGTGCCCCCAGGTCTCCCGAAAAAAATGGTACCTCACTTGCGTGGGTAGGCATAGTGACTGCGACATGAAACAGTGCAAAACGCAGCATGGTCGCACCTCAAGTTCCAAGTGAAATTCAGCACGATTCGGACAAAAAGACTACCTTTTGTTTTTGCGCCGTAGCTCTGCCAGCACCTAGGGAAACCTAGCAAACCTATACATTTTTAAAAACTAGACACCCAGGGCAATTCAGGATGGGGTGACTCGCCTGCTTACCCCCAGGTTTTGTTACCCAGAATCCCTTGAAAACATAAAAATTTGACCAAAAAAACACATTTTCCTCACATTTCTGTGGTGGAAAGTTCTGGAATCTGCGTGGATCAACAAATTTCCACTTACCCAGCGTGCCCCCAGGTCTCCCGAAAAAAATGGTACCTCACTTGCGTGGGTAGACATAGTGGCTGCAACAGGAAACGGTTCAAATCGTACGGTGGTGAATTTACATTACCTTATTGCAAAACTACCTTGATTTTGGGGGGGGCATCTGAGTTTGTGGCCCGGGGCTCGGTGGTATTCTTTGCAAAGTAGCAAACCCAAACAGTTCTGAAAACTAGACACCCGGGGGAGTCCAGGGAGGTATGGCATGCATGGGTCCCCCAATGTTTTCCTACCCAGAACTCCCTGCAAACCTTAAAATTAGGTAAAAATTGCACTTTTCCAAACTTTTTGGCGTGGGATCGCCGTGCCGGCAAAAAAGTCGTACCACCCTGCGTTCCCCTTGTTCTCCCGAGTAAAAGGATACCTCACTTGTGTGGGTGCCCCAAAGCAGAACACGCCAAAAATGAATTTAAAAAAAAGTAGTTTTTACTCATGTTTACGTTTTACAAATTAAGCACCCCAGCCTAAGTCACATGCCTTTGGCCCACCCACACAAGTGAGGTATCATTTTACTCGGGTGAACAAGGGAAACGCTGGGTGGTAGGACATTTGTTCCAGCAGCGAGATCCCACCCAAAAAAGTATGGAAAAGTGGTTTTTTTGACCAAAATTTCAGGTTTGCAGGGGTTTCTGGGTAGGAAAACATTGGGGGACCCACGCATGCCATACCACCCTGGACTCCCCCGGGTGTCTAGTTCTCAGAACTGTTTGGGTTTGGTAGTTTCCAAAGATGCCTGCCAAGCCCCGGGCCAAAAGCTCAGGTGACCCCCTCAAAAAATAAGATTATTTGGCTAAAGGTAATGTTTTCGTCTCCACAGTATGAATTGGGCCTTTTCCTAAAGCAGCCGCTATGCCTACCCACGCAAGTGAGGTACCATTTTTATCGGGAGACCTTGGGGAACGCTGGGTGGGAGGTAATTTGTGTGAGCCCAGTGATGCCACGCTTTCCCACACTAAAACGTGTGAAAAAACTGATTTTTTCCATGCAAAAAATGAGGTTTGCAAGGGATTCTGGGTAAAGGAACGTTGGAGGATCCACGCAAGCCATACCTCCTTGGAAGCCCCCGGGTGTCTACTTTTCAGAAATGTGTGGGATTGGTAGGTTTTCCTAGATGGCTGTCTCGCACGGGGCCAAAAACCCAGGTAACCCCTCTTGCAAAAGCTGGTGGACTTAAGATTTTCACCATTGTTACATTCACCAGCTTTTGCAAGAGGGGTTACCTGGGTTTCTAGCCCAGTGCGAGACAGCCATCTATGGAAACCTACCAAACCCACACATTTCTGAAAAGTAGACACCCGGGGGCTTCCAAGGAGGTATGGCTTGCGTGGATCCTCCAACGTTCCTTTACCCAGAATCCCTTGCAAACCTCAATTTTAGCAGAAAAAAATCAATTTTTTCACACGTTGTAGTCTGGGAAAGCGTGGCATCACTGGGCTCACACAAATTACCTCCCACCCAGCGTTCCCCCAGGTCTCCCGATAAAAACGGTACCTCACTTGCATGGGTAGCCATAGTGGCTGCAACAGGAAAAGGTCCAAATCTAACGGTGGTGAATATAAAATACCCTGAAGCAATATAACTTTGATTTTTTGGGGGGGAGGCACCTGAGTTTTTGGCCCGGGGTGGGTGGTATTCTTTGGAAAGTAGCAAACCCAAACAGTTCTGAAAACTAGACACCCGGGAGAGTCCAGGGAGGTATGGCATGTGTGGGTCCACCAATGTTTTCCTACCCAGAACTCCTTGCAAACCTTAAAAATAGGTAAAAATAGCACTTTTCCAAAGATTTTGGCGTGGGATCGCCGTGCCGGCAAAAAAGTCCTACCACCCTGCTTTCCCCTTGTTCTCCCGAGTAAAAGGATACCACACCTTAACAGAGTTACTCAAAAGTCAAACATTCAAGCACGGCTATCTATTCCTCAAAGACACACACATACAGGTTGGATTTGGCACGAGGGCGAGTGATGGTTCAGTACATAAAATTTTATTAACAAGATATTTCAAAAAAATGAAATGCTCTGTCAATAAATAAATGCATAAAAACTGAACCAGTGACTCGCAACTCGTGAGCTGTAAAGCCACGACAAGGCACCAACCGTTTTACAGGCCATTCACGCACCTTTCATACCTGATACAAACCAGACCATTGACACCATCCGAATGGAAAAGCAACACATAACAACAATCACAATAAGGGGCAAGGTACACCCTACTGCAGAAAGAGAAAAAAAACAATTATTACTGCACACCCATCTAATCCGCAAGCACACACACATACTGGTTGGATTTGGCACGAGGATGAGTGATGATTCAGTACATACAATAGTATACGCAAGTAATTTCACAAAAATGAAATACACTGTGTATAATTGAAAGTATGATAAACTGAACCACTGACTCACAGCTCGTGAGCTGTAAAGCCACGTCAAGGCACCAACCTCTTTACAGGCCATTCATACACCTTTCGTACGCGTGACACATACAAAACATTCACACCACCAGCCGCGGACCCATCACATTCCAACACTCACACCAGCAAACAGCGCCATTCAAGGGCCCATCACTTTCACACGCCGACATTTCGGACACTGCAACTACACAAAATGATGGACTGTGTGGAGTGTCACTCAACTAGCAGTGTGTGTAGTGACCAACAGAAAGTAACTACTCACACACCGCCTGCCGAGCGCCAGTCCACCCACACCACCATCCAAGCACCAGACCATGCATACCGCCAGCCAAGCACCACTCCGTGCACAGACAGCCAAGTACCACTCCATGCACACCACCAGCCAAGCGCCCCTCCACACACACCACCAGCCAAGCGCCACTCCACAAACACAACACTAGCCAAGCACCACTCCATGCACAGACAGCCAAGTACCACTCCACGCACACCGTCCAGCCAAGCGCCACTCCACACACACCGCCAGCCAAGCACCACTCCACACACACCGCCAGCCAAGCACCACTCCGTGCACAGACAGCCAAGTACCACTCCATGCACACCACCAGCCAAGCGCCCCTCCACACACACCACCAGTCAAGCACCACTCCACGAACACCACCAGCCAAAGACAAATCCAAACACAACACCAGGCAAGCGCAAGAGCACGCACACCGCCAACCAAACACCAGACCACGCACACCGCCAGTCAAGCACCAGTCCGCAGACACCGCCAGACAAGCATCAGTCCACAGACACCGGCAGTCAAGCGCCAAACCATGCACACAGTCAGACAATGGACACTACACGCAAACCAACATCATACATTAGTTTTTTTTGAAAATAAAAGAGAAACAAAAACAAATTGCAAATTGATACAAATCTACTAACTCGACAACTAAATGTAAAAAGACTACACAAATACAAACTTTGAAACTGAACAATAACTATTACAGAATAAAGTCCAACCAGTTCACTTTACCACTCATTGATACTCCCAAAAATTCTTTTGCGTGTGGTACAATCTAAAACAAGCAGGTACACACAGCCCGGGGTTTGAAGGGCAGTCGGGGCAGTACATGCGAACCTCCTTCCGCAAACCTCTTCGCCAACAGACTCTACATCTCCGACTGGGAAAGTCTTTTGAGGTTGTAGGAGGAATTGTATCAGGAAAGTGGCGATCTTTCAATCTGGCAACATCCTCCACCACTCCAACTCTAGGAACACTTGCCTGTTCCACTAAAACAAGGCTGCCTATTACAGACTCCTGAAACTTTACAAAAGTCAACTTTGACTGGGGACAAGATTTCTGGAACACAATAAAAGCATTAAAGGTTGCCAAGTGGAAAAGATGGATAGCCAACTTCTTGTACCAAATGTAAGCCTTACGAAGAGCAGCATACGGTTCCAACCTCTGATCAACTCTGTCAACACCACCCATGTACTTATTGTAGTCCAGTATGCACACAGGTTTGCGCACTTCTGCAACCTGACATTCCGCGGGTCAGTGCTTTCATCATGTATTGTAGTCAACATGTAGACATCTCTACTGTCTGTAAACTTCACAGCTAGAAGCTCCTCACAACGCAAAGCACTGCACTGTCCCCGAGCAAGCTTTCGACAAACAAGTTCTTTTGGGAAACCTTTACGGTTTGAGCGGATTGTGCCACAAGCAACAGTGTCCACTTTGGCCAATTCCCTAAACAACCGCACACCAGTGTAGAAGTTATCGACATACAAATGATGGCCTTTGTTAAAAAATCCACAAACAAGTTCCCACACAATTTTCTCAGTCACTCCAAAAGTCGACGGACAACCAGGGGGGTTAATCCTGGATTCCTTACCAGTGTACACCCTGAAATTAGAGACATATCCAGTCTCACTGTCACACAGCATATACAGTTTGATTCCATAGCGTGCCCTCTTACTAGGAATGTATTGTCGAAATACCAAGCGGCCCTTGAACAACAGCAAAGACTCATCCACTGCAATTTCTTTCCCAGGATAAAAGATCTCAGAAAATCGATCAACCAAATGATCAAGGACAGGCCGAATCTTGAAAAGACGGTCACAATCAGGGTGATCTCGTGGCAAAGCAAGACTATTGTCAACAAAATGCATCATCCGCAGCAGAAGCAAATACCTATCACGACTCATGACTGCCGGAAATATAGCTGTTGCCATCAAGGGACTAGTAGACCAATATGAAGCCATTGATGGTTTCCTAAGCAAGCCCATCAAAAAAGTTAAACCCAAAAACTTTTTCATCTCCTCCAAATTTGTGGGAGTCCACCGGGTAGCTCTAGCGTGGGGCTTAAGGCTGGCACTGTTCACCCTCAAAAAAATTTCAGCATACAAATTAGTCTGCTCTACAATCTCTGCCAAAAACACATCATCCATAAACAACTTGAAAAAATCAATAGGCAAAAAGTTTTCAGTGTTCACCCTACACCCTGGAACACCAGTAAATTCAGGCAATGCCGGCTGCACCATGCCTGGTGCAACCCAGAGGTCAGAACTTTCATCGTCAAGTCTTGCAGCCGCAGGCCGCCGCCCAGCTAACCCTTGTCTCACAACACCAACTGGAAGTCTAGCAGCCCCAGGCTGCAGCCCAGATGTCTCTTGCCGCACAATTGGCACATCACTGTCCTCCGCAACCACAGGCACAAGCATGTCCTCCAAAACCGTAAACACAGCAATGTCCTCCCCAACCACAGGCACATCATCCACACCAAAAGTAGCTTCATCAGCACTCAAAGTGTCTTCATCATCAGATAAAGCCATGTGTAGAGAAAACTCACTACCTGAATCTTCACCTCCCACCTCTGGCTCAGAATCAGAGTCAGACTCTGGACCATGGTCAGAGGAAGAATCAAAAAGCATTCCAACAACTTGCTGAGCAGTAATCCGGCGGCTAGCCATTATCCTTACAAATAAAGGAGTCTGCACAAACAACTCAACAACCCCAACACTGCGCAAAGTAAGATAAAAAAGTAAGACTTTTTCACCGAAAAATATATTTAGAAAAAATATACAATTCACTTACAAGACACAACTACACTCACCAGCACCTACTCTGCAAAGACACAGCAAATAGGCAACGATATCCCACTAGAAAGAAGAAAAAAAAAACCTTACATCTACAGAAGGACACATCAAAAACAAATGCAAAACATGTTTTACAATCACAACAAACAGCAACAACACATACTCGTATTACTACACACTTTGCAAAATAAACAATTACATTACAATTGAACAAAAAAAGTCTCTTACCAAACACATGCAACTACAGAAACAGCAGAACAACAGAACCACGAGCAACAGAACCGCACACTGCAACAATCTAAAGAGAAAAAAAAACAATACACATTAGAAGCAACAAAAACAACACACATTACAACAGGCTATGTCACAGGGTATGTCACAAATGGGGTGTCTGTCCCCAAGGGGGGAAGATTATAAATCATTATAAACGTGGGCCCCCTGGAAGCAACCCTACGGAGGGCAGAGAGGCCAAATAAAGACACGGCAGAACATACTGAAAACAAATGGGCCCAAGGAAGCAACCCTTGGCCAAAGGGTCGCTCCCTATAAAAAACAAAAACCTGGAGTACAGTGGGCTTTTCTACCCCCCCCCCCCCCCCCTGGGACCAGAAACTGTAAAAAAAACAGCCACTCCGCCCCCAGGGGGGGGGGGGCAGAATAGTCTACAATATTTATAATGCCCCCTGGAAGCAACCCTTGCCCAAGGGGTCGCTTCCTTTATAAATGTACTAAAATCCCTGGTGTCTAGTGGGCTTTTCTACCCCCCTGGGTCCAGATGTGGTCCAAAAAATGGGTGATCTGCCCCCAGGGGGGGCAGACAAGTCTAAAAAAAATTATGGGCCACTAGGAAGCGACCCTTCCCCAAGGGGTCGCTTCCTTTACAATTAGAAATAAATCCCTGGTGTCTAGTGGGCTTTTCTGCCCCCCCTGGGTCCAGATCACGCGCTAACATGGGCGATCTGCCCCCAGGGGGGGCAGAAAAGTCTGCATTGAAAAATTATGGCCCTAGGAAGCGACCCTTCCCCAAGGGGTCGCTTCCTTTACAATTATACATAAATCCCTGGTGTCTAGTGGGCTTTTCTGCCCCCCCTGGGTCGAGATCGCTCGCTAAAACGAGCGATGTCGACCCAGGGGGGGCAGAAAAGTCTGATTTATAAAATAATTGCCCCTGGAAGCGACCCTTGCCCAAGGGGTCGCTTCCTTTTCAAACATAAACAATCCCTGGTGTCTAGTGGGCTTTTCTGCCCCCCCTGGGTCGAGATCGCTCGCTAAAACGAGGGATGTCGGCCCAGGGGGGGCAGAAAAGTCTGAGTTTTAATAATATTGCCCCTGGAAGCGACCCTTGCCCAAGGGGTCGCTTCCTTTACAATTATACATAAATCCCTGGTGTCTAGTGGGCTTTTCTGCCCCCCCTGGGTCAAGATCGCTCGCTAAAACGAGCGATGTCGACCCAGGGGGGGCAGAAAAGTCTGATTTATAAAATAATTGCCCCTGGAAGCGACCCTTGCCCAAGGGGTCGCTTCCTTTTCAAACATAAACAATCCCTGGTGTCTAGTGGGCTTTTCTGCCCCCCCTGGGTCGAGAGCGCTCGCTAAAACGAGCGATGTCGGCCCAGGGGGGGCAGAAAAGTCTGAATTATAATAATATTACCCCTGGAAGCGACCCTTGCCCAAGGGGTCGCTTCCTTTCCAACCAAAAACATCCCTGGTGTCTAGTGGGGGCATTACTGGTGCAGGATCGCGACGCTGTGCGCGATCCTGAACCAGTAATGCCCTGCATTGGGACATCAGGGGAGAGGAAACAGTGTTTCCTCCCCCCCGATGCCTCAAGGCACCGAGAAATGGCCCCCCCGCCCCACCGGAGCACCAAACACCGACCTTGTTCCTGGACGCGCTGGAAACAAATGGCTTCCAGCGCGTCCAGCGCTTCCTGATGACGTCGGCGCGCGCTGTGCGCGCTGACGTCACCAGGAAGCGTGGGGGGGCCAGGGGGTGGCAGCGGAAAGTCTTCCGATGCCACCCCTGCAAAAAAAAAAAGATCGCCGCACAGGGGGGGGGGAGCGCCAGCGCTCTCCCCCAGGGCTGTACTGATGACGGAGCGGTTCCGTCATCAGCACAGCCCAACCGATGCTGATGACGGAACCGCTCCGTCATCAGCATCGAAGGGGTTAAGGGGGCCTTTGGGGAGAATAAGTGAGCTATTTCCCAGAGTCACATGATGCTGAGGTGAGCTTCCGCCATAGCCAGGGATCGAACTGCAACCCCATGCTCCGGAGTCAGCCACTGTGGCCACTATGCCACACCTCACCAATGGAAAATACGTTATCCAGATTTATTTTTCAAAATCTTCCACTTTCCAGCATACACATGTTTTCATTTATGTGTAAAGTTATTGTATGTTCTGAGAGGCCTATCCGAGAAATCTTTTGGTGTCATGTGTGACTGAGCAGGTTCTTATTCTGTCATGGGTTCAGCCACCGCCGGCACAGGTAAGAGCATTGGGGCGTGGTGGGGTTTGGAGAAGTCGACATACGACAGGAAAAGTTAAATTAAATAAAAATAAATAAAACCACATTGCTGACTAGGCGATGAGGGAAGTGCAGGATAAGAGGTTTTATTTGTTTGAAATTTTAATTTAATTTATCCCGTCGTATATCGACTTGCCCGATCCCCACCCCACCCTGCGCCTGCCCCACCGTCCACCCCTCTTACGACTGCCGCCCGCCACTGCATGGGTTGCAGGCAGCACTTGAAGTGTGGTGGAGGGAAAGGAGTGACAGATGGAGTGCCCACGCGCATCCTTGTCTGACAATCTTAGAACCCCAGAGTGTTTATACAAAATAAAAACTCCATTTCTTGTTAAAGCAGCTCTGGACTATTTATCTGCCCTGATCACAGACACCTGCTCCTCGTTCCTGCTCTTGCTCTTCCACACAGGGAGCTGCTGCTTGCTTTTCGAATTCTTAGTCTGTTTCCACCGGAGGTGGTTGTTCCAGTGGCTGAAGGATTGAAGGCCCCCTGCGAGGACCCGGCTTTGGTGTCCACTGGGTGCCTGTGGCAAGGAGAAGATAACGCGGAGTTTAATTCGACATGGACTGGCACAGCGTGGGCTGCAGAAGCTCCAGGCCCAGGCTTACCCTTCTGATCCGCTCAGGCTCTTCGACATGCCGGCTACATTCAGTGCATCCAACATCAAAGGTTCCAGAAGCTTCCTGACGAGTCAGAGCAGAATTGATTTTTTTTGTGCTGACAATACCTGTGTAGCAAGTACTTGTAGACTTGTTTTTACCATTAAATTACCTGCTGCAATTGCTTACCTGCCAACATTGGGAAAGCAGAAAGATGGAGATTAAAAAAATATATATTCAGAGGGGTTTATTTTCCTCATTGACCTTTTCAGGTGGGAGAAAGAAAATATGAAGCCAGTTGTGCCTTTGGCGATCGTGAATCTCCTGTCTGAGTCGGGTCTGTTGGCATGTATGTGTGTTTTGATAAGGTTAGGTAAACCGGTGCAGTTCGAGGCACCACCTACTGAGTCACTCGCTCAGGACCAGCAAGTCATTTTCACTAGAACTTTCCTGTATTATATATCCTTAAGAAAGAGGTGACTGGACACAGCGGGGCCGATTCACAGAACTAACTAAGACAAAATCCTAAACATACTACTTTTGGTATTCACAGAAGTTAGGATTTTGTCTTAAGTTTGTCTTAAGACAAACTTAAGACAGACTTAAGACAGACTTAAGACAAACTTAAGACAGACTTAAGACAGACTTAAGACAGATGTAAAACAAATTTAAGACAACATTCTTACTTAAGTCTGTCTTAAGTCTGTCTTAAGTCAGTCCTAAGTTTGTCTTAATACAAACTTAAGACAAAATCCTAACTTCTGTGAATACCAAAAGTAGTAAGTTTAGGATTTTGTCTAAAGTTAGTTCTGTGAATCGGGCCTAGCAATTTAATGTGTGAGTTACATGAAGCTAGTCTGTACTCTGAGGTCTCACAAGTATAAAGCAGACCTACCAACTCCCGCTGTGCAATCAAATGTCAATAGGGTCGCATTGTAATGAAGCCATGGTACTCTTTGCAGATATAAAGATGTTTATTCGATCAGGTAACGACTGTAGGTGGTGGTGCCTCTCCAGCCTGCAGATAACTGACCTTTGACAGAACACCACTACATCAGCATAGAATACATGCTAAGTCATAGACTAACTTAATTAAAGCTACAGGTATATACAACAGGTTACCATTGGCTATTTTGTTTTACTGGCCTGACCAGCATTTTGATGTTCCGGCTGATACAAAAATGTGGAAAATCACCTAAAGTCTGTATTTCTTCCCCTTATAATTGCATACTATAAACATGAAACATATGAAATCACTTTAAAATGAGTTCAACAGATGCCTTAATATTCTCTCACTGTAATTGAAGTAACCAAAGGCAGAAAAGCCATGTTAAAAATGAATATATATGATTCTATGTAAAGTTTCAATTACGTATTATGTTCTGGCCTTGGCGGAAGGCACACCAACATCTCACAAAATATCAGCCCCCTTCACACAGTCTCCCAACAAAGAGGTCTTATCACACGGTGTATAGAAAGTGAGCTAGAAACCCATTCCAAATTATGTTTGAGACTCTGGGCAGCCAACATTCATCACGATTCATAAAGGGGGTGGTGATGGACAGAGTGTCTGAATTAAGCAGAACACTCCTACCCAGTCAAAAGATCAGGGCTTGATCCATCACCGTTTTTTAGCTCACTGCACCATCCCAGCTCAGAACCTGGCTACATGCAAATTAGTCTGACCCTGGCCCAGTGCATCATGGGCAATCAAACACTGAAAAAGGACCTGCCCACAATATTTTTTGTCAATGGCCTAGGAGAGGTCCTTAGTATTATAAAAATTGTCCTGAACCCGAGCAACTCATATAACAAGTTAAATTTTATCAAAATATATTTTTTATTTTCATGAATTCATTATCATAGTATATAAATATAAATGGTTATACATCCAGATAAATAAACATCTTAACAACAATTAATTGGTGGTTCTGACTTCATACTGACATACCCTTCACATTCTTACAAAAAACATTCACACATCATGCATCCTACAACACTAGGCAGAGATGATTTTTAGGTGACAAGGGGACCGATGATCAAATGTCCGGGTTGGTTCAGAAGGTTCCTGAATAGGAACAGACGCCAACGCGCGTTTCGGTGTATGGCCCCGTCCGGGGCAACACCTTCATCAGGGCAAAGTGGGGTACAGAAGAAGGAACCACACATGTACAGAAGATCTGCTGGTAGCAGAAGGAGCTGGCGTATGGTTAGCCACAGTGGAAGGCAATTTGCTTTATGCCTGCAAGAGATCGTATTGCCGTAGGTGATAGGCAGGGAGTACGCCCCGAGGGGGGTAACGCAAGGATAAGTAAAATTGAGGGTCCCTTCACATCAAAAGGGGGATACCGTGGAGGACAGTAGGAGGATGCTGACCTTGTCTGCTGCCCGTATGGAATGAATATACCTTTTCTAGTTTAGGGCGAAAACCACCGTTGGATTCTGGTCAGAGCTGGGGCCGCCGGCTGGGAGTGTAGATTGAACTTGTCACCAAGAATGTCTTGGGCGGACTCGTCCGAGCTGCCGTCAGGTTGGTTTCTAGTTTGGTTTGATCCCTTCTGGGTGCAACCTGGCGCATAGGCAAGGGGCAGTCTCCAGTCGGCGGTCCGGGTCGCTCGCACGAAGATGAATATATATGATTCTATGTAAAGTTTCAATTACGTATTATGTTCTGGCCTTGGCGGAAGGCACACCAACATCTCACAAAATATCAGCCCCCTTCACACAGTCTCCCAACAAAGAGGTCTTATCACACGGTGTATAGAAAGTGAGCTAGAAACCCATTCCAAATTATGTTTGAGACTCTGGGCAGCCAACATTCATCACGATTCATAAAGGGGGTGGTGATGGACAGAGTGTCTGAATTAAGCAGAACACTCCTACCCAGTCAAAAGATCAGGGCTTGATCCATCACCGTTTTTTAGCTCACTGCACCATCCCAGCTCAGAACCTGGCTACATGCAAATTAGTCTGACCCTGGCCCAGTGCATCATGGGAACAGGGCAGACCAAACTACCAAGCCAATTCTTTACTGGAAAGGAAACAAGCTTCCGGGGACCGGTTTCTGGCATTACAGCCGTCTTCGGCCCGGCTTGCTTGAATCCTGATGGTGCAGTGAGCAAGGGACTCACATCTGAGCATACCCTTCCACACTTGTGGTGGCCAAAACGATTCATAAAGGGGGTGGTGATGGACAGAGTGTCTGAATTAAGCAGAACACTCCTACCCAGTCAAAAGATCAGGGCTTGATCCATCACCATTTTTTAGCTCACTGCACCATCCCAGCTCAGAACCTGGCTACATGCAAATTAGTCTGACCCTGGCCCAGTGCATCATGGGAACAGGGCAGACCAAACTACCAAGCCAATTCTTTACTGGAAAGGAAACAAGCTTCCGGGGACCGGTTTCTGGCATTACAGCCGTCTTCGGCCCGGCTTGCTTGAATCCTGATGGTGCAGTGAGCAAGGGACTCACATCTGAGCATACCCTTCCACACTTGTGGTGGCCAAAACGATTCATAAAGGGGGTGGTGATGGACAGAGTGTCTGAATTAAGCAGAACACTCCTACCCAGTCAAAAGATCAGGGCTTGATCCATCACCATTTTTTAGCTCACTGCACCATCCCAGCTCAGAACCTGGCTACATGCAAATTAGTCTGACCCTGGCCCAGTGCATCATGGGAACAGGGCAGACCAAACTACCAAGCCAATTCTTTACTAGAAAGGAAACAAGCTTCCGGGGACCGGTTTCTGGCATTACAGCCGTCTTCGGCCCGGCTTGCTTGAATCCTGATGGTGCAGTGAGCAAGGGACTCACATCTGAGCATACCCTTCCACACTTGTGGTGGCCAAAACGATTCATAAAGGGGGTGGTGATGGACAGAGTGTCTGAATTAAGCAGAACCCTCCTACCCAGTCAAAAGATCAGGGCTTGATCCATCACCGTTTTTTAGCTCACTGCACCATCCCAGCTCAGAACCTGGCTACATGCAAATTAGTCTGACCCTGGCCCAGTGCATCATGGGAACAGGGCAGACCAAACTACCAAGCCAATTCTTTACTGGAAAGGAAACAAGCTTCCGGGGACCGGTTTCTGGCATTACAGCCGTCTTCGGCCCGGCTTGCTTGAATCCTGATGGTGCAGTGAGCCTGGGACTCACATCTGAGCATACCCTTCCACACTTGTGGTGGCCAAAACGATTCATAAAGGGGGTGGTGATGGACAGAGTGTCTGAATTAAGCAGAACACTCCTACCCAGTCAAAAGATCAGGGCTTGATCCATCACCGTTTTTTAGCTCACTGCACCATCCCAGCTCAGAACCTGGCTACATGCAAATTAGTCTGACCCTGGCCCAGTGCATCATGGGAACAGGGCAGACCAAACTACCAAGCCAATTCTTTACTGGAAAGGAAACAAGCTTCCGGGGACCGGTTTCTGGCATTACAGCCGTCTTCGGCCCGGCTTGCTTGAATCCTGATGGTGCAGTGAGCAAGGGACTCACATCTGAGCATACCCTTCCACACTTGTGGTGGCCAAAACGATTCATAAAGGGGGTGGTGATGGACAGAGTGTCTGAATTAAGCAGAACACTCCTACCCAGTCAAAAGATCAGGGCTTGATCCATCACCGTTTTTTAGCTCACTGCACCATCCCAGCTCAGAACCTGGCTACATGCAAATTAGTCTGACCCTGGCCCAGTGCATCATGGGAACAGGGCAGACCAAACTACCAAGCCAATTCTTTACTGGAAAGGAAACAAGCTTCCGGGGACCGGTTTCTGGCATTACAGCCGTCTTCGGCCCGGCTTGCTTGAATCCTGATGGTGCAGTGAGCAAGGGACTCACATCTGAGCATACCCTTCCACACTTGTGGTGGCCAAAACGATTCATAAAGGGGGTGGTGATGGACAGAGTGTCTGAATTAAGCAGAACCCTCCTACCCAGTCAAAAGATCAGGGCTTGATCCATCACCGTTTTTTAGCTCACTGCACCATCCCAGCTCAGAACCTGGCTACATGCAAATTAGTCTGACCCTGGCCCAGTGCATCATGGGAACAGGGCAGACCAAACTACCAAGCCAATTCTTTACTGGAAAGGAAACAAGCTTCCCGGGACCGGTTTCTGGCATTACAGCCGTCTTCGGCCCGGCTTGCTTGAATCCTGATGGTGCAGTGAGCCTGGGACTCACATCTGAGCATACCCTTCCACACTTGTGGTGGCCAAAACGATTCATAAAGGGGGTGGTGATGGACAGAGTGTCTGAATTAAGCAGAACACTCCTACCCAGTCAAAAGATCAGGGCTTGATCCATCACCGTTTTTTAGCTCACTGCACCATCCCAGCTCAGAACCTGGCTACATGCAAATTAGTCTGACCCTGGCCCAGTGCATCATGGGAACAGGGCAGACCAAACTACCAAGCCAATTCTTTACTGGAAAGGAAACAAGCCTCCGGGGACCGGTTTCTGGCATTACAGCCGTCTTCGGCCCGGCTTGCTTGAATCCTGATGGTGCAGTGAGCAAGGGACTCACATCTGAGCATACCCTTCCACACTTGTGGTGGCCAAAACTATTCATAAAGGGGGTGGTGATGGACATTCATCAGCCATTTTCGGCCACATCCCTGGGTGTCCTCCTTCGGGTGATGGCAATACAGGATCTCCCTGCTGCAATAATTAATAACAAATTAATAATTCATAATTAATACATTATTTCTTAATCAACTTCCCCGTACGTCTAAAAAACCCACACCACACCTAAAATATATGTTAAAAAATATAACGTTTACGTAATTTACATTAATAATTATCAATTAAATAAATAATAATGAACTAATAATTAATTATATTTAATTAACTTCCCACCCTTTACCCCAACAAACCCAACCCACACCTGAAATATAACTTAAACAAATGTTAGTTACAAAAGGTACATCATTTATTATTAATTAATTGTTATTAATAAATATTAATTATTAACCAATTATAAATAATTATCTTCCCACCCTTTACCCTTACAAACCCCACAACCCGCACCAAAAAGATAAAAATAAAAAATGTAATTAACTACACAACTTACATAATCAATTACAAATCAAATAAATAAAAATTATTCTTAGTTATAATTAATTTACTTCCCACCGTGTATCCCTACAAACCCACAACCCGTACCAAAAAGATAAATTTAAAATGTAATTAACTACACAAATTACATAATTAATTACCAATTAAATAATTAGAAATTAATCTTAGGTATAATTTACTTCCCAACATGGACCCTTACAAACCTTACAACCTGCACCTAAAATATAACTTAAAAATAATCAGTATACAATTTACATACTTTATTCTCAATTAAACTATTAACATTAATTTAAAATAAATTATTAACTAATTATTATTAATGTCTTTCCCACCCAGTACCCCTCCAAACCCGACAACTCGCAACGACCCTACAAATTATAATTAACAGTAAAATTACATTTAAAAACAACTACTTATTTACAAAAATATTACCAACATTAACAATACTTATACAAACAAATTATAACATATAAAATAAAATCATATACGAAAATACATAAGGATAGTTAAATAACAATATTCAATCCAATTATATTTTTGTAAATGATGTTAACAACATAGATCATTTGTAATTGATATTACAACATAAATATTTTTAACATCGATATTATTTGCCTTAGAAAATCAATATTCTTGTCAACGATATTCCTGCATCAAAATATTTGTGTATAGTGATATTGAAAAATCGATATTTGTGTGAATCGATATTTTTTACTCGATATTTTGTCCAAATACCATTATCTTCCCTTATAGTCATGTGACCATCATATCTGAAACATGTGTCATGTTATAAAGTGTTACAAATGTGTCTTACTGGTATATGTCACAGTGAGTCCCCTCATCCTTCCTCCTTACCTCTTGCTGACTAAACCCTGCAAGGGTAGGTGACATATTGCGCTTAACCGGGTTAACTTCCATAAAAATGGTAGACATATAGAGCTTTGTTGTCTCCTATGTATAAGTTTATATTGAAGAAGGAACCCATATTGTTGTAAGCGTTGTGCTCTTTCCTAATAAACCGATTTAAACCTAAAATAAACCACCCATAATGCACAGGATGCTAAAAGAATGTCCACAGCAATGTCTGGTGTACCAATGGTCCAGAAGGGGGTCAGGCAATCTGTAGCAACTGTCCTCAGACAGTTCAGGAAAATACTTACTAATGCCAAAAAACTGCTCAGTTTAACACAGCTACTGTTTCTGGAGTTGAACTAGTCCCCAAAATGAGCCTCTATCTTTAAATTGGTCAGTCATGGACATTTTTGAGTTGGCTGGGGAAATCCATGAGAAATCCATGAGACCTGTAGACGGACAGGCATCACATCTGGAACTGGAAAACTGGGCTTCATGGTGAAGGTTTATCCATGACTTCAAAGGAGGATGTCTCATGCACCATGAAGGGCAACAAGATAATTCCAAGGTTTCTTGAATTCAGCTGCACCACTTTAGCCTGCAATGAGAGGATAAGTATCAGTGGCCCTCTGTGGCTGGCAATGGGTAGATAAGTGTCCCTACATAACTAATGATGCCAGGCAGGACATTACCAATGTCTACTGACCACTCAGGAATCTTTCCTACATGTCCTTGAAGTCTTATCACACCAGTGCTTCTTCGGTCAACTACTAGCTAACCTGGCAGAAGGGTGGTTGTTGCCAATGGGCAGTCACTCTCCTGAAAAGACATTTAAGCATGCCTCAGCCAGCTGACCCTATTCCTCACAACGGGCAGTGAAACCTCCTGTCCTTCTAGGGTAGGTTGCAGTGGGATTACTGCAAGAACATGTCTCTGGCTAAGTCGTTGTAGGCTTGCCCAAGGAGTTTCGTCCTAAAGTCCTGAGACGATCCTGCTATTGGCTGGTGAGGTTCCGTGATTCTCGAACCAGACTCCATTTTGTTTGAGTTGTTCGTGACGCCATTTTGTGTTGCCCTCACGTAGGCCTGTGGAGGTAACCGAACAAACAAAGTTGCATGGGCTTTGTTGTTCATGAACGCATGAACTAGGCATTTTCTGACTTGTGAGTGAACTGCAAGACGCTGACCCCGTCACCTGAAACTGACCCTTTGCGAAGCCATCTTCCCTGGCTGATCGTTGTCTGAGATTGCCAATCAATATTCAGGATATTGTTAACTTTAGTTCGCTTGCACATATCTTATCCTATTCAGCATCTGAATTGTTTCTTTTCTTATGTCTTTTCATTACATGGGTAGTGCTTTCAATTGTGGGTTTGTCCGGCTTGTGGAAATCGAATTTGGGACATTCCTAATAATTAACTTGTGGGTTGGTACAATGTAAAGCGAGCTTTTTACGATGTGATAATGTGTGGGAAAATGTATTTCATTCGTCAGTATTTGTCGCAGTGGGTGTGCATTATTAATGAGCAAAATGTGGATAAAAAGTGATGTCTTGCTCTTCGAAAATTGAGCAGTCTCCTGAGTTGTACACCGTGTTGTATTGCTGGGATTACTGTTACTAGCTGCAGCTAATAAATTTGATCTCTGACGCCACGCAGAAGTATTCTGTGTCTTTGTATACCAAGACAGGTGAATCCGAAGACTTTGGGCGTGCCCCTGGCGCCACTGGGTTCTAAAACCCGGTTCTTCACTGGATGAGGCTCTCACTCGGAGGATACCGGCAGGCTGCCAGAGCCAAGCAAAACTATAGGGCTCCTGGAAATGGGCTGCCAAACTGCTGGGGTTGCCTAGGCCCTACCTTTTTTAAACTCTGCAACAACCCATCTGTCATATTGAAAAATCCTTACCAGCTTGGCAAGGGACTCTTTTTTGCTGAAGTTTTGCCAAACTGGAAACACAATGCTGGCCAGCAGCCGTGAAACCCCAAACATGGGGTTTCTTTCTGCAATATACAAAAGCAATGACCTTGATGCGCTGGGAGTTTTTCATAGTATGGAGGCTTCGGCACACCTCCAGTTCTGGGGCTGTCTGTTGATGACTTGGAGGTGCTGTTGCAGGAAACACAGCAGTACCCCTAAGTGGGATCTCAGCAGGCCCAAGTGTGGCTGAAAATATAATTTAGGTGTAATCTAAACCTAGAGGGCACATGCTCCTCTGGGCATCTAAGAATGCGACGCCCACAATGTCAGCATGGAGACCAGAGTTTGTGGTTGCACTGAGAGACTTGGAGATGTCTTGCTGAGCATGGTGGCGAAGCTGGGTATCGAGACTGGCACATGTACTAGAGGAAGTGGTTGCTAGATAGGCTGTAAGTGAAGAGGTGGAGAAGGGTGCTGTGTATCTGTATCTAAAAGATCATAGAAGAACAAGGGATTTTTTCCTCTGAGTCATCCAGTAATGGCCAGCCACACCTCAACCCCTCAGTGGCTGTCTATAGTAAATGCACACCCCCAGCCCCTGTCGCTCCAAAACCAGACAGTTAGTACATAAAGAGGCAGAGGCACACAGAGTGGCTAAACAAAAAAAATGCCTACTTTTTATGCTCTTTGGCAAAAGAGCATAGAAGACCAAGGGATTTTTCCTATTCTCGTGTATTAAATGTTTAATGACTATATGCTCTTACAGTGACATAGATATTTGATTTAAAACCTATGTCTTTTTGATTCATGCATTGTACAAATTGCACTTTAATTCACTAACTTGCTTTTCATGGTATTTGTATATAGCTGCATGTATTGTTTTGGCGTATGTATAATAAGTTGAATGTAAATGAATGTAAATGTATTTGTAATATATGTAAATTTGCACTAATTTTCCTTTTCACTACCCTAAAAAACTTGATAAGAAAGTAATTCTTCAAAAAAAGTATAAATAAAATAGAGGTACACACATAAAGAAATGTGTTTGGCTTATGAGCAAAAAGGAAAAAAGCTCTAAAATAGTAGAGAGTCCGGTACATTGTGTAGTTTTTTGCATTTACATGGCCCTGCCTGACTCTTGTTCCTCTGGGCCAAACTCCTCTTGTTAGATATATACTTTTTAAAAGTGGCATTGTCAAACACACGATTTAAAAATCAACTTTACTAAAAGATATGTTGTTAAATTCTGAGTTCAGAAAGCCTAAATGTATTTCTCTATCCTGTCCCAATGGGAAGGTATACTTGTAAGATATCACAAAGCATTTCCCATTCTATCCTATGGGGTAAGACAACCTATCAATAGTGAAAAACGAAATTGGCAGTATTTCACTATCAGGACATTACACACACACACCAGTACATGTCCTACCTTTCACATACACTGCACCCTGCCCAGGGGGATACCTTTGCCCTACCATAGGCGTGCCTTAACTGTAAAAAAGAGGGCCTGGCAAGTGGGTGCACTTGCCAAGTCGACATGGCACTTAAGAACCGCGCATAGACACTGTAGTGGCAGGTCTGGGTTACCTTTTCAGATCTACTCATGTGGGTGGCACCATCAGTGCTGTAGGCCCACTAGTAGCATTCGATTTAAAGGCCCTGGCACACTTCAGTGGACTTTACTAGGGATTTACTAGTAAATCTAATATGCCAATCAGGGAGAACCAATTGTAACAACAATTTACACAGGGAGCACTTGCACTTTGACACTGATCAACAGTGGCAAAGTGACCAAAGCATCTAAGCCAGCAAAAACGAAATCCAGCACAGCATCAAAAATACAGGAGATAATCCAGAGGTTGTATTAAGAAATGGAGGAGGGTGTGGGGGCCTTGGCGCAGGTATCGGGACATGCGGGGTGGGGTGGGATAGGGGGGATTGTTGTTTCTACCAGCCCTTGTAATTACAGATTCTGTCCTTGAATGTACAATGCAATGCGGTTATTCTGTAAGCCATTGGAACACTGCCGTGTTTTGTATGAGACCTTGAGCAATGTTAATAAAAAGATGTTTTTAAAAAAATACAGGAGGTAGAGGCAAAACGTTCGGGGAAACCATGTCAAAGATGGAAAGTCTAACACCCCCTTTTAACCCACCAAAACCCTAGTCACTCGACAAAGTGACCAGAGGGGTGTGGTACAGCGGGGGTGTCAAACAACAGGCCGGAAGTGATGAATTAATTCCACATTTACAGGATACCTAGCTAACAGGTTTGTACACCGCGGATCAAAAGGCAACTCCTTTGAGCAGTAAGTGGACACTTTAAAATCTAGCATGGACCCGGCCTTCCTGGACCTATGTTAGACACCCCTGTGGCTCATAATCAATACTGGGTCGGAATGCAGTTCCATCCTCCCCCATTCCCTGGCCCAGTGCCGGCCCGCAGCTGCTGGGGGCCTCTCCTCACACACCGAGAGAGGGATACTCGGAAGATGCTGTCGGAACAGATTGGCCCCCCCAGACAAGTGGTGAAATCCTCATCATGAAAAACAAGAACATGTGTCTTCTGGCCAGAGATTAGAGATAGAAGAGCCGTCGGAAGCGGAGCATCTCCCATCCCCCAGGTGAACAGAGCCAGCTGGAAAAGACATCTTATTAGAGAGCAGGCAGCAGCCGAGCCAGTACCAGAGCACACGTCAGATCTGCCCGGGGCACCTGAGACGAGGGGTGGGACTGAGGAGGCAGCAGCCGAGCCAGTACCAGAGCACACGTCAGATCTGCCCGGGGCACCTGAGACGAGGGGTGGGGCTGAGGGGGTAGCAGCCGAGCCAGTACCAGAGCACACGTCAGATCTGCCCGGGGCACCTGAGACGAGGGGTGGGGCTGAGGGGGTAGCAGCCGAGCCAGTACCAGAGCACACGTCAGATCTGCCCGGGGCACCTGAGATGAGGGGTGGGGCTGAGGGGGTAGCAGCCGAGCCAGTACCAGAGCACACGTCAGATCTGCCCGGGGCACCTGAGACGAGGGGTGGGGCTGAGGGGGTAGCAGCCGAGCCAGTACCAGAACACACGTCTCATCTGCCCGGGGCCCCTGAGACGAGGGGTGGGGCTGGGGGGGGTAGCAGCCGAGCCAGTACCAGAACACACGTCTCATCTGCCCGGGGCACCTGAGACGAGGGGTGGGGCTGAGGGGGTAGCAGCCGAGCGAGTACTAGAGCACACGTCAGATCTGCCCGGGGCACCTGAGACGAGGGGTGGGGCTGAGGGGGTAGCAGCCGAGCCAGTACCAGGGCACATGTCACATCTGCCCGGGGCACCTGAGACGAGGGCTGGGGCTGAGGGGGCAGCAGCCGAGCCAGTACCAGAGCACACGTCTGATCTGCCCGGGGCACCTGAGACGAGGGGTGGGGCTGGGGGGGCAGCAGCCGAGCCAGTACCAGAACACACGTCAGATCTGCCCGGGGCACCTGAGACGAGGGGTGGGGCTGGGGGGGCAGCAGCCGAGCCAGTACCAGAGCACACGTCAGATCTGCCCGGGGCACCTGAGACGAGGGGTGGGGCTGGGGGGGCAGCAGCCGAGCCAGTACCAGAGCACACGTCTGATCTGCCTGGGGCACCTGAGATGAGGGGTGGGGCTGGGGGGGGTAGCAGTCGAGCCAGTACCAGGGCACACGTCACATCTGCCCGGGGCACCTGAGACGAGGGGTGGGGCTGAGGGGGTAGCAGCCGAGCCAGTACCAGAGCACACGTCACATCTGCCCGGGGCACCTGAGACGAGGGGTGGGGCTGAGGGGGCAGCAGCCGAGCCAGTACCAGAGCACACGTCTGATCTGCCCGGGGCACCTGAGACGAGGGGTGGGGCTGGGGGGGGGGGGGTAGCAGTCGAGCCAGTACCAGAGCACACGTCACATCTGCCCGAGGCACCTGATGCGAGGGGTGGGGCTGAGGGGGTAGACGAGGGGTGGGGCTGAGGGGGCAGCAGCCGAGCCAGTACCAGAGCACACGTCTGATCTGCCCGGGGCACCTGAGACGAGGGGTGGGGCTGGGGGGGGTAGCAGTCGAGCCAGTACCAGAGCACACGTCACATCTGCCCGGGGCACCTGAGACGAGGGGTGGGGCTGAGGGGGCAGCAGCCGAGCCAGTACCAGAGCACACGTCTGATCTGCCCGGGGCACCTGAGACGAGGGGTGGGGCTGGGGGGGGTAGCAGTCGAGCCAGTACCAGAGCACACGTCACATCTGCCCGGGGCACCTGAGACGAGGGGTGGGGCTGAGGGGGCAGCAGCCGAGCCAGTACCAGAGCACACGTCTGATCTGCCCGGGGCACCTGAGACGAGGGGTGGGGCTGAGGGGGTAGCAGCCGAGCCAGTACCAGAGCACACGTCACATCTGCCCGGGGCACCTGAGACGAGGGGTGGGGCTGAGGGGGTAGCAGCCGAGCCAGTACCAGAGCACACGTCACATCTGCCCGAGGCACCTGAGGCGAGGGGTGGGGCTGAGGGGGCAGCAGCCGAGCTAGTACCAGAGCACACGTCACATCTGCCCAGGGCACCTGAGACGAGGGGTGGGGCTGGGGGGGGTAGCAGTCGAGCCAGTACCAGAGCACACGTCACATCTGCCCGAGGCACCTGAGGCGAGGGGTGGGGCTGAGGGGGCAGCAGCCGAGCCAGTACCAGAGCACACGTCTGATCTGCCCGGGGCACCTGAGACGAGGGGTGGGGCTGGGGGGGGTAGCAGTCGAGCCAGTACCAGAGCACACGTCACATCTGCCCAGGGCACCTGAGACGAGGGGTGGGGCTGGGGGGCGGGGGGGATAGCAGTCGAGCCAGTACCAGAGCACACGTCACATCTGCCCGAGGCACCTGAGGCGAGGGGTGCGGCTGAGGGGGCAGCAGCCGAGCCAGTACCAGAGCACACGTCACATCTGCCCAGGGCACCTGAGACGAGGGGTGGGGCTGGGGGGGGTAGCAGTCGAGCCAGTACCAGAGCACACGTCACATTTGCCCGAGGCACCTGAGGCGAGGGGTGGGGCTGAGGGGGCAGCAGCCGAGCCAGTACCAGAGCACACGTCTGATCTGCCCGGGGCACCTGAGACGAGGGGTGGGGCTGGGGGGGGGGGGGTAGCAGTCGAGCCAGTACCAGAGCACACGTCACATCTGCCCGAGGCACCTGATGCGAGGGGTGGGGCTGAGGGGGCAGCAGCCGAGCCAGTACCAGAGCACACGTCTGATCTGCCCGGGGCACCTGAGACGAGGGGTGGGGCTGGGGGGGGTAGCAGCCGAGCCAGTACCAGAGCACACGTCAGATCTGCCCAGGGCACCTGAGGCGAGGGGTGGGGCTGAGGGGGCAGCAGCCGAGCCAGTACCAGAGCACACGTCAGATCTGCCCGGGGCACCTGAGACGAGGGGTGGGGCTGAGGGGGCAGCAGTCGAGCCAGTACCAGAGCACACGTCAGATCTGCCCGGGGCACCTGAGACGAGGGCTGGGGCTGAGGGGGCAGCAGCCGAGCCAGTACCAGAGCACACGTCAGATCTGCCCGGGGCACCTGAGACGAGGGGTGGGGCTGAGGGGGCAGCAGCCGAGCCAGTACCAGAGCACACGTCAGATCTGCCCGGGGCACCTGAGACGAGGGCTGGGGCTGAGGGGGCAGCAGCCGAGCCAGTACCAGAGCACACGTCACATCTGCCCAGGGCACCTGAGACGAGGGGTGGGGCTGGGGGGCGGGGGGGATAGCAGTCGAGCCAGTACCAGAGCACACGTCACATCTGCCCGGGGCACCTGAGACGAGGGGTGGGGCTGAGGGGGCAGCAGCCGAGCCAGTACCAGAGCACACGTCAGATCTGCCCGGGGCACCTGAGACGAGGGCTGGGGCTGAGGGGGCAGCAGCCGAGCCAGTACCAGAGCACACGTCAGATCTGCCCAGGGCACCTGAGACGAGGGGTGGGGCTGAGGGGGTAGCACAAGGAATTCACATGCACACAAATCAACTAATTTAGAGAAAGTTCTGCTTGTGCCTTCACATTGGTGCAGGCTGGCCCTGTGCAGCTGGGGCCTGTGGCTGGGCTGGCATGCGTCTGTCTGTCTAATTATCTGACTGCCTGGCTGCAGAGCTTTCTCTCCAGCCAGCTGTCTCATTCTATTATTTCACCTGTCAATCTTAGTGCACTCTGACTCTCCCACTTTCAGCATCAGTCTCATTCACTATCCCTCTTTCAAGTCTGTCACTCGCTCTCCTTCATTATCTATCTTTGACACCTCCCATCTTTCAGTGTCCTGCTGTCTCTCACCTTCAGAGTCTCTCTCGCTCTTTTAGTATCTGACTGTCTCTCTCGCACTCTCCTCTTTCAGTATCTTTCCTCGCTCTTCCTCAGTCAATATCTCTGTCTGTCACTCCCCTCTTTCAGTATCTGTACCCCCTCTCTCACACTCCTCTGTTAGTATTTGTTTTTGTCACTCTCTCCCTCATCCAGTATCTGTTGCTCTCCGTCTCTTAATATGTCTGTCTCTCTCACTCTCTTTCCCTCACTCGCGTGCAGTATGGGAGGGGGAGGGGGGCGCCCCCACCCCAAACCAAACGATAGTAAATCCCACCGTTCCCAATGCAGCCGCCCCATGGAGTAGCAGGCTGAGACCGAAACTTGCTGTTGTTTGGAAAGAGACACCACACCCCCAGGATGCACTTACTCTGCAACCATGAATCAACAACGTGAAGTAAACACATCTCAGCAGTCCTATTTACATGGTTGTGACAGTATGCCTTCCCTAATACCAAGTGCGCTAGAAATCGAGTCACCTACAGCCTACTCCCTCCCTGTGCATCAGCAGCATCTGTGAACTCATGCTTTGCCTTTCAAGCCGCTCCCCCTGGCACCTTGCACCTCGTGAGGGCCCTCTAACACCCCCCCCCCCAGAGTTTATACAAAACGTTTGCTGCTGTGCAAAATCTATGCTCTCAAAAAACTCTTGCAGGAGGTCCACTCCCAATACCTGCCGGAGACCCAGCTGAGCAACGCGGCCATGTCTTGGTCCCCTGGTGCAGACCCCATCCCACAACCCCCAAAGGGTCAATGTCCATAAGCAGCAATGCACATACGTGAAAGGTGAGTGAAGGGCTGTGGAAAGCAGCTGCCCCAACCCCCTGCAAAACTGCAGATTCTTTAACGAATGCCGCGAGCACCCCCTTTGAGGTCCCCATGACACTGGCGTTCTGTGTCTAAAAATCCTGTAAGATGTTAATGGGACATGAAGTGTCCTCGCAGCCATGCACTCACCTCACCACAGACCAGCATGGTTCACCCACCACCTGGACCTCCCACCGGTGCAAGGATACTGACTACCACATGGAGAATACATTAGTCACGAAAAAAATATTACTTTCTGCTGACAGGTGCACCCCTACGAGGGAGAAAAAACCTTCCCCTCGAAACAGCTATGGGGGATGCACCCTTACATAGGTGGCTTCAGGAGCTGGGATATCACTCTGTTTAGGCGCTTCAAGGATTCATTAAGCACCTGAACAGAGAGACCTTCATGCTGTGCCTGTCTCGGCACAATCTGTAGTCAAGCAATCATAGCCTCTGGGTAACGCTGCGCTCACCACAGGCCATATGTATCAAAATAGAGTTTTGCGATTCTCAAATTGCGATTTTCAGCGAATCGCAAAATGCAATTTATGTAGGATTGGCAAATAATTTTGCGAATCCTACATGTTTCTAATTTGCAAATCGCAAATTGAGATTCGCAAATAAGGAATACCTTCCCATTCATTCCTATGGGCTAGGAGGCCCATAGGAATGAATGGGAAGACATTCTCAATTTGCAATCACCAATTAGAGTATCGCAAATTGAGAATGCAATTTCAAGGGTACCAGGGTGTGAAAAGGACACACTGTTGCACCCCTGAAATGTGCATGTGTGCACATGTGGCACACATACATGCCCTAAGGACATGTATGCGTGCCACATGGCACTTTAAAAAATGCAAAATAGTGCATCTTTAAGTGAAATCACAATTTACCACCAACTAGAAGTTGGTGGTAATTTGCGATTCCTTAAGGCCAAATCGCACTTTCTTTTGTGCTTTTTACATTGCATTTAAGGAATCGTAATTTGTGAATCCTTAAATGCAATCACAAAATAGGGAATCTCAAAATTTGCGATTCCTTATTTTGCAAGGGGTTTTTTGTGTGTTACGTTGCACACTGCTAATTTGCGATCAGAAACGCTGAAATTCTGCGAATTTCAGCATTTGCGATCGCAAATTGGCTTCATACATATGGCCCAACATCATTTTAGCAACCAGTGCATCATGCAAATCCTTTCACCTAAGCTCCACTACATCATTGGAATAAATAGAATATTCCCAGAACAGAGTTGAAAGCCCCCTTGGTAACATATTTTACACAGCAGTCCTCAAATTGTTGACACGTAAGCTCTCTCTGCCCATACCATCTGATGGTGAATACTGGTGAAACCGCTCATCCAGGACACCTCTAGAGCCTTCCATATGTAGGAGTGACCCAAAGCAACACTTAGCAAGTGGACATAACACCTGATGCACACAGAGACATGTGGAATAAGAGCAGCATATTACATAAGGCTGACCACTAGATCATGTGACGACACACATACAATTTTTAGCACCCAGATCTGCACCTCCCAATTTTTTCACCATGTACCATTCCAATCCCGACCCAGCAGCAGATGTGGTTGCGCCTAAGTGGAAAGAATGAGAACAGATATTGGATGAATCAATTCCAGCTACCACCAAAATCAGCCTCATAACTTTTGGAAAGTGGAATCTGGACAGTGGCATTTCATCAGCGTGGAGGAACAATGCCCTTGCCAGCCCCTTGGGACAGCATTGGGAACAAGGTGCCCTGATCAGAATAATAGAACGTAGAAAAGAAGCAGTACCACCACTAGCCAAGGATGAAACTATAAATAATTAACATACATAAGGAATTGAATCAATGTGCATACATGTATTTCTTTCAGTATTCTTTAAGGATGAATTGGTTATTAGCACTCCACTCTAATCTTGAGCTTAAAGATATTAAAAAAACATAACAAAGTGAGTTAGAAGGTAAAAAGAATTCAAAGACATAAAACACAACAAATATAAATGACCTAAAAAAGCTAATATTTAACTGACTGTCAAGATATATATTTTTCACATACATACAAACATAAAAAAACTCAGGGGCATATTATCAACAACTAGCAATATTTATTGCTAAATAAGCTTAGCGACACTTTTTCTATCGCCGCGCATCGCCGGATTTTATCGCAGAGATAACGTGCTATTAGCAACGTTTATCTCAAATTCAATCAAATATCCGGCGATAGCGGCTTAATGCGTGAATATCGCTGGAAATCCAGCGATATTCAGGCATTACCGCCAATAGGGTCTTAACCTGAATTTCCAACTCCCATTGGATATACAGGTTAAGAAGTGGTCAGAGCAGGCGTTTGTTTTCAGCGATATTCGCGCTTAGCGCACATTTTTTCATCGCTACGCCTGCGTTGATAATAGGCGATAGCGATGTTAGCGACTGCTTTCAGTCGCTAACAGGTTGGGTACGCTCACTTTGCATGTCATTAGCGATAAATATCGTTGACATGCAAAGCGGGCCCCAAACCGCTGGCTATCGCCTACAAACTGTTGCTAACTGCTGTTAGTGACAGCTTGCTAATAGGGCGATGAAATTATCGCCGCTTCTCGGTCGAAAACGGCCGCAAAAGCGTAGATAATTTCAAATTGCCCGTCTTGCTAATATGCCCCTCAGTGACCTACAGATGTAAATCACAGAAAAACATGAACCTTGAAGGCCTTTTCTGGAGTTGGTCATATTAGTGCGGTCAATGGGGTCCCACGGGCTGGTGTTTTCTTTTACTGAATGTTCCCGGACCAAGTGTTCACGTGGCCTTTCTACAAACACTCAGATGTTGACGCGCAAATCATTGATGTTGCGGAACAGTGCTGGACCTGGCTGCAATCTACATGTCGCCAAGTGCTGCGGACAGGGAGTGAAGGGTCTGCTCAAAATGCCGTCAGTCATCCTCCCTCATTCCTCCTACGCCTCCCAGTTGTACTGGGAGGCATAGCAGGAGACGGAGTCCCCGCCACAACTACAAGCCACCACCAATCTGCAGCAGGTTGTAAAAGAGAGGCGGAAGGAGCTGCATGTGGCGCAGATGATGCGCAATCCCTCTCAGAGACAGGATCCTGAAAGTTCCCCTGAACTCTGCCCCTTGAGACGTGGGATCTACGGCAACATGGTCATGCTGTGCAGAGTCCGTGCAGCCACCGGATGTGACGCTTCTCATGGCAGATAACCTAATTTAATGATGACTGGTTGTGCGTCTCCCCTTCTTCCACCAGGACAGACAGCTCTAGAGAGTCTCTTGCATTGCTGGTCTTCAGCTTCCTGACCCGGTCTACCAAGGTCAGCACTTAGGGGGGATCAAGTCCAGTTGTCACCCAATGGGAACAGAGCAGTTGTCCAGGTAAGCGATACATGTCAGGGGTGGTGGTGGTGGTCTCCTGGGTGCTCCGAGCTGTAGTGGCATAAGTCCATGGCGTCATTGACCTTGCCAAGGATGAATTGTGGGAGTTCTTTGATTATCAAAGGGTCTCATTTATGAGGCCCTAGCAGCACTCTTGCAATGGTGTGATGTCTCTTGTTTGACGTTCCGGTTGCGCAATGTGCCACAGCATGTTCAGAGGGTCACGCAAAGGCAATTTACGTAGTTTTTGTTGGACTTGTCAATATGGACAACTTTCACGCATTTAACAGTGTGAAAGGGGCTTTCCAAGCAGTGGTGGCCAGCATGGCTTGTGGGTGGTGGGTAGGGGCGGGTGTGGAGGGTTGCAGGGGGGTCTCAATTGTGTGAGGGGTGAAGGTGAGCATAATAAAAAAAAAATACCAAAAAGAAATTAACTTACCTTGTCGCCGGGGCCCGCATCTCTGCTCCCGCTCTCCCCGAGGAACAGGAAGCACATCCAGGCCCACTGACCAATCACAATGCTGCAATGCAGCAGTGTAATTGGTTTCGAGCATCCTGGTTCGAAGTTCAACCAGGGAATGTGGGCCTGGGCATGTTCCCAATGCAGGATGTGATGCAGCCTGCATGGAGAATGGGGAAAGTGCGCATGTCTGGTTTTGGTGGCCCGAGAGTCATTGCGCACTTAAGAGTAGGCAAACCACTCCTCCCTTGCCTTGCTTAGAGAGCAGAGCAGCCCCACCCGCCTGCAAAGCAGCACAAATCATAAAAGGATAATATCTATGTTTCTGCTTCTCGCACTGCTTGAAACAGTGGGGTGAAGCTCCTCCACCATAGCAGAGGGGCCGCCACTGGTTCAATGGGTGTTGCTGTGGACGTTCCCAGGCCAAACCAATGGAATCTGCACTATTCTTAGGTTTGCGAGAAACCGTTAACCTTCAGAATGCGCCTGAATCTAGTACTGATAGAGATCGTGGGTCACCCGACCAACAATTTCACCATATAGTTCTCGGGCCCATAAATTTCAATTCACCATATACATCAATCAGGCGACCTCACAAATCTACCATCAGCAACCCTGATTCCTTTTTATCTATTCTAGTGTACCCGACTTACCAATCCACCGTTACGGGTACCTAATGACCACGATAGATCAGGGAGCTAGCTGTAAAAGAAAAGCAGGCAAAATACAAACCCAACTTCATAAACTTTGATTTTCATAAAATGACCACGGACAACTGAGAAGTTTCAAAGGTTTTATCTAGAAATCAGTATCTGCGAGTATTAGGCTTACAGTTAAAAGGCAATCAATAATCAAGATAACAAAAAGCACGTAACCATACAAGAAAAGTGTAAGGGCAATCATTTAAGTTTGTAAATAGAGAGACAGGGAACACGCTAAGTAGACTTAAACTGAAACTCAAGAATGGACATCTATAAATGAGCAAGCTTATTGCATGTACTACAATTATGCTATTGGGAAGTACTTCATGAGAGAGGATTTAGAAACTTATACACCTATAGAAAGGGTAAAAGGTGGAAACCGCTATAATTCTAACGTTATTATAGAATTCAGGAGAAAAATATATACCACATCTAAATTCATAAACAGTATGGAGAGAATTGTGCTCTAAAAGGTAAGGTAACATAGGAACATGCTATGAAAATTCAAATGGTCATTCATATAGTAGATTGCGGAAAGCATGGAAATTATAACATGTGCAAAGGTATGTCTTTATTGAAGCAAAGACAGGAAAATAGAAAGGTGCAGTATAGAGTTCTCAGCCCTATCTATATATTTACCTAGAATGGTGTACAAACCAACCCTGGCCACGGATCAGTCAAGGACAGGAAATACCCCAAGGAATAGCAGTCATCAATGGGACAGCAGGTGCAGAATGGACACCCCAGGACAGGACAGGAAACCCAGATTAGGATCAGGACAGGACCACCAAGGCACGACCAGCACCCGCAGTTCGGAAGCAACGCCTGCGCTCCACCCTCTCTGCAGCTATCAGTCAGAACCCCGATTGGGTTAGCGAACTCCCCAGCAAAGTGCTCCGCCAGCACTTAAGGTTTAGTAAAACCTTTAAAAGTCTATGGTCAATTTTCGGACAGAGTGCTCCGCAGCGCTCTGTAAATTCAGTCACCTATTGAGTGCGTTGGATCAGTGACAGGTCAGCTATTCAGACAAGTCGGACAAATTCTATAGCTAAACCTAGGCTAGATATACTGTTTTTGGGTCAGTGTACCACCCCCCAATGTTGCAAAGTGTCAGAATCCACAATTTCGATTGGTCCCAAAGTAGGCTAGGTTAACACACCAATCAGAACAGACTACTGTAAGCCTAGATTTACATTCTTGGGTTCCGCCCGGCGCCTAGCAAGATTGGGGTTCCCATGAGAAGTCACATTGAATACAATAGGAAGAAACACATTGTTAATAATGTAACACATTTCAGTTTCTCTGGCTGGGTGAAGGTGCATCTTCCCAGGCGCATCTTGGCAGCGACTTGCTCTTGGCGCTGTGTCAATGCCACCTCGCTACTTCTGGTCCTGCGCAGTACTGCACTCCAACATGGACTCCCAAGCACCCCATCACCCCTCCGTACCGAGGATACATGAAAAGTAAGCGAAAACGAATTAAAACACAGAAATAAATGATATAACTACATAACATGATTGTGTACTTATGAATTATCACTATAAAAATATACTATGCAATTATTTATTAGTGCAATACGTATTAACACGAGAGCATCTGCACAAGCTTCACCACATTATTACACAAGCAGCCATCTTGTGGCTATTACGCATGCGCACCCTTTCCCTCCAGAATTGAAATTACGTCACGTCACGTGAGTGTGACTAACGCATGCGCAGACGCAATATTCTAAACGGCGGCCATTTTAAAAGACACAAATTAATCGTATTAGTAAAACACATAGGCAAGCATCACTAAGATACATGTATATAGTAAAAATAAAGGAAATTAGTAAAACGTACAATTGGATTACAGAGTTATACATGAATCGAGGTTCTTGATTTCAGCAAGTCGCGTAATGTGCGAAATCTTGCTTCATCAATCCCCTCTCTGATGATATTTACTATCATCACAAATAAAAATGGAACCAGATGCCAACTTTTTCACACTTTATGCATCTCAATCTCTTCCAACAAGCGATTCAATTTCTCTTTCACATCTTTGTCAGGGTGAGAATTTTTCACCTTTTTGTAAATCTGATTATTCATTTCTTCCAATTCAAGCTCATCCACACTCCGTTTCACACCTCTTCTATTCACAGTGTATTTCTTCGTGTGTTTGCGACATTTGCAACAGACAAATATGAGGAAAATGATGAGACCTATCACTCCAATTGGCATCAGCACCTTAAACAATAAACTTCTACCTAAATTGGCAAACCAATGACCTACATTGGAGAGACCATCTACAAGTCTCTTCCAGGCACTGTCAACCTCCAGTGGTTTGAGTTCTTTTTTCAAATTAGTAATGTTTTTCACATATTTTCGAATCTGTACACTTTTGTCCGGTATGTAAGTGCAACAATGTTGCTCCTTCAGCATCCGGCAGACTTCGCCCTCTTTTGCTAATAAGGTATCTAGCGCAAGTCTGTTCGGCAAAACCATTGACCTGATCGCAACCATTTCGGTATTGACCAGCAGGAATCCATGAGCTGTGTCAGTAGACAACACATCCACTATGGTGGATAATTTGCAAATTCGGTGTGTGTTCAGAACCACTCCCACTCCAGGTATCAGTGCACTAAAAATACTACCCATTATTTCACCTACGCTTTCTCTTCTACTACGCACTAAGTCATTAGTGTTTTCATTACTTCCAGCAATTTCTTTCACATGGTATATTTTCGGGAAAACAATGCCAAAGTAGCAGCTTCCATACCAGTGATCCGGCAATTTGAAATAAGCCTTGTCTCCACATATATAATAAATTCCGGGAAACACAGGTTCTGACCCATTTTTGAAACCCCAACCTCCAATTACCTTGTAATTGTGTTCACATTGACTGGAACCAATGAAAATGTTATTATAATAACTAGTCTTCTCGCGATGAAGACAAAGTTTCCCTTTCCTTTCGAAATCCAGCAACAAAGCAGGACCACTCCCACCATTTGAGGTGCCTTCCATGTTTTCAGCCCATTTAGGAGTTTTCTGTCTTTTGTCATTAGCTTGTCTTTGGAAACTCTCCCTTCTTTTCTCTGCCATGTTTAAAAATATTTTTTCTTGTTCATGTAATGAACAGGTCAAGTTATCTCTGTGTGCTTCATTCAAGTCTATGGTACCTATAGTCAGAAAGTATTCTCCCATATAACGTGTAACGTCACTTTTAGTATGTACAGGATTCAAGTTTCCACGTATAGGAAGTTCAGAAAATATCACGTCTGAATTATAATAGTAATACTGTAATGGTCCTCTTTTGTAAAATAAACTAGCTAATATGCTACAGGAAATTTCGTAGGTCAAAGGTAGGTGATGATAAGTCATGCCTTCAGCTACAGAAGTAGGTAGCTTCATGCAGACATAGCAGTCTTCTATTTCCATAGTTTCTACATAGTGCACTAAAAGATTAGCGAAAACATTTAATTGTGTCTGGTTTCTAACTCCATGGTAATGTAGTCCTTCCTCATCTGATGCTTCTAAGTCTCGTTTTGTTTGTCTGAGTGCTTTTTCACGTCTTTCTACACTTCGTGTTGTCAGTTCTTCAGTGTCAGTGGTCACAGTCTGAGTAGGGTCAATATTAGTATTTTTGCTTACCATAAAAGGAATGAAAACTGTTAGTCCTATCCGAATTATTATCACTATAGCTATACTACATATACATACTCTGCAGCATGTTTTGCAACAACTGCGTCTAGGCCTTCCATTCACGTTTGAATCAGACATTTTCGTTCAGAAGAAGATTTCTCAACCCCTCTCCGTAACTTTGCACAGTTAACTTACTCTGCGCAACTTCAGGTTAATTCGTCTTCCTCTTCTGTAGATTGATCAGCAATCGGTTCTCCGTCACTTTCGTCAGTTAAATCAAGATCCTCAAAATCCTCCAAAATTAAAAATGTCCATTCAGGATCTTGGTATTTTTCGTTCAGTCTTTTTATTCGATCACTCCTTCTTTTGGAGCTTTCTCCAGCTTGTTCTGCAATTCGAGGACTTTTTCTTCTTTCTGCAAGTTTTTCTTCTACTGTTTTTATTCTCAGTCTCAGTTTCTTAATAAATCCTGGTTCAATATTTTTCTTTTTCTTGAGTCTTTTAGCTGGTGGTGTGATTTGGCTTTCTTCTAATACTCTTTTATTTTCGTTTGTTTGTGGCACTTCTGTCTCTGTCTCTTCCCTTCCTATCTGACTAATCCCAGGTCTTGTATCTATGTCTTCTGCCTGGTTACTAGGCTGGCCTGGTTCAGGTGAATTTTGATTTTGGCTTTCAAGTGTCTCTGTTTCTGTGTCCTGAACACGTTCTTCTAATTCTATCTGATCCTGTTCAAGCACTTCGATCTCTTGATTTTCTTCTGCTCGAACTTTTGTACTAGTTCTAGTCTGTCCCTTTTCAATTTCAGGAGTCAGTGGAGGAGTATCGATCACCTGTTCTGTCCCTGTCTGACCTTCCTCTTCGTCCTCAGATTTAATGTGAATCTCAATGATCTGAGGGTCTTCGCCTGTGCCTATCTCTTCCTCTCTATTCCACTCTCTATCTTCTTGGCTCCACTCTCTTGTTCTGATTGGGCCTTCAGTTAAGTCGATTATGGGTATCCAATCATCTTGGCTGGTGCTCGGTTGTTCGTCATCAGCTACTTCAGGACCGGTGTCTGCAGACCTCTCAGCTGGACAACCTTCAGCTCCAGGTTCCTTGTCTGGAACTACTTTCTGTGTATGGCTGGCATGGATCCACTTGGGAACGCATGCACACTTCACTGCTGTCGTGGTCACCAGTATTATCTGGCGCTTTTCTCCCCACCTCGGTGCAAGGCAACTTGAACGAGTATGCTTCTTGATTCTAACCCAGTCACCAGGAACCAACTTGTGAACTGGAGTTGTCGGGTTGGCGACGGCGTCTTCCCCAATCTGGCGAGAGATAGAACGCACTTGGTCACCCAGTTGCTTGCAGTATTCAAGTACCAAATCATCAGTAATGCTTAACAGTTTGTATCCTGGTACCCATGCTTGTCTCATCACTCTTCCCATTAGGATTTCATGGGGGCTCAGGCCTGTTTTCCGGTCTGGAATACTTCTGAGTCCCATCAGAATAAGAGGCAAGGCAGTAATCCAATTTATGCCAGTAGAGTCACACATTTTTGCCAACCTCGATTTTATAGTGCCATTTATTTGCTCTACTACTCCAGAAGCCTCTGGACGATGTGCACAGTGCAGCTTTTGTGTAATTCCAAATGCTCTACAGAGCTGAGCGATTATCTCATTCTGAAAATGTCCGCCTCTATCTGATTCAATAATGACTGGAACCCCGAACCTAGGTATCAATTCTTTCAGTAACAGTTTGGCTACGGTTATGGCATCATTCTGTGTGGCAGGGTAAGCTTCCACCCATTTTGAAAACAGGCAGACAATGACAAGGACATACCTTTTTCCCTCACAACGAGGCATGGTGATGAAGTCAATCTGAATTCTTACAAAGGGACCCCCTGATTTTCCAATTTTTCCCAGTTCAACTACTGTTCTTTTACCAGCGTTGAACTGTTGACATGTTAAGCACCTCTGGCAGAGTGATTCTGCTACCTTCCTGAACTTCGGGTTAAACCAGGTCTGCTGAAACACCAGAACCATGGCATCCCTACCAGTGTGTGAATTTCCATGTATTAGTCTGGCCATAGAGGCAAGCAGGTGCCTAGGTAACACAGGCATACCATTTGGGCCCACAATGACACCATCCTCACGTCTTGGTCGACAACCAAGTTTCCTCCACTTCTCTTTCTCTCCCGATGGCACAGCATGCTGCCACTCTCTCACCTCATCCCAGGTAGGCACTTCTTCAAACACCATAAGTTGGCAGCTGTTTCCAGTCCCTCCCAGTTTTATGTTTATTGACATGCGATCTTTAGCACACTGTTTTGCCACTTGATCAGCAAAATCATTTCCCATAGATACAGCGTCAAGGCCTCTCTTATGGGCAACACATTTGACTACTGCCAATTCTTTTGGTAATTGGATTGCTTCCAGTAAATTTTGTACAACCCTTCCATTCCGAATGGGGGTACCTGATGAAGTCAGGAATTCTCTTTGTAGCCATAATTGGCCAAAGTCATGCACAACCCCATAACAGTACTGACTGTCAGTATACACTGTTCAATTTTTGTCTTTTCCCAATTTGCAAGCTCTTATCAATGCTATCAATTCGGCTACTTGTGCAGACTTTACTCCAAATAAACATGATGCTTCTTTAATGCTGTCCAAAGAGACTACAGCATAAGCAGCACTTAGGCCCACCAGTTCGTGTCTCATACATGAGCCATCCACAAAGAACTCCTCATCATGTACAGGCAAAGGGGTTTCTTTAATGTCTGGACGGGGTTTAGTACTGAATTCTGTCAGGTCAATGCAGTCATGCTCGTTCTCTCCCTGGTCTTCTACAACCATTGAGTCAGGGAGTAAGGTGGCTGGGTTCAGTATATTACACCTAGTAATAACTACATTCGCAGCACCCACGAGAATCCTCTTGTATTTAGTCAGCCGACTAGGGGTGAGATACTTGGTCTTTGTTCGGGTAAATAAAATTACAACTGCATGTGGAACATACACAGTTACAGGATGTCCCATTACAATGGATTCACTCTGCTCTAAGCTCGTGCAAGTGGCAGCTACCACTTTCAGACATCCGGGTAATCCAGCAGCCACTCGATCCAAAGTGGCAGAAAAATATGCCACTGGGCGTCCAATCAACCCATGCTCCTGGGTTAAGACTGATAATGCACAATTGTCTCGTGTGTCACAGAACAGGGCAAACTCTTTAGAATAGTCAGGCATTCCTAAAGCAGGGGCTGTACACAGGCAGTCTCGTAATTTAGTGAATGCTGTTAAGCTTTCATCATCCCATTCAACTGGGTCCTTCGCTCCTTTCTTGGTCATATTTATCAAAGGCTTTGCTAGGACTGCGAATCCCACAATCCATTGCCTGCAGTAACCTACAACCCCAAGGAACATTCTGATCTCTTTCTGAGTACGGGGTAACTGCATTTTTTGAATTATTCTGACTCTCTCTGAAGTGACTTTTCTGATGCCTTTTTCTATCTGGTGCCCCAGATATTTCACTGATTTTGAACAGAACTGCAATTTTTCAGGGGCCACTTTATGTCCCTTTTCTCCTAGGTGATTCAGCAAGGCAATTGTGTCAATCACACAATCCCTATGACTTTTAGACGCCACCAAAAGGTAATCTATATATTGTACCAAAACAGACTTCCCAGGTAAGACTAAGGATTCAAGACACTTTTTCAGGATCTGATTAAAGATAGAGGGGCTTTCTGTGTGCCCTTGGGGGACACGATTCCAAACATACACGTGACTATTGAAAGCAAATGAGAAAAGAAATTTGCTGTCTGGATGCAATGGGATCGAAAAGAATGCATGACATAGGTCAATCATGGTGAACCACTCAGCATCCCAAGGAATTTGATACAGGATTACTGCGGGGTTCGGGACAATAGGACAGCAAGGAACAACGATCTTGTTTACCTTTCTCAGGTCCTGTACTACTCTGTACTTGCCACTAGGTTTCTTGATTCCAATTATTGGAGAATTACAAGGGCTGCTCATCACTTCTTGTATGATGTTTGCTTCTAGCAATTTCTGCATTTCAATGGTGACTCCTGCTCTCACTTCGGCACTAATTCTGTAAGGCTTGGTATTGGGGTAAACTGCATTTTCTTTCATGGCTATTTGTATAGGATCTACATTTGCCATTAATCCTACATCCTTTCCAGTAAAGTCCCATACTTCTGATTTCACTGTCTTTTGAAGTTCTTCGGGTAAGTCTTGTACAGTCATTCGTTTAATCTCTGAGTCAGGTCTGATTAACATTAACTTATAGATGCCATCTTCGACTGGGGTCTGAATTTCAACGCCCTTTGGTGTGCAAAAGATAGTACAGTTCATTTTGCACAACAAATCACGTCCCAGTAAGTTCACCAGACTGGTTTCACAAACGACAAATCTATGCATTTCTTTAAAGTTCCCTATTGTAATCTCCATGGGCTCAGTAACTGGGGTACTAATCAATTGATTAGATACACCTACTACCTGGATTGCTTCTCCCGAGAGGGGTAGGTTTGGAACGTCCGCTGTTCTCACAGTAGAACAGGTAGCACCAGTGTCCAACAGAAAGGTGACATCATTTCCATCAACCTTTCCTTCAATGTATGGCCCTGACTGGTCTACCGGCAAGGAGGCGCCAAGTACACACTCCTTGTCCTCCCCTCTCAGTCCCCGTCAGTACTCGTCGTCACAGAGAAAAGTGTCATTTAACAAATACTGCGAAGTTGCTGCATTTCTGTTCTCATTACCTCCCCAGATTTCTATGTCGTCACCCTGCGGTGATTTTCCCTTAAAATTAGGTTTTGGCGCTCGGGGCACTTGGATTGTTTTTACCTGCTGCTGGGTCTTTCTTGGTCTTTCATTCTGCGTCTGTGGAATTAAATCAGGGGTTTGGGTATTATCATGCTGTAAATACGGACACTCGTCTCGCCAATGTCCAATTTCCCCGCACTGGTGGCAGGGGAATTTCTTTTTAGCTTCTTCTCTGCTCATTTTTACTTTGGGCTTTCCCCCACCCCCAGGGTCTTGATTTTGGGTACTCTTACTCAATTTACTTAATTGCTTTTCCTTCTGTTCTGCGAGCTTTACTTGTGCCCACATCACCTTTTCCTTGAGGGCCTTTTTCTTATCTGCCATCTCGTCCTCACAGTATTTTGCATACCGTAGGACCTCGTCTATTTTCTTGGACTGCCAACAGATTTTGTTATCTTTGATCCACTGACAAATTTCGGGTCTTAGACCGTTTACAAACCTGTAAATGAAGTGGGTCATATCCTTCATCTCGATGTTATCTATACCACTGTATGTTTTAAACACCTGTAACAGTCTTTCATAAAAGGAGTGCACAGTCTCGTCCCTTTCCTGCGTGGTTCTATCTATTTTTGTCCAATCAGTTTCCTTTGCGGGCACTTTTAGCTTTAAATGTTGAATTACTTGATCATATTTTCTCATCACTTCTTTAGAGGGTTCCCCTGTTCTAGAGTCCCTCGGGTACTCCTCACTAGGCCAAGCTATGGCTATTTTACACTCGGTCCATAAGTCTACCGGAACTACGATATCAAAGAACCCATCCAAATCTTTCCACAGGCATTTTTGAACCTTTACAAACCTTTCCACCTGCCTGTACCAGTCCACAGGCTTCTCTCGCAATTTTGGGAAATCATTTGTAAAGGACACAATATCCTGTCTGGACCATGGAACATGTATGTATTTTCCACCTGGCACTTCACGCATAGGACATAACTGTTCGGGTTTATCAGCTTCCTTTAGAACGAATTGTGGAGTCACTGGTTTAGATCTAGCCTCCTCTTTCTTCTTGGCCCACCTGGCTTTCCACCTGTCCACATCTCCCCATTTCTGTAATACTGTCAATAACTCTTTGACCTGTGCCTTCTTCCCTGACATGTTCAGGTTTTCCAGATCTTTGTCTGAGAAATCTGCTCTGTACGGCTTTTGCAAAGGCTTTGATTTCGAGATATCTATTCCCATACTAGCTGCAGTGTCAGTTAGTTTTTCATGGAGTACCCTGGCATTTCGAGTAAGGCTCTTGCAGATAAACAACAGCTCTTCTTCTGTGTAGGTATTTAATCGATCTAATCCTACATTTCCTGCCATAAGTTCTTCTATTTCTACTCTCAGTTTGTAGAGATCTAGAGGTTTCGACTGAAGAGTTTGTTTTTCTAATTCTCGACTCCATCTCTCAATTTCTTCAGGGGTTACTACCGTGACACTCTTAGTACCCGAAGTTGATTCCATTTGAATCTCCCTCGCATTGAAAGGATTATGTCTTTTCTGCATCCTTTTTCCTGGTTCCCTAATGGGCAGATCCATTAGTGACACTTCAGACTCACATTCACTTGTTAAGTCGTCTACAATTAAGGGCTCTGATCTCGGTTGGGCTACAACTGGGGTAATAACTGGAGTTCTTGGACTTCCTTGTCGGTCCCCATACAATGAAACCACTGGTCCAATAGTAACCGGGATTGTTAAAGACTCAGGACTTGCATTTAACTGAGAAATCCTCTGAATTATTTCAGCTCTCTGCTTAGCTAGTGCTTCTCGTTCTTTGCCCTCCAATATCCTTTCGACTGCATTGTCATGTAATACTTGTGGGGTTAAAGTTGGAGCATAACTCGGGGCAGTGGGAGGTGTCTCTCTGGGTCTTTCACCATAACTAGGTCTAGGGGGCAAAGTACCTGTGCCTAGGGATCTTGGTTCTTCCTCATATGGAGGGTTTAGGAACGGCATTCCTGAACCGGATGGTCTTGCCTCACCTTCAGGAGTATCTTGCGTCCCCACTAGCTGACATTCTTGGATAAATATCCCTTGCATCCACGGGACCTAAACTCTCGGTATAGGGAGGCATGAAGCAACCCCCTCCCACACTGGCAGATCTGGCCTCTTCCTGGGGTGGAGGTCTTCGAGAATTATCCCCCTCACTAGAAGGTCGGTGTCCTTCATTATAAGGAGGTGGACTTCTTAAAAACAGGTCATCTAACAATTCATCATCCGACTCTCCAATAGGCACCCAATGTTTACACTTTTCTGTCTTCTTTTCCCCTGCAGGAGGACCACCCACTGGCATCATTGGAAACAGTCCTTCCACAATCATATTCTGTCTCCACTGTTTCATCTTTTTGTCACGGGTCTCTTGTTTTAGTTTCGGATAAAATTTAGTCAACCCTTTATCCATCCGGGGCTTATCCCTTTCAAAAGCCTCAATCTCCCACAATTCTAATGCTTCATACTGCGTTAATCTAGGTCTGGGATGTAAGTCATTCATTCGGGTTCTCAAATTAAATACAATTCTGCCATTAAGTGTACCTTCTAATGGAAAAGCCAATACTCCGTCATCCTTGGTGTATTCCACCCAATTTTCCAACCATACGCAGGTATGGTACCCTTTGTCAAACAGCATGAAAGAGGCGGGAGTATTCGGTGGCGGAATGACAACACCTTCTCTAGTTTTAATCGGTTTGTCTTTTTTAAAATAATTCTTTACTTCGTTTACCAGGGACAATTTTCTCTTATTTCCGTACATAATGTCGTTTTTAACACCTTTCCACTGATCATTCTCAAATCCCATATGCCGTGGATCAGGTCGAGTATGCGGTCTATATGAATGCCACATACGATTTCTGCGAGTGACTTTGTTTACAAAATCACCCCAATCCAAGTGTGTCTCTTATTTTCGTGCGACCAATGAAAAGCACAAATTTAAATATTCTCGACCAATGGGTGCGCGGCCTTTCGCGAGACAGGTTCTCACGCTTCGGCACTCACCCCTCCTTTACAATTCCAGCTCCGCTACACACCCGCTGCGTCTACCAATCCCAGCGCGGCGCAGAGTGACGTCGGAGCAGCTTCGCGACTGACTCCCTCCTTCACAAGGTAACGGAAACTTTCTTTCTTTCTAAAGTGCTAGTGCTTGGTTATTTAACAACGAATACACATTCGCCACTGTACTCAAGTGTCTAGACAGGAAAGATTTGTTTCAATGCAAGTAAACTACTTCCATTTACTTTTCACACACTACGGATAGATCTCTTCTGCCTGCCCTTCACACAAGCATTGGAGAACCTGCTACTTCCCTAGACTCATCCACCTTTCCGGGATATATCCAAGTCTAGAGTTTCACCAGCGAGCCCCTTTTGCTTTCACCCAAGCTCCGATGAACCTGCTACTTTTCCGGTGCGACCCTCACTAGGTTATGCCACAATAGGAATTTTGCCAATGAACCTCGTTGCTAACATTTATTCAAACATACATTTAGAAAACCCTAGTTAGTGCTTCCAGTTCTACCTAACCTGCACTAACCTTCCTGGAGTAAGTGACCTCAAAGCAAGTGGATTCTCTTCACCACTCGCTATTCAATTCCCCGGGGATTCCCAACAACATAGAAGACGTTTTACGAACGAATGGATAAATACATATAACAGTATAATAACAAGAATAACGATTTTAAAACATTTCATAATTTTTCAAAGCAAACATTTCAAGTGAGTGATCAAATCACCTGGACTGCCTACCCTCTTAGCAGCAACAAGGTTTGTTACTTAGCAGCATCCAACTTATCTAACTTATCTAGTTCTACCTAACTTGAACTATTCCCTAACCATCCTCTGTGCTACCAGTAAATTACTGATAGAGATCGTGGGTCACCCGACCAACAATTTCACCATATAGTTCTCGGGCCCATAAATTTCAATTCACCATATACATCAATCAGGCGACCTCACAAATCTACCATCAGCAACCCTGATTCCTTTTTATCTATTCTAGTGTACCCGACTTACCAATCCACCGTTACGGATACCTAATGACCACGATAAATCAGGGAGCTAGCTGTAAAAGAAAAGCAGGCAAAATACAAACCCAACTTCATAAACTTTGATTTTCATAAAATGACCACGGACAACTGAGAAGTTTCAAAGGTTTTATCTAGAAATCAGTATCTGCGAGTATTAGGCTTACAGTTAAAAGGCAATCAATAATCAAGATAACAAAAAGCACGTAACCATACAAGAAAAGTGTAAGGGCAATAATTTAAGTTTGTAAATAGAGAGACAGGGAACACGCTAAGTAGACTTAAACTGAAACTCAAGAATGGACATCTATAAATGAGCAAGCTTATTGCATGTACTAAAATTATGCTATTGGGAAGTACTTCATGAGAGAGGATTTAGAAACTTATACACCTATAGAAAGGGTAAAAGGTGGAAACCGCTATAATTCTAACGTTATTATAGAATTCAGGAGAAAAATATATACCACATCTAAATTCATAAACAGTATGGAGAGAATTGTGCTCTAAAAGGTAAGGTAAAATAGGAACATGCTATGAAAATTCAAATGGTCCTTCATATCGTAGATTGCGGAAAGCATGGAAATTATAACATGTGCAAAGGTATGTCTTTATTGAAGCAAAGACAGGAAAATAGAAAGGTGCAGTATAGAGTTCTCAGCCCTATCTATATATTTACCTAGAATGGTGTGAAAACCAACCCTGGCCACGGATCAGTCAAGGACAGGAAATACCCCAAGGAATAGCAGTCATCAATGGGACAGCAGGTGCAGAATGGACACCCCAGGACAGGACAGGAAACCCAGATTAGGATCAGGACAGGACCACCAAGGCACGACCAGCACCCGCAGTTCGGAAGCAACGCCTGCGCTCCACCCTCTCTGCAGCTATCAGTCAGAACCCCGATTGGGTTAGCGAACTCCCCAGCAAAGTGCTCCGCCAGCACTTAAGGTTTAGTAAAACCTTTAAAAGTCTATGGTCAATTTTCGGACAGAGTGCTCCGCAGCGCTCTGTAAATTCAGTCACCTATTGAGTGCGTTGGGTCAGTGACAGGTCAGCTATTCAGACAAGTCGGACAAATTCTATAGCTAAACCTAGGCTAGATATACTGTTTTTGGGTCAGTGTACCACCCCCCAATGTTGCAAAGTGTCAGAATCCACAATTTTGATTGGTCCCAAAGTAGGCTAGGTTAACACACCAATCAGAACAGACTACTGTAAGCCTAGATTTACATTCTTGGGTACCGCCTAGCAAGATTGGGGTTCCCATGAGAAGTCGCATTGAATACAATAGGAAGAAACACATTGTTAATAATGTAACACATTTCAGTTTCTCTGGCTGGGTGAAGGTGCATCTTCCCAGGCGCATCTTGGCAGCGACTTGCTCTTGGCGCTGTGTCAATGCCACCTCGCTACTTCTGGTCCTGCGCAGTACTGCACTCCAACATGGACTCCCAAGCACCCCATCACCCCTCCGTACCGAGGATACATGAAAAGTAAGCGAAAACGAATTAAAACACAGAAATAAATGATATAACTACATAACATGATTGTGTACTTATGAATTATCACTATAAAAATATACTATGCAATTATTTATTAGTGCAATACGTATTAACAGGAGAGCATCTGCACAAGCTTCACCACATTATTACACAAGCAGCCATCTTGTGGCTATTACGCATGCGCACCCTTTCCCTCCAGAATTGAAATTACGTCACGTCACGTGAGTGTGACTAACGCATGCGCAGACGCAATATTCTAAACGGCGGCCATTTTAAAAGACACAAATTAATCGTATTAGTAAAACACATAGGCAAGCATCACTAAGATACATGTATATAGTAAAAATAAAGGAAATTAGTAAAACGTACAATTGGATTACAGAGTTATACATGAATCGAGGTTCTTGATTTCAGCAAGTCGCGTAATGTGCGAAATCTTGCTTCATCAATCCCCTCTCTGATGATATTTACTATCATCACAAATAAAAATGGAACCAGATGCCAACTTTTTCACACTTTATGCATCTCAATCTCTTCCAACAAGCGATTCAATTTCTCTTTCACATCTTTGTCAGGGTGAGAATTTTTCACCTTTTTGTAAATCTGATTATTCATTTCTTCCAATTCAAGCTCATCCACACTCCGTTTCACACCTCTTCTATTCACAGTGTATTTCTTCGTGTGTTTGCGACATTTGCAACAGACAAATATGAGGAAAATGATGAGACCTATCACTCCAATTGGCATCAGCACCTTAAACAATAAACTTCTACCTAAATTGGCAAACCAATGACCTACATTGGAGAGACCATCTACAAGTCTCTTCCAGGCACTGTCAACCTCCAGTGGTTTGAGTTCTTTTTTCAAATTAGTAATGTTTTTCACATATTTTCTAATCTGTACACTTTTGTCCGGTATGTAAGTGCAACAATGTTGCTCCTTCAGCATCCGGCAGACTTCGCCCTCTTTTGCTAATAAGGTATCTAGCGCAAGTCTGTTCTGCAAAACCATTGATCTGATCGCAACCATTTCGGTATTGACCAGCAGGAATCCATGAGCTGTGTCAGTAGACAACACATCCACTATGGTGGATAATTTGCAAATTCGGTGTGTGTTCAGAACCACTCCCACTCCAGGTATCAGTGCACTAAAAATACTACCCATTATTTCACCTACGCTTTCTCTTCTACTACGCACTAAGTCATTAGTGTTTTCATTGCTTCCAGCAATTTCTTTCACATGGTATATTTTCGGGAAAACAATGCCAAAGTAGCAGCTTCCATACCAGTGATCCGGCAATTTGAAATAAGCCTTGTCTCCACATATATAATAAATTCCGGGAAACACAGGTTCTGACCCATTTTTGAAACCCCAACCTCCAATTACCTTGTAATTGTGTTCACATTGACTGGAACCAATGAAAATGTTATTATAATAACTAGTCTTCTCGCGATGAAGACAAAGTTTCCCTTTCCTTTCGAAATCCAGCAACAAAGCAGGACCACTCCCACCATTTGAGGTGCCTTCCATGTTTTCAGCCCATTTAGGAGTTTTCTGTCTTTTGTCATTAGCTTTTCTTTGGAAACTCTCCCTTCTTTTCTCTGCCATGTTTAAAAATATTTTTTCTTGTTCATGTAATGAACAGGTCAAGTTATCTCTGTGTGCTTCATTCAAGTCTATGGTACCTATAGTCAGAAAGTATTCTCCCATATAACGTGTAACGTCACTTTTAGTATGTACAGGATTCAAGTTTCCACGTATAGGAAGTTCAGAAAATATCACGTCTGAATTATAATAGTAATACTGTAATGGTCCTCTTTTGTAAAATAAACTAGCTAATATGCTACAGGAAATTTCGTAGGTCAAAGGTAGGTGATGATAAGTCATGCCTTCAGCTACAGAAGTAGGTAGCTTCATGCAGACATAGCAGTCTTCTATTTCCATAGTTTCTACATAGTGCACTAAAAGATTAGCGAAAACATTTAATTGTGTCTGGTTTCTAACTCCATGGTAATGTAGTCCTTCCTCATCTGATGCTTCTAAGTCTCGTTTTGATTGTCTGAGTGCTTTTTCACGTCTTTCTACACTTCGTGTTGTCAGTTCTTCAGTGTCAGTGGTCACAGTCTGAGTAGGGTCAATATTAGTATTTTTGCTTACCATAAAAGGAATGGAAACTGTTAGTCCTATCCAAATTATTATCACTATAGCTATACTACATATACATACTCTGCAGCATGTTTTGCAACAACTGCGTCTAGGCCTTCCATTCACGTTTGAATCAGACATTTTCGTTCAGAAGAAGATTTCTCAACCCCTCTCCGTAACTTTGCACAGTTAACTTACTCTGCGCAACTTCAGGTTAATTCGTCTTCCTCTTCTGTAGATTGATCAGCAATCGGTTCTCCGTCACTTTCGTCAGTTAAATCAAGATCCTCAAAATCCTCCAAAATTAAAAATGTCCATTCAGGATCTTGGTGTTTTTCGTTCAGTGTTTTTATTCGATCACTCCTTCTTTTGGAGCTTTCTCCAGCTTGTTCTGCAATTCGAGGACTTTTTCTTCTTTCTGCAAGTTTTTCTTCTACTGTTTTTATTCTCAGTCTCAGTTTCTTAATAAATCCTGGTTCAATATTTTTCTTTTTCTTGAGTCTTTTAGCTGGTGGTGTGATTTGGCTTTCTTCTAATACTCTTTTATTTTCGTTTGTTTGTGGCACTTCTGTCTCTGTCTCTTCCCTTCCTATCTGACTAATCCCAGGTCTTGTATCTATGTCTTCTGCCTGGTTACTAGGCTGGCCTGGTTCAGGTGAATTTTGATTTTGGCTTTCAAGTGTCTCTGTTTCTGTGTCCTGAACACGTTCTTCTAATTCTATCTGATCCTGTTCAAGCACTTCGATCTCTTGATTTTCTTCTGCTCGAACTTTTGTACTAGTTCTAGTCTGTCCCTTTTCAATTTCAGGAGTCAGTGGAGAAGTATCGATCACCTGTTCTGTCCCTGTCTGACCTTCCTCTTCGTCCTCAGATTTGATGTGAATCTCAATGATCTGAGGGTCTTCGCCTGTGCCTATCTCTTCCTCTCTATTCCACTCTCTATCTTCTTGGCTCCACTCTCTTGTTCTGATTGGGCCTTCAGTTAAGTCGATTATGGGTATCCAATCATCTTGGCTGGTGCTCGGTTGTTCGTCATCAGCTACTTCAGGACCGGTGTCTGCAGACCTCTCAGCTGGACAACCTTCAGCTCCAGGTTCCTTGTCTGGAACTACTTTCTGTGTATGGCTGGCATGGATCCACTTGGGAACGCATGCACACTTCACTGCTGTCGTGGTCACCAGTATTATCTGGCGCTTTTCTCCCCACCTCGGTGCAAGGCAACTTGAACGAGTATGCTTCTTGATTCTAACCCAGTCACCAGGAACCAACTTGTGAACTGGAGTTGTCGGGTTGGCGACGGCGTCTTCCCCAATCTGGCGAGAGATAGAACGCACTTGGTCACCCAGTTGCTTGCAGTATTCAAGTACCAAATCATCAGTAATGCTTAACAGTTTGTATCCTGGTACCCATGCTTGTCTCATCACTCTTCCCATTAGGATTTCATGGGGGCTCAGGCCTGTTTTCCGGTCTGGAATACTTCTGAGTCCCATCAGAATAAGAGGCAAGGCAGTAATCCAATTTATGCCAGTAGAGTCACACATTTTTGCCAACCTCGATTTTATAGTGCCATTTATTTGCTCTACTACTCCAGAAGCCTCTGGACGATGTGCACAGTGCAGCTTTTGTGTAATTCCAAATGCTCTACAGAGCTGAGCGATTATCTCATTCTGAAAATGTCCGCCTCTATCTGATTCAATAATGACTGGAACCCCGAACCTAGGTATCAATTCTTTCAGTAACAGTTTGGCTACGGTTATGGCATCATTCTGTGTGGCAGGGTAAGCTTCCACCCATTTTGAAAACAGGCAGACAATGACAAGGACATACCTTTTTCCCTCACAACGAGGCATGGTGATGAAGTCAATCTGAATTCTTACAAAGGGACCCCCTGATTTTCCAATTTTTCCCAGTTCAACTACTGTTCTTTTACCAGCGTTGAACTGTTGACATGTTAAGCACCTCTGGCAGAGTGATTCTGCTACCTTCCTGAACTTCGGGTTAAACCAGGTCTGCTGAAACACCAGAACCATGGCATCCCTACCAGTGTGTGAATTTCCATGTATTAGTCTGGCCATAGAGGCAAGCAGGTGCCTAGGTAACACAGGCATACCATTTGGGCCCACAATGACACCATCCTCACGTCTTGGTCGACAACCAAGTTTCCTCCACTTCTCTTTCTCTCCCGATGGCACAGCATGCTGCCACTCTCTCACCTCATCCCAGGTAGGCACTTCTTCAAACACCATAAGTTGGCAGCTGTTTCCAGTCCCTCCCAGTTTTATGTTTATTGACATGCGATCTTTAGCACACTGTTTTGCCACTTGATCAGCAAAATCATTTCCCATAGATACAGCGTCAAGGCCTCTCTTATGGGCAACACATTTGACTACTGCCAATTCTTTTGGTAATTGGATTGCTTCCAGTAAATTTTGTACAACCCTTCCATTCCGAATGGGGGTACCTGATGAAGTCAGGAATTCTCTTTGTAGCCATAATTGGCCAAAGTCATGCACAACCCCATAACAGTACTGACTGTCAGTATACACTGTTAATTTTTTGTCTTTTCCCAATTTGCAAGCTCTTATCAATGCTATCAATTCGGCTACTTGTGCAGACTTTACTCCAAATAAACATGATGTTTCTTTAATGCTGTCCAAAGAGACTACAGCATAAGCAGCACTTAGGCCCACCAGTTCGTGTCTCATACATGAGCCATCCACAAAGAACTCCTCATCATGTACAGGCAAAGGGGTTTCTTTAATGTCTGGACGGGGTTTAGTACTGAATTCTGTCAGGTCAATGCAGTCATGCTCGTTCTCTCCCTGGTCTTCTACAACCATTGAGTCAGGGAGTAAGGTGGCTGGGTTCAGTATATTACACCTAGTAATAACTACATTCGCAGCACCCACGAGAATCCTCTTGTATTTAGTCAGCCGACTAGGGGTGAGATACTTGGTCTTTGTTCGGGTCAATAAAATTACAACTGCATGTGGAACATACACAGTTACAGGATGTCCCATTACAATGGATTCACTCTGCTCTAAGCTCGTGCAAGTGGCAGCTACCACTTTCAGACATCCGGGTAATCCAGCAGCCACTGGATCCAAAGTGGCAGAAAAATATGCCACTGGGCGTCCAATCAACCCATGCTCCTGGGTTAAGACTGATAATGCACAATTGTCTCGTGTGTCACAGAACAGGGCAAACTCTTTAGAATAGTCAGGCATTCCTAAAGCAGGGGCTGTACACAGGCAGTCTCGTAATTTAGTGAATGCTGTTAAGCTTTCATCATCCCATTCAACTGGGTCCTTCGCTCCTTTCTTGGTCATATTTATCAAAGGCTTTGCTAGGACTGCGAATCCCACAATCCATTGCCTGCAGTAACCTACAACCCCAAGGAACATTCTGATCTCTTTCTGAGTACGGGGTAACTGCATTTTTTGAATTATTCTGACTCTCTCTGAAGTGACTTTTCTGATGCCTTTTTCTATCTGGTGCCCCAGATATTTCACTGATTTTGAACAGAACTGCAATTTTTCAGGGGCCACTTTATGTCCCTTTTCTCCTAGGTGATTCAGCAAGGCAATGGTGTCAATCACACAATCCCTATGACTTTTAGACGCCACCAAAAGGTAATCTATATATTGTACCAAAACAGACTTCCCAGGTAAGACTAAGGATTCAAGACACTTTTTCAGGATCTGATTAAAGATAGAGGGGCTTTCTGTGTGCCCTTGGGGGACACGATTCCAAACATACACGTGACTATTGAAAGCAAATGAGAAAAGAAATTTGCTGTCTGGATGCAATGGGATCGAAAAGAATGCATGACATAGGTCAATCACGGTGAACCACTCAGCATCCCAAGGAATTTGATACAGGATTACTGCGGGGTTCGGGACAATAGGACAGCAAGGAACAACGATCTTGTTTACCTTTCTCAGGTCCTGTACTACTCTGTACTTGCCACTAGGTTTCTTGATTCCAATTATTGGAGAATTACAAGGGCTGCTCATCACTTCTTGTATGATGTTTGCTTCTAGCAATTTCTGTATTTCAATGGTGACTCCTGCTCTCACTTCGGCACTAATTCTGTAAGGCTTGGTATTGGGGTAAACTGCATTTTCTTTCATGGCTATTTGTATAGGATCTACATTTGCCATTAATCCTACATCCTTTCCAGTAAAGTCCCATACTTCTGATTTCACTGTCTTTTGAAGTTCTTCGGGTAAGTCTTGTACAGTCATTCATTTAATCTCTGAGTCAGGTCTGATTAACATTAACTTATAGATGCCATCTTCGACTGGGGTCTGAATTTCAACGCCCTTTGGTGTGCAAAAGATAGTACAGTTCATTTTGCACAACAAATCACGTCCCAGTAAGTTTACCAGACTGGTTTCACAAACGACAAATCTATGCATTTCTTTAAAGTTCCCTATTGTAATCTCCATGGGCTCAGTAACTGGGGTACTAATCAATTGATTAGATACACCTACTACCTGGATTGCTTCTCCCGAGAGGGGTAGGTTTGGAACGTCCGCTGTTCTCACAGTAGAACAGGTAGCACCAGTGTCCAACAGAAAGGTGACATCATTTCCATCAACCTTTCCTTCAATGTATGGCCCTGACTGGTCTACCGGCAAGGAGGCGCCAAGTACACACTCCTTGTCCTCCCCTCTCAGGCCCCGTCAGTACTCGTCGTCACAGAGAAAAGTGTCATTTAACAAATACTGCGAAGTTGCTGCATTTCTGTTCTCATTACCTCCCCAGATTTCTATGTCGTCACCCTGCGGTGATTTTCCCTTAAAATTAGGTTTTGGCGCTCAGGGCACTTGGATTGTTTTTACCTGCTGCTGGGTCTTTATTGGTCTTTCATTCTGCGTCTGTGGAATTAAATCAGGGGTTTGGGTATTATCATGATGTAAATACGGACACTCGTCTCGCCAATGTCCAATTTCCCCGCACTGGTGGCAGGGGAATTTCTTTTTAGCTTCTTCTCTGCTCATTTTTACTTTGGGCTTTCCCCCACCCCCAGGGTCTTGATTTTGGGTACTCTTACTCAATTTACTTAATTGCTTTTCCTTCTGTTCTGCGAGCTTTACTTGTGCCCACATCACCTTTTCCTTGAGGGCCTTTTTCTTATCTGCCATCTCGTCCTCACAGTATTTTGCATACCGTAGGACCTCGTCTATTTTCTTGGACTGCCAACAGATTTTGTTATCTTTGATCCACTGACAAATTTCGGGTCTTAGACCGTTTACAAACCTGTAAATGAAGTGGGTCATATCCTTCATCTCGATGTTATCTATACCACTGTATGTTTTAAACACCTGTAACAGTCTTTCATAAAAGGAGTGCACAGTCTCGTCCCTTTCCTGCGTGGTTCTATCTATTTTTGTCCAATCAGTTTCCTTTGCGGCACTTTTAGCTTTAAATGTTGAATTACTTGATCATATTTTCTCATCACTTCTTTAGAGGGTTCCCCTGTTCTAGAGTCCCTCGGGTACTCCTCACTAGGCCAAGCTATGGCTATTTTACACTCGGTCCATAAGTCTACCGGAACTACGATATCAAAGAACCCATCCAAATCTTTCCACAGGCATTTTTGAACCTTTACAAACCTTTCCACCTGCCTGTACCAGTCCACAGGCTTCTCTCGCAATTTTGGGAAATCATTTGTAAAGGACACAATATCCTGTCTGGCCCATGGAACATGTATGTATTTTCCACCTGGCACTTCACGCATAGGACATAACTGTTCGGGTTTATCAGCTTCCTTTAGAACGAATTGAGGAGTCACTGGTTTAGATCTAGCCTCCTCTTTCTTCTTGGCCCACATGGCTTTCCACCTGTCCACATCTCCCCATTTCTGTAATACTGTCAATAACTCTTTGACCTGTGCCTTCTTCCCTGACATGTTCAGGTTTTCCAGATCTTTGTCTGAGAAATCTGCTCTGTACGGCTTTTGCAAAGGCTTTGATTTCGAGATATCTATTCCCATACTAGCTGCAGTGTCAGTTAGTTTTTCATGGAGTACCCTGGCATTTCGAGTAAGGCTCTTGCAGATAAACAACAGCTCTTCTTCTGTGTAGGTATTTAATCGATCTAATCCTACATTTCCTGCCATAAGTTCTTCTATTTCTACTCTCAGTTTGTAGAGATCTAGAGGTTTCGACTGAAGAGTTTGTTTTTCTAATTCTCGACTCCATCTCTCAATTTCTTCAGGGGTTACTACCGTGACACTCTTAGTACCCGAAGTTGATTCCATTTGAATCTCCCTCACATTGAAAGGATTATGTCTTTTCTGCATCCTTTTTCCTGGTTCCCTAATGGGCAGATCCATTAGTGACACTTCAGACTCACATTCACTTGTTAAGTCGTCTACAATTAAGGGCTCTGATCTCGGTTGGGCTACAACTGGGGTAATAACTGGAGTTCTTGGACTTCCTTGTCGGTCCCCATACAATGAAACCACTGGTCCAATAGTAACCGGGATTGTTAAAGACTCAGGACTTGCATTTAACTGAGAAATCCTCTGAATTATTTCAGCTCTCTGCTTAGCTAGTGCTTCTCTTTCTTTGCCCTCCAATATCCTTTCGACTGCATTGTCATGTAATACTTGTGGGGTTAAAGTTGGAGCATAACTCGGGGCAGTGGGAGGTGTCTCTCTGGGTCTTTCACCATAACTAGGTCTAGGGGGCAAAGTACCTGTGCCTAGGGATCTTGGTTCTTCCTCATATGGAGGGTTTAGGAACGGCATTCCTGAACCGGATGGTCTTGCCTCACCTTCAGGAGTATCTTGCGTCCCCACTAGCTGACATTCTTGGATAAATATCCCTTGCATCCACGGGACCTAAACTCTCGGTATAGGGAGGCATGAAGCAACCCCCTCCCACACTGGCAGATCTGGCCTCTTCCTGGGGTGGAGGTCTTCGAGAATTATCCCCCTCACTAGAAGGTCGGTGTCCTTCATTATAAGGAGGTGGACTTCTTAAAAACAGGTCATCTAACAATTCATCATCCGACTCTCCAATAGGCACCCAATGTTTACACTTTTCTGTCTTCTTTTCCCCTGCAGGAGGACCACCCACTGGCATCATTGGAAACAGTCCTTCCACAATCATATTCTGTCTCCACTGTTTCATCTTTTTGTCACGGGTCTCTTGTTTTAGTTTCGGATAAAATTTAGTCAACCCTTTATCCATCCGGGGCTTATCCCTTTCAAAAGCCTCAATCTCCCACAATTCTAATGCTTCATACTGCGTTAATCTAGGTCTGGGATGTAAGTCATTCATTCGGGTTCTCAAATTAAATAAAATTCTGCCATTAAATGTACCTTCTAATGGAAAAGCCAATACTCCGTCATCCTTGGTGTATTCCACCCAATTTTCCAACCATACGCAGGTATGGTACCCTTTGTCAAACAGCATGAAAGAGGCGGGAGTATTCGGTGGCGGAATGACAACACCTTCTCTAGTTTTAATCGGTTTGTCTTTTTTAAAATAATTCTTTACTTCGTTTACCAGGGACAATTTTCTCTTATTTCCGTACATAATGTCGTTTTTAACACCTTTCCACTGATCATTCTCAAATCCCATATGCCGTGGATCAGGTCGAGTATGCGGTCTATATGAATGCCACATACGATTTCTGCGAGTGACTTTGTTTACAAAATCACCCCAATCCAAGTGTGTCTCTTATTTTCGTGCGACCAATGAAAAGCACAAATTTAAATATTCTCGACCAATGGGTGCGCGGCCTTTCGCGAGACAGGTTCTCACGCTTCGGCACTCACCCCTCCTTTACAATTCCAGCTCCGCTACACACCCGCTGCGTCTACCAATCCCAGCGCGGCGCAGAGTGACGTCAGAGCAGCTTCGCGACTGACTCCCTCCTTCACAAGGTAACGGAAACTTTCTTTCTTTCTAAAGTGCTAGTGCTTGGTTATTTAACAACGAATACACATTCGCCACTGTACTCAAGTGTCTAGACAGGAAAGATTTGTTTCACTGCAAGTAAACTACTTCCATTTACTTTTCACACACTACGGATAGATCTCTTCTGCCTGCCCTTCACACAAGCATTGGAGAACCTGCTACTTCCCTAGACTCATCCACCTTTCCGGGATATATCCAAGTCTAGAGTTTCACCAGCGAGCCCCTTTTGCTTTCACCCAAGCTCCGATGAACCTGCTACTTTTCCGGTGCGACCCTCACTAGGTTATGCCACAATAGGAATTTTGCCAATGAACCTCGTTGCTAACATTTATTCAAACATACATTTAGAAAACCCTAGTTAGTGCTTCCAGTTCTACCTAACCTGCACTAACCTTCCTGGAGTAAGTGACCTCAAAGCAAGTGGATTCTCTTCACCACTCGCTATTCAATTCCCCGGGGATTCCCAACAACATAGAAGACGTTTTACGAACGAATGGATAAATACATATAACAGTATAATAACAAGAATAACGATTTTAAAACATTTCATAATTTTTCAAAGCAAACATTTCAAGTGAGTGATCAAATCACCTGGACTGCCTACCCTCTTAGCAGCAACAAGGTTTGTTACTTAGCAGCATCCAACTTATCTAACTTATCTAGTTCTACCTAACTTTAACTATTCCCTAACCATCCTCTGTGCTACCAGTAAATTACTGATAGAGATCGTGGGTCACCCGACCAACAATTTCACCATATAGTTCTCGGGCCCATAAATTTCAATTCACCATATACATCAATCAGGCGACCTCACAAATCTACCATCGGCAACCCTGATTCCTTTTTATCTATTCTAGTGTACCCGACTTACCAATCCACCGTTACGGATACCTAATGACCACGATAAATCAGGGAGCTAGCTGTAAAAGAAAAGCAGGCAAAATACAAACCCAACTTCATAAACTTTGATTTTCATAAAATGACCACAGACAACTGAGAAGTTTCAAAGGTTTTATCTAGAAATCAGTATCTGCGAGTATTAGGCTTACAGTTAAAAGGCAATCAATAATCAAGATAACAAAAAGCACGTAACCATACAAGAAAAGTGTAAGGGCAATAATTTAAGTTTGTAAATAGAGAGACAGGGAACACGCTAAGTAGACTTAAACTGAAACTCAAGAATGGACATCTATAAATGAGCAAGCCTATTGCATGTACTAAAATTATGCTATTGGGAAGTACTTCATGAGAGAGGATTTAGAAACTTACTCACCTATAGAAAGGGTAAAAGATGGAAACCGCTATAATTCTAACGTTATTATAGAATTCAGGAGAAAAATATATACCACATCTAAATTCATAAACAGTATGGAGAGAATTGTGCTCTAAAAGGTAAGGTAAAATAGGAACATGCTATGAAAATTCAAATGGTCCTTCATATCGTAGATTGCGGAAAGCATGGAAATTATAACATGTGCAAAGGTATGTCTTTATTGAAGCAAAGACAGGAAAATAGAAAGGTGCAGTATAGAGTTCTCAGCCCTATCTATATATTTACCTAGAATGGTGTGAAAACCAACCCTGGCCACGGATCAGTCAAGGACAGGAAATACCCCAAGGAATAGCAGTCATCAATGGGACAGCAGGTGCAGAATGGACACCCCAGGACAGGACAGGAAACCCAGATTAGGATCAGGACAGGACCACCAAGGCACGACCAGCACCCGCAGTTCGGAAGCAACGCCTGCGCTCCACCCTCTCTGCAGCTATCAGTCAGAACCCCGATTGGGTTAGCGAACTCCCCAGCAAAGTGCTCCGCCAGCACTTAAGGTTTAGTAAAACCTTTAAAAGTCTATGGTCAATTTTCGGACAGAGTGCTCCGCAGCGCTCTGTAAATTCAGTCACCTATTGAGTGCGTTGGGTCAGTGACAGGTCAGCTATTCAGACAAGTCGGACAAATTCTATAGCTAAACCTAGGCTAGATATACTGTTTTTGGGTCAGTGTACCACCCCCCAATGTTGCAAAGTGTCAGAATCCACAATTTCGATTGGTCCCAAAGTAGGCTAGGTTAACACACCAATCAGAACAGACTACTGTAAGCCTAGATTTACATTCTTGGGTACCGCCTAGCAAGATTGGGGTTCCCATGAGAAGTCGCATTGAATACAATAGGAAGAAACACATTGTTAATAATGTAACACATTTCAGTTTCTCTGGCTGGGTGAAGGTGCATCTTCCCAGGCGCATCTTGGCAGCGACTTGCTGTTGGCGCTGTATCAATGCCACCTCGCTACTTCTGGTCCTGCGCAGTACTGCACTCCAACATGGACTCCCAAGCACCCCATCACCCCTCCGTACCGAGGATACATGAAAAGTAAGCGAAAACGAATTAAAACATAGAAATAAATGATATAACTACATAATATGATTTTGTACTTATGAATTATCACTATAAAAATATACTATGCAATTATTTATTAGTGCAATACATATTAACACGAGAGCATCTGCACAAGCTTCACCACATTATTACACAAGCAGCCATCTTGTGGCTATTACGCATGCGCACCCTTTCCCTCCAGAATTGAAATTACGTCACGTCACGTGAGTGTGACTAACGCATGCGCAGACGCAATATTCTAAACGGCGGCCATTTTAAAAGACACAAATTAATCGTATTAGTAAAACACATAGGCAAGCATCACTAAGATACATGTATATAGTAAAAATAAAGGAAGTTAGTAAAACGTACAATTGGATTACAGAGTTATACATGAATCGAGGTTCTTGATTTCAGCAAGTCGCGTAATGTGCGAAATCTTGCTTCATGAGTACCACCCATAGGAGGCTCTACGAGGATAAATGTTTTCATTTCTCCTCTTTTTTTCACTTTTTCTATGTGTGGAGCAGTCTGCAGCAAATACCCTGGATTGATAGGTTTTGTGTAGGTGGGTGTCCCTTCCTGAACAACATCAATCAACATCAATCAACTCCGCAACACAGTTACCCTTACACAAGGGTGCCTGCGTTGGCACATAGTAGAAATTGTTTGTCAACGTAGGGGAAAAATACAGGGGGGCTTATTCATGAGCCCCTTTGTACAGTTTAATGCTGCGGGTGCGTAATTGTTTCGGACATACTTAGAGCATGAATTTTACACCACATTGTGCCTTATTTACAAAGTGATGCACATATGCATGACCTGGTAAAACCCTGTGCCACATTATACATGCGTCAGGTATGATGTATGCAGGGTGGGCGTTACCATGCAACAAAGCCTCACACAGTGAAATCTATCAAATTTTACTGCTGCAATTCTAGGACGCCACTGTGTGAAAACCTTACGCCTGCCTCATAGCAGGCGTAAGGGTGACGCAGTGCCATAGGGTTAGGCTGGCCCCCTTCATTTCCGGAGTTGCTTCATGCTTGCGACATTAACATTGACAGATTCGTCAGGATTACCAGATGTATCTGTCATTGATTGCGACATGGAACCCCGTACAGTAAGTATGGCGCAGCCATGGTGTCGCAAGGAGGGCGCAGTGAAAAAGTTCCAATTGCTGTTTTATCACATGGATGCAACACTTTTCATGATTGAGGCCCAGGAATGGGTCCTATCTTATAGATAGGGTGCATTCCTGACCTTTTGTTTTGGCTCAGGGCAGCATAGCAATATTCCTGTAGCGCTGTCCAGCACCCAAACATCTTAAATGTGGGCTCAAGTGTCCACCAATTTTACTACCAGCTATTTTCTGGTCTTAATGAAATGCCTCTAATTTGGGTTTGGGTTAGTTTTGGGGGGTTATCGACGTATTGGAATTTTCTTGTATATGTCGCAAAGTGTGTCGCAAAGTGTGTTTAGCACTTTGCAACATGCAAAGGCCTACCCTGCATCTCATTTTCGTTATGTCACGCTAACAGAAGTGGCGTTCTTGAAAATTCATATTTATGCTGGAAAAGTGCCCCTAATCGCAGTTAGCGGCAATTTGTAAATAAGGAAATTTAAAAAAGCCACTGTAATGTCCAAAAAATGACACTACGCCGGCGTGAAGTTCTTGTAAATATGACCCTTGGCTCGGCTCTCCACCACACTGTGATTGCCCTCCCCACCCCCATTAATTTAGTGTCTCCTACTCCCATTTGCTAGGGAAAGTTATTTGTGTCAAAAATTGGCTGTTCCTATGGAAACAACTAAACTGTAGAGCACTGTTATTTTGTCATTAGTGGCGTATAAATGGGACCAAATGTCTTTATACCGGTCACACATGGAAGCCAGAGGAGTGATGTAGTGTTCCATACATCACTGCTTCGAGGCAGAGCAGTGACACGTAAAATTTTCCAATGCCTGAGAGCAGTGAATCATATTAAGATATAAACCAAACTATCAGACTTTACTTTGAAATGTAGCCTTTATTGGACTGCTGACTCATAGGCGCTGAAAGCAGGAGTGTGGGGCTGTTGCAGCTCCTCCAAAATAACATTTTGGAGTTCAGAAGGTGAATGAGCAATAAAGATGCCTTTAAATGAGTGTTTATCCTGCCACATTTATAGTGCGCTCAGAGGCAGAATTCAAATGTCAGGCTATGTCTTCAGACAAAATACTGCTTACACTTTTAGCATGGAGATTGGTGTTTACTTTTCTTTCTCTGAGTGCAAATAGAGAGGATTCAGTAAAGAGGGGTACAGGGAGTGTGAAAGGAAAGTCAATAGGATGTCTTTTTATTTTTACATGAAACGAAATGGGAATACATGTAAATGAACTGTGCAAATATTTCAAAATACATCAGCAGTTAGGTAAGCACATTCTGAATTGTGATAAGAACAAAGATTTTAACAGGAACAAAACAAATCAAGATACTTTACTTGATGATGCACAAATGATAAATATTCGCTGTGACCCGATTTCTATAAACATTATTGTTTCTGCTCTGTATAGTTTTATTTAAAAAAGTGCATGTCTGTGCAAATTTAGTAGTAATTTTGAAGTAAAACATGCTATCTATAAATGACAATCCGCTACCATACCATGCTTTTGTATTATATTTGCAACCACGCCCTTACCACTCTTTTTCTAAGTGGGTGTGGCATGTTTTTTACATTTGTTCTTTGTCTGACAGTTGGATTTTTCACAATCCCCATGAGTTTAGTGATTTTACATTGAAGGCTGCCCCCAACACATTGAAAATTGATCCAGAACCACTGCAGATACCTTTCCCTATGTTTAATGTAGGAGCCCAAAATAAACAACTAACTACATTTCACAAACTAAAGAAAACAAACACACCAGGAAAAATCATAAAAACCAAACAAGCATGCAGGATGTTCAACCACTGTGTATCCCACTGCAGACAGCAAAGCTCTCCTTGCTGTGGCTACAGGCCAAGTTAAGTGTTTCATTTTACCTTCCCCTTATCTTTGGGTTTCATTTGAGTGAACATCATGTATTAGTTTCTCTTATAGGTTTTCTGGTGAACATCCTATTTTTCTTACTTGTTTTTCTTTTTCAAGTTATACCGGTGGTTGAGAGTTGTTTTCCCCCAGGTACCTTTGTCCAATTTTCTGAGCTCTGCACACCGACAACGAATGTAGGACCATTGATTTATATTTGCAACAAACACAAGCGCAGTGTCGGTCCTTACTTTCACAGACAAAAATACCATCATGAATTCTGAATCAGATACATCTGGTGAAATAAGATTTCCATCATTACCACTCAACCATCTATAATCATCATGTGGAGTACGATCTTCAATCAAACTTACACTACACTTTCCTGTTAAAGCAAGGAGACACGTGTGCCAAACTTCCCTATTATCCCATACCACAAGGTTGTTTTTGACTTGGACAATTCTTCTAGGTTCCCTGAACCTACTCTCCCCCTTAGGAAGTTTTTAAACACTCTTCATACGTACCCACTGACCAACTTGTAGATTTACCTGTTTATCATAGTGATGCCTATTTTTCATTTGAGATTTTTCAATGTTGCTTTTTAGAACTTCCAAATCATACTGTTCTTTTTTTTCTTTTTTCATCCATCCAGGATTCACCTTGGAAAAAGGAATTCTACCTCTCATTATAGAACAAGGACTGCACTCGACCGATGCATGACATGTTACTCTATTAGCCCAAATCATTTTCTTTATTTCATTTTCCCAAGAAATATTTGCCTTATTAGCTAGTTGAAGAATGCCTTTGATAGTTCTATTAACTCTTTCCACAACATCATTCCCACTTGGGTGATATAGTGCAGTAAATGTTTGTTTAATTCCTGATGCTTTAAGATACGGAATCCTTTCATTGGATTTAAATGGTACTCCATTGTCAGTGAGAATGAATGCAGAAATGCAACCCCTTAAAACACTCCATCTAAGAACTCAATAACCATTTTGGCGTTGACCTTCTCTTCAATACTTAATTCAAACGACCAAGAAAACATACCAGAAAGTACAATAATGTACTTGATGGAACCATCTTGCCCATTAATAAGCCCCATAAAGTCCAATTCTACATCCTCCGATGGTATACTAGGGCAACACAAAGCATCTAAAGGGGGGTTAAGAGTTTTTGGGAACTTATCCGCAACTTTCCAATTGACACACCTTCTTACAAACTTTTCCACATTAATGTCTACTCCTGGCCACCAGTATAATGCTTAAAGCCTTTGTTTAGTGCGAGTGATACCTGAGAGTCCTTCATGACAAAGACCTTTAATCCTCTTCCTTAATGCTATGGGAGGAATACATTTCTTAACTCTCATAAAAAATTGATCATTCCATCGAAATGTGTGACGATGTTTGTACTATATGTTCAGCATGCATATTGTACGAGGAGAATGGTTAATAAAAAAAAAGAGGTAAAAAAAAGCATTTGATCATTCACACATAATTTATCCCTGACTTCCCAAAATCCTCCCAACTCGTCAGTCAAATGTTTTTTCTACACCACCCCAACCATTAATTACTTTGGATTTCACATTCAATAGAACAAAATCCTTCTGGTCATTTACCCATTCCTCCTGCTAAATACTTCCTTGCAATACACCAATATGTGAAACATGGGCAACAGAATACTCATTCCATGAATTATTATCAATTTCTGTTAATGGCAAAACCATTCTACCGAAAAAAATCTGTTATTATGTTTTTTACACAAGGAACGTACTGAACAGTGTACCTGAAATCCTGAAACCTCATAGAAAATCTGGCAATCCTAGCAGTAGTTCTGGATAATCCTTCATAGTTTAGTAATTTAGTAACAGGTTTATGATCACACCTTAAAATGAATTGTCTACCCCACAGACATTTCCAAAAGAGCTCCAACACCCAAACGCAAGCCAACGTCTCTCTTTCGATTACACAGTACTTCTCTTCTGTAGGAGATAATGGTTTAGAAGTGAAAGCGATGACAACTTCTTTCTTGTTCTCGAGTGGGGTTAAAACACCACCCAAACCTTTACTGCTTGCATCTGTGGTTACGAAAGTACTAGCAAAAGGGTCAAAACCTTGAAGATTAGGAGCTTTGCTGATAGCCTCCTTAATAGTTTGAAAAGCTTGTTGACACTCCACGGACCATACAAAACTCACTCTTTAGGCAAAGCTCACATAGCATAAGTGTTGTCAGAAAATATTTCAACACAATTTTTCTTTAGGTTTTATTCCTATGTTGCAAATGTGTCCATTCAGCAAACTTGCATTTAGAAACTTCAGCAGTTAAGCCTTTTTGACACAAAATTTCGAATACCTTTCTTAATCTCTCATCATGTTTGTCACAACCCATTATGAGAATATCGTCTTGGAAAAACACAATCCCCGGCATTTCACCAAAACGTTGCAACATTAATCTTTGGAATACAGCAACTGCAGATGCCAACCCAAACGGCATTCTGCGGAATTGGTAACATCCAAAAGGGGTACAAAAAGAGGTTACACTTCTACAAGAAGGATGTAAAACTATTTGGTGATACACTGAAAAAAAAGTTGATGGTCGAAAACCATTTTGCCCCTCTGGTTAGTGAAAGCATATCAATTCTTGGCAATGGAAACTGATCCACTACTATATTGTCATTTTAACTTCTCAGATCTACACAAAGACAAATCTTTCCATTGGAGCATCTAGCTATAACCAATGGAGAAATCCACTCAGGCGCTTAAGTTCCAGTTTGACTTTGTCTCTAACAATAATAGGAATATTACTCACTTTGTGTATTTTAGTAATAGCAGAAGGTTTAACTTTGATGTGGTGAGTGAACCACTTGAGTTTACCAACTTCGCCACTGGATACATCTTAAATTCTTTTAAAACCCATTTTTTGAGTGTTTTGACTCTTGCATGCAACTAAGACTTGCTCAGGATGGTTGGGGTCAAATATAACATACAGAGCTCTCTGATCTTTCTAATCTAGCACTGAAGGACCATCCGATGTGACATATAACTTGCACAATGCTTTTCTACCATTCAATTCAAAATTGAGCAAGCAATACCCAACATGTCTATTTTTTCACCAGTAAAACCTTCTGGATTCACATCCATAGGCTCTAGGTGTGGAACCAATGCATTTACAAAACATGTTCTCCCAAATCGAGTGATCTATAATGGCAAACGGAGATCCAGAGTCTGTAGCAACCTGCAAAGAAATACCTCCGCAGTTGATAATGCACAAAGGTTTACCTTTATCATGACTATTAATATTGAGAATTACATTTTTCTTTTTATTTCCTTTGTCAGACAGTAACTCATCAGAGTCTCCAGATTCATTACCGAAGGAATATGAATCAATTTCTGGAAGACACGCTATCTTGCTGTTTTTTTCTGTTTGCCTACAAACCCTAGCAAATGTCCTGCAATACCCCACTCTAAGCATTTTACTAAACTAGCAGGACACTTATCAGATCTAGCATTATGTGGATTTTCATTGATTGTTTGTGATGTCTTTACTGGAAAATTGCATTACTGAGATTGCAGCTGTCAGAACTCTTTGTGTGACTGCTTTTTCCTTATTTACCTGCAGAAATTTCATTAACTGAAGGAATTTCATTTTTGGAAGAAATTGCTTTAGCGCTTCTTTCTGATAATTCAGCCTTCTTGACCAAAGCAATAATATCTTTCAAACTTGAGTCACCCTCTATCCATAGTCTGTCTTGAATGCCTTTATTCTTGGTACAGATCACCATTTGATTCCTTAACATCTTATCACGCAAAACACCAAACTTGCATGTAGAAGCAAGATTTTTCAAAAAAGCAACATACTCCTCGATAGACTTATTTTGCAGTGGACTACTTTTTCAAAAAGTATGTCTTATAATTGTGATGCAAGCCATAGAAGAAAATGACTATCCAAATCCAAAATTGAGCATTTAAAAACATCAACATCTCCAGATCTTTCTGCCTTTTGCATCTGATTATAAACTTTGAGACCCAAGACAATATATTAAAATGATGTTCTTTCTATCAGGAGAAAGAATGCTGCCATTATCCTTCAGTGTAGCTATGCATTTAAAGAAATATTCCTTCCATTCTGTCCATTTGACAACTGGCTCACCTGGATTTGTAAGAAAATCTTTGGGGGTATTCAAGTTTATTCCCACAATTGTACTATTTGTATTGCTGACTGTTGAAGAGCTTCTCTCAATTTTTTATATTGAAGAAAATAAAAACTCAAAAGTACTAGTAAACTCCTTGGAAATTTGCTATAGGAAGTTAACAAGAATTAAATGAAACACGTATTCAAATAGGCACTGTAGAACTTACAATGGATTTTGTTTTCCTTGTGAAGTGTCCCGAACAGATGAAGTCCATAGAAAATCTTTTCCAATACTAAAAAACAAACTGGAGGGACGTAAAGATCACACAACGCGATAGACGTTTCAAATCACCCCAGAATGCAATGCTTTGGATCGCCCTATGATGCAAAGTGGCAGAACACGTGGAAACACCAGAACGTCACCACAGCAAGAACTTTCTCCAGTGAGTGTGATCTGTAAAGGAGCGTGCGGAGAGTGAAACACTGTAATTTCAAACATAAACCATGAGCAAAAGATTCAACTTCTGCATGCGTACAACACTTAAACTGCAAACAAGCACAAGGAAAGAAACTAACTGGCAATACCCAACCGCATACCAGCAGGGATCCAAAAGATAGTTTCTTGATCACTTGAAACAATCTCCACGCTGCTTTTAGATTTGAAAGATGCACAATGGCACAGAACTCTTCCCAGAACTGAAGTCCAGAAATAGCGATACATGAAATATACCAAACTCAAAAAGAAACAAAAATCTGCCAAAACTTCGTGGGTCCAGGGTTGATGAGTAAATATTGTAGATCATCGCCAAATTACTGTAGCATCAGTCTCGAATAATCCACACGAGAGAATACTTTCAAAAGTGTCTTCTTTACTATCAACCCCTTGGCAGGCAACATGCAACTCCAAGGACATGAACAGCAAACAATGAATGTCACATTCTATGACATAGTATTTATAAATAGAACTTAAAATGCATGCAATGGTTCACACATCCTACAAACACAGGTTCTACAAGTTAACATACCTTCTATCAATACTACACAACACAAGTGCAGTGTACTGTGTCAGTCAGTGATGGGAGTCACCATTTTATGTCCTCATGCCTTTTTTTCAAAGAGTACCTAGCCTCCATTTTCATTTTTTTATCTTTTGCTTGTTTCCCTCCTCTTCCTTCCCTCATATTTTGATATTCTTTCTTCCGCTATGAAGGCTTCAGGCCCTCCCCCCATAATGTGGTGTAGCAGTGCTATGGTGAAATTCTCACATCCCGTGTGGTGTACGGGTCTCCAGAGCTGCCAGGTCCCAAACTCAATTCAAAAGAATTCAATTCAATTTTATTTCAGCTTGAAAAGCCTTATAATACAACCCATAACATTTTAAAATACAGATAAAAGTACAATCCTCAGACAATTTATGCAAGGGAGCAGCAATACAACATATAAATTACAATTAGCGCCTTATATTAGATTTATGTGCAGATAAAGTGTGATTGGCGCCTGTATCAGAGCGCGTGCCCACATTGGTCACAGCTTGACACTATCGTCACCTTCCAAGCTGCACATGTATATGAGGCAACCGCCAGAAAACTATCTTTTGAGTCTTTTCTGTAGCAGAACCACAACGCCTCCCTACAGTGTCTTATGTTGTGTTTTATAAACAAGGTTCATAGATGGTAGCTCCAAACATGCAGTGACTTTCCACATAGTGTATAGTGTGTGATTGTTTCAACTCCTCTCAAGGAGCTTTGGAATGGATCTGATTTGTAATCAATCTTGTTCCAGGCCTTCGTGTAAGAGAGAACATGTAGAGTTCCTGTTCTGAAGTTTAAGTAAAGTGCTCCTTTCTCTTCTGGGAAGACTAAACCCAAATAGGGCTCAAAAATTGAACCAGATTTCAGTTGTTAAAAATTTGACAAGTGGATACTTTTTTTGGTATGGTCCCTCCAAGGAAAGGCCAATAATTGAATCTTGATTAACTGGATGTTTGCTTTAGTCATGAGCTCTGGGTCTGACCAAAGATTCTGGCAATGAATTTCTGTAAAGGTCCTGGCAACGTGCCAGGACAAAGGTAGAAATGTATAGTAGTAGCCCAAACAAGGGATGAGAAATCAGTGCAAATCTGCAAGCCTTGTTTACTACCAGTATCACCACTTCAGTTTGAGAGGTTGTTTCAAACGCCATGCTCTGTGTCGATAACATAGATTAGTCTGTGGCACAGATGTTGACATCTTCTGCCCAGACCCTTCCTGCACTGGTGTAGAACCATTAGCCTTAAGTATTCTGATGGTGGTCATAATGCAGGTGATATTATGTTACGCCTCCATCTCCGGTCCATGTGGCAGGTTGAATCTAAGATGTCCAATTACATCGCTGGGAATGGAAACAGGTGGGCTTCTTGTCATCAGTCGTAGTCCCCTGCGACTGGCAGTTGCCCCAAAAGACCAGGTTTTGTGGATGGTGAGGCTTCTCTGCCAATGTCTGGTGGACTCTGTCCAGAAGGTGAGTTCAAAGTGCTGTGAACGAGACCTGGTCATTGGTATAAATATAACTATTGATCCTAAACAAGAGTTGTCTACTTGTTCCACTGGCTTGCATTTTGAGAAATGTTTTTTTATTTCAAGTGGTCTGGACACCTGAAACAAAAACAGGAAAGTAGTTTAACCAGATGTGATGGAGTGTCCTGTAAATTGGATACATGATCTCACATTTGTGTAAGATCCCAATTGCATTGAAGGGTCTCTTGCTCCTCATGTGCCTGACAAAAGGATTAATGACCCACTGGATAAGATTGTCCCTAATAAAATTAATCTGAGTGTCCTCCCCTTATTATTCCATAGAAATGTGTTTGATCCCTTGGAATTCACCGTAAAAAGCTGCTGCGTTTTACTGCATACAGCAAGACCTGGAAGAGGGAAATGAAGGAGTCAGGCATCCTTGGTCTTCCTGTCACGACAAAGTTTTGAACGTAGTTGGCCCTCTGCAAAAACATTTAAGCCTTAATAAAAACACTAGAGTGGAGTTCATCATTTGGGCTTGGAGGCTGTAGTTCCTTTTGTTCAGCCATTAAATTGGAGTGAAAAAAAAGCTCTTTTAATAAAATCCAGCACAACTTTAGGGCAATTAGCATCTACTGACATGGGTCCTGATGGTCAATTAACTGTTCCTCTGGGAGTAGCTTATCAGAGAATAGGAAAAATATGTGACAGTAGTCATGTTCATAGAGAAAGCCCTACAGAGGTGCGATTCCCTCCACTAGCCGGTGGAGCCAGTGTGCAGAGCGATGAAATAGTTATATATCCAGTGCATATGAGCTATACAAGAGAACCTCAGTGGTCAGGTACAGCTCAGCATTTTCTTTCTCTAAAAGTGTAAAGTTTTGCAGCATTATACACGGCAGAGGTAAAGGATGAACCACCTCTTCAACCATAGAGTGTTTCCTCCTCTTCCCATGTGTGGTCAGACGACTGTAGATTGTTTTTCACTGATGCGCAATCACTCCAGTGCAGTGGGCTTCACAAACAGGGGCATTTCCTACCTCAAATTTACCTGTCTAGGTGTCACTTCCCTTCATTTTTCTCAACCAAAAAGAAATATTCTGAGATATGAAGTTTGGCTTTGTTTCTGCAAAGGCACACTATTTTTCTCTTTTGAAAGCTGGAAGAGGTTACTCATATTCCCAATGTCTGGCGTGCTCCATATTGTACTCTGATGATACAAAATATTAAGCATGTCACAACACTTTGCTTCTGGTCAGCCTTGATCTCAGAGATTGCATGTCTCAGTACCATTCCATCTTCCTTACAGGAAGTGTCTTCACTTTTGAGAAGATCAAGTAACATGAGATATTTTGCACCAGCCGTCAGGTCGAGAGGCATTGCTATAAAGACTTGCTCTTCAGATATTCCTGGTTCACTCTTATTGGTCAAATCTATTGTTGCGTCTCAACTCATATAGCTTCCTTGGTTGTTTGTACACAAAAAGCGCCCGATTATGAGAGTTTGCAAATTTAACAGGTGCCCAATTTGCATCTAATTACATGTGTGACACCTCAGAATGAGGAATCACTTGCTAAGCATGTGTGTTACTTCCCATTCCATTGTGCTCAAATAGCACATGTGTACTATTTTTTCTTCAATTGACTACCCTATGTCTCATCCTATACCTCTCTCAATATATCCTCTGTCTCCACTTTCTGACTCATCCCAAACCCAGGTCTACTTATTGTGATCCCTAAAATTATCTTTTCTAGACGGTTCCCTCCTCTACTGCTCCTTGCATTATCACAATCCTATTTTATTGTTCAGATTTCCCAAACAAGCCTTTCTAATACCTTCCCTCATGTAACCCTTCTAGACTCATCGGAAACCTCAAATGTCTCCCTATTGCACTTCTAGAGATTCTTCTACCATCCATCTCTCCTTTACTCATCCCAAAGCTCCTCCTACTGCTATGATCTCCAAATAAACTTTCTAGACCCTTACCTCTTCTATACCTCCACTATCCTTTTCAATCCAGCTGACAGACTCACATGTCCACTGCTCAAATTAATTTCATATTTTCCTATATTGATTCACCGCTAATCATGTTTGGGTTCTGGAGTAGCGTGCTACTTGCCAAAAAGTGCTTCGACGCCTCGTCATATATAAATCATATTACAATTTACAATTGCATTTTATTCGTGTAATTTGCACCAGGTTTCACCTGTCGCTAATCCTGGCAGCAAACAGCTGTGATTTGCACACCCATGAGAATCCAGTTTCATGAGAAGATGGGAGCTTGTGCCCAAAAAGGATTTTTGACCCAATTGTGATCAAGGCAAAAGTACTTACATCCGAGTCTAACCAGTAATACATTTTTGTTGGTGCATCCTGGCAAATGGACAAATAGTCACTAAGGGGATTCTACTACTGGCTATTGAGACCAAGAATATAGACACAAGAATACCGTGGACAGGATATTGAAGGACACATTATTGCAAAGAAAGTGCATGTAGAGAAGCATATATTTTCTATTCCTAACTTTACTTCTCTGTACCTTGAAGACATCTACATCACCAAGATGCGCATATGGGAAGTTCGGTATAGGCATAATATAGTTACTTACCTTTCAGTATGTTGGATTCAATATTTTGTCCTTGATAATTGCATTGCTCGATACTGGGTATTCAATATTCACACAAAACAGAAATCCCAAAAGGTTTTCTTAGTAATCGCCCTTCACGCGGAAGCATGGGCCAGAGTAATTATTGGTAAAGTAGGTGCATTGACCAGGAGAACCCAAACATAGCTTCAAACTAGGCCGCCTGCTTTCCCCTCGCCTTGTTCCTGCTCCGGTCTGATGTACTTTATGCTTTAAATTCAGCAAAGAACTTCCCCTAAACTTTAACCGAAGACATTGTCATGTCTTATGTGAAATATGTCCCTTTACACAGTGAGCAAATACCACGTGGTAGGTTACAACATCGACGTTACATCCTACCTCGTTTCTACGACTTGCACTAGATGGCGCGCTGGACTTAGGAACAGTATAAATTGCTATTCCTACTCCAGTTAGCGCAACAGCAGGGAATGTGTTGGATTTAAAATCCAACACATTCCCTGGTGTTGCATGCCATCTAGTGCAAGTCATTGAAAATACCCTGTCACCAGGTAGGTCGCCCCTCAGCCGCCACGCGGTCGCCCCCTCTGCCACCACACGGCCCCCCTGTGCCGCCACTGCCCTGCTGCCCACTGTGTCACCTGTGTTAGCTGCAAGTCCTCTCGTCTGCCTCAGACTTTTTTTTCCTTGTTTTCCTTTCTGTGCCATTTTTTCTGCCTTTCTTTGCTAACTTTTACTGGTCTACTCTCTCCTTTCTCCGTCGCCCCTGGTACCTGTGCCCACCCACCTGCCCCCCCACCCGCTCCCCTCCCACGCGCTTCCCGCTGCTGCCACCCTGTGGCCCCGTCCCCCTGGTGCCCCATTCGCCACCCCGCTCCCGCCTCCCAGCTGCTCCTTCCTCCCTTAGCCCTTCTTATGGAGGACGCACAGCGGCCGCGCCGCTGGCGTGCCGAAGGCGCGCCAAAGGCAAGCCCGTCTGCGCCCATCCGTGCCTGGACCGCGCCCCGCGCCAGAACCCCTGGCACCCGCCAAAACAAGGAAACCCGACTGAGATACGACACCACTACCCTCCACGCACTTAACACCGGCCAACCAGCCGCCTGCTACCACGCCACTCCGAAACGGACCCTTCTCCTGCTAAACCTGCAAATTCACCTGCGTCCGTACCTACATTCCACCACCCAGACCAAGCAACAACAACAACCAACTCAAGTGCATTCTGCTCAACACCCCCTCTGTCCACAAGCATTATATCGAACTCTGGGACCTCCTCGAGACAACAGCACCAGATGTCGCCTTCCGCACAGAAGCCTGGATGAACGCCTCCTCAGCCCCCGACATCGCCATAGCCATCCCGGACGGCTACAAGATCTACCAAAAGGACCGCGTCAACCAAACCGGAGGAGGAGTTGCCATCATCTACAGGAATACCATCGATGTCACGACTAACTCCGAAGATGCACTCACCACCGCCGAACACCTACACTTCCAGATCCACACCGACCCTAAGACCACCCTCAGAGGAACCCTTGTCTACAGACCTCCGGGCCCACGTACACAATTCAGTGAAGCCATCACCGACTTCATCAGCCCACATGCCCTCGCCTCATCAGACTACATCCTCCTTGGAGACCTGAACTTTCACCTGGAGAACAACAATGACAACAACACCACCACCCTGCTCGACAACCTCGCCAACCTTGGACTCAAGCAATTGGTGAACACCCCCACCCACTACGCCGGCCACATGCTCGACCCCATCTTCTCTGCCAGCAGCCCCGTTGCCTTCAGTCACTCCACCGGACTACACTGGACTGACCACAGCTGCATCCACTTCACCTTTAAGAAGACCACATCCAACCACTGCCCGCAACAGATCCCCCGTAGATGCTGGAGCAAAATCACCGCAGACCAGCTAACCACATCACTGAGCCAGAATCCACCTATCACCACCACTGACACCAACGACGCAGCCCGCAACCTCACACAGTGGATAGTCAACTGTGCCGACGCCCTTGCACCACTGAAGAACCCTCCAGGCAAGCCCGGCAAACAGGAAAACAACATGGTTCACCAACGACCTCAAAGAATCAAATAAATCCTGCAGATCCCTCGAGAGAATCTGGCAGCGCAAACAGAGGACAGAAAACATGACAGCTCTCAAGAACGCCACCCGCAAACACCACAATCTGATCCGCACCACCAAAAAGACAGTGTTCAAAGAATCGCTGGACAACAACACACACAACAGCAAGGAACTCTTCAGCATCGTAAAAGAGCTCTCCAATTCCAACACCAACAGCAACAACATCACACCGTCGCAAGACCTCTGCAACTCCCTCGCCACTTTCTTCCACCGCAAGATCGCCGATATCCACAAAAGCTTCAGTGCCCAGACTCCGCCCCCAACCACTGAACCAACGCCGCCTACAACCACCATCAGCGGTTGGACTCCCATCAGCACCGAAGACACCGCCCACGCTATGAACACCATCCACTCCGGCTCTCCTTCCGACCCATGCCCTCACCACATCCTCAACAAAGCCGACACCATCATCGCTCCCCACCTACGGAACATCATAAACAACTCCCTCATGTCCGCCACCTTCCCAGAGAGCTGGAAGCGCGCAGAGATTAACGCCCTACTGAAGAAACCCACAGCGCACCCTAAAGACCTCAAAAACTTCCGCCCCATCTCTCTTCTTCCCTTCCAGATGAAAGTGATCGAGAAGATCGTCAATAAACAGCTGACCGCATCCTCGAGGCCAATGGATCCCTCGACCCATCCCAGTCCGGATTTCGAGCCAACCATAGCACAAAGACCACCCTCATCGCAGCCACCTACGACATCAGGACCCTACTCGACAATGGGGAAACCACCGCCCTCATCCTCCTAGACCTCTCAGCCGCCTTTGATACAGTCTGCCATCGCACCCTAATAACCCGCCTCCACAACGCCGGGATCCAAGGCAAAGCCCTGGACTGGATCACCTCGTTCCTTTCCGACAGAACCCAACGAGTCCGCCTCCCCCTTCCACTCCGCGGCCACCGAGATCATCTGAGGCATACCCCAAGGCTCATCGCTCAGCCCAACCCTCTTCAATATCTACATGAGCCCCCTCGCCACCATCGCATGCAAACACAACCTCAACATCATCTCATACGCCGACGACACCCACCTGATACTCTCCCTCAACAAAGACCCAGCCACCGCCAAACTCAACCTCCAGGAAGGAATGAAAAACGTTGCTGAATGGATGAAACTCAGCCGTCTGAAACTAAACTCAGGCATAACGGAGGTCCTCATCCTCGGACCATCCCCATCCACCTGGGATGACTCCTGGTGGCCCACAGAACTGGGCACCGCACCGACACCCACTGACCACGCACGCAACCTGGGATTCATTCTGGACTCCTCTCTCACGATGACCAAGCAAGTCAACGCCATCTCATCTTCATGCTTCAACACCCTGCGCATGCTCCGTAAGATCTTCTGGTGGATCCCTACCGGTACTAGAAAGACGGTCACCCAGGCCCTCGTCACCAGCCGACTAGACTACGGGAACGCCCTATATGCAGGAACCACAATCAAACTTCAAAAAAGACTCCAACGCATACAGAACGCATCCGCACGACTCATCTTCGACATCCCCCGCCACAGTCACATATCAGCCCACCTGGGAGACCTGTACTGGCTCCCCATCAGCAAAAGGATCACGTTCAGGCTCCTCACCCACGCACACAAAGCGCTCCACGACATAGGCCCCGAATACCTCAAAACCGCCTCATGTTCCACACTCCAACATGCAAACTCCGCTCCGCCAGCCTCGCCCTCGCCACCGTCCCACAAATCCGCAGAACCAAAGCTGGAGGAAGATCATTCTCCTACCTGGCGGCCAACACGGGGAACTCCCTCCCCGCCCACCTACGTCTGACCCAGGACCACCTCACATTCAGGAAACACCTCAAGACCTGGCTCTTTGAGCAGTAGCGGTGTAAAAAGTTCAATCGGGTCGGGGACAATCGATATTTGCCCGGCGGTATTGCCTCTGTGACCCTCTAGTTATTTAAATCAATGAAGAGGCAGGCGCTGGAGACTGGAAAGCAGGAAACAAGGTTTTTTTATTCTCTCCGGAGGAGAACACAACGAAACGGACAGAAGGTATCGTTCTGAGGTGCTCTAACTGCATCCCTGAGGCCTGGCCTCTTATACACAAGTTTATCTCTTTATTACATGTAACACATTCTCGTTGATACTTTGATGTACGGAAAGACATCCTCAGAATCCCCCCTTCCCAGCCCGTTCCCATGCAAGGCTACAGTGGAAGTCCCCGCCCCGTTCACAACAGGTGATGATCATCGCGCATCTGGGTATTCCGCCGATTCACGGAGTGTGCGGGTTTCGATCGGATCTCGTGGGATGGGGGGGGGGCTTTGATCATCTCGGGGGTCCTTTGAGGAGGGAAGCTTCCTATTGTATGGGGAGGGGCAAGAGATTGGTATCGGCAGAGCTAGGTGTCGGCCTGGGAACGGGGAAGACAAACGGGCACACGGGGAAAAGGGGTTTGCATCAAACGGGCCGGAGGTCATGACGGGGAAGCAGGGAGGTGTCGCGCTGGGAACAGGATGAGGGCCTGGGGCAGAGCAGCGCCGAAGAGGGGTTTATGACTCAAGGCAGGTGCAAGCAGGGGGGGTTGCCAGCGAAGTTAGGAGAGAGAGAGAGAGACGCGCTGGCTCTCGGCGAGAGCAGGGAAGCCATGGTGTCAAAAATGGCGGCTGTTTTACGCGCACAAAAGGTTTAAGGAGAGCAAGAGGGCGCCGATAATGTTGACGGTTTTCAGCCTAACTTTTAACAGTCCTCCCTTTTCAACATATCTAGCCAACTTGCTTACTCAATGTCAATTTTCATCAAATTCCTAACTTCGGTATCATATAATGCCCTCATATGTTCGCTTCCAATGTCCACAGTTTTGGGAAAAATACAACTCGCACATAAAGAACACATAGGTGGCAAACATTGAATTCCTAAGCATAGGCCACATATTACAACTACGGGAATCAGGATAATGGTGAGCAGTCTCCAGCCCCAGCTTTTGACGGTGTCCCAGAACCAACCACCAAGCGACCATTCTTCTTGCTCTTGGTGAACTTCCGAAGAGAGTCTGTGAAGATGTTCGATGGCTTTGTACACTGAGGGTGAGTTGTCCGGTATGTATGTACAACAGCTGGCCCCAATAATGCGGCATGCTCCTCCACGGTCCGCCAGAACCACATCTAGAACGAGGCGGTTCTGAAGAGCCACCAAACGGACCGCTTGGAGCTCGGCAGTGTTGTTGGCAAAGATGCCCGCTGTGATGTTCATGGTTGTCTCGACTGCCTGAGTCAAATGTCGGATGGCACGGCTGTTTGCCATCGGGCCCCAGAGGGGGACGAGTCCTTTCATAGCATCGAGGAACTGTGCCCCTGTTGAGTCGGCTTGCTCAACGTCTTTGGCTCGTTTTTGTCTGTGGTGATTCGCTGGGGCCACATAAGTTGGAGGGAGGACGAAGGAGATGTAGCAAGTGCCCCCCCAGCCTTTGGGGAGCCAGGTGTAGGCCTTCGTGCCACAGATGAAATACATGTTTGGGGATGACACAAAGGAAGGTGGATCCGTGGAGTCCAAAGTTCTGGTAAAGCGGCAAGCGCTGTGACCCACCAGCTGTGTCCCAAGTCCTTCTACACACATGTGGCCTGTGACGTTGATGACCGTCAGGGCCACAGTCAGAGTGGCAGCCGTTCGTTTCCGCAGATAGGAGAAGGTGGGTCTGGTTGGATTGTTGAACACCTGCATTTCGATTCGTTCTTTGGCCGGAATGTCCATTTGGATTGAGTCGCTGGGGGTCAGCGGGCAGAAGTGTGTCTTTGTCTTGTTTCGCCCGGCCCCATGAGAAGAATGTGCTGCAGCTCTGCTGGAGGTGGCATTTCCCGTATAGCTCTCTTGCAGGAGGATCAGCCAGGCAAGGCAGGAGCCGTGGACGGAGAAGGGTGAAGGGATGAATGGTATTGAATGTCCAGTGGCATGGGGTAGCAACCCACAGATCCAGCAGTTGGTGGCGTTGGTGGCAAGATTGTGCTGGTGAAGTAGCTGCACGAAAGAGTTGTTCCAAAACTCCTTTCGCCTCTCTCTTAGTTGAGGAGAGAGCGAAATTAGATAATGTTCCTTCATGGTGGTAGGCTGAGCAGTGGTTAGGAATGTTTCGTGAGCAGGTGCGTGTTCTTCCATAATCCAGAGCGTAGTCATGAGGAGAAAACAGAGGAGGATTACGATGAAGAGTGCAATTGTCTTTGAGCTATGGAGTCTGTCTGTTCTCGGATTTCTGTAGTGGGTATTTCCTGTTGTCTCAGTCGGCTTCTTGTTTGGCGCTTCCATCATCTTCTTATCTGGCGCTTCCATCATCTTCGTCTTCAAGGTGCTCGGTAGTGGGCAGGACCACAGACTTAGTTTCAGCCTCTCTCCAGGTAACCCTTGGTAGTTTGGGTCACCGTTCTGAGATCCTTTAACCTAGTCCGTGGCCTACTTAGCCGAAGCTCCCTCCTTTCGACGCAGGAAATACCCTTCTCGAGATGGCACAGTGGGGTCAGGATGTTTTGAAAGTTCAAGTGTCTCTGTATCAGGGTAGCAGTTCAACGATGGTCGGTCCTGGTTCAGGAGCTCTTCTTGGGTGTTGACGGTGTCTGTCGTGGCCAGGGCTGGAGAGACCTTTTTGCAGTGATGAGCGTGCAGCCAGTGTTTCTTCCCCTCCACTCGAAGTGCGGTCCGAGTGGTGATCAGCACTTGCCAGGGGCCCGTCCACCGGGGTTCCAAACTCTTTGATCGCTGAAAGTTTCGGATCAGCACGAAGTCCCCCGGCTGGATGGCGTGACCCGGACCCCTGGAAGCATCGGGGATGGCCTGCTGCACCTGCTGATGAAGGACAGACAAAGTTTCAGTCAATTTGTACAGATAATCAGACATTAGGACATCCGGAACGTCATGAATGGACGTTGGTTTCGGGGCAGACCAGACGCTCATGGGTCGACCGAAGACAACTTCATAAGGGGTTAAGTGATGTCGGGTGGGGGTAGAGCGCATCGATAGCAATGCCAATGGGAGGGCGTCTGGCCATTTCAGGCCCGTCGTAGCCACTATTTTGGCCAGTTTAAGCTTTAGTGTGGCGTTGTGTCGTTCGACAAGCCCAGCAGATTGAGGGTGGAAGACTGCGTGGAATTTCTGTTTGATACCCAGCCCATTTAGGATGAGCTGGATAACGTTGGCTACAAAGTGGGGGCCATTATCACTCCATAAAACACGACAGAGGCCATAACGGGGGAAAAACTCCTTTAACAGGACCTTTGCAGTGGCCATAGCGGTGTTGTCACGGGTTGGATATGCTTCCACCCATTTGCTAAATGCGCACACCACGACAAGTACATATTTCAGGCCTTGGCATCTGTCTAGCTGGATGTAGTCCATCTGCAGGACTTCAAATGGGTGGTTTGGGACCCCAAATCCCCCCCGGGGTACTACAGTTCCCTTCCCGGGGTTGTGTTGCAGGCATATTAGGCATTGTTGGACCAGGCGTTTGGCGGAATCTGGGATCTTGTCATTGTGCCAAACCCTGGAGACAAGTTCGATCATGGGGGCTGATCCTATGTGGGCAGGGGAGTGTGCCATGGTTAATATGGGAATCAAGTATGAATCAGGTAGCAACCATCTGTTCGTGTCTTTTGTCCGCCAGCAGCCTTCATCGTCTTTCAATCCCACCCGTGCCCATTCAGTCAATTCGTGTTGTGTGCTAGCCGTTTGTATGTCTCTAATTGTGTCCTTGGCGTCAGTCCAGTTTTCTGCTTGTGACCTGGTCACGTACATACGTGTTGTCGTTCTATTTTCAGCTGTCGTTCGGGCGGTGATGTCGGCTAGTGCATTTCCCTGTCCAATAATGTCTGTCACCTTCTTGTGTGCCTGGCATTTGATAACGGCAAGTTTGTTGGGGAGGAGGACAGCTTCGATTAAGGCGGAGACTAAATCCCCGTGCAAAATGGGTGTGCCGTGTGAGGTCAAGTATCCCCTCTCCCTCCAGAGGAGCCCAAAATGGTGAACCACCCCGAAGGCATACTGGCTGTCGGTGTAAATGTTCGTCGTGGTTCCTGTTGCCAGGATGCAGGCTCTCGTCAAAGCAATCAGTTCCGCTGCCTGGGCAGATCGCTGGGTGATGCGGGCTGTTTCTACTACAGTTCGAGCCGTGGTGACTGCATAGGCAGCGGAAGTGGTACCATCGGAGAGTTTGATGCAAGAACCGTCCACCCACAACTCCCCGTCGGGGTCAGGGAAAGCTGTGTCTCTGAGATCGACCCTACTCCTGGTCTGTTCGTCCATAAGAGTCACGCAGTCATGTACGGGGTGCACATTGGGATCGTTCTCTGGCAAGGGTAACAGAGTTGCTGGGTTCAGTGTGGTGCATCTTTTCAGAGTGATATGGGGGGCAAGCAAGGTTAGTTCGTATCCAGTCAGTCGTGCACTCGTCAGATGTTGCGTCTTGGTTTGGTTCAGGAGGGTGTCGACTGCATGGGGTACCAGTACCGTGAGGGAATTCGAGAGTACAATCCCCTCACTCTGTCGGATAGAGACTGCAGCAGCAGCTACAGCTCGAAGGCAGGCAGGCAAGGCTCTGGCGACAGGGTCAAGAGTGGCAGAGAAGTAAGCGCACGGTCGTTGCTTAGGACCGATGGCCTGGGTTAGGACAGATAAAGCGCACCCCTCCCTTTCGTGAGTGTAAAGGGAGAAGGGCTTTCTGTAATCAGGGGTACCCAGGACAGGGGCTGAGCAAAGGGCATCTCGTAGTTCTGTGAAGGAGGTTTGACACTCAGGAGTCCAAGGGAGTGGGAAAGGGACGTCTTTGTTTAGGAGAGAGAGCATTGGTTTTACAACGAGGCTGAAGTTTGGCAACCATTGTCGGCAGAAGGAGGTGAGGCCTAATAGGGAGCGAACCTGCTTCTGGGTTTTAGGGACAGGGGTGTCTAGAATGGTCTGGATTCGATCAGGGGTGAGTTTCCGTCCATCTTTGGACAGAAGGTGACCTAGGTAAGTGACCTGGGGTAGGCAGAATTGCAACTTCTTCTTGGAGACCTTGTGGCCATTTTCCGCAAGGAAGTGCAAGAGTTGAATGGTGGCGGTAACCGCTAGAGGGGTGGTGTCGGCTGCCAAAAGGATGTCATCGACATATTGTACCAACACCACCCCGTCGGGTAACCGGACTTGGTCTAGTTGCCTTTTGAGGGCCTGGCTGTAGATGCTAGGGCTCTCCGTGTAGCCTTGAGGGGCTCGGCAAAACCTATATGAGCGGGATTTTAGGGTAAAGCCGAAGAGATATCGGCTGTCTGGGTGGATGGGGATGGAGAAGAATGCGTTCTTGAGGTCGATGACGGAAAAGGTGGTGGCAGTGGATGGAATCAAGGTCAGGATGGTGGTGATGTCTGAGACCACAGGGTACTGGGGTACCACCACTTTGTTGATCTCTCGGAGGTCGATGATGAAACGGTATGCTTTCTCATCTCCCTCTCCCTGCTTCTTGATAATGGGCAAGATGGGGCTGTTGCAAACGTTGCTAACCACTTCCTCTACCACTCATGCGTCTATCAGTGACTGGATAATCATTACCAATGCCTTCTCGCCCTCTGGCGATATCCGATATTGTGGGAGTTTTGGGAGTGTTGCGTCTGGTCGGACAGTAATGTGCACTGGGTCAATTAACATACGCCCTACGTCCGAATCCGCTTTGGCCCACAGATACGGAGGTAGGGTGTCAAGCAGGGACGCGTCGACGTCGGTGATGGAAAACATGTGTCGGGGGGAACAATGTTTAAGCAGAACGGGGTTGTCGTAAAGAAACACTCGAACTCCATCTTGAGAACACCTAATCGTCGCTCGGAAGTGTTTCAGTAAGTCAAGTCCCATAATGGCGTCAGGGCTATTGGAGGAAAGCAAGAACGTGGTGTCGATGGTGTTGTTTTCTACGTCAAAGAGAATCGGGGCAGACAAAGGGTTGGTGGAGGGCGTTCCATCGAAACCTGTCGATGTTATGAGTGAGCCAGACAAGGGTGCCCTTGGAATCAGTCGTTTAGATAACGCACTACGTGTTGCGCCAGTGTCTACCAGAAATGGAGACTTGGTACCCAGGACCTTAGCAGTGACATAAGGGCCCTGCTGGTCAACATAGAGCTCGACTGGATCCCTCCCTCGCCCTTGGCTGTCCTATGCAAAGGTGTGAGTGTCGTCATAGTCAGATTGTTGATATTGGTTCTGTCTGGGTCGATCGAACGTATTCGGTCTGCTTGATCTGTCATTAGTCGCGTCATTTGGGGGCCCTCGTTGTGGTCCCTTAGGTCTCGGTCCGTTTGCTACATCCCTGGGGTCTCTGTTCCTGATCATTTCCAGGAGAACTGGGCACTGGGATTTCCAATGGCCAGTCCCTTTGCAGAAAGCGCACTGGTCATCTCTAAGGTCTGTGCGTCCACTGTAGGGAGTCAGAGTGCGGTCCTGGGGAAATGCAGTCTTAGGGACGTTTGTCTGGTAGTTTCCCCGGTATTGGTCTCGTCCTATAGTCACCCCTTGCAGTTTGGCAATCATCACCCTCTCTTTTAAGTCTTTCTTCTTTTTCTCTGTCGCCCTATCGTTTTCATTTTTCTGATGCTCATAATATTGGGCCATTTGGAGAATCGCTGTAGGTTTGGAGGCTGCCCAACTACTCTCGCTGGCCTGTAGTTTCTGGGAGATGTCCAATGATAGGCCCTTAACATAATTCTGGACAAACAGATGGTGTCCGGTTGCAGTGGTCATGTCCTGGCCGCTGTAATCGGAGAACACCGTTTCAAACCGGGAGAAGTATTCCGATACATCCTCCTGGGGTTTTTGGCGACAGGCTGTTACTATCGACCAGTCCACTTTCTTTTCTGGGATTAGGGTTTTTAATTTCTCTACAATTTTATCTGGGAGGTCTAGAATGGATTTCAACGGCTTTTGTCCTGGTCCCCGTTGTTTGTCCAAGTCATCGAGTTGTGACCAGGTATGTCCGAACAGCTCAAGGTGGTCGACTTTCCGGATTTGCTTCCACACATCAGCTGGTAGACATAACCCGAAGAACAAGTCGATGTCAGCCAGGGTCATGATAGTTGAACCCAGGGCTGTACCCAATTCAGTATAGAAGGCAGTGGGGTTTTTACGTAGGTCGGGTAGAGATTTCCGGAATGTCAGTATCTCTTGCCGGTCCCATGGCTGGTAGACCCAGTTGTATACTACCCTTCCCTTTGCATCTTGGTTGTTTGCATCATCGTGAGTCCCTGTACCTCGAGGGGGAACCCAGTAAGGGGCAGCCTCACGTATCGGCATCATGGTGTTAGATTGCTCGGTTGGTGGTTCGGTCACTACGGGGGCCGCGGATTTAGCTCCCGGCTTTCGTTCAGTGAGGTGGCGGAAAACCTCAAGCGTACGCGTAAGGAGGTCCGACACATCACACTCGCCCTCATCCCCGATATCGACCTTCCGGTACAGAGTCCTTAGGCTCTCGGGACCTTTGTCTCGATATCGGTCCTCGTATGCATTCAAGACATGATAACACAGTCGTACGGTAAAATGTCGTCTGTGACTCCCTGTATACGAGCTGAACATATCTGTGATGTACTCTTAATCATCCTTCCTTTCTACCAGTGTCCTTGCTATTTTGTCGATCCCCGCTCGCTCATCTTTGTCTAGCCTGTTTGTTCTTGCAAGGCCAGCCCCTCGAGTCTCATGCTCGTCTAACGTTGTCGTTGATGCGGGTTTTAATACAAGGGGTTCGGCTGGCACAGAGGCCATTGGGGCCGACGCTGCGGCGGTACCTTCGTTTGTACCTGGGGGTGGCGCGTGCTGCGCCAAGGGTCGAGAAGGGGCGTATGGAGGGGGCATGTAGATGATAGGAGGACCTAACAGCAGGTCCTCATTGGCTTGTCGTTTCGAGGGTAAATCAGGGTAGAGCATGGAGGGGGTTCTAACCGGACACTGGCTTGGCGTTTCCCTTTCTAGTTTCTGTTTAGCTTTCTCTCTTTCCTCTATCTCCTTTTTTAGTTTCTGAGCAGCTAGGTGGGCTGCTTTTTGCAGCTCTTTTTCCAACCTACTCTCAGTTTTCTTTTTACGCTGTTCAGTTTCTTTTCGCCACATGCCGAAGCTATCAAGCATAGTAGGTGTTGTCTTGTTTTTACCTAGGGCAGTTTCTAGCGTTTTTATTTTATCATCCTCGAAGGATCCTATCAGGGGCCATTGACTTTCTTGACCCTGTTTTGTATATTTATGCCATAGTTTACTATAGGCAATAGCGGTCAATCCATGCTTCATGAACATGTCCTTATTAGGGGTGCCTTCCAGTGGGGCTGGATGGTCCATCTCTAATAAGCGGTCCGGGCTAAACAGGCTACTAATCAGTGGGGAGAAGACAGACATGACGGCTCGTAACGAGGGACTAAAAAGTCAGCACTGCCTATCTTATCACTAGGTGCAAAGACTAGACAGAATATTTCTATTCTACGTTGTTTGCAGGCAGTGAATACCTCATGGATCACAATAACCAAAGACCAATAAATAACAATGGGGAGAATGAGTAGGTCCGCAAAGATCTGCGTTACCTACCTTTTTCACTATCTGCAAAAAGGGTGGTCTCTTCCCTGTTTGCAGACAGGGAATCTCCAGGAAACAATAATTTTGCGAACAACAGTTCAGTTTCAAGCAATTATAGGGTGGGGGAGAAAAAAATAAGCACGGCTGCTACCCTACCTATCCTCCACTGCTTGCAAAGAGAGAGACCTTTGTTTCTCCGTTTGCAGACAGTGAATCCCTCATAGATCAAGATAACAAAAGACCGATAAATAACAATGGGGAGAATGAGTAGGTCCGCAAAGATCTGCGTTACCTACCCTTTTCACTATCTGCAAAAAGGGTGGTCTCTTCCCTGTTTGCAGACAGGGAATCTCCAGGAAACAATAGTTTGTGAACAACAGCTCAGTTTCAGGTGATTATTGAGTGGGGGAGAAAAATAAGCACGGTTGTCTGCCCTACCTATCCTCCACTGCTTGCAAAGAGAGAGCCTGTTGTTTCTCCGTTTGCAGACAGTGAATCTCCAAATAAACAAAAAGAGCAATACTAGTATTTAACAAACAAGCAATCAAGCAAATTTTTTTTTCGCAATTTGTCGTGGTAACACGACCTTACCCGGACCGCATGGACAGTTTCCTGACTTCCGAATCCAGCGCCCGATCGTCCTCTCTTCTTCGTTATCCTCGCGGCACTCCTGATGGTTCCCAGTCAGGACCGTAGATCACTCGAGAGAGGTCTGTTCGGAACCAGTGAAGTTCGGATGATCGGCTGTCAGACGAGGGTCTATCGGACAGACGCGTTCCCGATCGTTGCAGTCGTTCACTTTGTCGTCAGGACCTCTCCCACTGGATCCATGGGTCGCTGATGGGCCCCACGCTTGGGACGCCAATTGTAAAAAGTTCAATCGGGTCGGGGACAATCGATATTTGCCCGGCGGTATTGCCTCTGTGACCCTCTAGTTATTTAAATCAATGAAGAGGCAGGCGCTGGAGACTGGAAAGCAGGAAACAAGGTTTTTTTATTCTCTCCGGAGGAGAACACAACGAAACGGACAGAAGGTATCGTTCTGAGGTGCTCTAACTGCATCCCTGAGGCCTGGCCTCTTATACACAAGTTTATCTCTTTATTACATGTAACACATTCTCGTTGATACTTTGATGTACGGAAAGACATCCTCAGAATCCCCCCTTCCCAGCCCGTTCCCATGCAAGGCTACAGTGGAAGTCCCCGCCCCGTTCACAACAGGTGATGATCATCGGGCAGCTGGGTATTCCGCCGATTCACGGAGTGTGCGGGTTTCGATCGGATCTCGTGGGATGGGGGGGGGGCTTTGATCATCTCGGGGGTCCTTTGAGGAGGGAAGCTTCCTATTGTATGGGGAGGGGCAAGAGATTGGTATCGGCAGAGCTAGGTGTCGGCCTGGGAACGGGGAAGACAAACGGGCACACGGGGAAAAGGGGTTTGCATTAAACGGGCCGGAGGTCATGACGGGGAAGCAGGGAGGTGTCGCGCTGGGAACAGGATGAGGGCCTGGGGCAGAGCAGCGCCGAAGAGGGGTTTATGACTCAAGGCAGGTGCAAGCAGGGGGGGTTGCCAGCGAAGTTAGGAGAGAGAGAGAGAGACGCGCTGGCTCTCGGCGAGAGCAGGGAAGCCATGGTGTCAAAAATGGCGGCTGTTTTACGCGCACAAAAGGTTTAAGGAGAGCAAGAGGGCGCCGATAATGTTGACGGTTTTCAGCCTAACTTTTAACAGCGGCACTTCTCCCCCTCCCCCCCAGCACCTTGAGATCCTCACGGGTGAGTAGCGCGCTCTACAAGTGTATTGATTGATTGATTGATTGACTTGCGATGTAATTCCATGCGTGGTAACAATGCGGACGATGTAACGTCTGCGTTGTAACCCACCCCCGTGGTATTACCCGTGTTCAAACCGCTGTTCCCCGTCTTATGTTATACAGGTGACCTGGTGGCTTTAGACGCAGCTCAGAATTGCTTTCAGAGAAGACAAGTTTGGTAAGTGGAAATTGCAAAACGAACAACTTGGCAATTAATAAAAACAAAATCCAACCTGTGCGATTAGGGAGCAGGCATGACACTTATGTTGGGTGCTACTTAATGGCACATTTACCCCCAACATTCTGGAACAGATGATATTGTAGAGGCCTGTTTCACAATTGAAGCTCTAAGAAATGAGTGGTAATTATGGGCCAGATTTAACGCAGCACAACGCAGCAAGACATATTGATGCGCTGCACCACAAGGAGAGGACAGGGTGCGCCATATCTTTTGAGATATGGCGCATCCCTGCTCTCCCTGTGGTGATGTACACAGTGCATCCTAGAGTCAATGCACGCACCTTTGCACCATGGTGCAAGGGGAAAACAAGGTTTACATCGTGGAATATAAACCGCGTGCAAACACAACACGGTCGTTGCAATGACTGCGTTGTTACAACGCAGTGTCATTACTACGCAAGTCGTTACAACGGCTTGTGCTAGATGGCGCTCTAGGATAAGGAATAGTATGATTTACTATTCCAACACTTTCCCTAGTGTTGCACACACTGAAGTAGGAATAGTAAATCATACTATTCCTAAGTCCAGCGCGCCATCTAGCACAAGGCATTGTAACCACTTGCGTTGTAATGGCAGTGTGTTGTGACAACGCGGTCGTTGTAACGACCGCATTGTGAATGCATCGTGGAGTAAAATCCGCGATTTAAAGAATCATATTCAGTGCAAGGGTGCCTGCATTATAGCCAGGATTGTTTTTGTGCAGGAAGGGGCACCTTCATGCACGAAAACAACGGAATGCAGCACACATAGTAAGAGGGAAAAAACGAGGAGAAATAAAGTTATTTCTCTTTGTTGCCCCTCCCCTTGGATGATGTATCTTTTTGACGTATTCCCAGGTTTACTACTGGTAGTAAATCTGGAAATGGGCCAAAATCAATGAGTGGATGCGTGAGAACACCCAGGCTCCTCCCACGGAATGCCGTCCCTGGGCAGAGTAACGCGAGGCAGCAACTTGTGCTGTCCTGCATTACTCCACATTTACTAAGCCACGCGGAGTCTCGCAATATGGCTCGCATGCCATAGTCAATCTATGCCTTGCACCACCTTGCGTGATGCATGGCAACACAATCCTTTCATAAATCTGGCCCCATACGTCTACAAATTCAAGAACAGATATTGGGCATTGAGTTTGATGCTCTTCTTACAAGCCATGTTATACTATTATTAGAGCTTGAAGGCTCCAATCATGAGTGATGGGGAACATCCTTTACAACGCAACTTTTACAACGCACTACCATTACGACGCAACTTTTACAACGCAAGTTATTACAACGCATTGCGCTGGGGGCGCTCTAGGATAGGGAATAGTTTAATTTACTATCCAACACCTTCCCTACTATCCACGGGGACTGGAGTTGGAATAGTAAATTAAACTATTCACTATCCAGCGCCCCCCAACGCAAGTCGTTGTAACGACTTGCGTTGTAAAACCTGCGTTGTAAAGGCATGCGTGGTAAAAGCATGCGTTGTAACGTCATACATCCTGAGTGAAAGCAGGTGTGCCTAGAGATGCAGAACAAGACTTTTCAATTGTTTGCCAAGTGTAAGTTAGTGTTTGATGGCAGTGCACTAGGAGAGTGAGCTCGTATTACACCAAAGACTGCCTAAAGAAAAATCGGTAGAGCTATCCCAGGAGTGAAGGTACAATACGACGAAATGGTGATGGAATGTAATAAATAATTAGAGTGAAGATCCAGGAACATTAATCTACGTTTTAGGTGCTGTATAGTTTAACTTGCATAGATGTCTCATGCTGTTACGTTTTGTTTACAAATGAGATATCGTTATGTAATAAGTGTAAATATACCAGAAGAATACAAATGGAATTACTCATTTATTACTTCTATGTCCTTTGGTGCAACTGTAAAGAATAAGCTACATAAAACCTTATATTTAATAAACGCATTCATAAGAACAATTACTAAGCCTTTAAATATATATTTATTGTAAACTAATTAAGTATCAAACGTTTTAGTTCCGTTTTTAAGATGTGTCTTTAGGAAGAATTTGATTCTATATTGTATTCATATATGTTAATGTTTTTGTTTTATTTTGTCAATGGACATCTGTGCCTGAATAAGCTCTATTTTGAGTAATTTGAGATTTGAGTAAAGTTGGTGTATTGGGGCCATTTGGAAACTAGTCATTTGGGCACAATAAGGCATAGTGGAAACTTATTAAATAGGGCAATGCTAAAACTCGTAATGTGCTCTTAGAGTGGCATTATTGAAACCAACATTTGTGATTACTGAGAGACAATAGAACCTAGGATATATGCTTATGGAAACAATAGTATTTGCAGACCTGGGTGGGTGTAGTTCGCGGAGTTTTGCTGTGCGAAACTCCGCGAAGTTACAAAGAAACTCTGCTAAGTTCCGCGAGTGGCAGAGTGCAGTGCGAACTGCAGTTTGTGCTGGTATTCCTGCCACTCGGGTAGGCATTCTACCAGAGCGGCAGCTCGTGCTCGCGAACTTACCAGTCCCCATCGCGAACCTACTGTTCGCGAGCGGGGAAAAAACTGTGCTACACATCGCAAAGCAAAGTTTTCTGCACTCCCTAAACTCCGCGGAGTGCGAAGTGCAGAAAACTCTGCAAACTCCACGAACGGAGCGAAGTTCACCGCCCAGGCCTAATTATTTGCACGATCCTGCACTACAGAAAGTAGCAATGTGTGCATACCGATGCATATTGGAACAGAAGGGTGTTCCTATTGTACCATTATGGAAACAGATCATGGGATGTAACTGTGACTTTATGAAAAAAGAAAATATACATATATTGGGACCTCCTGGGAACTGGCAAATAGGAAAAGTTCTCCAGCTCTGCATCTAACCTACCATCTATGTATCCATCCATGCCCCAGTCTAGTATTGATCATACATATGCATTCTATGCATATGTGTATTCCATCTTCTATCCAGTTATCCAAACTAGCTGAACAACATTCCCACCTATCTAATGCATGTATGCTTATATACTTTGGGGCAGATTTGCATGCCCCCTTCACCACCAGTACGTCACTTTTTATTTTTTATTTGTTTTATTGATTTTCCTAATACAAAACAATAGCAAGTCACAGCAATACATCCTGTCAAACTAGTACGTCACTTTTCTGACGTACTGGTGGCGCAGGGGACTCCTCCATATTTACAAGGACAGGAAAAGACACCCTGCATGACTTTTCCTCTCCTTGTAAATGCAGCCCCTTCTCACGCAGCACTTTGCGTTGAAGGGGTGTTCCATGGGTGTTGCTGTGGGTGTTCCCACACCCATGGAACAAGACACATCTCCAGATTTATGAGAAGTTGTAAATCTGGAGATACGTCAGAATGCTACGCCACCCTAGAAGTAGTGTAGGGAGGCGCAACTAGGAGAAATTATTTCATTTGTCCTCGTTTTTTCCTCTTTCAATGCGTGCTGCATTCTACAGCACGTATTGAAAGAAACAAATGCATGTAGTTATTGTTTTTGTGCAGGAAGGTGCCCCTTCCTACACAAAAACAATCTCCCCACGACGCAGGCATCCTTGCAAGGATGCTTGCGCCAGCGCATGACTGCAGTTTGTACGCCAGCGCTTGGGGAAGCACAGAGAAGCAACATCTTCACTTTCTGACTCATCCCAAACCCAGTTCTACTTATTGTGATCCCTAAAATTACCTTTTCTAGACGGTTCCCTCCTCTACTGCTCCTTGCATTATCTCAATCCTATTTTACTGTTCAGATTTCCCAAACAAGCCTTTCTAATCCCTTCCCTCATGTAACCCTTCTAGACTCATCGGAAACCTCAAATGTCTCCCTATTGCACTTCTAGAGATTCTTCTACCATCCATCTCTCCTTTACTCATCCCAAAGCTCCTCCTACTGCTATGATCTCCAAATAAACTTTCTAGACCCTTACCTCTTCTATACCTCCACTATCCTTTTCAATCCAGCTGACAGACTCACATGTCCACTGCTCAAATTAATTTCATATTTTCCTATATTGATTCACCGCTAATCATGTTTGGGTTCTGGAGTAGCGTGCTACTTGCCAAAAAGTGCTTCAACGCCTCGTCATATATAAATCATATTACAATTTACAATTGCATTTTATTCGTGTAATTTGCACCAGGTTTCACCTGTCGCTAATCCTGGCAGCAAACAGCTGTGATTTGCACACCCATGAGAATCCAGTTTCATGAGAAGATGGGAGCTTGTGCCCAAAAAGGATTTTTGACCCAATTGTGATCAAGGCAAAAGTACTTACATCCGAGTCTAACCAGTAATACATTTTTGTTGGTGCATCCTGGCAAATGGACAAATAGTCACTAAGGGGATTCTACTACTGGTTATTGAGACCAAGAATATAGACACAAGAATACCGTGGACAGGATATTGAAGGACACATTATTGCAAAGAAAGTGCATGTAGAGAAGCATATATTTTCTATTCCTAACTTTACTTCTCTGTACCTTGAAGACATCTACATCACCAAGATGCGCATATGGGAAGTTCGGTATAGGCATAATATAGTTACTTACCTTTCAGTATGTTGGATTCAATATTTTGTCCTTGATAATTGCATTGCTCGATACTGGGTATTCAATATTCACACAAAACAGAAATCCCAAAAGGTTTTCTTAGTAATCGCCCTTCACGCGGGAGCATGGGCCAGAGTAATTATTGGTAAAGTAGGTGCATTGACCAGGAGAACCCAAACATAGCTTCAAACTAGGCCGCCTGCTTTCCCCTCGCTTTGTTCCTGCTCCGGTCTGATGTACTTTATGCTTTAAATTCAGCAAAGAACTTCCCCTAAACTTTAACCGAAGACATTCACATGTCTTTTGTGAAATATGTCCCTTTACACAGTGAGCAAATACCACGTGGTAGGTTACAACATGGACGTTACATCCTACCTCGTTTCTACGACTTGCACTAGATGGCGCGCTGGACTTAGGAACAGTATAAATTGCTATTCCTACTCCAGTTAGCGCAACAGCAGGGAATGTGTTGGATTTAAAATCCAACACATTCCCTGGTGTTGCATGCCATCTAGTGCAAGTCATTGAAAATACCCTGTCACCAGGTAGGTCGCCCCTCAGCTGCCACGCGGTCGCCCCCTCTGCCACCACACGGCCCCCCTGTGCCGCCACTGCCCCGCTGCCCACTGTGTCACCTGTGTTAGCTGCAAGTCCTCTCGTCTGCCTCAGACTTTTTTTTCCTTGTTTTCCTTTCTGTGCCATTTTGTCTGCCTTTCCTTGCTAACTTTTACTGGTCTACTCTCTCCTTTCTCCGTCGCCCCTGGTACCTGTGCCCACCCACCTGCCCCCCCACCCGCTCACGTCCCACGCGCTTCCCGCCGCTGCCACCCTGCGGCCCCGTCCCCCTGGTGCCACATTCGCCACCCCGCTCCCGCCTCCCAGCTGCTCCTTCCTCCCTTAGCCCTTCTTATGGAGGACGCACAGCGGCCGCGCCGCTGGCGTGCCGAAGGCGCGCCAATGGCACGCCCGTCTGCGCCCATCCGTGCCTGGACCGCGCCAGAACCCCTGGCACCCGCCAAAACAAAGAAACCCGACTGAGATACGACACCACTACCCTCCACGCACTTAACACCGGCCGACCAGCCGCCTGCTACCACGCCACTCCGAACCTGACCCTTCTCCTGCTAAACCTGCAAATTCACCTGCGTCCGTACCTACATTCCACCACCCAGACCAAGCAACAACAACAACCAACTCAAGTGCATTCTGCTCAACACCCCCTCTGTCCACAAGCATGCTATCGAACTCTGGGACCTCCTCGAAACAACAGCACCAGATGTCGCCTTCCGCACAGAAGCCTGGATGAACGCCTCCTCAGCCCCCGACATCGCCATAGCCATCCCGGACGGCTACAAGATCTACCAAAAGGACCGCGTCAACCAAATCGGAGGAGGAGTTGCCATCATCTACAGGAATACCATCGATGTCACGACTAACTCCGAAGATGCACACACCACCGCCGAACACCTACACTTCCAGATCCACACCGACCCTAAGACCACCCTCAGAGGAACCCTTGTCTACAGACCCCCGGGCCCACGTACACAATTCAGTGAAGCCATCACGACTTCATCAGCCCTGAACTTTCACCTGGAGAACAACAATGACAACAACACCACCACCCTGCTCGCCAACCTCGCCAACCTTGGACTCAAGCAATTGGTGAACACCCCCACCCACTACGCCGGCCACATGCTCGACCCCATCTTCTCTGCCAGCAGCCCCGTTGCCTTCAGTCACTCCACCGGACTACACTGGACTGACCACAGCTGCATCCACTTCACCTTTAAGAAGACCACATCCAACCACTGCCCGCAACAGATCCCCCGTAGATGCTGGAGCAAAATCACCGCAGACCAGCTAACCACATCACTGAGCCAGAACCCACCTATCACCACCACTGACACCAACGACGCAGCCCGCAACCTCACACAGTGGATAGTCAACTGTGCCGACGCCCTTGCACCACTGAAGAACCCTCCAGGCAAGCCCGGCAAACAGGAAAACAACATGGTTCACCGACGACCTCAAAGAATCAAATAAATCCTGCAGATCCCTCGAGAAAATCTGGCAGCGCAAACAGAGGACAGAAAACATGACAGCTCTCAAGAACGCCACCCGCAAACACCACAATCTGATCCGCACCACCAAAAAGACATTGTTCAAAGAATCGCTGGACAACAGCACACACAACAGCAAGGAACTCTTCAGCATCGTAAAAGAGCTCTCCAATTCCAACACCAACAGCAACGACATCACACCGTCGCAAGACCTCTGCAACTCCCTCGCCACTTTCTTCCACGGCATGATCGCCGATATCCACAAAAGCTTCAGTGCCCAGACTCCGCCCCCAACCACTGAACCAACGCCGCCTACAACCACCATCAGCGGTTGGACTCCCATCAGCACCGAAGACACCGCCCACGCTATGAACACCATCCACTCCGGCTCTCCTTCCGACCCATGCCCTCACCACATCCTCAACAAAGCCGACACCATCATCGCTCCCCACCTACGGAACATCATAATCAACTCCCTCATGTCCGCCACCTTCCCAGAGAGCTGGAAGCACGCAGAGATTAACGCCCTACTGAAGAAACCCACAGCGCACCCTAAAGACCTCAAAAACTTCCGCCCCATCTCTCTTCTTCCATTCCAGATGAAAGTGATCGAGAAGATCGTCAATAAACAGCTGACCGCATCCTCGAGGCCAATGGATCCCTCGACCCATCCCGGTCCGGATTTCGAGCCAACCATAGCACCGACACCGCCCTCATCGCAGCCACCGACGACATCAGGACCCTACTCGACAATGGGGAAACCACCGCCCTCATCCTCCTAGACCTCTCAGCCGCCTTTGATACAGTCTGCCATCGCACCCTAATAACCCGCCTCCACAACGCCGGGATCCAAGGCAAAGCCCTGGACTGGATCACCTCGTTCCTCTCCGACAGAACCCAACGAGTCCGCCTCCCCCTTCCGCTCCGCGGCCACCGAGATCATCTGAGGCATACCCCAAGGCTCATCGCTCAGCCCAACCCTCTTCAATATCTACATGAGCCCCCTCGCCACCATCGCATGCAAACACAACCTCAACATCATCTCATACGCCGACGACACCCAGCTGATACTCTCCCTCACCAAAGACCCAGCCACCGCCAAACTCAACCTCCAGGAAGGAATGAAAAACGTCGCTGAATGGATGAAACTCAGCCGTCTGAAACTAAACTCAGGCAAAACGGAGGTCCTCATCCTCGGACCATCCCCATCCACCTGGGACGACTCCTGGTGGCCCACAGAACTGGGCACCGCACCGACACCCACTGACCACGCACGCAACCTGGGATTCATCCTGGACTCCTCTCTCACGATGACCAAGCAAGTCAACGCCATCTCATCTTCATGCTTCAACACCCTGCGCATGCTCCGTAAGATCTTCTGGTGGATCCCTACCGGTACTAGAAAGACGGTCACCCAGGCCCTCGTCACCAGCCGACTAGACTACGGGAACGCCCTATACGCAGGAACCACAATCAAACTTCAAAAAAGACTCCAACGCATACAGAACGCATCTGCACGACTCATCTTCGACATCCCCCGCCACAGTCACATATCAGCCCACCTGGGAGACCTGTACTGGCTCCCCATCAGCAAAAGGATCACGTTCAGGCTCCTCACCCACGCACACAAAGCGCTCCACGACATAGGCCCCTAATACCTCAAAAACCGCCTCATGTTCCACACTCCAACATGCAAACTCCGCTCCGCCAGCCTCGCCCTCGCCACCGTCCCACAAATCCGCAGAACCAAAGCTGGAGGAAGATCATTCTCCTACCTGGCGGCCAACACGGGGAACTCCCTCCCCGCCCACCTACGTCTGACCCAGGACCACCTCACATTCAGGAAACACCTCAAGACCTGGCTCTTTGAGCAGTAGCGGCACTTCTCCCCCTCCCCCCCAGCACCTTGAGATCCTCACGGGTGAGTAGCGCGCTCTACAAGTGTATTGATTGATTGATTGATTGACTTGCGATGTAATTCCATGCGTGGTAACAATGCGGACGATGTAACGTCTGCGTTGTAACCCACCCCCGTGGTATTACCCGTGTTCAAACCGCTGTTTCCCATCTTATGTTATACAGGTGACCTGGTGGCTTTAGACGCAGCTCAGAATTGCTTTCAGAGAAGACAAGTTTGGTAAGTGGAAATTGCAAAACGAACAACTTGGCAATTAATAAAAACAAAACCCAACCTGTGCGATTAGGGAGCAGGCATGACACTTATATTGGGTGCTACTTAATGGCACATTTACCCCCAACATTCTGGAACAGATGATATTGTAGAGGCCTGTTTCACAATTGAAGCTCTAAGAAATGAGTGGTAATTATGGGCCAGATTTAACGCAGCACAACGCAGCAAGACAAATTGATGCGCTGCACCACAAGGAGAGGACAGGGTGCGCCATATCTTTTAAGATATGGCGCATCCCTGCTCTCCCTGTGGTGATGTACACAGTGCATCCTAGAGTCAATGCACGCACCTTTGCACCATGGTGCAAGGGGAAAACAAGGTTTACATCGTGGAATATAAACCGCATGCAAACACAACATGGTCGTTGCAATGACTGCGTTGTTACAACGCAGTGTCATTACTACGCAAGTCGTTACAACGGCTTGTGCTAGATGGCGCTCTAGGATAAGGAATAGTATGATTTACTATTCCAACACTTTCCCTAGTGTTGCACACACTGAAGTAGGAATAGTAAATCATGCTATTCCTAAGTCCAGCGCGCCATCTAGCACAAGGCATTGTAACCACTTGCGTTGTAATGGCAGTGTGTTGTGACAACGCGGTCGTTGTAACGACCGCATTGTGAATGCATCGTGGAGTAAAATCCGCGATTTAAAGAATCATATTCAGTGCAAGGGTGCCTGCATTATAGCCAGGATTGTTTTTGTGCAGGAAGGGGCACCTTCATGCACGAAAACAACGGAATGCAGCACACATAGTAAGAGGGAAAAAACGAGGAGAAATAAAGTTATTTCTCTTTGTTGCCCCTCCCCTTGGATGATGTATCTTTTTGACGTATTCCCAGGTTTACTACTGGTAGTAAATCTGGAAATGGGCCAAAATCAATGAGTGGATGCGTGAGAACACCCAGGCTCCTCCCACGGAATGCCGTCCCTGGGCAGAGTAACGCGAGGCAGCAACTTGTGCTGTCCTGCATTACTCCACATTTACTAAGCCACGCGGAGTCTCGCAATATGGCTCGCATGCCATAGTCAATCTATGCCTTGCACCACCTTGCGTGATGCATGGCAACACAATCCTTTCATAAATCTGGCCCCATACGTCTACAAATTCAAGAACAGATATTGGGCATTGAGTTTGATGCTCTTCTTACAAGCCATGTTATACTATTATTAGAGCTTGAAGGCTCCAATCATGAGTGATGGGGAACATCCTTTACAACGCAACTTTTACAACGCACTACCATTACGACGCAACTTTTACAACGCAAGTTATTACAACGCATTGCGCTGGGGGGCGCTCTAGGATAGGGAATAGTTTAATTTACTATCCAACACCTTCCCTACTATCCACGGGGACTGGAGTTGGAATAGTAAATTAAACTATTCACTATCCAGCGCCCCCAACGCAAGTCGTTGTAACGACTCGCGTTGTAAAACCTGCGTTGTAAAGGCATGCGTGGTAAAAGCATGAGTTGTAACGTCATACATCCTGAGTGAAAGCAGGTGTGCCTAGAGATGCAGAACAAGACTTTTCAATTGTTTGCCAAGTGTAAGTTAGTGTTTGATGGCAGTGCACTAGGAGAGTGAGCTCGTATTACACCAAAGACTGCCTAAAGAAAAATCGGTAGAGCTATCCTAGGAGTGAAGGTACAATACGACGAAATGGTGATGGAATGTAATAAATAATTACAGTGAAGATCCAGGAACATTAATCTACGTTTTAGGTGCTGTATAGTTTAACTTGCATAGATGTCTCATGCTGTTACGTTTTGTTTACAAATGAGATATCGTTATGTAATAAGTGTAAATACACCAGAAGAATACAAATGGAATTACTCATTTATTACTTCTATGTCCTTTGGTGCAACTGTAAAGAATAAGCTACATAAAACCTTATATTTAATAAACGCATTCATAAGAACAATTACTAAGCCTTTAAATATATATTTATTGTAAACTAATTAAGTATCAAACGTTTTAGTTCCGTTTTTAAGATGTGTCTTTAGGAAGAATTTGATTCTATATTGTATTCATATATGTTAATGTTTTTGTTTTATTTTGTCAATGGACATCTGTGCCTGAATAAGCTCTATTTTGAGTAATTTGAGATTTGAGATTTGAGTAAAGTTGGTGTATTGGGGCCATTTGGAAACTAGTCATTTGGGCACAATAAGGCATAGTGGAAACTTATTAAATAGGGCAATGCTAAAACTCGTAATGTGCTCTTAGAGTGGCATTATTGAAACCAACATTTGTGATTACTGAGAGACAATAGAACCTAGGATATATGCTTATGGAAACAATAGTATTTGCAGACCTGGGTGTAGTTCGCGGAGTTTTGCTGTGCGAAACTCCGCGAAGTTACAAAAAAACTCTGCTAAGTTCCGCGAGTGGCAGAGTGCAGTGCGAACTGCAGTTTGTGCTGGTATTCCTGCCACTCGGGTAGGCATTCTACCAGAGCGGCAGCTCGTGCTCGCGAACTTACCAGTCCCCATCGCGAACCTACTGTTCGCGAGCGGGGGAAAAACTGTGCTACACATCACAAAGCAAAGTGTTCTGCACTCCCTAAACTCCGCGGAGTGCGAAGTGCAGAAAACTCTGCAAACTCCACGAACGGAGCGAAGTTCACCGCCCAGGCCTAATTATTTGCACGATCCTGCACTACAGAAAGTAGCAATGTGTGCATACCGATGCATATTGGAACAGAAGGGTGTTCCTATTGTACCATTATGGAAACAGATCATGGGATGTAACTGTGACTTTATGAAAAAAGAAAATATACATATATTGGGACCTTCTGGGAACTGGCAAACAGGAAAAGTTCTCCAGCTCTGCATCTAACCTACCATCTATGTATCCATCCATGCCCCAGTCTAGTATTGATCATACATATGCATTCTATGCATATGTGTATTCCATCTTCTATACAGTTATCCAAACTAGCTGAACAACATTCCCACCTATCTAATGCATGTATGCTTATATACTTTGGGGCAGATTTGCATGCCCCCTTCACCACCAGTACGTCACTTTTTATTTTTTATTTGTTTTATTGATTTTCCTAATACAAAACAATAGCAAGTCACAGCAATACATCCTGTCAAACTAGTACGTCACTTTTCTGACGTACTGGTGGCGCAGGGGACTCCTCCATATTTACAAGGACAGGAAAAGACACCCTGCATGACTTTTCCTCTCCTTGTAAATGCAGCCCCTTCTCACGCAGCACTTTGCGTTGAAGGGGTGTTCCATGGGTGTTGCTGTGGGTGTTCCCACACCCATGGAACAAGACACATCTCCAGATTTATGAGAAGTTGTAAATCTGGAGATACGTCAGAATGCTACGCCACCCTAGAAGTAGTGTAGGGAGGCGCAACTAGGAGAAATTATTTCATTTGTCCTCGTTTTTTCCTCTTTCAATGCGTGCTGCATTCTACAGCACGTATTGAAAGAAACAAATGCATGTAGTTATTGTTTTTGTGCAGGAAGGTGCCCCTTCCTACACAAAAACAATCTCCCCATGACGCAGGCATCCTTGCAAGGATGCTTGCGCCAGCGCATGACTGCAGTTTGTACGCCAGCGCTTGGGGAAGCACAGAGAAGCAACATATTCTTGCAAATATGTTGCATCCCTGTGCTTCGGATATGCCGCAGCATGGCGCAGCCAAAGGGCTTGCAGTGCCATGCTGCAGCACTCCCTTGTAGTTCCATATATACGTGCCATAAATAAAGTCCATTCCGGTGCTAATGTTACTCCAGGCTTGGTGCACGGCTCTGCCACAAACTGTTTTGCCTATAGATGGAGGGGTTTTGTCCTACGGGTCCTGGCTGGACAATATTGACATTGATAGAGAAGAAAAAGTGCCAGGGCTCGATTTTTAAACCACCAAACTTATTTATTCAGCTGGTGTAAACCTTCATTACTTAGTTTCTAGAAGGTATGCAATCGTCATTGTTTCAACATTTCAAAAATATTTACACATTTCAGCAATATACAGAGAGAGAAAAACATCCCTTCTACTGGGGATACAATGTAAACAACATTTCATACGTTTCCAATATTACAGTGTATTCAAACAAAAATAAATAAAGAAAAATTCAGAAACAGTTAGATATTCATTGTTTCGTGAAAACAGAATTAAATCATGTACACCAAAAAAGGTTGTGGTATGTTGGTTTTGTGATTGAGTTGCCCTATACTATTTTGCGTCTCTTTTCAACAGCCAAATAGCCGACGCGTTTCCAAACCCTTCTTATAGTCAATGGGGTTCTTCCTCAGGGCTGGGCTGTATACCTACGGTGTAAAAATTGGGGACATTTAATATCTCCTTTTCCTAAAATTCAAAATTAGCTTCAAATACAGGCGAAGCTTGTAAGGTTTTTACCTTATTTCACGGTATCTCTTTTTTCAAGGATTGGGCATCGAGTGAGCTTGGATTTTACACCAACACCTAAACAGAGGTAAGGTTTGGCGGTTATAATGGATATGTGTGTTTTGCACTTCCATTTGTAAACGTAGTTCTCAGTAAAAGATGTGCTGGCACTTACGTGGTTTTTGTTGGTTGTTCTCTAACTCAGGCTGTTCTTTAAGAGTAGTTTATTGCGCGTTCCCCGGTCATTCTGTGAGGTTTGAAAATTAACGATCAGTCCCGGTCAACATATCTTTATGTTTTGCTGAGAGTTAAACATGTATTTTGCTTACTTGGGAGGAGCGCGGCAGACGACCCTGGCGTTTCTCAATTCCAAATCGGTGGGCGGTTGTATTTCAATACTGATTCTGTGAGAAAATTAAAAGCGGTGTCTACCAATTGTTCAGCGATAATATCAGTCAATACTTGAACTTTTGTTGCGCTATGCGTCCTACCTTAGTCGGAGGGTCTCTAACTGCGCTCGGGATTCTATGAAGTCGCGCTGTTCTCGCTCGATGTGTTAATAGTCAAATGAATTTTACTAACCCGGTGGAACGCGATTTCCTGTTTATGTATGTTGCTGGGTATTGTGGGATTTGTAGTCCTACGGTCTATTTGCATCTTCTGTGATGTGTGACGTGATACTATGGAGTTTGGGGGGTAAAGTGCCAAACCACATTAGCTATGCTCTCTTTAAATGGTGTGTTTCTCTGCAACAGTGGGAACTTTCATCGCTTGTAATATATTACAAGCGATGAAAGTTCCTCCTAGAGGAGGAAACATCGATGCCATGCTACTCAAACAAGAAGCGTATTTAATTTTAAAATTCAATTGTGTGATGGACGGCCTGAATGAAATGTCTGAACTACAAAGATCCTATCAATGAGTCCCCTGTGAACCCCACTGTTGCAGAGAAACACACCATTTAAAGAGAGCATAGCTAATGTGGTTTGGCACTTTACCCCCCAAACTCCATAGTATCACGTCACACATCACAGAAGATGCAAATAGACCGTAGGACTACAAATCCCACAATACCCAGCAACATACATAAACAGGAAATCGCGTTCCACCGGGTTAGTAAAATTCATTTGACTATTAACACATCGAGCGAGAACAGCGCGACTTCATAGAATCCCGAGCGCAGTTAGAGACCCTCCGACTAAGGTAGGACGCATAGCGCAACAAAAGTTCAAGTATTGACTGATATTATCGCTGAACAATTGGTAGACACCGCTTTTAATTTTCTCACAGAATCAGTATTGAAATACAACCGCCCACCGATTTGGAATTGAGAAACGCCAGGGTCGTCTGCCGCGCTCCTCCCAAGTAAGCAAAATACATGTTTAACTCTCAGCAAAACATAAAGATATGTTGACCGGGACTGATCGTTAATTTTCAAACCTCACAGAATGACCGGGGAACGCGCAATAAACTACTCTTAAAGAACAGCCTGAGTTAGAGAACAACCAACAAAAACCACGTAAGTGCCAGCACATCTTTTACTGAGAACTACGTTTACAAATGGAAGTGCAAAACACACATATCCATTATAACCGCCAAACCTTACCTCTGTTTAGGTGTTGGTGTAAAATCCAAGCTCACTCGATGCCCAATCCTTGAAAAAAGAGATACCGTGAAATAAGGTAAAAACCTTACAAGCTTCGCCTGTATATGAAGCTAATTTTGAATTTTAGGAAAAGGAGATATTAAATGTCCCCAATTTTTACACCGTAGGTATACAGCCCAGCCCTGAGGAAGAACCCCATTGACTATAAGAAGGGTTTGGAAACGCGTCGGCTATTTGGCTGTTGAAAAGAGACGCAAAATAGTATAGGGCAACTCAATCACAAAACCAACATACCACAACCTTTTTTGGTGTACATGATTTAATTCTGTTTTCACGAAACAATGAATATCTAACTGTTTCTGAATTTTTCTTTATTTATTTTTGTTTGAATACACTGTAATATTGGAAACGTATGAAATGTTGTTTACATTGTATCCCCAGTAGAAGGGATGTTTTTCTCTCTCTGTATATTGCTGAAATGTGTAAATATTTTTGAAATGTTGAAACAATGACGATTGCATACCTTCTAGAAACTAAGTAATGAAGGTTTACACCAGCTGAATAAATAAGTTTGGTGGTTTAAAAATCGAGCCCTGGCACAAACTGTTTTGCAGCCGGTGCAAAAGAAACAGTGAAGGAAGCCCTTTCTGCCACAGGTGACGCCGGACAAGCTGAAGGAGCCATAACTCAAAGAGACAGACTCCCCATCAACCACAAGGTGAGTCCGTGCTGCGCCGCCATCAATCACCCACTGCGCACAACAAACACCACTTGGCAGCCAGGAACGAGCTGGTCAAGGCCGCGCTTTGTGCGAGATGAAAGCAGGACAGAAAGAAAGAGCAGCCCGCCTTTCATGAGGTGGCCGCCAGGGCTAACGAGGCAGCCTTTCCAGAACTCTGGGCTCAGGGGCACGCGCATGTCATTAGTAAATGCAGATCAGAGGGGCGCTTTGTAGCGATCAGGTGAAAACTTTGCAACTCGGACACTTTGAAGTATTGATTCAAGCTGGAATGTTGATGCTGCAGCCTTCAAAAATGATTTATAGCAGACAAAAAAGAAACTTCCACCACACTGTGGAGGTGGGACTGCCTTTGGGATATGCTAAAGGTGTCTTTCTTGAGGTGTTTCGTGGGGGCAGATTTATCATCCATTTTTTTTCTCGCAAACGCTGCAATTCGCAAAAAAGCCGCGTTTGTGAGAAAAAATGAAAAATGCGATGTATCATGGAAATCGCATCGCAAAATAAAGGAATTGCAAAATTGGCGATTCCTTAATTTTACGTCAGCATTTAAGGAATCGCAAATTGCGATTCCTTAAATGCTATGTATGAAGCACCCAAGTTGTGCGAATTCCAATTAAGAAATCGCAAATTACCACCAACTTGTAGTTGGTGGTAATTGGTAATTTGCGATTTCTTTTACAAATGCAATTTTTGGCATTTGTAAATGTGCCATGTGGCGCACATACATGCCCTTAGGGCATGTATGTGCGCCACATGCACACACATGTAAATTTCAGGGGTGCAGCAGGGTGTCCTTAAGACACCCTTGCACCCTTGAAATTATTCTCAATTTGCGATTAGCAAATTGCGAATCGCAAATTGAGAATAACTTCCCATTCCTTCCTATGGGCCTCCTGGCCCATAGAAATGAATGGGAAAGTATTTCTTAATTGCAAATTCGCAATTTGCGAATTCGCAATTAAATTAAGGAATATCAAGAAATCGCAAAAAAATTGCGATTTTTTTGATACATACCATTTGCGATTCTCAAATAGCGATTCTCAAAAAATCGCTATTTGAGAATCGCAAATAGGTATCTTGATACATCTGCCCCTAGGTGAGAGAGTGTGGGTGCACAGCTGAGATAGAATCTCACAATATTTGCATCAGAATAGCTTTTTAAAAAGATCTGTACCATTAAGTGTTTAACCGCCGTGAAATGCAATGAAATACCAGTATTTGTAAAGCGCACAGCTACCTATGAAGTGGTGTCCCGGCGCTAGGGGCCCTCGGGAAGATTAAGCAAGCTATTGCCCAGAGTCACATGGTGCTGTGCTGACCTGCCGCTGGTGCCAAGGATCGAACCGTGAGCCCCAGATTCCAGCGTCAGTCGCCCTGGCCGCTGCGCCACACCTCTTCCATATGAAGCAGTGAAGGCAGGAGTCTCAGATCTGTTCTGTGCACCTTTCTGAAGCAGTCAGCCTCATCATACCACACCATACATGCAGAGACGACTCCATCAAAGGTCTACACTTGGCCAATGAGGCATATTCACGTGCAGCTCTTTAGGTCAAGCGGTGACAAGTGTGTGCCCCAGGGAAACAGGAAACTCACAAATACTGATAACTTTTGTAGGGGATGAACTCTATGGAAGACATGATGGTCCCAGGCTGGGACAAGCACTGGCAAAGCCAAGAGGTTTGACGTGTGTAAGCCGTGCTATTGGCTTAACCGAAGCAAGTTTGTGTCCTGGGCTCGGGAATCTGAAAAATGGATGCTGTGGAGGAAAGGACTGTTTTAATTTCTGAAGCCAGACACAGTGACTGCTCACCACCTCTAGTCCAAATAGAATCCCAGGACCATGAAGGATCCATAGATTCTGAAAACTATACAGAGTCATTGTAGATTTCTGCCATACAAAGACTGGTAAATTAACACAATATTTAAATTGTATAGTATTGCACACATTTTTTCTCCAAAAGGAAGCAACACACAGCTAATCATTTATTTAATCAATAAATACAGTTTATCCATTCCGACAGCCCCATCCGTCTATCTCACCACCTTTGTCCTCTCAGAAGCCTTTTAATTGATCTCCTGATATATATGATAAATGTATTCATCTTCCATTACATTAATCTCATGTCCCTGTGCACCTTATCTATCTGTGCATCCATCAATCTACGCATACATCTATCTAAGCATCAGTCTGATATCGAACATGTATTCCATGCATTCCTGCATGCAGCCATCCGTGCATCCCTTCATATGAAGAATCAGTGTATCACACCCATCCGACCACCTGCCTCATCAATGTATGCATTCATGTTATCTTTCTACACAGCCAAGCCATCATCCGCCAGTCCATTCTCCCCTCTATCCATACATGCACCCATTCAACTATCCAACCAGTCTAATCGATCAATCAATCAATTTAACAATCAATCAAGTTTCTTGTAGAGCACGACTACTCACCTGTTAGGGTGTCAAGGCACTGGTGGGGAGGGGGATCCACGGTTCAGTCGAAGAGCCTGGTCTTGAGGTGGGAAACATCCTTTACCACGCAACTTTTACCACGCAGTGCCTTTACAACGCAGGTTTTACAACGAAAACCATTACAACGCATTGCACTGGGGGGCGCTCTAGGATAGGGAATAGTTTTAATTTACTATCCAACACCTTCCCTACTATCCACGGGGACTGGAGTTGGAATAGTAAATTAAACTATTCACTATCCAGCACCCCCCAAAGCAATGCGTTGTAAAGGCTTGCGTTGTAAAACTTGCATTGTAACAGCATGTGTGGTAAAAGTATGCGTTGTAACAACGTACATCCCTTGAGGTCCTTCCTGAATTGCGTCAGCAATGGAGATTGCCCGAGGTGCAGAGGCAAGGAGTTATGGGTCTTCGCAGCGAGGTAGGTGAAGGATCTTCCTCCAGCCGTGGTCTTGTGGATCCGTGGGATGGTGGCCAGGCCCAGTTGGGCGGAGCGGATATGTCTGGTGGGAGTGTAGGAGAGGAGGTGGTTGAGGTATGCAGGTCCATTATTGTGGAGGACTTTGTAGGCGTGCGTGAGGAGCTTTGAAGTAAATCTTTTGTTGATAAGTAGCCAGTGAAGGTCTCTCAGGTGGCCTGTGAGGTGTGTGTGGCATGGAATGTTCAGGATGAGTCTGACCGAAGCAATCTGGATGTTCTGCAGTTTATCTATCTGCATTATGCATCTGATTATCCATATGTCTATCTGGCAATGATTAATGCCCCCTTAAATCATTTCATCTCATCCATGCATTTGTCTGTAAATCCAAAATGTGCTCATTCATCTACACAGCATGCCACTATAGTTTACATATACATTAGTCTTTACATTCACCCAATCTATTGATTAATTCATCGGTTGTTCCAGTTTATCTCTCCGTCCTCCTGTGCTTTCAATTATTTTTTCCCCGCATTCATCTATTCATCCCATTTATGCATGTATCCATCTGTCTAGTCACCACATGTCTCTATACATCAAGAGCCGTACACAGTACTGTGAAGCACCTGTGCCCCATGTTCTTGTATCAAAGGTCCTTTCTGGAACATTGAAACGTTAGGTTCCCTGCTTTTCTCCACTACAACACAGTCCCATCCAACCATGCATCCATCAGTCTATCCAAGTATATCACCTGTGTCCATTCTATTCTACCACCATTGCAGCCGTTCATGCACATGTGTGTGTGAGCAGCTTCTGTTCCTTTGCAACTCCAGCCCTTCACCCTGTGTCTGGTACCCACAGCAAGGGATGTGCCTTTTGAAGCAGAGCCAGTAAATTCGGGTTTGCCGCCTCATTATCCTGTGCCTAGCCATGCATGCAAAAACATAATTAGGTCTGGTGTACATCCTGGCCTGGGCCTTTCCTCTTGTAGGACATCAATCCTCATGGATTCCATTATGGAAAACGATTTACTGTCATCACTGCCCACTAAATATTGCTCACTATTTTTAGAAACCGGAAGGCTAAGATGCCCCTCACATCGAAAGGTGGGGGTTCAGGCTACAAGAGTAAGATTATGAGATTATGCACAAACCTGGGAAGGAACAGAACCCAGCAGATTACTTTTCACGAGTGCCGCTACATCGTCCTAGTTTGACATCCAGGACTGCGAAAGAATACCAACATTTCATTGTGAGGTCCAGCACACCACTCTGAGGACCAAATCACTGCTGCCAACAACACAGACAACGTCATGACTGTCATCAAAGAACTCATTGAGACACAATCATGGAGATGATGCTTATGGCCTCTGGCCGATGATACTGTATTATAACGTACAGGATGAGTTTTCAGTCACACAAGAAGACATAATGCTTAGAGGCTTGAGAATTGTCATACCTGAGAGCATCAGGCAACGGATTATCAAGATGGCCCATGAAGGGCACCGTGGCATTGTAACCACCTAGAGAGCATTGAGAGACAGAGTGTCGTTCCCTCGACAAGATGAGCGTGTAGAAAAGGAATTGAATGCATTATAGGCATTTTCTTAAGCTATGAGGGTTGAGGGATGGTTTTATAATTACACACTGGCTAGTAAAGCATAATGAACACAAGTTGCAGAGTAACTGAGGAGGGTTCTTTTGTGCGGCCTTGTCCCAAAGTATAGTTTTAATGACATGTGCTTGCATTTATTACACATTTTCAGCCACCAACCACACAAGATGTCACACAGTGCAGTTAGTGACAACAGTTCATACACTCATTCACTATTTTAGAGATTATGGCTCATCAGATAATAGCAATAGTGTATAGCATGTACAAACCCAATGATTTGCTGAATGAGGTAAATGGGTAGTAGAGTTTAATCCGTGAGGAATGAGATAAAAGTTTTATTGTACTCTGGTGAGAAACAGCAGTAAATGCAGGAGCATATTACCAAGTGTGGCGATAGGCAATTATCGCCGGTTTAGCAGTCGTTTTCAGCCGCTAAGCGGCGATAATTCTATCGCTCTATTAACAAGCTGTCGCTAACTGATGTTAACGACAGCTTTTAGGCGATAGCGAGCGGTTTGGGGCCAGCTTTGCATGTCAGCGATATTTATCGCTAATAACATGCAAAGTGGGCGTACCCAACCTGTTAGCGACTGAAAGCAGTCGCTAACGTCGCTATCGCCTATTAGCAAGGCAGGCGTAGCGATGGAAATATTCCCGCTATCGCCAAAAACCAACGCCTGCTCAGACCAGTTCTTAGCCATGTTATCCAATGGGAGGTGGATAACATGGCTAAGAGCATTTCGTCGCTAATGCGTGAATATCGCTGTATTCTTACTGATATTCACGCATTTCGCCGCTATCGCTGAATATTTTAGCACAATGGAGAAAAACGTTGCTAATAGCATGTTTTCTCTGCTAACATATCCAGCAATAGGCAGCGATAAAAAAATCGTCGCTAAGCCTATTTAGCGATAATTATCGCTACTTGTTGGTAATATGCCCCCCAGTCTTTATAAAGTGACAGCGTTATGTTAAAACTACGATAAAGAAATCAGTGGCTTGTTTGGGTATTGGTCGTATGGGATGATGGTAAATTAATTGTAGCTTAAACAGCAATGCAGTAGACTGGCAGGGGAGTACAGCAACCAATGTGTTAAATTTAAATGGCAGATCTAGACGTTTTGGTACTCCCAGATGTTTTCCAATTGTAGTTGTCAGAAAGTAGTTTTATTAGTTGTTTCTATCAGTCCTGCGTCAGTGTATCATACCATGAATTACAAATAAATGTGTGCTTCTCCCAGAATAGGGGTCTTGGCCTTGCACTAGACACACCCAACTGATCACTAGAATGTCTTGCTGCTTTTCACAGGGAACCAATCCCAGAAAACAGTACCCACAGACTCAGAAGCTGAAAGTAGGAAAAAACTCCAAAGGCTTTCATTGAATATATCAGAATGACAACAAAATCTCAGAAAAATGGATTGAAGAGTTTTCAATAACACAACTTGCAGCTGCTTGCTATACCCACTGGGACTTGTGTTCAGAAATGCATATTTTGACGCAATATCCTTTCTGCCACAGCCATCTGAGCAAGGAATGCAAAGAACCCCTCTGCCTTCCAGTAACCTAATAAACCTACATGAGAGGGAAAGACAGTGGAGAAAATCAGAAATTGGGGAAGCAGGGGGAAGTGGTAGGAAAGGGAGAAAAGCTGAGGCTTCTTTGGCTGAATGCATCTTTGGTTCCAGGAAAAGCACAGCCCTATGGTATATGCTGGAGAATAGGGACAACAGGTTGAGACTTGTTTAGCATTTCAAAGGAAAAAAAATGGTACAGAAGTGGAAAGTTGGTGAAAAACAAAAACACAAATGAAGGAAAAGCAGAGACTGAACTTGGAATGACAGTGAAAATCCCACCAACATGCTCAATTGCTAAGTGAAGTTCTGTCTGCCTTTAAGACTGCTCTTCCATCCTTAGCTAGAAGAAGTAAATAAGGATGGCGCCATCTTGGAAAAGTTTGTCTCAATGCCAAAGTAATGGTGGCCAGTTGTTTGAGGATATACGCTGTATTTTCCACCTATCTTGCTGTCCCCAGCCTTTCAACTGCTGTGAATTGCCTGGACGCCACCACCTCTAGCTGCCATTCCATTGGCTGTGCCACTGCCTACATATCCCCACCATCCCACCTCTTCATGTGTCCTGGTGTTAACTCTCCTTTTGGATGTGGGAAGAGAGTAAGATTTCAGATGAGTCCTGAAACTTCCACTGGGGTTATTCATTCTTCAGAAAGAGTTCGGTGGTTTCTTTCTTCAGCATGTTGTGGGTCAGGTGAGCAATGGCACTGTTTTATGGCGAGAACAAAAAAAGATTGTGTTGCACTCAAATCTAGCTCAAGACTTGTGTAAAGTTAAAGAATTTGTAATGTAGGGGCATACTATCAAGGGCCTTATCGCCGCTTTAGCGGGACTTTTTCCTGCTAAAGTGGCGATAATTTAATCGCCCTATTAGCAAGCTGTCGCTAACAGCAGTTAGCGACAGTTTGTAGGCGATAGCGAGCGGTTTGAGGCCCGCTTTGCAACATGCAAAGTGGGCGTACCCAACCTGTTAGTGACTGAAAGCAGTCGCTAACATCGTTATCACCTGTTATCAACGCAGGCACATCGATGAAAAATTTGCGCTAAGCTCGAATATCGCCAAAAACTAACGCCTGCTCTGACCACTTCTTAACCTGTATATCCAGTGGGAGTTGGATATTCAGGTTAAGACCCTATTGGCGTTAATGCCTGAATATCGCTGGATTTCTAGTATGCAGTATGTGATGGGGCTCCATCCTGACCCCAAATATGTAAATAGTGAGAATTTCTAGAACCAATGGTCTAGACATAATGTTTACTACTCTGTCCCCAATCAGAGTTTCAGCATTATACAATAATAAACAACATTTTGAACAGAATAAACAGAGAATTCAAAACAAAATGATGCTCCGCAAACAATGTGACTCGCAGTTGACTGTATAAATCAAGTTTCTTTTTAATCAAGTAAATTTTGTTCCAAAGATGAGATTCTGGTACATAGTTTGTCCATATGGGAGCTTGTCATTACATTCTTCTATGACTAACAGTCTCATCCAGCCCAATGCACTTCGGGCAGATACAAAAGCCCTTCATCATGGGTACCTATAAACAAAAATGAGAATACAAGATTTTTTTCTATTCAATAAATTACTCAATAGTTACAAATAACCTCATAACGTGAGGGACATCTATGCAAGATGTGTGTAAATGGTAGAGGAATCTGTCACCAACTGACTCACGAGAAGTGTAACTGGGAAAAGAATGTAGGATGAAGATTCAAAAGGAGAGTGGGTGTGTTGTCCCAAAGTAACCTATCATGCAGCGGTAGCCGACAAGTTATTGCTTGATGAAAAAATGAATGTGTTAGCCTTTATTACAGCGACTAAGGTGCAAAAGGCGAGATTGGCGAAAGAACGAGTAAGTGAGCTTAAAAAGAATTACCCTGAAAATATCAAAAGGTGAACATGCATTCAGCAGCCTCTAAAAATAAAATGAAAAATGAGTTGCCAATACTGCATGAATATACGAGCCCCATAAATGAATCTTACCCGGGTGCGATCTAGACTGTGTCCTAAGTGACAAAGCTTCAGGTGTATCGAGATGCTGCGGTTGCGTTAATGAATGTGCTAAGGAGTGCTTACATTAACGTGAGAAGGTGAGAGGAAAAGAAAAACAGACTCTGATGGTGTTGTTGAAGTGACCATCCAGTGAAGGAACAATAAAGTTTTTAAAAGAATAAATGGCAGTCAAACAACATTGATTCATAAATTTCAAGCAGCTGGAACATGAAGATCAGTGGAGATGCACCTATAGCAACCATAGATCATTGTGCACGGATGAATGTTCATGTTAAAATGCCATTTTTAAATGTGACACATATAATAAAGTCATACATAGTGAGACAGTGTTCTTTTCAAGCAGCCATCTGAGTGATTTTTAAATTATAACTTGACATATAAAGCATCAGGGGATGGCAAGGTCGTGCATGTGAACATCCATCCAACAAGGTTTACATCCAACAAAAAATTGTGTACAGTAGCAAGCAATATTGCCTTGTTCTTACTACCGCTAAAAATTGTAAATCTTCATGGAATTTCGACATAATGAGAATTAGAACATAAACATCGATGTTCAAGGCGCTATGTGCTTAAAAGTGTATACCAGCGAGCTGGAGAACTGCAATTCCCAATGGGGTCCAAAATGCGAGGCTCATCAATATTCAGGAGGGACTCACATTTTGAGACCCTATTGAGAATGGCTGGCCCTCCCAGGTATGGTGGCCTACTGGGCTCAGCAGACCACCATGTCTGGGACTGCTTTAAAATAAAGCAGCTTTTTCTTTTTAAATGAAGCCCGTTTTCCTTAACGCCTGAACCACGGCGGAAATTCCGCCGCAGTGCGGGGCGTTCCATTGAGTGGGTGGGCCCGTCGGCCAAAGAATTTGCGCAGCACTACGGAGGTAGTGCTCGTGATGGCCGTTGTCCGACGGGCGCAAGGAAAGGGCTTTAGGAAAACGGGATGCATTTTTTTTATTTTTTAAATGGAACTTTTCATTTCATTTTTTAAGGGCAGGCAGTGGTTGCAGCCTGTTTTCCTTAAAGGAAAATGGGATGCATTTGTTTTTTTAAATGTAACGTTTTTGTTTAATTTTTGTTTTTTAATAAATATTCTTGCATGCATTTGCAAAGGGAAAGGGTCCCATTTGTGGCTGCATTACCACCTACTTGAAGTAGGTGGTAAATTTCAACTGTTTTGCAACCGCAATTGCCGTCACAAAACAGTCATACATAGGGCTCAAACTCTCAATTAGGAAGGGACGCCCTTGAAACACTCCTTCCTAATTGCGACTCACAAACGCTATTTAGCGAATCGCAAATAAATTGGGACTCGCTAAATAGCATTTGTTCATGACCATGTAGGGTTTTTGCATGCTCAAACGGATCGCTAACCAGTTTGCGCATGCAAAAACGGGTTGTACATCTGGCCCAATCAACTTGAATTGTTTGGGCTGCCACCAACTTTGTCTGAACCCTGAAGCATGTGGAGGATTCATACTGGATGGTGAGACTACTAGTAACAAGTTTTAAACAATATAAAAAAATCGCCCCCTCTGGCACTCCCCTTTTCAAAGTGAGTTTTACCAGGACTGCCTTCTTCCCCTCTGTCACCTCGCATGGTAATTAGCATGTTTTAAAGATTTCAGAATTTTGCAATACCTAATCATTTTCTGTATGATAATCTAATTTCAAAATTTGCACAACTGCGTACTCTTCATATTCCTAAAAATACTTTGGCATCTAAACACATCATTGATTTGGCATCTAAACACATCGCGACGCATGCCACAAATGATAATATGTCCTTGTGAATTCCCATAGAAGCCGAGGTTAACCCCAGAACCTGGGCTTCTATGAGAATTCACAAGGGCATATTATCAAGTCCATTATCACCACTTTAGCAGCGGTTTCCTGCTGATAAAAGCGGCGATAATGTATCGCCCTTTCTTGATAATATGTTCCTATGTTTTTAGCCCTTTCCTGAAGAGACGAGATTGGATTGAGATCTCAACATCCAGAGCAACAAAATCCAAAGTTTAGAGGCACACAGAGAAAAACTCCTGCCGCCCCATCTCGTCCTATTTATTCTGGGAACGCTTAATAGTTTAGCTAAGCCTGATCTGAGTGTATGCCCTGGTGTATGCCACATACACGTCTTTTGAAAATACTCCGGGCCTGTCCCATGGAGGGCTTTATGCACCACAAAAAGCGCTTTGGAATGTATCCTTTGTCGAACTCGGAGCGAATGAAAGCTTTGGATGGACTGAGAAACCTATGTAAATTTTGGAATATTCTAAAGCAGCCTGGCGGCCCTTTTTGAACAGACTGAAGGTACTGTATTAAATGTTGCTGAGAGCCTAAATATAAGGCATTACAATAGGCAATTTTTGTGATGACTATTGCAAAAGTGACAGTCTTTTGAAGATCTAGAGGAATGAAAGGAAAGTTTTTTTTTAAGATTCTGAGTAGGAAAAAACTAGATGAAGTAATTTGATTAATCTGATCAGAGAAACATCATTTCCTGTCAAAAATAATTCTTAAACTTCTTGCCTTTCTGACTGGGGGAAGGGAGTGTGCCTAAGTTAGATGGCCACCTAGTAGAGTCCCAAAAGGTGGTGTCATTCCCAAAGTGTAGCACCTCAATTTTATCTGAGTTTAGCTTTAGACAATTTTTCTACATCCAACTCCCAATATGAACCACACACTCCCTAACAGTTTTGGCCACTTCCTCAACTTTAGATGTTATTGACACCACGATTTTTGTGTCATCTGCGTAGTAAATGACTTTAAAGCCATAGTTACGGATAACATTGGCCAACGGGGTGACATAGATATTAAAGAGTGTAGTACTGAGTGAGGAGCCCTGAGGCACCCAACATGGAAGGGAAAAAGGATCAGAGATAAAATCATCAAGAGCAAAAACTTGCTCTCTATTCCGCAAAAGCTGAGAAGTGCAAGAGCTGTATCTCTGAAACCAATGAGCTCAAGCCAGCTAATAAGAATTGAGTGGTTGACCGCATCGAAGGTGGAGGATAAATCGAGAAGACTCAACGCCGCCTTCCCTCCCATTCTTATTTCTTCAATAGTGCCTCTGGATAACAGAAACAACCTCGAGTGGCAGCCATTAACCTTGATCTGGGCCAGTGGCCCAGCGTAAAGGAGCTGAACCCATTGGAGAAACTTGGGGCCGAAACCCAGTGTCTTCAGCACAGCAAACATGTAATGCCATTCTAGCATGTTAAATGACTCTTGGCATCTAGTGATAGCGCCAGCCCTGGTATGTTCAAATTTGCTATTTGCCCCATCACCCCATAGAGACAGCGGAGGTTGAGGTTGGTGCCCAGGAAGGGCATAAAACTGGACTGATCTGGGTGAACTAACATAGTAATAACCTTAATTTAGCCTACAAAGCCTTACTTTGCGCAGTGCTGAACTTTGAAATCTTTATGCAATCACCATCCCTTTTCTTTACAATTTAATATGTTCAATGTATTTTATTTGTTTCTTTCCTTGTACCCCATTACAGGGCGCCTGGTCTCATTTGCTTTTATTTTCTGTGTATTTTTTATAACGATTTATGCCTTCAATGTCTTTTCTTTGTCCATTTTTGCCTGGCTTCTGCATATTGAAGGCTGGAACCATGGATCTCGGCCTGCTTCCCCCCATTTAACTGTACCATTTAATAGGGGCAGTCACGCAGCTGCATTTCTGGCACGTCATAGGTATGCCGAAGACATGCCCATCTGTGCCCGTCCATTTTGAAACACCATCTCTGGTGAGACTAGAGGGGGGGGCGTGGCTAGCAGCCGAACATGTCGGTCATCTTCTAGACGGGCTCCGGACTTGGGCCCCAGTATCCTGACAATAATTCGATATGCGCTACAGAACGGAGTCTGCAAATGAAGGGACATCTTGCCTGAGGCGGAGCTGAGACTCAGTGCCGATCGCAGGCGTGGGAGAAGATATCCGCCCCGGAGCCTGACTGCATGATTGGAGGTGGAGTGGCATCACAGGCCCGGAACAGGGAGGCCCGGTCGCATGAGGTACGCGACGCCCCGGCTGACACCTCTACAATGGAGAGCGGAGTGTGATAAGCGCTGCGGCGTGTTTCTGCTGGCAAGGCGGGCGGAGCTGCAGGGATCGTGTTTGTTGGCCCGCTGAAAAGGAGCTGACAGGGCCCCGAGTTTGGGGAAAAACGACTACGTGAGCCCGGGGATCTAGTGTGGCCTGTGGAAGTAGCGGAGCCCGGAGGGGGAGGCCTGATCACAGTGAGACTGCCAGGCGAAAGTAGAGGAGGAGTGCAGGGTACCTGATCGCATGGCCTTGGCACATTGGAAGGGCCACATATCACGTGAAGCACACTGTGGTGAGGGTGGAGAGCAAGTGGAGCCCTGATTGCCGCCTGCTTTATCCTGTTATCTGTGCTAGGAGTTTACATGGGCGGTGGAGGGTGGTGACTGGTGTATTTTGTACGTGATGTGCCAGGGGGGAGGACGCTGTGCTGTGGGGCTGGATTGCCCGGACCTTTGGCCCACACTGACACATTGACCTGTTGTAGAGACAGCCTGGCCTGGAAGTTATGTGGTAGAGTTGCGGTACGAAGGGATCAGTTCCAGGCTGGTCCGGACACATGCGATTACAGGGGAGTAGGGCATTGATAGGCAGCAGAGAAGAACGGTTGTGGTTGCTGGGTCACTGAGCTGGGTGGATGCTGCCACGGTACTGGGGCAACCGTTAACGCTGCCAGCCACTTTGGATTTCTCTGAGTTCACCCGTGCAATGGGGCGCTCCAGGGGGAAGCAACAGAATCAGAGCAGGGGCCCTGACCACGTCCCGGACACCGCAGAACACACTGATGCCACGGTAATGCCTGGCTGCGCCCCGCCTACTGCCGTGACCGAACCTGTGGACAAATTGGACCTAATCCTGCAGGAAGTGAGGTACTCTAGGAAGGCAATCCAGATTGGGACCTTGATAACCGGCCTCACATTGCTTCGGGCGGACCACGTGAAGCTTGCTGCTAAGGTCAAGGACAACACCGCAAAGTTGGGGGAGGTGGCTCCATGCCAGGCACAAAGCGAGGCTCACATTAAACAGCTGCAGGACCAAGTTGCCACCTTGTTGGACCGAGTGAAGGATGTGGAAGGAAGGGCCAGAAGGAACAATATTTGCGTTATTGGCCTGCCGGAGAGGAGTGAAGGAAGTGATGCAACGCGCTATATGGAGTAGTGGTTCAAGGACCATGTCACAACTTAGGGGCTCTCCACACAATACTGTATAGAACGAGCGCACAGAATACCCAAAGGGTGTCCGAAACTAGGGGCCCCTCCGCGCCCTCTCATTGTCAAGATGCTGAACTTTTGAGACAAGGACATTCTCCTGCAAAAGGCTTGTGTATTGCCTCAGATAAAGTTTGAGAACGCCAGAATATCGCTATATCCCGATTACACAGTCATGGTGCAAAAGCAGCAATCTTATTTCCTGCCAGTTAAAAGGAAACTGAGAGATTTGAGTTTAAAATATGCACTTCTTTTCCCGCCAGGTTAAAAATCTTGCATGACCAAAAAGCACACTTTTTAAGAGCCCTGGTGATGTAGACGACTGGCTGGAGGTGATGGAGCTAGCCAACACTGTAACGTCTGTCTCTCAAACCACCGCCAAGAGTCTGATAGGTACTGGAGAACCTGCTAACCGTAGTGGTAGGCGCTCACGCAGGAATCCCATACAGAAATTTCTCACCTCGCAGCAGATGAAACAGAACAAATCACAGGCGATTTTCGCAGCGGCCACCTTCACGCATAATGCGAGGAAGAAGATACACATGACACAGACTCAGAAGGCAGTGTGGCCCTCTGCGACCACGCATACAATTAATTACCTATATGGTCAACTTGGCCCCTACTTATATTGTACCTGCGACTGTATTATGATCATGTAAGCAGTGATTTAAGTACATGTGTGATTGGTTTCAGTAGTAGCGTGCTCATAGGGCCCAGGGTTCCATAGGAGCTTATATGTACTTTTGAGTCGGAGATCACACCACATGCGAAGTAGAGGAAATGTTCCCCACATGGCGAAAGCGCTTTATGTACCTAACATGTTGTTATATGTTCTGTTGAGTTGTATGGTCCGGTATAGTTCTTCGACCTGACTGAGTATTTGGGTTTTTAGGGGGGGGAAACGATTTGGTTAGGCTCAGCGGCCTGGATAATCTACTTGCTGTTAAGCGAGTACAGGTTGCACCGCAATGCATACACTTGGTAAATACACCATACTGACATGGAATGTTCGGGGATTGGGTTCTGTGCAGAAGCGACACAGAATACACACACAGTTGCAGCGCAGTAAAGCCCAGCTTGTTTACCTGCAGGAGTCTCATATGGTGGACAGTGAAGCGGTGAGGCTCCGTAAGAAATGGAGAGGGCAGATCTTTTCCACTACATACTTCAGCTTTGCCAGACAATCTGGGTAAGACATGGAGTGCTATTCATAGCGCTGGAGCAGCAAATAGGTGATACATATTTTTGTGGGGGATGTTAGATGGCCAACCTGTGGTTCTGGGTAACGTATATAAACCTAATTTTGAACAAGATAAGTGCTGTGGTATGTTAAATATTGCTTTGACGGGATGGGAACTGCATCCATGGATTATAGGGGGTGATTGTAATACAGTAATGGACGTTACCTTGGACAGGTCTCACCTGCCCCTACGTGGAGCAGGAGTGCTTAAGCAAGCAGAGGCCCTGGGTAGTTGGGCCCAGGGATGGGAACTATGTGATGCCTGGAGGATGCGCCACCCTACATAGAGAATACTCTTTCAATTCCTCTGTCCATGTACTTCACACGAGAATAGACAGAATATATTGCTCCAAAAGGATTGCAATGCAAGTGTCCCAGGCTACATACTTGCCAAAGACTTTCTCTGACTATAACCCACTGGAGATTGTCCTTAACTGGGGCAGGGTACCCACCTCGGTACCCACCTGGCGCATGTGGCCGCAACTGTTAGAAGATTCAGTGTTCCGTGCTGCTATGTTGGACACTATTGAACATTAGTTCGCAGAAGATAGCAACACAGCATTGAATAGGCTGATCAAATGGGACGCCTTCAAGACAGTTGTCAGGGGCAGGGCAATCAGTACGACTGTGGGCGCCAGACAAGAACTTCATAAGTCTCGAGCGGGTGGGAGCACACTATTGGAAGGCTGGAACAAGACGCCATAACTGACGCTGACAAACGGGCCCCACTACAGGAGGCTCGAATCAAGCATGCGGAATTCCTGGAATCTCTTCGAGTCATAGATTATCAAGCGTACACGCAGCAGCGCCACACCGAAGCAGGACATTGCTAGCCAGACTAATCCGAGACACTCCCCCGCGGTTATTATAAATGAGCTCATTACCCTGGAAGGCGATAGGGCCACCACCCAAGGGGATATTAATGGTGCCTTCCGACAATATTACGCTTCACTGTACGGTACATCTAGTAACAGCACGGAGGCCCATATGGAGGCTTTTTTCTCCACAGTCACATACCCACAACTCACAGCAGAGGCCCAGAAGGAACTGTTAGGGCCCATTTCCCAGTCTGAAATTAGGGTAGCCATGAGGGGACTCCCGCGTTACAAAACCCCTGGACAGAACAGCCTACCCGTTGAATTTAACGCTACTTATGCTGATTCCCTGGTGACCCAATTAGAAATATTATACAACACAGCACTAGAAAAGGGTTTTTACCACTTTCTACGGCACAAGCATTGGTGATATCACTTCCAAAAGTAGGAAGATACCACACAGATATGGCTAGCTATCGCCCGTTGTCATTACTGACTACAGAGTACAAAATCCTAAGTAAGATGCTGGCCAATAGATTGTTGCCCTCCCTGACCAAACTAATCCATATAGACCAAACTGGTTTTCTACCTGCCCACAGAACATCGCTGAACACTAGGAAGGTCCACTATCTCCTGATGGTAGCCCGGAGTCAATATGCTCATGTGGGTTGCATATCTCTGGATCTGCAGCAAGCATTTGACTCTATTAACTGGGAGTATATGTTCCGTGCACTGGAGAAATTTGGGATCCCAGCAGTCTATATTGCCTGGTTACGCCTTTTATATGATGCCCCTAAGGCACTCGCTCATACAGGTAGTAATATCTCAGCAGAATACCCGATATATAGAGGAACCAGACAGGGATGCCCCTTATCGCCCCTTATATTCATACTGGCCCTAGAACCATTGGCACTCAAGGTGCGTAAGGACCTCATTGATATGGGTATAAAATTAGGGAACATGACACATCTATTTTCTGCATACGCAGATAATATTATTTTGTACCTTCATGATCTCCGCTTGCCCCTGGATCCGTTATACGAGGTGTTTCATCACTTTGAATTAATCTCAGGCCTAGCCATTAATGTAGCAAAGTCACATGCTTTTTTCTTCACAGATCATGCAGGGCTCACAGACATTGAATTCAGGGATACCAGACTCCATGTTGCACAATATACATTCAAATACCTAGGTATTCAGATATACCGACGCATATGGATGTGCTGGATGGTAATTTACATGGAGTGCTTAGAGCCTTGCGTTCCAGTGTCGCTTTCTGGACTACATTGCCGCTGTCCGTCATGGGTAGGGCGGCTTTAGGGAAAAAGGTGGTCTTACTTCACCAACTTATCTCTTATGATACCACATACTACGTTTAGCCTGATAAATACCTTACTTTTTGATTTCATATGACAAAGCACAGTATCAGACTACAGGAGGTAGCCCATAAACCCTAAAGAGATTAGGGTGATACTCTGTAACATACAACAATGTCTCATAGGGTATTAATTATAGGTCAGTTTCAGGCAGCACAATTAATTGCTGAGAGCTGAAGGAGAAAACTAGGGAGACAAAATGTTTTGGGAACATAAATTGTACTTTAATAAATGCATATATTTGTCATATTTAGCTTCATATATTCAAACATGTGGAAGGGTGACAATGTGTTACATTGAATGGCATGTAACCTGTGGAATACTGTGCTCGTGAAAAATTGTGACGGCGCAAATGACACATGAGGCAGTATGTACAGCTACAAGAAGGGGCGCAACAAAGAACAAGTGAGAGTGACATTTACATTGTTGGGATACCCACACAATAAATGATAATATATACAGAAGCAGTCAAGTAGGGTATCCTTGAGGAAATAGCGCCGATAGTTTGGCTGTATAAGCCGATGGCGTTTCGGCCTGTAAAAGCATTTAGGCCATCATCAGGGCCAGGTTACTGTGATATATATGGCAATGGTGACGTTTCGCAACTAACAAAAATTCAGGTGTGGACAATGTCCAGGAACAATTCAAGTTGGACTTGAGAAGACTTGGAAGGAACCGTTTGGAAGTCCCCAGGGATCCAGCAAGAATCACGAACGATTGTTCTGAGTAGAGATAAGCCAAAAGCTGCTGGGCAGTTTACTTGGGGAAGTCAGCTGAAGGAACAACAAGGCGCATCAGGAAGCCAGCATTAGTCAGGCTCAGCGCATTTATTCACACCTGAATTACCAATGTGCACCCAGATCTGCCCTCCATCACTGAATCCTTGCTTTGCCCGACTGCAACCCCATCCACGATGACCTTATGCCTACAACTGCTCGGTTGTCACATTTGATAGTGCCTGTAAACTGGAAGGTGATGCATGTTAATCCATCATAAATCCCTCAATAATAATTTCATTTTGAGTGCTCAGTACCAGGCACTGAATCACTCCTGCCTGATATCAAGCTAAGACCAAACCTAGAGTTAGGATGTACCCTATCCTATAGCCCACCTCATTTCAAGGTCAACTACTTCCAAAGGACGGAGGAGTTATTTAATATCGCCCAATCCATCTTTATGGACATCATAGTTCTACGCTATTTCAAAACTTGGGTGGATGCAAGAGCCAAAATGCCAGATGCCAGACATCTAAATACCCTCACAGCTCTAAGCTAATTAGTGGCAGCTCCTATCCAGAAATCAGGACACACTGGATTTATTCTTGTTCTCATCCAAAACCATCCTCCTTCTCTCTGCTGCCAAAATGTGTAGGTCTGTCCTCTTACTGGTTCAATTTGATATCATTAATGGCCAGAAAAATCACCAGACTTAGCTACACATGACATTTAGTTGTCAGAACTGGAAATGTGTGCCCCCAGCTGACCTTTAAAGATGCTGCTGCTAGATAAGATACCAATTACACTATCAAGACTGCCTCCCATCATTGTCAGTCTTTTTATATCATCGTAAGTAAGACCCTTAGTTCTGTACCCCCTTGAGACCAAATGGGTCAAAACTAAATATTTAAGCCATCACTGGTTCAAGGATCCCCCTAAATCAGAGCAGACCCTACCAAAACAACTAGAAAGGAAATGGTGGTCATCAAACAATCCAGAAGATGAGACATCCTATCACAGGCAAATGCACAAGTATAGTCAGGACAACCACAAAAGGTACCATGTCTGTGAAAGTTTACAAGCTCAGAATAGCACTTGCAAACTATTCAAAATAGCGGATACCCTTTTAAGACCTGCAGAGGTAGCTAACAAAATTAAGCCTTCCCTGGAAATAATGAATTCCTCGTCAAAAGTTATCCCAGACAAAATTAAGAAATTCAGAGAAGATCTACATAATATGTTTGTTGTTATGTTGTGTTATATGGGTATTTATTACGCGCACGACTACTCTTGAGTATCCTGGCGCGGAGCATAACCACAGAGAAATCACAGAAAAGAAGCACAGCATTATATTAGTAAGCTTGATTGAAGAGGTGAGTTTTAAGAAGCTTTTTAAAGCAGCTAAGGTCTCTGGTGTCCCTGAGAGTGAACGGAAGGGCATTCCAAGGGGTAGCTGCTTTGACTGAGAATGATTGACCGCCCAGTCTGGTGCGCCTAAAGCGGGGAGTTACCAGCCGGCGTTGGGAAGCCGACCTGAGGAGTCGGCTGGGCACATGGAACGTCACTCTTTCCCTGAGATAAGCTGGGCCAGTATCGTGTAGGGCTCCATGAGTGAGAACCAGAGCCTTAAATTGAACTCTTTGGGCTACCGGCAGCCAGTGGAGTGTGGCCAATTGTGATCTTATGCTGATGCATCTGGGGATGCCCAGCAGAAGTCTCGCCGCCGCATTTTGGATGTGCTGCAGCTTGTTTAACAAAAAAGAGGGGGAGCCCAGATAGAGAGCGTTGGCGTAATCTAGGCGGGACAGTATAAGGGCTCTAGCGACCGTTTCTTTGGCCGGCTGGGGCAGTAGAGGGAAATAAGCTTTCCCCCAACCAAATTATCAGTAGCTTGCCTTACACATGGTTCTACAAAGGAAAAAACAAAGAGTGGTTGAGTCAATCCACTCCTATTTTGGATGACGAATGCCTCGACCTCATTAACTCTAGTTGTGCCTCAGGTTCACCTTTGGACTACTGTTCTGCAACATACCTTAATTATTTTATGTTATATGAATTTATTATACCCATCATGAATTCCTCTTTGGCAGAAGGGCAGACTATGCCATCACTAAATTAAACCATTATAAAACCTATTCTGAAGAAACACAATCTTGCCCGTCAGACTCGACCAACTTCAGACCCACCTCTCTCCTCCCTCACACAGCCAAACTAATTGAGAAGGTGTATGTTGTGCAAAATAACATTCTAAGAACCTCAGAAGCTGGTTTTAGGCCTGGCCATTGCATCAAGGCTGAAACTAAGGAGGGGTTATACTCCCGGACTTCTCTGCTGCATTCGACCCCATCGAATTTCATATCTTGTTAAGCATCCTCTTGGCCTAAAAGGTCAAGGATAAGGTTTCTCCTGGCTGATATATTTTATTACAGCAGATCCCAACACTTTCCAACTGGATAATTCCCATTCCCCCGTGACACCTCTTGTATGGGGCATCCCCCCAGAGTCATACCTCTCTCCATTTCTTCTCTCCATTACTTTTCAATCTTTATCCAACTTCTTCCCTCCCTACGCAAACAATTTGGTGGTTAATACCTATATGTAGGCAGATAATACCTGCATTTTCCTTAACCAAAGAGAAGTTTCCTCCAAATTAGTCTCAGACCTTGTGCCCCTACTATTAAAGCTTTGTGGATGGCCACCAATTTTCTCAAACTGAATCTATCTAAAACAGAAAACCCCTCTGTTTTTAACTCCATTTAGCTCTGAAATTCCACTTTATGGCCCACAAACCTAGGGAACTGTCCCACCTCAGTAGGCTCTATTTGAACCCTAGTGGTATACCTTGATATCTACCTCAACCTCTACAACCAAATATATGGTATTGCACAATCATGCGCCTTGCAGCTTCTTTTCTTGAGACATTTCGTGCCATTTTTTTCTTTCACCTCAAAATCATCTTGGACAATACATTCGTCCAGTTCAGTGTAGACTAGGGGAACTCTGCCTACTTAGGCATCCAACAGAAACCTCTGTATCACTTACAGAAAATGCAAAACTATCTCGTCAGAGCAATTTTCAACTTGAAACAAATTTAATTCCCTCAAAAGCCACCCAACTTCCTCCTTTTTGTCTTAATCCAGTCTTAATAATAAAACACAACACGTTGGGAAGCCTAAAGTCAAACCAGCTTTCAATCCAAAATAGCAGGCAGCACAGCAAAGAAATTGAAGACAAATTGTCATTTCAACTGGCCAGAGCTCTTGCTACAAAAAGTAAACTGGAGCTTAGAAACTGAAATACATAGAGGTTTAGACCAATATATGTATGTTTTTCTCAATGCAAGTCAATGGAGCTTAACCATGTGACAGAAACATGTTAGTTTTTTGCAAAAATCTATCTAATGAGCATGTTGCAGGATCATCTCCCAAATGAAATGCAGAACATCCTTGACAGGAAGATATTATTTATAAACAGACTACTTAGTTCCTTGTTTTCCTAAAATTCTGCTCCCCTCGCTAGCTCCAGAAGCAAGGTTACACTTCTTTGAAATATTCAAATTTATAACCTTGAGTTACATGTCCTACTTAACCCATGAAAATCAGCTCGCATATTTAGCACTACTAGAACCCTACACCAACAAAGTGAATATTTAATCCAGAAAACATTAGTGCACTCCTGGTTATATGAGTAAATAATAATACTGTGAAACATTAATATATGTGCAAGATCCAAACAGATTTTAGGTTTGCACACTAGGATGCCTATTGCCATTGACTGCTGTATTTCCACTGTGCGGTGGAATCACCCTGCAAGCTAACTTGTGAACTAACGTTCACACCTTAACCAAAGCCCCAGGACCACATAAGTATAACAATCCTTTGTCAATGTTCACGAATCCACACGGTGCATCGTTACTGAGATAAACCTAAAGATTGTTGCTCTTTCTCACCTTGCATCCGGGCTTTCATGTCACACCTAAACAAGAGTTTCTAGAAGGGTACTCCTAGTCTGTTCTTCTTGGCTCAGATTTACTATCTTTCACAGAATGGAGCCATGCCTTTCAGCTTGCAGCACTGCACTGCACAGACAATAGACAAGTCTGTTGTACCAAATTTACAACGAATTGTTCGCTGACAACATCTTCCACGGGCCTCGCTAAAAATGGCTTTTTTGCATGAAATACAACCTTGCACGAGGATGCAAAGGTGAGACAGCAGGGTACACACTGCAGGACAAAGTCCTGTGCATAGACAATCACACAGATGTGTGTTGTGGATACCACACTTGTTATCCATAGGTTTTAGGTTATATAACACTTGCCCACTCGGTTGCACCTGGTTCACTTGGCGTAAGGGGCTGGATCCAAGCTAGATCACACTACTTCAGTTGTGGCAAAGCCTTAACGTGTTTGCAATGTTGTGCACCAGACACTTCCCCTTTGCATACATTAAGGGGGGGAGGAGGGGACTGTTGGTGCAATGTGATTTTGGAGCTGCCAGTGTGCCAACATTTGGAACTAAAACACTTTGGGGCAGATTTACAAGAAACTGACGCATCTGTATAGATGCGTCAGTTTCCCTGCGCCTGAGTGAAAAACACTTGCACCACCATAGATGCGCCGTAGTAACAATACGGCACACTAAGGCGCAAGGATAGACAGATGCGTCAGAAATCCTGATGCATCTGTTGGTGGAAAAGTCACGCATTGCTGGAGTTGTGTCGCAAGCACGACGCAACTTCAGCAGTGCGTGGTGTGACCTATTTCAAATACACTGCGTCACTCCTTACGCCTGCTTCAAGCAGGCGTAAGGTTATGAAGCAGTGGCCTCTTAAAAGTCACGCAGTGAAATCTTGTAGATTTCACTGTGTCACTTTTAAGAGGCTTTCCTGCGTGGGAACGCCTACCCTGCATACATTATATCTGACGCAGGTATAATGTCACGCAGGGCTTTACAACATGACGCATCTCCCTAGATGCGCCACGTAGTAAATTTGCCACACTTTTTACGCCGCCGTTGCATCACAAAAGTGACGCAACAGCAGCGCAAAAGTGACGCAAGGGGCTTGTAAATCTGCCCCTTTGCCTCCATAAAGATGACTGTTTGGGTCACATGGCTTAGCCTGAACGTCCATAAAACCTTTAGTCAATTAGGGCACTTTTTAAAACACAATAGGATGAAAGACTGGGTCAGCCCTACCAGAACTAAATTCACGGGCATACTTTTTTTCAAACTCAAATGTGTAATGTTCTGAGATCCCCAATTGTGAGTTTAGCATTCTTACCAAATGTCATCAGTGGAAGAGGTTTGCATTGCAACAGTGCTCCCATCGCTGCTCCCTTTGTTGATGTCCTCTACCTTTACTGAGCTGCACCTTTGGGGTGTCCCACCGTGTCTGGGCACAACACATAAAGCTCAGGACCAGACGTTGCTGCTACAGTTAAACCAGGGGGAGGCCGAGCACTGCACACATGAGGGATGCAGACCAAGGAGGCTTCTGGCAACCTAATGGGTGCAGCCCTGGCAACACACCCACACTCCCTTCCCTTTACAGCACTAACGGTGTGCAAACATTCTAGGGAAAGCTGCACTAAATCCTTAAATGCAAAATGATGCTAAAAACACTGAAAGCAACAACACACATCATTGGGGATGATTTAAGCTTAGATTGGGAGAAGACAAAGGCTTGATACTAGAGGTCTGCGAGGTCAAGGGTATTGCTCCCAGAAGCCTTCACGAGGAACTGTTGTGATAAAAGCACTTTATATCTGATAGAACGTTGTGTCCTGAGCTAGACTGACTGGGAAATACCAGAAACTGCATTTTTCATCATGCTTCAGGAGAGGGAGTAATGCAGAGCACTTTCTTGAGGACTTGCTTTGTCTGCAGAGCAGATGGAAGGGTTGTTTGAATAGACTACTACTTGGTCATTGCAGTTTGTACACCATTCAGTCATTCAGCCCAATTTTCCATCTGTTTAATAGCCAGTATGCACACCCTGAAGTGGCAGCACGCAAATGGCAAAGTGTAAACAAGCATTGACAAAGCTAACCGCTCTTGGTTTGTATAAGACCAAGCCGTTAGCTGGGCGTAAGCATTTTGCTGCTGTTGGACTCTTGTTAAAAAAAAATCTGTTAAATAAATGATGGGAGTGGGACAGTAAATATCGAGGAGTGGGGCAGGGTGGAGACAGAATTGAAAGGAGCACATGTGGAAGACAAGCATTTGCAATGCAATAGGTCTTACATTGGCAGTGTAAATGACAATACCTTTTAGGTGTCTGTTTTGATAATGTTGACATCAATAAAATGGATTGTCATTTACAATTCCTGCCAATAGATCAAACTGGGAAACCTATTTAATTTCAAAGAAGCGGCCGCCATTGTGGATGCTTGGAAAGTGAAAGCGCGCATGGCGCACTGAATGTTGCAGGAAAGCATGTCGTGACTACATGCCTACAGGAGAAGAAACGTGTTAAAGAAAACAGTGCTTAAAGACTCAGGGGCAGATTTATGTTAACTGGCGCATCCCCAGGGATGCGCCAGTTAATGTGCGCCACAGTGCGCCACTGCTCCACCACCCATGGTGCGACGCATTTACAATGCGGCGCACCATGGTGCAAGGCAGTGAAGATGCGTGGCGCATCTCTCGGCGCACGGGGGGCGCATTGCAGGAGTCATGTCGCAAGTGCGACATGACTCCTGCAATGCACAGGGGCCACCTCTTCAATGTATGGTGCGTCACCCTTACGCCTGCTTCAAGCAGGCGTAAGGAATTGACGTAGAAAGTGACTGAGTGGAACGCCCCCCCTGCGCAGGAACGCCTCCTTATGGCGCAGGGGTTTCCAACGTGACGCATCTCCTAGATGCGTCACGTTGTAAATAGGGCACATTGTTTGCGCCGCCGTTGCGTCACATTACGTGACGCAATTGCAGCGCAAGGAGGCGCAAGAGCCTCATAAATCTGCCCCTAAATTAGATTTACCGTGTAAGAACAGAAGTAAAAGGACCAGTCCTCGTGTGAGGTTACAAATGGAGACAAGGCAGTACTAAGGAGGGACTAACAAGCCTTTTAAGGAAGCAGAAGCCAGCATTTACAAAGGACAATGACACAAGCCAATGAAAAATATGGGCGGAGCTTCAAGTCTATACTCGATACAGCATGCCTTGTAGACCAGCACATGGGCTGCCAAGGCTTGACCTAACAAAGCAGGGAGAGAGAGCAAGAAAACAGAGACTTCTAAGGAGCACGAAATAAAATTAAAACATTTCTCTTCCTAACACCTGCCTTATGGAAGTGCTAGATTTTAGTGCAAATCCCTCCCTACAGTTCTTTGTAAATGTTATGTTATGCAGATTTGTAAAGTGCACAATCACTGTCCGGGTTATGAGAATTTGCAAGCCTAGCTAAACCTAGGGTCTAGTGGGACTACTCGAAAATGCATGTCTTAAGTCAGCTTCTAGTGAAAGATTGGGATTTGTGTCAAAACTCCTGGGTGGTTACATGGCAAAACTCACGCTCCACCCTAGAGCACCACGTTGACCCAAAGTATCGCAAAAAGAGCAATTGATGAACAGAATGCTTAACAATGTCAAACATTCACCCCCAGTACAGAGATCTGGGCCTAAGTCCATAGTTTATTTGCTCGCCATGCCATTCCAATTTAGACCCAGCCATATGCAAATCAGTCTTGACCCTGTTCATCATGGGAATAGTCCAGGCGGAACTGCCAGGACAGGTACTCCCTGGACCAGAACCAAGGATCCTGGGACTGGCTTTGGGGTCTTCCCCCTAATCAGCCGGCCTAGCTTGATTCCAGTGGCATGGAGAGCATGGGACCCACGGCTGGGTTTACATACCATGGTGACAAATTCAAAAAGAATAATAGATGGATGCTGCGTTACTTTGGGTTACAATTCAACACAAATCAGGATTGTGAATCTCACCAGTACACTTTGTGTCTGTTTGTATTAAAACAGTAAGGCAAAGCCAATGCAAAGTCTTTTTAAATCTGGGGCTGAAGTTTTACTATCAGAATCAGAGCACAGAAGGACTGGAATTACTGTGATCGAAACCACTGATTCTGGCTGGTGGCTCAACATCTGGTCTATAATATTCCGGGCACCTGGGTCTGGAACAGGGACTGACATGCACATACCAGAAGTATCAGCCTGGTTTTCACATGCAGATTCTCAGTTCTGGCCACACACATGCAAAGTCTCAGTTCCAGGCTCACACATGCAGAGTCTCAGTTCTGGCCACACACATGCAAAGTCTCAGTTCTGGGCTCACACATGTGGAGTCTCAATTCTGGGCTAACACATGAGGAGTCTCAGTTTTAGGCTCACACATACGGAGACTCAGCTCTGGGCTCACACATGCAGAGTCTCAGCTCTGGGCTCACACATGCAGAGTCTCAGCTCTGGCCTCACACATGTGGTGTCTCAGTTCTGGGCTCACACTCCCAGAGTATCAATTCTGGGCTCACTCATGCGGAGTCTCAGTTCTAGGCTCACACATGTGGATTCTCAGTTCTGGGCTCACACATGCAGAGTCTCAGTTCTGGGCTCACACATGAGGAGTCTCAGTTCTTGGCTCACACTTCCGGAATCTCAGTTCTGGGCTCACTCATGCATAATCTCAGTTCTGGGCTCACACATGTGGAGTCTCAGCTCTAGGCTCACATAAGCGGAGTCTCAGTTCGGGGCTCACACATGCGGAGTCTCAGTTCTGGGCTCACTCATGTGGAGTCTCAGTTCTAGGCTCACACATGTGGATTCTCAGTTCTGGGCTCACAAATGCAGAGTCTCAGTTCTGGGCTCACACATGCAGAGTCTCAGTTCTGGGCTCACACATGAGGAGTCTCAGTTCTTGGCTCACACTTCCGGAATCTCAGTTCTGGGCTCACTCATGCATAATCTCAGTTCTGGGCTCACACATGTGGAGTCTCAGCTCTAGGCTCACATAAGCGGAGTCTCAGTTCGGGGCTCATACATGGGAAGTCTCAGTTCTGGGCTCACTCATGTGGAGTCTCAGCTCTAGGCTCACATAAGCGGAGTCTCAGTTCGGGGCTCATACATGGGGAGTCTCAGTTCTGGGCTCACGCTTGCGGCGTCTCAGTTCTGGGCTCACACATGCGGAGTCTCAGCTCTAGGCTCACACATGCGGAGTCTCAGTTCGGGGCTCACACATGCGGAGTCTCAGTTCTGGGCTCACACATGTGGAGTCTCAGTTTGGGGCTCACCCATGCAGAGTCTTAGCTCTGTGCTCACACATGCAGAGTCTCAGCTCTGGGCTCACACATGAGGTGTCTCAGTTCTGGGCTCACACATGAGGAGTCTCATTTCTGGGCTCACTCATGCGGAGTATCAGTTCTGGGGTCACTCATGCAGAGTATCATTTCTGGGCTCACACATGCTGAGTCTCAGTTCTGGGCTCACACGTGCGGAGTCTCAGTTCTGGGCTCACACATGAGAAGTTTCATTTCTGGGCTCACACATGTGGAGTCTCAATTCTGGGTTCACAAATGCAGTCTCAGTTCTGGGCTCACACATGGGGAGTCTCAGTTCTGGGCTCACACATGCAGAGTCTCAGTTCTGGGCTCACACATGGGGAGTCTCAGTTCTGGGCTCACACATGGGGAGTCTCAGTTCTGGGCTCACACATGGGGAGTCTCAGTTCTGGGCTCACACATGGGGAGTCTCAGTTCTGGGCTCACACAAGCGGAGTCTCCGTTCTGGGCTCACACATGCAGAGTCTCAGTTCTGGGCTCACACATGCAGAGTCTCAGTTCTGGGCTCACACATGCAGAGTCTCAGTTCTGGGCTCACCCCTGCGGAGTCCCAGTTCTGGGCTCACACATGTGGAGTCTCAGTTCTGGGCTCACATATGGGGCATCTCAATTCTGGGCTCACACCTGCAGAGTCTCAGTTCTGGTCTCAAACATGCGTAGGCTCAGTTCTGGGCTCACAGATGCGGAATCTCAGTTCTGGGCTCACACATGCGGAGTCTCAGTTCTGGGCTCACACATGCGAAGTTTCATTTCTGGGCTCACACATGCGGAGTCTCAGTTCTGGGCTCACTCATGCAGAGTCTCAGTTCTGGGCTCACACATGCGGAGTCTCAGTTCTGGGCTCACACATGCGGAGTCTCAGTTCTGGGCTCACTCATGCAGAGTCTCAGTTCTGGGCTCACACATGCGGAGTCTCAGTTCTGGGCTCAAACATGCAGAGTCTCAGTTCTGGGCTCACTTCTTTAAAGGAATTCCTTGTAGTCTACTCTGATCAGGAGAATTCCTGTGCAGAGACAGAAGAGGAGGAGACACAGGTCTGCATGACTGTGCCTTCCCCCCAACAAACTTGAAATGGAACCCTTTGTGTGCACCTTTAAGCTCATTTACTATTTTTGACATTAAAACAATGCTTAATTTGAGCAGATGGTTGCCGGCTTGGGGTCCAGCACTTATTTTACCCCATCAGACATTTCACAAGAGTAAGAGAGGGAAAAACAAACATGCAGGAGATAAATTCATCAAACCTGTCACCAAGGATGAAAGCAGGAACCTGCAAGAGTGCAATAATGGGGCAGGGAGTACCTGGGAGTGGATTAAAGAGACATAGGGGCCGATTAGGATGGCGGACGGACTTGCGTCCGTCCGCCACCCTTGAGGAAGAGGGAACGTCCGCAGGGGCTGCGGCGTTCCCTCCGTGCTGATTAGGATGTGACCGCTAGGGTGGCGGTCACATCCTCTATATTTAACATTGCGGCGGGTGCAGCTTCAAGCTGCACCCGCCGCAATGTTAAAAAAGCATGTTTTACATTTACATGCACAAAGCGGCCGGCACCGCACGGTGCCTGCTGCTTTGTGCACGCAAATGCAGGGGGGTACCATAGGTACCCCCCATGTGCACCCCCCACCCCCCATTCACCCAGGGGGCCCGCAACGGGCCCCCAAAGTGAATGTCCGTATGCTTTTCCATGGCGGAAAAGCCGCCGTGGAAAAGCATGTATTCACGAACATCCTAATATGGCGGACGGTGTCTCATAGACACCGCCTGCCATGTTATAGCTTTTCCGCCACGGTCGGAAGCCGACCGCGGCGGAAAAGCGGCGGACGGAATTCCAGACCCACCAGCCATCCTAATTTGGCGGTGGGTCTTTGGAGGCTCCGCAGCGGTTTTTCCGCATCCTCCAGGCCGGCGGACACTTCAGCCGGCCCGGAGGATGCGGAAAAACCGCCATCCTAATCGGCCCCATAATGTGTATTCAAGACTGTGCAGCCATGGTATTCGGCATTTGGACATTTAATAGCACTGATTGAGGTTCTGAGCACCGGCACTCATTATTTGACAAATTAAGCACACCTTGAAATGAAATGACATTTTTATTTGTAACTTGCTCTAATACCAGAGGGTGTCTAGGCGTGCCGGATCTGCAAAAGAGGCTACCCAGATGTGGGACGGCTGGTTAGTGAACTTGGCCTAAATTATTGAACAGCCAGGTTTTTAGAAGTTTGCGAAACGCCAGAAGATTGCGTTCCTTCTTAAGTGCCAGAGGTAGAGAATACCACAAGCTAACTATGCCTGCAACGAATCTTCTCCCCCCCAGGAGGCTGTTATTGCCCTTGGGATTGCAAGATTAGAAGATGCGGCTGATCGGAGCTGCCATTCTGGGACATACCACCTGAATCTGTGTGTAAAATAGTTGGGGCCAAGTCCATGTAGCGCTTTAAAGGTGAGAAAGCTGACACAGGAGTTTGCCTCTGTCAGTTTTATTGTGAGCACCTCGCCTGTTGGTTTTTGATATATTTCCTATATGTGTGATTTAGCGCTTTTTAACTTGAGCAGAGTTACACTCATATGTTTTTTAAATAGACTTATGAGAGAGCGCAATTTAAAAAATTGTAGAAGTGCATCATATTTACAAGCACGTTGTGTTAGTCTAGTATACATCACATAAGAGTGTTGACTTATAGAGTGACAATACATATATATATGAGTTTAATTAGAGTGATAATACATATATCATTATGAGAAGTTAATATGGAATATGTAGTGCTGTTAGAATGATGTTGAAATCCTGTGTTATGTGACCGTAAGGGAAATTGTAATTCTGCTAAACGTAGAAATGTGTAGGCCACATGGCAGTTCACAAAGAGTACATGAAGCTAATACATTTTCCTGATATGGGTTAATCATGCAAAGAATTACTGACTAATAGAACTGAAAAATGTTTAGACGTTTTATATAACTTTAGTATGCTATAAGTTAGAATACCGTTTAAGCTAAGAAATTAATTGTTTGCAGGATGCATAGGCCCGTTTCATGTAACCCTAATAGGCCTGAAAAGACAAAGTCATCTCCTTTGATCTGCATGTGTTCGTTAGAGAAATGTCATGCTAGGCACAAACTGTGAAGCCTGTTGGATGTTTTACGACCTAGGAGATACAGTGGAGGTCGGAATCTGAGGCCCACAGTACGAGTGTCTGTTGCAGGTGCGAGCAGAGGGCCTAATCAGGAAAGTGATGAATAGACTTTTGTTCAAGAGAGCCTGGCACAGGCCTATAGGAGTCTTCAGGAATTTCCTGGGGGTACCGTCCTGCCGGAGAGAAGCCTGGGAAGCAAGGTCAACGTTAACGAAGGGTCCAGAGGAGTACCAGCATGGAATTTGCCGCCAGAACCGATACCACGTGAGGGGCGTTCCTATTGGAAATGTGATTTTGTATTAGGGACAGCACCCCTGGGTGGAGTTAGAGCAGAGGGTCTGAGGAGCCTAAGAGAGCGGATGGGTAGGCAGATAGGTGGACTGCAAGAGATCGATTCACAAAGGAGACTAAGAGAAGTGTGTGATCTTCTTTGGAAGTCACCACTGCAGACACCTTTTTCTTTTTGGTTAAGATCTTGTTAAGTAGGGATGTCACTTAGTCTAGTGTAGGGACAGTCTAACCTGTATTATTTTCCCTTTTGTAAATGACTCTCAGGTTGCAACTTGTAGCTATTCTTGCAACTCTCATGACATTTGAATTGCTCCTAATAAATTTCTTTTGTAGACTAAGAGCATTTAGAGAATTCCTGTTTATAGTGATACCTGTATACCTTTTGAACCTTATTCTGAGATGTTTGTATCTCCAGTTATTTTTTGGCTTTACAATAAACTTTTAAAACTTTTCCTAGTAAGTGGTCTTTTAGAGTGGTTTAAGTTCTTAATTGATTGACCTAGTAGTGGATTTCCTTTTACTCAATGACAGGTACCAACGTTCCAGTCGACCGGAAATGGGGGTCTAGATCAATAACTGTGTTCTAGAAACCCCGCGTTAACAGATGGTAGCAGAGTGAGGATGGTTATCTTCTTGAGGAAGGTAATCTAGACTAGGTTAGTTTACCCCAAGGTCCCTAGAGCTCGAGAGGTGGCCTGCCGAAGAAGGTGCTGACGGCCCGAGAGAAAAGCAGCAGTATCGGACGATAGTGAGTATAACAAGGGTCATGCGTGGACAGATTGCGGTGTTTTGTGTTGTAATTGTATTGTAAATGTCATGCGGAGTTGAATGCCTGTAGTGTGAATGAGAGAGGGTTGTGAGCGCGCGCAACCTGGTAAAAATCTTAAGTACGGGAAAGAGCTTAAGTGGTCCGGGTGTATCGAACACCCAGAGTAGTTGTCGACCATAGTACGGGGGTCATGAGGTACCATTGATCGCCCGCGGAACCGAGATAGGGGGAACGTATGAGTGTGTGTGTGGGCAACGGACGCAGGTCGAAAGTTGCCGTGTGCAAGTAACCTATCAGAGAAGGCGATTGTCTGGACGTACACGGAAAGACATTTCGTCGGTTAAGGTGACAGCTACAGTTAGACTGTGGACGTACAGTCGAGGAAAGTGATCGCTTGGTCGGAAGTAATCATTTTTCAAAGTATGAATGGGACGCGTGCATGATCGGGAGACGAGCGGAGAAAGGAGGGGAACTGCTGCGAAAGGGGGAGAGTGACGTCGGCAGGAGCCGCGCTGAGATAGGGCGGTTGGTGTGACGTCGGCAGGAGCCGCGCTGAGATAGGGCGGTTGGTGTGACGTCGGCGAGGAGCCGCGTAGGGATAGGCCAGTTAGCGAAAACAGCGCTGTGATTGGTGAATTGTCATCAGGAAATAAACAAACGCGGAGAAAATAGGAATTTTGTAGATTTAAACATGAAGTGTTTTAAATGTTTGAGAGAGATTTTTAAGAGAAAGAGAAGGGAGTCATATTACGGGGAAGAGGCCCCGCCGGAGGGTACGCCAGCTCATTATATGGCAACGAATGTTGGGTTGCATACTATACTGTGGCTTGATGCTTGGAGTAAGATTACAGAAGGGAACGAGGAACTGACTTTCCCGAAATACGGAACGTTTAGGCTAGAAGTGTTGCATCAGCTAAAAGCAGTCATGTCCTCATTGAGACCTTTGCCTAGACCAACACAGTTTGAGGCTCTTAATGCGTGGATCAGGGCGGCGCACGACAGGAACCAGAACAGACGCCAAGAAAGGGTACAGCGATCAGTAAAGGCAGTGCAAGATGCTAAATGGGAGGAGGAAGCCAAGAAGTGGAGGGTACAGGTGATTGAGGTAGAGAATTTGTACCCCATGAGAGAGGTTACAGGAAGAAAGAAACCCATGGAAGAGGATGATGAGAGTGAGTCGGAGGACGGCTTAATAAATAGGTTGTTGATGGACAGACCGCCTCCAGACAATAGGGAGACAGAAGGTGCGGGGCTCCCAAAGGAAGATAGGGTTGGCATAGAAGGGTATAGGCCACTCCCTAAAGCGGATTGGGTGCCTACCAAGGATGAAGGGTCGCCCCAACATGGTGCTGTGCAGAGTGTAGTCGGAAGGTTTGTGGTACAGAAAACACCAACCATAGAAAAGGTTGAATCTTATGGATTGCCAGATGCTCTTCAAGTACCTGTTACAATAGGTCCTATAGTGTCGATTTACAACCCAGAGAATGGGAGAGAGGAAGAGCAGGTACGGCTAGACAGAGAAAGGGTTGAAATGGAAAGGAGGAATAACACAGCAAATGCCTGGAGGCAATTGCCAGGACCAGTAACGTGGAACACCCCATTAGATTCAGCAGTGGGTCCCGTAATGGAACAGGGGGGTCAAAGAGGACCGATGGACCTGAGGGGACCCCGGCCGAAAACCTATACAGAGCTAAGAGCAGACTTAAGAGATTAGGAGGGGTCTACAGAAACACCAAGCAACAAATCAAGAGCAGAAGCTGAATGGGGAAGTCGAGGCAACCGGACAGTATCTCACTGTGGGGCAAGCGAAAGCAGTCAAGAACGTGAGGGTCAAAGTCAGGAGAATAGAGGAGTTATGCGTCATATGGACGGTAGAGATGGGAGGGAGCGAAATGGAAGAAGTGCGGAGTGTGGAGAGATGTCTCGTCTCTTTGAAAAAGGTGGAGACCAAATGGTACTGGAGTATAGGGAAAGGTTTAGGTGCACACATCATGCACCCAATGAGAATATACAGCACTGGAGTCGTGGGAACAGTGAAGGGTCTTGCAATACGTCGAGTGCTCAGAGACCTCAGACAAATGGGGATGAAATGGGGAAAAATGGGATGTCTTGCCAACCACCTAGAGAAACCAGGCAGGATGGGGGATGTGGGACTACGAGAGGCAATGGAGTGTTTCATCATCCACCCAGAGGGGACGGAAGGGCATGGGACCTAGAGAGGTGGGAGCATGGGAGGACTCCCCTTAACTCGCCTGAACCTAGACGTAGGACTAGGAGCTGGGATGGGAGAGAGATGAATGGACCTCCTAGAGTTAGAGTACTGAAAGCTGTAGTGAAGACCAAAAGACTCAACGTCACTAGCTTAAAATCTGATTTGGACGAGATCATAGATGGTACCCTACCCTTAGAAAGGATTGACTCATACGAACAAGATGAATTATTGTTTATAGCAAAAGATGTTACCCGAAAAGCAAGAGCGACTCATGAGAAACTGTCTGAACTGGCAGACAAGTATATGGTAGATTTGTCCAGAACAAAGACGCTACAGAGTAACCATAGGTTACAATATACAGATCAGGACTTAGACGAAAAGAGGACAACTGGATTGAAAACACACATAAGGGAACTGATAGCAGGAATAAGAACGTGGAGAGATCTGGACAGATGGGAGGAGAGGTGGTCCAAAAGGGGTACTGTTAGACGGAGCACGAGTGTGCTGACTCCGGAGGGAAGGCTAATGTGGATGGAGGCATTTCCGTTGCGAGAAGTATCAAATGGGAATTATGTACATGTACCCTGGAGTAGGGGAGATTTGGCCGCATTTACAAACTCATTTCCAAAATTAAGGGATAATCCTGTTGAGTGGTATAAGCAGGTAGAGAGGTTCGTTAAAATCTCAAAAGTATTGTGGATTGATTTGAACACCTTGTTTGACATTGTGGTCCCATCTGATTTGTGGACGGCATGCAAGACTAGTGTCGAATGGCCAACTGCTGAACCAGCAAGGGATGCTCTTACTAATGGACCGTCAGAAAGTGTGATGTTAAAATACGAAAGGGTGATTACATGGTTGAAGGATAAGGTGCCACCACAGGATATAGACTGGGTAAAGATAGACAGAACAAGACAAGAACCCAAGGAGACAGTTCATGAATATTATGAGAGATTGCTGAAAACGTTCAGACAATATAGTGGTCTAGATGTAATGGATCCCAAGGATATAGGACAGTTTGTGTCGAAGTTCGTTTTGGGGCTGAGACCTGATATTTGTCTAATGATTCAGCAACATTTAATTTGTTGGCAAAACAAACCGTTGGATGAAATTTTGAGGTATGCAAGATACTGTAGCGATGAGATAGATTCTAAGACAAAGAAATTGTAGGAGAAGCTTATGGTGGTGCAGATGCAGTCGGTGGGGAAAGGCGGACAGCAGAAACAGGGCATGGGGACAATAGTACGGAAATCGAATGGACAGAATAAGGACAATGAGGAAAGCCCGAAACCTAGAATAGACCTTGCCACATTGAAGAAAACGACAAAGTGCCACCAGTGTCACCAGGTGGGGCATTGGAGACGCGAGTGTCCCTATAACCCTGAAACAGGAGAACTAGAAACAGAGGAGGAAGTTCAAGAGGTCCCAGTTCAAGGGGCGACAGTTTCAAAGAGCAAGGTGGCCAAAGGGGGGACTTCGGCTCCACGAGCTCAGTTCCCGCAGCCACCAAAGATTGCGACTGGGGGAAAAGTTTATAGACAAATGCCTCTTTTTCTAGATGAAGAAAAGGGTTACTACATCGACCCATTGACAGGACAACGTGTGAGCAAAGAAAAGGACTGTACCCTCGGGGCAGTTCTAGAGGTGGATCAAAGAGGACCGTTTGTTGAGGCTGAAGTAGCAGGGTGTCCTACGACATTTTTGGTGGATACGGGAGCTACTCGATCAACCTTGAGATCGGCAGTGGTTCCAGATCTACCAATGTCAGGGGAAACAATTCAGGTGGTAGGAGTTGCAAATAAGAGAATGACTAGCCCTTTGACAGAACCAGTGTCAGTGAAAATAGGAAATTACACCAATGAGCATCAGTTTGTGGTATGTGATTCAAGTCCTGTGTGTCTGTTAGGAAGGGATTTATTGTGCAAGCTGAACTGCACCATATACTGCACACCTCAGGGAGTAGAGGTACAGACTATAGACGATGATGCTACCTTTAAAATTACAAATTCGAAGACATGCATAGAACTATACCCCACCCTGACTGTGGAGGACCTTCCACGAGATTTACGAGAAGCAGTGTCATCGGAGGTATGGGATTTTACTGGAGAAGAGATAGGACTGATTAAAGGGGTGAAATTCATGGTAAAACCAAATGTTGAATATCCAAGAACGCCTCAGTATAAATTGTCCCAAGAGACGATTGCAGGAATAAAACCCGTAATTGACTCTATGATCCAACAGGGAATACTGAAAGAGATCGTGGGAAGTCCATGCAACTCCCCGATTATGGGTTTGCAGAAACCTAGTGGGAAGTTCAGAATAGTACAGGATCTTCGAAAGATTAACAACATAGTTGTCTCATGTTGTCCAGTGGTACCGAATCCATCAGTGATATTGTTTCAGATACCATTCCAAGCTGAGTGGTTCACAGTGATAGACCTTTGTCAGGCCTTCTTTTCAATTCCATTAGATGAAGAAAGCCAGTACCTTTTTGCGTTCAAAATGGAGAGTTGCGTCTTAACATGGTGTCGAATCCCACAAGGGTTCACAGATAGCCCTTCAATCTTTAATCAGTTGCTGAAGAAAAACCTTGAAAGTCTGGTACTGACACAGAACTCGGTTCTGGTCCAGTACATAGACGACCTACTTGTTGCGTCAGGAACAGAGGAGGCTTGCAGGGAAGACACTATTGCCTTGCTGAACCATCTAGCTGAAAATGGACACAAGGTATCCCCGAGTAAATTGCAGTACTGTCTGACAGAAGTACAGTACTTGGGTCACCGGATAGAGAAGGGAAAGCGAAAGGTGTCGCCAGACAGGATAGAGGCAATCATGAAGATGAACGCGCCTACAACACAGAGAGAAGTTAGGATGTTCCTAGGAATGGTTGGTTATTGCCGACAGTGGATAGCTAATTTTTCACTGAAAGCAAAACCTTTACAAAAACTGACGCACAAGGAGGTGAGAGATCCGGTACCATGGGACAACGATTGTTTGATGGTATTCCTGCAGCTGAGAGAGGATTTGTGCCGTGCTCCGGCTTTGGGAATGCCAGATTACGAGAAACCATTCTCACTGTACTGCTGCGAGAGAGAAGGTTGTGCTTTGTCAGTATTGGTACAGATTCATGGAAATACCCGTAGACCAGTTGCATACTTTTCGGCTACATTAGATCCGGTAGCCGCAGCGTTGCCCGGATGTCTCAAATCCGTTGCTGCAACAGGTGTTGGCATTGAGAGGTGTGAGAACATTGTGATGGGACATCAATTAGTGGTGTATGTCCCGCATTCTGTAGAATTGTTAATGACCAGGACCAAGACACAGCACTTGACCAATAATAGGCTCACGCGCTATGAGCAAGTTATTCTTGCTGCAGAGAACGTGACCCTTAAGAGGTGCTCTGTTTTGAATCCTGCAACATTGATGCCACTTCCTAATGATATAGAAGGCGAAGAATGTGAAGATCACGATTGCCTTGATGTGACTGAACTATGCACGAAGCCAAGACCAGATATTGTGGATGAACCATTGATCGACCCCGATGAAATTTACTTTGTCGATGGTTCATGTTTAAGAGATGATACTGGTCAGTTGAGAGCAGCTTATGCTGTTTGCACCATTACAGGAGTTGTGGAAGCCGCTTGCCTGGAAGGAGTACACTCCGCTCAGGTGGCAGAGATCATTGCATTGACCCGTGCCTGTATAGCAGGTAGCAAAATCAGAGTCACTATTTATACCGACAGCCAATATGGTTTCGGTGTAGTTCATGATTTTGGGCAATTGTGGTCTCAGAGAGGTTACATGACCTCCTCTGGTTCGCCAATTCGAAATGGGGAATTTGTGCGATTACTGTTAGAAGCATTACAAGGTCCAGCTGCAATCGCAATTGTCAAGTGCATAGCCCACACCAAAAATACAGATTTTGTGTCAGAAGGTAATAGGTATGTAGATGAAGTCGCCCGCTATTGTGCGGAACAAGGGTATTCTTTCACGGAGGTGGAAGTAGGGGGAGTAAAGGAAAAGACAGAATTAAACATGATGTTAGAGACTGTTGATACTTGGGAAGACTTGAGAAACATGCAAGAGAATGCACCGGATTCAGAGAAAAAGGCGTGGGAAGCAGCAGGTTGCGTGAGAAGTGAAATGGGCTTTTGGGTTTCAGCAGATGGAAGGGCAGTGTTACCTGAGGAATTAGTGAGTCCAATGGCACGACAGATACATGGTCCAACACACCTAGGAAGGGATGCCATGCTGAGAGTGTTTAGGCAGACTTGGTATTGCCCTAAGTTTAGGATTGCAGCAGAATCAGTCTGTAAGAGATGTGTTACTTGTCAACAATTGAACATAGGGAAAAGAACACCAGTTACAATGAGTCACATTGGGAGGTCTGGGGGGCCTTTCAACAGAATGCAGTTGGATTTCATTGAGATGCCAAAGAGTAACCACCTTAGGTATGTTCTGGTGGTTGTATGCATATTTTCCAGATGGGTTGAAGCTTACCCTACACGTAGGTGTGACACACTCACAATAGCAAAGCTGTTGCTTAGAGAATTGATCCCGCGCTTCGGGGTGCCGGCCTCTCTGGAATCTGATCGAGGAACTCATTTTAACAGCGAAGTTGTGAAGATGCTTTGCTCTGCATTGAACATTGATCAGAAATTGCACTGTAGCTATCGACCAGAGGCTTCAGGTATCGTGGAACAGATCAACTGTACCTTGAAATCCCGTATAGCCAAAGTGTGTTCATCGACTTCTTTAAGTTGGCCTGATGCTTTGCCCTTGGTGCTCATGAGTATGCGTAGCACACCCGACAGGAGGACAGGACTCTATCCGCACGAGGTGTTGATGGGGAGGGCAATGAGGCTTCCAACTGTCCCAACAACTGCTTTATTGAACATTACAGATGACCTGATCCTGGATTACTGCAAGGGACTGTCTGACGCCATTCATTCTGTGTCCCTTCAGGTGCAGGCTGCTGAGGTTCCATCATCCAGAGACCTGTGCCACGACTTGTGCCCAGGAGATTGGGTGGTGGTGAAGAAGCACGTCCGGAAGAATTGCTTGGACGTGCACTGGAAGGGGCCATATCAGGTCATCCTCACCACGAATACTGCTGTGAAGTGCGGAGGACTGCCGAATTGGATCCATGCCTCCCATACTCGAAAAGTTCCAGCACCTCTAGAAAAAACAGCTCCTCTGGAAGATGAACATTCCGCAGTGGACAGAGAACCACTATAGGGGACCAGTCAAGCTGTGGGGGTGTCTGAAGAAGTTGGGAGCGTTACAGATCCAGAAGAAGAAGGACAGGACGGCAGTGAAACTGAAGTTGCCACTGAAGGAGAAAGTTGCTGTGAATACGACTCAGACACTGATCAAGTCCAGGTTGAGCAAGAACCGAGTGAGAGGACAAGAAATAGGAGGACAAGGTGTGGAGCAGCTACTTGGCCTGAAAGAAGAAGAAGGTCCAGCTTGAAGCCAGCTCGAGAGTAAACCCTTGCTCCTATATCCGAAGACTCAGATCTGGACGAAGGTGCACAAGAGCAGGAACAGGAAGGTCTAAGGAGATCTAGGAGGGTGCGAGTGCCTTGCAGAAGATACTCTACTCCTGAGTGGACCTACCTCGCTGCAGATGTCAGAAGCACACAGAACTGGGAGGGTGAGGCAAGTGACCCTGACCAGAATTGACCCAATCATAACAGTGGAAATAGAGTTGCTGATACCAGGAATAGAGGCCGAGGGGTTGCTGACACTCAATATCGTCTACCCTCCCCTCCTGAGTGGAATAAGAGAATTGGTTCTAAACAAAGTAGAATTTCCAGTTTGCTGTTCAAGGACTCCAATACTCGAGGAGCTCCTTCTTCGTTTGGAAATATTAGAATGCGTGATGAGAGTTCTTGGTAACCGTATAGTTTCGGATTGCTAGAGACTTTGTAAAGACTTTGCGAATAACTGGATTGAGAGACAACCTAGCGTCAAGGTGAAAGAAAATCTGGGACTTTCATTTGTACATGGAGAAGAGCTAGGGCTGTCTGTTGCTATGGAATTTAAAGACTGATCTTGCGGAGGGAATTATCAGCTTCCAGGTGTGCTCCCTAAAGAGACTTTGTGCAGAGGAAAGAGAAATTGTGCTGTGGAGGAAGACTGGAACTTCACTGTTTGAAATCATGGAGGCTGGCAACCCGAACCGCAGGGCAAAATGCATAGTAGGCACACTTTTAGTGGGAGTGATTTCCCTTATAGTTTTAGTGGTTACTATATCATATGTAGTGGGACATGAAAATGAAGCGAAAGCAAAGAAAGAAACAAAAATTGTGTCAACACTGAAACCTACTACCGCTGGGCAACAAGGGGACAACACAGAGAAAGAAAGAGTTTTACTAGCAGCTGAGACTCGTAGGTTACACATAGATGCATCAAAAGGGAACTTTAAATCGAATACATATGCTAAACTGCTTTATGAGTATATAGATGCCATGGAGGCTAAAAATTGCTACGTCTGCATGAAGCTGCCAGCATCTGTAGACGAAGGCATTAGGTATCATCATCTTCCATTGACATATGGAATCACATGTAGTTTGTTGTTGAGCATATTTTATGAACGAGACGGGTTCGAGTACTATTACTCGAACTTCGATACCGTGTTACCAGAAGTTCCAAACTACAAACATCTGAACAAATGGGATTATTACAAGAGTGAAGACAGGTTACAGAAATTTTTCCTTCCATGGAGAACTTTAGATACTTCACATGCCAGGAGAAATCATTTGACTTGTAAAGTGTCAGAAATTGAGAAAAAGTTTGTAGGACAGGTGGATGATCGATACAGGAGACAGAAAATTTTAAAGGCTTCAGGCCAATGGAAAACAGATTGGACCGAGGAAGAAAAGTCACACCAAAGAAAAGGTAGTAGTGGTCCAATAGCTTTAGATCGAGAGAAAAGGGGGAAACTGTGTATACATAGGGGTAAGACCTATTATGAGAATGTGTTTGTGGGAGAAGTAAGTTGTGAACATGCCTTCCAATTAGAGTACTACTCTAAGGACTTTTTGAAGGAAAGGCAGGTGATCCCAAATGTATATTTTGTATGTGGAAGAAACGCATATGTAAAACTACCAGATAATTGGTATGGATCGTGTTACTTGGCAGTTGTCTTCCCCAAAATATACCATGCAGAAGAAATAGAAATCATAGAGGGAGGAAACAGAGCTAGGGGAAGAAGAGATTTGGGCAGTGAGGAGGTAGTTGGAGACATATTTGGCGCTACCATGCCTCTTTTGGGGATAATACTCAATGACATCAAAATCAGAAGATTGGCAACAGTTGTAGATAGGTTGTCCGCCAGCACTGCTAGATCCTTAATGCTGGTGGAGGGTGAAATGCAATCGATAAGGGCAATGATTCTTCAGAACCGACTTGCTCTAGATGTCCTGTTAGCCAAAGAGGGAGGAGTCTGTAAGGCTTTGAAGGTCCAGGAATGTTGCACTTACATTCCAGACAATTCAAAACCTCTGGAAAAATACATACGGAACATTACTGAAATTCACCATGAGATAGAGGATTTAACAAAGATAAATGTGTGGGAGAAAGTAGGTCAAGGAATGGGTAAGGTTGGAGGTTGGTTTGCCAATCTAGGAAAGAGTTTCATTTGGTATATACTGAAACCTATCATCATAATAGTGATTTGTATAATCACTTTGTGGGGATTGGTGCGGCTGTACCAATGGTATAGATCAAACAGGTTGCAGAGGTCCATGAGAGAGCAGGAGAGGAGATTAATTGCCATGCAGGATACTCAATATAGGAGTTTGAAGGCTCTAGAGACGATGTAGCGAGGGGGTATTGCAACGACTTCAGTTTGATTCAATCTATACCTTAGGGATGGTGTTGTGATGGTGATGACTACTAAAAGTCATCAAAGGGGGGACTGAGAGAGCGCAATTTAAGAAATTGTAGAAGTGCATCATATTTACAAGCACGTTGTGTTAGTCTAGTATACATCACATAAGAGTGTTGACTTATAGAGTGACAACACATATATATATGAGTTTAATTAGAGTGATAATACATATATCAGTATGAGAAGTTAATATGGAATATGTAGTGCTGTTAGAATGATGTTGAAATCCTGTGTTATGTGACCGTAAGGGAAATTGTAATTCTGCTAAACATAGAAATGTGTAGGCCACATGGCAGTTCACAAAAAGTACATGAAGCTAATAGATTTTCCTGATATGGGTTAATCATGCAAAGAATTACTGACTAATAGAACTGAAAAATGTTTAGACGTTTTATATAACTTTAGTATGCTATAAGTTAGAATACTGTTTAAGCTAAGAAATTAATTGTTTGCAGGATGCATACGCCCGTTTCATGTAACCCTAATAGGCCTGAAAAGACAAAGTCATCTCCTTTGACCTGCATGTGTTCGTTAGAGAAATGTCATGCTAGGCACAAACTGTGAAGCCTGTTGGATGTTTTACGACCTAGGAGATACAGTGGAGGTCGGAATCTGAGGCCCACAGTACGAGTGTCTGTTGCAGGTGCGAGCAGAGGGCCTAATCAGGAAAGTGATGAATAGACTTTTGTTCAAGAGAGCCTGGCACAGGCCTGTAGGAGTCTTCAGGAATTTCCTGGGGGTACCGTCCTGCCGGAGAGAAGCCTGGGAAGCAAGGTCAACGTTAACGAAGGGTCCAGAGGAGTACCAGCATGGAATTTGCCGCCAGAACCGATACCACGTGAGGGGCGTTCCTATTGGAAATGTGATTTTGTATTAGGGACAGCACCCCTGGGTGGAGTTAGAGCAGAGGGTCTGAGGAGCCTAAGAGAGCGGATGGGTAGGCAGATAGGTGGACTGCAAGAGATCGATTCACAAAGGAGACTAAGAGAAGTGTGTGATCTTCTTTGGAAGTCACCACTGCTGACACCTTTTTCTTTTTGGTTAAGATTTTGTTAAGTAGGGATGTCACTTAGTCTAGTGTAGGGACAGTCTAACCTGTATTATTTTCCCTTTTGTAAATGACTCTCAGGTTGCAACTTGTAGCTATTCTTGCAACTCTCATGACATTTGAATTGCTCCTAATAATTTTCTTTTGTAGACTAAAAGCATTTAGAGAATTCCTGTTTATAGTGATACCTGTATACCTTTTGAACCTTATTCTGAGATGTTTGTATCTCCAGTTATTTTTTGGCTTTACAATAAACTTTTAAACTTTTCCTAGTAAGTGGTCTTTTAGAGTGGTTTAAGTTCTTAATTGATTGACCTAGTAGTGGATTTCCTTTTACTCAATGACAGGTACCAACGTTCCAGTCGACCGGAAATGGGGGTCTAGATCAATAACTGTGTTCTAGAAACCCCGCGTTAACACTTACTTACTTTATGCCACTTTCCTCCTCGGTCCACCGCAGCCTGTGCTGTTTGTTGTGGAGGGAGTTTATGGCAATAGAGTCCTTCGTTTTCCCACTTCCGGTGGTTTGAATTGCGGGGGCCATCTTGGAAGGGGCTGACTGGTCTCTTGGTTGGGCACACCTACTGGCAGTATAAATATCAAGCTATGGCACCGCCGCGCAGCGGGCGTGCCGGCGGCATGCCAAAGGCAAGCCAGTCTGCACCCATCCACGCCAGTTCGACGCCAGATGCCAGACTTGCTGCCAGTTTTGTGAGAGATAAGGTTACCTATACTCGGGAGGAGCTATGGAATATCAGGAAGTTGGGGAGTGATTGCTGGCAGGCCGGTAGGTTCGTCACTGAGGGTCTTTTCAGCTGCCTGCAATGTAGATTCCAAGCTACACTTACACTGCTATCTTGTCACCCCCTTCCCAGATCCCAAAAATATATTAGCATATTCAGTCTCAATTGCCGCTCTTTAGCCAAACATCATGCAGATGTTCTGGATTTGTTGGAGGAGGCCTCTCCAGACTTCCTCTTTTTGACCAAGACATGGCTCTCGGATGACATGACTGCTGAACCTGGCCTTGCGCTCCCTGTGAGGTACAGTGTTCTTCTGATTAACAGAGCAACGAGAGGTGGGGGCATAGAGATTTTTTTTAAATCGTGCTACTCATGTTCTTTTACTCAGCAGAGGATCACGGGCTGTGAGAGTGCCCTTTTTAAGGTCACCTTGAGCCCTACCTACACCTTGTCCGGGCTCTTGATATATCGACCTCCAGGACCATCACCAGGTTTTAGGGAGGCCCTGGTAGATATGGTCAGCACTTTAGCTGAGCGCACCGCCAACTTTACTATTCTGGGGGATTTGAACCTACATTTAGACGAAGTAGAGAACATAGATATGGCTAACTTCGAGGACGATCTAGCAGCTTGCCAATTGTTACAGCTAGTAGTGGGTCCTACCCATACTGCAGGGCACTTATTAGATCCTGTTTTTACTAACATATCCTACATTACGATGCACACACCGATCAGGTTAGGTTGGATGGACCATATTTTGGTTTCTATGCCCCTTCATGATGTCACTCCTGCTCGGACTGAGGGTCAGGTTTCCACTTGGAAACGACCATGGCACAAACTAAATTGGGATCATCTGGATGCTTGCCTTTTGGCTTTTTGTCCGAATCTAGCTGAAGATTCCAACAAAGCTTACAGAGCATTCTCGGAGTGGATAGAGCACCCATTAGATAGCTTAATCCCAATGAAGCGATCAGCCAATCGCAAAACCAAATCACGACCATGGTTCAAAACTGAACTTGCTGATATGCGTAAGAGGTGCAAGAGATTAGAACGAATTTGAAGAAGAGACTTCTGCTCCAAGGCCAAAGTCATCTATCGGGCAGCAATCAAAAGCTACTATAAGGCCATATATCAGGCACGTGCAGCTTTTATTTCCATTCGAATATGTGAGAGTACTAAACCCTCTAAGAGTACATTTTCCATTCTTGCCAGTCTGCAATTTAAACAAACCGCAGCTGGCTCAACTATTAAGTCCAATAAACAGTGTGAGGACCTTGCCCTCTTTTTTGTGGAAAAAGTGGACGCTATCTATCGGTCCTTCCCACTTATAGCATCCCGCAGGAGTTACGCGGTTGTCAACAGGCTAACACCCTCCACACCTTTCCACCTATCACGGCTGATCAACTCTCTGCTCTTTGCTATAAGATTAGGTCAGGATCTCCTGCCGACCCACTTAAACCCAACCAATTTAAGAAAGTGCTGTCGACAATTCTACTGCCCCTGAATCAGTTGATAAATGGTTCCCTCAGAACAGCTGCGGTGCCCAGGGCCTGGAAACAGGCCAAAGTGATTCCTCTACTTAAGAAACCGACTCTTGATCCAGCCAGACCAGAGAATTACCGCCTTATTTCATTGCTTCCCTGGGTTGCTAAGATCACATTGGCCTATGTGAACTCCATTCTATCAGACTATCTGACCGCCACTAAACCTTCTGGATCCCTCTCAGAATGGTTTTAGACCGGGTCATAGCACGGAATCAGCACTCCTAGCGGTTATGGAACACCTCTGGTCAGCTGTTGATGAGGGTCGAACGTCGGCGCTGATTCTGTTAGATAGACACAGTGTTGCATGACATAAAGCTGCGACGCCTTATGGAGGCCAGAATTATGGGCTCGGCTTTGGAGTGGATGGGTTCATTTCTCCATGAGGGGTCATTCGCGGTCATTGTCCCCCCCCCCCGTTTGCCTCTGGCAATCATCTAGTTAAACAAGGGGTGCCAAAGGGCTCTTCCCTCAGCCCCCTATTGTTTAATATTTATGTTCAACCTGTAGCGGCAGTTTCCAGTAGAAGGGGTATGACCATTGTCTCCTACTCCGATGATACTCAGTTGGTGGTGGCACTCTCTAATAACACCGAGCGGGACGCCCTCAAGTTTCGGGGCGACCTTGCGGCAGTGGCCGATTGGATGAACAGCAACTGCCTCCAACTGAACTCTAACAAATCAGAGGTATTGTTAGTAGGAAGGGGCCATGGTCGGCGGAGTGATCTCTGGTGGCCAACCAGTCTTGGTAAACCCCCCTCCCCCAAACAGGCAGTAAAGAACCTTGGGGTATGGCTCGACTCTTCCTTAAATTATCGAGTCCAAACAAAAATAATGGCTGGGACATCCTTTGGACTCCTTTGGGGTCCTAGACCGCTGTTGGGCTTTTTTGAAGCCTCAACGTGTCAGGTCATCATTCAGGCAACGGTTCTGTCAAGACCCGACTATGCCTGCTCCCTGTATTTAGGGTCCAACAAGGTGGAGGTCTAGAGGCTGCAAAGAGCACAGAACGCAGCTGCTAGAACACTTTTAGGTCTACACAAATATTGCTCTGTGTCTAATGCTATCCGCCGTCTGCACTGGTTACCGGTGGCCAGACGCATTGAATTCAAAACCTTAGGCATTGCTTTCAAGGTTTTGAAACTGGCCACGTCTCCCATTTTGGCTGATCTCCTGTTGCCCTATGCCCCCACGCGATGTCTCCGGTCACAGGGTCAGCATCTGGTGGTGGTTCCCCGGCCCCGTAGACTCTGGGCTGGTGGCCGCTCTTTCTGTTTTAGAGCCTCCACCCTCTGGAACTCGCTCCCTGTGCAGATCCGTGGCCTTGACAACTACTTTGCATTTAGAAAGGAGATCAAGACCCGGCTCCATAGTCTCCTCCATGCTCTCTGCTGTGTTGTCTTTCCTGCTCTAGCGCCGGGACGCCCCTTTGCTGGGACAGCTGTCGCGCTCTACAAGCTAAGATAACATAACATAACATAACATAGGGCCTAAAATTCAATTTACCTTTTAACTGGCAGCCAGTGCAGTATTTGCAAGGCATGAGCCACTGATTGATGTTTCGGGATGGCGAGCAGCAGACGTGCTGCTGCATTTTGGAGGACCTGCATTTTGATTAGGAATCTTGATTGTATATTAAGAAAAAGACCGCTGCAATAATCAATCTTTGACAGAATGAGTGCCGAAACCAGAGCTTTCTGAAGCTCTAATGGAATGAAAGGCAGTACTTTCCTGAGAGTTTTAATCATAAACAAGCAGGAAGTGGTGATAGCTTTCATTTGCCCTTCGAAGGACCGGTTGTGTCGAAGTAGACGCCTACGTTTTTTACCTTGGTGACTCGATTGGGAATTTCTGCCAGTTCCTGCGGCCACCAGTTTGGTGTCCAAAAGGAGGTATCCCTTTCCTCCACTGCTGTGTTTCAGAGAGGGCATGGATGGCATGCCCAGGCAGGCTGGTATCCTGAGTCAGCCTTGCTTGGCACTGGCAGCAGCAGTGCTGCGGCGATCTGATTTGACAAAACCCCTGTCTGCAACATCTGGAAAGCAAGGCTAGTGAGGTCTGTGACCTGGCCCTGTTTTTTTTTTTTTTTTTGTCCTCATTTCACCTTAAGCATCTGCAATTTTTGCATAAGGACCCACTTCCAAACTGGGCGCCATGGGTCCAAGCTCTTGCATTCGCTTTTAGGCCGACCATGCCAGCTTCTTTTGTGCGAGGCTTGGTGTAATCATTGGACCGTAGGGGGTTAAACCAACCTCATTTCTGTGCCCCAGCTATTTAATGGTACCCAAATATTCCCCTCCCCTTGGTCCAGTCTCGCCATACTCAATACTGCTCTCAGCCAGATCTCATAGTGCGGTGGCTCGGGGTCTTTCCACAACCTGCAGATCTCTCTGCGGGCCACTAATATCAAGCAGAGGAGTAAACCAGTCGATTTGTTAGACAGTTGATGAGTAGGGTTATTTTCAATACCAAAAACAACTAAAGGCAAATTAAGATTAATCTTAACTTTAAAAATTCCCTCCAGCGCCCTCTCAACGTTCTCCCAAAAGACCCTTAGATGTACACATTCAAAGAACATATGTAAATCGTCCGCCTCCACCAGACCACACCTCGGGCACTTCGGCGCTGAGTTTGGGGAAAACCTAGCAATCTTTTGGGGTGTGTAGTATAATCTGTTCACCACAAAGAAATGATTCCTCTTTAAAGAAGCTGACTTAACGTACTTATATAAATTATGAAGGGTAGAAAAAAACAAATCAGCGGAGACATTTTCCAGGGTTGATGAGTACCACACTATGTAGGGAGGAGGAAGATCTAGATCCTCTGCATCGATTAAAGCCCTGTACCATAGCCCTACCTCCTTTTTTATAGGGTTTACATTTTGGAGTGTATTTTCGATCTCCCAGTTTCCACCTATAAGGTCACTCTCCGCAGCAAACCAGGAACATATTTGCAAATATTTGAAGCGGGAGAAGGAGTCCCCTATTTTTCCCCTCAGCACATCCCATGGATGAACTCCATCCGAAGATATCAAATCGGACCAGGTAGCAGTTCCCGCCCTCCTAATCGGGATGGCCAAGATATCATTCAGACAGGCGGGGAGCCCTGGGGAATCCCAGATAGGGGCAAAATCTGAATAATATCTTATTCCCCACTTCATTTTCAAATGTTGCCATACCCTGAGGGCTACCTGGCCCTGTTTAGTACAAAAAAAGATAATCAACTAAAGTGCGAAGGGTGGTGTGATATTCCTATATTCCAATAGCGGTGGGCACTTCATAGAGTTTATGTGAATAAAAGACACCGTCACTGAGGCCTCTCGGTACTTCAACTCAAGGTGTTTGGTCAGCAGCAAGTACATACTTAATTGTCAATGAAACCTTTTAAACACTTTTCAAATAGTATGCAATTATGTGTGTCCCCATTACCTGCACATGTAAGCTGGCACTCATTACCTGCACAGGTGAGCTGGTCCTCATTACCTGCACATGGGAGCTGGTCACCATTAACTGCACGGGTGAGCTGGTCCCCATTACCTGTACAGGTGAGCTGGCCCTCATTACCTGCACAGGTGAGCTGGTTCTCATTACCTGCAGAGATGAGCTGTTCCCCATTACCTGAACAGTTAAGTTGGTCCTCGTTATTGAACAGGTGAGCTGGTCCTCATTACCTGCACATGGGAGCTGGTCACCATTACCTGCATGGGTGAGCTGGTCCCCATTACCTCTACAGGTGAACCGGTCCTCAGTGCCTGCACGGGTGAGCTGGTTCCCATTACCTGTACAGGTGAGCTGGTCTTCAGTGACTGCAGAGATGAGCTGGTCCCCATTACCTGTACAGGTGAGCTGGCCCTCAGTGCCTGCTCAGGTGAGCTAGTCCTCATTACCTGCAGAGATGAGCTGGTCCCCATTACCTGTACAGGTGAGCTGGTCCTCATTACCTCAACAGGTGAGTTGGTCCTCATTACCTGCCGAGATGAGCTGGTCCCAATTACCTGTACTGGTGAGCTGGCCCTCATTAACTGCACAGGTGAGCTGGTCCTCATTACCTGCAGAGATGAGCTGTTCCCCATTACCTGAACAGTTGAGTTGGTCCTCATTATTGAACAGGTGAACTGGTCCTCATTACCTGCACATGGGAGTTGGTCACCATTACCTGCACGGGTGAGCTGGTCCCCATTACCTGTACAGTTGAACTGATCCTCAGTGCCTGCACAGGTGAGCTGGTCCTCATTACCTGCAGAGATGAGCTGGTCCCCATTACCTGTACAGGTGAGCTGGTCCTCATTACCTGCACAGGTGAGCTGGTCCTCATTACCTGCAGAGATGAGCTGGTCCCCATTACCTGTACAGGTGAGCTGGTCCTCAGTGCCTGCACAGGTGAGCTGGTCCCCATTACCTGTACAGGTGTACTGGTCCTCAGTGCCTGCACAGGTGAGCTGGTCCTCATTACCTGCAGAGATGAGCTGTTTCCCATTACCTGAACAGTTGAGTTGGTCCTAATTTCTGAACAGGTGAACTGGTCCTCATTACCTGCACATGAGAGCTGGTCATCATTACCTGCACGGGTGAGCTGGTCCCCATTACCTGTACAGGTGAGCTGGTCCTCAGTGCCTGCACAGGTGAGCTGGTCCTCATTACCTACAGAGATGAGCTGTTCCCCATTACCTGAACAGTTGAGTTGGTCCTCATTATTGAACAGGTGAACTGGTCCTCATTACCTGCACATGGGAGTTGGTCACCATTACCTGCACTGGTGAGCTGGTCCCCATTACCTGTACAGGTGAACTGGTCCTCAGTGCCTGCACAGGTGAGCTGGTCCTCATTACCTGCACAGGTGAGCTGTTCCTCATTACCTGCAGAGATGAGCTGGTCCCCATTACCTGTACTGGTGAGCTGGCCCTCATTACCTCCACAGGTGAGCTGGTCCTCATTACCTGCAGAGATGAGCTGTTCCCCATTACCTAAACAGTTGAGTTGGTCCTCATTATTGAACAGGTGAACTGGTCCTCATTACCTGCACATGGGAGTTGGTCACCATTACCTGCACGGGTGAGCTGGTCCCCATTACCTGCAGAGATGAGCTGGTCCCCATTACCTGTACAGGTGAGCTGGTCCTCATTACCTGCACAGGTGAGCTGGTCCTCATTACCTGCAGAGATGAGCTGGTCCCCATTACCTGTACAGGTGAGCTGGTCCTCAGTGCCTGCACAGGTGAGCTGGTCCCCATTACCTGTACAGGTGAACTGGTCCTCAGTGCCTGCACAGGTGAGCTGGTCCTCATTACCTGCAGAGATGAGCTGTTCCCCATTACCTGACCAGTTGAGTTTGTCCTAATTTCTGAACAGGTGAACTGGTCCTCATTACCTGCACATGAGAGCTGGTCATCATTACCTGCACGGGTGAGCTGGTCCCCATTACCTGTACAGGTGAGCTGGTCCTCAGTGCCTGCACAGGTGAGCTGGTCCTCATTGCCTGCACAGGTGAGCTGGTCCTCATTACCTGCAGAGATGAGCTGTTCCCCATTACCTGACCAGTTGAGTTTGTCCTAATTTCTGAACAGGTGAGCTGGTCCTCATTACCTGCAGAGATGAGCTGTTCCCCATTACCTGACCAGTTGAGTTTGTCCTAATTTCTGAACAGGTGAACTGGTCCTCATTACCTGCACATGGGAGCTGGTCACCATTACCTGCACGGGTGACCCGGTCCCCATTACCTGTACAGGTGAGCTGGCCCTCATTACCTGCACAGGTGAGCTGGTCCTCATTACCTGCAGAGATGAGCTGTTCCCCATTACCTGAACAGTTGAGTTGGTCCTCATTATTGAACTGGTCCTCATTACCTGCACATGTGAGTTGGTCACCATTACCTGCACGGGTGAGCTGGTCCCCATTACCTGTACAGGTGAACTGGTCCTCAGTGCCTGCACAGGTGAGCTGGTCCTCATTATCTGCAGAGATGAGCTGGTCCCCATTACCTGCACAGGTGAGCTGGTCCTCATTACCTGCAGAGATGAGCTGGTCCCCATTACCTGTACAGGTGAGCTGGTCCTCATTACCTGCAGAGATGAGCTGTTCCCCATTACCTTAACAGTTGAGTTGGTCCTCATTATTGAACAGGTGTACTGGTCATCATTACCTGCACATGGGAGTTGGTCACCATTACCTGCACGGGTGAGCTGGTACCCATTACCTGTACAGGTGAGCTGGTCCTCATTACCTGCACAGGTGAGCTGGTCCTCATTACCTGCAGAGATGAGCTGGTCCCCATTACCTGTACAGATGAGCTGGTCCTCAGGGCCTGCACAGGTGAGCTGGTCCCCATTACCTGTACAGGTGAACTGGTCCTCAGTGCCTGCACATGTGAGCTGGTCCTCATTACCTGCAGAGATGAGCTGTTCCCCATTACCTGAACAGTTGAGTTGGTCCTCATTATTGAACAGGTGAACTGGTCCTCATTACCTGCACATGGGAGTTGGTCACCATTACCTGCACTGGTGAGCTGGTCCCCATTACCTGTACAGGTGAACTGGTCCTCAGTGCCTGCACAGATGAGGTGTTCCCCATTACCTGAACAGTTGAGTTGGTCCTAATTTCTGAACAGGTGAACTGGTCCTCATTACCTGCACATGGGAGCTGGTCATCATTACCTGCACGGGTGAGCTGGTCCCCATTACCTGTACAGGTGAGCTGGTCTTCAGTGACTGCACAGGTGAGCGGGTCCTCATTACCTGCACAGGTGAGCTGGTCCTCATTACCAGCAGAGATGAGCTGTTCCCCATTACCTGAACAGTTGAGTTGGTCCTAATTTCTGAACAGGTGAACTGGTCCTCATTACCTGCACATGGGAGCTGGTCACCATTACCTGCACGGGTGAGCTGGTCCCCATTACCTGTGCAGGTGAGCTGGTCCTCAGTGCCTGCACAGGTGAGCTGGTCCTCATTACCTACAGAGATGAGCTGTTCCCCATTACCTGAACAGTTGAGTTGGTCCTCGTTATTGAACAGGTGAACTGGTCCTCATTACCTGCACATGGGAGCTGGTCACCATTACCTGCACAGGTGAGCTGGTCCCAGTTACCCGTACAGGTGAGCTGGTCCTCAGTGCCTGCACAGGTGAGCTGGTCCTCAGTGCCTGCACAGGTGAGCTGGTCCTCATTACCTGTACAGGTGAGCTGGTCCTCAGTGCCTGCACAGGTGAGCTGTTCCTCATTACCTACAGAGATGAGCTGTTCCCCATTACCTGAACAGTTGAGTTGGTCCTCGTTATTGAACAGGTGAACTGGTCCTCATTACCTGCACATGGGAGCTGGTCACCATTACCTGCACAGGTGAGCTGGTCCCAATTACCTGTACAGGTGAGCTGGTCCTCAGTGCCTGCACAGGTGAGCTGGTCCTCATTACCTGTACAGGTGAGCTGGTCCTCAGTGCCTGCACAGGTGAGCTGTTCCTCATTACCTACAGAGATGAGCTGTTCCCCATTACCTGAACAGTTGAGTTGGTCCTCGTTATTGAACAGGTGAACTGGTCCTCATTACCTGCACATGGGAGCTGGTCACCATTACCTGCACAGGTGAGCTGGTCCCAATTACCTGTACAGGTGAGCTGGTCCTCAGTGCCTGCACAGGTGAGCTGGTCCCCATTACCTGTACAGGTGTACTGGTCCTCAGTGCCTGCACAGGTGAGCTGTTCCCCATTACCTGTACAGGTGAGCTGGTCCTCGGTGCCTGCACAGGTGAGCTGTTCCCCATTACCTGTACAGGTGAGCTGGTCCTCAGTGCCTGCACAGGTGAGCTGTTCCCCATTACCTGTACAGGTGAGCTGGTCCTCGGTGCCTGCACAGGTGAGCTGTTCCCCATTACCTGTACAGGTGAGCTGGTCCTCGGTGCCTGCACAGGTAAGCTGTTCCCCATTACTTGCACAGGTGAGCTGGTCCTCGGTGCCTGCACAGGTGAGCTGTTCCCCATTACCTGCACAGGTGAGCTGGTCCTCAGTACCTGCACAGGTGAGCTGGTCCTCATTACCTGCACAGGTGAGCTGGACCTCAGTGCCTGCACAGGTGAGCTGGACCTCAGTGCCTGAACAGGTGAGCTGGTCCTCAGTACCTGCACAGGTGAGCTGGTGCATGGAGGGTGTGAGGTCCGTGGTCAGCACAGCTCATCTCTCTAGATTCCGTTGCCTCCTTCACATTGCCAGTGTGATTGTACAGGGATTTCTCAAGCCAGGGGAACTTGCAAGGCGTTTTACTCCACCACAATGTCGAGTTTTAAATATCAGCCTGTCAAATGCTGCGTCCAAAATATCACAACCACTCTATCATGAAGGAAAGTGTCGGTAGCATACATGTAATATTCTTAAATTCATATCTAAAACTTTAACAATAGTAAATATGGTCTTGTTTTAATATTGTGTTTATTATATTGCCTAACACAATTTCAGGCAGGTAAGGCTATACAAGTAAGTAGATTAACTATTCTTAGCTCCACCAGGAAAATACCAGTTAGGTACTGACCTTTCCACACTGCTCAGACGGGGGACAGAATAGGAGCTAAATCACCTGTTGTAACTAAGTGATAAAACGTATTCCAGTGTCACTTTCCTTCACCCGGTCCATCCCTTCTTTCCTTCACCCGTCCCTCCTACCCTTTCCTCCCAGTGGCACATTCCCCCAAGTAGAATCTTTTTTTTTTTTTTGTAACGTTTTTTATTATTACATAAAACAGAACAAAAAAAACATCAACGAACATTCAAGGCAATGTTATGGTGATACATCAGGTATACTTGTGCTCGGGAGGACGGGAGACACAGGACAACAGGAGAGAATTTCTTCGAATGCAGGTAGGGGGGGAGGCGTCAAAGGCAAAATCGTATATAAACAGTACAATGCACCACAGCTAGAAGGAGTACAGGTCAGGGCGATTGGGAAGGGCTAGGAATGTCCGCAAGCGGGGGCGTACAAATATCACCCCGGTATGAGTTCCACTGGTTCCAGATCTTTCCCCATTTCCTGGGCCTGCCTCTCGCGATATACACTGTCTCTCTCTCTGAACATGCACCAATCCACACTCTCTTTCCAGGCAGACACTGTAGGCGGCCTCGGGGACCCCCACAATTGTGCAATATCCCATTTGGCAACCATATTAGCAAGAGTCATCCACCGAAGCTGCGATACATCATAATCATTCGGACCCCACACATTCAACAAACATTGCCAGGCTTCTGGCCCCATCACAACACCCGTTACTTCGCTCATCACATCATGTATACGATGCCAAAAACGCACCACCTCAGGGCATTCCCACAGTATATGAAGATATGTGCCATGGAGACCACAACCACGCCTACACAAGCCATCAGTGAAATAACCCATGTGAATAAGACGGGGGCCGGTGACGTAGATTCTGTGGAGAATCTTAAGTTGGACCAGACGGAGGCAGGCCGGAATCGCAACCTCCCTGGGAGAGGAGACCGCGGATTGCCAGTCCTCATCATCTAGTTCAATACCATCCGCAATCCAGGTTTCACGAAGGCGATCCAGCAAACTCGAACGGTCATTAATCATCTTTTTATAGAACAGTGATATAGTACTATCCGGCACATAACCATCCAATATACGATCTTCGAGGGGGGAGGATTCCGGAACATCACTACCTACAGGGAGCACTGAATTCAAAGCATGACGTACCTGAAAATAACGAAAAATTTCCCTATCACTCAACTTATATTCCGCCTGTAGATCCGAAAAAGATTTCACCCCTCCTTTAACCCAGAGATCACGCACTTTACTAATACCAATCGTATCCCATTTATCAAATCCCTTCGTTTTCCATAGACAGCCCAATTTTGCGGAAGCATAAAGCGGAGTAGCGCCCGTCAATCTGTCACTCCAGCCCATAGCCGCCCTCGCGCTATGCCATACTCGCACGGCTATAGCGGTAGGTCCCGACAGTTGCGAACGGGGGGACTCCGAGTAAAGCGCCCTATAATAGTCTCCACCCGGGAGTAGCAATCTATCCATCTCAAAGGCCGGATTCAGCGCCAGACCATACATCCCATGGTTGATGGCAGCAAGTGGGGAAGCCCAATAATACCTACGAATATCCGGAAGCGCTATGCCGCCATCATACCATGGAAGTGTCAGTTTTGGAAGAGCGATGCGCGAACGTCCGTCCCATATCAACTGTCTCTGCAACGATTCCACCTCCTGAAAATATTTCGTCGGGATCACGTCAAAACTATTCTGAAGTGCATATAGAAATCGCGGCAAGGACATCATTTTAAAAAGGGCCGCTCGCCCTAGGGGAGACAACAGTAACCTACACCAGCGCACTACATCCAAGCGTAACCCTGGAGTGGGGGGAGTATATTACGATCATAGCGAACCACCGGATCCATTGAGATAAACACTCCAAGATACTTAAAACCAGACTGTGCCAACTGGATGGGGCAGCCCCGCGATAAACGAGGGACATCACCTACGAGCACGTAGATACAGGATTTTGACCAGTTGATGACGAGGCCCGAATTCCTCCCAAAGGAGTTAAGCACGTCATACAATACGTTAAGCGATTTTTGGGGGGATGTGAGGTACAATAAAATATCGTCCGCATATAGGGAGATACGGTCTTCAAATTCCGGGTTCCAACGTATGCCCTTCAGTGAAGGTTCCCAACGTAGCCAAGCGGCGAGTGGTTCCAGCGCGAGTGCAAAGAGAAGCGGGGACAACGGACAGCCCTGCCGCGTTCCCCTTCCGAGAGCAAAAGGCATGGAGACACGACCGTTAACCACAACCTGTGCCAGTGGCGTTGCATACAGGAGTTTGACCCATCCGATAAAGCCAGCACCGAATCCAAACTTGGCGAGCACGGCCCAAAGATACGACCATTCAATTGTATCAAAGGCCATCGTGGCGTCCAAGGACGCCAAGATGGCCGGTTCACGCAACGTCGGGGCCCTCGCGAGAACTCCATGCAAACGTCGTAAATTTAGAGCCGTGTTACGGTGAGGGATGAAACCCGACTGATCCGGATGAATCAGGTCGCTGATCACCGCAATCAGACGATTAGCGAGCAGTTTGGCAAGAATCTTAGGCTCCGCATTTAAGAGTGAAATGGGTCTATAGGACGAACAGCGATCCCGTGGTTTGCCCTCCTTGTGGATCACCACAATAGTCGCAAGACGCTGATCCCCGGGGAGGGAGCCATTTTCTCGCGCAGCCAAAAACATACCTCGGAGATACGGCGCTAGGATATCAGGTCGCAATTTATACAATTCGATAGGGAGACCATTGGGACCCAGAGCCTTGCCAGAACGAATGGAACGAAGCGCGAGAGCAACCTCATCCACCGAGGGTGCGGCATCCAGGCAGTGCCGATCCGATTCTGATAAACTCGGCAATGCTATGTCTTTAAGCAACAATTGAGAATCCTCCTCGGGCCTGTCAGACACCGAGGTATACACCTCTCAGAAATAATCAGCAAAGCATTCAACAATTTCAACAGGGTCTGTTACACGCATACCATCCGACTTCTCAATCACAGGAACCACACGACTCGCTCTCTCCAGTCTGTCAAGCCAGGCAATCAATTTTCCTGCTTTATCGCCCACATCATACAATCGCCCCTGTTGTTCCCTACTCATCATCTTGGCCGCTTCAGTAACCAAAGTTTTATATTCTAATTGTTTAAGGTGGAGAATATGCAATGTCTCTCGAGTCACATCTCGCTCCAATGCAGTCTCTAAGCATGTAATTTCTGTCTCGAGATGAACAATTGCCTCATTCTTACTTTTTTTGGCACACCCAATCAAAGACAACGCCTGTCCCCTAATCACAGTCTTGAAGGCTTCCCACAGTGTGACCGGTGAGGACACAGAACCCACGTTTTCAGCAAAATACAGATCAAATGATTTAATCAATTCAGTGCGGGTTTTGGGGTTAAGAAGATACCAGGGGTTGATCGGGGCCGTCCTTCCCTCAGCGCCTGTGGTAAGATTAAAATGAAACCAGATAGGGGAATGGTCCGATATGCCCCGAGCCAGGTGTCTGATCTCTCCAATCGAAGGGGACAGAGCAGCCGGTATCAAAAGATAGTCCAATCTGGAAAGACTACCATGCGCTCCCGAGTGGAAGGTAAATTGATTCTGCGCTGGATGCATCAGCCTCCAGCAATCTACAAGCCCCAATGTGTCCAGAAAGTCACCCAACCAGGATTGCGCAGTAGGAAGGTCTCTGGGCGGGTAGCGGTCAACTCTACCTGAAACGACGGAGTTAAAATCACCACCCAATATCAAAACACCCTCCGGGAGACCTAAGACCATTTGCTCCAAGTCAGTGAATGTCGTTGATTGTAGGCCGGGAGGAACATACACCGACACCAACTAAACTGTTTTCCCCTCCCACCGTCCCACTAGTGCGACATATCGACCCCTGGCATCGAGGACCACATCATCAACTTCGAAGGGGAGGGAATTCCTAAGCAAGATATCCACCCCTCTAGAACTAGATGTAAATCCAGAATGGGCAACGAGACGATAACCCCGTCTATTAAGAGCGTAACAAGTATTCTCAATCAGGTGCGTCTTTTGGAGCAAAACAACGTCGGGCGAGAGGCGCCGCAAAAGTTGCAAAACTACCCCTCTCTTTATCCGGTCACCCAACCCATTCACATTCCAGCACAGTACCCTCAACCCCCTACCCCCCATCCAGAATCACAATGCACCCCCATCCCAAAACGAGCACAGCACCAAAGTCAAAAAGAGTAAAAGTTCTTTGCCTTGAAAAAGAAGAAACGAATAACCCCAACACAGGTACCTCCCTCCCCCCAATGTTCCCAACACAACTCCCCCCACCCTGCACCCCTGCACCGACTCAGAAGCCACCCCAATTTGCAGTGTGCCTGTCGCCCTAACAAATACAAACTAACAACTAATTTACACAAAGGAACCCCAGAGGAGGAAGGGTCACGTCCACCCCGCTACCCCCCAGTATACGAATGGAATGATCAATGAAGTAGTGAGCCACAGCCATTCACGATGAGAAGTTCTATTGTTGTCCAGCACTGATGCCATAGTTATTCTAGGTCCATAAGGCCTCCTTCAGCGCCACCAGCATGGTTCCGGCCAGCACGGCGAGGCGGTAAGGTGTCCAACCATTCGCTCGCTTCCTCAGGCCGAACAAAGAAGAGTGTTCGCTTGTCATATTCAACACGAAGTCGGGCCGGGAACAACATCGCATATTTCAATTCCATGTCTCTAAGCCTCCGCTTTACACCTTGAAATCCCAATCGTTGCTTCTGGACCGACTGGGAGAAGTCCGGATAAAAGTTCACAGCAGCGTTCTCAAACTGTGTTGGGCCGTTTGTCCGTGCCGCCTGCAAAATGGCGTCGCGATCTCGGAAATTGAAGATCCGTGCGATGATCGGACGGGGGGGGGAACCGGGCTTCGCCTGTCCCCCCGGGACCCTATATGCGCGTTCAATAGCAAAGAACTTGCTCAGGCCCTTGGGCGCAAGATGATTGAGGATAAGGTCCTCCACTCTGAGATCAGTGGAGAGGGAACTAGAATCCTCCGGTACCCCAATAATACGCACGTTGTTGCGTCTTGCACGGCCCTCAAAATCCTCCAAGCGGCGGGCAAAGAAATCATTGGCAGTACGAAGATTGCGCACCTCTGTTTGCAGGTCAGACACATCAGTTGTGAGGCTGACTGTTTTTAAATCAAGGGACTTCACCCTCTCGTTCGTCTTGGCCAAGTCAGTTCGAATGAGGTTAACATCAATGGCCACCGTGTCCAGCTTCAAAGCCAGGGCTTCATACTGTTGGCCGATAGAGGACTTGATACCTGCGATGGCGCCCATCACGTCCTGTAGCGTCAGGTCCGCCGATGTGGCAGGATCATCAACAGCCTCCTCCCGGGTCTTAGGTGTAGCACCGGGGGATGCTTTAGTAAGTGTGTAGCGGTCCATGACATTCGTCTGGGTTGAGCCTCCTCCGATGGTGGTCTTGGCTTTCCGCTTATCACCCTCGGGCTTTCCCGTCATGGCGAGCCGTGCGCCTCGAAGGGAGGCTTGAGATCTAGTCCAAATGGCTCCTTAGAGTTCGCCCACACTAATACCAGAGGCAGAGTTGAGTCGGTGTGAGTCCACAGCCAAACTTTCGCTAGTTGCACTCCCAATAGACTGGCATAGAAGCCAGTTCAGGTCAGCCGTCACCCAGCGGAGGGAGACGGTGCGCAGGAGAAACGAAACCGAAAGTAATGTGAGGCTGGGAGCTGAACCCTACCAGCCGTTGTTGTTGAATTACGACCCGGGTAAAGCCACCACTCAAGGCCCAGGCGGTTCCACGGAGAAGGCCACAATCTTCAGGATGGCGTAGCTCGGGGACCCAACGTCCGATTTCGACCCGGCAACCTGCTAGCACCTCAGCCGGGCTTTGTCTTCAATGATCTTCCAACAGATCAGGATATTATCCAGGATTAATGCGGGTGGCGGCGAGGGTCTCCGGGAGCCCTGTGCTCATGCGGCCATCTCGGATGCGCGCGAAGCTCCTCCCCCCCAGTAGAATCTTGGTGTGAACTCACCTTAGAATGTTGAGTGCGCTTCACTTGTCAGTTGGTGCTTGAGGATCCAAATTCCAATCCAATCCAATATTTCTTTATTTCTTTTATTCACCATAGAAGAACACATAGAAATATGTACATACAGTAAAAATGACTTAAAAAAAAGTTTAAAAAGATAAAACATTTCATCTAAGATGAAACATTTTTGGTTTACAAAAGAATAAAAAAGTCAGTCAAATTCAATAAACACCTTGGGGCATATTATGAAGGGCTGGCGATAAATATCGCAAAGCACGCTTAGCGTTTGTATATTTATCGCCGGCTATCTCTGGAATTTATCGCCAGGTTAGCATGTTATTAACAATGCGCATCGCCAATGCGATAGAAATTCCAGAGATAGTGGGGATATCGCTGTTTTCGATGGTGGAAAAAGGTGATATCCTAGATGATAGGGCCTGTGGTCTTAGCCACACAATCCACCCCCCATGTTAGGTATGTCTTAGTCAGATATTTAACAGACGTTACATTCCTGCGTTAAGGCATACTTAACGTGATTTTAAATATCGCTAACCCTCATTGTCAATATGACGAAGCTGAGTTAGCGGTATTTTCCCAAGAGAGTCTTGTCAGGCACGCCTACTTTGCATCTCATTAGCGATGCGATGGGTGGCGTGCTGACAAGGGGCGCTATTGCAAAGAAACATGCGCTAGTGTGTCCTTGTTGATAATGCGATAATATTATGGCCGCTTTTCGCCCAAAAACGGGCTCTAAAGCGGCGATAATATTATTGCCACCCCTTGTTGATATGCCATGCTCCTTACTCTTCTCCTACTCTTGTGGTGGCATTTAATTAACATCACCCTACGCCACACACTATGTAACGGGCATGATCAGAAAGGTACAGACTTTCCTTACAGATGCGCTGAAAAAGCACCCCTGGGCCCCCCATCCACACACTTGCACCCCTGCCAATTGAAGGCCATTGCCCCTGGTAGTTGAAAACTGGGGATGAGATACTAACTGGTTTATCTGTAAGGGTGCATTCTCCCTGTCTATTTGCATTTCTTCTTTCCGTTATCTATTATTGATACTTTGGCTCAAATGTTGCATACTTGGCAGCTTAAATCTCTCGACATACAGATCTGCTGTACAGTAGTGTTGTTTACATCCCCCCCCTTCGTAAAAGCAAGGGGTTGTTCGCACATGATTGATGTTGATGTATAACTTTTATGCTATCCAAACCAGTCTTCATCACAGTGATGGATATCATTATTGAGGCTATGTGTTGCTCTATTATCTTGTAATACCCTGCTGTGTCAAGTTCAATATAAAATGCAGATAAAAAAATACTTAAAAAAAATAAAATAATTCTTAGCTCCACAACTATGTTTTGTGACTAAATATATATATACTAGCAGCCCGTCCCGACGTTGTCCGGGTATGAATTGCTGCCGGCCAGTAGTATATTGTTTTGTAGGATTTCGTTTTGATAGCATTTCTTATCTGTGACAGGCCTGTGAAACGCTCCGATTCACAGTGCACTGCTGATGCACTTAAGAGTGCGCGTTCAGTAGTGTGTGAACTCGAGTTTCCCTACTTTATTTTTCATAAAAAACAACAACATGGCATGAGCACAATTCACATTACAGAAGAACACATTCATTTGTGGTAGGCACAGGGAGACAAAGCGATTTGCCTGGAATCACAGGATGTTGAGCTGCTGCTGAGATTCTAACGTAGCTCCCCAGCTCTAAAGTTCGCAATTCTAGAACTTGTGGCGGGAGGTGTGTCTAAAAGCGTATGTCGGTGTTGGCCATCAATGAGAGAGTTGTGCATTTTTCAAATGGGTGGTGAAAAAATATGAGTATGTTGCTGGAGATGTGGGCCGCCGTGCCGCCAATGTACTTACCGGGGGAGGGTAAGCACCCATTATTCCGCAACTTTCTTTCCGCATACCATCACTCCGCATACTTTTATTACGAAAGTACCATGACTACGCAATGCCATTTTAACGCATGGCATTACATTTGATATGCTTTTACCACGCATACATTTACAACGAAATTCGTTGTAAATGCATGAATGGTAAAAGCATGTTTTTTTTTAATGTTTGGATAAGGTAAGTATGGGTATAGGGGTATATGTTTTGGGGTACTGAGGTATATGTTTTTGGGTGTTTGGGTATTTTAAGGGTTCAGATATTGTTTTGGGTTATGGGGTACAGGGGTAGTTTTAGGGTTTAGGGATAGGTATGGCTTTTGGGGTACCGGGGTATTTTTAGGGTTCAGGGCTAGGTTTGGGTTTTGGGGTACAGGGGTATTTTAAGGGTTCAGGGCCAGGTTTGGGTTTTGGGGTACAAGGGTATTTTAGGGTTCAGGGGTAGGTTTGGGTTTTGGGGTACAGGGTTATATTTAGGGTTCAGGGCTAGGTTTGAGTTTTGGGGTACAGGGGTATTTTTAGGGTTCAGGGGTAGGTTCGGGTTTTGGGGTACAGGGGTATTTTAAGGGTTCAGGGCTAGGTTTGGGTTTTGGGGTACAGGGGTATTTTTAGGGTTCAGGGGTGGTTTTGGGTTTTGAGGTACAGGGGTATTTATAGGGTTCAGGACTAGGTTTGGGTTTTGGGGTACAGGGGTATTTTTAGGGTTTAGGGATAGGTTTGGGTTTTGGGGTACATGGTATATTTATAGGGTTAAGATGGGTTAGTGTTTAAGGGTGGTGTGGTATTTTAAGGAGTAAGGGTGGGTTATGCTTATGGGGTGCAGGGGTATTTAAAGGGAGCAGGGTGGGATTAGCACACGATATGAGACATGGCATGAAGGGCGGAACGTACCACACGTCCCCAGCGTTTGTCACGCCCACAGCACAACGCAGACACGCCCACAAGGGACTACTTTGCTGGCACGGTTCTTTTACCTTTTAAATGTATATAGTGGGAGTCTGCATAGCCTATGTCCTTCTGCTGCAGCTGCCCTTTCCAACGCTGTATTGTGTGTTGTGATTGGTGCTGTGGTTCCTGAGATTACCCGCCTCAAAGGTTTGGGCTCTCTCTTTATTATATTAGTATAGATATATATATATATATACCAACAAACCTCCAATTGCATACTTTTATTACGAAAGTACCATGACTACGCAATGCCATTATAACGCATGGCATTACATTTGATATGCTTTTACCACGCATACATTTACAACGAAATTCGTTGTAAATGCATGAATGGTAAAAGCATGTTTTTTTTTAATGTTTGGATAAGGTAAGTATGGGTATAGGGGTATATGTTTTGGGGTACTGAGGTATATGTTTTTGGGTGTTTGGGTATTTTAAGGGTTCAGATATTGTTTTGGGTTATGGGGTACAGGGGTAGTTTTAGGGTTTAGTGATAGGTATGGCTTTTGGGGTACAGGGGTATTTTTAGGGTTCAGGGCTAGGTTTGGGTTTTGGGGTACAGGGGTATTTTAAGGGTTCAGGGCTAGGTTTGGGTTTTGGGGTACAAGGGTATTTTAGGGTTCAGGGGTAGGTTTGGGTTTTGGGGTACAGGGTTATATTTAGGGTTCAGGGCTAGGTTTGAGTTTTGGGGTACAGGGGTATTTTTAGGGTTCAGGGGTAGGTTTGGGTTTTGGGGTACAGGGGTATTTTTAGGGTTCAGGGCTAGGTTTGGGTTTTGGGGTACAGGGGTATTTTTAGGGTTCAGGGGTAGGTTTGGGTTTTGAGGTACAGGGGTATTTATAGGGTTCAGGACTAGGTTTGGGTTTTGGGGTACAGGGGTATTTTTAGGGTTTAGGGATAGGTTTGGGTTTTGGGGTACATGGTATATTTATAGGGTTAAGATGGGTTAGTGTTTAAGGGTGGTGTGGTATTTTAAGGAATAAGGGTGGGTTATGCTTATGGGGTGCAGGGGTATTTAAAGGGAGCAGGGTGGGATTAGCACACGATATGAGACATGGCATGAAGGGCGGAACGTACCACACGCCCCCAGCGTTTGTCACGCCCACAGCACAACGCAGACACGCCCACAAGGGACTACTTTGCTGGCATGGTTCTTTTACCTTTTAAATGTATATAGTGGGAGTCTGCATAGCCTATGTCCTTCTGCTGCAGCTGCCCTTTCCAACGCTGTATTGTGTGTTGTGATTGGTGCTGTGGTTCCTGAGATTACCCGCCTCAAAGGTTTGGGCTCTCTCTTTATTATATTAGTATAGATATATATATATATATACCAACAAACCTCCAATTGTACCAAAAGGAGCACGCCAGACCAGATTGCGTGGGTAACTTGCACTTAAATTTGTCTGGAAAACAGCATTTAAAAGTTCTTCCTGACGCGTTTCAGCCGCTCATGCAGCCTTGTTCACAGGTGAGCTGACATCCTTAATTCTGTGGCGAGTCACATGATTTTATACACCAGCCTCAAACTACACAGGTTTGGTTGTAGTTTGAAATTTCATACAAATCCCAGGATGCACCACATAAGCCAAAGTCTCGTAGTAATGGCATTCTAACTGCTATGCATTTCCATAATACATTCACTTTCAGCAGGCGCATAAAAGCAGTTCAATAAAGCTCTTGAGTCACTTACATGGTGTGTTTTCATGCTCGAAAATAATTTGGCTGTTAAACTTGTATTTCAATTTCGACATAAGTGCTTGGAACAGTCCCGAAATCCAAATGCGAAGCACTCGTGTGCCTCACCTTTCCCAATGCCCTTCGTGTAATCCCAAACTATCTGGCTGAAATATTTTGTGCCTTTTTCTGCTCGGAACACTGCAGGCGGGTCCAACTCCTTTTCAATAAATCCCAACAGAATGCGTCCGCATGGAGCAACGGACCTCTTGTATGGGCGGTATTTATGTTTAAATATATATATATACTTTTCAATAAGAGTTGGTGTAAAGCTTATTTCCTCGCTTCTACAGCATTGTCAATGGTTCCAGATTATCCATTTAAAATCCCATTTGGGGTGACAATGCGGTCGCAAATGGGCCGATCTGTTTGCGAGTGCAAAAAAGGGTTGTACATCTTGCCCCTAGAGTTTTACATTTTGATTTTTTATGTGGGTATATATTATTCATCTGCTTATATTTAACCCCTTCCATGCTTATGACGAGCTCAGCTCGTCATGAGAGACAGTGGAGCTGTGCTCATGACGAGCTGAGCTCGTCATAACTGCTGCGGCCCTCCCACGTGCAGCTAATTCCCTGCCTGTGCGGGCGTTCTATTGGAGTGGGCGGAGTCATGACGAGTCCAGCTCATCATGAGCACAGCTCCACTGTGCAGCATGACGAACTGGACTCGTCATGAGTACCGCGGCGCCGCGAGCGGCCCCTGCCCCCCCCGCACCGCAGGGGAATTAGCCCCACGTGGAAGGGTTTAATAGTCGCAAGCCCCCTGAGTAGACCTTATGGTCTCCCAGGATTCCACAGTCCCCAGATGAAGAACTATTGCTTTAGTGAACTGGAGTTTGAATGTGATACACATACCAATGGGCGTCAATTCACCAAAATGCCTGGGGTAGCGGAAGTGCCATTGCACGTCATTTGACCTTTACTTTGACTCACATAGACATGCTTACATATACTATCACATTCACATACTCCTGCGCACACAAGCACACTCACCTGCAAGCATGTATACAGCATACAGTTAACGCATTTTGTACTTACTTTAACTTCCAGATAGAGTCATATTCCAGCCAATGTACTCCATGTTTTATTACACTAATAGTGAATAATATTATTCACTATTTGTGTAACAAAAAGATTGACAGAAACCAGGCAAGTAGAGTTCCAACCAGTGTCCATTAGGAAGAGCTGCCCCTGTGTTCCAGGCATTGATTTTCCCACCTCTGATGCCAGGGGTCGCAAAAGCAGAGCCAGGGGTAGCAAGGGGGAAAGCATGGGTCACAGCTGCGACCCCTGGCAACTTCTAAATGACGCCCGGGTCACAGCTGCGACCCCTGGCAACTCCTAAATGACGCCCATGATCTCACCCCTCGCTTCAGGGCTCAATTGTCCTGGTCACTCCACAAATGCCCCTTTGGTCCCTGAACTGTTTGCCAGTAGCTCAGGAACCCAGCTCCGCTGGCACAAGGTAGCGCCAAGAAGCTGTACATAACCTACACCCATCCATTCACCCACTGCCACGTGACTGTGTCTCAGTGAGCAATGCCCTGCTAACTATTCACCGCAGCTCAAGTCCCTGCCAAGGGACCCATCTCTTATCCGCCAAGCAGACGTGGCCACCGGCTCCAAATTACATTTTTTCCAGCTTGTGGCTCTGACAAGAAACTGCACAGAAAGATATCACCCTGGCACAGTTTGTTTTCTGTATCTCCGCAGCCTGAAAACCTAATTACACGCGGAGGCAGATAAGAGGAGGATGCGGGTCGTTTTATCTCCCCGCGCGGCGGGGGTTGAGGTCTCTCCCCCTCTCCACTGACGGAGGCTGTCGCTGCTGGGACGGTCGCAGGGCCTCCCTTCCACTGCCTGTCAGAGTGAGGGAGACGCAACATTCCACCGGCGCCCCAACATCAATCTCTGTCTCCCCAGGAAATGACGTGCTACTTTCTGAGTCGGTGTTAGTGGTTCAGTGTGACTGAAATTTTGTAGCACACAAGAGCCGAACACAGTTAACACTTCCCCTCACCCTCCCTTTTCAGCAGGTAAATATGCTTGTATTTGTTGGTTTTATTTCAAAAAAAGTTCACACACATTTCCTCCCATTCTTACATTCATTTGATTGTGTTAGTTTGATGGATTTTGCTTTATAAAAGTGTTTTTTGCTCGGATTCGCTTTCTGGTGAAAATTTTGCAGACTCTGGGCTGATTTAGATGGTGCAGGATGAGCTATACTCTGTCAGGGCGAAGGAGTAAAATACTCCATCGCTCTGACTTAGTAGTACCTGTCCTCCACATTTAGAGAAGTCCGCAGATCCTGCAGACATCTTTTAACAACGGCAGGAATCGCCCTCATGGCGCTTTCAGTGAATATTTAAAAAATCAGATGGACGACTGCTTAGCAAAAAAACTGGGAGCTGACTCCTATAGTGTGGGGGTCATTTAAACATTTACACTGTCCATTTCCACCACTTTTTTCACAGCGGTAAGGTAGAGTGAAAAGTGGCTATTTGACTACAAAATTGGACCAGCGGTCGAATGGCCAAAACTACAACAGCCCCATACTCTATCTGGCCCTTGGAGGAGTATGTCAGCAACAGAGCAGGACTATGCTGTATCGCAGACACAGTTAAGCTCCGCCTGCCTGTAAATCAGGTGGACGGCCAATGAGTTTGGAGGAAAGGGTACTTGCCGAACCCTAAATATGACCCTTGTGTGTAAGTCAAAAACAGTGTTTTTTGTCTGTAAATGCTAACAAACTTGCTGTTTTATGTTGTATGTTTCTAACTTGCTTCTTTAAAGATGCGCACTGTTGTTAGCATCTATTGTTTCTCACTGGAGCATTGCAGTTTCCAGAAATGGCCACTGAGTTGGCTTGTGATGGGCTAGCCTGGCTCCTCTGAGTAAGTCATGTGACAAGGTTGTAGCCTTTTTCTTCACATTCCTCAAAGCGTCCTATTGCCATGGTGGATTATGGTTAAGGGCGACTCCTGAAGAGATTTCCCTGTTGAGACCGGAAGCTGCCTTGGGCCGGAACCCTTGCCCTAGCAATGGCAAATCAAACCCCACTCAGCAAGATTGCAAAAGGCCCATCTTCAAGGCCTGTATGATGTGGAGCTGGAGGAAACTGGCAGCCTTCCTTAGACAGGTGGATGGATAGACAGCAGAGCCCTGAAGTAGACAGCAAAAGCTTACAGGACATAGATATGATGAAAAGAGTGCATGTAAGAGCGGATCACTGACAGAATAACGGAAACAAAACTATCTTATGGACAGAATATTGTGTCAAAAATATCGAGGATCAAAATATTGAGAAGGTAAGTGGAAGTAGGGATATATAAATGTACTATTCTTAACTCCACACCTACGTATCTTAGAGCTATATAAAATCAATGTACAAATATATGTGGAGATATATATTGTAAAACTTTGCTTACCTATAGAAACTTACCAATACAATATTTTTGTCCTGAATATTCTTGACACAATATTTTGTCCCAGGGTATTTCTGTTTCCGATATTGTCTAAACACCTGTGAGAACATTAGGTCATGCAGAGAACAGGAAGCCCAGGTAGCCACTTGAAACAGATGAATAGAATCAGGAAGGGAGGTAGGAAGGGGTTTTGTGAGTGCGTGCAGGCTCACGGCAGGCCGCAGGCTACAAATAAAGGCAGCCTAATGTGGTGATAGTTGGCTAATGAGAATCACATCGGAGTGGAAGACTCACACCTCCTCCCTACACCAACACCTCGGTCCGCTGTCGGTCCCTAATCAGTATATTCAGTATGTATTTACTCAACAAGCTGAAGACAGAACACAAATATGGACATATCCATTTGTTCCTCTCGTCGCTGATGGCTAACACGGCAGAGGTGCCAGGGTTCATGGAGAGGTTCTGAAGTTCAGGCCTTGGCACTCTGTTGTAAATAAGATGGTGATAGATGACAGGATACTTCTAGTTGATTACATGTAGATTTATTGTAGGACACAGCTGAGTACAAACCTCGCCAGCTGACCAGACCATCAACTGACACTGATAGAACACTCTGGTACAAGTTAGAACACTCACAGGTATTCTGGGAGACTAAGGAGGTGAAAACACTAAGGAAGGGCTAATGACTACTGTCAGCCATATTACAAGAAGAATCAATATACAACACACTCATCTACCTTAAGGTGGCATGGACTGGTCTACTCAAGCCTAAGGTCTTGCTTAGGTGGCTACATTAAAGCCCCAGTGCACTTCGACGTACAAGGGCTCGGGATATGATTAAGGCAAATGGGATGTGTGGAAGAACGATAGGCAGGGCCGACTTTAGGGCAGTGCGACCGGTGTGGTCGAACTGGGTGCTGACCTGAGGAGGGGGCGCTGACATAGGGGGGGAGCAGTGTTTAACAATGTATTATGTTAGGAGAGATGAGGGAGACTTTTGCCTTGTGGTAGTGGAAGAATCCCAGGAAGCGGTCATGGGGCGTAGGGTGCGCCAAAAGTGATTGTCGCACCGGGCACCACCAGCGCTAAAGCCGGCCCTGATGATAGATGCAGATCTTTACGCATTTTGCTCTAGAATTTCTTGTTCTTGGACTGCTAGGGGTGCTTAAGAGCAAGTGATGCCTCCATACCCAAGGACAAGGGACATTATGGCAGTTGTGCTTTTGGGAGGGAACCCATAATTGCATAACAAAGTATGAGTGAGTGAATGACTGCACGAGTAAGCACATAATTGCATAAATGTAATGTGACTGTGAAGATTTAACAGGGAGAGGGACAGAATACATACATGGGCAAGACGACTATGTTAAGTTCTGATATAAGGATAACAAGGGTCTACCCGTTATCCCTAGGAGCCTCGGTGCTAAAATTAAATTATCGCCGCTTTTGCGTCCGTTTTTGGCCGCAAAGCGGCGATAATTTCATCGCCCTATTAGCAAGCTGTCGCTAACATCAGTTAGCAACAGCTTTTAGGTGATAGCGAGCGGTTTGGGGCCCGCTTTGAATGTCAGCGATATTTATCGCTAATGACATGCAAAGTGGGCGTACCCAACCAGTTAGCGACTGAAAGCAGTCGCTAACGTCGCTATCGCCTATTAGCAAGGCAGGCGTAGCGATAAAAAAATTAGCGCTAAGCGCGAATATTGCTAAAAACTAACGCCTGCTCAGACCAGTTCTTAGCCATTATATCCAATGGGAGGTGGATATTCTGGCTAAGACCCTATTGGCGATGATGCGTGAATACCGCTGGTTTTCCAGCGATATTCATGCATTTCGCCGCTATCGCCCGTTATTTTATCGCATTGGAGATCAACGTTGCTAATAGCACATTATCTCTGAGATAAAATCCGGCGATGCTTGGCGATAAAAAAAATTTCGCTAAGCTTCTTTAGCGATAAATATCGCTAGTTGTTGATAATATGCCCCCCAGTTTTTTGTATGTTTTGCAGTTCCTCCACAGGTGGCGCTGTAGCGACATACCTCATTTCTCCCTTGGAAAGTATGGAAGTCAAGTAGCAGAGTGAATGAATGAATGAACATGCGACAACCCAGATGGGGCATTCAGGTGCGTACAGATATACTGCTCCTGTGCACACACTCTGAATATGCATAAACTGTGAATCTGCTTTGCAGTGGTTACACAGAGACTGTGAATCCACATAAAATTTGACTGCAAAGACACTGTGTATACACAGACTGTAAATATGCTTTGTACTAGGTACACACAGTCTGGGAGTTCACATACACTGCTCTTGAGCATACACTCTGAATATGCATGGACTGTAAATCTGTTTTGAATTGGCTAGACAAAGGCTGTGAATCCACATAAACTGAATGTACATACTCTGTGGCGCCACGGACTGTGAAGCTGCTTTACACTGGATACACACAGATTGTAAATTCACAAACATTATGAATGCACAAACCCTGTTTATACACAGACTGTGATTCTGCTTTGCAATCGACACACACAGAATGCAAATCAGCAAAAACCGTGAATGCACATACACTGTGAATACATAGACTGTGAAGCAGCTTTACTTAGGATACACACACACTGTGAATTCGCATACACTGTGAACACAGATACACTCTGAACCCACATAAACTCGGAATGCACATACACTGTGAACCCACATACACTCTGAACCCACATAAACTGGGAATGCACATACACTGTGAACCCACATACACTCTAAACCGTGAATGCACATACACTGTGAATACACACACTGTGAATCTGCTTTACATTAGTGTAGGAGAGTAGGGTCTGCAATCCTATGATCACCCAGATTTTTGCTTTTTGCTGCACTGGTTTACGACTTTCCCTGGCTGTGGGCCTGCTAATCAGACCCACAGCCTAGCTGTTCTCTCTATCCAAATTGTACTCAGGTACTGAATTGGCACTGGGCCCTCTCCAAGTCCCTGTACCCAGGGCTGAGGTGCACCCAGAAGTCTCCCAGGGGCTGAAGCATGTATTATGCCACCCCTGGGCTGACTAACTAAACTGACACAACTGGCTGCACGACAGCTGGGGCAAGGTGGTGTTACTCACCCTTTGCTTTAGATATAGTATACCTATATCTAACCCAAAAATGGACACACAGATCTCCTATCAGTCACTCCTATGGCAGGTCTTAACAATCCTGAAGGCAGAGTGCTTGGAATAGTGTGAGATGGTGCTCTGGCATGAGCTGAGCCTGTCTGCGGCTTTCGGGATCTATCCCTTAGCCGTTTCCATGATATCGCATACCATATACTCTTAAGTGCATTATAATCCTCGCGGTTATATGCCAACTCTGGTATCGCTTTATCAAAACATGTCGAGTAAGGTGTCATACGAATTGGAATACTAACCCCTCGCCAATTCTGGCGACGGGGTTAGCATTCCACCCTTCTAGAGGGACACGACATGCATGTAACCTATAACCCGGTTAAAAGTCAGACAGAGCCTTAGCATCCACAAAATGGATGCTGTCACCGAGACACAAGTCTGCCCTCCTGCTGCTGGGAGTCCTCCCAGAGCAGGAGGCAAGGACAGAGGGTTTCCTGCCAGGGGCGGTGCCAGCACCGTCCCAGACAGGGTTTTGTGTATTCCAGGTAGGCAGGGCTACAGAGGAAGGTGACTGCAAGTGGCACCCCGGTGCTCACTGTGCATAGGCCGGCTGAAACCAGTTCCAGGGGCACTCCAGCCCCTGGCCTGGGGAAAGCCCGCCAAAGGAGAGGGGTGTAACCACCCCCCTCCTTGTCCCACCCATAGGGCAGGACTTAGTTGCGTGCCAGCCCCCTTTTCCCAGATAAAGGTAGGAGCAGGCCCCCTTCCAATTTAGATCATCTTTGGAATCAAGACACGACTTTCTACGAAAGGACTTCAAGATTTCCTTCTTCAAGATTCTCCCTTGTGGCTAAGGAGTAGTCACCCTGCATCCGCAGGCACCATCTTAAGAACACTGCGGTCTGCTGCAAGTCCTTCCTCCGGAATCCGACTGCCCAGCTCGACGAGAACCGGCATCCCTGGCACCTCTGACCTCTACCCACCTCTACAGCCAAGCTGAGAACCGTGGGTGCGACGAGACCTCGAGGGACCGGCCATCTTCAAGACTGCACGACTTCTTTCCAGCACGACCGCCGAGGGATCCTCTGGTGAGTGCTTCGGGGACCGAGAAGCCCCGACCCTGAGCAGCTCCAGCACCGAAGTTCAGCCTCCCAGCATCTCCACAATCTGCGTGGGGCCCTTCTGCTTTTTGCTGCTCACCGCGTTGTTTGGCTACTAGCCCGCTGGCTTGTGGCCTTCCTAACGACGCCCGACGACATCACTGCTGCTGGTCTGGTTGCTCCAGACTGGCCCTTGCTCCCTTCCAAAAGAGGAGCACCCCGGACCCTCCTGGTCCACTCCAGACGCCATTTTAGGTCCACCGCGTGGGCTTGAATTTGCCAAGACTTGTTGCCCCAATCCTGGGTCCAGCGACGTCGAGAGCATCATCCATCGTGGGACAGTTCGTACCTCCATCCTGGTCGCCGACAACGCCTCCTGGTCCGTGAGACTACAGAGCCCAGCAGCGCCCACTCACCTGACTGCGGTGACTTCGCCCGGTGCCATCCTGGTGCCCACTTAATCACTGGCTAGTGATTCAAGAACTTGGTCCCCTCTGCTTTCAGGTTTTCTTCTCCCCTGATCCAGGCTTGGATCTCTTCGAACTTTTCTTCACTGGCCGCCTGCCAGCAACTTCCTCTTCAGGCTCCTGGTTCGTCAACGAGGAATCCCGACGTCTTTTCAGACCTATGCAGCCGCAGCCCCTGGGCTAGGTAACTTCGGCATTTCGGTGCCCCAGCATAGCCTCACTATCCAAGGGTCCAGATCCACTGTCGTTTTCGACCTACCTAGTCGGGTTCGCCCGAGAACAGTAACTTTGTGATTTCTAGCTTCCATAGGCTTTTTCCCGCCTTACGCGTGAGAGTTCCCACTCTGCACGTGGCTCCCCTAGGCCTCCTGCTCCTAACCTGAGTGTTCAGTATTGTAGGCCTAGCGTTTCTAAAGCCTCTGAGAATTGTTACTTACCTGCTAGTAATTCGCATTCCACTTTTAGAGTATATGGTTTTTCGTGCCCCTCGGGCATTTGTATATACTGTGCTAACTTAAGTATTTTCGTAAGAGTTTTGTTGTGTGCCTAGCACCCTGTCCTCATAAAGAGTACAGGGTTGTTGTGATTCTAATAAATACACTGTTTATTTTCATAACACTTGTGTGGTGTCCTTTCACTGGGTGTTCAAGGGGTAATGTGATGGTAAAACAGCTGGCTTAACACGCCCTCTAGAGTCTTAGCCTTAGACTGCTCGTATCCATGCTACTAGGATAGCTGGTCTATAAGGTTGACTTACAACCAATCATCAATAAGGGTTGTTTGGACTGATATATAGTGATCACTAGAATAGTGAGCACTGCACATCAGGCCAACTTCTCACATTGGTGGCAGCGGTGGGATTTGAGCTTGCTGTTGTTTTACCACACATATCCTAAGAATATCTTGTGAAAGATCACATAAGTACTAAAGGTACATATAACTTAGCTTAGAATACTCTGAGTTCTACTGAACCAGCCGTTGTAGCTCCTAGGGCCTAGCACACCCTAAACTACAACTCTAGCAAGGGATCAGTAGGCAAACATATAGTGTAGGTAAGTGCACCACTTACACCTCACTAGAAAAAGCATGTCTACCCAAGGAGAATCTACTGAGACTCCCCTTGTGGATGTTGACCCTCCACAGGTCAAATCAAGATATGCAGCTCTCAGTTTTCAGGAGATGAGACAAGTGTGTACCTCCAGGAAACTGAAACAGGGGTCTAACCCCACCATTCCCTTTTTAATAGGTCTCTTAGAGACTTATGATGCGAGAAAGCTTTCTCAGCTAGATGGGAATATGCCAGCCTTAGAGGGTACCTCTGGAGATCCAGACCTCCCCAACATTGCCAATGCAGTTGAGGAGGAGGATCAAGGGGAACTCTCTGGGGATGAGGTAGACAAAGATCTTGAGGTAGTCAGAAGGCTAACTAGGGCCAACTTAGACTTGCTTGGGCTAGGATCTGGGGGACCCCCAGTACTGACCCTAAGTAGGCCTAACCTTGGAGTTAGGTGAGATAGATCTCTTTCTAGGGACTCCAATAGATCTATGCACTCTAATGCCTCTTCTCAGAGGAGAAGGAACTCTCCCCAAAGGAGATTGACTTCCCCTCAGAGAATGGAGCATGAAGCTAGGATGAGACAGGCTACTCTGAGGATTGAAAGGGAAGAAATTGCCCTGGCCAAAGAGAAGCTTGCCCTGGCTAGAGAGCAGCAGATGAGTGGGTTAGCTCCCACTGGTGGCAGCAATCTCCCAAGAGATAGAGAGAAGGGTTTAGATACTAAACACCTGACTAAGATAGTGCCCCCCTTTAAGCAAGGGGATGACATCCAGAAATGGATGGCTGCTCTGGAGAGGGCCTGCACTGTGCAGGGCATTCCCCGGAGTCAGTGGGCAGCTATACTGTGGCTCTCCTTTGATGGTAAAGGTAGAGATAAGCTCCTCACTACAAGAGTGGAGGATGCTAATGATTACCAGGTCCTGAAAAATGCACTGATTGATGGGTTTGGTTTAACCACTGAGCAGTACAGGTTGCTGTTCAGAGACACCCAGAAAACTCAGTCTCAGGACTGGTCTGACTTTGTGGATAGTGCCACTAAGGCTTTGGAGGGCTGGTTGCTGGGTAGCAAGGTTACTGATTACACAGGATTGTATAATCTGATGATGAGAGAACAAATTTTAAATAATTGTCAGAACCAGTTGTTGCACCAGCACCTTGTTGATTCAGATCTGACCTCTCCCCAAGAATTGGGAAAGAAGGCAGACAAATGGGTCAGAACAATGATTAAGCAGAACCAGAACCAGAACCAGGGTGGTCAGAAGAAAGCAGACCAGAAGGGTAATGCTAAGAGTGAACAAAATGACCAGAAGTCTTCACCAGGTCCCCAACAAACCAAAGAGGGTGGGGGTCAGGCTTCCCAGAAGAAGAAGACTCAAGAAGGCCAGTCAAAGAGGTGGTGCCAGTACTGCAAAAGTAAGTCTCACTGGTTTAGTGAGTGCACCAAAAGAGGAGGACAAACTCCTGCCACTACAGCCCCTAAGGCAACTGCACCCCCTAGTACAGTCAGTAGTGGTGGTGTACCTCCCAAGGCATTAGTTGGGTTAACCTTGGGAACTGAGGGGTCTGACAACTTAGTTGGCACACTCACTCAGGCTGTCCTTGTCTGTACAGGGGATATGGATATGTCCCCTGACACAAGTCCCAATACTTTGGGCAAATACAGGCAGACACCTTTGATTAATGGCAAGATGGCTCAGGCCTATAGGGACACTTGTGCCAGTGTCACCATGGTGACACCTAACTTTGTGGACCCTGGACAGATCATGCCAGGTACTGATTTCCTGGTGACCAATGCCAGCAACGTCACTACTAGTCATAGTATGGCGATTGTGGCTTTCTCCTGGGGTGGAGTGAAGGGACAAAAGAAAGTTGTAGTCAGTTCAGACCTCCCAGTTGATTGTTTGTTGGGCAATGATTTGGAGTCATCACTATGGTCAGAAGTGGAGCAGAGGACTCACATGGAGATGTTAGGCTTGCCAGCACATGTGCTTGCTGTGACTAGGTCACAGGCCAGGAGATGCCCCACTGAACAGGTGCTGGATCCTGAAAGAATGGACCAGACACCTTCCAAGAAGAAGAGCAGTAAGGGTAAGGCTTTGCCTTCCCCCTTGCCCCAGGTTGAGGATCAGGTCTCTGAGGAGGCTGATCTGAGAGAGCTGAGGGAAACTGAGCCTAAAGAGCTTGAACTTGATCAAGTTGAGTTTCTGGGCTCAGGGGGACCCTCCAGAGCAGACCTGGGGAAGGCACAGTTAGACTGCCCTTCCCTTGAACCCCTCAGACAGCAGGCTGCTGCTGAGGCTGCAGGGAATGCCACAGGTGCCCACAGGGTATACTGGGAAGATGGACTCCTGTACTCTGAGTCAAGAGACCCCAAGCCTGGTGCAACCAGGAGGCTGGTCATCCCCTTGTCTCTGAGAGGTTTCCTTCTCACCTTGGCCCATGAGATTCCCCTTGCAGGTCATTTAGGTCAGACAAAGACTTGGGACAGGCTTGTCTCACACTTTCACTGGCCCCACATGAATGAGGATACCAAGGAGTTTTGTCGCTCCTGTGTCACTTGCCAAGCCAGTGGTAAGTCAGGTGGCACAACAACGGCCCCCCTCATACCACTACCTGTGGTGGGGGTTCCCTTTGAAAGAGTGGGGATTGACATTGTTGGTCCAATGGTACCCCAGACAGCATCAGGGCACAAGTTTATACTGGTGGTGGTGGACCATGCCACCAGGTATCCTGAAGCTATACCTCTGAGGACCACCACAGCTCCTGTGGTGGCAAGAGCCCTAGTTGGAGTGTTCTCCAGAGTGGGTTTTCCAAAGGAGGTCGTTTCTGACAGAGGTGCAAACTTCATGTCAGGATATCTGACTGCAATGTGGAAGGAGTGTGGTGTGAACTACAAGTTCACCACACCCTACCACCCACAATGCAATGGGCTTGTTGAGAGATTCAACAGGACCCTCAAAGGGATGATTCATGGACTACCTGAACCTCTTAGGAGAAGATGGATGTCCTGATCCCCTGCCTCTTGTTTGCTTACAGAGAGGTCCCACAGAAGGGGGTTGGCTACAGCCCTTTTGAGCTTCTGTATGGGCATCCTGTAAGGGGACCCTTGTGTTTGGTGAAGGAAGGATGGGAGAGACCTCTCAAAAAGCCTGCAACCAACATAGTGGACTATGTACTTGGTCTCCGCTCCAGGATGGCTGAGTATATGGAAAAGGCATCTAAAAACCTTGAGGCCAGCCAAGAACTCCAAAAAGCTTGGCATTACCAAAAGGCTGTCTGACTGTATACCAGCCAGGACAGAAGGTGTGGGTGCTGGAGCCAGTGGCCCCAGCAGCTCTGAAAGACAATTGGTCTGGGCCCCACACCATCATTGAGCAAAAGGGAGAGGTTACCTACTTGGTGGACCTTGGAACTCCCAGGAGCCCTCTCAGAGTGTTCCATGTAAACAGGCTCAAAGCATATGTCGACAGGAAGGACATGAGCTTGCTCATGGCCACAGATGAGGGACAGGAGGAAGAGAGTGACCCTCTCCCAGACCTGCTCACTCAGAATCCTGATGATGGGTCAGTTGATGGTGTTGTCTTTTGTGGCAGCCTCACTGAACATCAGCAACAGGATTGCAGGCAAGTTCTGCAATCCTTCAGGCATATGTTCTCTCTGACACCCAGCCAAACTGATTGGTGTACCCATGATGTTGACACTGGAGACAGTCTGCCTGTCAAGAGTAAAATCTACAGACAGCCTGATCATGTTAGAGACTGCATCAAAACTGAAGTGCAGAAAATGTTGGAGCTGGGAGTCATTGAGCCCTCAGATAGCCCTTGGGCTAGCCCAGTAGTTCTAGTGCCAAAACCTCACACCCAGGGTGGTAAGAAAGAGATGAGGTTTTGCGTAGACTACAGAGGCCTCAATGCAGTCACTAAGACTGATGCCCACCCAATACCAAGAGCAGATGAACTTATAGATAAATTGGCTTCTGCCAACTTCTTAAGTACATTTGATTTGACAGCTGGGTATTGGCAAATCAGGTTAGCTGAGGAAGCCAAACCCAAGACAGCATTTTCTACACCTGGTGGGAATTATCAATTTGTGGTAATGCCCTTTGGGTTGAAAAATGCACCTGCCACCTTCCAAAGGTTGGTGAATCAAGTCCTCACTGGGCTGGATGACTTCTGTGCAGCATATCTTGACGATATTGCTGTCTTTAGCTCCACCTGGGAGGATCACCTGGTCCACCTGAGGAAAGTGTTAGAGGCTCTGCAAAAGGCAGGCCTCACTATCAAGGCCACTAAGTGCCAGATAGGGCAGACACAGGTTGTATACCTGGGCCACCTTGTAGGTGGAGGCCAGGTTCAGCCATTGGAGAGTAAAATACAGGCCATCAAGGACTGGGCTCCTCCAATCACCCAGACTCAGGTTCGAGCTTTCTTGGGCCTGACTGGTTACTACAGAAAGTTTGTCAGAAATTATGGGTCCATAGTGACCCCCCTTAATGACCTGACAAGCAAAAAGATGCCAAAGAAAGTTCAGTGGACAGCAAGCTGTCAGAAAGCATTCAATGACCTAAAGCAGGCCATGTGCACAACACCTATCCTTAAGAGTCCAGATTACTCCAAGCCATTCATTGTCCAAACAGATGCTTCTGAGTTGGGTGTGGGAGCTGTTCTGTCTCAACTGAATTTTGATGGTAATGATCAGCCTATTGCTTTCATTAGTAGGAGGCTGACTCCCAGAGAGAAAAATTGATCAGCTATTGAGAGGGAGGCCTTTGCTGTGGTTTGGGCCCTGAAGAAGCTGAGGGCCTACTTGTTTGGCACTCACTTCACCATTCAGACCGACCATAAGCCCCTCTTGTGGCTAAATCAGATGAAGGGTGAAAACCCCAAACTGCTTAGGTGGTCCGTATTCCCTACAGGGGATGGATTTTACAGTGGAGCATAGACCTGGTACTGATCACAGCAATGCTGATGGGCTCTCCAGGTATTTCCACTTAGAGCAAGAAGACTCACCTGGTCAAGGTTAGTTTATTGTCCCAAAGTTTGGGGGGGTCATGTAGGAGAGTAGGGTCTGCAATCCTATGATCACCCAGATTTTTGCTTTTTGCTGCACTGGTTTACGACTTTCCCTGGCTGTGGGCCTGCTAATCAGACCCACAGCCTAGCTGTTCTCTCTATCCAAATTGTACTCAGGTACTGAATTGGCACTGGGCCCTCTCCAAGTCCCTGTACCCAGGGCTGAGGTGCACCCAGAAGTCTCCCAGGGGCTGAAGCATGTATTATGCCACCCCTGGGCTGACTAACTAAACTGACACAACTGGCTGCACGACAGCTGGGGCAAGGTGGTGTTACTCACCCTTTGCTTTAGATATAGTATACCTATATCTAACCCTAAAATGGACACACAGATCTCCTATCAGTCACTCCTATGGCAGGCCTTAACAATCCTGAAGGCAGAGTGCTTGGAATCGTGTGAGATGGTGCTCTGGCATGAGCTGAGCCTGTCTGCGGCTTTCGGGATCTATCCCTTAGCCGTTTCCATGATATCGCATACCATATACTCTTAAGTGCATTATAATCCTCGCGGTTATATGCCAACTCTGGTATCGCTTTATCAAAACATGTTGAGTAAGGTGTCATACGAATTGGAATACTAACCCCTCGCCAATTCTGGCGACGGGGTTAGCATTCCACCCTTCTAGAGGGACACGACATGCATGTAACCTATAACCCGGTTAAAAGTCAGACAGAGCCTTAGCATCCACAAAATGGATGCTGCCACCGAGACACAAGTCTGCCCTCCTGCTGCTGGGAGTCCTCCCAGAGCAGGAGGCAAGGACAAAGGGTTTCCTGCCAGGGGCGGTGCCAGCACCGTCCCAGACAGGGTTTTGTGTATTCCAGGTAGGCAGGGCTACAGAGGAAGGTGACTGCAAGTGGCACCCCGGTGCTCACTGTGCATAGGCCGGCTGAAACCAGTTCCAGGGGCACCCCAGCCCCTGGCCTGGGGAAAGCCCGCCAAAGGAGAGGGGTGTAACCACCCCCCTCCTGGTCCCACCCATAGGGCAGGACTTAGTCGCGTGCCAGCCCCCTTTTCCCAGATAAAGGTAGGAGCAGGCCCCCTTCCAAATTAGATCATCTTTGGAATCAAGACACGACTTTCTACGAAAGGACTTCAAGATTTCCTTCTTCAAGATTCTCCCTTGTGGCTAAGGAGTAGTCACCCTGCATCCGCAGGCACCATCTTAAGAACACTGCGGTCTGCTGCAAGTCCTTCCTCCGGAATCCGACTGCCCAGCTCGACGAGAACCGGCATCCCTGGCACCTCTGACCTCTACCCACCTCTACAGCCAAGCTGAGAACCGTGGGTGCGACGAGACCTCGAGGGACCGGCCATCTTCAAGACTGCACAACTTCTTTCCAGCACGACCGCCGAGGGATCCTCTGGTGAGTGCTTTGGGGACCGAGAAGCCCCGACCCTGAGCAGCTCCAGCACCGAAGTTCAGCCTCCCAGCATCTCCACGATCTGCGTGGGGCCCTTCTGCTTTTTGCTGCTCACCGCGTTGTTTGGCTACTAGCCCGCTGGCTTGTGGCCTTCCTAACGACGCCCGACGACATCACTGCTGCTGGTCTGGTTGCTCCAGACTGGTCCTTGCTCCCTTCCAAAAGAGGAGCACCCCGGACCCTCCTGGTCCACTCCAGACGCCATTTTAGGTCCACCGCGTGGGCTTGAATTTGCCAAGACTTGTTGCCCCAATCCTGGGTCCAGCGACGTCGAGAGCATCATCCATCGTGGGACAGCTCGTACCTCCATCCTGGTCGCCGACAACGCCTCTTGGTCCGTGAGACTACAGAGCCCATCAGCGCCCACTCACCTGACTGCGGTGACTTCGCCCGGTGCCATCCTGGTGCCCACTTAATCACTGGCTAGTGATTCAAGAACTTGGTCCCCTCTGCTTTCAGGTTTTCTTCTCCCCTGATCCAGGCTTGGATCTCTTCGAACTTTTCTTCACTGGCCGCCTGCCAGCAACTTCCTCTTCAGGCTCCTGGTTCGTCAACGAGGAATCCCGACGTCTTTTCAGACCTATGCAGCCGCAGCCCCTGGGCTAGGTAACTTCGGCATTTCGGTGCCCCAGCATAGCCTCACTATCCAAGGGTCCAGATCCACTGTTGTTTTCGACCTACCTAGTCGGGTTCGCCCGAGAACAGTAACTTTGTGATTTCTAGCTTCCATAGGCTTTTTCCCGCCTTACGCGTGAGAGTTCCCACTCTGCACGTGGCTCCCCTAGGCCTCCTGCTCCTAACCTGAGTGTTCAGTATTGTAGGCCTAGCGTTTCTAAAGCCTCTGAGAATTGTTACTTACCTGCTAGTAATTCGCATTCCACTTTTAGAGTATATGGTTTTTCGTGCCCCTCGGGCATTTGTATATACTGTGCTAACTTAAGTATTTTCGTAAGAGTTTTGTTGTGTGCCTAGCACCCTGTCCTCATAAAGAGTACAGGGTTGTTGTGATTCTAATAAATACACTGTTTATTTTCATAACACTTGTGTGGTGTCCTTTCACTGGGTGTTCAAGGGGTAATGTGATGGTAAAACAGCTGGCTTAACACGCCCTCTAGAGTCTTAGCCTTAGACTGCTCGTATCCATGCTACTAGGATAGCTGGTCTATAAGGTTGACTTACAACCAATCATCAATAAGGGTTGTTTGGACTGATATATAGTGATCACTAGAATAGTGAGCACTGCACATCAGGCCAACTTCTCACAATTAGAAATACAAACACTGTGAAATCACATAGACTGGGAATGTGCAGACACTGTGAAGATGCACAGGCTGTGAATTTGCATTGCACTGGAGACGGGAAACAACCTTTACAATGCAACTTTTGCAACGCACTTCCATTACAACGAAACTTTTACAACGCAACATCCATTACAACGCATGCCATTACAACGCAACCATTACAATGCATGACACCACAACGCACACCACTACAACACATGTCTTTACAACGCAGTCATTACAACGCATACCATTACAACGCATAACATTACCATCCAACACTTACCCTACTGTTGCACCCCCTTGGAGTTAGAATAGTAATTTTTACCCCTACACTATCCAACACTTACCCTACTGTTGCACCCCCTGGAGTTAGAATAGTAATTTTTACCCCTACACTATCCAATACTTACCAAAACATGCAATGTAATGTTATGCGTTGTAATGGTATGCGTTGTAAAGGTACTATGCGTTGTAATGGAATGCGTTGTAAATGTAGTTTTTTAATTTTCGTTGTAATGGCATGCGTTGTAATGGAGTGCGTTGTAATGGATGTTGCGTTCTAATGGATGTTGCGTTGTAAAAAATGCGTTGTAAAGGTATGCGTTGTAAAAGTGTGCATTGTAGTGACATACATCCACTGGAGACATGTCGACTTTGAACTCACACTGTGAATGTGCATAGTTGTCAATATGCATAGATCCCAGCCCCCCGCCCCCCTAACAAATGTTCATGGGGGGGCTGGGATGCAACTTCAAACACTGGAAGAGGAACCAAATTGAGAGCCAGGCTCGAATTTCCTGGCGAGGGATCCCTTCTCTGTTGTGGTTGATACACGTTAGTCATTTCACCAACTGCTACTGGAAGCTCAGGGTTCTTCAAGGGATTTTAACCGAACTAATGACAAATGCTGCATTTTTCTACACCTTGGGACAGGATTCTTGGCAGGATCTGATATTTATGGTTCTAGTTTCTTTGTCAGATAATGGTGAAGGGAGCAGAGGAAAAACGCGCTGGAGTCAGTTGTATTCGTCTCAGTTGAATAGGCCTTCAAAACACGTTTATAAGCAATTTGAGCATCCCCCATCCGCTGGGACGTTTCAGAAAATTGCAGCAAATTAGGCAATGTAAGCATATTTCCTTGGTTGTTGTTCTAGTGAATAAGATGAATGAAAATAATTTGTAAAGTGCTCTGCTTCCTAGGCATCCTGGCACATTACCAACGACAAGGTGCGCGCTGCTGTAATGTGGAAAATTAAGGGGCCTATTTATGAGGCTGCGTCGCTCTTGCACCACGCATCGGGGTGAAAGAGCGATGCAAACCTTAAAACAGATTATTGAAGCCACGCAAAGACACTTTGAGTGGCTCCAAAAATCTGGAGAAACGCAAGGCACTGCAAATTGCGGCGTTGTATTACTCTGCCCTTGGGAGGCGTTGTATGGGCGTTGCATGGGTGTTCCCACGCAACTCCCATGGATTTTGAAGCATCCCATGATGTACAAGAACTTGTAAACCTGGGGATGTACCACAAATATATATCTCCCCAGGTGAGGCATAAGGTTGAGAAATAACTTTATTTCTCCTTGTTGCATCCTCTTTCCATGTGTGCTGCGTTCTACAGCACATGTAAAAAGAGGAATACGCCTCTCAGGATTGTTTTTGTGCAGAAAGGTGTGCCTTCCTGCACAATAGCACTCCTGAAGAGTGAACATAAAGTGGAGCTCAGTAGAGAAAAACTTCAAATGCAATGAGGCCTGAAAGGAGAAGGATCAGCTAATGTTGAGGAGGCACAAAGGCTAGACTGTTGCAGAGTGTCAGGTCCTGGAAATAACCTAAGGAGTGGTATGATGCTGTAAAAAAAATACGACCTGCTTTATGGAGGACACAATGACTTCTGAACAATGGTTTGAAGATAGATCGCTTGGTGACAGGAAGTCAATGGAAGCAGAAAAGTGCGAAGAAAGTCAATAGCCCTCAAGACTAGGATAGAGAAAGATAATTGACTGTACAAAAGAGTTATGACAGTGAAAAAGAAGACAAAGAAAAAAAATGATTTTGTGTTGCACACGGACGTAGTAAAGCAAGTGGATGAAACATGATTCATCTGAGCATGTTTGGAAATTAATCTAGGGTATTTTGCTGACTCAATTGGGGTGATCATTGACCCAGCTCCACTTGCCACCAAGGAAAATTAAATATAATAGGAGGTCCTGCATAGATGACGTTTATTTTGTCTCTAAAAGGTTTCGATGAGCTAATCTTTATTCAGGAAGAACCTGCTTGCATGCAAGACCATCATTTCTCTCTGGCAGGTGTGACCTGGGTGCCATGTTCACGCACCAGTGAGAACCACAGGATTACAGCTGTCTAAGATAAAGATGAAACAATTTAGGGCTCAGGCAGGAGCCCACAGGTTTAGAACATGTCTATTATGGGGCGGTGGACTGTTTGGGACCTCTCAGAAAAGGCAGAAGAGAGTTTTGTACTGCCAGTTGTTCCACTTGATTGACAGGAAACAAGGTTGGATGCTGCACTAAGGTATAGTAATAGAAGGACTTATGTGGTAATGGAGGGGGGGTGAGAACAGTAGGGCCTAGCAGCAGGAGATGGAGGGGTGAGTTCATAAAATGGGCAAACAGTGAAAGTATGTTACGTTACCAACAAGCGCGCAAGCTAAACAACGATAAAGCATTGGAAGCGGCCACAGCATGGGAGACACTGGTACAGGCATTGCAGGACTATGAGACACACGAAGATTAGATGGAACCCCCCATCACAGGGAGGAAGCACCGGGGCATGAAAGGCACATCGAGAGGAACATAACACAGTGACTCCTGAGTACGATTAAGAGTAAGGATTATTATCACCATGTGCGTCGGTGACAACATTTGGGGAGGGAGGAGGGTGGGAAATGTTCATGAAGAAAGAGAGTTGAGGGTGAACACTTGACGCAGAAGTGTGGGTTAACTAAATGCAATAAACGTGTGACGCTGTAACGTAACCAAATCATATACCTTGTATGTGAGGAGATTTACAGTTAGTTTCAGATTGCCACTATATCTTGACAGAAATGTATCTTTGTATGCATTGTTCAGAAAATTAATAAACTACGTCTTCAAAAAAAAATGGAGGGGGGGTGAGAGATGGGCACAAATCATCTCAATATAAACAAAAGGGAGAGTAAGGGAAGTAGCGGGAGAACACTCCCGGTCCCCTGGATCGATTATTTTGAAAAACAATAAGGGAGTTTCCCCAGGACAGAATGTCCTAGTGAATTGCACAGAGGAAGAAGCAGTTTAGAAAGAATATTTTCTTTCTTTTAGAAACCCCTCACTCACCACCCTGGGTGGTGACATGCTACATCATCGGGGTCCACCCAAGCGGCGGAGTGCCACTTGGGTGTGCTTCGACGCCTGAAACTGCAGCGGAGCTGGTTTTTTGTGTGTGACAATGTGTTCAGTGAGTGATCTTAAAATTATCTTTGTGATGATCCCTAGCTTTATTCTGGAGTCACAAGATAGGTTAAAAACAGGGGTGATACTAAGTGTGTGGTTAAATTGACCAACGAGTATCAGTAAATTAAAGTGAAAATTTTGGTCAACATGTTTCAACCTAATGTTGCTTGTCGCAAGGTATTCGTCAGGACCAAGTGTGCGAAACATTAGGTATATGCACGCTAAGGCGTACCCTTTCTTGATTCGCTGAAAAGCCTGATCGTATACTAACGATTAGGCATTCTTACAGCATTCTGTGTGAGTGTAGTAGCTTCTGAAAGAAACAAAACGGTGAGGGGAGGTAGCAGTATTTGTATATACATCCATTAAGTAGATTCATACTCCCATTTCGTGCTTTAGCTTATGTGTACAAACTCTGTGAATCATGCCATTGTTGTCAGCTAGTGGTAGATTGCTGACAAAGAATCATATTGCTAGGACCAGTAGGTTAGTCCTAAACAGTGTTTTAAGAAAGACAACAGAGTGCGGCATGCTGTCTAAGATGGTATCCAATGATGCGTGATTTAGCGGGGTAATTTCACTCCATTGGAGTTTTTTGTTGCATACCCACAATTGTGCTTAGTAGCGTGTGGGTGTCATTAAAGCCCGATCAAATCGTTGGGCTAGAGTGCCTAATCGTGAGTATACGATCATGCTTTTCAGCGAATCAGGAAAGGGTACGCCTTAGCGTGCGTATACCTACCGTTTCGCACACTTGGTCCTGACGAATACCTTGCGACAAGCAACATTAGATTGAAACATGTTGACCAAAATGTTCACTTTAATTTACTGATACTGGTTGGTCAATTTAACCACACACTTAGTATCACCCCTGTTTTTAACCTATCTTCTGACTCCAGAATAAAGCTAGGGATCATCACAAAGATAATTTTAAGATCACTCACTGAACACACGGTCACACAAAAAAACAGCTCTGCTGCAGTTGCAGGCGTCGAAGCACACCCAAGTGGCACTCGACCGCTTGGGTGGACCCCGATGATGAAGCATGTCACCAGCCAGGGTGGTGAGTGAGGGGTTTCTAAAAGAGAGAAAAGATTCTTTCTAAACTGCTTCTTCCTCCGTGCAATTCACTAGGACATTCTGTCCTGGGGAAACACACAAATCATCTCACACAACAGAAGTGCTGCTTCCATTTGGCGGCCAGAGTTAAGCACTAGGGTGAGCTTCCTCAAGGGGTGAATAACTTTTAATAAGGTGGAGATTGGTCAGTTGACTTACTTTCTAGGGATGCTAGTTGGGAAAGGAAACAAAGAGATACGTGAGAAGCTGATAAGATGTTTGAGGCTGCTGTAAGTTTTTCAGCAGAGGAACAAGCAGTAGGATCTGGTACCTCGAAAAGGAAGATGTTGAAAAAAGGCGGTAGGGACAGGACAAATGGTATCTAGCCCTCAGATCAGAATATACGCACGTAGGCATCCTGCGGGGAGCAAGATTTAATAGAAAGGGCAAGATTAGTAACAGAGTACACAGAGAAGTACAGGCTCTTGTTCTCCAGGAGCATTCACGATGGGTCAAATTCACAACCCTGTGAGAACGATGTCTCAAAAGTAGGCCAATTAATTTAAAAGTTTTCATGGGAAAAAAGACAGAGATTTGCAAAGATCATTGTTTTTCTCAATAGATTCAGCATTATAGACTGGTTAAAAGTGATTTTTTATGTCTCCGCCAGATTCTTACCTTTTCACTGGATCAGCTATTCTCACCTCAACCACAACCCTCCCTACTCCAATTTTAACCTCATCTCTTCCCCGGTCTCTTACATTTTCGTGCTGATTCTCTCCTCGAACATCTAGCTCAACCGCCCACACACTTCACCTCTCATCTCTCCCCTGCCTTTTACACTCTCTTGCTGGTTAAGTTCTCTCACGTGCACTATTCCCCTTACTTTCTCCCCTTCCCTTTACCTTCTTTTGCTGGTTCTACCCGTTACATTCACTGCATCCATTATTGTCCCTCCTCCTTCCCATGGCATCTTACATTCTCTTACTTGTTCTTCCTCTCCACTTCTCTCGCAGGTCTGCCCACTTCAAATCTAACTCTTGCTTTCCACCTTCCATCCAGCCTCTTACATTGTATCACTGACTCTGCCCCTGTTACGTCCACCTATCCACTGAAAAGCTTTACCTTTCACAGCATCTCTCCCCAACATCTTCCCTCATTTTATGGATTCTTTCCATCTTGCATCCATCTTTCTGCTTGCTCCTCTTCAAGATTCTTTCCTTCTCTTCCTAGTTCTCGTTGTCTTATATCCACCTCTCTCCTGCCCGCCCACTCTGCACCACCATCTCTCCGCAGCCTGTAATCTGCTCTCATTGGTTCTGCCACTTCACATCCACCTCACTACTGCCACAGGTTCTTATCTTTTTTCACAGATTCTGTTCCTCTTACATCCACCTCTACCCTCCATGCCCTACTTTTCACCTCATTAGTCCCCCATCCTCTTCTCTGCTTTGACTGCAACTTTTACATGCCCCTACCACCTCCCTGAAGTACTCTTAACTTGGATCTCTATTTCAGCCTCTTCTGTTCTCTTGCCAGTTATGCTTCTCTTACAGCAACCTCTCCCCTACCTGCTCTACACTTCAACTCTTTTCCCCCATAATCTAACCTCTTGCTGCACAAGTCCCACACGTGTCCATCACTGCACGTCCTCTTACACCCCCTCTCACCATGCTCTCTCTCACCTCTTTTAATGAAGCTGCACCAGAGCACACTTTATCACTATATCTGTCATCCTAAAAACAACAAGAACAAAGATCACTGTGGGACAGTCTCCCTCAAATGTGTTTCCAACAGTTGATTGTTCCAATATTCCACTATTAAGGCTCCAAAAAGTGCTTCAATCACAATCCCAAAAGTCAGGTCTTTTTTGCCACTTCTCACTTTATTTTCTGAATATACAGCAGCAGCCGACGCGCGTTTCGCCCGCAGGGCTTTTTCAAGGCTCAAAGAAATGTATCCTGTTGAGAGCTGAAAAGTATGTTTGCTAAAAAGCAAACAATATGTTGTAGAAAAGCTTCTATGATAGTGATATAAGACCAGAGTTTCACATCATTAGGCACATGGTGTTGCGCCAAGATTATAATCAAGGGATCAAGAATAATGAATCAGTAAGCGTTATCTCGTTGCTCGTAACACATCCAAACACTGCTACGCGGACATTGATACGTCCATTGACCTGTATCGCAGTAATCCTGTTTCCAAAATGCCGATTTCCTCCTCTGCTTAAGTTCTCTTGCTGCTTTTTTCTCTCTTATATCCAATTCTCACATCCATGCACTACCCATGCACTACCCTTCCCCTCTCCTTTCGCTCTCAGCTAGTTTTTTGCTGGCTCTGCCCCCTTAACATCCACCTTTCTTCTTCCACTCACCCACTCTCTCCCGGCCTCTTACCTCTTTTCACTGATTCAGCACCCTGTGCTCACAATCAGCCACCTTCCCCTTTTGATCACACACTGCTCCCTTTCCTACCTGTCCTGTTCCTGTGCATTGCATTCTCTGCCACGTTAGCTCTCTCACTTTCCCCTTTGCTCACAAATGGAGTATTCTATATACTGCCCCTTTTACTCACACATTACTCACTCTGCTCCCTGCCCCTACTGCTCAAGCACTGTCTGCTGTGCTCTCTGTGCCTTCTGCTCATACCATGTCTTCACTACTCACCACCCCCTTTAGTTCATGTTGTTCCCTTTCTGGGCAAACTGCTCAGACAATCCCCTCTCTGCCCAGTCTGTTCACATACTACCCTCTATGATCCTTGCTCCTTCTTCTCCCACACTGCTTGCTCTGGTCTCCGGCCCTTCTGCTTCAAATGAAATGAAAATTTATAAAGCGCTAACTGTCACTCCTAACAAAGTCTCCTGGCGCTGAACAACAACTAGTCAGAAGGTGATAAAAGCCTAACTAAGCTTTTGGCAGCAATCCACTGACAACCCGAAAATCCATGTTTTTAACTGCTTTCTGAACGGCCCCTCTTGTTTGATGGACCTAAGTGTGTTGGGCATACTGTTCCAAGCTTAGCTCCCAGAACAGTTGCTGACCTTCTGCCTCTGGTGGCTAGCCTGAATGCTGGGATTCTGATCAAGTTAGCCGTGGTTGACCTTAATGTTCTCGTCGTTGTATATGGCTTAAATATTGCTGAGAGATAACCTGGCCCAAGTAGATGAAAGGCTCTGAAGGTTGTTAGTAACAGTTTACACAGGATTCTCTTACACACCGGTAGCCAGTGGAGGGTATTCAATGCCACTGTGGCCAATGCCCTACGTGGTAGGCCCAACACCAGTCTGGCAGCTGCATTCTGGACTACCTGTAATCTCCTTAGGATTGTTTTATTAATTACCACAATGAGACTATTACAGTAGTCTAACCTTGATGATATGAGGGCCACTGCCACTGTCTTTTTTGCCACCAGGGGAATCAGATTAAGAAATTTCCTCAAGGTTTTTATGAGTCCAAAGCAGGTCCCAGTCAGTTTCGAGACATGAGGCTTAAAGGACAGACTAGAGTCAAACCATACGCCTAGGTTTCTGGCCACTTCCACAGTTGATGGTGGTGCTGTGGTGTCATCTGGGCACCAATCATTTGGATGAAAAAGATTGTCCTTCCCAAATGGTAAAATTTCTGTCTTGCTAGTGTTACAACAGAGATGATTTTTTCCCTCATCCATTGCAGCACTGCCGTCAGACAGTTTTTAAAATTCCCCTCTGCCTTACAGGTGGTCTTATCCAGGGAGAGGATCAATTGGGTGTCATCAGCATACGATGTTGTCTCGATCCCATAGTCAGATATCAGTGAAACTAGAGTGGCCATATAAACATTGAACAATAAAGGGCTCATAGAAGCCCCTGCAGCACCCCTGTAGAGATGACTTGGACTGATGATTTGAAGGGCCCCAGAGTGATCGATTGGGTCTTGCTAGTCGGGAAAGATGTTATCCATGACAGGGCTTGATCTGATATTCCACATACACTTAATCTGGCGAGCAGGATTTTATGCGAAATCGAGTCAAACGCAGCTGACAGATCCAACAAGATCAGAACTGCCTTCTTTCCCTCATCCAGAATAAATTTGATGGTATCTGCTATCTCCAACAAGGCTGACTCAGTAGAATATTTTGGTCTGAAACCAGACTGACGAGGATGGAGAGCCTTTGTCATCTCTAAGTAATCCACCAATTCCTTATATACAATTTTCTCTGTAATTTTCCCCAATACGGGTAACAGGGATATTGGTCTGTAGTTAGTGAGATCTAAGGAATCAATATTCGTTTTTTTCTTTAGTGGCTTTACTATAGCAAACTTCCATTCATCTGGGACTGTCCCTGTGGCCAGAGAGGAGTTCACAATCTCCTTTATCACTGGGGCAACGATATCTATTAGGTGATGTAGCAGCAGCGGAGGGCAGGCATCCATTGTGGAGCCTGATTTTCTAGCCAGTATAGCTTCTTTTGTCTGGGCGAGGGTGGCCGGTTCGAACCCTTGGAGGTCTATTCTTCCATTGTTGTTATATGTCCCCTTTGTCACTATGTGCTCCAAATGGTCATGGTTGACAAATTTCTTTTGAATCTTTTTGATTTTTTGGTCAAAATGGATTGCAATATCATCACATAACTTTTGAGAGGCAGGAATTTCGACATGCAATCCATTGAGGTCAATGAATGATTTTACAATAGCAAAAATATATTTTTGATTATGTTTGGCCCAAGCGATTTTATCGTAAAAATAGGACTTGTTTGCTAACTTAATGGCTGCGTGGTATGATTTCCTGAACTTTTTAAAAATCAAGCGATTGAACTCCTCATACCCCCTTCTCCATCTACGTTCCAACTTCTTGGACTGCAGATGGAGTTCTTCCAGTTCTTTAGAGAACCAGGGATCTTTATGCAGTTTCCTTTTACTTTGTCTTTGACCCGCTGGACGACCAACTGGAGCCAATTCATCTCCTATCGACTTCATCCACGCCTGGAACCTACTCGAATCCTCCCCTGGGGCTCCCGTGAGGGTGGGTACCTTGTCTTGTGCCGCAATATGTAGCGAGTTGTTTGTAAGCAGGCGCTGCCATTCTCTCCTGGAAGGCCCTACGTCTGGCTTCTCCTCTCTATACTCCTTCCGAGGAATAGGAATGAGTAATGGGATGAAGCTGTGGTCGGACCAAATTTGTGGGGATGGCTCTCCCCCCTGAAGAGTACTATAATTGGTACAATCCACATCCAGTGTGTGTCCTGCCCTATGGGTTGGCCCCTGGACCACTTGTTCCATCCCTAACATTTGAATTATTTCCTCAAATGAAAGAACCCCCGGGATGTCCCTAGTTTCTAGGTGGAAGTTGACATCGCCAATAAATGTAAAATTGGCGCACCTAAGCATCACCTCGCTAAGTGCGTCTCCGAGGGAATCCAGGAATGTCTTACTATTGCCTGGGGGACGGTATAGCAACACTCCTGAAAAGGAGAAGGCATGCGTGAAGCTAAAGCAGAAGCCCATATGTTCGGCTCCCCTAATGCCTGGTAGAGCAAAAGTTTTCAAAGACAATGTCTTCTTATGTCCACCCTACATATTGTGAAGTCTGGCGGTAGGGCGACTGCAATGTCCGGGTTAGAATCTTCTGTTAGCCAGGATTCCGTTATACCTAGGAAGTCTAGCTCGTGCTCCATAATCAGCTCCCTAACCTCAAGGGCATGACCACCTAAAGATCGTGCATTTATGAAACCCCCTTTAATAAAATCTTGAGGACCCTCTCCATTGGCCATCTCGACTCTGTTTTCTGTATCCCAGAAAGGAATCTGAGTCCTGCATTTCATGCATGATCCGGGCCCCATAATCCTAACCACCTCTATAGAGTGATTGCACCGATTTTCGGGGTTTAAGTCAAGTAGTTGTCTCGCTGAGTACCGCATACCTGATTCTTCACAGGCAGGGTGCGTGACGCTGACCTCTTCACGAGCGCGGACGGGTTCAGACGGGCTTGCCTTTGGCGCGCCACTGGCGCGCCTCTGGCGCGCCCGCTGCACGCGTCCGCTGCGCTTCCGCGTCGATGCCTCCATTAAATAGCAGAGTGCAGCTAAAGACTAGACCGTCTCTTCCGCAAAGATGGCGGCCTAGACTGTCCCACCGGAAGTGGGTAAACTGTAGCGTGGCGCTCCCTCCACGCAATCAGCAAATGCTGTGGTGGACCGGGGAGCTTACGCTTGGAGGCCCTAATAGTTTTCTGCAAAGCGGATTTTAAACTGTCCCAACTAGCGCCCCTTGTGCCCCGCCGTGGAGGAGGTAGGTCACCAGCTGTGTCAATGCGCTTTCAAACCCCCGAGGCTATTCCTAACAAATCCCACATCGGCAAAAGTGCAAATTACAGAAGGCAGAACACAGTTAAATGTTTAGATGCGTTTTTAAAAATACACAAAACACAATAATGTCTAAAAGCATTACAAGTACATGGCAAGCTCGTGCAGGCGGCTGACCGTGTTATTGTACGCGCGTCCACTCAGCTCCTGCCTTTATAGCAGAGACTAGACCGTCTCTTCCGCAAAGATGGCGGCCTAGACTGTCCCACCGGAAGTGGGTAAACTGTAGCGTGGTGCTCCCTCCACGCAATCAGCAAATGCTGTGGTGGACCGGGGAGCTTATGCTTGGAGGCCCTAATAGTTTTCTGCAAAGCGGATTTTAAACTGTCCCAACTAGCGCCCCTTGTGCCCCGCCGAGGAGGAGGTAGGTCACCAGCTGTGTCAATGCGCTTTCAAACCCCCAAGGCTATTCCTACCAAATCCCACATCGGCAAAAGTGCAAATTACAGAAGGCAGAACACAGTTAAATATTTAGATGCGTTTTTGAAAATACACAAAACACAATAATGTCTAAAAGCATTACAAGTACATGGCAAGCTCATGCAGGCGGCAGACCGTGTTATTATTCCACACTGCATTCTCTTCTCCATTACCCCTCTACTCTCTGTCCCTTGTGCTCATACATGTGGAGGGTGTGGAAGCAGGCAGATGAGATTGCATTGACCTGTTTTTTCATCGAGAGCTTGCTGTCCAGGATGAGGCTGAGGTTGCGGGCATGGTCTGTTGGGGGCAGTGGTGGTCCAAGACTCAAGGGCCACCATGCGTCATTCCAGGGCAAGGTGTTGTTCCCAAAGATGAAGTAAAACCCTTTGACCCATTGGCCTCTTATTTAGGGCCTCACTACAAGCTCCCTGAAATTAGCGTTGGGACCAATAACACAATTACAACATCAGAAAAACTGTGAATCCTGTGTCTTTCACCAGGGAATTCAGGGCCTGGAATGTGGCCAACATTTCTGGGTCACTGGAAGCCTTTGGGGAAAAGCACTTTCAACTTGTTGTGCCCTTGTTCTGTTCAAGAAAGTTCGAGTGTAACAGGGTACAGCCGGGCTGCAGGTGTTGTCTGTGAAATCTCTGCAAAATCAACATGGGGCGAACGAATGGCTTGAATTATTCTCAGCCACGGGCAATCACTCAGGCCGCATTCCAGATCATCATTTTTCACCCACTGTACCATTCTAGCCAGAAACCCACCTTATGTAAACAAATCTTATTCTTGCTACAATAAGAACACTCCAGCGTGAACTGCCAGGCCAAGTCACCCCAGATGAGAACATAAACAAACCTAGAACAGTTTTGACCTACTTAGGTCTCATCAGTGAGACATAGCTTGAGTCCTACGACACAGTGAGCACGGGCATACCCACCACAACTAGCGAATCAACTGCAAAAACAACAAGGCGATGAAAGGAGAGCCTGGATTAATCTCAGCCACTGGCAATTGCTCAGGCTGTTATTTGTTTACCCTCTGTGTCATTCTAGAGAGAGTGCCGCCTTATGCAAATTAGTCATGGTCCACCTCCAATAAGAACAATCGAGTCTGAGCAATTGCTGGTGGCTGAAACTTACTCAAGCATTCCATCCATCAACTTGTTGTCGTAGTTGACACTATAAATGTGATGGCAATGCCCAGAAATGGGGCCTGTGCTCACTATGCCATAGGATTCAAGCTATACCCTACTGATGAGACCCAAGTAGGACAAAACCAATCTGGAACTGTTGTGGTTCCTTCTGGAGGAGACCTTATCTGGCAATTTAGGATGGACTGTTCCCATCAGGAGCGGGATTGCTACTGATTTGCAGGCATCCCTTTGTCTAGAGTGGCACGTGAGAAAAAAACAATGGACTTGAAGGAGGCCCAGAGCTGTTTGCCAGTGAGATTCATTCAAGCATTCCATCCATCAACTTGCTGTTGACACCGTAAGTGTGCTGGGACTCAAGCTCCTCCCCACTGAGGAAACTCCCAGTTAGGGCAAAACCGGTCTGGAATTGCTTGGGGTCCTTTCTGGAGGCAGCCTCATCCTGCAGTTCGGGATGGACCGTTTCCATAAGAAGGAGTGTCGATACTGATTTGTATAAGGCCTAGAGTATAGAGTGGCAAGGTGAGCAAAAAAAACGATAGACAGTGGGTGGAATTAATTCAAGCATACAATTGTTTTTGATGCATGCAGCACAGCCATATTTGTTTTTTAAAGTTTTAATATAGCGCAAACTTGCCTTAAAGGTATTCTAGCATTTTACATGAGCACCAGTTACATTGCACAAAGTTGCATTCATTTTTAAGGCACAGGGAATTTAAGTGAATTGCCCAGAATCTCAGAATGTTGCATTGACGCAGAGACTCAAAGTAATGTAAATTCGTTTTTTTGTGTAGTTAATAAAAACCATTACAAAATTAAAATACGTCATTTAAAATTGATCAGTTTACGTGCTTAATTGGAAATCAAAATCAATATCAGTGCTGTTACAGATCACATGGTCATGATTTGTATGCATCCGCACGAGTTCATGTATAGTTCGAGGTTACTTCTTGGCTCTGTGCATTAAATGTTCTTTTGTGCTCAAGCTTCTTAATAAATTTGACTGTTCTACAGATCAATTGTGGGTCCGCTGTACACAGGACATATATTATTGCAGAATGGCAAGTACGTATTCCGTGCTCATTGAACTTGGCCTTTAACCAGCTCCGACGTTCCTGATCCAAAGCTGGACAGATGCAAATCAGGTGCATAAAGTGTTGTGTTCCGGCACCACATAGGTCACACTCAAACCTGATTCCCCAGCTCCAAAGTCGCCAGCTCTGACCGTAAGGCTGCATCCTCTACACCATAGTACCAACACAGCTTCAGCTTCCAGTACATACAGCACTGTTAAGTCATGTCAAAGGGGTCGCAGCATGTGATGGAAGATGAATGTTGCAGTACCTCAACTATGCCCACACCTTCTGAAATTTGCGTGGGCTCCGTAAACTCTTGCATGTAACCCACTCAGCTGCCATATATAGGTCAATCCCCTTCCTCCATTCCTGTAGAGTCTGGCCTTAGTTGCCCCTCAATGAAGTGCTACATAGCGCTTAGCCAGCACTAACCCCAGATTACAGAAAAGGAGTTGTGCCGAGGGAACAGCCACATCTCCCGGTAAACCCAGCTGAACATAGTTGGGCTCAAGAGGAATGGTCTCACCTACCACCTGACCAAGTTGCCCCACCACCCGCGACCAGTATGACTGAATGACCGGGCAAATCCAGAGCATGTGAATAAAGGAGCCCCTCTATTCCCCACATCGCAAACACTCTGGGGATGCCGCCCTCCCCATGTGCTGTAAGCGGTCCCTATTATAGTAGAATCCATGTAAAATTTTGAGCTGAATCAGGCGCATGAAGGATTTTATAGCTACCTCCCTCGGGTGCATCAGGGCCGCGTCCCAGTCTACAACTTCAAGTCCCCCCACTTGTTCTCGCCACCTAGCACTCAATTTAGCCAGTTTATCTGACATGCGATTAAGTGTCTTATGTGAGAGAGATAGCCTTGGATTGTATCTGCTCCAATAGCTGCCTACCCTCCCACATGGCATATTTAGGTATATATGGGGCGAAGAGTTGGCCTAACGGCTAGGGTGCTCGACCTCGAGTCTGGGGAACTGGGTTCGGGTCTCAGCAAAGACGATGAACATCCTGTGACTCTGGGAAAATCACTTAATCTTCAATTGACTAACAAAAATGAATATGTCCTCATGTAATGCAACTGGTGCTATGTAAAGCGCTCTGATACCCGATTCGGGTCAAGTTTGCGCTGTATAAAACTTTGTAAAATAAAAGTATATATAGTGTCATCAATCCCTCCGCCCTCCAGGTGTGCCTCAGCTGTGTGTACTGACTGGGGGAATTGATTACGTGAGCAGTGATTGCAACATTAACCTCCATGGACGTTTCTTGTGCATTCACAGCCGATGCTCATTCAGAACCCATGTGTACAGAGCCATTGTGCACCAAACTCTGAGGGCCTGATTCTTAAAGGTAAACATGCACTTCTATATAAGTTTATCATTTTGTGCAAATCACACAGCAATTTTAGGAGTAGTATATTTACGACTGCGGAGTATTCGCACTCGTGGCATAGATTTTGCACTTAAAAATATAAGTAGTTGTGAAGATACTACTCGTAAAATTGCTTTGTGAATTGCAAAAAGTCGTCAATTTACAAAAAGTCTCAGTTTAACTTTGTGAATTGGGACCTGAGTGAATCTGGACGAGATTCGCTCAAACACGTCACCATCGGCGCCAAGCTGCTGCTAATGTAACAGTGGCCTCCTGATCCCCGCACATTGCATCTGCATTGTTCTGCAACGCTGAGGCTCGCGCCCAGCATGCCCCAGCACTGAGCCTGCAGTGACACGCTGGGGTCTGCCCGCTCTAATTGGCTGCTGATTAATTGCACGCGAACCCCAGCTCTGGCCCGTCTGCCGCCCACCGGTGTGTCTTGATTTGTGGCTGACGGCTCAGACTCGCATCCATCGTGCTATCGTGCTGGCCTCGTTTCTCCCAGACTCGCCGTGCATGCGCTGTTCACTGTGCAGATCTGGGAGGGGGAGGCGGGGCTAGACCCAGAAATGATGACATCAGATCAATCAGCACGTGGTAGCCTGTGAGGTCAGTATGTGTGCTCAGGGTCACAGGCTGCCATTTGACAGGAGTCCAGCCTGCCTTACAGTGCTTTAAAGAGGGCAATGTCTGTCACAGGATGTCAATAATGTCTCCCAAACAAGACATAATAAATGTCTCCATCTCAGAACATCGTTAATGTCTCCACCATGGAACAAGATTATGGTCTCTGTCACCCACTTCTAATAATGCCTCCATTATAGAATATGATATTGTCTCAGTCATTGAATGGCAATAATGTCTCCCCCACGAGACATAATAAACGTCTCCATCGCAGAACATCTTTAATGTCTCCATCACGGAACAAGATTATGGTCTCTGTCACCCAATTCTAATAATGCCCCCATTAAAGAGTATGATATTGTCTCCATCACAGAATGACAATAATGTCTCCCCACAAGACATAATAAATGTCTCCATCTCAGAACATCGTTAATGTCTCCACCATGGGACAAGATTATGGTCTCTGTTACCCACTTCTAATAATGCCTCCATTATAGAATATGATATTGTCTCAGTCATTGAATGGCAATAATGTCTCCCCCACGAGACATAATAAACGTCTCCATCGCAGAACATCTTTAATGTCTCCATCACGGAACAAGATTATGGTCTCTGTCACCCAATTCTAATAATGCCCCCATTAAAGAGTATGATATTGTCTCCATCACAGAATGTTAATAATGCCTCCATTAAAGAGTATGATATTGTCTCAGTCACAGAAGGTCAATAATGTCTCCCCACAAGACATAATAAATGTCTCCATCGCTCTCTTCATTGTCTCCATCATAGGACATGATTATTGCCTTTGTCACCCAATTCTAATATTGCCCCCATTAAAGAGTATGATATTGCCTCCATCACAGAATTCCAATAATGCCTCCATTAAAGAGTATGATATTGTCTCAGTCACAGAAGGTTAATAATGTCTCCCCACAAGACATAATAAATGTCTCCATCGCTCTCTTCATTGTCTCCATCATAGGACATGATTATTGTCTGTGTCACCCAACGCTAATAATGCCTCCATTAAAGAGTATGATATTGTCTCCATCACAGAATGCTAATAATGCCTCCATCAAAGAGTATGATATTGTCTCAGTCACAGAAGGTTAATAATGTCTCCCCACAAGACATAATAAATGTCTCCATCGCTCTCTTCATTGTCTCCATCATAGGACATGATTATTGTCTGTGTCACCCAACGCTAATAATGCCTCCATTAAAGAGTATGATATTGTCTCCATCACAGAATGCTAATAATGCCTCCATTAAAGAGTATGATATTGTCTCAGTCACAAAAGGTTAATAATGTCTCCCCACAAGACATAATAAATGTCTCCATCGCTCTCTTCATTGTCTCCATCATAGGACATGATTATTGCCTGTGTCACCCAATTCTAATAATGCCCCCATTAAAGAGTATGATATTGTCTCCATCACAGAATGCTAATAATGCCTCCATTAAAGAGTATGATATTGTCTCAGTCACAAAAGGTCAATAATGTCTCCCCTACAAGACTTGACCATATGTCTCCATCGCTCTCTTCACTGTCTCCATCATAGGACATGATTATTGTCTGTGCCACTCAAGTCTAATAATGCATCCATTAAAGAGTATGAAATTGTCGCCATCACAGAATGACAATAATGTCGCCCACACAAGACATAATAAACGTCTCCATCGCAGAACATCTTTAATGTCTCCATCATGTAACAAGATTATGGTCTCTGTCACCCAATTCTAATAATGCCTCCATTATAGAGTATGATATTGTCTCAGTCATTGAATGGCAATAATGTCTTCCCCACGAGACATAATAAACGTCTCCATCGCAGAACATCTTTAATGTATCCATCATG